>NC_045763.1:162362144-163612144 GCF_008692025.1 Phocoena sinus | reverse complement strand
TATATGATATGTTAAATACTTATATGGATAATCTCCTGTTGTGTTTTTACTTGTATGGATGATCTCCTGTTGTGATTTTCTTGTTTCCCTAACTCTACTGTACGTTGCCTGGGGCTGGGGATCAGGCCTTACACAGGCTGTCACTGTAACCAAATGAAGCTAATGGTCTTGTGTGGCTTTTGATTATCCCCATCCCTTTATGATATGTAGTAACTTCTCTAATTGATTTAAGATGTCAAAAGAGAGAGGAAAAATATTGAGCTACATAACAGGGCAGTCCTATGCCACTGGTCATTGCTATGAATGTCCATGCCACTCTGACCACCTGGGAGCATTGGTTGATACACCTCTGAGGCTGCAGTGCTGAATGCAGGGTCAGGGCGGGGGGCGGGGACTGGAATGCTTCCCTTCGCACCGTGGTAGGGTTGCCCCACCCTCTGTAGCCAACACTGGAGAATGCATGGAAACAGTACGTATAGCTAATTCTCTCCTAGTCTTGGGACATCTGAAACACAAGCAAGCCTGGTACTCACAGCCATGATGTGGTTTAGCGAATCAGCAAAGACCCTCGGCTTATTTGGCAGTCAAGGCTTCCAGAACTGTTCCCATCAACTCTTCAGGGTAGCAAAGGCTTCCTCTGAGATACAGAGTGAACTTGCAGTCTCAATTCTAAAATCATGTTTACATATTTAACACGGGACTCCCTCTTGTAATGGGTTCAGGCCCTTCCTGAGAGCGGTTTCTGAAGGGCTTTCTTGTAGAGATGGATTGTAAAAACTGGCTGAAGCAATGTTCAGAAGAATAACAGGATACAAACTCATCAGTAGCTTTTAATTAAAATAAAAGAGGCTTGTGGGGGAGAGGGGGATGACAATATTTGATTCTTTTATTAGACCGAAGTGGAAAATGACCTCCTTCTGCCTAGAGATAGCTGTCTGCTGTAGACTGAATTATGTCCCCCCAGATTCATATGCTCAAGCTCTAACCCACAATGTGATGGTATTAGGACTTGGGGCCTTTGACAGATAAATGGGTTTCAATGAGGTCTTGAGGAATTAGTGTTCCTTATAAGAAGAGACCAGATAGCTCCCTCCTCTCTCTGCCACTGAGCACACAGCGAGAAGGCAGCAGCTGACAAGCAAGGAAGAGCGCTCTCGACCAGAAATCAACCTTGCAGTCCCTTGATTTGGGACTTCCTGACCTCTAAACTGGGATGAAGAAATGTCTGTTGTTGGGCTTCCCTGGTGGCGCAGTGGTTGAGAGTCCGCCTGCCAAAGCAGGGGACATGGGTTCGTGCCCCGGTCCGGGAAGATCCCACATGCCGCGGAGCGACTGGGCCCATCAGCCATGGCCGCTGAGCCTGTGCGTCCGGAGCCTGTGCTCCGCAACGGAGAGGCCACAACAGTGACAGGCTCGCGTACCGCAAAAAAAAAAAAAAAGAAAGAAATGTTTGTTGTTAAGCCACCAACCTATGGTATATTATCGTAGCGGCCTGAACTGTCTTAACGTGTGTCAGGAGAATTAGAGCCAATTCCATTTTCATTCTGGCCTGTCAGAGGGTGCGTGTAGGGGACTCCTGGCAGGGGAAAGGACCAGTGCAGTGTTTCCCAGCCACTCCAGAGTCCTAGAAAGTGACTCCAGGCCTTCTCTTCAATTAACTCCCTCAGTCTAACCAGGGAGAACAGGCCACCTGTGAAAAGGGTCAGCTAACTGGTTAACAAGTGCGGGGCGTTTGCACACCGAGCCAGCTTAAAACTCTGGCAGTGTGAGGACCTCAGGATTTAGATTCTAAGATAGGGCTGGGCATGGGTTAGAAAGGAGCACCGTAATCAAAGTTTTTCTGTTCTGTTTGGGTTAGAATAAGTGGATAAACAGAATGGGAAGGAGAAAGGCAATAAACTACATGTATTTTTGAAAAGCTTGCTCTATGAGACTTTGTCACCTTACTGCTTAATGTTTATTATACTTAATCATTTTAGGCTCCATTAAATTAAAAAAATTAAAAGGCATGGAATATTTTCAAATTTTTAAGGAACATACGATTTCTGTGCTATTTCAGTTTCTCCGAGCTACAGAAGATGCATAGCCCTCCGTCTATTCTACAAAGCAAAACCAAAGCAAGAGAACACAGAAAGCGAAAGACCAACCTGAACACAGGCAAAGACATTCTAAATGAAACATGAGCACACAGAATGCGATCCTACTCTCCACAATGCAGTAGGGTCGATGCCAGAAATGATAGGAACATTCAATATTAGCAAATATATTAATAGAGCTGATAAGAACCTTGGTGGTGTTGAGGGGTGTTGGGATTATGAAGTGGGAGCAGAGCAAAGTGATGTGAGAAATAGCTTAATGGGATCACTCTGGCTGCTGTGTGGAGAACAGATTGAAGTGAGACAAAAGTGGAAGCTGTGAGATGAGTTAGAGATGTGGTAAGCAGAATAAGATCCTCCCAAATATGTCCACATTCTAATTCTGGAAGCTGTGGATATCTTATTTTACATAGCAAGGAGAATTAGGTTGCAGATAGAATTACGATTGCTAATCAGTGGATCTTGAGATGGGGAGATCATCCTGGATTATCCAGGTTGAGCCACTGTTATCACAAGCATCCTTATAAGTGAAAAAGGGAGTCAGGAGAGTGAGAGAATGATGCAGTGTGAGAAAGACTTGACCATGAGGCAAACAACGCAGGTGGCCTGTAGGAGCTAGAAAAGGCAAGGATGCGGATTCTCCCCTAGAGCCTCCAGAGGGTAAGCAGCCTTACTGACATCTTGATTTTAGACCACTGAGATCCATTTTGGACTTCTGACCTCCAGAACTGTAAGATAATAAATTTGTGTCGTTTTCAGTCACTAAGTTTGTGGTAATCTTTTACAGTGGCAATGGGAAATGAATACAGGTTTGCTCCTGCAATAATCAAGTGGGAGTTGGTCCTGGCTTAGACTAGAGTGGTGGCAGCAAAGGTGTTAAGAAAGTGGTTAGATTCTGGACTTTTTCTGAAGTCAAGTCGACAAGATTTACTGATGAACTGAATGCAGGAGAAGTCAAGGTGATTCTTAGCTGAAAGGGCTCAGAATTTCCATGGAGATGTGTAATTTGAAAAAGTCCCCCTGGAAACCGACAGCTTTCCTCTCCCCTCTCCCAGCACCTTCACCCATCACACCCAAGGGTCCCAGGTCTGGACTAAAAGCATGACAATTGGGTTCTGTGGGCCATTTTTTCTAGACCTACACCCTTTCTTGACCTACACCCTGAAGATACTACTACATTGGAGATGAGTCACAAAGAAAAAAACTAAATTGTGGGATTTACAGTATATTTCCCATCCCCCTGACTGTGAAAGAAAGAGAATCATTGAATCTGCCCCCCTTTCTCCCTCTAAGGGGAAGTTTGAAGTTGTCAGCTCAGTGCCTGGGCTGGAGCATCTACTGGGAGAGGCCAGAGCTTTTCCATCAGAGAGGAAGCAAATATCTAGTGAGAGAGAGAAAAAATAGATCCAGGAGCTGGGGGGAGGAGGGGAACCAAATGACTCAAGAGTCACTTGGATGGGTTATCGGGGAGGGTTGGCAGCGAGCGGGAAATGAAATGGAGAGAGAGGCTTTAATCAACAAGGTGTAGAAGCAAGATTGAGAGGGAAGAAAAAGAAAGAGGATTTTAAGACACGTTGCTATGGTTTAGAACTATATCCTCTGGGATATTCTTTAAGAACATCAGTAAAAATTGGAATTGCTTTTAAGTGCATAGCTTCTCATGCCCTGTAATATATTTGTTAATATTCCTAGGCTACCCTCTCCTTTCCATACTGTAAGTACTCAGATTCTCAATCTATTATTTTTTCCTATGTGCTAAAAAGTGGAATTATGTTGCTTAGTCTTGGAACTGTGCCCCTTTTCAACTGCTGATGAAAACAATCTCACAAGATAAAAAGTTCTCTGTTTTATTAATACTATTCTGCATCATAAAACAATTCTTGCAAACGGCAAAGAAGACTTGTAAGGAAAAAAACCTGCAATTTTTTTTAGGTTAATCATTTATTTAACCAATAAATGATTAACCATTATTTATTTAACCAATTCCCCATTCTGTTTTTTTGTGTTTTTTTTGCGGTACGCGGGCCTCTCACTGTTGTGGCCTCTCCCGTTGAGGAGCACAGGCTCCGGGCGCACAGGCTCAGAGACCATGGCTCACGGGCCGAGCCGCTCCACGGCATGTGGGATCTTCCCGGACCGGGGCACGAACCCGTGTCCCCTGCATCGGCAGGCGGACTCTCAACCACTGTGCCACCAGGGAAGCCCCCCCATTCTGTTTTTAAAATTTATTTTTTATTGAATTATAGTTGGTTTAACCATGTTGGGTTAGTTTCCGTTGTACAGCAAAGTGATTCAGTTATACATGTATATTTATATATATGTACATACATATATATACATTCTTTTTCATGTTCTTTTCCATTGTGGTGTATTACAGGATATTGAATATAGTTCCCTGTGCTATGCAGTAGGACCTTGTTGTTTATCTCTTTTATATATAGTGGTGTGTATCTGTTAATTCCAAACTCCTAATTTATCCCTCCCCCCACCCCTCGTGGCAACCACAAGTCTGTTCTCCATGTCCATGAGTCTGTTTCCTGTTTTGTGAGAAGTTCAGTTGTGTCATATTTTAGATTCCACATATAAGTGATATCATCATATGATATTTGTCTTTCTCTGTTTGACTTACTTCACTTAGTATGATAATTTTTAGGTCCATCTATGTTGTTACAAATGGCATAATTTCATTCTTTTTTATGGCTGAGTAATATTCCATTGTGTGTATATATAGATATAGATATAGATATTCCATTATATATATATACACACACACACACACGCATACATGCCACATCTTCTTTATCCACTCATCTGTCAATGGACATTTAGGTTGCTTCCATGTCTTGGCTATAGTAAATAGTGCTGTTATGAGCATTGGGGTGCATGTATCTTCAAATCATACTTTTGTCCAGATATACGCCCAGGAGTGGGATTGCTGGATCATATGGCAACTCTATTTTTACTTTTTTGAGGAAACTTCATACTGTTTTCCATAGTGGCTGCACCAATTTACATTCTCACCAACAGTATAGGAGAGTTCCCTTTTCTCCACACCCTCCCCAGCATTTGTTATTTGCAGATTTTTTACTGATGGCCATTCTGACCAGTGCGAGGTGGTACCTCATTGTAGTTTTGATTTGTGTTTCTCTAATAATTAGTGATGTTGAGCATCTTTTCATGTGCCTGCTGGCCATCTGTATGTCTTCTTTGGAGAAATGTCTATTTAGGTCTTCTGCCCATATTTCGATTGGCGCTTTTTTTGTTGTTGTTGTTATTGAGTTGTATGAGCTGTTTGTATATCCCATGCTCTTGGATTGGAAGAATTAATATTGGTAAAATGGTCATACTACCCAAAGCAATCTACAGATTTAATGCAATCCCTATAAAAGTACCCATGACATTTTTGCACAGAACTAGAATGAATAATCCTAAAAGTTATATGGAACCATAAAAGACCCAGAATTGTCAAAGCAATCCTGAGGAAAAAGAACAAAGTAGGAGGCATAACCCTCCCAACTTCAGACAATACTACAAAGCTATAGTAATCAAAACAGCATGGTATTGGCACAAAAACAGATATATGGATCAATGGAACAAAATAGAGAGCCCAGAAATAAACCCACATACCTATGGTCAATTAATCTTTGACAAAGTAGGCAAGAATATACAATGGAGAAAAAAACAGTCTCTTCAGCAAGTGGTGTTGAGAAAGCTGGACAGCTGAATGTAAATTGATGAAGTTAGAACACACTCCCACACCATACACAAAAATAAACTCAAAATGGCTTCAAGACTTAAATATAAGACATAACATCATAAAACTCCTAGAAGAGAGCATAGGCAAACCATTCTCTGACATGAATCATACCAGTGTTTCTTAGGTCAGTCTCCCAAGGCAGTAGAAATAAAAGCAAACATAAACAAATAGGACCTAATCAAACTTACAGGCTTTTGCACAGCAAAGGAAACCATAAACAAAACGAAAAGACAATCTATGGACTAGGAGAAAATATTTGAAAACAACACAACCGACAAGGGCTTAATTTCCAAAATATACAAACAACCCTGCAATCCTTAATGGTTGTTACTGAATAATTAGTTACCCTGGTAATGGGAGAATGTTTACTTTGATATTTCTGTTTTCTGAAAGGTGTAAATGCTTGTGAATTTTCTTTGATTAACCAAAAGATCACTGACACTCTCTTCTTCCACATGAATGGATGTAAAAATGAATAAGACTTGGTTAGATTTCTTATTTTAAACCCCAAAATTGGGCATCTGGGCCCCATTTTTCACTAACAAACACTTTAGTTTACTGAACTGTGTTTCTGGAATTTTGTGCTGAACTCTCCTGGTCTATGCGATCAAATGATATAGCAAGAACAATTTTCTGTCAGCCCTAAAAGAGAATGGACCTAAACTGACTTCTTCAGACTCCAGAAATCATCCTGAGTAGTAGATTCACACCCCATCACCCACCCCACCCTGAGTCACAAAGGAGACAACAGATGGAGGGTCCCCAAAACCATCTGAAGAAGGGCCAGTCGTTAGAAGAGTGCCTGTCCCATCCAGGCCTGTAGACGTGTCTCAACAGGAGTTCCTCCTCCAGCATGTGACAGAATGGGACTGTGAAGACATTGCTGCATTGATGAGAAGAGTCATAAAGAAAAAATTAAACTATGAGATTTACAGCATCTTTCTCATTCCCCTGTCTGTGAAAGAAGTTTCCAGCTCAATCCCTGGATCCCTCTTTACTTTTGGCCCATTTCAGGGAAGAGTAAAATCAGAGGACTGAAAGATTTTCACCGCCCCCCCAGAGGTTAGACTGTGTATCTACTGTTAGCCATATGATGTTTTTTTCTGTTAACTCAAGGACTCAACAGCCTTGCCTGTTGCTGTCCCTACTAAGAGATATTAATGAAATATCAGGAAGGGTTTCCCATGAAATTCCCATGAAATTCTTTCTCTGACCCTTCTCATGGCTTACCATATCTCTCTTTCTCATTGTAAGTTCTGTGCATTAATCATGTCTTTTTATTTTCTGTATTTTCTTGTGTTTTTCTATTTTGGGAACTTGCTGATCCTGGAGAGACTGCCTCTCCCTGGGCTAACTAATTCCTAGAGATAGTAAAAGATTCACCTGCATGTTTCTAATGCCAACCAACCAATCTAGGCGCATATACCACAACCATTTGGGCTCTTACTGATTAAACCTTGGATCATACCCCTCTGCCCTAATCACCCAGGGCCAGGTACCAGACAACTAGAGATAGGCCCTACACCCCAGAGCCCACTGGAAATGATTCAAATTAGCCAACCCTAAGCCTACTTACCATGCCTTACCTGTTCCTTCCCACAAGAACCACAATAAAGCCTCTTGCCCATGTTTTCTTCCCTCTCCCTCTGCCTGCTAACTGACCTTGGTGCTTCCTCTGTGGCCCTTTGTGGCATGGCTGGTTCCCTCCTCTTGGGAACTGTGAAGTAACAGACTATCTTTTCAATGGCAGTCATCTCCTGATCTGTTGACCTCACCATACCTGAGTAATAATAAAACCTATATTTTAAGACACTCTAGCTCAGTGCAGGACACATAAGGGTACTCAATAAATACTCATGAATGAGTGGCCAATGAAATGGGCAACTCAGCAAGTCAAGGCTTTTGCAGGTAACTGCTAGACCCCAAGGTTATGGCCAAGAGTAATTTCACTTTTCAAATTATATTTGGCTCTATCCTTCAATCAAACTTATCAGACCAAACTATACAAAAGTCCAGGAACGGGACTTCCCTCGTGGGTAAGACTCCACACTCCCAATGCAGGGGACCCGGGTTTGATCCCTGGTTGGGGAACTAGATCCCACATGCATGCCACAACTAAAAAGTCCTCATGCTGCAACTAAAGATCCCCCATGCCACAACTAAGACCTGGCGTTTAGTGAATCTGCTATCTTCTACGGCTATATCCCCAAGACCTAGTACAGTGTCTGGCACACAGCAAAATGAAAGGAGAAAGCAAAGAAACACAGTCTTTTTTTTTTGCTGCCTTGGGTCTTCGTTGCTGCGCGCGGGCTTTTCTCTAGTTGTGACGAGTGGGGGCTACACTTCGTTGCAGTGAGTGGGCTTCTCATTATGGTGGCTTCTCTTGTTGCAGAGCACAGGCTCTAGGCACACGGGCTTCAGTAGTTGCAGTAGGTGGGCTCAGTAGTTGTGGCATGTGGGCCCTAGAGTATGCAGGCTTCAGTAGTTGTGGTGTGCAGGCTCAGTAGCTGTGGCTTGCGAGCTCTAGAGCGCAGGCTCAGTAGTTGTGGCACATGGGCTTAGTTGCTCCACGGTATGTGGGATCTTCCTGGGCCAGAGATTGAACCCTTGTTCCCTGCACTGGCAGGCAGATTCTTAACCACTGTGTCACCAGGGAAGTTCCATTACATTCTATTACATACAAGAATCTAATCTCTTTTAACAGGAAAGAGAATATTTGCAATAAATGGAATTAGTTTAAGTGGTTAGGAATTTGAGAGAAAATTCTTCTCATACCACATCCTAAACTGAACTTTTGATGGAATAAGGCATTAAATATAAGAAATTTAAACTACAGAAAAAATAGAAAAGATACTTACCAACTTGCCAAGCTTAGAATAGAGGGAAAGACTAACACAGTATAAACTTCTAAAACCATTCTAGGTCCAACAATCATGCAAACAAACATAAACAGATCCATGAAAATTAAAAATTTCCATGTTGGAGAAAAGATGGCAGAAGTAGTAGGACATGCTGTGTGTCAAGATCCTTAAAAATATTTACACTCTTTGCTATAATAAAGTACCAGTATGTTTGGATGGAAGGAAAGGGGTTTTGAAACAAAAGGATCTAGGTTTAGGTTTATATCTTAGAATAAATTAATGTCTGAGATGGGGATATTATTATTTACCTGAAAAAGCCATTGAGAATAGAAGTAATGCAAGTAAAATTTCTGGAGATAGTTAGTGCTCAATAAGTAATCATTTTTATTAGCCATTATTACTATTTTGTATCTAAAATATCTCAGAGCAAAGTTAACTATGAAATTAGCTTTATACACAAAAGTGTCTACATGGATTATTTATAGTCAGAAATATCCTAAATGTCTTCCCACAGGAAATGGCTACATAAATTATGGTTCATGTTCTCACTGGAATATCTTGCATCCATTAAAATGAATGTTTATGTCGGTTATGTAATATGGCAAAATGCTCATGGCAGGCTTCCCTGGTGGCGCAGTGGTTGAGAATCTGCCTGCTAATGCAGGGGACACGGGTTCGAGCCCTGGTCTGGGAGGATCCCACATGCCGCAGAGCAACTGGGCCCGTGAGCCACAACTACTGAGCCTGCGCGTCTGGAGCCTGTGCTCTGCAACAAGAGAGGCCGCGATAGTGAGAGGCCCGCACACCGCGATGAAGAGTGGCCCCCGCTTGCCACAACTAGAGAAAGCCCTCGCACAGAAACAAAGACCCAACACAGCAAAAATAAATAAACGAATAAACTCCTACCCCCAACATCTTCTTTAAAAAAAAAAAAAAAGCTCATGGCAATGTTTAGTGGAGAAAAGCTGAGTAAGATTACAATTTTATAAAAGGAAAAAATATGAATAACAGCCTGGCAGAAAAAAATACTGAAATGTTAACAATGACTGTGCTTATGAAGACTATGGATTATCTATTTTCTAGTATTATTTTCTTCATTTTCCAATTTTTTTAAAGTGAGTACGGAATATTTTTGAAATTAAAATCTACACATTTAGGGAAGGAAAAACAAAGACGCTCTGAAAACTTAATTTTGTGATCTGAATACTATTTAAAGAGTTAGTCTTGGGCAACATGACGGAGGCTCTGACACTTCTCTGCCCATGAAAATTTCTGAAAAGGGAGAGGAACCCTCTGAAGTTCTAAGACTGAAGACTTGTCAATGACCTTATCTATTGTGAGAATCCTTGAGGACTCTGATGGGGACCACAGGGCAAGAATCCAGAAGCGCTGGTCAACCAGAGTCTATTCTTGGAACCATATTTGGGGAAATGGATCAGCGCCTTCACCTAGTGCACTTGGGGAGGGACAAGCTTCCAGATTTACAAACATCTGACTGCTGTCTGCTTCAGAATCTGTCTTTTCCTGCGTCCTTTTCCCTTTCCTCCTCCTCACACTTCTATCATCCGCCTCCCCTCAAAAGCTGAGAGTTTGACAAAACAATCCGGTGTGGAATGTATAATAGCACGGTGTTTCCGGAGGGCAGTTCAGCAATAATGGGCGCACCCTTTAATTTAATCATCTTACTATTGGCAATCAATCCCAATGAAATAAACAGAGAGATGTGGGGAAAATGTATTTAAAAAGCTGCTGATCAGGACTTCCCTGGTGGTCCAGCGGTTAAGAATCCGCCTGCTAATGCAGGTGACGCAGCTTCGATCCCGGGCTGGGGAACTAAGATCCCACATGCCGCAGGGCAATTAAGCCCGGGTGCCACAACTACTGAGCCCATGCACCTCAACTAGAGAGCCCATGTGCTGCAACTACTGAGCCCGGGTGCTCCGGAGCCTGGGCACCACAACTAGAGAGAAGGCCGCGCACCGCAATGACAGATCCCACGTGCCGCAACTCAGACCCAACACAGCCAAATTAAAAAGAAAAAAAAAAAAAAAGCTGCTGATCATCAAGCTACAAAGTAAGGTACAACAGTGGGGGCGCTGGTTGAATAAATTAATGCTTATCTATATGATGAACTAATGTGAAGCTATTCAAATTGTTTTGGAAGAATATTATTGTAAGTGTTAAGTTTAAAAAAGGAGTAAACTAAACTCTAGGACTCCAATTCAGGAAAAGAAAGACAAACAAAATCCTCGCAGATGTGTGGGTATGTGAATTTGAGTCGACCAGAAAAATACTACTCCAGTAAGTTGAAATAGTTTTATTTAGGTTGCATGATTACTCATTCCTTTACACTTTTTGCATGTTTTTAGTGCTTTTTTTTAACAATAAGCACACATTAATTTCAATACAACAAAAAATGGAATATTATCTAACAAACAAACGAACTAGTAATTATTATGGAAATTGAAGAATTTTTAGGTCTAAGATTATATTTCAGGGAGAAAATGATTGCTCATCTTGTCTTTTCAGTCCTTTGTACCTGGATCTCCTCACCATCAACAATGACACCATCTACTCACTCATAAAACTTAGTGAATGTGTGTTAGAACCTCAGTATGCCCTGACATTCAGTTCCTTGCCTTGGTGATGAGTCTATATGTAGGTTCATTTAGCAGTTATGAAAGGATTTTGTGAATTGTTGGACAGCCCATGCCTACTTTCAGAGACAACTGGATTTTCTGGGTCAGCCCATGTAGGCATCAGCTGACAAAGATTGCTGTGGAAACAGATCTAGGGCCAAAATCAAAATGTTGGCCCCAAGAAGGTAAGGACGGTATTTGTCTTACTTTTGGTTTTATGCTCAGCAACAAGCATGCCTACCTGTACATATAGGAATCACTTAGCAATATGTGAATCAATTTTGAATGAGTGAATCAATGAGTTGATATTTGTTTCATAAATGAAGGAAAGAATCAAACAAAAAACAGTGGTGTGTTGACATCCCATTACTTTTTTGGGGGGATGGGAGACAATTCTTTACAAATCTCTCACAGTCTTCACATCTAGGCATTAACAGCCAATTTACTCAGATTTATTTACATTCCAGGATAGTAAAGAGAGAGAGAATGTTTCCCTCCATGGAGAGGGTCCAAGACAGTAAAGATAAAGACCTGTCTCTCCCCTTCTCAGGGAAGATTTGTTTACATTGCAGGGTAACAAAGATCCTGTCTTGAGTGGGTGGGGGGGATGAGGCAGCTCAGGGATCCTCAGCGTCAGACGCCCTCTCTGTGCATGGTATTCACGCGTGCCCACCTCTGCATCGTCCCCATGGGACTTGGGGAGTAAGGAACCCATGCAAATAGGAAACTTACACTGCTGTGCTGTGAGTAATAAAGCATCTGAGTTTATCTGGGCTCATTGTCTCCTTGTTGGCTAAATCTGTGGGGCTGTGAGAAGACAACCTATCAGTTGTCACTGAGCTCTTAGTGAATGCTTGGCCATTGGACACACCTATTACTGTTTTTGCTTGGTGTCGATGGTCTAAGTGAGCAAAAGTGGGTTGGTGGAAGTACCCTGAGTATGTGTGATAGTACTTTGTCAAATTAGCATTTGGTAAGTGGGGTGTGTGGTGCTGGAGAGTGAGCTGAGTTCAGTTGAAAACAGACCACAGGAGAAATTGAGATAGAGGTTTAGTCCTCACGGGTTGAAGGAGGTACCAGCCACATTTCAAGGGACTACATGGGGGGGTCAAGGCAGAGGTAGAGAGAAAGCCAGGACCTGGAGCACCTGCCTCTATTAGGATCTGTGTGTACAGGGCTTTGGAGTTGCTGGGCTAGGGCCAGATTGGTCAATTCGGACCAAAAGAGCGGGGTTTTGGTAAGCTCCACTGGGGTGAGGGTGGAGTTATCTAAGGGGCACATAAAGGGGCAGGAGCTGGGAGGCAGGGGAGATAGTTGGTCACAAGGGCTGTTGGGAAGTCACATCAAGAACTTACATTTGCTTGGCACCCTGCGGGCTGCGCTCTAGGGCACAGGCCTGCATGAGTGGCCTAGTGTTCCCTTAAGGCCCTGCTGAAGAAAATGGAGGCAGAGGCAGCAACACCATGGAGTAATTCAGCTAAACTCTTGACGATGCGCGTCATATTCAGACGAACTTCTCTTTTGTGACTTTGGCTAAATTACTTAATGCCTCAGATTCCTACATCTATGAGACGACTTTCTTATAGGGTTGTTATAAAGCTTAAATACAAAGCATCCAGCAGAGTGGCGGGCACACAACAGTGCTCTGCTTGCAACAGTTAATCTACCCTCTTCCCTATAAGCCCAGAAATCATATTACAATGTACTAAATTAGCAACTATTGACTACTCTTTTTATAACTTTTAATCTACAATTTCCACTTAGAAGAATAGCTCTTTTTTAAATAAATAATTTCATTTAAAATTCTTATTAAAAGTAATTATACACTCCCTAACACCAAACACAAAAATAAGCTCAAAATGGATTAAAGACCTAAATGTAAGGCCAGAAACTATCAAACTCTTAGAGGAAAACATAGGCAGAACACTCTATGACATAAATCACAGCAAGATCCTTTTTGACCCACCTCTTAGAGAAATGGAAATAAAAATAAACAAATGGGACCTAATGAAACTTCAAAGCTTTTGCACAGCAAAGGAAAACATAAACAAGACAAAAAGACAACCCTCAGAATAGGAGAAAATATTTGCAAATGAAGCAACTGACAAAGGAATAATCTCCAAAATTTACAAGCAGCTCATGCAGCTCAATAACAAAAAAACAAACAACCCAATCCAAAACTGGGCAGAAGACCTAAATAGACATTTCTCCAAAGAAGATATACAGATTGCCAACAAACACATGAAAGAATGCTCAACATCATTAATCATTAGAGAAATGCAAATCAAAACTACAATGAGATATCATCTCACACCAGTCAGAATGGCCGTCGTTAAAAAATCTAGAAACAATAAATGCTGGAGAGGAGGTGGAGAAAAGGGAACACTCTTGCACTGCTGGTGGGAATGTGAATTGGTTCAGCCACTATGGAGAACAGTATGGAGGTTCCTTAAAAAACTACAAATAGAACTACCATATGACCCAGCAATCCCAG
Source organism: Phocoena sinus (assembly GCF_008692025.1). Taxonomy (NCBI): domain Eukaryota; kingdom Metazoa; phylum Chordata; class Mammalia; order Artiodactyla; family Phocoenidae; genus Phocoena; species Phocoena sinus. Next base: position 163,598,297 of record NC_045763.1, on the reverse strand, counting down.
TACTGGGCATATACCCTGAGAAAACCATAATTCAAAAATAGTCATGTACCAAAATGTTCATTGCAGCTCTATTTACAATAGCCAGGAGATGGAAACAACCTAAGTGTCCATCATCGGATGAATGGATAAAGAAGATGTGGCACATATATACAATGGAATATTACTCAGCCATAAAAAGAAACGAAATTGAGCCATTTGTAATGAGGTGGACAGACCTAGAGTCTGTCATACAGAGTGAAGTAAGTCAGAAAGAGAAAGACAAATACCGTATGCTAACACATATATATGGAATCTAAGGGGAAAAAAATGTCATGAAGAACCTAGGGGTAAGACAGGAATAAAGACACAGACCTACTAGAGAATGGACTTGAGGATATGGGGAGGGAGAAGGGTAAGCTGTGACAAAGTGAGAGAGTGGCATGGACATATATATACTACCAAACGTAAGGTAGATAGCTAGTGGGAAGCAGCTGCATAGCACAGGGAGATCAGCTCGGTGCTTTGTGACCACCTAGAGGGGTGGGATAGGGAGGGTGGGAGGGAGACGCAAGAGGGAAGAGATATGGGAACATATGTATATGTATAACTGATTCACTTTGTTATAAAGCAGAAACTAACACACCATTGTAAAGCAATTATACTCCAATAAAGATGTAAAAAAAAAAAGTAATTATAGATGTTTTTCACAGCAATATTTAAAAGATACTTTAATAAGCCAGTTGTAAATATGTAAAGACACACAAGAAATATACAAACTAGCTTACTGCACAAATGGAAATCTTATTTATCTCAATTCCCCAGAGGGAAGAGGGAAGGGGAATATTTATTAAGCGACGCTCTCCAAGACACTTTACAGGCGTTATCTTATTTAAAGTGTTCAGCAATTTTCTGTTTCATTATTTTGCAAATGAAGAAACTTAGGCTCAGAGAGATTGTAACTTGTACATGTTCAGAGTGTGGTAGAACCAGAATTTGAAACTTGATTCTGTTTGACTTCAGAGCATGAAGTCTTTCCTTTACAAGTTTGAGGAACTGATCTGTAGAGAGTGTCTACTCTAAGCCTCAAGGCCTCGGCCCCTCATTCTCTGCGCCTTCCTTGTCTTTCCTTGGGCTTCCATCCCTGTCCTTCTCGATGAATTATGACCTCCTCAATGATTACGTCCATTATCCTCAGAATGGCGGGATTTTCTGGCATAACTAAAGCTGGAACTTCGAGTCCTCTGGTGTGTGGGATTCTACCTCCTCCCAAATATTGAACTGCATCACTTAATATGCAAAGAGGGTTTTAAAATTTTTTTTTGTTTGCTTGCTTGTTTTTTCCAAAGGAGTAAAGAGGATCTGGTGAGAGAGCTGGGGGTGGGAGTGATAGTGTAGGGGCTACATGGCATCCCAGTGGACGTTTGCCATTTTAATTTTTTGGACCTTCTAACTTTTTTTTTTTTTTTTAACTAAAGGACATTTATTTGTTTCTCAGTAAGACTCTGTCTTGAGGACATAACTAAACCGCGTCACCACCCCACCCTGATTTGACAACATTAACTGACAAAAACCAACCTCCACCTAAATCATCATAAAAATGTTTAAGTAAAAAAAAAAAAAGGAGTGGAGAGAAGGGGGCCAAGGGGGTTTCAGATTGAACAAGATCCTATTTCATCTAATACATTCAATCCTGGCTAGAGTGTACCAAAATGGAAACAGGATTACTATAATACAAAACTTCTACCACAGCACACTGTACACACCTGTGTTCCAAGCCCACCCCCATCCCCCTAACGCTTCCAAACTCAACTATTTCCCGGCCTGTTGGGCCTGTCAACGAAGGAGCACGTAGATCTTCTCTTTACTCCAGTCTTTGTTATAAGGCTGGTATGTCTGGGTATCAGCTCGGTAAACAAGGCAGCTGAGGTCGGCCAGGTCATCAATGACATCAAATAACTGACTGATATCCTATGTGATAGAGGGGCTGCTGGGATTCACTGTCTTCAGGTGTTCTTCATACATTTTACAAACACCTTCCATGCATTCATTCACAGACTCATAGTCAGCATAAGTTCTGCTTCTGGCCTCTTGGTAGGCTGTACCAGCAAAATGGTGTGAGACATCGCGCCAAACTCTCGCTGCCGCCGCCGCCGACTCCACCGCCGACTCCGCTCTGGACCTTCTAACTTCTGAATCCTCTCTGTATATTTAAGACTTTCACAGTGTGAGGGGAGAGGTCCAGACAATTGTCCTGGCCTCTTTGTAGCCTGAATGCGGCACATGACTGAGGTCTAGGCAATGAGACAAACCTTGCAAGGGCTCTGAATTGGGAGCTAGTGAGTGGGCTTGAAGCAGTAAAGATCGATTTCACATCCCACCTCTGACACAAATAAGGTGTGTCAGTGACATGTCACAGAAATGGAGTCACAATGTTCACATCTGTGAAATGGCATAATAATGCACCTTTATCTACAATTTGTAGGGCAATCCTGAATAAATGAGAGTCTGTTAGTTAAAGAGCAAGACGCTTTTGGGGGGAGCCAGGGCTTAGGTACCGGCCACACCTATGCCTTAGAAAACACTTACTACCTTAGCCAGTGCTAGGAAAGTGAGAGGCAGCTAATGGAAAAAAGCTAACGTTTTGATCTCCTCACATTTGCCTGTAACACATATTTAGAGCATTCTGACTAGTAATTCTGTTCTTTTGGCTGAGAAGTCTTTGGAAACACAGTGGAGTGGACATCTGTTTGTTTGATTTTGAGGGGGGCACAGCATCCCTTCTTTAGGATTTTCCTCCCCACACCTGAGTGGTTCTGATGGGGCTCCTCATCTCAGCACCTCCTGATCACGAGAACTGCATGTGGCCCAGACAACTAGAGTACAGAATTCTTTCTGGAATCCAATCTGGAACAGAGACACATGTGGTCAAAGCCCTCTGGTGCCATATTCAATGGCAGTACGTTAGAGAAATGGAGACCATAGGCTCCTGCCCACTGAGGCCCATGCAGCTATCTTGTCTGTCTTTCTGAAACCATTTCTTCAGCTTTTCCTTGACTTACGTCCAGTAACTCCCCTCTCCTATTTATGTTAGGGTTTGATTCTGTTGCTCAAGGAAAAAAATATCTTTACAGAGTGATTTTTAATTTGTGTAAAGGACGGAAAAGATCACTTAAAACTAAAACAGTAAAGTAGCTTTTGATTTTAAGGGGGAGGGTGGTTTCCGGATGATGGTGATCTATTTCCAGGTCATCTCCTTCCTCTCGCAGAGGCTGGTGAGAGGGTGAGGAAGAGAAGATGGTGCATCTCCCAGCAGAGCCATGCCTAGTGGGACACAGAAAGGGGTTGAGATAGGGCTGAATTGCTCTGCCTAACAAAGCAGGAGAAGTTTCTGGAAGACGGTAAGCAAAAAGATGGCAGGAGGCTAGAAATTAAGGCCAAGGTAGCCAGAGGAATTTTGAGAATAAGAATAACACATTTGATGGGAAATAGTTTGAATTGTTTCACTGTAAATTCAATATCCATTTCCCCATGGAAAAAGTCAACGCTGCACAAATTTCGGTATGACTGAATGTGTGTGTGTGTGTGTGTGTGTGTGTGTGTGTTTATTAAGGAAAGGGCCTAGGATCTATGTCTAGCATGACATGGTGTAGAATAGGGGTGGTAAAAATACGGGAAGGCAAGACGATCCATACACTAAACCACTTTAGCAAAATAGGGTGCGTTCATTCCTCCTGGAGAGATTGGGTAGCACACAGGCTTGCCTCTGCAAGTGGTTTCATTTTAATCTCAGAGAGCAGGGTGCATCAGCTAACATCTGGTTTATAGGACTGTATTCACAATCCACACATGGATTTTGAAGGGACGGGGGAGAGCTTGGAAGACAAGTAGGAAAGAACCTTGTTCCTCTAGAGCAGGGTTTGGCAAACCACAGCTGTTGGTGTAAATACTTTTACTGCTACACAGAGGGCTCGTTCGTGTACATCATTTCTATGGCTGCTCTCACCTGTACGGACAGAGGCGATTTGCCACAGAAACCACGTGGATCGCAAGGCCTAAAATCGTTACTCTCTGGCCCTGTAAAAGAAAGTTTGCCGCCTTCTGCTCTAGAGGCCAAAGAAAAGCCTTATAGGAATAGGCAGCCTTTGGCTTAAGTTTTAAAGAGGTCCTACATATTTGGCCCATAACCCTGAGGTGATGTAACATGGTTTATTTCAAGAGAAACCAGGTAAAATCTAAACCAAGTACCAGAATGTCTTTTTAAAAAATTTTGTCAGTGAATCTCTTAATTTTCCTCTTCTCTTGTCTACTGTTAGAAGCAATCTGGTAGAGGGTAGAGGGCATGGGTTTGGGATTAAATGGTTATAGACCTGCATCCTGGCTCTCCAACATACTGGTTGTGTGATCTGGAGCAATCTGCTTCACTGAGAAATCTGTTTTCTTATTGGTAAATGGGTAGAATAAGGCCCATTACATGCGGCTGTCGTGAAAACTAAATGATGTAACACTCAGTGTGCCTAGATTTTTGAAAACTCTTAATAGCTATCACCCACACTCTTCTCTCCCTACCCTCAACTCTTTGCTGTACTTTGTGCATATGAAGGAGAGCTTCATAATTAGCCAAGTGTCCCCAAGGTCATCTTTTTGCTACTAAACAGTAGTAACTATCATTTGCTTGGCTCCATGCCAGCCAGGAGACTAGGACAGGCTGACGGGGTAATAATGTTTAGATCCCCCTGGAGTCTTCACATTATTCCAAAGAAAGACAAGAAATCAGATCTGCCGGGTTCCCTAGGAGTTCCCCAACCTTCTGAGCCCAAATTCTTGAGTCTGGGCCTCAGTGCGTGTATGGAGCAGAGGAGGCCAAGGCCAAGAAGGGTTTTAGGCCAGGCCTGTAGAGGTACCAGTGGCCCAGCAGCAGAAAAGCCCAGACAGAATATTTAAGATAATTTAGGACAAACATCTTCTCTTTGGATTTGTGGACCAGGTTTAAGATCCCAGAGACCTGACATGGGAACTGGTTTCTGTGAATAGAGAATTCCTGCTTGAACAAGGCAATACACCAACTTATACCCCACAGAGAAATTACCTGCCTACCTGCCTTCCGGGCAAATACCTTACATACTAAAGTGCCTGAAAAGTCTGGCCTCTTGGACTTGAGTGTATCGTGGAACTCCCCTGGCTGCTGTGTTGTTTCTGTGTGAGAGGAGGAAAAGCCTCTCTCCTACCTGGCTGCCAAGCCAGGTCCCAGTGGCGCTGAAGTTAGAAGAGCTCTAGTCTCCTGGGTGAAGGTTTAAGTCCTCTTCAGGTTCATAAAATTCATTGTCACCATAAGAATGCGATCGCTAAGTGTCAGCTGTTTCACATGGATCTGATTTCTAACCTTCACCACAAGCCGGGTAGGCTGGACTTGTTACCCCCATTTTAGAGATGATGAAATTGAGGGTTAAGAAGTTAAATCACTTGCCCGAGACAAAGGTGGCGAAGGGTAACTCTAAAACCACACTCCAAATCTCCCTTGCCGTATCTATGTTGCTTTTGCTCACAAAGATCTAGATCAGTGTTTCCCTACCTGCCCAAGCTCTCCCCTGGAGATTCTGATTTGGTGAGTCCAAGGTGGGTTGGGAGAACTTAGGATTTGATAGGTGATTCTTGTCATCCGGGAAATTGGGAAACACAGGTAGTCATCAAACTCCTCCCTCCTTAGCTTCAAACTGTGACTCTTACAGGGAAACTGAAGTCAGGCATGTGTACGAGACACCAGTCGCTATAAAATCCAAGCATAAGGAGATGAAAAAGCTCAAGTTCGATAACAGCTCCGTTTCTTAAGAGCCTGACGTGATTTCTTGGGGATCCGAGATATATGACATGGACTAGTAACCATGACTGGGATAATTGTGCTGAATTAGCTTAATTAGCTGTTGTAGACTGGCTTTAGCAGATGCCAGCTGTGAAAATGGTCAAAATAAACTAGACAGGCCTCAGAATGACTGAGAGTAGATTTCTTGGGCTGTGAGACCATCGTGGGCTCAGTGACATGGGAGGTGGAAGATGGTTGCAGTGACAAAGCTGCAGGGAAGATGCTGAGTCACAGTTGCTGAACAGTCATGGCTGGGCCTGAGCAGGTGTGAGGGTCTTTTCTATAGGGTGTCCTTCTTTGCAGGCTGCTAGAGGCATACTACAGGAGGCTAGTACATCAACGGAAAGGACAGGGAGAAAAGATTTAGAAAAGCCTTTAATTTAAATTCAAACTTATGACAAATCTTTCATGTGGTGGCAACTTGAGGATAAAAACAAAATCATAGGGGCTTCCCTGGTGGTGCAGTGGTTGAGAATCTGCCTGCCAATGCAGGGGACATGGTTTCGAGCCCTGGTCTGGGAAGATCCCACATGCCGCGGAGCAACTGGGCCCGTGAGCCACAACTACTGAGCCTGCGCATCTGGAGCCTGCGCTCCGCAACAAGAGAGGCTGCGACAGTGAGAGGCCCGCGCACCGCGATGAAGAGTGGTCCCCGCTCGCCTCAACTAGAGAAAGCCCTCGCACAGAAACGAAGACCCAACACAGCTAAAAATAAATTAATTAATTTTTTAAAAAATCATAAAACATTTATCTCCAAGCAAAAAACTGGCCTTTCAGAAATGAAATAGAAAATAAAGGAATGTGAGGCCAAGGGAAATTTTGTTTAATATTCTGAATGGTCATGCAAAAAATCTCCCCCCCCAAAAAAAAACAAGAAAGGAAGATGAGAAAAGAGGGAAAATAAATAACAAAAACAATAACAAGGAAACAATAACAAAGTAATTTAAAAACAGAAAAAATTTTTTTTGATTGTCTAGAATGAAAACCTTTTGGTCCTACTACCATTCAAAGAGTCTTCCCTATTGGTGTGTGATGCTATAATTCTGAGTAAGAAGATGTATCTGGTAGGATTAGGTCCAAACGTGTACAACAAAAATAAATATGTAAGTAAAAGTGGCTTCAGCAAGATAGTTTAGTTCTTGCCATCATGAAAGAAGTCCAGACGGAGAGAGTCCAGAACTAATGTGGCCATTTATAGTCTCAAAGACTCAGGATCCCAGGCTCCTTCTAGCCATCTGTTCTTCCATATGCATTTGGCTTCTTCCCCCAAAAAGTCTGCTTAAACTCCAGCCTTCATATCCAAATTTTAGTCCTCAAGAATAAGAAAGAAAGAGAAAGTGGCAAAGGGCATGCGTTAGCTGTCTTTCAAGGAAGTTTCCTGTAAGTTGCTCCATAGCACTTCTGATACCATCTGACTGGACAGCACTTAGGCACAGGGCCATATTTAACTGCAAGGGAAAATGGAAACTGGTCTTCAGTCACACATGTGCACGGCATGTGCACGGCTGAAGATTAGGGATTTATTCACAAAGGCAGAAGGGGTGAATGGATAGGAGAGTGGGCCAATGGTTTTTGCCACGAAATGTAATGTTCTAGCCACAAAGAAACAGCTGTGGAAACTCTGGGCTAGGTAGCTGACAGGATCTGAGAATAAGCCTTTCCTTCCTGGCCCTGTCGCCTCACCCAGAGAGCAGAGGCTTAAGGATAAAATGCTCTTCCCTGATACCCTGCCCACCCCAACAATGCCTCCAATCAGGTGCCCCAGAAAAAAACTCTTGCCATGAGCTCTGGGAGGCTGTGAAGGCTACTAAGCTTCACCTACATTATGGGAGCAAGTCACTGACTCAGAAAGAAAGGGTCCACCTGTGCACTGCCAGGTGTGTTCCAGAAGGTGGGTGCTGCCCTGGGGCACTGCCCTTTGGTGATTCCACTGCTGAAACGTCTTGCCATACCAGCTGTCCTGAGACCTGGAACTAGCACTGCTGCTGTAGCCGTTGTCCCCCCTTGTCTTCTGTGGCCCACAGTGCAAGGAGTGATCAGTCAGCTGCTCTCGGTGGGGCTGAGAAGGCAGGGATGATGGGATGGTTGTCTGCGGGAGGGCTGCAGAGCTCAAAGGGTTAGGTGTGCAGGTTAATAAGAACATTCGACGAGCCTTTACTCTATGCCAGGCACCATTCAGCTTTTTAATATTCAGGCCTCACAATAAACTTGGGGAGAAGATGGGCTCATTATATGTGTTTTGCAGATGAGAAAACAGAGGCTTCAAGGGGCTACTCGCCCAAAGTGAACTCAGCTAATAAGTGATACAGTCAGGTTTTAAGCCCCAGGCCCTTCTGACCCCAGGGAGTGCCCTTTAATCCCTACACTATGCCCTTTAGCCTTTGAAAGGTGCTGCTCAGAAATACTCAGCCCTTCCTGATGCTTTCACACTGAGATGTAGCCAGAGCAGCAGTACATGGCTACGACTGGGGTAGGGGTGGCAGGCTACATTTTGTGTTGTCATATAGGAAACCAGGGGGTGAGGAGAATATTTGAACAAAACTGTTGCTAATTACTCTAAATAAGGATCTGCCCAGTGTAAGCTTGAAAGTGGCAACTTTTTTTCCTCCCTACTTCATTCTCACCTCTCTTGCTCTACTGCTTTTGAGCAGTTGTCAGTGATGCTAACAAGCTGGCAGGGGATGTCAGGAAAGAGATAATTTATTCCTCTTCTCCAGCAGCTGAGGATGTCACCTCCCCAATGACAGATACTCTCTTCCTACAGAGAGAAACCAGCAAAACCTGGCATCTAATGAGTGGCCAGCTGGGGTTTCATGCCTAATGCTCACGTGGTGAAAAGGGAAGGGGAAGGTTTTGTTCCCAGGTACATTTTTGTGCTGTCTGAAAGATGTTGACTTATGAGGCCCAAAGGCTGGCCCCTGGGACCACCATGTGAGGACAGACCCAACTGTCCAGCCAGCTGGTGCTGAAGAAGGCTCTGGTCCAGACAGCCCTGGAACTTCTTTGAGGCCACCAAAAAGGAATTGACTTAGAAAATCAGAGGGCTTGCTTTTTTTGTTTGTTAATTTAGTTTTTGTTCTTTTTTATAATAAAGTTTGTCTCTTTGGTTTATGTCGCCATTTTCCTCATTACCAGATTTGTGGGTAGGTCTGTCAGCTTTAGACCAATGACTAGACTTCATCAGAATGACAACTTTTTGATAACAAATCTCTAGTCCAGATCAATTTTTCTACATGGTTCCTAGTGTCCAGAAGTAAAAACGATAAATTCATTTTGCTCAGGAGTTCTTTCTGGAACTGAGACCTTAAAGAAATCTCTTCTGTGGTTCTTTCTAAAGTGGCCTCTGATATAATGAACAAGATATCTAGTATTAGGATATTCTCATGATTAGGGTTGCCAGGTTGAGCAAATAAAAACATAGAACACCAGTTAAATTTGAATTTCAAATAAGCAGTGAGTAATTATTTTGGTGTATGTCCCATGAAATATTTGCGACATAACTTCTAGTAAAAAGTTATTGGGTACTACACGATCTCACTTATTTGTGGAATCTAAAAAAGTTGAACTCATAGAAGCAGAGAGTGAAATGGTGGTTGGCAGGGGCTGGGGAGTAGGGGAAATGGGGAGATGTTGGTCAAAGGGTACAAAGTTTCTTTTATGCAGGATGAACAAGTTCTGGAGACTTAATATGTGGTTTGGTGGCTGTAGTTAATAATACTATATTGTATAACTGAAATTTGCTAAGCAAGTAGATTTTAAGTGTTCCGACCACACACACACACACACACACACACACACACACACACACACACATAGTAACCGCGTGAGGTTCTGGACATTTTAATTATTTTGACTGTGGTAATCATTTCACAATGTATACATATATCAAAAATCACATTGTGTACCTTAAAGATATACAACTTTTATTGCCAAAAATAAATTAGATTTAAAAGTTTTTGATGTTTATTTGAAATTCAAATTCAGTTGGGATTTCCATATTTTATTTAGCAGCCTGACTTGATAAATACAACAATGGAGACTCATAGAGCTGCTTTTATCCTGTTTGTTTAACATTTTATTTACATCCACGTTATATACCCACCAAGTTCAGGGAGTCAAACAGTTCAACGTGGCTTGCTATAAATACATGGTTCTTCCACTATTCCCTCTCTTCATTTCCCACAGTCCAGAAACAACAATTTTCAGCTCCTCTAGCTGATTTTTTCTGGTGAGGGAGGTGTAGCTCCCTTTCTCTAACCACCATGCTTGTATTGTTACATCTTGATTTCTCCATTTTAGACATCCTCTATTGGCTTCCTTCTATGCAAGATGAGAATTTAAGCTTTCACCACCCTCCCCAAGCCAACTGCCCTTCTCCACAGTCTCCCAGCGTAGTTATGTGGTCATTGTTATATGGTCATTTTGATCCAATCAAGAGTCAGGATTTACATTATTATGACTATGTAAATACTAATCACAGCTGAGCCATATACATTTCTTTTGTGGCATAACTTTTCGAATCTGTTTTGGTGGGGGGGGTGGTTATAGTAATGGTCTTTGCTGAGTTTTTAAGGTACTTACCACTGACTTGTCCTAAAATTCTCTCCCGGTTATGTGAATCCCTCAATATATTCAAAACACATTAGGTATCCTCTCAACTTCATCTTCTCAGAAAAAGTCCTCCCCCTTCTTACCTCTGACTTGAACTGATTGATCTCTTGGCCAGCTGCACAGCTTCGTCCTGGGATTCCCCTTTATCACCATCCGTGGCACTCCCTTTGCCTCTTGTACTAGTTCACCTATTCCCTGGAGGCAGTGTCTCTTCTCGGGTTACTCCCTCATCTGATGTGTTATAACTTCTGGTAGGCCCTCAGTAACTACTTGTTGAAGAAAGAGCGGGTGAATCCATGAAAACCACTGTATGGGAAGAAGACTCTGGCCTCTTGGAGGGTTGCCATAGGGACCTTCACCTTACTTAGCACATGCTGTGGTACCTAAGACAACACTCTGGATCCCGCCTTCCTACTCCCATCTCCAGCCCCCTCAGCTGGCCTTCTGGTCTCCCCAGAAGTCAGGATGTCTTCCTTTTCCATAGCAAATGTCAGGGCCAACAGCACTAATGAGTTAACTGGTGAGCAGCCCGTGGGGGGCAGGCAGGATGCCTGAATGTCTTGCTGGGTTGGGCACTGCGGAGGGATATCCAGCCTCTTACTTCCTCCTGAGCCTGGGTGGACTCTCACCTCGTTACTGAAATCTTGACTGTCTCCCACTGTTCCAAACAAAACTGTCTGAGTGAACAGCCATTAAAGTGTCATTAGAAACAGCGGGTACTGGGTGCTGAAATTTATGAAACTGCTGTGAGAGTGATAATGAAGGCAATAGGACACTTGCTCTATTTATTTGGGTTTTTTTCTTCTTCACTAGTGATTAATTAAATAAAGTGCTTAGCGATTTAACGGTTTGCCTCTCTCCTAACTGGAGGTGGATGGTTATAAAAGGGATAGATTGATTTTTTATTTCCAAACTGTAGCCTGACAGAGAATGCTTCTGTTTTCTGATCCGCACTCTCATTTTTCTCTTTCATCCACTTTTCCTCATCTGATAGAATAAACATCATGCAGAATGAAACCTTAAGCGCTTTCCTCTTTCGACATACCAGAGATGTGACCCTGATGTCACCTGGTCTGACTAAACGTTCATTTATTCTAGATTCTCACAGCGAGGGCAAGGGCTGGACGAGGCAATTTTCTCCAGTGGGTAGAGAGACTGAGGCAGAGAATTCACATCTAGGTAAGAGAAACACAGAGAAATTCCTCTGGAACGACATGGTTGGAATGAAAACTGGAGACTCACTCATGGCTGAGACTGTGCAATTAGAAACCATGTTCAACGAGCAGTTATGATGAACACTGTCAATTTCCACCTATTCGGGGGAAAATAACTATTTGCTTGTGTGGGATATTGCTCTGCCCTACTTGGAGGGATGTATCTGCATGCAATTAATTTCTTTTACTAAAAAAACACAATCAGGTCAGTTTTAGCTGCCACTGGCTGTTAATAATAGTCCCAAACTTAAAGGTAGTAATTGTTGGGGAAAGTACCTTTTAGTTCTGCAGCGAGTTTGAAAAGTTGGGTCTTTCCCTTAAAGCAGGTTAGACAAAATGGTTATAGATACTTTCTGAGGAAAGAGGAAGGAAAAGTTTACAAAACAGAATGAAGGATTTAAAGAGGGAAAGGTGGATGACAGCAAATATTAGATTATGCTGAGAGGAAAGCATTTCCCTTTTTCCCTTCTGGGTTCTGTGGCTGGTCTAATAACTGAATTGACGTAAGGCAGATAAGCAGGAGAAAAACAAATTTAATTTCATATATATGGGAGTCCTACAAGGATATGCGACTCAAATAAGGAAGCTTTTATACTTTTTAAATAAAGAAACAATAAATTTGTAAAGACTTGACAAGGCAGAGGGATTTGGGCCAGGGGTAGTAAATGATGAAGTAGGAAGGCTTGTTTATACAGCCTTTTCGGCCCTGAATCAACCTGTCTCTGGTGTTAAGGATACCTTCCTTCCTCCTTGTACAGGCAGGGTACCTTTCACGTGGGAGATTTATCTCCTGTTTTTATGAAAGAAGGGCAGGATGGTGGGGGGAGGTCAAAGCAACCTTCCTGCTTCTGCCGTTTTCCCTGACTCCTTCAGCTTAGATATTCAATATGCGAGGGTACCATATTTTGGCGTAGCATGTCCTGAACCCCATCAGTGACAAAGAATATTTGGCCATGGTATTAGTTAAAATAGTGGCAAACCCAATAAAGACCGGGAAGCTGAGAATGATAAGTCAGAACACTGCCAGGAGGTCTTGGACAAATGTCTACCCGGCGTGAGCTTGGCCACTTTCTGTCTTTGCTCAGACTGCGTCTTGGGGCAGAAACATTCTCCTTCCCCTGCTTCAGCTGGCAGGATGGCACTCACACTTGGATGCTTCTTTCAAATGCCCTCTCTTTCGGAGTTATCCCCCCAAGGTGACTTGGGTACGCTAGTTCCTGTGCACCTACAACATCTGTACCCACCTCACATCCCACTGTACTGGCATTACTTCTTCACGTTTGCTCCCTGCCAGAGAGTGTGCTACCTCTGAGACTGTCTTATTCATTTTCTTCTTTCTTTTTTTGAATTTTATTTTATTTATTTTTTTATACAACAGGTTCTTATTAGTTACCCATTTTATACATATTAGTGTATATATGTCAATCCCAATATATGTCTTATTCATTTTCATAGCCCTAGAAAATGCCATGATGCTTGAAAACAGTAAATATTTAGAAAATAAATGTTGAACGATTTAATAATGACTGTTTAATTGCTATTTAATGATATTAAGAAGAACTTGCTTTTGAATTGTACTCTATAATCTTCAAAGTCTATCCACACACATTATCTCATTTGCTCCTTGGAGCCTACTGTGAAGTAGGCAGGGTAATTGTTACTATATATATTTTTTAAACAAATTTATTTATTTATTTATTTTCGGCTGCGTTGGGTCTTCATTGCTGCGCGAGGGCTTTCTCTAGTTGCGGCGAGCGGGGGCTACTCTTCGTTGCAGTGTGCATGCTTCTCACTGCGGTGGCTTCTCTTGTTGTGGAACACCGGCTCTAGGCGCCTGGGCTTCCATAGTTATGGCACGTGGGCTCAGTAGTTGTGGCTCACGGGCTCTAGAGCGCAGACTCAGTAGTTGTGGTGCACAGGCTTAGTTGCTCCGCGGCATGTGGGATCTTCCCGGACCAGGGATGGAACCCACGTCCCCTGCATTGGCAGGCGGATTCTTAACCACTGTGCCACCAGGGAAGTCCCAAGTATTATATTAAATAGGGCTTAGAAAGCAAATTCAATCACTTCTTAGGCTTTAGAGAAGAGATGATACAGCCCAAGTTACATTGGTTATTGCACAATGAGAAAAACACTGGGAAACATCGTATGCTTGATCAGAACCCCCTTTTTGAGATTCTAGAAAAAATTCTGCGTCATCCCTATATTCCTTCTAATTATCTTTAGTTATAAGCAGATGGTCTTGTTTCCTGAGTTATGAATTGTGAATCCTGGGCACATATATAGAATTACTCTTGAGGTTATAAATCTAGCAGTAATGACTTAAGACTGAAAAAGAAATCTAGGTTCTTGCTTAGGGTGTGAGCTATGGAGAGTATGAGGTTATACTCCCATTCCATCATTCATCTTTCTGGGTGCCCAGGAGTTGGGGGGGTCCACCGTCTTGAGTCATACTTGATATTAGAGAAAGACCGTATTAGAGTAGAAAGATCCTCAAAGTGGGTGCTGAACTTTAATGTAGCTCTCTTTGTTCTGGGGTGTAAAAAGATGCTATAAAACTAAGATTCCAAGAAGAGAATGGAAGAAAAAGAATACGGCAATTTAATACCGTAATGGGTCCTTATGCTTTTTCCGTACCTACTATTTATTCTTTCTTCTCTGATAATAGCTCTGATTTTCCCTTAAAGAACCACTTCACTCCATAAGGTTTTGGTGAGGTCAACCCACTGGTAGTTGGTTCCAGGGATAGCCATGCAAACTTGGCCTGGTCAGTTGGTGTCTGCCATCTCCCTAGCCACAGTGATCGGCTCAGGAACGTGCACATGATTCAGGTTTCCCCAAGGAGACTCCGTGTTGGGAGCCAAGAAGTTTTCGCCATTAGAAGATGGCCGACATCCTGCTTCTCTTCCTGCTTAATGAGATAAAAGCCCGCGCCTAAAAACGAAAGCCCGCGCTTCCAACGAAAGCCCGCGCACGCAGCACCAATGATAATTTGCCAAGTACTTCCCTTATTCTGGATCCCGCCCCCCTTTCTCTGTACTGTATAAATACAGCTACTGCAGCAATAAAGGTTTGAGGCTTGATCAGGATTTTGTCTTGCCTCCATTCTTTCGCGTCTCCTGCCCCTTCTTCTCTTTTCAACCCCTACAGGTTCCTCCTCGGACTCACAAGGATTTGTCCTGCTGGTCAGGACTCCTGGGGACGCCCGGGGCCGAGCACAATTGGCGCCCAACGTGGGGCTCGAGGAACGGATCCTAACGGAGGTAGCACGCTTACGAACGCCTGGCCAGGCACCCACTGAGCCGCCGCGAGAGTGAACTCGAAAGTGCGGCTCGATTAGGTCCCCGGAGGACTAGCCGCCCTTCGGCAGTTGTGACCGGTAGAGAGTAAGGTAAGTGGAGCTTAAAAATGGGACAGGAATTGAGTTCCCACGAACTCTTTCTTCAGGGGATCGAGGATTCCCTCAAGATGCGAAAGATTAAGGTAGAAAAAAAGATTTGCGTGATTTTTTTATATTTTTGTCTGATGTTTGCCCATGGTTCCCACAAGAAGGGACGATAGATAAAAAATGTTGGAATCGTGTAGGAGATTGTTTAAATGATTATTATAAGACTTTTGGGCCTTCTAAAGTACCTGTGACTGCATTTTCATATTGGAATTTAATTAGAGAGATTCTTATGGGTCATTTTTTTGACCCCGATATCCAAAAGGTTGTTGAGACCGGAGAAACAATTCTTAAAGCAGCCCCTGTGATTCCAATGAGGCTCAGGCTGCTTTTCCCCCTGGTCTGTTGGCTCAAATACAAAATGCTGGCCTTAAGGCCTGGCGCCGCCTTCCGCCTAAGGGTTCGGCCACAACTTCCTTGGCGAAAATTCGCCAGGGACCAGAAGAGCCTTATTGTGAGTTTATTAGCCGCCTCACGGACGCCACCGAACGTCTGGTGGGCGACAGTGAAACTGATAACGCCTTTGTTAAACATTTAGCTTATGAAAATGCTAATGCGGCCTGCCAGGCTGCCCTTCGGGCTCATCGTGGTGGTAGCCTTGCTGATTATATTAAATTGTGTTCCGGAATTGGTCCCTCCCATTCTGTTGGTCTTGCAATAGGAGCCGCCCTAAAAGATTTTATTGAAGACACATCCGACCTAGACAAACAACAAAAAACTTGCTATAATTGCAAACAACCTGGACACTTTGCCCGGGATTGTCCACTATATAGACAAGGACAGTCATCAAAGGCTAACCCACAACAACCCCAACATCAATCCCGAGCTCCTCCCACCACCGTTTGTCCTCGCTGTAAAAGAGGCAAACATTGGTCTTCGGAATGTTATTCAAAAACGGACATAGGGCTTCCCTGGTGGCGCAGTGGTTGAGAGTCCGCCTGCCGATGCAGGGGACACGGGTTCGTGCCCCGGTCTGGGAGGATCCCACGTGCCGCGGAGCGGCTGGGCCCGTGAGCCATGGCCGCTGAGCCTGCGCGTCCGGAGCCTGTCCTCCGCAACGGGAGAGGCCACAGCAGTGAGAGGCCCGCGTAACGCATAAAAAAAAAAAAAAAAAAAAAAAAAAAAAAACGGACATAAATGGCCAACTACTCCCCAAAAAACAGGGAAACTTTTCACGGGGCCAGCCCCTGGCCCCTTCCTTGGAACCGAACCAAGGGGCGATTCGGTTTGTTCCTCAAAAATCTGGACAAGTTCCCCTCACCCAGACGTTGGCTGCCCGAGCGTCTTATTAAACCTATAAATTCTATGAAATAATGAAAATTATCCAGGGCCCTTTTCCCTGAGATTGTATTTCTTTTCCTTTTCAGAAAAAGATGGAGATCCTCTTGGCATTGAAAAGACGACAAAGACAACAAGGACTATCCGTTGTGACCCTGATCCTGTCATCTTTGCTGGTTGTCAGCCAGGCTGAACCCCCTCCACACTTGCCTCAGAATTTAACCTGAAGCAGAACCAAAAGATGATTCCGGCTGCCCCTCCACTGGAGCGGCATGAGACAGAGACATGCCTACCCCCCTCTTTGATGGGAGGGTATGGGTACCGAGTTGAGTGTGACAGCAAAGCATGCACAAGGGAAAACCTTTATACATAAGGTAATCTCTGTTATTCCCTGTGAGTATACCTGAATTATGAAAGAGGTTGGTATCTAAACATTGTTTTTGGCTTCAGTATCTAAGATTATTCTTGGCTCTGCCTCTCCTCCCCAAAAGATACCAAGAGCCAGCAATGGTGGACACACATACATTGTCCACGGGAGGATTCAGGTCACTACTCCCTCACTCGGTTAATGCCCACCTCCTTAAAAGAAATAAAAAGGGAGGAGATGTTGGGAGCCAAGAAGTTTTCGCCATTAGAAGATGGCCGACATCCTGCTTCTCTTCCTGCTTAATGAGATAAAAGCCCGCGCCTAAAAACGAAAGCCCGCGCTTCCAACGAAAGCCCGCGCACGCAGCACCAATGATAATTTGCCAAGTACTTCCCTTATTCTGGATCCCGCCCCCCTTTCTCTGTACTGTATAAATACAGCTACTGCAGCAATAAAGGTTTGAGGCTTGATCAGGATTTTGTCTTGCCTCCATTCTTTCGCGTCTCCTGCCCCTTCTTCTCTTTTCAACCCCTACAGGTTCCTCCTCGGACTCACAAGGATTTGTCCTGCTGGTCGGGACTCCCAGGGACGCCCGGGGCCGAGCACAACTCCGTTTTGAGGCTATGTTGCAACTATTGGAATGGAGAGGCTGTCCTTCTCCTGGAATGCTAGCTAAAAGGAGAATATAAATCAGGAGCTGACAGGGGTTCACGGTGGATAGGTCCTGTCTGAGGCGAAGCCAACAAAGAAGAAAGCAGAACTAAGAGATGAGAAAAGAGCTATATGGGCTTGGTCTAGAGGACCTTCTTTAGTCCCGGGATACAGTTGCACCTAATGTCAGTTCTACTTACTTTGGATTTTTCAGTTACATGACCTAATACTTATGTAATAAACTAATAATTTCTCTCTCTCTCAAATCAGTTGTAGTTATATTTCTGGTATTTTTTTGTTTGTTTTTGCAAATCCTGATCAAATCAAATCCTGATAGAAGCATACAACTTGGGGTAATACGGTGGGAAGGGCACATGAAACCGATGAGAAAGCTTGGCTGGGAAGTTGTTCCTATGAGACAACGTTCGGTATCTCACAGTACCCAGGTGGAAAAAAGGAAAGGAAAGGAGATTAGACTTCACACACACCTCCAGGGGACAGTGTGGGTGTGCATAAGTGTTGGGGCAGCAGC
Source organism: Phocoena sinus (assembly GCF_008692025.1). Classification (NCBI taxonomy): domain Eukaryota; kingdom Metazoa; phylum Chordata; class Mammalia; order Artiodactyla; family Phocoenidae; genus Phocoena; species Phocoena sinus. Next base: position 163,580,363 of record NC_045763.1, on the reverse strand, counting down.
AAGTGATACGGCCAAACAGTCACATGGAAATGTTACTTGCTGGTGCCCCAGGTGGCTGCTGTGCTAAGGGGCATGTATGGGAATGGTTTGTAAAGACATGTGGTTGTCATAGTCAATTAGAAATTAGAAGTAAAATATAATTGCTATTGCTGTGTTTGTATCCAAGCAGCATTTGTTATGACCAGGTTATAAGAACTGCCTCTGGAATGTGGGCGTTTACCTTACGCAAATTATATTAATGACTCACTTCGTTCACATATGAAAGAGGTAAAGAGAAAGTGAGTTTTGGTAATAAAACTGCTGACCAGGGATTCTTCACCTGGGGTTCATGGCTCGTGGTTATGCCCCAGAGCATCTGTGAATCCCTTGAAATTATGTGTAAAAATTGCTTGTATGTGCACTTTTCTGAGGAGAGGCTCCAATTCTCCAAAAGGCAGATGAACGAAAGAGTTGATTGCACCCAGAGTAGACACTTGACCCACGTTGGCCAATCGGCAGCCACTTCCTCCCGTGAATTAAGACTTGAGAGTGAGCAACTTCCAGTCAATCTCTGAGAGAGGCTGGCACTGAGGAGAGTAAACTCAGGAACTGAGGGGCTGACCTAAGGAGGGAAAGCAAACACTGTCTAGCTGCAGGGGGAGAAAGGTGGAACCAATGTCACGGAGTATGAAAGCATGAAGACATGTGGCCCCAGAGACAGACCGTGAGAGCTGTGCTCTGAGTCATGACAGCTTGCTGGTTCTTGCTTCAGGTGTCACGTGATGCCTTGAAGCCTGGCTCTGCCTCTTCTTTGCCATATGTGAGATGCTCCTGTGTCTTTCTAGGACATTTGCTTCTTTTTTTTTTTTTTTTTTGCCTTGGTTAAGCTGGTTCCAGTTGGTTTCAGTTATTTGCAAATAAAAGGCTCTCAAATAAAACAAGGAGTTACAACAAAAAGACATGAGAAGATCCTTGCTGGAGAGGAAGTGGAACAAGTGAGGGCTCATACATACATTGTCTCATTTAATCTTAACTGAATTCCTGCCATTTTCCAGCTGAGGAAATGGAGTCTCAGAAGGCTTAAAAGCCCTTCCCAAGTCACAGAGCTAAGAAAATTTTAATTATGTTATGGTAAAATTTAATGAATACGATTTTATTTATGGCAATATCAATAACTCTCTAGTGATTCGGATATTCATGTTGCCTTCTTTCTGGGCAATACGAATGAAAATTGACAAATGAAAACTTCATGGATCTTCCATTCCTGGAGCCCCTGGCTCTTCCAAAGAATTTTTCAGCTCTCTTTTCAATCAGGAATCCTTTCTTCTCTTTATTTAAAAAAAGAGTGCTGTCTTTTTTGCTATATTTAATAAATGTTTATTTTGTCATTATAAAATATATTTATATGTTCATTATACAAAAGTTAAATCCAGGAATATACAAATTGGAAGAAAAGCTACCATCCCAATCATTGCTAACATTTAGATGTATTTCCTTCTAATATATTTTATTATACATAGTTTAGTTATTTTGGTTTTGTTTTGTCTCTTGTAGTTAAGACCATACTGTATTAAAATTATTTTTTACCAAGTTTCTGATGTTCCTAGAACTTTGAACTTGGAGGAAGCTTGGCTACTAGTTATGCTTCTAGTTTTTCTACTATCACTACTACTACTTTTACTAATGCTACTGCTATTATCTAAATGTGGAAACTTGCCTTATATTTACAAAATGCTTTCACTCGTATGGTCTTTATTTAAAATTAAATCTTTATTTTAAAATTAAAATGAGATATAACTTCTCAACAAAGTTTTAAGTGTACCTCTGGTGTCGTTGGCTATGTGTATAATGTACAGCAGATCTCTAGAACTTACTCATCTTGCTTCCCTGAAATTTTATGCTCATTGATCTATAGTTCTCCATTCCCCCCTCTACCAGCCCCTGGCAACCATAATTCCACTCTTTGATTCTATGAATTTGACTATATTAGATAACTCACATAAGTGAAATCATGCAGTATTTCTCTTTCTATGACTGGCTTATTTCACTTAGCCTAATGTCCTGAAGTTTCATCCACTTTGTCACATATTGCAGAATATCCTTCTTTTTAAAGGCTGAATATTATTCCATTATATGTATATACCACATTTTCTTTATCCATTCATCTGTTGATGGGTATTTAGATTGTTTCCACATCTTGACTATTACAAATAATGTGCTGTGATAAACATAAGGGTGCTAATAATATCTGTCCAAGATTCTGATTTCAATTCTTTTGGATAAATACCCGGAAGTGGGATTGCTCACTTCTGTGTAGTTCATATGGTAGTTCTATTTTTAATTTTTTGAGGAACCTCCATATTGTTTTTCCTACAGCTGCACCATTTTACATTCCCACCAACAATGTACAAGAGTGCAATTTCTCCACATTCCTCACCGACACTTGTTGTCTTTTGTTTTTGGATAATAGTCACCCTGTCATGTGCAGGGTGATATCCCATTGTGGTTTTGATTTGTATTTCCCTGATGATTAGTGATGTTGAACATTTTTCTTATGCCTGTTGGCCATTTGTGTGTCTTATTTGGAGAAATGTCTACTCAAGTCCTTAGCCCATTTTAAAAATCGTGTTATTTGTATTTTTTGCTAATGAATTGTATGAGTTCTTTAGATATTCTATTGATTAACCTCTTAGCAGATCTATTGTTTGCAAATATTTTCTCCCAATATGTAGGTTGCCTTTTTACTCTGTTGATTGTTTACTTTGCTGTGCAACAACTTTTTAGTCTGGTATAATCTCACTTGTCTATTTTTGCTTTTATTGCCTGTGCTTTTGGTGTCATATCCATGAAATCTTTGCCAAGGCCATTGTCATGAAGCTTTCCCCCTATCTTTTCTTGCGGGAGATTTATAGTTTCAGGTGTTACATTTAAGTTTTTAAACCATTTTGAGGTAATTTTTGTATCAGGTGAAAGATAAGGGTCCAATTTCATTCTTTTGTTTGTGGATATCTAGTTTTCCCAACACCATTTATTTAAGGGATGGTCCTTTCTTCACTGTGTATTCTTGGCACCCTTATTTCTGGTCTCTCTGTTTTGTTTCATTGGTTTATGTGTCTGTCTTTATGCCAGTACCATACTATTTTGATTACTGTAGCTTTGTAATATTTCTTGAAATCAGGAGGTGTGATGCCTCCAGCTTTGCTCTTCTTTCCTAAGATTGATTTGGGTATTAGGGGTCTTTTGTGGTTCCATATGACTTCTAGAATTGTTTTTTTCTATTTTTTTAAAAAAGCCATTGGAATTTTGATAGGAATTGCACTGAATCTGTAGATCACTTGGGTAGTATGGACATTCTACCAATATTACTTTTTCCAATCTATAAACATGGGATGTCTTTCCATTTGTTTATATCTTTAATTTATTGCATCAGTGTTTTGTTATTTTTAGTATGTAAGTATACAAGGGTGTTGAATTTTTTTAAATGCATACTCTGCATCTATGGAGACAATCATGCGATTTTAATCCTTTATTCTGTTAAAGTAGTGTATCACATCCATTGATTTTTGTATGTTGAACCATTCTTGAATTGTAGAGACAAATCCTACTTGGTCATGGTGTATGAGCCTTTTAGTGTGCTGTTGGATACAGTTTGCTAGCATTTTGTTGAGGATTTTTGCATCTATATTCATCAGGGAATTGACTTGCCATTTTCTTTGCTTCTGGTGTCTTCAACTGGCTTTAATATCAGGGTAAGACTGGCCTTGTAAAGTGAGTTTGAAGTGTTCTCTCCTCGTCAATTTTTTGCAAAGAATTTGAGAAGGGTTGGCATTCATTCTTCTTTAAATTTTTGAAGAATTCACCAGTGAAGTCCACTGGTCCTGGGCTTTTCTTTATTGAGAGATTGTTGATTGATGATTTAATCTCCATTCTAGTTATAGATCAGTTTAGAATTTCTATTTCTTCATGATTCAATCTTTGTAGTTTGCATGTTTCTAGGAATTTATCCATTTCTTATCAGTTACTTAGTTTGTTGGCATATAGTTGTTCACGGTAGTCTCTTATGATCTTTTTTACTTCTGTGGCTTCAGTTGTAATGTCTCCTTTTTTCGTTTGCAGGTTTATTGTTTGAGTCTTCTCTCATTTTTTTCTTAGTCTAGTTAGGGGTTAATTTTGTTTATCTTAAAAAAAAACAGTTCTTACTCTCATCAATCTTTTCCATCATTTGTTATTCCTTATTTTGTTTATTTCTGCTCTAATTTTTGTTATTTCCTTTCTTTTGCTAACTTTGGGCTTGGTTTGTTCTTTATCTAGCCGTTTGAGAACTTCTTTCTTTTTAAATATGGGTATTTATCTCAATAAAATTTCCTCTTAGTACTGCTTTTTGCTGCATCCCATGCATTTTGATATGTTGTGTTTTTGTTTTCTTTTGTGTCAAAGTATTTTCTAATTTCATTTTTGATTTCTTCTTTGACTTGATGGTTGTTCAAGAGTGTGTTGTTTAATTTCTACTTATTTGTGATTTTTTTTTCATGTTTCCTTCTGCTATTTATTTCTAGTTTCATTCCACTTTGGTCAGAAAAGAAACTTGGTATGATTTCAGTCTTTTTTTTTTTTTGTCGGTACGCGGCCCTCTCACTGTTGTGGCCTCTCCCGTTGCGGAGCACAGGCTCCGGACGTGCAGGCTCAGTGGCCGTGGCTCACGGGCCTAACCGCTCTGCAGCATGTGGGATCTTCCCAGACCGGGGCACGAACCCGTGTCCCCTGTATCGGCAGGCGGACTCTCAACCACTGCGCCACCAGGGAAGCCTGATATCAGTCTTCTTAAATGTTAAAATTTATTTTGTAATTTAACATGTGATCTATCCTGGAAAAAGAGGAGAGTGTATTCTGCTGCTGTTGGGTGAAATGTTTTATAGGTACCTGCTAACAGGTTAGTGGAGTCTGAGAGGACTCCACTTGTTCTATAGTATTATTTGAGTCCTCTGTTTCCTTATTGATCTGTCAGGATGTTCCATCCATTATTGAAAGAGGGGTATCAAAGTTCCTACTATTATTGTATTTCTATATATTTTTCCTTCTGTCAATGTTTGCTTTCTATATTTAGATGCTCTGATGTTGGGTACATATATATTTATAACTGTTAAGTCTTCCTAGTGGATTGACCAATTATCATTATATAATGTCCTTCTTTGTCTCTTGTCACAGTTTTTTATTTAAAGTCTATTTTATCTGATGTAAGTATAACCACTCCTGTTCTCTTTTGGTTACCATTTTCATGAAATACCTTTTTCTATCTCTTAACTTTCAGCCTATGCAAGTCCTCAAATCTAAAGTGAGTTTATAGTTATAGTTGGGTTACATGATCTTAACTAATCTTCATAATTCCAAAAATAATGCAAATCCTTTTAAATTTCCATTTTGAAAGGAATAAATAGGTGCTTACAGACTAAATGACTTGCTGAAGTCCATGTTTAGTGAGAGAAAGAGCTGGGACTAGACCCAGTCTTCTCCTCATTGGTGGTGTAATACTGTTTCCATAGAACCACCCACTGCGTCTCTCCATCCCATCCTCTCCTACAGTCACAAGAGGAGCTGCCAAATGCCTAAAGCTCCTCAAAGGTGCAAAATTAGGAGTCTGGTTTCAGGTGTAAAGGCTGCATAGTTCCTTGGAAACCTCAGACATCATCCTGTAACCCCAGTCTCGAGTCTTGGTGGCTATGTGCTCAGACACTTGAGGGCTCTATGGTTAATATGTTATTGTGGTTCTGGCACTCAAGAGTATTAGGTAGTATTATCTGTCCTTTTCCTTGTATCATTTTTCACCCCTTTAAGTGTTATAAAAAATTAGATGATCTCCATCATATCTTGGTGGTTGCCATGGAGCTTAATTGTGCATCTCTTAGGCTGGTAAACCAATTGAGGCAATAGTTGGATGAGGAGGAGCTGCCTGTGAATGTTAAGGTGGGACAGAGCTCTTCAGCAGGCAGACCGAACGATGCCTTCCAGTGGGAGGGAGGATGGGTGCATAACCACACTGCCTAAGCGTGGCAGTGTGTTCCATATTCCAAAGTATAATCAGGGCCAAAATGTTCAAGGAAGTTTCCAAAGACTCTTATAATATGCTGGGTAGTTTCTTTCTCTGAAGAGGTAGTATAGAAATTAGGAGGACAGGTTGGGATTTGAAGAAACCAGTGGCTTTCATATGTTATTTGACATGACCCACAGTAAGAAATACACTGTGACTCTTGTGTGTGTATAAATGAAACAGAAGTTTCAGGAAATAATGCTTTTACTACATGCTATGTACTCCTATGTTCTATGATAATTCCATTCCAATCCAATCAACTAAAATAAATGTGAGTTATGACCCACTAAGTACATTTTACTATGCACTAATCCAACAATAGGTCGTAACTCTCAATTTGAAACACTCTGAGATAAATCTTAATTGAAGCTCTGCTCCTCTACAACTTCTCCATCAGTAAAAGCAGATGATGACATTTCTCCTATAGGTGGTTATACTAATGAAATGCCATATGTGGTCACTAGGCAAGCTCTGTGCTTTGTTTTTTCACTGCTGTACCCCCAGCACAAAGTGCAGGGTGTGGTACATAGTTGGCACTCTATATGTGTAGTTATTTTCATTATTCCCCCACCCCCATCCTGCCCAGGTGCTGTTGGAAGCATGCAAGCTGCATTAGGGCACTCCCAGTGGTGATTCAGTACAGGAGAATTGAGACTAACCTCCCTTGTGGACCGTTATGAGGAGAAATATTGCAGAGGCTGTTGCGATCAACCCATCAGCTAAACTTGAATCTATGGAAGGCGTATGAAGTGTAAGACCCTGGAATAGGACCAAGCAAGACTCAAAAAGAAAAAGAAAACCTCTATTTTTAGTGTATCTCCACCTACTAGCACCTGATTGAAGAAACAATACAAAAACACCAAGAGGTAAGTAGGGACACAGGACAAATCAGTACTAAATGCTGTGATTTTGTGGTAAAGACTGAAGGGTGGAGAGATCCAACATTTTTTAGTCGATGTGATTTTAGTACGCAATTGATTGAGAGCATAATGAAATAGCTCCAAGGAATTTATTAATGATTTTTCAGTGAATCTGTATGCTATTAGTCTTCTATAACATGTATTTCTTCCTCAGTCCACAGACAATGTATTTGAGGATTCCTAACAATGTCAGGGATACGCTGAAGCCTTATTGCTAAGAGAAAGGGCCTTGGGGTCAGAGGACTGTAGGTCTGTCCCAGCTCTGACACTCACCAGCTCTGTGGCCTTCAGCAAGTGACTTAACTTTGTGGTTTTGCTTCTTGCAAAAGGGAGCTAGTAATTGCCTGCCTCACAGTGTCTTTGGGAAAGTTAAATGGATTAAGGTTTGTAAAAGTCTTAGCAGAGCTTCTGGCAAAGAGCGAATGCATGAGAAAGTTTGCTGATACTTTCGTGGTTTTGCTCCCCTTTGGGGTCCAAGGCTCTCGGCAACAGAAAATCAAAGAAAGATGTCACCCCAGTGGGCGGGTGGCCTCCGGCTGGCTGGCCTCCAAAGCATATGGTAGTGTGTGGGTCCTTCTGAGACAGGCTGGGATCTGGGACCTGGGACCCTTTGCTGCAGTGCTTGCACCTGGACGAACGTCTCCTCAAGCAACAAAATACAAGGAAACTACGAGCGACTAAAAATAACTACATGCATGTGAAGCTGGGGCAAATTATGGAAAAGATGCAAAAAGACCAGAAAAACCCAACTGCCACCTCTGAAGAGCCGGGAGCATGTCTGGAGAAAAAGCAGGGCACTGTGCACACCCCCTGCACACACCACCACCAAAGGAGTGGGCAGAACACCTAAGCCGCCCCTCCTGCCTGCCCCTTGGACACATCCCCACCCTCACCCTACGCAGGGATCCAGCTCAGCCCCCCTTGGGGAGCGAGCAAGGGAACCTGTTACTGGCTCAGCAGGGGCCCCAATAAAGCCTTGCCTGAATTTCTTATCTGACCTTTTATCAATTTCTGTTGATTAAGGAGGCCAAGAAACCTGGTTGGTAACACTTCCAGAAGCCCTGCGGCTCCTTACAGGCATTACTCAGTCATCCTGTGGTAGAGAAGCCAGGAGGCGGCAGGAATTGTTTTCTTGGTGGAAGAGCCCTGGCACGAAGAGGTGGAGGTTTTCCAAGCCTTAAAGAAGGCAAAACAAATGAATCACACCAAAAGAGCAAACCAGCAAAGGGACCCGGGTTCAAGCTCCAATTCTTCCACTTTGTGAATTCTCTGATCCTTGGCAAGTGCCTGAGACCTCTTTGAGGCCCAGTTACCTCATCCTGTCTCTCTGGGGGTGACAGAGATGAGGGGAGATATGAGGGTAGTACCATGAGCAACCTTATTTTTTGGTAGCTCAGAGCAGGTAGAATCAGTCTGTCCTTTTTTCCGGAATAACACTCTATGTGGGCCCGTGCACACCTGCTCTTGGCTTTCCTGTGTCCTGCCTTGCACTGCTCTGCCCCCTCTTCTTCTCCTTTTATACCAACCCCCCACCTTGTAAGTACCTGCCCCACCCTTGGGAGATGCTCCTTCCTGCCCCAGGTGCTTGTCAGGCACTAGAGAACCAGTATCATCATAGCCCCTCTTGAATCCCACCCAGCCCCGCTCATGCCGGAGCTCTCCATATTGAAAACTCTTTTCCAAGTAATGAACTACTGCAATACCAAAAGGGGTTTTACTCCATTCGTTCTGTGAGATGATGAATGTGATGGGGCGGGACCATCAGAGGACGGCCAGGTAAGGGGCCGCCATCTTGTATAGGTGAGGCAGGGCTGAGAATCATGGCCTCAGATGACCACCTTAAGAGGTCCGTCTGGAGGCAGTAATGGGATTCTTCAGATCCAGCCACTCTCTCAGGCAGGTGCTTTTCGGATCAGTGACCTGCCCTGGGGAGATGGTTGCTGCCCACGATCGGGAGATGCAGTGCGTTCTCTGACTAACATGGGAATCAAACCTATGACTTCTACTTCATCAGCACCACTAGTCACAGCCCACACAGCGAATTAGGTGTCGTGGCCAAACAACACGGCCGCGCATTCTTTGCAGCAACTCCCATCACGAGGTGGAGTCTATTGTTTTCCCCTTTGGATCCAGACTGACCCGGTGCCTGGTCTTGACCAGTAGGGTGCGTAGAATGTGGCACCGTGTGACTTCCAAGTCTGGGCCTCCAGAGGCTTTGTGGTTTCTGCCCTTGATTTCTCGAAACATTGCTCTGAAACTGTCAAACTGAAGGAGGCTGGGACCAAAGACCACGTGGCGCAGTCACTCCAGCTGCTAAGCTCAGTGATCCTGTTGGCTGAACAGCCTGAGTGAGTCCAGGTACAACTGGCAGGAGAACTGCCCAGTCAGTCCACAGGATTGTGAGAAATGATCAATCACTTAAGCCCCTCATCTGGGGCTGGCGTGTTACACAGCCATAGATAACCAGTATAGGCACACATGTGCATCAGCAGAGAAATTTGAGATTTGGGCCCAGCTGGGAACTAGCCCAGGAGGTTTAGAGGTGGGACAACCTCAGAAATGTCCATTCTGATAATACGGCCACATGTTACTTGTAGGCCCTTCAGCTTTACAACTCTTTCACAAACATTATCTCCATTAATTCTCACAACATTCTTGTGAGGTTAGGGGGTGTTGTAAGACAGGCGCCCCAGGGATGAGGCACAAGTGATGGAAATGGTTCCCAGGGGAAACCACTGAGGGGGTGCTGGAGAGGAGAGGGAAGAGGAAGGAGCCAACCAATGGTATGAGGTTTCAGGCCGAGTCCCACAGCGGGGGCTGATCCTTCAGGAGAATACTAGAGTCTAAGCTATGTTTCCTGGGACAAGAGACCCAGAGATTCAAACTTCTGCATCTCTTAGTCATTGACTAAGGGCTCCCTGGGTGGGGATGGGAGGGTGCAGAGAGAGAGAATCAATTCCCAGACATTTCTTGCTTCTTTGCTTTGGGGGACAGTCTTTTGAAAAAGAGCTGCAGGTACCGGCTGTTGGGAGCAACGTGTGTAGCAAAACCGGGGGCTGCTCCCTTGCACATCACCACATATGCCACAAAAGGGAAACTTGAGGGCTTCCCTGGTGGCGCAGTGGTTGAGACTCCGCCTGCCCATGCAGGGGACACGGGTTCGTGCCCCGGTCCGGGAAGATCCCACATGCCGCTCTGCGGCTGGGCCCGTGAGCCATGGCCGCTGAGCCTGCGCGTCCCGCGCCTGTGCTCCGCAACGGGAGAGGCCACAACAGTGAGAGGCCCGCGTACTGCCAAAAAAAAAAAGGGAGCTTGAACTGTGGCTGAATCTAAGTCTTGCCAGAATACTCCGTGATCCTTCCAGAACGTGAGTGCGTGGGGGGCCCATGAGGAGTGGCTGCAAGCCCGCAGCCCACTCACCCCCTGTCTGCCCTGGGAGGCTGGCAGGAGACAGTTCTCGTGGCTTCTCAGGTTCTGATGAGGTCGGAGGCCCTCTGCCTTGCCCCACCTGTGGTAGAGCTGCCGACTCTAACACAGCTTGGCTGCACGCGGCCCGGGCTTCTGTTCTTGTATTCTTTTCTGAGGAGGTCTGTCAAATGCAGCCACAAGAGGAGACACAGGAGAGGCTCAGAAACAAAGTTGTTTTATACTCACAGGTCCTAGAGATGGGAGGTACTGCTGGCCCTGCAGTGCCACGTGGGGAAGACACCAGGGTGGTCAGGAGGCAGAAGACAGAAGTGAATCATCCCAGAGCCTTTACTGGGGTTTCTGCAGGAAGGCAAGGCTTGGGACCAGCTAATTTGAATAACACGGGCAGGCTTTGGGTCATAGGGGTGCCTCCCGGCTGCCTGGAACCTGGCTCTGGGATGATTAAGCAGAGGGATATTCCCTAGCCTCAACCCCGCCCGGGGCCACGTGGAGGAGGGGGGCCTCTGGATCGCTTAGTCTGCAGATCAAAAGCACGCTCCCTGCTGAGCCCTTGGCCATCTCTAAGAATTAGCAACCCAGGAAGAGGCAGGACATCATCAGACACCGAAAATGGAAAACGTTTATAGTATAGTTTCTCAGCGGCAGTGTCCCACTCTCTGTGCCGTCGTCGGCTGACCCCTTCTGTTTGGTGTGCAGCCGCAGGAGCTGGCCCCTCGGGCGCTTCTCACTCCCCAGAGTCAGTGTGTGAATAATAAACTGCCCGAAAACAAGAAGATCTTCGCTTCTTCACAGGCTAAAGCTTTTCTTGCCCTGTTCTTGACAGGGAGATGCGCAAACACTGATGCAAAACATTCTGAGGGACTCTGAGCGGAACACCGACGTTGTCAGGTATAATGGGCAAATATCACCTCTGTTTTGAGCAGAGAAAACATAGTCTCAGACCAATTATTATATGGATTATATGGTCAATGGTGAAGCTTGGACTAGACCCCAAGTCATCCGACTTCAAGGTCATTGCTCTGCCAATAGAATATGCTAAGCAAGGTATACCCAGACTACCCTGAATGTCTAGGTCCAAGCAGAAACCCAGGTGGTAGAATCTTTCCTGGGCCAGAAACTATATTGGAGCTCTGGGTCTGTCACAGCTGTCAATAATCAGTGCCTTCCTCCAAGGAGTCAGTGGTGGGAGCCGCCCAAGACAGGGCTTTCAGGGGAGAACTTTCTAGAAATGGCTATGTTTGACATCACTGTGGTAAAACATAAATCACGCCGCAACCTCAGGGCACACTTTTAGCAACTGAAGTGGTTCTCCATCCTCACTTGGGGGATCCAGCTGTCACTTAGTTTCTGGTCTTGGGTTCCAGCCTGTATTTCTTCTGTGTGAGCAGGGGTTAGCCTCTATGGGCCGGCTTCTTTAGTTGTTGAATTAGAATGTTGGTGACCTTTCTGCTCTGTTATGACCTTGGAAAAGCACTTTGCTTCTCTGAGCCTCAGTTTCCTCATTGTTAAAATGAGAAGTTGACCTAATTGTTCTTCTGGGTCCTTTTCAGTATGATTGTTTGATTCTTGACAGGAACATCGTATGACTTATCATTAGCAAACTTGAAAAAATCAAAATGACAAGTGTTGCAGAGAAACTACATTACAACCTCAGCTTTAAAGCCTCCTTATGTGCCGTCATTTGAAAAGTTACATTCCAATTAAGTTGAATTGCCATGCTTTCAAAATCTGCCTTTTGTTGTTCAGATCAGCAACTCACATTCATGCTATATTTTTTAACTGTTTATTTTGAAATAATTTCAGGTTTAGGAAAAACATAATACAAAGAATTTCCATATACCCTTCACTCACATTCTCTAAATGTTAAAATTGTACCACACTTGCTTAATCGTTTGTTCTCTATCTATCTTCACACAGACACACAATTATTTTTCTGAAATGTTTTAGAGTAAGTATTGACCTCTATGTATTTTAGTGTTTATTTCCTAAAAATGAGGACATTCTCTTACGTAACCACAGTGAAGTTATAAAAGTCATGAAATTAACATTGTTACAAATTTAGTGGAAGACCTTATTCAAAGTTGGCCTCTCCCGTTGAGGAGCACAGGCTCCGGACGCGCAGGCTCAGCGGCCATGGGTCACGGGCCCAACCGCTCCGCAGCATGTGGGATCTTCCCGGACCGGGGCACGAACCCGCGTCCCCTGCATCGGCAGGCGGACTCTCAACCACTGCGCCACAAGGGAAGCCCCCAACACGTGTTTTGAAATGTCTTTACATACACATTCAGTTACTTACTCTTACTTGCTGTGTAGACTTTGGAAGTTTTAAAATGGAGATAATAATTTGCCTTCACAGAACTGTTCAGAAGATTAGAGGAAGTAAAGTGGGTAAGGTCCCAGGCACTCTTCATATCCAGCAGGTGTAATTTAGCGCTTTTCCTCCCACCTGTGTGCCTGCCACAGCCTGTACATGGGGTCTTCTCTCTCTCTCTCCTTTGGCTACTGCTTGAACCTGTCTGTGCTGACATTCTTATTGCTTTCTGTTATACTCAGGGCAAGTGGAATTGGAGAACACTCCACTGGATTCATTTTAGATTATAAATAGAAAAAGTATTGCATTTACCCCAGCCGCTTGTTACTGAGGCAAGCAGTCCTGAACACAATAGGACATGACAACAGGAAATGCAGGCTGAAGAATAAGTAATTATTTGCTGCAAAGAACTAAAAATAAGCACATCAGGGAGGTACCAAGAGGGGCTCTTGTCAGGTTTTCATCAGCCCTGTTGGGTGTGGAGAGTAAGTGGCAATTATAAATATGACTTCCGTGTGGCTCCGTGTCATTGCTCTCTGTGTCCTCTTGTTGAGTACTGGCTCGTTGAACTCAGTGTGTTTGTTTGTCACAGCGAACCTGAAACAAACCTGGGGGGGGCCTGTCTACCTGCCCTCCTCCGTGACTAGGTAAGTCCTGGGCTTGGCAAGAGGGAGTGGTCGTCATCACCCCTGCTCGCTGAAAGAAGTGTGGCATCTTGCCGGTCAGGACATACAAAACCCAGGTGCATGAGGCTGGGTCCTGCTGCCTGACTTAGCTCTTCTCGTGGGGAAAGTCAGCTCCAATGAAAGGAGGGCAAAAAGCGGGCTGGGGAACCCAGGCTGGGGCATTGGTCCTCTTGTGCCCAGTCAGCTAATCTTCCACCCTGGGTGGTGCATCCTAGGAGTGGGCTGGGGAGGCACTGGAGGAGGGTTTGGACAGCTTTGCCCTCAGTCCAAATTTAGCTTCTGAAGTATAGGATGACCTGACTTTTCCACCTGTAAAATGGGGGGTTTGTCAGGTTCACTGTGGTAAAAAGTGACCCACAGGTCGGCAGCAGCATCTTGCCTCCTCTCTGACTGTACTCCTGCAATTCTGTTTGAGGTCTGATTTGTCTCTTATCAAAAACAAATGCGAACTGGCTCCTTCATTGGTGCCAAGAAGCCACTCACAACAAGTACTGGGTGAGCTCATTCACTCTCGTGAAGGTTCAAGGGCCCAGGAAGTGGTGTCAGAGTGCACACTGCCCTCCTCTGATCTCGGGTGGCCTCAGCCTACAGTGGCTTGAAGGAGGATTTCGGTTTCCCAGCCAGGGATTGAAGTCAGGCCATGGCACTGAGAACGCTGAATCCTAGCCACCAGACCACCAGGAACAGTGGCCAGTGACAAGGCCCCTGGCCTATTGGCTTTGTAGAAATGAATTCCCGCAAAGAGGTGGAAAGTAGTAAAACAAGAAAAAGTGTTTATTAGGAAGAAAAAGTGTACGTGTGGATAGACACACGAGGGGGCTCAGAGAAAGTGTTGTGCACTTGTGGTAGTTTGAATCACACATATGGGGCATTTCTTCCGTGTTTCCCCTGGCCAATCATCTTGCTTGGCCTGGCTCTGAGTCCGTATTCAATTTACCTCAGGGTCCTCCCATGTGTGCGCGCATCTCTTAACCAAGATGGATTCTAGCGAAGGGGCCTATGGGCAGGCTGACATCACCTACTGTGGAGTGGCGCCCGCTCCCTTTTGCCTTTCTGTGCATGTGTAGTCTGGAAGTTCTCCTTGACCTGGAGAATGGTCTCTTTATCTCTTATCTGGGCAGCACTCAGCTTCTCCTCCCTCCTGCTGTTGTCTTCATGTTGGAGTACCTGTCCACAGCGGGCAAACTCCAGCTGCTCACCCTGGGGCCCCTCTATCTCCTGCCTCACCTCCACCTGGTAGTCTTGCCCCCTGCCCTCTCCCCACTCTACTGCACCCCTGCAGGGTATTCTTCCTCCACATCAGAATCAAGCCTGTTGATTGGTGTTTCCCTCCTGAGCACAGGAGGGCTCCCTTTCTCTTCACAGATAGCAACTACTTTTGAGCTTCACTGTAGCTCCTCCATTTGGCTTAGTCCCATGTGGGGGAACACTTGTTCTTTAAGGTCAAATCAAACGCCACATGGTAGAAACAGGCCCTAATTGGGAGAGTCAATCACAGTTCATTTCAAATCCACATACAGAGTTTGGATGCAGTCTTGCGTCAGGATGGCTATGATTTTATCATAAAGTGTTGCGAGGGCACTTAGAAATTATGTATTTCACTGTTTTTGTTTTTCAGTTTGTGTTTTGCAAAAGCAGTTAGTGAGGCAAGGACAACAGTTTAAAAAATGAGATGAAATTGATTAAAAACAGTACAAGATAGATTAGAGCACCGCAAACAAGATGAACTTTATATATTATTTTATGAAACTTCTGTTTTGATTGTATGAATGTGAAAGCCTTGTATATTGGACCATAAAATCAGTTTCTTATTGAAATCAGTCTCAGAAAAATGTGAAAACTATGGATTCCACTTCATTGTTTCCCAAACTCTCTTCTCTGGATCATCTGCATCAGAATTACCTTAGGGAGGGCTTGTTAAAAATGCAGATTCCGGCTTTCTCAGCTTGGTGAGCCTGTGAGGACCTGAGATGCCAGGGTAGCCTGGGCACCGGGAGCCAAAGCAGGTTTCAGGAGAGCACCAAGGTAGCCCTGGAGACACCTCACTGCTGGTCAAAAGACCACGGCCCTTGGCCCCCAAGTTCCTCCTCTGCCAACTGGCCCCAGCCCCTGCTCGGCCCGTCCTGTGTGGTGCGCTGGCCCACACTGAGGTGCGCTGCGTAGCGACATTCTCCTTCGGGTTGTGAAGACCAAGATAAAGCCGTGTGGCTGACAGGGTCTCGGTGCTCTGGCTGGGTGTCAGGTCTGAGCCACTGAGGTGAGAGAGCCAAGCTCAGGACATTGGCCCACCTCCCAGCCCCACATAATATCAAACGGTGAAAGCTCTCCCACAGATCTCCATCTCATCGCTAAGACCCAGCTCCACTCAACGACCAGCAAGCTACAGTGCTGGACACCCCCTGCCAAAGACCTAGCAAAACAGGAACACAAACCCACCCATCAGAGAGGCTGACTAAGATCATAATAAGTTCACAAACACCCCAAAACACAGCACTGGACACAGTCCGGCCCACCAGAAAGACAAGATCCAGCCTCATCCAGCAGAAAACAGGCACCAGTCCCCTCCACCAGGAAGCCTACACGACCCACTGAGCCAGCCTTACCCATTGGGGGCAGACACCAAAAAAAATGGGAAATACGAACCTGCAGCCTGCGAAACAGAGACCACAAACACAGAAAGTTAAGCAAAATGAGAAGACAGAGAAATACACAGCAGATGAAGGAGCAAGGTAAAAACCCACCAGACCAAACAAATGAAAAGGAAGTAGGCAGCCTACCTGAAAAAGAATTCAGAGTTATGTTAGTAAAGATGATCCAAAATCTTGGAAATAAAATGGAGAAAGTACAAGAAACGTTTAACAAGGAACTAGGAGAACTAAAGAGCAAACAAACAATGATGAACAACACAAGAAATGAAATTTAAAATTCTCTAGAAGGAATCAATAGCAGAATAACTGAGGCAGAAGAATGGATAAGTGACCTGGAAGATAAAATAGTGGAAATAACTACCACAGAACAGAATAAAGAGAAAAGAATTGAGGACAACCTCAGAGACCTCTGGGACAACATTAAACACACTAACATTCGAATTATAGGTGTCCCAGAAGAAGAAGAGAAAAATTGAAGCGGTTATAGTTGAAAACTTCCCTAATATGGGTAAGGAAATAGCCAATCAAGTCCAGGAAGCTCAGATTGTCCCATACAGGATAAATGCAAGGAGAAACATGCCAAGACAAATATTAATCAAACTATCAAAAATTAAATACAAAGGAAAAATATTAAAAGCAGCAAGAGAAAAGCAACAAATAACATACAAGGGAATCCCCATAAGGTCAACAGCTGATCTTTCAGCAGAAACTCTACAAGCCAGAAGGGAGTGGCAAGATATATTTAAAGTGATGAAAAGGAAAAACCTACAACCAAGATTACTCTACCCAGCAAGGATCTCATTCAGATTCAACAGAGAAATTAAAACCTTTACAGACAAGCAAAAGCTAAGAGAATTCAGCACCACCAAACCAGCTTTACAACAAATGGTAAAGAAACTTCTCTTGGCAGGAAACACAAGAGAAGGAAAAGACCTACAATAACAAACCCAAAATAATTAAGAAAATGGTAATAGGAACATACATATTGATAATTACCTTAAATGTAAATGAATTAAATGCTCCATCCAAAAGACATAGACTGACTGAATGGATACAAAAACAAAACCCATATATATGCTGTTTACAAGAGACCCACTTCATACCTAGGGACACATATGACTGAAAGTGAAGGGATGGAAAAAGATATTCCATGCAAATGGAAATCAAAAGAAAGCTGGAGTAGCAATACTCACATCAGACAAAATAGACTTTAAAATAAAGACTATTACAAGAGACAAAGAAGGACACTACATAATGATCAAGGATCAATCCAAGAAGAAGATATAACAACTGTAAATATTTATGCACCCAACACAGGAGCTCCTCAATACATTAGACAAATGCTAACAGCCATAAAAGGGGAAATCAACAGTAACACAATCATATTAGGGGACTTTAACACCCAACTTTCACCAATGGACAGATCATCCAAAATGCAAACAAATAAGGAAACACAAGCTTTAAATGATACATTAAACAAGATGGACTTAATTGACATTTATAGGACATTCCATCCAAAAACAACAGAATACACTTTCTTCTCAAGTGCTCATGGAACATTCTCCAGGATAGATCATATCTTGGGTCAGAAATCAAGCCTTGGTAAATTTAAGAAAATTGAAATCATATCAAGTGTCTTTTCCAACTATAACGCTATGAGACTAGATATAAATTACAGGAAAAAATCTGTAAAAAATACAAACACATGGAGGCTAAACAATACACTACTATATAACCAAGAGATCACTGAAGAAATCAAGGAGGAAATCAAAAATTACATAGAAACAAATGACAATGAAAACACGATGACCCATAACCTATGGAATGCAGCACAAGCAGTTCTAAGAGGGAAGTTTATAGCAAAACAAGCCTACCTCAAGAAACAAGAAACATCTCAAATAAACAACCTAAACTTACATCTAAAGCAATTAGAGAAAGAAGAACAAAAAAACCCCAAAGTTAGCAGAAGGAAAGAAATCATAAAGATCAGATCAGAAATAAATGATAAAGAAATGAAGGAAATGGTAGCAAAGATCAATAAAACTAAAAGCTGGTTCTTTGATAAGATAAACAAAACTGATAAACCTTTAGCCAGCCTCATCAGGAAAAAAAGGGAGAAAACTCAAATCAATAGAATTAGTAATGAAAAAGGAGAAGTAACAACTGACACTGCCGAAATACAAAGGATCATGAGAGATTACTACAAGCAACTCTATGCCAATAAAATGGACAACCTGGAAGAAATGGACAAATTCTTAGAAAGGCACAACCTTCCAAGACTGAACCAGGAAGAAGTAGAAAATATAAACACACCAAACACAAGCATTGAAATTGAGACTGTGATTAAAAATCTTCCAACAAACAAAAGCCCAGGACCAGATGGCTTCACAGGTGAATTCTATCAAACATTTAGAGACGCGCTAACACCTATCCTTCTCCAACTCTTCCAAAATATAGCAGAGAGAGGAACACTCTCCAACTCATTCTACGAGGCCACCATCACCCTGATACCGAAACCAGACAAAGATGCCACAAAAAAAGAAAACTACAGGCCAATATCACTGATGAACATAGATGCAAAAATCCTCAACAAAATACTAGCAAACAGAATCCAACAGCACATTAAAAGGATCATACATCATGATCAAGTGGGTTTATCCCAGGAATTCAAGGATTCTTCATTATACGCAAATCAATCAATGTGATACACCATCTTAACAAATTGAAGGAGAAAAACCATATCATCTCAACTGGATAGCTACATGTAAAAGAATGATATTAGAACACTCCCTTAACACCATACACAAAAATAAACTCAAAATGGATTAAAGACCTAAATGTAAGGCCAGACACTGTAAAATGCTTAGAGGAACACATAGGCAGAACACTCTATGACATAATTCACAGCAAGATCCTTTTTGACCCATCTCATAGAGAAATGGAAATAAAACCAAAAATAAACAAATGGGACCTAATGAAACTTAAAAGCTTTTGCATAGCAAAGGAAACCATAAACAAGGTGAAAATACAACCCTCAGAATGGGAGAAAATATTTGCAAATGAAGCAGCTGACAAAGGATTAATCTCCAAAATTTACAAGCAGCTCATGCAGCTCAATATCAAAAAAGTTTTTGAGAGAGTAGAGTGCACCAGGGAGACAACTATGATTATTATAAGCAGGATAATTCCTGATGGTTGGAGTGCACTTTGGAGCCATGGTCCTCAAGACCCAAACCAATCAAAATGAAATAAGTCCAAGAAAGACTCCATTGAAGGAGTCACCTTTTAAGCCAAGTCTTTCTCAGTGACCTTATGTAACTGAGCTTCAACTTCCCCAGAAGTGTTATTTCAGGTGCAGCAGGAGGTGTTGGCCACAGCACAGACACCTCCTTGCTTGGCTGAAAGATAATCAAGGGCTATCCTGTTATCAAGAACTTTGTTCAGAGAGTCTAAGTATTTCTGTTGGGCAGCTCTTGCTTTAGCAGCAGATTCTGCAGTATCTTCAAGAGTTAAGGACAGGTTCCTGGTCATAGACTTATTTGCACCTACTCCTAGTCAGGATAATAGAGATCTGCTAAAGGAAGCTAATTTTGAACAATGAATGCCTCTTGGTAATTCCCATTTGAGTCTGTGGTTCAGAGATGAAAGATGACAGCCATGGAGGCCAGTAGAATTCAAGGTTCTGGAGACCACAGAGGTGGTTTTACTTTGGTTACCATTGCCTGTTTCCCTTTCTTTGTCTAGAGCCTGGACAAAGATTCCCCAGCTCTGAGGCTGTTAACAAGAGACAGGGAAGTGGACCCCCACGGTTAGAGTGTTTGACACAGTGGGGTGGGTCTGAGTTTGTTCTAGGAAAACTGAAGCATTAGAAATCAGGGAGAAGTTTGCCCTGACCAGAGCCACATAATCACCAGGGTCATGGCAAACTCAACAGTCATTTGGGTGTTGGACTACCCCCCTTTACAGTGGTCTGAGATATGTGAACAAAGGTATTATCTTTTCAGACCGTGGCAAGGCAAAAGGTGGACAAAAGAATCATAAAAACCTTTATGGAAAATGACGGTCAGAGAGGGAGGAGGAATGGAAAGAATGTCCTTGATCTGATGTCTCAGGACTAAGCAGTCTACCTAGACATTGGCTACTTCTCTTCCTAGTCAATTTGATTCTGAGGTCTCCAGTGTTTGCACAGGTGTCAGGTGTAGCCTTTTTTTTTTTTTTTTTTTAGGTGTAGCCTTTTTAGTTGCAAAATATTCACCCAAGTTTTGACACCTTGTAATTTGGCAGCAGTATTGGTGACCAAGAGTTATTGGTACAGTCCTTTCCATGAATCTCAATTTTGCAAAAGCATTAGAGTAAAACAACTGTCTCTAGATGACAAAAGACTTTAAAATGCCCATGATTAAAGATCTGATGAGCATTCATTATAATGGAATTGACAAGAAATTTGATCATTTCTGTGACACATAACTGGAATTAAGACTGATAGCATACCATGATATACCAAACTTCAGGAAATTCATAAAATTTCTGAAACACTTATAACATATACCTGTACAAATACCATATAAAGAAGGCTTAGTATCACTTCTTATTTGACAATGCTTCTCATGTAATTTAACATATCATTTAAGCCTAATTAGTTTAACATCTCCCTTTTTATAAGGAGATGTTCCTTTTTTTCAGAACAAATATTTTGAGAGGTTCCAGGGGCTCTCTGGAAAATCCCCAATTTAATTGAAGGTCAAAAAAACTTCATCTAGAATTAGATTTGGGGAAGTTTGTCAAATACATCCATTTAGCCAAAGTGACAATAGAACATGCTAAAGGCAAATACAGAAGGTTACACAGCTGTGAGCAAAACTTAGCTTTTTTAATATTGAGAAGACTGGGTTTTCTTAAGTAATCAAAGACAAGATAAAGACAATGTGAAACATGGTAAGTTATTTTGGTAGGACACAAAATTTGTGATGTCCAGGCATATCACTTAAAAGGTAAAGAAAAACCTTTGTTTACAATTTCTTATTATAAGCAGACCAAAATTCCAAAAAGTCTTTCTCCTTCTAGCAAGAGAAACCCAAATTCTAATTTTGTACCAGTAAACTTAATATTCAAATTTACATTTTTTTACTTAAATAAATTCATTCCAATCTTAGACAGCTTGATCACACATAACTTTCAAAAGATTCCTTTTCCACAAACCTTCCACACTTTTGTACTGTTTCCCTCCCCCTCCCCCCTTTTGCTCATTCTGGAATAATCAATCATTCTGCTTTCCTTATGAGCTTTTCATACGCAGTTATTTCTTTTCACTCTTATTATTTCTAAAGAGTTTTTAATAGATTTTTTTTTTTTTTTTTTTTTTTTGCTGCATTGGGTCTTAGTTGCAGCATGTGGGATCTTCGTCGAGGCGTGCGGGATCTTTCACTGTGGCACGCAGGCTCGTCATTGCGCCATGCAGCCTTCTCTCTAGTTGTGGCATGTGGGTTTTCTCTTCTCTAGTTGTGGTGCGCAGGCTGCAGAGCACGTGGGCTCTGAAGTTTGTGGCACACAGGCTCTCTAGTTGAGCCACATGAGCTCAGTAGTTGTGGCGCACAGGCCCAGCTGCTCCGCGACATGTGGAAACCTAGTTCCCTGACCAGGGATTGAACCCACATCCCCTGCATTGGAAGGAAGATTCTTTACCACTGGACCATCAGGGAAGTCCCTCTAAGGAGTTTTAATTATATATACTGATTAATTTCTAGACGTATGTTCTTCCCCATAGTAAAGTTTCCATGTGACACAAAACATGTTTATTAATAATCTCACATATCTTAAGTTTCTCTGTATCCAAAAGTAGATAAACTATGTTCAGTATTTAATACTCCATATTTTATTTTACTTGGAAGTGATCTAGATATTCAATGACTATCGTCATTTAATTTAACTTAGCAAAACTCTAAGGTTTCAGGATAGGATACCAAAAATATTTGTGTAAATGGTTTAAGTAAACATACCTAAAACATAATTATTGCTGAAAGTTCACCTAGAAATTTTTATCTCACTTACATCTATTTAACTCGCTTGTTCGTAACAATTATTTTTAGATTACTCATGAAAATTTCATGAGATATTTCATCATCTTAGGTTATTTTTCTTGCTGACAAATTCTATAACAGAGATAACATGATCTTATTTGAGAATAGAAATATTATATTTAATGCTGATAACTCTAAGGACATGCTTATTTTAATTAAACCAATGAAACTGGTTTTAATTACCAGATTTTCCCAGATCATATGAACTTGAAAATCATCTGGGTTAGTTTCTATTACATTTCTGAGAGTTTTAGGAATACTTAACTCATGTAAGTGCTTAATTTTCTTTGAGCCAATTAAATAGAGCTCTATTATAAACTAATTTTGGCAATACTATCTGGAGATAGAAAAATGTCTACAACACATGTATGCAGACACACTTAAACATACAGATGCAAACAGAGACCTTAGAATTTCTGTTCTAAAATTTTAGCCATGAATCAGGTGCAATAATATAAAACTCACTAGTTATAAAAGAAGTTAGATCTAAATTGTGTTTCTGGCAGATAGAATGAGTTAAGATCACCAGCTCAGATGGCTAAAGCATTTTATTAATATTTGTGAAGACACATGATTTTTCATTTGCCTAAATTCTGAAGTCTCCCTCATCCTTTCTCTCCTTCTGAAAAAACCAGCTCTCTGAAGTTTGCATTTCAAAGAGATGGCCCTCAGTTTCAAGAGAAGACCAGGTAGAACATTTACATATCAAAGGCACAGAGAAAGAATGAGAGTTTCTCCAAGAAAGACTTTTGTTTCCTAAGGCCAGAATTTTGACTATACTTACAAGGCTTTTGACATGAATAGGGAAGGTTTGGGGACTGGTTAAAAAGGATAGGCTGGCTTTGAACTGTTTCTAGAGCTGCATTCCTGGTTTTCCAACGATTTGTAAGATAAGGACAGTTGCTTTTAATTCCTTAAGGAATTGGGTTGTAACTTAAATGATATCAAGGGGCTGATCCACCCATCCAGCTACATTATCTTTTTTTCTTCTTCTTTTTTTTAGATTCCACATATAAGTGAATTCATACAGTATTTGTCTTTCTCTGTCTGACTTGTTTTATTTAGCTTAATACCCTCTAGGTCCACCCATGTTGTCACAAATGGCAAGATTTCATTCTTTTATATGGCTGAGTAATATTCCATTATACACACACACACACACACATATACATATACATATAAATTTATCCATTTCACAAATCTTCTTTATCCATTCATCTATTGATGGGCACTTAGGTTGTTTCCACATCCTGGCTATTGTAAATAATGCTGCAATGAACATAGGGGTGCATATGTCTTTTCAAATTAGTGTTTTCATTTTCTTTGATAAATACCAAGGAGAGAAATTTTTGGATTGTATGGTAGTTCTATTTTCAATTTTTTGAGGAATCTCTATATCGTTTTCCATAGTGGCTACACCAATTTACATTCCCACCAATAGTGCATGAGGGTTTCTTTTTCTCTACACTTGTTATTTGCCTTTATGATAGCAGATATATTGTTTGCAAATATCTTCTCCCATTCAGTAGGTGGCCCTTTTGTTTTGTTGATAGTTTCCTTTGCTGAGCAAAATCTTTTTAGTTTGATGTAATCCCATTTATTTATTTTTGCCTTTGTTGCCCTGGACTGAGGAGAGAGATCCAAAAAAATATTGCTAAGACGGATGTCAAAGAGTGTACTGTCTATGTTTTCTTCTAGAAGTTTTGCAGTTTCAGGTCTTACATTTAAGTCTTTAATCCATTTTGAGTTTATTTTTTGTATATGGCATGAGAAAGTAGTCTTTTTTGATTCTTTTGTGTACAGCTGTCCAATTTTCTCATCACCATTTATTGAAAAGGCTGTTTTCTCCATTGTATATTCTTTTTTTTGAAGTATAGTTGATATACAATGTTGTGTTAATTTCTGCTGTACAGCAAAGTGATTCAGTTACATATATATATGAAGTTCAACTCACTTTTCTGTCCAGCCACATCTAGCTGCAAATGGGGTGTAACCCACATTTATGTTGGTCCATATTTTAGGGCTCCCTACCTAACAGTTACCAAGTCAAGTTCTCAGGACACACAGCAAGACAAACTAAGAGGTAATGGCTGCCCCTGGAAGAGAAAGGATCAACAACCAATGGGTCTGGATTTGAAAAGGAAGGGACAACATGAAATTTTATTCTCCTCCTTCAAGTGGGCACTTACAGACAGAGATTCAGGACAGCTGATTCTGGTAAGAATTCACACTCTTAGCCAACTTTTGCCAGTTTCCCCAGGATCCCAGCTGGAGGTGCCAGTATCTACCAGAACTTAGTAAGGTTTTCCATTAATTTGAATTTTAGTTTCCCTTGGTTGTCTAAGGGAATAATGTAGCAGTTTACCAGAAAAACCCTCAGAGTCCCATCAACCCTGGGAGGGGTCCATACAGGGTTCTCCCTTGAAATAAATATGGCGTATCTGTAAGGCACTAACTTGGAAGCCTTTTGTTTATGGTCATGTAGTCTCTTCAGAGTGGAAAGACAGTTTAGACAGTATTAGTAGAATGACTACTCAAGTAAAAAAGAATAGAGAAGGACAGTAGGAGTTCCAAAAGTCTTATAGTCTTTTGTTTTCGGTACCTCTTGTGTCTTTAATTTTTCATTACCCTTTTGAAACAAACCTTTTAATAAAGCCATTTCGGAATTTTTAACACTTTTTGGAGGCTTTTGTATGCAAACTAAAATCAGTATCCTATTCTGTTTGTTTGATTTGGGAGCCCTTTCTTTCAAGTACATTTATTAATGATCTTGTCTGATTGAAATGTTCCTCATAATGGCCATTGGTAATTCTGGGTTGTCTTAGTAAGATTTTGCCATTTTTGGATATCTGTATCTTTCAGGACCACAATTCTTAGACATAAAGTCAGAAGGTGGCACAGTCAAGTCTTTGGAACTTAGTGATCCCATTTCTTTAGCTAAGCCTTGGGTCTCTTGGAGCCAAATTTATACCTAAGAGGAATGTGCCTCTGGGCTGGGGATTATGTGGTGTCTTATAATGTACCTCGTTGCACGGAAATTTTCTTGAGGTTGGCGGTGAGTCAGTGTCAATCTAAACTGTTCTCTAACCAGCACCTTAGAGTTAGGTGGCAAGTGCTGGTGAGTGCACTATCACCTTTTAAATGCTCGATCCATGCCCACAAATTTTGCAGTTTTGGCTTTCAAGATTTCCATATTAGCAATAGCTTTTACCACATGTGCACAGCAGCCGTAAGCAAAGAGATGTTACCATGGACTGGCCAGTAGGAGGCCTTGTGTGTATCACCAGCAATTCCCAACATGGTACTGGAAACTGGGGAGAGGACTGAACCAGTAGACCCTAATGAATGGGGACTGAGTACTGGGATTCCAATCAAATGGGGAACTGAAGACTGAATCAAGGGCTAGGGACTTGGGTTCTTGGTGGAACCATCTGCTGACTCAAGCTGACCTGTCCTGGACTGAAAAGACAATTAGATCCAGAGCTCAATGCGAAGAGAGAGGAGCTCAGAACCAGGACGAACTTACCCACAGCCCTTGGAAACGGCAAGACAGAGGACTCAAAGTGTTCATTGGTACCAATAGTTGTGATTCTTATTGTCCCTGAGGCTGTCAGAAGTCTCCTTCATATCCTGTCACTGCCAGAAGAGTTTTGTTGTAAAAAGAAACAAAATTCAACTTAGTACATTTTAAAGATCTTACTGGCTTTAATCAATGATTCATGAATCGGGCATCCTCCCATCTAGCAGATAGAAAGGAGCTCTGACGAGCTGTACGAAAGGAAGACTTTTATAGGCAGAGGGGAGCAGGACAAGGAAGTTATACCAGCAAAAAGTGGATTGGTTGTGGCAAGATCACTTTCCTTTGGGGACAGCAGGGGTCTATCCGGCAGACGACCTCACTAGTGCTGATCAGGTAATTTCTGATTGACTAGTTTATGATTTCATTCCTGGGAGAGAGGAGACTGGAATTAAATTAACTGTTAAGTCTTGGTTTGGTGGCATGAGGCTTGGCATAAGCAGCTACATTTTGGGCCTGTTGTCTTTAACACAAGTGAATAATGTATAGAAAGCAATTAGACCATAGTCTGCCTTCACGGAAAGAGCACAACAAATGGGATCCATTATCATGCTAATTATTAGCAGGGTAGGGGCAGTAGTCATATTAGGGATAGTATGAGGACATAGCCCTCACAATGTTTTACATCAATCAAAGACCTTTAGAAAGAGTTGGTGTTCTGGTTATCTGCTTAACAAACTACCACAAAACAGTGGCTTAAAATAATAATCATCATTTGTTTTGCTCCTGCATCTGGGGTTTCACTGGACTCAGCTCTGCAGATTTTGCTCAGGGGTTTCCTTATGGTCACAGTCAGGTAGTGGCATCTTCCTTCTGGTGCCTGGTCTGGGATTTAACCAGCTGGGAACTAGAACAATGGAGGCTCCTCAGTAATCAATCTCTCTCTCTCTCTCTCTGGTCTCTCACTGTGTCCTCCCCACCAGTTGGCCTTAGCCCAGCTGAACCTTCTTATATGTCCTTTGGACTGAAGGTCCCCAAGAAAGATCAGCAGAAGCTGTGGGGCCTTTCCTGAACTTGTGTGGGAGGTGACAGTGTCACTCTGCCACATTCTGTTTGTCAAAGCAGTCACAAATTTCCACCCAGACTCAAGAGAGGGGGCCCTAGACCCCATGTTCCGATGGCAAGCAGGCTGAAGGACTTGCAAACATGTCTCGCAGCCTCCACAGCTGTGGCGGAACACATAATAGCCAGATAGTGGGGCTCACAGGCTCCTGGCATCCCAATTAAGTCTCTGGATTAAATACCAAAACATGAATTTATGATTTAACAACCTTATATTGATACGTTTCTCATAAGAGTTGATCTTCCTAGTCAATATTCAGAGTCTCCATTAGACTCAAAACGAATGCTGGTCCTTTCCACGGCCACGACTTGGGCCTTGGTGGGAGCATTTCCTAAAACATAAGGAAGAAACACAACTTCCCTTTTAGCACTTTGCAGGTCTGGGAGAGGCTGCTCCATCATACAAAATGGGTTATCTTTTGTTGCCATTTTCCTTGAGTAAAAACTATCGCCCAAACATTCATAATCACCGCACAGATAAGTGCACTGGTAAATACAGGGCTGGAGAGAGCTTTGAAACATGAGTTAGAGGCATGGTTGTAATGGGATGAAGAGAGCTCAGGATGGAGACACCATTGCCAGGGTTTGATAGACAACCGGTGTGCTGAACAGAAAGCTGGCAGGCGGTGGGTGAAAGTAGGCACTGCCAGGAGGCAGTGGCACTCTTCTGCTGGGTGATTAGGCAACAAATCCAGTGAGACACTGAGCTTCCCTGGGTGTGTACTGAGTGTGGAAATGTGTCAGGAGTCTGCGGCAATCCAGCTGTGGTTGACATGATTAACCCTTTGGTGTGTTCATTATGTTGGAGACCACTTCCACTCCCTTCCGTCACGTGCAGAGTCTTAGCGTGGGCTCTGGATATAGTGAGGAGAGCCCTTGGCTTATGGAGACTGCTCTGAGGGAATGATCTGGATCAAGCGGTGTCTGGTTCATTAAAAAGATTATTAGTACCCTCCAAGTGGGTAGGGGGATCCAGTGGGAATAACATAGGCATGGCCCTGCCATCATGGAAATTTCTTTCAAGTTGGGGGAGACAGATCACAATACTAAATCTATCAATGGCATGTGGGAAAAGTCTGTCAACAGATGATTTCAAATGGTGATAAGTTATGCTGTAGTGAGAGCAATGGGGGAGGGGGTGCAAGGTGTTGGGAACTACTTTAGAATTTTCTGGAAAAGCCTCTTGGAGGTAAAGACTTCTGAGCTGAAACTTGAAGAATAGAAGGAGGCTGGCCTGTGAAGACCTGGGTAAGGACCTTCTGACCAGAGAAAACAACAAACATAGAGGCCCTGGGATGGGAAAGAGGCCCAGCAAGGAAGCCTGAGTGCTGGAGCATGTTGAACAGCAGGGAGAGGGTGGAGGTGAGGCTGGAGACTCAGGAATCAAGCTGGGCTTTGTAAGTAGTCTGGATTTGATTCTAGAGGCATGAGAAATATTGACAATTCAGACCTGTCAAGTTCACGGGTATGTTTAGTTTGGAGAAGAGGAGGCAGGGTGCGACAGAATATCCATTTTCAGAAAGGTACTTTGTGTCACACTGATCTCTTCTATACAGTTTTACCACTCCAGGTCGACAGACCTTGTGATGGTAACATTTAGAGGTCTCAGATGTGTGCCATATATCTTTATATTCCCAATTCACATCAAGATCTTAAAACATAGTAAATGTTCAATGAATTTTAACTCAAAAGGACAGAACCACGTGGCTGTAGGTAGTTGATACGGATGCCACATAGGAATGATGGCATGATAAAGCTGTCCTGGAAAGGGACTGGCTACTTTGGAAGATAAAGAGCTCCCAGAGCTGAGAGTGTTGAAGCTGGGATGGGGGCATCCTTTATGAGGGATGCTGTAGCACTGACTTGTGACCCCTATAGAGTAGTGTGAATAAAATTATGGTTCCACTATCAATTCTAAATGTCTTCTTCTAGGCTTGGACAACTCTGGAGCAACCCGGCATGAGCTTGGTGGGCTTTGGGATTACTCGACAGCCTCAGGTGTGAAATCGGAGGTGGTGGTCCTCTGCTAGGTGTATTCTGGTGGGCTTGACTGCATGGCACTTGACTCAGTCTTCTTTAAGATTGTGTTACTCATCTGACCTCTTGGAATCCAAGTCTGTACAAGCGACTCAGTGGTGTTCAAGGAGTGTGGAAATGGAGACCGTCTGCTCTCCCTCTGGAGATCCTGATTTCAAAAGGAATCCCTGTGTATTCCTTCAGGCCATAAGTCCTAAATGCTGATTCATTCCACATTAATCCTTGGACATATCCGTTGGATTCCTAGAACACCAATGAACAAAATTAGACAGTATCTCCAGTCCTGAGGGTACCTAGGAAATCTGTAAAGAGCTCTGGTCAGTAGGGAGGGCCCATGGGAGGTCTATCTGAAACACAGAGAGCAATTCTGACACAGATGAGCCAGGTATATGGATGAATGTGGCAAGGTAGGTGAGTAGATTGCTCTGGCTTTGACCTTGATCCACAGTTGCTAACTAAAAAATAATGTTCATTAGTACTGCACTTTTTGGGTAAAATTCTACATCATTGCTGCCCATCTGACATTTGTGAAATCTTTACTCCTCCTTCAGCAATTCAGGGCTTTCTTTTAGGGGGCAGATATCTTCTCAGGGAAGCTTTCCCTGTATGCCTTCATTTTATGTTCTCACCTAAGGCTTTTACTTGTCTCCCTGAATGATTTTGGCATTGATTGCAGGACCTTCTTGGCTCCTAGGATATTAAGTCCATAGTTTTTCTAAAGGAATATTTCCTGTTTCCATTGAGATTACAATGACTTATAGCACTTAAGAGAAACTGCTAAATTGAACATTTTACATTTCAGTTTTCTTCTAGAACTCTCTCTAGGTAAGCGCCATAAATTCAGAAGGCGATATGAGTCCAAAAATGTTCATCTGTATTCTGAGGTCCAGTAATGAGTTTAAAGAAACTCATCGTATCTTGGAAAAGAGGTTAGTATTCCTAGGAAAGCTACTAAAAATTCTTTTGGGAATTCATAGAAGGAAGTGCTGATTAAATTCAATTAAACAAATTCTATCTACTGTTGAATCTACAGCACACTAAGCTAGGTCCTGTGGGAGCAACAAAATAATTAAATGGCCCTGTTTATTGAGTGCTTAGAGTTTCACTGGGGAGATCACCAAGGGGCTGTAAAACATTAAACGATCATCCAAGACGCAGGGAATGAATCATCGGCTTCATCTGTTGGAACAGGCACTGAGTTGTGCTCTAGGCAGCCATTAAGCAAGTGTGCACATCAAACCAACCACCAACGAAGCCTTCTGGTAACACACATGCACCATCCTTGGAAAAGTTTTAAAACTTTTGAATTAATTTTAGAGTTACAAAAAGATTGCAAGGATAGTAGACAGAGTTTCTGTATATCCTTCACTCAGCTTTTCCAAATGAGTCTCCGTAGCACACTACTGAGACTAGGAAATTAACACTGACACAATACTATTAACCAATCTCCAAACCTTGTTTAAATTTTGCAAATTGGCCCATGAATGTCTTTTCCTGGTCCAGGATCCTACATTGTATTTAGTTCTCATGTCTCCTCAGTTTCCTCCAATCTGCATCTCAAGAAATTCTTATTCAGTAGGTTTGGGGTGGGTCCCAGGAAAGTTTCTTTTTCGAAAGCTTCACGAACGCACCTCCCCCAGTAGGAAATCTCTGCTCTGGCATATAAAGATAAGTAATGCTAACCCTAATATTAATAAAATTACCATTTCTAATAATAGTTAATATATATTCAGTGCTTTCTGTATTCCAGATACTGTTCATTTGTGTTGTATTTTCTGTTCCTTTAGTCCTCACAACAACCCTTTGCGTTAACTTCTGTTATTATCCAAATCTTTCAAGAGAGGAAACTGGGGCAGAGAGAGCTTAAGTTACTTGTCCAAGGTCACATCGTTGTAACTTGTAACATCGTTGTTAAGTGCTGGAGCTGGGATTTGAACCCAACTAATCTGGCTCCAGAAGCCATGAAGGATCTCCATCACTGCATTGTAATTCCTCTGGTGGAAAATGGCCATTCTGTGATTGCAAACTCCAAAGATCTATGGTGTAGTAGATGATATATGAAACATAAATAAATATGGCAGTGCTGTAATAGAATTATATTCACAGAGGAGGAAATCGAATCCCTGCTCTAGAGAAACTAACAAAAGCTTTCTAGAGCAGACGACAACTCAGCTCAGGAACAATTCACCAGCCTCAGATGAGATGTTTGCCAGAGGATAAGGACAGTAAGAAAAGGACATTCCGGGAGGACAGAACAGAACGAAAGGGCAGAGGGGAGGGAAAGCACCCACGTTCCCCACAAGGATGGCCACAAGTGGGTCATATGGGTGTATGGGGGAGTTACAGGGGTGAGGCTAGGATGGCAGGCATGTGGGATGGATGTGAAGGGACCTTGAGTGGCCTATTTCTTGCAGGTGAGAGATCTGAACCAGGGGATTTTATAAAAATCAAAGTCAGAAGAATGGAAGATAGACCTCAGGATTGGGTCTGATGAATCCTATCTGCATGGGTTATACACTCAAGGTGAGCTCTAGATCCCAGTGTCAGAGGAGGCCAGGACATGAAAAACCACTCCGTTTAAGATGAAAATTTCTTCTGGTTGTCTGTGGGGAGGAGCAGGGAGACGGAACTATCTTGATGTTAAATTGAAGCTCTGGTGGTGAATACATTAGCTTTCTCATGAGGTAGGTGTTAGCTCTGTCACATGGTGTTCTAGTTTGGGCTCCCTCAGAAGTAGACCCAGAGGTAAGGACTCTAAGGCAAGTGGTTTATTTGAGAGGGGCAGGAGGCACCAGAAGGGAAGGGTGAGTCGTGAGACAGGGGAGGGAAGGCAGCCCATGGAGGGTGTGTTATCAAGCCGGCCTCCTCTGTGGGTGTCTGGAGCTTAATCCTTAGGGTAACTATGGATAATAATGTGAAACATACTCCTAGATTTACCCCACCTGAGGGGTGAGGGATCTGGGGTGTTGATACACCAACTTCTGTCAGTCATTAGTTGAGGGCTGCACCAGGGCTATATTAATTCCCCACTCCTGCCCCAGCCCCCTCAGTCTACAGAGAAAGCCCTCAGGCAAAGAGATGCATATACTTGCCCTTGGAAGTTGGTAGTGTTCACCCAAGTGTTAGGGCCCCAAAGATATGGATGGGACAGCAGCAGTGTCTGCTAAACACAGGTTGGCTAATCTAGGAAATGTGCCATGTTGAGTGAATAAGGCTTATGAGCAAAGACCCAATAAATATTTAAAAATGGAATATTGAAATGACATACTGTGACATAATCATAGTCTCAAAGGTTTAACTTGTCAGTCATAGATGGAGAGAGAGCTTCTGCCTGGGAGGATGTGAGAAGACCTCACAAAGGACACGGAATTCGGCTCCGGAGTAAAGATGGTTAGGATTTGAAGAGGCAAAGGTGGAATCCAGGCAGAAACAAAGTCCACGTGTTAGAAGCGGGACCAAGCAGGGAGACTTCAGTTCAGTTAAAGAGAAGGATCCAATGTAGGAAGTGTGGGAGGTAAAGCTAGAAAGGAAAGTTAGGGTGAGACCAGGGAGGACTCTCAAATGCCAGATTAAGGCGTTCAGACCTGTCTGGAGGGCAATCAACAATTGTCTAGGGCTTCCCTGGTGGCGCAGTGGTTGAGAGTCCGCCTGCCGATGCAGGGGACACGGGTTCATGCCCCGTTCCGGGAAGATCCCACATACCGCGGAGCGGCTGGGCCTGTGAGCCATGGCCGCTGAGCCTGCGCATCCGGAGCCTGTGCTCTGCAACGGGAGAGGCCACAACAGTGAGAGGTCCGCGTACCGCAAAAACAAACAAACAAAAACAATTGTCTAATGTTTCTGAGAAAAGGAGGTACTTGCGTGGAGCAGTACTGTTTGAATATTAAGATGGTGCTTTTTTATCAGAGGAATTTAAAGATAGAGATGCTGAAGGCTAGAATGCCTTATGAAACTATTATAAAAGCTCAGGTCATACAGTAGAGTAGGGAGGTAGCAATAAAGTGGAAATGCAGTGAAAAGACAGATGCACAGGACTGCAAAAGAAAAATCAATAGGAAAGGGGGTTGGTGTGGAGGGGGAGTTGGTGCTGCGAATATGGAAGAAGAATGGCAGTGCTGAAGAATAGGAAAGTTGGGAGAAGGGACAAATTTAGGGGGAAACAGATGAGTTTGGAGTGATTAAGTGCTGAGTTTGAGCCTCATGTGTCAGAGGCTGGGCTAGATGCTTCGGCGACTTTAAAGATGAATCAGACACGTATACTCTGTCCACAAGATACTCTGGTCTAGTAAGCAAATTAAGACATATTCTTAAACAACTATGACACAAGGTAGAGAAAGTAGGTGTGAGTAACTAGAGAGGTGCGAATGATGGAGTGCTCTGTGAATTCAGAAGAGGAAGAAATCCCTTCCAGCTGCAGGGATTTAGGGAAGGCTGCGCAAAAGCATTTTAGTTTGATTCTGAAAAATAGGTGGGATTTAACAGGTCAAGAGAAGAGCACTCCAGGCTGAGGGATGCCAGGAGCAGAAGTGTAATGATAAACAAAAGTGTGAGTTTTGTCGGGAGATCCCAGTGGTCCATATTGGAGGAGATGAAGTTGGAACACAGTCTGGAGCAGCTATAAAGGGCCTTTCAGTTTAGTTTAAAGAAATTAAATGTAAAGAAATGTAAATTTTAATTCATAATCACTGAAAACTTTTGAACTGGGGACAAAGCAGTGTCAGAGGATGGGCTGGCTAAGGGAACAGAAAGCCCAGTCAGGTGACTGAACAAGACGAGATAATGAGGCTTCTACCAGTATGGAGACAGTAGAAATTGGGAACAGGATCTATTTCAGGGAGATTAATGAGCAGGAGTGTTCAGCAAAGTGAGTTAGCAAGCCAGAGGGTGTCCACATGATGTAAAAAGCCTAATTCACTTTCACAGTGTACTTTTTTTTTAATTTGGAATTTTATTTTATTTATTTTTTATACACAGGTTCTTATTAGGCATCAATTTTATACACATCAGTGCATACATGCCAATCCCAATCTCCCGATTCATCCCCCCACCACCCCCCACCGCCACTTTCCCCCCTGGGTGTCCATACGTTTGTTCTCTACATCTGTGTCTCTAGTTCTGCCCTGCAAACCGGTTCATCTGTACCATTTTTCTAGGTTCCACATATATGCGTTAATATACAATATTTCTTTTTCTCTTTCTGACTTACTTTACTCTGTATGACAGTCTCTAGATCCATCCACGTCTCTACAAATTACCCAATTTCGTTACTTTTTATGGCTGAGTAATACTCCATTGTATATATGTACCACATCTTCTTTATCCATTCGTCTGTCAGTGGGCATTTAGGTTGCTTCCATGACCTGGCTATTGTAAATAGTGCTGCAATGAACATTGGGGTGCATATGTCTTTTTGAATTATGGTTTTCTCAGGGTATATGCCCGGTAGTGGGATTGCTGGGGTGTATGATAATTCTATTTTTAGCTTTTTAAGGAACCTCCATACTGTTCTCCATAATGGCTGTATCAATTTACATTGCCACCAAGAGTGCGAAAGTGTTCCCTTTTCTCCACACCCTCTCCAGCATTTGTTGTTTGTAGATTTTCTGATGATGCCCATTCTAACTGGTGTGAGGTGATACCTCATTGTAGTTTTGATTTGCATTTGTCTAATAATTAGTGATGTTGAGCAGCTTTTCATGTGCTTCTTGGCCATCTGTATGTCTTCTTTAGAGAAATGTCTATTTAGGTCTTCAGCCCATTTTTGGATTGGGTTGTTGGTTTTTTTAATATTGAGCTGCTTGAGCTTTTCATATATTTTGGAGATTAATCCTTTGTCCGTTGATTCATTAGCAAATATCTTCTCCCATTCTGAGGGTTGTCTTTTTGTCTTGTTTGTAGCTTCCTTTGCTTTGCAAAAGCTTTTAAGTTTCATTATGTCCGATTTGTTTTTATTTCCATTACTCTGGGAGGTGGGTCAGAAAAGATCTTGCTGTGATTTATGCCATAGAGTGTTCTTCCTATGTTTTCCTCTAAGAGTTTTATAGTGTCCGGTTTTACATTTAGGTCTCTAATCCATTTTGAGTTTATTTTTGTGTATGGTGTTAGGGAGTGTTCTAATTTCATTCTTTTACATGTAGCTGTCCAGCTTTCCCAGCACCACTTATCGAAGAGGCTGTCCTTTCTCCATTGTATATTCTTGCCTCCTTTGTCATAGATTAGTTGACCATAGGTGCGTGGGTTTATCTCTGGGTTTTCTATACTGTTCCATTGATCTGTATTTCTGTTTTTGTGCCAGTACCATATTGTCTTGATTAGTGTAGCTTTGTAGTAAAGTCTGTAGTCAGGGAGTCTGATTCCTCCAGCTCCATTTTTTTCCCTCAAGAGTGCTTTGGCTATTTGGGGTCTTTTGTGTCTCCATACAAATTTTAAGATTTTTTGTTTTAGCTCTGTAAACAATGCCATTGGTAATTTGATAGGGATTACATTGAATCTGTAGATTGCTTTGGGTAGTATAGTGATTTTCACAGTATTGGTTCTTCTAATCCAAGAACATAGTATATCTCTCCATCTTGTCATCATAATTTCTTTCATCAGTGCCTTATAGTTTTCTGAGTACAGGTCTTTTACCTCCTTAGGTAGTTTTATTCCTAGGTATTTTATTCTTTTTGTTGCAATGGTGAATGGGATTGTTTCCTTAATTTCATGTTCTGATCTTTTGTTGTTAGTGTATAGGAATGCAAGAGATTTCTGTGCATTGATTTTGTACCCTGCAACTTTACCAAATTCATTGATTAGCTCTAGTAGTTTTCTGGTGGCATCTTTAGGATTCTCTATGCATAGTATCATGTCATCTGTAAATAGTGACAGTTTTACTTCTTCTTTTCCAATTTGTATTCCTTTTTTTTCTTTTTCTTCTCTGATTGCTGTGGCTAGGACTTCCAAAACTATGTTGAATAGTGGTGAGAGTAGACATCCTTGTCTTGTTCCTGATCTTAGTGGAAATGCTTTCAGTTTTTCACCATTGAGAATAATGTTTGCTGTGGGTTTGTAGTATATGGCCTTTATTATGCTGAGATAGGTTCCCTCTATGCCCACTTTTTGGAGAGTTTTTATGATAAATTGGTGTTGAATTTTGTTGAAAGCTTTTTCTGCATCTATTGAGATGATCACATGGTTTTTATTCTTCAGTTTGTTAATATGGTGTATCACATTGATTGATTTGCGAATATTGAAGAATCCTTGCATCCCTGGGATAAATCCCACTTGATCATGGTGTATTATCCTTTTAATGTGTTGTTGCATTCTGTTTGCTAGTGTTTTGTAGAAGATTTTTGCATCTGTATTCATCAGTGATATTGGTCTGCAGTTTTCTTTTTTTGTACTATATTTGTCTGGTTTTGCTCTCAGGGTAATGGTGACCTCAGAGAATGAGTTTGGGAGTGTTCCTTCCTCTGCAATATTTTGGAAGAGTTTGAGAAGGATGGGTGTTAGCTCTTCTCTAAATGTTTGATAGAATTCACCTGTGAAGCCTTCTGGTCCTGGATTTTTGTTTGTGGGAAGTTTTTTGTTTTTTTTTTTTTTTGTGGTACACGGGCCTCTCACTGCTGTGGCCTCTCCCGCTGCGGAGCACAGGCTCCAGACGCGCAGGCTCAGCGGCCATGGATCACGGGCCCAGCTGCTACGTGACACACGGGATCCTCCTGGACCGGGGCACAAACCCATGTCCCCTGCATCGGCAGGTGGGCTCTCAACCACTGCACCACCAGGGAAGCCCCACGTGGGAAGATTTTTAATCACAGTTTCAGTTTCATTACTTGTGATTGGTCTGCTCATATTTTCTATTTCTTCCTGTGGTTCCATCTTGGAAGGTTATACCTTTCTAAGAATTTGTCCATTTCTTCCAGGTTGTCCATTTTATTGGCATAGAGTTGCTTGTAGTAGTCTCTTAGGATGCTTGGTATTTCTGCAGTGTCTGTTGTAACTTCTCGTTTTTCATTTCAAATTTTATTGATTTGAGTCCTCTCCCTCTTTTTCTTGATGAGTCTGGCTAAAGTTTTATCAATTTTGTTTATCTTCTCAAAGAACCACTTTTAATTTTATTGATCTTTGCTATTGCTTTCTTTGTTTCTATTTCATTTTTTCCTGCTCTGATCTTTATGATTCCTTTTCTTCTACTAACTTTGGGTTTTGTTTGTTCTTCTTTCTCTAGTTCATTTAGGTGTAAGGTTAGATTCTTTATCTGATACTTTTCTTGTTTCTTGGATTGCTATAAACTTCCTTCTTAGAACTGCTTTTGCTGCATCCCATAGGTTTTGGATCATCATGTTTTTGTTGTCATTTGTCTCTAGGTATTTTTTTATTTCCTCTTTGATCTCTTCAGTGATCTCTTGGTTATTTAGTAACGTATTGTTTAGCCTCCATTTGTTTGCGTTTTTTATGTTTTTTTCCCTGTAATTTATTTCTACTCTCATAGCTTTGTGGTCAGAAAAGATACTTGATATCATTTCAATTTTCTTAAATTTACTGAGGCTTGATTTGTGACTGAAGATGTGATCTATCCTGGAGAATGTTCTATGTGCACTTGAGAAGAAAGTGTAATCTGCTGGTTTTGCCTGGAATGTCCTGTAAATATCAATTAAATCTCTCTGTTCTATTTTGTCATTTAAAGCTTGTGTTTCCTTATTAATTTTCTGTCTGGATGATCTGTCCATTGGTGTAAGCTAGGTGTTAAAATCTCCCACTATTATTGTGTTACTGTCGATTTCCTCATTTATAGCTGTTAGCTGTTGCCTTATGTATTGAGGTGCTCCTATGTTGGGTGCATATATATTTATAATTGTTATATATCCTTCTTTGATTGATCCCTTGATCATTATGTAGTGTCCTTCCTTGTCTCTTGTAACATTCCTTATTTTAAAGTCTATTTTATATAATAGAGTATTGCTACTCCAGCTTTCTATTGATTTCTATTTGCATGGAATATCTTTTTCCATCCCCTCACTTTCAGTCTGTGTGTGTCCTTAGGTCTGAAGTGGGTCTCTTGTAGACAGCATATAGATGGGTCTTGTTTTTGTATCCATTCAGAGAGCCTGTGTCTTTTGGTTGGAGCATTTAATCCATTCACTTTTAAGGTAATTATCGATTTGTATGTTACTATTATCATTTTCTTAATTGTTATGTGTTTGTTTTTGTAGGTTCTTTTCTTCTCTTGTGTTTCCCACTTAGAGAATTTTTTTAGCATTTGTTGTAGAGCCGGTTTGGTGGTGCTGAATTCTCTTAGCTTTTGCTTGTCTGTAAAGCTTTTGATTTCTCCATCGAATCTGAATGAGATCCTTGCCAGGTAGAGTAATCTTGGTTGTAGGTTCTTCTTTCCTTTCATCACTTTAAGTATATTGTGCCACTCCCTTCTGGCTTGTAGAGTTTCTGCTGAGAAATCAGCTGTTAACCTTATGGGAGTTCCCTTGTATGTTATTTGTCGTTTTTCCCTTGTTGCTTGCAATAATTTTTCTTTGTCTTTAATTTTTGTCAATTTGATTACTATGTGTCTTGGCATGTTTCTCCTTGGGTTTATCCTGCCTAGGACTCTCTGTGCTTCCTCGACTTGGGTGATCATTTCCCATGTTAGGGAAATTTTCAACTATAGTGTCTTCAAATATTTTCTCGGGTCCTTTCTCTCTCTCTTCTCCTTCTGGGATCCCTATAATGTGAATATTGTTGCATTTAATGTTGTCCCAGAGGTCTCTTAGGCTGCCTTCATTTCTTTTCATTCTTTTTTCTTTATTCTGTTCCACAGCAGTGAGTTCTACCATTCTGTCTTCCAGGTCACTTATCCGTTCATGTGACTCAGTTACTCTGCTATTGATTCCTTCTAGTGTATTTTTCATTTCAGTTATTGTATTGCTCATCGCTGTTTGTTTGTTCTTTAATTCTTCTAGGTCTTTGTTAAACATTTCTTGCATCTTCTTGATCTTTGCCTCCATCTTTTTCCGAGGTCCTGGATCATCTTCACTATCATTATTCTGAATTCTTTTTCTGGAAGGTTGCCTATCTCCACTTCATTTAGTTTTTTTCTGGGGTTTATCTTGTTCCTTCATCTGGTACATAGCCCTCTGCCTTTTCATCTTGTCTATCTTTCTGTGAATGTGGTATTTGTTCCACAGGCTGCAGAATTGTCGTTCTTCTTGCTTCTGCTGTCTGCCCTCTGGTGGATGAGGCTATCCTCACAGTGTACTTTAGAGGCTTTAGTTTTGAGGCAAGTTCAGTGGGGCTGGCCAATGTTAAACAAGTCTCATATCTCATGTTAATTAGTTTAGGTTTCCTTGCTTTCCAAAGCTTGAGTTTTCACAAACATGGCTAAGGACTCTACTGCAATACTGCCTCATTCCTAGTGGGAAGCTTTATACAGATCCAAGAGAGCTGTTGGTTGAAGTGCCTGAAATGCATTCATCCACTATTCTATAAGTAATTTTACCAAGTGAAAGTGTTTACTGCCATGCAACAAAAGTTTGCTTCAAATGACCTTGAAGGAAGTTGGACTGCCTCCCATGTCAGCCATGAACAGATGGCAATGTGTGTGCAGACAGCAAGGGAAGAATTTAGTTTAAAAGTCCTGAAAAATCATGTCTCCTAACAGTGTCAGAACAAGTATCAATGTAAGATCATGCTCTATGCTGGCATAAACAATAAGAATCTTATCTTGTTCCTGACAAACAATGCTTTTTATAAAAGCATGTGAATATGTATTCTGTTTTGTCCGTAAAGTTACTGAGAATTTTCATTCTAATTTTAAACATTTAAGTCAGAGAGCAAGAAATCTGAAATTTGCAGTTTGAGGTAGCACTGAGTACTCCTTCCATGAATACAAATGTAAAGAAATAAAATCTTCTGACAAGGAGAATCCACAGTATCACCATCATGAGAATCCCTGTGGCTGAATATCTTTTCCTAAAATGGCACAGCCATATTTCTACTTCCACATGTGCTCCCATAAAGAGATGGAGTCTATTTTCCTGCCCCTTGAAACTGGAGTGTGTGCATGTGTGTGTTGTGGGGGGCACTTTGCCACTGCCTCAATTAAATAGAATGCGGTGGAAGTAACACTTCTAAGGCTAGGTCATGAAAGGTGATAGGACTTCCATCTGGCTCACTCAAGACACTCATCTTTGGAACCTGGCCACCATACTGTGAGGAAGCCCAAGCCACATGGAGAGGCCATGTGTAGTTGTCCCAGCCAACACCATTAAACAAGCTGACAGCCAGCATTAACTACCAAACACATGGGTAAGTTAACCTTCAGGTTGAAACCTCACAACTCAGATTGGGACTTGAACCCACTGTCTTTTAATTGAGATAACACACCTGGCCCCAGAACTTGCTGAAATTCAGGTTCTTTATGTCTCAGCCCAGAAGGAATCCAGTGAGAGGCAAAGTGATAAGTTAGAAGTAGATTTATTGAGAGAGATACACACTCCATAGACAGAGTGTGGGCCATCTCAGAAGGCAAGAGTGGCCTGGGAGATACACATTCTGCAGACAGAATGAGGTCTGTCTCAAAAGCTGAGAGTGGCCATGGGAGAAACACACTCCACGGACAGAGTGTGGGCCATCCCAGAAGGCGAGAGACTCTGAAATATGGGATGGTTAGTTTTTATGGGCTGGGTAATTTCATAGGCTAATAAGTGGGAGGATTATTCCAACTATTTTGGAGAAGGGGTGGGGATTTCCAGGAACTGGGCCATCGTCCACTTTTTGGCCTTTTATGGTCAGTCTCAGAACTGTCATGGCACCTGTGGGTGTGTTATTTAGTGTGCTAATGTATTATGATGAATGTTTAATGAGGCTCAAGGTCTACTGGAAGTTGAATCTTCTGCCATCTTGGGCCTAATCAGTTCTAAACAGTTTTTGTCGTGTCTTCAATGGTTATGTCATTCTTTTAAAAATAGAGCTACCATATGACCCAGCAATTCCACTCCTAGGCATATATCCAGAGAAGACCAGAATTCGAAAGGATGCATGCACCCTGATGTTCGTTGCAGTACTATTTACAGTAGTCAGGACATGGAAGCAAACTAAATGTCCATTGACAGATGAATGGATAAAGAAGATGTGGCACATATGTACAATGGAATATTATTCAGCCATGAAAAGGAATGAAATAGTGCCACTTGCAGAGATGTGGACGGACCCTGAGATTGTCATACAGAGTGAAGTAAGTCAGAAAGAGAAAAACAAATATTGTATAATATTGCTTATATGTGGAATCTAGAAGAATGATACAGATGAACTTATCTGCAAAGCAGAAACAGAGTCACAGACGTAGAGAACAAACTTATGGTTACCAAGGGGGGGAAGCAGGGGGTGGGA
The DNA here is from genome assembly GCF_008692025.1 of Phocoena sinus. Taxonomy (NCBI): domain Eukaryota; kingdom Metazoa; phylum Chordata; class Mammalia; order Artiodactyla; family Phocoenidae; genus Phocoena; species Phocoena sinus. The sequence continues at coordinate 163,539,189 of NC_045763.1, read as the reverse complement.
TGAATTGGGAGATTGGGACTGACATGTATACACTAATATGTATAAAATAGATGACTAATGAGAGCTTACTGTATAGCACAGGGAACTCTACTCAGTACTCTGTGGTACCTAAATGGGAAGGAAAACGAAAAAAAGAGTGGGTATGTGTATACATATAACTGATTCACTTTGCTGCACAGCAGAAACTAACACAACGTTGTAAAGCAACTATACTCCAATTAAAAAAAATAAAGGTTGTATCCTGTCCCCTCCCCACCTGTTTCAAGGTGATTCCAGTTCCCAGCCTTGAACCATCCCGGTTGAAGCCAGCTGGATCAGAGGCAAGCCCAAGTTGCAATTCCATGAGCAAAATAAATGCCACTTTAAGGCAATGAGTTTTGGGTTAATTTGTTGTGCAGTGATAATAACTAGAAAATTCCCCTAAAGTTTAGGAGGGCAGAGCATGCTAACAGGATGTCAGAAAGTGCTGGGGGTTGGGCTGAAATTCTTGACCATGAAGAGGCCAGGCAGCATGTAAGAAACTTAGAAGAGTTACAGAGGATTTGTAGCAGTCCAGACCTCAAGGAACCTACAATCTTGCAGGAAAGTCAGACTTCCATACTGCAGGTGAAACCTCTTACAGAGAAGCACATGCATGAGTACAAGCAAAAGTTGGATAGCAAGGCTCACAATGTCAGGGAGAATAGAAGTACCTGATGACAAATATCCATTTGTAAAAAGCCTCAGCCACAGATTCTAAAAAAATCATTGCCTAGGGGCTCCGGGGAGGCTAAACAAGGTAGGAAAAGCAAAAGAATTGTTCTTCTATTCTCCTCCTACATTGCAAAAGAAGAAGTCTTGAAGGTGAAGATTTTTTTTTTTAACATCTTTATTGGGGTATCATTGCTTTACAATGGTGCATTAGTTTCTGCTTTATAACAAAGTGAATCAGTTATACATATACATATGTTCCCATATCTCTTCCCTCTTGCGTCTCCCTCCCTCCCACCCTCCCTATCCCACCCCTCCAGGCAGTCACAAAGCACCAAGCCAATATCCCTGTGCCATGTGGCTGCTTCCCACTAGCTATCTACCTTACGTTTGTTAGTGTGTATATGTCCATGCCTCTCTCTCGCCCTGTCACAGCTCACCCTTCCCCCTCCCCATATCCTCAAGTCCGTTCTCCAGTAGGTCTGTGTCTTTATTCCTGTCTTACCCCTAGGTTCTTCATGACATTTTTTTTTCTTACATTCCATGTATACGTGTTAGCATACGGTATTTGTCTTTCTCTTTCTGACTTACTTCACTCTGTAAGGTGAAGATTAATCGGCAATCAGTGGAAAACGAGTGGCATCTATAAAGGACCCGGTGGTTTGAAGTTTGAATGTTAACAGGGCGCAAACCACAGAGGCAAAACCATCACTGCGTGCTCCCCTCCACTTTACTCTAAGTACCACTCAGGCTAGCTGTTTAAAGAGTTCACCCCGTCAGTAAAAGATTTCAAACACATACCACCAACATATGTATATATTTTTATTTATAAATTATTCATATACAATTGTCCTGATATAGTATGTACATTTAAAAAATACACAAAATAGTAATAGAATTTCACCTATTTAAACCCTGTCCTTTTGAATATTGATTTATCTTGTGTCCCACTTTGGAGATCAATGCTTTAGTGTTTAGACTTAATCAGATCTTAGGAGAAATCATGACCAAATCACTGCATCACTGTGTGGTCTTGTGTTTGTTACTTAACCATTCTAGATTACACCTCATTGTGCTAGTTTGGATTGCTAATCACTGTACAAAAGGACCCAATTATATTATGGCTCCAACCTTACGGACATTTATTTCTCACTCTGTTAACAGTCTAGGGCAGGTGTTCAGGTGGGCAGGAGGTTCTCTTCCACGTAGTGACTCAGGGAACTGGTTCCTTCTCTCTTGGGACTCTGCTCTCCCCAAGGATCTTCATATCATCTACATCTGGTCAGTGGAAGGAAAAACAGAGAGTCAAGGAAGCACCCTCATCATCTTAAAGATGTACCCAGGAAGTGGCAATCACTACCTTTATTTCAAGAGAGAAAACTTAGTCAGACGGCCATGCTTAGCTGCAAGGGGTGCTGGGAAGTGTAATCTAGCTTTCTATTTCTGGCCACAAATCTATAACCACGGAAGAAGGAGAAGATTTGATTTCTTCCACATTCAGTTTACTCTTTTGTAAAATTACATGTAATGATATATTACTCATGAAATTTTTTTAGATTAAAAGCAAAGTATCCTTGTAACACTTAGCATAGTCTTGGCATGTTTGAGGTGCTAAATATGCAGCAGCCCTTCTGGGGAGAGGGAAAAAGGAAGAAGACAGAGGAAGGGGGTTGGTGAGAGGAGAAATTTTCTCTGAGGTGGGAGATCTGATCCTTGGTGTGACTCTGAATGAGTCACTTATCTTGGGTGACCTTGGATGAGTCACTTACACTCCCCCTGGGCCTCAGTTTTTTCAGCTGTGAAATGAGAATATTAGACTCATGCTTTATGGGTTTCTGTATCTTTGAATTTTCTACTTTGCATTATCATCTGCTTATGTTTTGGGTGATCACTAGACTGACTCCCTTGAGCACAGAGTCCATTTCTTTTACCCATGAACCCAGTGCTGGGCTAGTTCTCTGCCAAGCTGATACCTTCCTCTCCTGTTTATTCCACCTCCATCCCCACCCTCAGGCCCGTGATGCTCTCCAAGGTCACCCACGATGCTGGAAAAAACAATCTGATACCTGTGTACCTATCACATCTAAATGTTAAAAGTGCTCATCCCATCTGGATTCCATTTGACCCAAAAGGTCTGAGGGTAGAACTTTGGTACTTAGTGATTACAGGATCTTTTAGAGCTGGGAGGCCTTCCTAGGGTCCTCAAATCCCATTGAAGAGTCCTTCCCTACGGAAACTGCTTGGAGGGTGTGCCCCAGAGGGTCATCAGCTTTCCATGAGGAAAGAGATTAATTTCATTTTTTTTCTCTTCCAATTTATCTTTTTTTTTTTTTTTTTTTTTTTATTAATTCATTTATTTATTTATATTTTTGGCTGTGTAGGGTCTTCGTTTCTGTCCGAGGGCTTTCTCTAGTTGCAGCGAGCGGGGGCCACTCTTCATCGCCGTGCACGGGCCTCTCACTGTCGTGGCCTCTCTTGTTGCGGAGCACAGGCTCCAGACACACAGGCTCAGTAGTTGTGGCTCACGGGCCCAGTCGCTCCGTGGCATGTGGGATCTTCCCAGACCAGGGCTCGAACCCGTGTCCCCTGCATTGGCAGGCAGATTCTCAACCACTGCGCCACCAGGGAAGCCCCCAATTTATCTTTACTATCAAAAAAATGCTTATTGATAATCTGGAGGCCCAGGGACCCTGCTTCCTCCTTCTGTACCGCACCCCCAGCCATCACATCCATACTCACACATTCTAGTTAGGGAGCAATAAAACCATGGCCACACTTCCTATAGCGTCAAGATGGCCCACCTACATGTGCGTGTGGACCTTCCATACGGCCCAGAATCCATAGGAAGAAGAGAAAAATTAGCAGAAGGACAGAATACAAACATTTATGTTATTAGCTGGCACACTATTGCTGTAAGACACATTTTCCCAAGGGAAATACCTTGTCACAATCTTATTTCATTGACTGAGAGCAGGGCTGAATCATTTACAGAGAAGACTTTCACATCAATCAACTTCTTTATCTGAAAATCATTAGCCAAGAAACGGAGGCCTAGAAAGGCTGTGACTTGTCCAGGATCAAACAGCTAAGACGTGGTAGACAGAGGACTGGCATCCAGCTCTTTGAGCTCTTGATTTAGCATTCTTTCCTGGACTGAAAGCTGCTTTAAAATGCAAAGTTTTTCAAATCAAACATTTCCATTTCCAAATGAGGAACTGATCAATGATGCAGAAAAATTGTTTAGGTTTGTTGGCAGAACTTTCCTCCCAAATTCACATCCTAACCATAGCCTGTCAGTTGCCAGGCTGACAGTGTTTACTGCAAATTATAAATATTTCCACCTGCCTCCTAACTGCACCTGTGAAATCTACATGATGCCATTGTCATAATTCGGTCAATGACAGATGTAAGGCCTGCTCCCATCCGGGCTCACCCTCCTCCACTCCCCACTTCCGTCCATTCCTTTCGTTGCAAGTAGGAAACAGGAAATATGGCTATTGGGTAAAACCCTGAGATGGAAATGCAATATTTGCTACTACATCTTTCATTAAACTCCAAAGTTAAAATAATTCATGCAGATGGCAAGGTCATCTGTACTCTGCCAATTTATTTTAGAAGAGTCATTTTCTACAATTCAGATGTGGGGCTGGGCTAAATGTCAACTCTAATAAGGTAGAAAATTCTTACAGTGGAAAACTCTGTGTGCGTGTTTCTGACAAACTCTGAGGACCCATGTGCACTGCTTTATTTAGAGATCATTTTTTTAAAATTTTATTTCCTGCATAATGAATAGGCTCCATTCCAATCTCAAAGGCAAATGCATATGGAGATATAAAGAAAAAAGGGGTGGAGGGAAGCAGTTTAATACATGGCATTGTCTGTCTCAACAAAATGAATAAATTTTAGATTCGTTGTCGGTCCAATAGAAATGGAAATAGCAGCAGATACTGAGGGGAGTGTGACCATGGCATGTTAATGATGGATTAAATGAAACATTGCATTGTTCTATTATGATGGTGTGAAGTTTTGTGTAAGAGAAGAGGGTGAGTTGAAGGAGGCAGAGTGTCCCAAGGAGATTAAGGTGTTCTACAGTTTGGGGATCTTGCCTTGCACATGAGTCCCATTTGGCCAGAGGCAAAATGTTATTCTCTTTTATTATATCGTTCTATCTCCCCCACCCCCAACCTGTCTCATGCTGCATAGCCCGTCACAGTCCTCTGACCGAGATTAGATCGGCTAAATTCAGGACTGGTTAAAAACTTGCATCTACTCCTTGATGCCAAATAAATTAATAATTTAGAAAATAAGGAACTGAGTACATGTTTTCATATTAACTGGATGGGTCTTAGCAGCACTATTCATAATAAACTCACACTGGAAACTATCCATATGCTCATCATACGGATAGAGTAAATCAATTATAGCATATTTGCCCAATGGAATTCTACATGTCTACAAGAGTGAATGATCCACAGCTTCTTGCTACCATATGGATGAATAGCACATGCATAATATTGAACCAAAGGAGCTGGTCCCAAAAGAGAACATACCATGTGAGTCTATTTATAAACAAAGAATACATGCAAAACCAATCTGTCCTGTTAGAAGCAAGAAGCTTATCTTTCTAGTTAGTAGTAACCAAAAGACAGCACACAAGGGGCTCTTACTGGATGGATTTTCAAAATAATAACTTTTACAAAGAGACTTAGCAAACTATAACCTATATACATCTGGGACCCCAGATGGATCAGTCTTGGTACAAACACAATCCAACAAAGAAATAGAGGTTAACGAGCAAAAGTAATTCAAAAGTATATTGGTCTTTTCTCTCCATTCTCCTCTTCTATTGCTCTCTTCTAGAGCCTCTTGTTTGCTCCAGTGCAATCTCCTCTTTCCTTCCAACTCATCGTTGAGTTCCAGGCCCTCGTGGCCGTTCCCCTGACTCCTTCTTTTCCGGTCTTGTCTATTTCAGTTCATTCTCCCTCCTCCTCTTTGATATTCTTAACCCCACACTGTGCTTCTTCTGTATTAAAATGGAATAAAATAAGCTATACGAAGCCATAATAATAAGTCTTTGGAGGAAAGCATTCTGAAGGTCAAGGGAAAGAGTTGGGTCATCATGACTTTTAAAGGCCTCATCTTATCAAGGGAAGCAACAATGGGGGATTACAAGGCCTTACTGTGTAGAAATATCTTGCATCTTGTTTGATATAAATCTGAGGGAAAAATGAGTTTGCTTATGACCTTTGGGTGAAGGAAGATAACCACTAGTATGGTAAGCACTTGCAAGTTAATGAGGGGAAGAAAAAGACAAGGAGTAATATGATGACGCCAGCAAAAAGAAACAGACGAAACAAAACACAGTTATATGCGTAAGGTGAGATGAAATAAAGTAAGTCAGTCCTTGCCTGGGCTAGAGCAGTCATCTTCTAATTGCTCTCTCTGCCACAGCTGGACGGGTCACACACTCATCCTTCACAGCAGAGCCATGGCAATCTATTCAAAACAGAAATCTGACCGCTATACTTTTCCCCAGGTGCCCCAGCCCTGTCCCCTGAGTCATCCCCTGGATGAAGCCCAAGCCTGCTATTCAAAAGTCTGCCTACCTTATAAGCTTACCTTCTGCTATGCTGCTTCTCCACGCTGAAACTTATTGCTTTTCTTCCTTTTCTTCTGGGAATTGCTACCCCTACATACCCCCACGGTTACCTTGCAAGTGCTGGTGTTCACCTCTGGCCACAGTTGATAGGTTCTGGGATAGGCACTTGACCAAATAGGGACCATTTCAGTTCCTTCTCCAAATCACACCTCCTCTACTGTAGTTGGTTGGTCCAGAAGTGAACACCTGGCCAAAGTGAGAGAATTATAATCCTTCTCTAGAACATTTTCGGATTAGAACGGAGAAGGGGAAATAAGTGTTTTTCAGTAGTTCAAGCTATAATATTTAAATTTCAAGAACCATGTCAGTGATGTTTCCTGACATCTGGAACAGAGACACAGAGATACCACGAGGAGAAATGAGAGAGTAGGAGGGAGAGAGAGAAATGAGGGAGAGACAGAGACAGAGATACCAGAAAAAAGCAGAGCTGAAAGCCAGAAGGTCCTGACAGTGTTCAGGTTCTTGTTTAGATCCATTTCTAAAGGCCTGCAGTTTGCTTGGAATCTACAAGATAGCCCAGTATCCTTAGCATAAACTTCTGCTCCTTTTAACCAAGAGTCCCGTTACTTCTAAAATTAACAAATTGCTTTTACTTCTTCACATTAAGGTCCAGTGGTGTGCTGGTAAATGGCTTTCTAATAAACAAAAAGGTCCTTATTTGTAGCATTTGCCAACTTCCATGGTATAAATATTCCTACTATAGCCAATTTCAAGCTACGGAAGTTTTAACAACTGGAAATTCTTTTTTGAAAAAATTTATTTTATTGAAGTATAGTTGATTTACAATGTTGTGTTAATTTCTGCTGTACAGAAAAGTGATTCAGTTAGACATGTATATTCTTTTTCATTTTTTTTATTATGGTTTATCACAGGATATTGAATATAACAACTGGAAATTCTTGAACGTCTCCAACCAGCTCTAGCAAAAGAGCCAGCACCGCACACCACTGCAGTTCCACCAAGTTTCTCACCTCCCTGTCTTTGTTCATGGTGTTCTCTTACCTTCTAATGTCATCCCATCAGCTCTCTTCTTTGGCCTCATTACTTTCTCAATGCTCATTTCCTGCACCACCTCTTCTAGGAAGCCTTCTCGAACCCCCTCCATGCTCCCTTAGCTCCCTTTGCTTGCCACCGTTATTGTACTCACAACATTAAGCTAAAGTTTATGTGAGGACTGTGTGCCCCTCCAGTCCACAAATACCCATCTTAATCCTCTCTGTAGCCCTTGTGCCAACCCAGAGCTTGCTATACAGGACTGATGAGGAAGACATTAGAATAGTTCTGGGTGCTGTTTGGCAGGAGATCCCTGGCTGAGACAGTGCAGCAAGGCTCTGAGTGGTCAGAGCTCAGTGTGAGACCTTAGGGGACCCAGCAGTGTGGAGGCTCAACTAGCCTCAGCCCTGGATGATGCTTCAGGTCAAGACAGCTCTACTGAAATTGATGGGAGCACCAGCGAATCCTGTAAATAAATAATTATCAGATGGAGCTTGACTATTATCCTGGGAAAATGGCCATAGTCACAGTAAAAATATCACCAGACCTCCCAAGGACAATCAGACTCCAGGTGTTAAAATATCAGCCTTTGGGCTTCCCTGGTGGCGCAGTGGTTGAGAGTCCACCTGCCGATGCAGGGGACACAGGTTCGTGCCCTGGTCCGGGAAGATCACACATGCCGCAGAGCGTCTGGGCGCATGAGCCATGGTCGCTGAGCCTGCGCGTCTGGAGCCTGTGCTCCGCAACGGGAGAGGCCACAACAGTGAGAGGCCCGCGTACTGCAAAAAAAAAAAAAAAAAATCAGCCTTTGTGGCTAAATACATAGGAGAAAAGAAGTAATACTGATCAGTTCCCAAACCTACCCACCTTCAAGGGCTGCCTGTAGCCCCACCCCTGTGAGGCTGTGGCAGGCTAGTCTGATTTACACTGACTCTGTTTTCTAAGGTCTTAGGACTTTTATTTATAGCGTTCAGTTGCCAGTGATTATTAGTATTTAGATAATTCAATTTACGTTTTTACAAAGCAAGTTTTTGCGTAGCTCCCCATATGGATGTCAAGTTTTTTAAAGACAGGAGCCATGATTATATCTTTCTATATATAGTATTCCTTGGTGTGTCTCACCTGGCACCGGCATCAGGTTTTCTCCTTGGATGCTCGCCTGGACTAATGCTGAAGACCCTCCTCTTCATGAGGAGTGGACAGCTGAGGGCCTGGAGGCCAAGGAGCTGCAAATAGCGTTCACTCAGGCTCATTCATGTGGCTAAAATTTTTGAAATATGAGTTGGTTCTTCCTTCCTATCTCAGTTGAGTGTTATATGAGACCCCTAAACTGTGCCCAATTACTGGTTAGATGGAATGATTAATTCTGTATGAGAGCAGAATTCCCTTTAGGCCTCACACAGATACCACATTATGATAAGGTAGCTTGAACTCATGGTCCTAGTTCTGAAGAGCATTTCTGGGGGGGGGCCCTTTGCTCCTTAGTCACTCTAATTATAAACAATAATCACAACCAGAGACTTTTACCTTAGGTGAGAACTTTGCCCAGGTGGGCTTTTGTCAGGATCTGCTTAAGAAGAAATAATGAGGCAGAGTAAGTGAATCAGTGATCATAAACCAAAAGGATTGTTGGAAAATAGAGATCATAAACCAAAATGACCTTGTTGACAAGGTCATTTTCCAAAGTGATGACATCATCTTCACACTTGCAATCTAGTGATAGACTGAAGGGGTTCTTCTTTGAAGCATTAATCTCCAGAGCTTGCCTAGTCATTGCCTTGACAAAGCCCACATGTGACAACAGAAGGGTCACTATGTTATCCTGCCTGATGCTGAAAACTCTGCCTCTGTGCACCGGTGCTGAATCGAGTCTTGGAGACAGAATTTTGGGTGAAGTAGAAAAGAAGAACTTTACTGCTTTGCCAGGCAAAGGGGGACACAGCTGACTTGTGCCCTGAAAGACTGTGTGTCCAAACCAGGGAAGATTTGGGGAGGAATTGTATAGCAATGGTTCAAGGGCGGAGTTGCTAATAAGCATTAGGGTATGCACAGGGCCTACACTCCTTTAATCTGGCCTCAGGTGGTCTGCTGATGAGTTTCTCTGGTTCCTTTGATCTGGCCTCAGGTGGTTTCCTGATGAGATTCTCCAGGTTATCAAACTATGACCTTCTCCGGAATGAAGAATGCTAATATCTTCAGTTTGTTGGGAGTTTTAGTTCTGTAGAAGAGCTCAAAGATATTGATATGTGTATCCCTTGAGGGGGAACCAGGACCCTGCCCCAAGGCTGCACTATTGTTTCCTGACTGCTCCTCCCTTCTCTCTGCATCCCCTCCCTTCCCTGATTAGCAACAGTTTGAACCTGCCCTTTGGAACTCAGGGAAGGTCATGGAGGCTGGAGTCTATTCCCCACAAACAAGAAATGGGAGATGCAGAAAGGCTTCCATGCCCAGGAGCCCCACAGGGTCCTGCTCGGTTTCATGCCCCACACACAGCCAAGGTGGGGCGCAGGTGGTAGAGCCACTGTCTAGTGAATCTTGGAAGCTGAAACTCACACATGGAGTGTCTATACTGCATTTGGATCACTTAGGTTAACTGGAAAAAGTAATCAGGCCAGCAGTGTAGTGGGCTTTCCCAGTGGGGATGAGGCCCCTCTAACCACAGACATTCTGTTGGCATGAAGGTGAATGAGTCTTGAGCCTTAACCATCATCAGACCTTCACTTGCAACAGTGCCCCTTCTACACTGCCTCTAAGTGCTCTGAGAGAACTTTAAAGGGAGAGAAGGCAAATTTTCTTTGATTATAAACCTGGGGAATAAAAGCAGCGAGTGCTGCCTCCTTAGCTGAGTTCAATATTCATTTGTTCAGGGAATATTTACGGAGAGGTATCCATGTGTGGACACCATGTCAGGGAGAGAGTCAATTCATTGTGAGAGAAACAGAAAGAGCCCCAGTGTTTGTGGCTTTCAGCCCAGTGAACAAATATTCACACAAATCAATGTTTTCTTTGTTGGTCTGTTACTCCTTTCCACCTCAGGTTGGGATCCAGGATGGGGACTATAGGCCCATTTCATCTCTACATCCCAGCACCCAGCCCGGAGTCTGGAGGAGTGCGTGCTGAGAAGTTTGCTGAATGGCCCATTCTCATGTTAATGTCAGCTGTTGTGAGGGAGGCTCTTGGGTCCCTGCACCATGGCTAGTGGTCAAGACAGCGGTCCTGACAAGATGCTCTTGTCTGAAGTGGCCTTTGGTGGAGGGGCTGAGGAGAGACATGGATTTCCTCTCAGAGCTCAGATCCTTTGGCCACTCTGGGATGGGGGTAGCATCTCTCCTCCTGACTGTACTACAAGCTGGTGACCAAAAAGAATATGCTCTGAGCCTGCAGTAGTTACAGGAGTGAGGCTGTGAATACTGCCCATCCAGCCCCTGCCAGGACTGGGGTCATCACGAGGTGTCCTTGTGGCTCTGAGAGGACTGCTCTCCTCAGGACGACCGAGACGGAGGCTGAGGGGGTTGGAAGAGATGACACACATGCAGCGTGCTTAGTACCGACAGATGCTGGTCAGTGACAGCTGCCATTAACCAAGGGGGGAGGTGACTGTGCCCCAGAACACAGGCGGGCTGAGGTGTCCCACAAGCCTGACCCCAAATGAAGTGAGAACTAGATTTCCCTCATCCCATTCTGGATTCCGATTTCTGCAAAGACTGCTTAATTTAAATGTCCCAAAGCAAGTTATGGACAGGAGCCTTAAAGCCCAGTGATTTATAATCACAAGGTTCCAGCTTCAAGGATTTTCTTACCATGTGTTTTACCGGCAGTGTCCCTTGAAAAAAGCCAGCTGGGGCACAGCGCCCTCTGCTGGTGGTGTGGACACCTGCTCGGCATGCCTGGGGGAAAGGGCGGGGCAAGACACTTCTGAGATTCCTTCTCAGGCCACTACGTCATGTTTAATTTAATTTAAAAATGAACAATCAACAGAGGTGATCTCTGGGATCCCACTGGATCCAACAAAGGCGTGATGGGGAGCTGGTGAGGGCAGAAACGGCGCTGAGCATCCTCTGAGCTGCAGGCTGGGTCACCCCCTCAGTCCCAGTTCCTCAGCACTTGCTCCTCCCCCTGAGGTCCCTCAGCTCACTGCCACCAAGCCCTGTTTGTCTCCTCCACTGGATGGGGCCCTCAGAGGGCAGGCACAGTGTTTATTAGTATCTCCAGCCTGGGACATAGCTGATACTGAATAAACATTTGATAGAAAGGCTCAATGCCATCCCATGCTGTTTCCATAACAAACAACTAAGTCCAGAAAATTTACAAGGCTTGGTTGGGTCCTCAGAGCAGTGGTGCTCCGCTGCTTTCTGTGGCCATAGCCAGAAATGGTCCAGCCCAGGGCAGCAAAGGCAAAAGAGTTTAGGTATGTAAAGCATCGCCTAAAATGTTTAACACATATTAGGTGCTCAAAAATGATTGCTATGGCTGGTGATATTGCTATTCCTATGTACTTTGTAGGGATGTGAGAGAGTCCAATGAGTTAGAAAATTTTAATTCTTAAATTTTCTTACTGTTACCTATAGTCTTAATAGAAAAATAAATCAGAGGTATCATGAAACGGAATAAAACAATTTCAAAATGACATAAAAAATTTTGTTTTTACCCTCTGATAAATTGCTTTACATTCTTGGGTTTTGGTTTCTTTAGGAGGAAAATGATGGAGTACGTGATTACTCCAACATGCCGCGATTCCTCACACAAGATCATATAATACAAACCTAACGTAGGCGGTCCCGGCTTCTTGCAAACTTGCATTTCACGTATTCACTTGTTTAGCTCTGCATATATATAGTATAAATAAATTAATTTAAAAATATCTATTACAGACTTATTGTACTTGACCAATTTATAAGCTTCAGCCTCTAAGTTCAGCCTCTACTTTACCAGTTTTCTGGTTTCTCTTAGCAAACTGAGTCAGCATTTCATCTTACCATCATTATATCCCCATCTAGTGGTAGGAAAAGACAATTGCAAGTCTATAAATTTTTCTCCCTGCGTTCTTGGTCCTCAGGAAAAATGAGTAAAGTATAAATGAATGAGGATGAACTGAGGATGAATATGCCAAACCAATTCATGATTTGAGTTCTTAGTTGGCTCTTGAAATAAAATTACAAATATAGATTGAAGAATTGGATGAATTTTTTAGGCTGGAAGTATATCACACACTAAAGTTCTGAATTGAGAAGAAAGTAAGTTTGGCATTCTTGGGCCAAGAAAACAATTGTCTGGGTAGAGTGGAAGGTCCCTGTCGGGCAACTGGGAAAGGCTAATGTCATGACTGGTAGGGACCTGGAACGGTGGGCAGGAGAGTTTAGTTCTGACACGATGGTTTCCTAGGATGGCAAATCTCTCTGTTACTGAATCAGCAGCGTGCGTTAGTGGGGTCCCCAATAACATTCTCAAAAACAGTGTGAACCTGAATTCTTTCTCTCTGGGCTTAGAGACAACTGACTGGTGTTTTTCTTAATGGTTCTCATAGAGCTGTCATCCTCCTTCCTGATTTTGGGGAGGCTGTGTGGTAGGGGGGTTAAATGTGTGAGTTTGGGAATCAGATAAGTCACCTTGTGTTCTTGAGAAAGGTATTAACTTCCGTTTTCTCATTTGTAAAATTGCAGGAGGGTGCTGGGTGCAGGCAGGGGTAATACGTACTCCATAGGGTTGATATGAAGATTAAATGATGTAGCGTGTGCAGAGAACCTAGTATAATGCCTGGTACGAGATAGGTGCCCAATAAGCAAACTCATTATTAGTGCCTTTCTTTCACCCTCATGGATCACTTTATTTCCCTCCCTTCTGTACCTTTGAGTTGCTAATTTTTACTGAGATCTCTTTTGTGTCATACTTGTGTGAGAGGATGTTAAACACAACTGTTCCTCTGGTCTTAAAGCTTTAGCAGAAGCACCGGAAGCCAAGAATAACAGGTGCAACACTACAAACACAGCGACTATGAAACCAGCTGTGGCCCTTTGCTCATCAGCCACCAAGCAGGTCCATGAGAAAAGGCCTAGAATTCACTGGGTGGTTCAAGAGGCCAGTAGAGGGCTGCCAGTATGCCGGGTGCCACCACCTGTCCCACCCACGGGGGCTGAGGAGGGAGGGCTTTCCCTTCTCCTTAAGCCAAAGAGAAAGGAGCCACCTAGAGAAAACTCCCCTGGAGAGTGTGACATGGGTTCTCTGAAGTTTGAACAGCCAGCTGTGAGTCACCTGAAAAGAACTTTTTCCAAGAAGACATTCTGCCAGGATGAGGCACCTACAGCAGGAAAGGGCTGGAGATACTTTGTTGCAAACAGAACCTGGGCTGCTGATGGGTGCAAAGAGCTTGTTAACAGTCAGCCAGAGGACAACCGGCACCAGGGGACTGTGGTCTCCAGGAAGGGGGCTCTTGCAGGAACCCCTAAAAGTCCCCGGCTACACCCAGAGGGTCTTTCTGTTCCTCAGCTCCCTTCCAACCCCATTAATCACTCTGGAGGGGCCCTACAATTCAGCTCACGAATGAGGTAGAGAGTGAGAAAAAGAAAAGTCCAACTCCCAGAGTGTCCTGGGTGGCTGGGAGAGGGGAAGAAACTTTAAATTGAATGAGTGTGGAGTTTTGATATTAGACTGGACTGAGCATATTATTACCTTAAACCTATTGTTACTGGAGAGTAACTGAAAAAGCTTTGGTCTCAACCCAAGATTTAATCCAGGGGACAGGTGGGGTGGTAGGGCTGATGGATTCCTAGAGACAGGTTTAAAGGGAGTGTTTGCCCTTGGTGCACAGCTCATGTGATAAGCTGGTAGCAGACTGAGCCCAGACTTGTTAGCTTTGTTCTGGGTTTAGGATTGGCTCTTATCCCAGGAGGACTATGGTGACCTGATTCTGTTATGATAACATAAATCTTCATGTATCAGAATTGTTGTCCACAATCCTGCCTGGAAATGTAAAGATGAACAGACTTGATTATTCATTGATATTTTGGGAGCCTGCAAGGCAGTTAATACAACAGAAAAAAAAGGCTTTGGGCATGTCAGTCTTAGCTCAAATCCAGCCCCATTAGCTCCCATCTGCATACTATGTGCATAACACTTAACTTCCCTGAACCTTGGTTTCTTCACCTGTACAATGGGTATTATCCCTGGGTACCCTGGAAGAGTTATGAAGTGTCAATGAAGTAATGGATTCAAGCAGTGCAGTGCCTAACTTGGTACCATCAGTAAGTGTGGCTGCTGTCACTCTGTTCGGGGCAGGAGTGAAACACTGTGGGTGACAGAATAATGCACAGTCTCTGTCTTCAAAGAGCTTCTATTCTGGGAATGGGGTAGATTGAATGTGTGCCTATGGAACTCGTGCTGCCAGTCTTTGATGAGGGCTACATATTTACCAAGGTTTTCACTGATTTCTTTATAGACAAGATGATTAATTAGGGTTGGATGTCAGGATTGTTTGGTGAATTTGCAGCTGAATAAAAGGCTAAATCCAAAGAATCTTTAATTAATGGGTGTGATGCAAATGGCAGAAGTGGGCAAGAATGACCTTGGGAATTCCCTCTACTTTGTCTGGACAACAATCCAGCTGGGATTTGGGGCACCTTTTCTCCAGTGGGAAGTGCTCCTGGCATCCTCCCATGAGGAGATGGGGCTGCAGCATCCCATGGGTCTGAGGTCTGCAGGTGCTGGTTGTCTGCTTCTGCAGGGAGCTCCTAAGAACAGCTGGCACCCAAATCCAGACTGCCAGGTGACCAATAAGGTTATTTTCAGACTTGCCCTGAAAGAAGGGAAAGCAGTTTGGGACCAGGTCCCTGCCCTGGAACACAAAACCACATGGTGAGGTCAATGCCCTGACCCCACCCCCCTCTCATAAAGAACAATGGGAGGAAGAAAGACCTATACTTTCTTTTTCTTGCTGACCCTCATTTTGTATGTTTCCTCCTATTTCTAGCAAAGTCCATTCTTTACCCTATCTGTATTTTACTATGAAATTCACCCAAGCCCTGGAACATGACTGAAAGAAACTGCCTCACATGACAATGGGTTAGTTTTAACCAGATAGGGGGTTTCTTACCATCTACCACTAGAACAATGCTCTGCTAAGTGGTGTGACCTAGGTAAAGATGTAGAAGGCAAGCTGCTCAGATCTCTAGGGGATATGAAGCCGGGGGAAGGATGGGTAGAGATAGAAAATACCTGGACGGCAAAGTCAGAATTCTAAATGATCTCAACAAATACACTAAAGAGAAAGTACAACAAGGTCAAATATAAATTTATTTAGGTTAAAAATATTATAAAGTATAAATGAGAGAACTCATCTTAATAGAGGTTCATGTGAAAAATACCTGAAAGTTTAGTAGACCCAAGCTCCAAATGAGCCAATAGTATAATGCAGTTGACAAAGAAGCTAATTCAATCTCGGGTGCTGGGAAGAACAGGAACAGTTAGTTCCCCAAGTTCACTGGCTGGCCCAGATCCGGAATACCCTACACTGTTCTGGGAGCCATGTTTTATAAAGGCCAGTGAGAACCTGATGTAGAGTAAGAATAATAGTGTAGGATCTTACGAAGAAATGTTTGAAGAACTGAAGACATTTAGTTTGAAGAAGGCAAGATTTCATTACCACATAATGGCTTTCTTAAAAAATTTGAAGGGCTATTATCCAACCACTCAATAAACCATCCATGGTTATACTGAAGAAAAAAGTAGATTTTTTTTTTTCATGGAGCAGAACTAGTACAAATTGGTGAAAGTCATAGGAAAATGATTGTCAGAGCCAAACACAAAACAAAATAAAAAACAAACAAAAACTCAGACATTTACTTTTCCAAAAATGTGACAAGCTTCTTCACAGAGGGGTGCTCTCCCCAGTGGCGAGGTCATGAAAGCAGAGCATGGGGCCTGGGCCTCACAGAGGAGAGTCTGGGAAGGGTGGTCTCTGAGCTGTGCCAAGTGCTTTTGTGGCAGAGACTGCTAGTTGCCTGCCCAATGTACATTCTCCCTTTCTTTTTAAAATACAGAACCATGATTCTATATGAGGCAGCAATATACCCGGCCAAAAATTATATTTCCCAATCCCTTCCAGTTAAGTGGGGTCCCATATCTAAGTTCAGGACAAAGAGTTGTGAGTGGAAGCATTTTGTGGGACTTCTGGGAAGGATCATTAAGGAGAATTGATTATCTGGGAAGTACACTTTTTTTCCCTTTCTCCTTTCTGCTGCTTGGAGTATAGATGCAATGGCTGGCACTCCAGCAGCCGTATTGAACCATGATATGACATTTAGTATAGAAGGCCAGGATGGTAGCACAGAAAGGTAAAAAGAACATGAGTAACTGATGATGACAGAGCTGATGTTCAGTACATATCTATTAAGTGTTTATTATGCTCCAGGGAATGTTCTAGGCACTTGGTGAACAAAACATAGTGTCTGCCCTCATAGATCCTAAACAAGTGAGGGAGCCTGGGATGCTTGCTACATTATACAAACTCTGGTGGGTAGGGAGGCACTTACATGGAATGAAATGGGGCCCTCTGAAGTTGTACAAAGGGGTAGTCCTTATGAGAACTTACATGGTAGTAGTATACTTATAATCTTGATTAGATAGATAAGAACACTGAGATGTACAGATATTCAGTTATTTCCCAAGATTACTCAAAGAATGATCAGGTTGGAATTCAACCCTAAGTGTGACTCCAAGCTCACTTTCTTAACAATTTATCTCAACTTGTTCATGGGCGGTAGGAGAAGGGTAGGAGCACACTCAGAGAAACAGAAAGAGAACCAGGAGAATGTGACATTTTAGAAGAGAAGGGGGCAGAGAATTACAAGAAAGAGGAGGGGTAAAGAGAAGTTAAGGAAGATGAGGACTGATAACAAGTAACAGGATTTAGAGAGTACTCATTCTTGACCTTTAAGAGATCAATTTTAGTAAGAATATTCCTAGCTTACTTTAATTCTCTCAACTACAGTCTTTTTCGTCCCATAACTGGTTTACAAAATCTTTCATTCTTATATGTCTATTATTGAGATTTATGTTAAAAATAGATTTCAGCAATTGTTCAGTAGTATAATTATTTCTATGACATCAGTAGTACGTCCAGTACCAATTTCTTCTGTTGTCAGTCTACCAAATGCCACCAAGAATTACACATTGTGCAGTGGTGGCAGGTGTTTTGCAGGCATTTAAGTATAGAACTGGGATGTTTTTCACAAACACCTTCTTAAATTCACATCCATGGACCTGAAAGGTGTTTGTGCAACATATGCTTCTTTTTCTTCAACTGTAGAGTAAGAAATAGCATTGTCAAAATCACTACTGAGAAGTACACATTCTCATTTTATTTCTGGGGGTATGGAGATTACATTTCTAAAAATGTTTCTGCCTATGAATTTGTCTTCACAGTTCAGAAGAAAAGTGCCCTTTTGATTGTCAAGGAACTGTGGTAGGTTATAAACGTCCCCAGAAACTCTTAAGCTTTGAAAGATATTTCCTAAAATAGTTTGAATTTGAAAGATAAAATGGAAGGAGAGGAAAGGTAAGTCATAAATTATCTGCTACTGTTCTTCAACCCCATCATGTCTTCTCCCATGCTTCTCACTGTTTTCCTCACCTCTGTATGCTGACCTTAGCTGATGAAAAAAGGGAAAGTTTATTTCCATACGCAGCAATGAAAATGGAAGTTCTTCAGCATAGCAGGGGTTAATGCCATGAAGTATTTCTTGGAAGACAAAGACAACGATTATTCTGGGTTTGATGAATAAGGAGCAGAGCAGTGTTAATAACATGCCATGAGCCCAGGAGATAACAAATGAGTAAGTGTGGAAAGAGATACTTGTTTTCTTCTGAAAGGCTTGTGAAACGGCTGTGTTATGTAAATGTGCCCTTTGGGTGTATAATAGACATGGACAGTGAGATAAACTCTGCTCTGAGAATGGAACCCACGTCAGACTTCCTTTCCGGCTGTGATTACTTCCCACAATGATGATTGATTTGGTAGAGTCTAGGTGGGGATAAGTTGATCAAACCAGGAGTGAAAAGTATTATTGAGACACTGGCCTTTGCCACTGCACATGTGCTTGCGGTCAGCCACTGTCAATACACAGACAACCAGCCCTTGCAGCCAAACGTGCATGCCTCTGGCTTCAGCCACCACTGTCAATTGCCCTGGTCCCTTGCCACTGGACCTGGAGGTGCCACCGAAGACTCCAACAGCCTTTGTAGCCACTGTGGACTCCCCATAGTTCTTGCCACCAAGGACCATGCCAAAGATCACAACGTCATGGACAACAGCTGCCTGAGCTGACAAGATGCCATGCCCCTCCATGGACCTGGCACCACCACATGCCCCCACGCTTGCCACACCTCGCCACTAAACCTGGGGCCAGTACGCACTCCAGCATGTCCGTACCCTTTACCCTGCAAGTCAAGTTCTTTCCTTACTGAAATCGGTCCATAACATCTGGAAGAGGTGACTGCATCTTCAAAGGCAGACACCTATGTTAGGTTATTGAGTCATGAGGAATCAAGGAAATATAACATCACCAAAGGAGCACAACAAACTAGTAACTGACCCCAAAGAAATGAAGATCCACAAATTGCCTGAAAAAGAATTTAGAACAATTCAAAAGAAGCTCAGGGAGCTACAAGAAAACACAGATAAAAAATTTAACAAAATGAGGAAAACAACACAAGAACTAAACGAAGAGTTCAACAAAGAGATAGAAAACAAAAAAGAACCAAACAGAAAGTGTGGCACTGAAGAATACAATGACTGAACTATAAAAAGAAAAAAAAAAAGGAGTGGAGAGCTTCAACTATAGAACAGATCAGGCAGAATACAGATTCAATGAACTCTAGGACATAGCACCTGAAATTATCCAACCAGAAGAGAAAAAAGAATGAAAAGGGATGAAGAAAGCCTATGAGACTTAGGGGACACCATCAAGTGAGACCACATTTGCATTACAGGAGTCCCAGAAGAAGAAGAGAGAGAAAAAGGCAGAAAGCTATTTAAAGAAATGATGGCTGAGAATTTCCTAAATCTGGGGAGAGATATAGACATCCAGGTACATGAGGGTTAAAGCTCCCCAATCAGTGTCAACCCAAAAAAGACTTTACTGAGATATATTTTTTTAAAATATTTATTTATTTCATTTATTGTGGCTGTGATGGGTCTTAGTTGTGGCTGGCGGGATCTTCACTGTGGCATGTGGGAATCTTTAGTTGTGGTATGCATGCAAGATCTAGTTCCCCAACCAAAACTATCAACAATCAAAGAGAAAGAGAGGGCTTCCCTGGTGGCGCAGTGGTTGAGAGTCCGCCTGCCGATGCAGGGGACACGGGTTCGTGCCCCAGTCCAGGAAGACCCCACATGCCGCGGAGCATCTGGGCCCATGAGCCATGGCTGCTGGGCCTGCGCGTCCGGAGCCTGTGCTCCGCAATGGGGGAGGCCGCAACAGTGAGAGGCCTGCGTACCGCAAAAAAAAAAAAAAAAAGAGAAAGAGAGAATCTTGAAAGCAGCAGGAGAAAAGTTCAGCACATACAATGGAACCTCCATAAGGTTATCAGGGGACTTCTCAGCAGAACCTTGCAGGCCAGGAGAGTGAGTAGGATGATATATTCAAAATGCTGGAAAAAAAAACCCTGCCTAGTTACATCTACAGTTCTGTTTCATTTTTTAAAGTTGTGAGTAAATAATCAAGCTTTGAAAGAGAAACACTGTACTATTTCAGTCATTTCCCTAATGACTCCATGTGAGCAATCTCATTTAATCTTCAGGACAACCCCGTTATTATCCTCATTTATCCATGTATTCAGAAGAACCGAGGGGTGGAGACTTTAAATATCTTCCCCATCGTCCCAGAACTGTAATTATCTGAGACTGGATTTAACTAGGCAGCCTGACTTCAGAGCCCATGCATTCAACCATTCAGAGCTAGTTCCAAACCCAGGCCTGTCTGAGACCTTCAATCCTACACTATCTAGATTTTTTTCTTGGGATATGGAAAGAAGGGATGCTTTGGGCTTGAATAGGATTCTGGAGATAGTCTCAAGGCTTGATAATTTTGCTGGGGCCTTATGCTATATACCTTTTTTCTGTTGGGAATTAAATAATCAATCTTAGGGAAAAAATGATGACTTTTCTTCAGTGAGAAATTCAGCCACAACTTTATGTCATATTTATGAGAAAGGGCTACAAGGTAAGTTAATACCAGCTTGAATGCACTTTGGACTATTTGTTACCAGAGTCAGAGAAATAAACTTCATTTTTCAGTGTGTTTCCCAAGATGTGGGCATAGTAGATTAGCACCCACCAGGCACCCTTGTACAGGGAGGGTAAGAAACAGTATTGGAAAAAAATCAAGGATTCTCATGAATAGATCTTGGTAGACTGTGTTTCTGCTAGCAGAGGCGCCTGAGTAGAGATCCCCATCAGTGGCTCCACACAACTTCAGAGCCAAACTGATGGCCCCATCTAGTTGCAGAGCTCAGTTGGCAGTTCTGCCTGATTTGGGTCTCCAGCCAGCGGCCTGACCAGGCCATGGAGTCCATCCTAGAGCCCTGCCTGGATAGGAAGGCAAGTCATCAACCCA
The DNA here is from genome assembly GCF_008692025.1 of Phocoena sinus. NCBI lineage: Eukaryota > Metazoa > Chordata > Mammalia > Artiodactyla > Phocoenidae > Phocoena > Phocoena sinus. The sequence goes on along the minus strand of NC_045763.1, from coordinate 163,518,240 downwards.
GCCCACCAGCTGAGCATAGCCTCCAGCCCTGCCAAATGAGAAAGCCTGGCCAGGCACTGGGCAGCAGTGGAGCACATCCTACAGCCCAAGGAAGCAAGCCAGCAGCCCTGCTCGACTGCTGAGAAAGACAGAAGGAGGAGACCACTTCCTCAAATGCACAGATGGCAACATAAGTATATAAGGATCACCAAGAATCAGGTAAACGTGACACCACCAGAAAAACCGAATCTATCCAATAACTGACCCTAAGGAAATGGAGATCTATGAACAGTCTGATAATGCATTCAGAATAATCCTTTTAAAGAAATTCAGTGAATTACAAGAAAACACAGATAGACAACTAAACTAGATTAGGAAAACAAAGCATACACAAAATGAAAATTTCAACAAAGAAATAGAAACCATTAAAGAAAACCCACAGAAATCCTAGAGCTGAAAAATAACGACTAAACTGAAGGATTCAATAGAGATCTTTGTTAGCAGATTCAACCAAGCAGAAGAGGAATCAGTGAACTTAAAGACAGATCGTTTGAAATTATCCAGTCAGAGGAGCAAAAAGAAAAATGAAAATGAAAAATTGTGAAGAAAGCGTATGTGAATTACAGGACACCAGCAAGAAAAAGAAATCTATGAATTATTGGAGTTCCAGAAGAAGAGAGGGAGATATCATCTGTTAGAATCACTATTATCAAAAGGACAAGAGATATAAGTCAGACACAGAAATACAAATATTGCATGATCTCATATGTGGAATCTAAAAAAAAAAAAAAAGTGAAACTCATAGTAACAGAGAGTAGAATGACAGTTACTATATGTCTAGGAGTGAAGGAAAGGGGAGATACTGATCAAAGGGTACAAACTTTCAGTTGTAAGATGTATAAACTTTTGGAGACCTAATGTACAGCATGGTGACTGTAGTTAATAATAATATATCGGATACCTGAAATTTGCTTAGAGAGTAGATCTCAAGTGTTCTCACCAAACTCAAAAAAATGGTAACCATGGCTAGTGATGAATATGTTAACTAGTTAGATTGTGGTAATCATTTCACAATGTATACAATGTATCAAAATATCATGGTGTGCATCCTATGTATATACAATCTGTCAAAAAAAATAAATAAAATTTTAAAGTGCTATTGAATTTAGAATGAAATTTTCTGGGATTTTGTTGTTGGTTTTCTTTTTATCATTTCAACCAGCAGGGTTACAGGTAAGTCTCTCTTTTACTAGCAAAGAGGAATATAGCTAGCAAAGCCTGCTGTTGTTTAGCCTGCTGGCTGCTGCACTGGGAGGTGGGGTTCCTTTGCTATGAGAGCAGGTTTAATGAAAGGAGAAAGGGAGGAATAATAATTTCATGTCTTCTTTAAGCTGGACACTAGGTACATTGATGTACGTACCTCGTTTAATCTTCACGGCTCTGAGATATACATTATTAGATCTTCTCCATTTTTAGATTAATGACTGGAATATCAGAGAGGTTAATAATGTTCTTATGGTCACAATGTTAGAGTTCAGCCAGAACTTAGTTATTTTCTCCTTACTTTTATTTTATTTTTTAATCTTTTTTATTATTTTATTTTATTTATTTTTTTAACATCTTTATTGGAGTAAAATTGTTTTACAATGGTGTGTTAGTTTCTGCTTTATAACAAAGTGAATCAGCTATACGTATACATATACCCACATATCTCCTCCCTCTTGCGTCTCCCTCTCACCCTCCCTATCCCACCCCACTAGGTGGACACAAAGCACCGAGCTGATCTCCCTATGCTGTGCGGCTGCTTCCCACTAGCTATCTATTTTACTTTTGGTAGTATATGTAAGCCCATGCCACTCTCTCACTTCATCCCAGCTTACCCTTCCCCCCCACCCCCAGTGTCCTCCAGTCCATTCTCTATGTCTACATCTTTTTTCTGTTTGTTATTTTTTTGTTTTTACGGTACGTGGGCCCCTCACTGTTGTGGCCTCTCCCGTTGTGGAGCACAGGCTCTGGACACGCAGGCTCAGCGGCCATGGCTCATGGGCCCAGCCACTCCGTGGCATGTGGGATCTTCCCGGACAAGGGCATGAACCCGTGTCCCCTGCATCAGCAGGCGGACTCTCAACCACTGCGCCACCAGGGAAGCCCCATCTATGTCTATATCTTTATTCCTGTCCTGCCCCTAGGTTCTTCAGAACCATTTTTTCCTTCTTTTTTGAGATTCCATATACATGTGTTAGCATACAGCATTTGTTTTTCTCTTTCTTACTTACTTTACTCTGTATGACAGACTCTAGGTCCATCCACCTCACTACAAATAACTCAATTTCATTTCCCTTTATGGCTGAGTAATATTCCATTGTATATATGTGCCACATCTTTTTTATCCATTCATCTGTAGATGGACACTTAGGTTGCTTCCATGTCCTGACTATTGTAAATAGTGCTGCAGTGAACATTGTGGTACATCACTCTTTTTGAATTATGGTTTTCTCAGGGTATATGCACAGTAGTGGGATTGCTGGGTCATGTGGTAGTTCTATTTTTAGTTTTTAAGGAGCCATACTGTTCTCCATAGCAGCTGTATCAACTTACATTCACACAAATAGTGCAAGAGCGTTCCCTTTTCTCCACACCCTCTCCAGCATTTATTGTCTGTAGATTTTTTGATGATGGCCATTATGAACAGTGTGAGGTGATATCTCATTGTAGTTTTTTTTTTTTTTTCCACGGTACATGGGCCTCTCACTGTTGTGGCCTCTCTCGTTGTTGAGCACAGGCTCCGGATGCGCAGACTCAGCTGCCATGGCTCATGGGCCCAGCCGCTCCGCGGCATGTGGGATCTTCCCGGACCAGGGCACGAGCCCGTGTCCCCTGCATTGGCAGACCGACTCTCAACCACTGCACCACCAGGGAAGCCCTCATTGTAGTTTTGATTTGCATTTCTCTAATGATTTAGTTATGTTGAGCACCCTTTCATGTGTTTGTTGGAAATTTGTGTATCTTCTTTAGAGAAATGTCTATTTAGGTCTTCTGCCCATATTTTGATTGGGTTTTTTGTTATTTTGAAATTGAGCTGCATGAGCTGCTTGTATATTTTGGAGATTAATCCTTTGTCAGTTGCTTCGTTTGCAAAAATTTTCTCCCATTCTGAGGGTTGTCTTTTCGTTTTGTTTATAGTTTCCTTTGCTGTGCAAAACCTTTTAAGTTTCATTAGGTCCCATTTGTTTATTTTTATTTCCATTTCTCTAGGAGGTGGGTCAAAAAGGATCTTGCTGTGATTTATATCATAGAGTGTTCTGCCTATGTTTTCCACTAAGAGTTTTAGAGTGTCTTGCATTACATTTAGGTCTTTAATCCATTTTGAGTTTATTTTTGTGTATGGTGTTAGGTAGCATTCTAATTTCATTCTTTTACATGTAGCTGTGCAGTTTTCCCAGCACCACTTATTGAAGAGGCTCTCTTTTCTCCATTGTGTATTCTTGCCTCCATTATTAAAGATAAGGTGACCATATGTGCGTGGGTTTCTCTCTGGGTTTCTATCTTGTTCCGTTGGTCTATATTTCTGTTTTTGGACCAATACCATACTGATTTGATTACTGTAGCTTTGTAATATAATCTGAAGTCTGGGAACCTGATTCCTCCAGCTCCGTGTTTCTTTCTGAAGATTGCTTTGGCTATTCAGGGTCTTTTGTGTTTTCATACAGATTGTGAAATTTTTTGTTCTAGTTCTGTGAAAAATGCCAGTGGTAGTTTGATAGGGATTGCATTGAATCTGTAGATTGCTTTGGGTAGTATAGTCATTTTCACAATGCTGATTCTTCCAATCCAAGAACATGGTATATCTGTCCATCTGTTTGTATCATCTTTAATTTCTTTCACCAGTGCCTTATAGTTTTCTGCATACAAGTCTTTTGTCTCCTTAGGTAGGTTTATTCCTAGGTATTTTATTCTTTTTGTTGCAGTGGTAATGGGAGTCTTTCCTTAACTTCTCTTTCAGATTTTTCATCACTAGTGTATAGGAATGCAAGAGATTTCTGTGCATTAATTTTCTATCCTGCAACTTTACCAAATTCATTGATTAGCTCTAGTAGTTTTCTGGTAGCATCTTTAGGAGTCTTTATGTATAGTATCATGTCATCTGCAAACAGTGACAGTTTTGCTTCTTCTTTTCCAATTTGGATTCCTTTCATTTCTTTTTCTTCTCAGATTGCTGTGACTAAAACTTCCAAAACTATTTTGAATAATAGTGGTGAGAGTGGGCAAGCTTGTCTTGTTCCTGATCTTAGTGGAAATGTTTTCAGTTTTTCACCATTGAGAACAATGCTGGCTGTGGGCTTGTCATATATGACCTTTATACGTGGAGGTAAGTTTCCTCTATGCCTACTTTCTGGAGTGTTTCTATCATAAATGGGTGTTGAGTTTTGTCAAAAGCTTTTACTGCATCTATTGAGATGATTATATGGTTTTTAATCCTTAAATTTGTTAAACTGGTGTACCACATTGATTGATTTGTTATATTGAAGAATCCTTGCATTCCTGGGATAAACCCCACTTAATCATGTTGTATGATCTCTTTAATGTGCTGTTGGATTCTGTTTGTTAGTATTTTGTTGACGATTTTTGAATCTATGTTCAGCAGTGATATTGGCCTGTAGTTTTCTTTTTTTGTGACATCTTTGTCTGGTTTTGGTATCAGGGTGATGGTGGCCTTGTAGAATGAGTTTGGGAGTGTTCCTCTCTCTGCTATATTTTGGAAGAGTTTGAGAAGGATAGGTGTTAACTCTTCTCTAAATGTTTGATAGTATTTGCCTGTGAAGCCATCTGGTCCTGGGCTTTTGTTTGTTGGAAGATTTTTAATCACAGTTTCAATTTCAGTGCTTGTGATTGGTCTGTTTATATTTTCTACTTCTTCCTGGTTCAGTCTTGGAAGGTTGAACCTTTCTAAGAATTTGTCCATTTCTCCCAGGTTGTCCATTTTATTGTCATAGAGTTGCTTGTAGTAATCTCTCATGATCTTTTGTATTTCTGCAGTGTCAGTTGTTACTTTCCTTTTCATTTCTATTTCTACTGATTTGTCTTCCTTTTTTTCACGATGAGTCTGGCTAATGGTTTATCAATTTTGTGTATCTTCTCAAAGAAACAGCTTTTAGTTTTATTGATCTTTGCTATCATTTCCTTCACTTCTTTCTCATTCATTTCTGATCTGATCTTTATGATTTCTTTCCTTTTGCTAACTTTGAGGTTTTTTTGTTCTTCTAATTGCTTTAGGTGTAAGGTTAGGTTGTTTATTTGAGATGCTTCTTGTTTCTTGAGGTAGGATTGTACTGCTATAAACTTCCCTGTTAGAACTGCTTTTGCTGCATCCCACAGGTTTTGGGTTGTTGTGTTTTCATTGTCATTTGTTTCTAGGCATTTTTTGATTTCCTCTTTGCTTTCTTCAGTGACTCTTGGTTATATAGTAGTGTACTGTTTAGCCTCCACGTGTTTGTAATTTTTACAGATTTTTTCCTGTAATTTATATCTAGTCTCATAGCATTGTAGTTGGAAAAGATACTTGATATGATTTCAATTTTCTTAAATTTACCAAGGCTTGATTTGTGATGCAAGATATGATCTGTCCTGCAGAATGTTCCATGAGCACTTGAGAAGAAAGTGTATTCTGTTGTTTTTGGATGGAATGTCCTGTAAATATCAATTAACCCCATCTTGTTTAACGTATCATTTAAAGCTTGTTTTTCCTTATTTATTTTCATTTTGGATGATCTGTCCATTGGTCAAAGTGGGGTGTTAAGGTCCCCTACTATGAATGTGTTACTGTCGATTTCCCCTTTTATGGTTGTTAGCATTTGCCTTATGCATTGAGGTGCTCTATGTTGGGCACATCAATATTTACAATTGTTTTATCTTTTTCTTGGATTGATCCCTTGTTCATTATTTAGTGTCTTTCTCTGTCTCTTGTAATAGTGTTTATTTTAAGGTCTATTTTGTCTAATATGAGAATTGCTACCCCAGCTTTCTTTTGATTTCTGTTTGCAAGGAGTATCTTTTTCCATCCCCTCACGTTCAGTCTGTATGTGTCCCTAGGTATGAAGTGGGTCTCTTGTAGACAGCATATGTATGAGCCTTGTTTTTGTATCCATTCAGCCAGTCTATGTCTTTTGATTGGAGCATTTAATCCATTTACATTTAAGGTAATTATTGATATGTATGTTCCTATTACCATTTTCTTAATCGTTCTGGGTTTGTTATTGTAGGTCTTTTCCTTCTCTTGTGTTTCCTGCCGAGAGAAGTTCCTTTAGCATTTGTTTTGAAACTGGTTTGGTGGTGCTGAATTCTCTTAGCTATTTCTTGTCTGTAAAGGTTTTAATTTCTCTGTCAAATCTGAATGAGGTCCTTGCTGGGTAGAGTAATCTTGGTTGTAGGTTTTTCCCTTTCATCACTTTAAATATGTGCTGCCACTCCCTTCTGGCTTGCAGAGTTTCTGCTGAAAGGTCAGCTGTTAACCTTATGGGGATTCCCTTGTGTGTTATTTGTTGCTTTTCCCTTGATGCTTTTAATATTTTTCCTTTGTATTTAATGTTTGATAGTTTGAATAATATGTGTCTTGGTGTGTTTCTTCTTTGATTTATCCTTTATATGACTCTCTGTGCTTCCTGGACTTGATTGGCTATTTCCTTACCCATATTAGGGAAGTTTTCAACTATAATCTCTTCAAATATTTTCTCAGTCCCTTGTTTTTTTCACTTCTGGGACCTCTATAATTTGAATGTTCGTTTGTTTAATGTTGTCCCAGAGGTCTCTGAAACTGTCCTCAATTCTTTTCATTCTTTTTTCTTTATTCTGGTCTGTGATAGTTATTTCCACGATTTCATCTTCCAGGTCACTTATCCGTTCTTCTGCCTCAGTTATTCTGCTATTGATTCCTTCTAGAGAATTTTTAATTTCATTGCTTGTGTTGTTCATCATTGTTTGTTTGCTCTTTAGTTCTTCCATGTCTTTGTTAAACGTTTCTTGTATTTTCTCCATTCTGTTTCCAAGATTTTAGATCATCTTTACTATCATTACTCTGAATACTTTTTCAGGTAGGCTGCCTATTTCCTCTTCATTTGTTTGGTCTGGTGGGTTTTTACCTTGTTCCTTTATCTGCTGTGTGTTTCTCTGTCTTTTCATTTTGCTTAGCTTACTGTGTTTGGGGTCTCCGTTTCGCAGGCTGCAGGTTTGTACTTCCCGTTGTTTCTGGTGTCTGCCTCCAGTGGGTAAGTTTGGTTCTGCCTCCAGTGGGTAAGGTTGGTTTTGTAGGCTTCCTGGTGGAGGGGACTGGTTCCTGTGTTCTGGTGGATGAGGCTGGATCTTGTCTTTCTAGTGGGCAGTACTGTGCCCAGTGGTGTGTTGGGGTGTCTGTGAACTTATTATGATTTCAGCCAGCCTCTCTGTTAATGGGTGGGGTTGTGTTCTTGTTTTGCTATTTGTTTGGTGTAGAGTGTGCGGCACTGTATCTTGCTGGTTGTTGAATGGAGCTGGGTCGTCACATTGAGATGTAGATCTCTGTGAGATCTTTTGCCATTTGATATTACATGGGGCCGGTCGGTGGTCTCTGGTGGACCAATGTCCTGAACTCGGCTCTCCCACCCAAAGGCTCCAGCCTGACAGCTGGCTGGAGCACCAAGACCCTGTCAGCCACTTGGCTCAGAAGAAAAGGGAGAAAAAGAAAGAAAGAAAGATAAATAAAGTAAAATAAAGGTATTAAAATAAAAAAATATTGTTTAAAAAATTAAAAAGCAATAAAAGAAAAGAAAGAAGAGAACAACCAAACCAAAAAAGAAATCTACCAATGATAACAAGTGTTAAAAACTATACAAAACACACACACACAAAATAGACAGAACCACAGGACAAATGCTAAATCAAAGCTATACAAATAAAAGCACACAAACAAGCATACATATACACAGAAGAGAGAAAAAGGATAATATATATATATATATATATATAAAATAAAAAATAAAGAGGAAGAGAGCAACCAAATCAATATATGAATATACCAGTGATAATAAGCTCTAAATACTAAACTAATATAAACAAAAAGCCAGAAACAAATTAGTTGCAGAAAGCAAACCCCAAGTCTACAGTTGCTCCCAAAGTCCCCTGCCTCAATTTTGGGATTATTTATTGTCTACTCAGGTATTCCACAGATGCAGGGTACATCAAGGTGATTGTGGAGATTTAATCCGCTGCTCCTGAGGTTGCTGGGAGAGATTTCCCTTTCTCTGTTCGCACAGCTCCTGGGGTTCAGCTTTGGATTTGGCCCTGCCTCTGTGTGTAGATCCCCTGAGGGCATATCTTCTTCGCTCAGACAGGACGGGGTTAAAGGAGCTGCTGATTCGGGGGCTCTGGCTCACTCAGGCCGGGGGAAGGGAGAGAGGGGTACGGAGTGCAGGGCGAGCCTGCGGCGGCAGAGGCCGACGTTATGTTGCAACAGCCTGAGGCACGCCACGTATTCTCCCGGGGAAGCTCTCCCTGGATCACGGGACCCTGGCAGTGGCGGACTGCGCTAGCTCCTGGGAGGGGAGGGGAGGTTAGTGACCTGTGCTTGCACACAGGCTTCTTGGTGGCAGCAGCAGCAGCCTTAAGGTTTCATGCCCGTCTCTGGGGTCCGCGCTGGTAGCCATGGCTCGCGCCCGTCTCTGGAGCTCGTTTAGGCGGTGCTCTGAATCCCCTCTCCTCGCGCACCCGGAAACAATTGTGTCTTGCCTCTTATGCAGGTCCAGACTTTTTCCCAGACTCCTTCCCGGCTAGCTGTGGTGCACTAGCTCCCTTCAGGCTGTGTTCTCGCAGCCAACCCCAGTCCTCTCCCTGGGATCTGACCTCCAAAGCCCGAGCCTCAGCTCCCAGCCCCCACCCGCCCCGTCGGGTGAGCAGACAAGCCTCTCGGGCTGGTGAGTGCCGGTCGGCACTGATTCTCTGTGTGGGAATCTCTCCGCTTTGCCCTCTGCACCCCTGTTGTTGCACTCTCCTCCGTCGCTCCAAAGCTTCCCCCACCACCCCGCCCACCCGCCGTCTCCGCCAGTGAAGGGGCTTCCTAGTGTGTGGAAACCTTTCCTCCTTCACAGCTCCCTCCCAGAGGTGCAGGTCCCATCCCTATTCTTTTGTCTCTGTTTTTCCTTTTCTCTTTTGCCCTACCCAGGTACATGGGGAGTTTCTTGCCTTTTGGGAAGTCTGAGGTCTTCTGCCAGCATTGAGTAGGTGTTCTGTAGTTGTTCCACATGTAGATGTACTTTTGATGTATTTGTGGGAAGGAAGGTGAACTCCACGTCTTACTCCTCTGCCATCCTGAAGGTTCTCCTTACTTTTAAATTTGTTTTTCTGTTGGACCATGATATTGCCAGAAGACAGAGTAGTTTTTTTTTTAACATCTTTATTGGGGTATAATTGCTTTACAATGGTGTGTTAGTTTCTGCTTTATAACAAAGTGAATCAGTTATACATATACATATGCTCCCATATCTCTTCCCTCTTGGGTCTCCCTCCCTCCCACCCTCCCTATCACACCCCTCCAGGCGGTCACAAAGCACCGAGCCGATATCCCTGTGCCATGAGCCTGCTTCCCACTAGCTATCTACCTTACGTTTGCTAGTGTATATATGTCCATGCCTCTCTCTCGCCCTCAAAGTAGTTTTAATAATGGGGAAGGTCTTATAGGTAAACTCAGACCAGAAAATATTTTTTATCTCACCTGCTGTTGCAGAAAAACTCCAACCCTTTCCCACTGCAGTAGCACAGAGGATATGGAAATTCACAACTCCTGCAGTACCAGCATGGCACTGCTTTTTTCAATAGCAATTAGGGACTGAAACCAAAATAGCAAGCACAGTGACAACACCATAGTTGAACTCACAGTAGTTGAAGTAAGATACCTGTTTAGGGAGAGCATGTGGAAAAGTGGCATCCTGGCTAGCATGCCCGGTCAGGACAAATGACTGGATCACATGGACACCAATGGCATATCCAGATTGGAGACCTGGTGGAGATCCAGACAGGGGACTTAGACTGGTGAACTGGGTTGACAGAAGAAGTGTCTCCAGGCAATGACAGAAACACCACTTCAGCGTCTCTTTTTTAAGGGCTCCAAAAGTCCATTTGCCAAATGTATTTTGCTAACTTTTAGAACGTTGCATATGAGTCGTTTGCAAAGAGTGATTTTGATTTCACACTTCTGTTGCATTTGAGAATACCCTCCAGTTATTCTCAGGAAGAGGTGACTGAATTGAGTGGACCCAATGACATTACAACTACAATGTCATCCCTTACAGAACCAAGTCTGTTCAAGGTACTATCCGTCCCATTTCTGTGAATCAACTTTTGCTTAGACACATTTTCCGTGCAATGTGACCTGAAGGTTAAGTGACTTATCGGGAATGTCTCTCTATACTTTTACCCAAACTGTTCCCTTTCATCTGTAATTTCCTAACCCTTAAAATTTTTAATTTTTGCCTTTAAAATCTTAGTCGTCTTAAGGGCTTCCCTGGTGGCACGGTGGTTGAGAGTCCGCCTGCCGATGCGGGGGACACGGGTTCGTGCCCCGGTCCGGGAAGATCCCACATGCCGTGGAGCGGCTGGGTCCGTGAGCCATGGCCGCTGAGCCTACGCGTCCGGAGCCTGCGCTCTGCAACGAGAGAGGCCACCACAGTGAGAGGCCCGCGTACCGCGAAATAAAATAAAATAAAATCTTAGTCATCTTTTAAGACCCAGCTACCACTTCTAGTCCACCTCATATAGATGTGCGCTTACCTTTCCTTCCACACACTGAGCACCTAATTATATACTGTAAGGGACCCCAACTGTCAAAGCATATCTGGAAAAATAGGCTTTCAATTTCCCTGGAAGGAAAAGCAGAGACAAGCAGCTCAAGAATGCCTAGCCATTAGCTCTGCTTGTCCCTGAATGTGGATATAGCTTCACTGATGCTGAGTTTTGTTCAAGAATTAGGAGATTCCAGAATTCCTTTCAGTGGATGTACACCTGTTTGTATTGGGTGGGCCAAAAAGTCTGTTTGGGGTTTTCTGTAAGCTATAAAATTTCTGAATTAGTAATGTGAACCCAGTGTAGAAAAAGGACATGGCTAGAGATTAGGCTTCTCTGATCCAGCAAGATTCCTTACATGGACTGCACACTTGTTAGGGAATTTGGGGACCAAAGACGTGCCATCAAGACAGGTTTCATCTACTGCTCTGTGGGACTGCTCATGTCAGCTGAATTGTTGTTTCCTTTTACAAATAAACTGAGAATTTAGTCTAACCGCTCTGTCTGTCTCTTTTTGTCTCACCACTTCCCACCTATTTATAAGTCACTGAAATGTTGCAGTAACCAACTGTTGTGACTTTGTTACATTAACATTTGTTAGATAAAGCCTCTGGGTACCAGATGTGAGCCACAGTTCAATAGACGACCACAAAGGAGTTGAAGCAGAGAAGTGTGTTACTTACAGGTCCTGGAGGAGGTACATGGCACACCTGAGGGGCCACCTGGAGAGGTCAAGGCAGAGTGCAGGCAGAAATCACAGCAGGACCTGGAGCACGTGCCTTTATTAGGGTCTGTGGGTGGAGCGTTTTGAAGTTCCTGGGCTCGAGTCAGATTACTTAATTAAACCCAGAAGAGTGGGACTTTAGCAAGCTCCATGGGAGTCTTACCTAAGGGCCAGGTAAAGGGTAGAGAGCAAGAAGGCGGGGGAGACTGTTGATCACAGGGCTGCTGGGAAGTCATAACAGGAACTTATATTTGCTTGTGACTCTGTGGGCTGCAATTTAGGGCATGTGCTTTCAAGAGGGGGCTAGTATCAGTTAAAGGCTCTGCAGGCTGCTTGGCCAAACAAAATGGCTGCCGAGGTGGCAGTATCACGGAGTTACTTAGCTAAACTCTCAACACAAACCAAATCAGAAATTCAGTTTCTTCACTCAATGTCATATTCTTGAGGTCTATGACATAGATAGATGACATAGATGATGGATATAAAGAGAGTCCATTCCCTTTTAACTGCTGTATGACAGTTCATTGTGTGACTCTATCGTATTTTATTTATGCATTTCCCTCTGATGGACATTTAGGTTTGTTTCTACCTTTTTCCTAACGCAAACAATGCAGGAATCTGTATCCTCGTACAGATTTCCTGAGAATGGCTGTATTTTTGGTTCACCATCATTTATTTCCTCAGGCCTTGCTAAGCTTCCCTACAGTCAGCCTACTCTTTCCTACTGCGTCGACTTTGCACTTGGCTGTGTGCCTTGCTTTAGCCAATGGACCATATGCCATATCTGAGAAAAATATTTCAATGTATTTGTGTGATTTGGCTTTGCTTCCCTTGAGGTTCTGCCCTCTGTTATGAAACAACATGCCCCAGATAGTGGCTGCTCCTTTGGTGTAAGAGCCAGCATGAGAAGATACATGGAACCAAACCAAGCCCAGCCAAGTCCAGCCAGGCCCAGCTGAGCCCTCCAAGCCCAGTGGAACCACAGCCAACCCTCATGTTTCACCAGGAAGACAGTTGTCCGTCGTTATAATCCACTGGAGTTTGAAAATATTGGTTGCCGCAGCAAAAGCTAACAATTGTAGGAGTAGGTACCTAAGAGTAAACTGCTACCGTAATAAAACCCCCAAAATATGGCTTTGGCCTCAGGAGACCGCCATTGTGGCAATCTTTGTCATGTAGATCATTTGGGAAACTGTCAGAAATGTACTAAATGTTCTTGTGGCTTAGGGTAAAGAGATTTCAAGGCAGAATGTTTACAGTATGAGTATTAGTTGTCACTACCTGTACTAGATAAGGCACTAAAAGAAAGATACTAAGAAAATAAACAGCCTATTTGTTTTCAGGTATAAGTTATCGATACGATAAAAATCCGTCCTTTTTAGTAAATGGTCTGGGAGTTTGGACAAATATATACAGTCATATGACTACCACCAAAATCAAGATATAGACCCCTTTGGAGTCAACCCCCTGCCCCCAGCTGTAGCCCTTAGAACTACTAATTTGTTTTCTGCCTCCGTAGTTTTTCCTTTTGCAGGAAGTCCACTAAATGGAATCATACAGTATGCAGCCTATGAGTCTGGCTTCTTTCACTTGGTATATGCATTTGAGATTCATCCATGTTGTTGCATATGTCAATAGCTTAGTTCTTTTTATTTCTGAGTATTATTTCACTGTATAGCTGTGCCATGTTTTAGCAGTTCACTTGTTGAAGGAGATTTGGGTTTTTTCCAATTCGGGGCAATTACAAATAAAGCTACTATAAATGTTTGCATACTGTTTTTTGTGTTAACTTATGTTTCTCTTTCTTTTGAGAAACATTTGGAAGTAAGATTGCTGGGTCTAATGATAAGTACATGTTTAACTTTATAAGACACTGCTAACCTGTTTCTAGAATGGTTATACATTTTACATTTCCAGGGTGTGAGAGTTCCTGTTGCTCTGCATTCTCTGTGGCACTTGGTATTGTCATTCTTTTCAGTTTTAGCCATCCCAACAGGTAAGTAATAGTATCTAACTGTGGTCTAAGTTTGCATTTCCCTAATGACTAATTATGTTGAACATCTTTTCCTGTGTTTATTTGCCAAACATGTCTTTTTGATGAAGTGTCTGTTCAAATCTTTTACCCATTAAAAAAAATTTTTATTATTATTTTTTTATTTTTTGTGGTATGCAGGCCTCTCACTCTTATGGCCTCTCCCGTTGAGGAGCACAGGCTCCGGACGCGCAGGCTCAGCGGCCATGGCTCACGGGCCCAGCCGCTCTGCGGCATGTGGGATCTTCCTGGACCGGGGCACCAACCCGTATCCCCTGCATCGGCAGGCGGACTCTCAACCGCTGCGCCACCGGAGAAGCCCTGTTATTTGTTTTTTAATTACTGAGTTTTGAGAATTCTTTATATATTCTGGATACAAATCCATCACCACAAATGCAATTTACAAATATTTTCTCCCAGTCAGTAGCTTGTCTTTTCATTCTTTTAACAATGCTTCTTAATTTGGATAAAGTCAAATAGGTCTGTTTGAAAGCATGGGTTAAAGGAAGAAAACAAGAAAATTCAGATATTCTGAGATTTTCAGGGTTGAAAGAGACAACTGCTAAAGAGTCTCGAATTAAGACACAACCTGGGGGCAAAGACCAAATCAAAGGTATAGGTCTAAACTGTCCTTCAACAAATCTTTTCAGTTGAACAAAATGCTTCATGGAAAAAGACCAAGGGCATGGTTCCACAGAAGCATTATGAACCAAAGTTTCTATAATTAATTGAGAGAGTTAGGTCTCAGAAAGCACTGTGTATATGCCTATTGGCACAAGGCAACAGAAATCAAATAGATAGAAAAACAAGAAAGTTCTAAGAGAAATACTTTGTCAAAAATGCTACCACCCTGCATTAATAGAGCCGGTCACAGTTCAAGAGGTAAAACTATCTTTGGACCCTCAACTTTCCATAGGCAGGGAGCAGGCCAAGAAAGCTGCTGAACTTCCAGGCAGGGCATATTCTCCAGTGATCTTTTCAGACATGGCCAAAGAGGATGATGGAAAAGGAAGGAAATCCCAGAGGACAGAGCTGAGAGCTTTGGAGGAAAATGACTGGAGACCTACTTCCAGGAATCGGAGTCAGGGCCCAATTAGGGAACATTCATTATCTATTTAGGATGATTTTTTTAAAAGGGTAAAATCATGACTCTCATACAGACATAGAATGAACACATGTTTAAAAAAAATTTTTAAAGCTCATTATTAATGAGGGAACCAGGCGTATGTTGCAAAGAAGATCCTCCAAAAAGAGTCCAAAGAGCAGACATATTTATAGATCAGAAATGTGCAAATGGAGGAAAAAACTTGCTTCTTCCATAGTGGAAGAGGAAAGTCAAATGAACTTCCACTAGACAGAATTTTTTGCATGTCCACAGACAATAATTATTCTACATTATTATTAGTTATCTAAAATTTACAAGTGTAAGATAGCTCAAAGGCAATGAAAAACAGAGAACACGCATAGACTCAGAATCAGATACATAAAGTAGAGGAGTATGCTCTAAACAATGCATACTTTTCCACTGAAGCGCACAGTTTTCCCTACAACCCTCAGGGTTTGCCCAACAGGATTTCAGAATTGCTTGGACCAATGACTAGGTGTTACGCCTTCTCTTGTTCTCCTTTTTAACTGGGAGAGTTTTATTGCAGCTATCCAATTCTACCGTTATGAATTGGAAGTATGGGGGCCAGATAACTTGTCATTTTAGTTCATAGGTCTCCCGTGACTTGAGAGGAACTATATCGTAAGTCGCCAGGTCCTGGACTTTAAGCCCTATGTCTAATTGGATGAGAAATGAACATCTGACTGATCATTTGATGGTTGACTGTATCACTTTTATGATCTGAAACAAATAACATTGAAGTGTTTGTTTTAAAAATACAGTGGTGAGGTTCAAATGAAGGGAAGCCAACTTTCATGCAAGGTCTAAGAGCTGATTACAGGGCTGGCCATGGGAAATAGACAGAAAGGGGAATCTGGGAACCTGTGGGAGGTGAGCATGTGGAGAGGCAGTAGGGATGGAGAAAGCTCAGGAGCAGAAGTGGGAACTAGTGGAGGGCAGGGTCCAGGACTGGTACCATGAACAGAATTGGCTCATCCAAAGATCTTTCCTCGGGACTACCAACACTAGATTGTGGGCACGTCTCTCAGGTGTAAAAGATACACTGTCTCAGATGCATGTTGTTTTGTCTAGACTTTTTGTTCATTCTTCACCTCCAGGGGCTAAAACACTACATTCTATTTCTTTTCATTTTTTTCGCCTTGCTGGATTACTCGGAATAAAAGGACAAGAATGTGTATCTTTTTTTTTTTTAAGATTTTTTTTTGATGTGGACCATTTTTAAAGTCTTTATTGAATTTATTGTAATATTGCTTCTGTTTTATGTTTTGGTTTTTTGGCCACAAGTCATGTGGGATCTTAGCTCCCCGACCAGGGATCGAACCTGCACTCCCTGCATTGGGAGGCAAGGTCTTAATCACTGGACCACCAGGGAAGTCCCAAGGATGTGTATCTTTTCAAAAGTGAAAAGTATGTTTATCCAAGAGTTACAGAAGCACAAAAGTTTGCAGTAGCTTTATTTACAATAACTGGAAATAGCCCAGGAATCCATCAACAGGAGTGTAGATAAACAAACTGTATAATATAATTTTATAATGGAACATTACTTAGCAATAGAAAGGAATGAGCTACTGATATACACAACAACACAGATGTCTTAAAAACATTATGCTAAGTGACAGAAGCCTTACAGAAAAGAGTCCATACTATATTACCCCATTTATATGCAATTCTAGAGGAGGCAAAGTTAATCTGGGGTGGAAAAAAATTAGAATAGTGATTGTCTCTGAGGGTGGGAACAGGGGTTGTGAAGGGGCATGAGGGAAATTTCTGAGGTGATGGTAATGTCTTATATCTTGATAGGGGTTTGGGTTACAAAGGTGTATGCATTAAGACTCAGTGGATGTACCTTTTCAATGTATATAAATTTAATGTATGTAAATTTTACATAAAATACTGCAAATAAATATTAAAGTTTAGTTGATGACATGCATAATGCAGTATTTAAGGGGAAGTTTACTGATATCTTCGCTTTACTTTGAAATGCATTGAACAATAAGATGGATTAAAGGCTGAATAGATGGACGGCTAGATAAAGAGATGTGAGATGAAGCAAGTGTACTAAATATTAATGGTAGTATTTAAGTGATGACTATATAAATGTTTCCTGTAAAATCCTTTTAATTTTGCTTCTTGTTAGAAGTTTTTTCATACTAAAATATTGGAAAGGTAATTTAATTTAATCTTTGTGATTTAAAAAATTGCACTGGATCTTAATTTAAAATATCAAGGTAAGAAAAGATTTTAAAAGACATGGGGGCTTCCCTGGTGGCGTAGTGGTTGAGAGTCCGCCTGCCGATGCAGGGAACAGGGGTTCGTGTCCCGGTCCGGGAAGATCCCACATGCCGCGGAGCGGCTGGGCCCGTGAGCCATGGCCGCTGAGCCTGCGCGTCCGGAGCCTGTGCTCCGCAACGGGAGAGGCCACGACAGTGAGAGGCCCGCGTATCGCAAAAAAAAAAAAAAAAAAAATTAATTTAAAAGACATGGACATCAGAATATCATGAAACCAGATTAAGAATCACTCTTGGAGATGCGGAATTATATTTCTCTGCACCTTCCAAGAGTAAGCACTTCATTCCTGATTCTTTAGAGAGCTAGTCTGATGGAGGAAAAACAGAGTGGTGATAGCCCCCAGTATCCCCATCTCCTGGTATTTATGTCCTCGTGTAATCAGTCTCCTCCCCTTGAGTGTGGGCTAGACTTACTGATTTGCTTCAACAAATAGAACAAGGCAGAAGCAATTAGATGTCATCCCAAGATTAACTTATAAAAGGACTGTGCTTTCCATCTTGGGCACTCTCTGGCTTTCTCTCCTTTGGGTCCACATGCCATGTCATGGGGACACTCATTTAGCTTATGGAGAGGCAGAACATGGGAAGGAAGGGAGGTCTGTTAGCAACCAAGTGAATCAGCCTGGAAGCAAATCTCCTGAGGCCTCCCAGCAGCCATGCTAGTGAGCTTGGAATTGGATGCCCTGGCCCCAGTTGAGCCTTCAGATGACCTCAGCAGCCGCTGACAGCTTCTGTGCAAACTCATGAGAGAGCCTGAGTCATAACCATCCCTCTAAGCTGCTCCTAAATCCTGACCCACAGAAACTGCATAAGATAATAAATATTTGTTGTTTTAAGATGCTAACTTTGGGGGTAATTTATTTTGCAGAAATAAACTAAGTGTTTTCTTGCTCCTTCTCTACTTCCCCCTCCTGCTTTTTTTCTGTCTCTTTTTGGTGGCACCATGTCCTAAGCATTTACATATGCATTTACATATATCCACCCATTTCACTGTTACTAGACACCTTCGTGTTTGCATTATTCCTATATTACAGGCAAAGAAGCTCAAGTTAAACAGCACGCTCAAAGGTAAATATCTACTGTGGCAGACTTTTAACCTGTGTCTTTATGATTTCAAAGCCTGTGCCCTCTCCATGGTATCACAGGGCCCTAAGGCCCCACAGCCTGCCATCCGCGTGGTTACCCAGGACATGGTAGTACCGCTGAGGGCCTTTACAGGAGCTACAGAACCCTCTTTCTTATTTAGCTCATCAGGCCATTCAGATCTAGCTTTAAGGATCTCCATTTCAAAAGAGACTGTTGAGCGATGTTCTAAACTTAGTTGAACAGAGAAGCGAGAACTAGATGAATACAAAGGATAAACACATTTATTCAGTATTCTGCATTCCAGGTATTGTGTTCATAAGCATATTATAGAACAAACTCCTGCTTTTCCAAACTCTGAGCTATCTGAAAGTTCAGATAACTGGATTTATTTTTTTTCATTCTGCAGGGGAAATAAAGACAAACAGAGAAGCTTATATCAATATTCAGATACACATAAGAACACACATTTTCTAGGACACATCTTCTTGGGATCATCAAATTCAGGTCAACTTCTTCTACCTTTCACAGTTCTAGGACAAGAAACTGCAAGATTTCCTTAGTGCTTTTTGAATCAACAAAGACTAGATTGATTTTGGTATCAATCTAATATTTTAATTTTACACACACACATACACACAGAAGCACATATATTAGAAAACAGACATATTTATATAACTCTCAGATATGGCATCCCTCTGGAGATAATATGTATAAAAATTTAGATCTTTATTATGGAATTTGTCCCCTACTCTGCTTTGGTTCAGATGCACTTGTGTTTATCTCTTCCATAAACTGTAAGCTCTTGGAGGTCAGAAACTATGTCTTACTCAATTTTTGGATTCTTCACAACATGTAATGACTCTTTTGAAGTAAAAGTGGAAGTGATGTTAAAATACTTTAAAGTAGATATTTTCACTTAGATATGCCGAGTAAAGATAAGAAAGGTATAGACTTCCTAACATGGGCTGAATGTGACATATTCTAATGGGTATATTAAGAGTGAGGTCATAAAGCTTGTGAAATCTGTAGTCAGACTGCGTGGGTTCAAACCTGACTCTGGCATTTACTAGCTGTGAGATGAGATGTTGGTTAAGCTGCTTAACTTCGTGCTTCAGTTTTCTCAACTGTGAAATGGGAATAATTATGGGATCTACTACATGTGAGGATCAAGTGGAGTAATACATGGAAAGTACTTCACACTGTGCCTGGCACACAATAAGAATTCCATAAATGGAAGAGCCATTATGATTATTAAAATATATGTGGGGCTCAGGGAGGAGGGAATTTGTGAATGAATAGGTATCTTTATTTTATGGTGTCATCGTGGGCATATTACTTGAGCTCTCTGACCCTCAGTTTCTTTATTTGTAGGCTAAGGACAATACTCGTGAAGTGAGTACTAAATGAGATAAAGCATGTAAAGCACTTAGAAAAGCACCTGACACATAGTAAGTGTTTAATAAATTCATTTTTTCATTCAACATAGACTTATTGGCATTGACTACTCAATGGCACTGTGCTGGGTCCTGGGGATCCTGGAGGGAATGAAACAACCCCTGCTCTCACTGAGGTTGCAGTATAGGGAGGGGAGACAAATGAAAATATTGCAGTACAGGTTGTGATAAGAACTATGGGAAGCATGAAGCAGGGTAAAGGGATAGAGAGTGAGGGGAGAGGCTGTGCTAGTTTATAGAGAATTGTTATATTTGGGCAGAGACTGAAAGAAGAGAGGAAGTGAGCTGTGTGCCTGCTTTGGGGAAAGGTGCTCTAGGCAGAGGCAACAGCAACTGGAAAGGTCCTAGGGTGGGGCCTTCTTATATGCAAGAATAGGAAGGGATCAGGGGGCCGAGCTGAGGAGGCCGGGAGAGTGGTGGGAAATGAGGGCAGAGGAGTCACGGAGGCCAGATCATGCAGGGGCTTGAAGGCTGTTGTTTGGAATTTAGGTTTGACTGTGAGTGAGAGGGAAAGCAATTGGAAGGTTTCCAGCGGACCAGTGATTTCACCTGACTTGGGTTTTAAAAGCTTCAGTTTATAATACAAATGAATGTGTATACAAAACAGAAACAAGACTCACAGATATAGAAAACAGACTAGTAGTTACCAGAGGGGAAAAGGAAGCGGGGAGGGACAAATTAGGGGTATGGGATTAACAGATAAAACTAATATATAGATAAGCAACAAGAGTATATTGTATAGCACAGGGAAATATAGCCATTATCTTGTAATAACTTTTAATGGAGTATAATCTGTAAAAATACGGAGTCACTTGGCTGTACACCTGAAACTAATATAATATCGTAAATCAACTACACTTCAGAAAAAAATCATCACTTTGGGGGGGAGGGAGTTGATGGAATATAGGTTGCTCATTGTTTTCATTATTATTACTCTTATTCTTTTGTATCTCTCTTGCCTAGAGGAAGGAGGTGTCTCTCTTTCCCTTAGAACAGGTATCTGATGTCCAGATCTAAAAATGTGACTAAATTCCCTGTGTGTGTGCGTGTGTGTGCCTTGCATGGCTGGGGTGTTATACTCATGTTTATGCGTAATGTGTTTGGTGCAAAAGTAGGAAGAAGCTCATCACAATCTCTGTCCTTGATACATCTGCAATCCAGTTGTGGAGATTTAATATAGAAGCAGCAGGGAAGTAGCATGGACATCAACAGGCCACCTTTTATTTCACTCTACAAATTGTGTCATTATTACTGAATGTTTGCGTTTATGAAGTCCTCGGATACTTTAAGCTTTATTCCAAAGATGCTGCAATAAAATATGACCTGTGTTTCCTTCACCCATAAAAATGAAGGGTGGAATTGAATCAGCTTTGAGTTCCTTTCTGTCTAAAGTGCTGTAATTCAAACACACAATTTTGAAATTATAATCATCGTTAAAAGTTTTCAAGGAAAACAGCTACTACGAGAAACTGGCAGTGTTGGACACCCTGACCAGGCTTCTTCAGACTGGGCACTTTCTCCAGCTGCCAAAGGGCTGTGAAGCTGCAGAGCAGAGGCGGGAGGCTTCACCGAGAAGTGGCCAGAAGATTGTGAAAGGACAGAGGCTTCAGGGACTCAGTCAGCTGTGGTTTCTGCCGAAGATCATCCCCATCATCAGGCTTGCCTTTACTCACTGACCTGCCTGAATCATTCATTCATTCATTCACTTGTTCATTTGTTTTCTTTTTCCCCCTCCGTCCGTACTCCCTCTCTTCTCCCATTCTCTCCCATTGCTTTCACCAACTCTTTCCTCCTCCCCTTCTCTGATGGGGGCAGGCAAGATCAGATGCCCAGATGTGCACTGGACCTAGTAGGACAGGCACACCACTTTCTCTATATGGTGCCAAATCGTTCATGTGATCTGTAACTCCTTATTTCTGCCTACAGATCACTCCATCCTTTCTAGTCTCTTATCTATTCACAGATGCCTCATTTCACAATAAGGAAACCTGAACCAAGAAAGGGCTCAATGACTCACCTAAAATCACACAGCTACTTATGGCATAACCACCATCCTTGAATAAAACTTAAAAGTCACCACATCATAGGCTAAATGGCAATTTAAGTCTTCCTTCTGTCCATTTACTGGTAAATCTTTAGGCAAATTCTGGAGCTGAGCTCAAAGTCTTCCTTGTAACCATGGAAAGAAGAAATGAGAGGCCAGACATAGCAATTTCTGAGCTATGGTTAAAGACCAAACTACTAACATAATGTTGACTAATAGGCCTAATGTGGCTTTATTTTAAAATCCTTTTTCTTAGCTAAACCAGACCAATGAAATTCTATCTATAATAAACTTGCAATTCTACTAGACTTCTTAGCTTCACTATTTAAAATATTGGTTTACTATAACCTTTAAAAAGGTTATAAAGCATGAAATTTTTGCATATTGATTTTGTATCTTCCAACTTTACTGAATTTATTAGTTCTAACTGTTTCTTGGTGGAGTCTTTAGGGATATATATATATATATATATATATATTTATTATTATGTCATCTGTAAATAGAGGTAGTTTTACTTCTTCCTTTCCAATGTGCATGCTTTTATTTCTTTTTGTTGCCTGATTGCTGTGTCTAGGATTGAGTAAGTGGCAAGAGTGGGCATCCTGTCTTGTTCCTAATCTTAGAAGAAAAGCTTTCAGTTTTTCATTGTTGAGTATGATGTTATATGTGGAGTTGTCATATAAGGTCTTTATATGTTGAGGTATGTTCCCTCTATACCCCTGTTGAGCATTTTCATTGTAAATTCTTTTTTGTCAGAAAGTCTTCCTTGACCTTAGAGTCCCTGACTGGGTCTGAAAATTAAACTGACAAAGACAGATTTACAGGAGAAAAAGCACATAAATTTTTACAAGTACATGGGAGTCTTCACAAGAGAACGATGACCCAAAGATGTGACCAGACCAAGAAGCTTTTGTATCTTTTAGACCCAGAAACAATTAATTTGTGATGAATCAGCAAGATAAATGGATTTGAGCTAGGGGTAGTAAATGGTGAAGAAGTAACTAGAAAGATAGGGTTGCTTTAATAACATTTGTTTGTACAGATTTCTCGGCCCCAAATTCACTGTCTCTAGTGATAAGAATGTCTTCCCACCTGCTGGTACTGGGAGAGTACCTTTCCTATGGGGTTTTATGACCTGTTTCAGGGAAGAAGGGTGAGGAGTGGGAAAGGTCGGAGTGACCTTCCTGCTTCTGTTATTTAAAAAATTCCTTCAGCTTAAGATATTTAATTTGCCAAGGTGCCATATTTTGGGGGTAGTATGTCCTGAACCCCATTAATATAGATATGAAAAACCCCAGAAACTCCCAATTGCCTTCATGATAGCACAGCACTCCTGTTCCTCTGTCATTATGCCTTCGCTTACACCTCTAATTCATCTCCTGAACCAGAGCAAATGCATCCTGGGCTTCAGCCACTCCAAACTTCAAGGTCAAGTGTGCACTGCCTTTGTTCATTGGGTTTCCTCTGCTGGCAAACTCTCACCTGTCCGTCAAGACCTCCTCCACATCTGTGAAGCCCCTTCCATTTACTTAGTGTCTTACCTCCACTGGGACACTTCTCAGTATGCCTACAACAGCAGTCCTTAGCCCGGAGCTCACCTGGGGATTTTGTAAAAGATATCAGTGCTTGGGCCCCACTCCCAGACATTTGGACCCAATTGGTCTCGGGTGTGACCTGGACAGGGGTGTTTCAAATTCTTCAAGGTCTGGGGCCCTGGTATTCATCTTTAACACTTTCCCCAGTGCCTGGCACAAAGTAGGACTTCAATCACAAATCAAGAATTTGTGAATGAATAAGATAAGCAGCATTCACAACTGCTCTGTGAGTCAGATACTATTGTTGTCTCACTTTGCAGTTGAGAAACAAGGACACTACACGATTTGCCTAAGATTACTAGGAGTAATCTGAATTTAATTCTTCTGATTCCAAGTCCAGTCTTCTGCCTGCATCTGAGGAGGAAGGTCACCTACAGAGGAAGGATAGCACCCAGCAATGCGCCTACAGCAGATGGGCTGGAAGGATCAACCCCCTCTGAAGGAAAATGCCCCCTTTTTGTTATTTCGATCCACGTTTGGAGAGGGACTTGTGTTGTTCTGGTCCTCTGTGACCTTTCTTGAATTTGGAAGGTTCTCCTTAAAACTCATGCTTCCTTAAAACTTTCCCCATCTTCTTGTTTTTAATGAATTATGAGCCATCCTTTATTTATAACCCATCTACAGCTGCCTTTAGGGAGCAGAAAATGAACTACTTGCCAAAGTAATTACCCTTTTTATAGACGTAGAACAAATGCTCACAGCCCATTCCTCTCTAAACGGCTGTTGTGCTAGGTTTCCGCCATCTTGTTTGACCTGCGTGAGTCTCTACACTTATTGCGCATCCTCCTTAGGGTTATTTTTCTAACTCACAGAAAAATGGCTTCTTTGTGTAACAGATCAGCATTTTTAGTAAATGCCTCTTCCTTCCCCAACAGTAAACAGATGCCTTAAAACTGACACAGCCTTCTCTGGGCATACAGGCTCATAATCCGCTTTTCACAGGTAATGTCACTTAGGTGTATAGATCTATCACCCAGCCAGGCAGCAAGAGGCGGGTCTTGCCATTTATTCAGCTGAGGGTGGGAAACATTAGGGTCTTATGGTGCCGATAGAAAAATCACTACAGACATAATTACTAGTTATTAATTTGATTCAATAGTTGTATTTAATAGTTACGTTCCATATTAATATTTGTAGATGTATATAAATGTATACACATAGAGCAACACAGTATTCATTCAGTAACCGTTTCTAAAATGAACGGAGCACTGTCAAAATTGCTGTTACCAGTTACTTCATTTATAAATACCCTGGTACTTCAATTTTTGCCGAATATTATTATATTAGAAGTCTAAAGATCTCCAAATGCTGAAAATGAGCTCTTTAATAAATGGTATTTGGAAACCTGGACAGCCAAATGTAAAAGAATAAAACTGGGCTAATATCTTACAACATACACAAAAATGAATTAAATGGATAAAAGACTTGAATGTGCAACCCGAAGTCATAAAACTCCTAGAAGAAAGCGTAGGCGTTACACTACTGGACATTGGGTCTTAGCAATATTTTTTTTTTGGATCTGTCTCCTCAGGTAAGGGCAACAAAGGCAAAAACAAATAAATGAGACTACATAAAATTTTCCTTTGCATAGCAAAGGAAACCATCAACAAAATGAAAAGGTGACCTGTAGAATGGGAGAAAATATTTGCAAATCATATATCTGATAACTGGTTAATATCCAAAAATATATAAAGAACTCATACTATTCAATAGAAAAAATCCAATTAAAAATGGGCAGAGGGGCTTCCCTGGTGGCGCAGTGGTTGGGAGTCCGCCTGCCGACGCAGGGGACGCAGGTTCGTGCCCCGGTCCGGGAAGATCCCACATGCCGCGGAGCGGCTGGGCCCGTGAGCCATGGCTGCTGAGCCTGCGCGTCCGGACGGAGCCTGTGCTCCGCAACGGGAGAGGCCACAACAGTGAGAGGCCCGCGTACCGCAAAAAAAAAAAAAAAAAAAAATGGGCAGAGGAACTGGATAGACATTTTTCCAAAGAAGACATACAGATGGCCAACAGGTACATGGAAAGGGACTCAACATCACTAATCATCAGGGAATTGCAAATCAAAACCACAATGAGATACCACTTCATGCCTGTCAGAATGGCTATTTTCAAAAAGACAATAAATAACAAGTGTTGGAGAGGGTGTGGAAAAGAGGGAGCCCTCATACACTGCTGGTGGGAAGGAAAATCGGTGCAGTCACTGTGGAAAACAGTATGAAGGGTTCTCAAAAAAATTAAAATAGAACTACCATATGATCTAGCATATGATCTGGGTATTTATCTGAAGGAAACAAAATCACTATCTGGAAAACATATATGTACTCTCACGTTCATTGCAGCATTATATAAAATAGCCAAGACATGGAAATCACCTAAGTGTTCGTGGATGGATGAATGGATAAAGAAAATATAATGGAATATTATTCATCCATAAAAAGGAAGAAAATTTTGTCATTTGCAGCATGTACAGACCTTGAGAGCATTATGCTAAGTGAAATAAGCCAGACTGAGAAAGACAAATACTGTATAATACCGTTTATATGTGGAATTAAAAAAAAACAAACCTGAACTCATAGATACAGAGAACAGATTGGTGGTTGCCAGAGGTGAGAGGTGGGGCGGGGGGTGGAGGGGGCGATTGTGAAAGGAGTGAAGGTATTTAAATGGCACAAACTTCCAGTTATAAGATGAGTAATTCTTGGGAATGTAATGTACAGTATGGTGACTACAGTTAACAACACTCTATTGTATGTTTGAGAGTTGCTAAGAGAGTAGATCTTAAAAGTTCTAGTGACAAAAAATAAAATTTGTAGCTATGTGTGGTGATGGATGCTAATTAGATTTATTGTGGTGATCATTTCACAACGTATACATCTATCAGATCATTATGTTGTATACCTAAAACTAATACAATGTTATATATCAAAAATGTGAAGGCAGAGAACCCTGTTGCAGTCATCCAGATGTTATGGTATATGAAAGAGTTACACGAGTGTGAGGAATTTTTATCCCTGTTGGCCTGCTCCTGTTCTTTCCTTGTTGGGAAGTCCACGGGCACCTTTGCGGGGAGTGGATTTGAAGACCCGGCCACGACCCAAAGAAATCCATAGTAGAAATTTTGAGATCCCTTTGCGAGACCACAGTTAATTGTTTTGCCAAAGCATCCAGCTCGACAATACACCTCGAATTACCCCATCACTACTCCAGTGGCTGCTTGGTGTTTGCTGCCCCATGCACTCTAGCAGAAGGATTCTCCAGTCCAAGGTTGAAACAGACTGCACAGATGGGAATGGACAAAACAATTCTATCTCATGGTAGTATGGTTCAGATAAAAGGAGCTACTAGTTGAAAAGCACTTAGAGCCATGCCCAGCACACAGCCAGCACTATGTTTGCTATTGTCATTGAAGGGCTATGTTCTACTTTGGTAGAAATAGGACTGAATTGATGCCCTGCCATTAGGCCGTAGCGCTGCTAGGATTGCATCGATCTTCCTGTTTGTACTGTTTGTAACTATGGCCCCATCTTAAGTATTCCTAATTGAAAAACAAAGCCTCAGGAAACCGAAACTTAACCAGCCGCTCTCGCTTCTGTAACTATGCTTGCTGAACCCCCTTTTGCAACCATCCAACCAATCAGACGGTGACTAGTGTCTTTGTTTAAAAGTTAACCAATCAGTGACTAGTGTCTTTTTTTAAAAGTTAGCCAATCAGTACTCCCCACCCCTGGAAAGCCCCGCAGAAGGTCCCGAGCTTGTTTGTACCTGTCTATAAAAGAGCTGTACTAAACTCCATCGGGACCTCTTAGCGTCACCGGCAACGAGTGCGCGGAGGTCCAGGTTCGAACCTGCAATAAATGACCCTTGCCGTTTGGCTTTGACTCTTGTCTCTGGTGGTCTTGTGGAGGGGTCTCGTGACCGTGGGCATTTCAGTCATTTTTCAAATCTTAGCTCCAATACCGCTTCCTCTGTGAGCTTCGTCAACACTCTGATGAATGGCCCTTCTGTCTTTTTCCTACCATATGTATTTCAATTATTTATCTGTATGTGTTTCTCTGTAGGCTGTGAATTGCCCAAGAGCGGGACTGGTCTTATTTATTACTTGGCATTGGTCTGGGTATGTGCTCTCTGCCTGCTTATGTTATGACCATGACTTAGTTTTTATTAATTTAATAAAATAAAAACCACCAAAGCAAAAACATTTTAACATTCAGCAACAATCTTTTACTGTCTTTTAAAGACTGCAGTCTGATTTTTTCATGTGTTGTAAAAGACTTATAAATGCAAAGACATTTTCAACACCTTTGTTTTTTGCTATTAAAACTTCAGCCTTACTTGTGACTTTTTTTTTTTTTTTTTTTTTTTTTGCTGCAAATCTTATAAAATATTCAGTTTCCTAAGCACCTTGAAGTTTAATCCTGTAAAGAACCTTCCATCTGGAAATGTCAGGCGTAATTTATTAACTCCTTTTTCTTGGGTATGGATAGTTATAGCTTTGCATTTCTGATGCAAAGCTACAATTTTGCATCAGAAATGGGAACTGAATTGCAAATGCAATGGAGATAAGGAAATAGACACATCTCTTTCAAGGTAGAGTTAAAAGCAGCATTTTAGAATCGCTTGCAACTCTAGCAAGCAAGTGAATGCTTCGTGAGGTCAGGTACACAGGGTGATTTCAGCTCTCATGGGCTTTAGCTATTCCCTCTGCCTGGAAGTTCTCCTCCTAGATGTCCACCTGGCTAGCTCTCTTATTTCCTTCAAGCTGAAGGGGAGTATGTCACCCCAAATTATACTTCTTTGGCATAAGGATTATCCTGAGCTGGTAATTTTTTAAGAAAGAGCAGATATAGGAAAAGCTCTGAAAACTGAGTAGAAGTTACACTTTTGTAAGACACACTTCCATTAATAAGAGAAATCTCCCTTTGTAAGGATGTCCCTCTCTGTACTGGGAAAAGGAGGATGACTAAACCTTTAGAAACTCTTTGCAGTGAAGAAGGCAGTGACTTAAATCTATATCAACCATACCTTTGATTATGTACTTTGCCTGGTAACTGGCTCTCTCATAATTGTCCCAACATCTTCTTTTGTCTTTAGCTGGAAGTGGTATTTAAGGTGATGGCTTGGGCAATTTCAGAGTTACTCAGTTTTCCTGGTTACCTACCATGTATACAAGAGGTACACATGTTATTAGACTTTTGGGGTTTTTTCTCCTGTTAATTTGTCTTTTATTACAGGGAGGTATTAGCCAAGAACCTAGAAGGGTAAAGGGAAAATTATTTTTCTTCCACTACAAAGCTTTTGCTGAGTCTCACATTATTTCATCCTACCTCCTCTTCTTCCTCGTTGTCCTCTTCAGGTACTCCTGATCTCGTTTTGACACTATACCACTTTATCACCTTCAGTAGTCTATATAATTCACCTGTCAACTGAAAGAAAAATGCACAATGTGAGAGCTGTGAGTTAAGTTTTATTCAGGGTCTTACTGAGGACTGTTGCCTGGGAGACAGACTCTCAGATGGCTGTGAGGAACTGGTCCAAAGAGGTAAGGGAGGAGACTAGTTTGTATGTGATTTTTGTTAGGGAATAACATGAAGTCAAGCATGCATCTTAACAAAAGATGACTGCTAGTCACAAAGCACAGATATCTCAAGTGAGGAATTATGGTGCTTTCCTATGTATGGGAAGATGCAAGAAGCGAGGTTCATTAAAATTCTTCCTGAAATGCATACCTGAGGGCCTGTTTGTCCAAAGCACAGAGCATCCTGTTACTGTCTTTAATTTCCTCTCTCTGAAGCACCGAGTGCACTGCTGGTCAGCCCCTTCAGCGGGTTAATCTTTGTAGACTTGGATAATGCGAGGAATTCTCTTTCCTCTTCTTTTGTTTGCGTGCCTTGTTACGTTTCTTGTGTATCTCACTCCACTGGAATGGAAGCTCATGAGGGGTGGGCTTTTTATTGGTTTTGTTGACTGTTGTAGTCCAAGTGCCTAGAGCAGTTTCTGGCATACAGTAGGTGCTTAACAAATATCGTTTGTATCAAATGCTGGCTACCTACCTATCACCAACACTGCTCGTTGATAAGAAAAAGCTGAGTTTACTGCTTACTGTGCTAAGGGAGAGCACAGCCTTGACAGTAGGGTCTCCGAGAGCGAAAGAAAGATTGGAATTTACTGAGAATTTGAAGTTTGGTTTAAGGCAAGGCAAGTCTTTCAGTATGGGAAGGGGGGTCCTGATAAGTTTTAATATTTTTATTTATTTATGTTATCCTGAAAGCATGAGGTTTTTGGAGCAGGGCAGATTATTATTTACTCACAGAAATAACTATATTAGCTCATCAGCCTTAATTCTTCCCTCTTCTAGTGTAATGCAGTGAGAGCCAGACGGTTGGGCCTGTGTGTACAAATGGGATTCTTACTCCACAGGAGAGGATCCCCAAATTCATCAATCTGGCAGTTTCCGTAGGACAACATGCACAGCAACTTGGCTCCCTTTCTGAGAGAGGGAAATAAACTTAATCTCCCTACTATAAACAAAATCTCCTCTGGAGGAGAAGATCCTTCTGCAAGGCAAATAAATGTCTCCAGGGGATACCTACACAAGCCTCTTGGGGCTTACAACTGCTGGAATGTCTCCATGTCCCTGTTTTATCCTCCCTTGAAATGTAAACGTGTGTCTCCAGAGAGGTAAATCTTTCTGGAGTTCTCTGGCATCCAACTTCCCTTTAACTTCCAAGACTTGTCTTTTAACCCAGATCCCAGTAAAATTTGCTCAAAGATCCCTAACTGTGCAGAAATACGAAAATGTTCATTTCCTGACATGGTCTTAATTAGATTTCGGTAAGATCACAATTTAACAGTTGTGGAAATAAATGAAGACCCTCCAAATGAGAAGAGGCAAAGGCTATTTATTCAGAGCCAGGGAGTCAGCCACCATCACTTGGATTTGGCACAGACTCCAAGGAAAGCAGAGGAGTGGTCCAGCTTTACAGTGGAAGAGAGGAAACGTGTGTGTGCCCTGATTGGAGGCTATGGACATGAGGAAGTTACAGGCAGGCTGACTGGATGCAAAGCATCCGAAGTGACTGGTTAGCCATGTTTGGCTTTCTTCTCCAGTTAGTCCTAAGTTGGAAGTGGGCACAGAAATTTGGAAGCTGGCAGTTTTCAATCAAGTCCTGGCTGTTTGAGGCCAATTGTTGCAGGAGTTATGGTTTGGCTGCCTGGACTGTTTGCTAGAGATAGTGATATGACTTCTTATAAGTCTGACTTGTAGACAGTAGGTTGGCCTCCTGGGCTGGTTATTATTGATAATGGAGTTGGATTCCTGGGCTGGCTGCCACAGATTACGGGTCAGAGTTCTACTTTTATATGAGGTCTGGCCATTCTCCATTTGTATTGAGACTCTCCTGGTTTAGAATTGGCGGAAATAGCAAGGCAAAGGTTTTGAAGCAAGGAAATCTTAGGCCACAAACCATCTGTTGATGCTTCCTATTGAAGAGTTGATGAGTCTTTTGGGAAGTTCCTAGAACAAACAATCAGGATATTTGCTTGGGCAAGAACATCCTGAAAGAGTAAACTTGTGCTAATGAAAGTAATAAAAGAGTAAAGTTATGTTAATGTAGACAGTACCAGGAGAAAGGGAGATGGGTTTTGGTTTTCAGTTGAATGAATTGAAGGGAAGGAATGGGACGGAACCAAGATTTGTCTAATGTCACAGACGTTCTTCAATCTTATTTCTCTCTCCACTTCCCCCAGCCATGCATGGTGCTGTGAGAAAAGTGAGAATATTCCTGTTTTACAGGAAATGGAGATTCTGAGTTTAAGTAAGTTGTCCAAAGTCACACTTAGATTGTAGGAAGGACAGAATTCAAAGCCACTTCTGTAGGACTCCAAAACCTCCGGCTTTTTCTAGAGCACCATGCCGCTTTCCATAAATGTAAACATTACCCAAATCACGTTTTCATTGCCATGCATGCGTATGAATGTGTAATAGGTATACCCATATGTATGTTTTGGTGAGGGGGAAGAAAAATGGTGGGGTAGACCTTGGAATGGCACAAAATAAGTTCTTATTGAGTATAGCTTTTGAGTGAGTTTTTTTTTAGGGGTAATTCCAGAATTTAAACTTGTGTCTGCCCTTCATTTCAAATATTCTCTGTACTGATAGGCTCTTTTAGCTACTGAATTATAATAACACATTTTTCCTTAATACATGTTCTTTCTAGTTTTTCCCCCCTTAAAAGTAATTGGCAAAGTAGCCAGAGTTAACTTCAAATAATTAAATGCACGTGATTCTTGGGTATCATTTCAGATTTTGCAAATGCTAAGCAGTTTTCAAGAACTATGGAAATAAAACTTCTGGCTGTCCTTAGATTTACAGTCTTCACAGTTTGTATTCTATGCTGCTGGCATTTTTACTGAGCTGGAACACTCTTCAGAGAACATCATTTTATCTTTTAAAAACAATTATAATTATAATTAGTATTGTCACTGCTTTCTTAGCCACGGTAGGGGAATGCAATGATCCAACCCCCCAGTTTATCAGTGTGAAATGCTGGCAGTACAGCAACGCTAGACTGCCAGGAGGGGCTCCGTGTTGCCTTCATCTGAGCTAAGCTCCAAAACTATGGCTAGGAAAAACCTCGGGAAGAACTGTGTGTTTGGTAGGAGCCTTTCCAAAGGGAATGCCCCACTAAAGCCCACACTTGTGTAATTTTCTTCTCTTCTTCACTGAGAGGGGTTACCAGCTCTACTGGTTGCATTCAAACCCTGCTGCACATTGGAATCGCCTGGGGAGCTTTGAAAGCTCTTGACGTCCAAGCTGTACACCAGACCAATTAAATCAGATCTAGAGATGGGAACCCGGCATTAACATTTTCTGAAATGCCTCAGAGGATTCCAACTTGAAGCCAACGATAGTACAATGATAGCAGGTTTCCAAAACTCCCGGAGAATCTCTGATGACAGCTCCCCGTAATATCCTGGACAGGGTGGGGAGGATTGGGTGGCAGTGATGGTGGTCCTGGGCCATGAGGTGTCAGCTGCTGGTACCAGTGCTGACTGTGCATGCAGGGCTGGCTTGTACTCCGGGATGTGGCTGTGTATATGCATTAAACAAACTAATTGCTAGAGTCCTTGACAGCCACTCTGGAAATAAGTCTGTGGGGTCTAAGGACTGGTGGGGGATCAGCCTTTCCTGGAGGGACTGCTTCTTACTAGCTGGTGGAGAAGTGGACCCAGCCTGGGCACTGCTCTGCAGGAATGGGCATTACCTTACCTCTTCATAACCCACATGTCAAGTTGGAGAGACTCAGTTGCTGAGTTGGCCCTAAGCGCCATTACACACCTCCCCTGCACTTCTGAGCAGCCCCAGCCAGCTTCTACTCTAGATGTCTGCAGCCTCCATCAGCATGTTCAGGGAGGGAAAACAGACAGCCCAAAGCTGAAGGTTCACATTTGTCCACTTAGTAGCTGGGATACACAACCATACAGCCTGCAAGGCAGCTTTTTATCAGAAGCTACACATCTCCTCAGCAGGCACACAGCCAGATGAGACCAAGTTATACTGGCATCCAATGATGACTTAGAAGCGCTGGACACCCCTGGACACATAAACAGGACAGGGGGAGCCTTGTCAGGGTAGCCTGGACTTTTAGAATTCCTCTTTTATTATGGTTGATGAGGAAGATTAAGTATTTACAGTTTGGAGATTGATTAGGTATATTAGTAATATCCAAACTGAAGAGAACAATTATTTTTAATCTTTATTGTAACAGGATATTAAAATAAGACTCTTCCCTAGATTTTTAGTTTCAGCAGAGGCCATAAAGGCTAAAAACAAACCAATGGGGAAAAAGTATCCCATATCCTAAGATATGTTGTAATTTCTCAATCTATTATATATGGTGAAGAACCATTCCGTCCATTGTGGATGGAGATTTTGTAAAATACAAAATCATGCCCTTGGATATTGTAGCAATGTCAGATTGCCAAAAATGTTGCAAACACTCTCAATTTCTGTACTGAGATCTTCACAGACCGGTAGCAGTTTTAGGTAGCACTGCTGTAGACCACTTTTACAGGTCAGGCTAAATTCTTGTGAAAATCGTTCTGTCAATCTTAGCCCACATCTCAGCCTAACTAGATAAGAGAAGGTTGAAGAGCCTGGAGAATGATTTCTTTAGAGAACTGATAGAAGCTCTAAAGGATCACTTGGAGAGCTCAGTCATATCCCCTGGAATATGCGGGGACTTTTATGGGATTCATATCTAGAAAAAGTATAAAGTTGAGAGGTTGCAGCTAGAGGGAAGAGAGCTGTGCAGAGTGAGCTGCACTTTCCCTAGTGGAGGGGCAAAGATAAATGGTTCTTGGGGAAACTGGCTATGAGCCCTCTAGAAAGAACCTGGCCCAAGAGGGTATCCTGCCAGGTGTGAGGACACCTCAGTGGAAAAATGCTAGAGCTATGCCAAAGAATACAGAAATTAGAGGGAGGAGGGAACACTGAGTGGCAGTGGGAGCAGGCTTCAGCTCCACCAGGAAACAACAGTTGGAGGCTCCCAGTGTGTGGGAGGGAGGGGGTGGGGGGACTGACAAAGAAACAAACATCATGGGACAAAGAGCCAGTGATGGGGCATCAGTCACACAAAAGGTCCCAGCTATAGATTACAGTGCCCAACAAGAAAGCACTGCATCTGTCCCCTCTACCTCTTCTCCATCCCTCCCACCCCTGCCTGACTGCAAACCTTGTAGCTTGAGGTTGGACCAAACTGGGAAAGGGAGACAATGTAAACTGGGTGAGTCTAGAGTCTTGATATTATCCTGGCTTAGATGTTTCAATACTAAGAAAAAGAAATTGCTTATTACCTGAAAGTAACCAAAATACCAATCCATCTGCCCCAGGCCACATCCAGGGGGAAACGCAGCTTCAGGGCTTGTGTAGAAGTGCCCTGGTGAGCAACAAAGTGACCTCCTGATTTGGCCTCTTGTCATCCAATAAATTGGTGGCATGGCCATAGAATAATGGTTGGAGCTCAGAGTCTGAGTAAGATTCCTGGGTTTGCGTGCTTGTTCACCACTTACTAGTGATGGGGTTCAGGACATGCTACCCCCAAGTATTGCACCTTGGCATTTTTTTTTTTTTTTTTTTTTTTTTTTTTGCAGTACGTGGGCCTCCCACTGTTGTGGCCTCTCCCGTTGCGGAGTACAGGCTCCGGACGCGCAGGCTCAGCGGCCATGGCTCATGGGCCCAGCCACTCTGCAGCATGTGAGATCTTCCCGGACCGGGGCACGAACCCGTGTCCCCTGCATCAGCAGATGGACTCTCAACCACCACGCCACCAGGGAAGCCCTGCACCTTGGCATATTAATAATTCAAGCTGAAGGAGTTTGAGAAGATGGCAAAAGAAGTAAGGTCTCTCTGACCTTCCCCCATCCTTCCCCCCTGAAGCAGGTCGTGAAACCCTCATGTGACAGGTGCTCTCCCTATACCTGGAGGAAAGGAGTACTTATCTCGGAGATGGAGGAACACTGAGAAGAAAGCGAACGAGCTTGCTCTCTCCCCAGTTTACTACACTTAGCTCATACTCCTTGCCCTATCATATCTTTCCACAACTGTTCACTCTTCAGAAAACGTAGCATAAAACCACTCAATTTTAACTGTTTCTTTGGTCTTCATTTCCTTATGAAGGCTCCCTTGCCATATAAAATTTGTATTAAACAAATTTGTTTACTTTCCTCATGTTGATCTTTCAATTTAATGTTCAGATCCAGCCAAGGGACCCTACGAGGGTTGAGGGAAATGAATTTTTCCTCCCCTACACTAGCTTTGTGATCCTGGCCAAGAGAAACTATGCCTCAGTTTCCCGTCTGTGAAATAGGGATAACTTGACCATTTATTTATTTATTTATTTATGTTTAACAGCTTTTTTTTTTTTTTTTTTTTTTTTTTTTTTTTTTTTTTTTTGCGGTACACGGGCCTCTCACTGTTGTGGCCCCTCCCGTTGCGGAGCACAGGCTCCGGACGCGCAGGCTCAGCGGCCATGGCTCACGGGCCCAGCCGCTCCGCGGCACGTGGGATCCTCCCGGACCGGGGCACGAACCCGTGTCCCCTGCATCGGC
This sequence comes from Phocoena sinus, assembly GCF_008692025.1. Classification (NCBI taxonomy): domain Eukaryota; kingdom Metazoa; phylum Chordata; class Mammalia; order Artiodactyla; family Phocoenidae; genus Phocoena; species Phocoena sinus. The sequence continues at coordinate 163,482,998 of NC_045763.1, read as the reverse complement.
AGGCGGACTCTCAACCACTGCGCCACCAGGGAAGCCCTGTTTAACATCTTTATTGGAGTATAATTGCTTTACATTGGTACGTTAGTTTCTACTTTATAACAAAGTCAATCAGATATACATATACATATATCCCCATATCTCTTCCCTCTTGCGTCTCCCTCCCTCCCACCCTCCCTATCCCACCCCTCTAGGTGGTCACAAAGCACCCAGCTGATCTCCCTGTGCTATAATGCTGCTTCCCACTAGCTATCGGTTTTACATTTGGTAGTGTATATATGTCAGTGATACTCTCTTTGTCCCAGTTTACCCTTCCCCCACCCCATGTCCTCAAGTCCATTCTCTAGTAGGTCTGGGTCTTTATTCCCATCCTGCCCCTAGGTTCTTCATGACCACTTTTTTTCCTTAGATTCCATACATATGTGTTAGCATACGGTATTTGTTTTTCACTTTCTGACTTACTTCATTCTGTATGACAGACGCTAGGTCCACCCACCTCACCACAAATAACTTAGTTTCCTTTCTTTTTATGGATAAGTAATATTCCATTGTATATATGTGCCACATCTTCTTTATCCATTCATCTGTCGATGGACACTTAGGTTGCTTCCATGTCCTGACTATTGAAAATAGAGCTGCAATGAACATTGTGGTACATGACTCTTTTTGAATTATGGTTTTCTCAGGGTGTATGCCCAGTAGTGGGATTGCTGGGTCATATGGTAGTTCTATTTTCAGTTTTTTAAGGAACCTCCATACTTTTCTCCATAGCGGCTGTATCAATTTACATTCCCACCAGCAGTGCAAGAGGGTTCCCTTTTCTCCACACCCTCTCCAGCATTTATTGTTTGTAGTTTTTTTTTTTGTTTACATCTTTATTGGAGTATAATTGCTTTACAGTGGTGTCCTAATTTCTGCTTCATAACAAAGTGAATCAGTCACACACACACACATATGTTCCCATATCCCTTCCCCCTCGCATCTCCCTCCCTCCCACCCTCCCTATCCCACCCCTCTAGGTACTCACAAAGCACCGAGCTGATCTCCCCGTGCTATGCAGCTGCTTCCCAATGTATGTATGCATACATTGTATGCATACATGTATATTTTATGTTTGGTAGTGTATATATGTCCATGCCCCTCTCTCACTTTGTCACAGCTTATCCTTCCCCCTCCCCATATCCTCAAGTCCATTCTCTAGTAGGTCTGTGTCTTTATTCCTGTCTTACCCCTAGGTTCGTCATGACATTTTTTTTCTTAGATTCCATATATATGTGTTAGCACACGGTATTTGTCTTTCTCTTTCTGACTTACTTCACTCTGTATGACAGACTCTAGGTCCATCCACCTCACTACAAATAAGTCAATTTCGTTTCCTTTTATGGCTGAGTAATATTCCATTGTATATATGTGCCACATCTTCTTTATCCATTCATCAGATGATGGACACTTAGGTTGTTTCCATCTCTAGGCTATTGTAAATAGAGCTGCAACGAACATTTTGGTACATGACTCTTTTCGAATTATGGTTTTCTCAGGGTATATGCCCAGTAGTGGGACTGCTGAGTCATATGGTAGTTCTATTTGTAGTTTTTTAAGGAACCTCCGTACTGTTCTCCATAGTGGCTGTATCAATTCACATTCCCACCAGCAGTGCAAGAGTTTTCCCTTTTCTCCACACCCTCTCCTGCATTTATTGTTTCTAGTTTTTTTGATGATGGCCATTCTGACTGGTGTGAGATGATATCTCATTGTAGTTTCGATTTGCATTTCTCTAATGACTAATGATGTTGAGCATTGTTTCATGTGTTTGTTGGCAATCTGCATATCTTCTTTGGAGAAATGTCTGTTTAGGTCTTCTGCCCATTTTTGGATTGGGTTGTTTGGTTTTTTGTTATTGGGCTGCATGAGCTGCTTGTAAATTTTGGAGATTAATTCTTTGTCAGTTGCTTCATTTGCAAATATTTTCTCCCATTCTGAGGGCTGTCCTTTCATCTTGTTTATGGTTTCCTTTGCTGTGCAAAAGCTTTGAAGTTTCATTAGGTCCCATTTATTTATTTTTGTTTTTATTTCCATTTCTCTAAGAGCTGGGTCAAAAAGGATCTTGCTGTGATTTATGTCATAGAGTGTTCTGCCTATGTTTTCCTCTAAGGGTTTGATAGTTTCTGGCCTTACATTTAGGTCTTTAATCCATTTTGAGCTTATTTTTGTGTATGGTGTTAGGGAGTGTTCTAATTTCATTCTTTTACATGTAGCCGTCCAGTTTTCCCAGCACCACTTATTGAAGAGGCTGTTCTTTCTCCACTGTACATTCCTGCCTCCTTTATCAAAGATAAGGTGACCATATGTGTGTGGGTTTATCCCTGGGCTTTCTATCCTGTTCCATTGATCTATATTTCTGTTTTTGTGCCAGTACCATACTGTCTTGATTACTGTAGCTTTGTAGTATAGTCTGAAGTCTGGGAGCCTGATTCCTCCAGCTCCGTTTTTCTTTCTCAAGATTGCTTTGGCTATTCGGGGTCTTTTGTGTTTCCATACAAATTGTGAAATTTTTTGTTCTAGTTCTGTGAAAAATGCCAGTGGTAGTTTGATAGGGATTGCATTGAATCTGTAGTTTGCTTTGGGTAGTAGAGTCATTTTCACAATGTTGATTCTTCCAATCCAAGAACATGGCATATCTGTCGATCTGTTTGTATCATCTTTAATTTCTTTCATCAGTGTCTTATAGTTTTCTGCTACAGGTCTTTTGTCTCCTTAGGTAGGTTTATTCCTAGGTATTTTATTCTTTTTGTTGCAGTGGTGAATGGGACTGTTTCCTTAATTTCTCTTTCTGATTTTTCATTGTTAGTGTATAAGAATGCAAGAGATTTCTATGCATTCATTTTGTATCCTGCTACTTTACCAAATTCATTGATTAGTTCTAGTAGTTTTCTCGTAGCATCTTTAGGATTCTTTAAGAATAGTATCATGTCATCTGCAAACAGTGACAGTTTTGCTTCTTCTTTTCCAATTTGGATTCCTTTCATTTCTTTTTCTTCTCAGATTGCTGTGGCTAAAACTTCCAAAACTATGTTGAATAATAGTGGTGAGAGTGGGCAAGCTTGTCTTGTTCCTGATCTTAGTGGAAATGGTGTCAGTTTTTCACCACTGAGGACGATGTTGACTGTGGGTTTCTCATATATGGCCTTTATTATGTGGACATAAGTTCCTTCTATGCCTAATTTCTGGAGAGTTTTTATCATATATGGGTGTTGAATTTTGTCAAAAGCTTTTTCTGCATCTATTGAGATGATCAGATGGTTTTTATTCTTCAGTTTGTTAATATGGTGTATCACGTTGATTGATTTGTGTATATTGAAGAATCCTTGCATTCCTGGGATAAATCCCACTTGATCATGGTGTATGATCCTTTTAATATGCTGTTGGATTCTGTTTACTAGTATTTTGTTGAGGATTTTTGCATCTATGTTCATCAGTGATATTGGCCTGTAGTTTTCTTTTTTTGTGACATCTTTGTCTGGTTTTGGTATCAGGGTGATGGTGGCCTCGTAGAATGAGTTTGGGAGTGTTCCTCCCTCTGCTATATTTTGGAAGAGTTTGAGAAGGATAGATGTTAACTCTTCTCTAAAGGTTTGATAGAATTCACCTGTGAAGCCATCTGGTCCTGGGCTTTTGTTTGTTGGAAGATTTTTACTCACAGACTCTATTTCAGTTCTTGTGAATAGTCTGTTTATATTTTCTATTTTTTCTAAGTTCAGTCTCAAAAGGTAGTGCGCTACTAAAAATTTGTCCATTTCTTCCAGGTTGTCCATTTTATTGGCATATAGTTGCTTGTAGTAATCTCTCATGATCCTTTGTATTTCTGCAGTGTTAGTTGTTACTTCCCCTTTTTCGTTTCTAATTGTATTGATTTGAGTCTTCTCCCTTTTTTTCTGGATGAGTCTGGCTAATTGTTTATCAGTTTTGTTTATCCTATCAAAGAACCAGCTTTTACTTTTATTGATCTTTGCTATTGTTTCCTTCATTTCTTTTTCATTTATTTCTGATCTGATCTTTATGAATCCTTCCTTCTGCTAACTTTGGGGTGTTTTTGTTCTTCTTTCTCTAATTGCTTTAGGTGTAAGGTTAGGTTGTTTATTTGAGATGTTTCTTGTTTCTTGAGGTAGGATTGTATTGCTATAAACTTCCCTGTTAGAACTGCTTTTGCTGCATCCCATAGATTTCGCATTGTCGTGTTTTCATTGCCATTTGTTTCTACATAATTTTTGATTTCCTCTTTGATATCTTCAGTGATCTCTTGGTTATTAAGTAGTTTATTGTTTAGCCTCCATGTGTTTGTATTTTTTACAGATTTTTTCCTGTAACTAGTCTCATAGCATTGTGGTCTGAAAAGATATTTAATATGATTTCAATTTTCTTAAATTTACCAAGGCTTGATTTGTGACCCAAGATATGATGTATCCTGGAGAATGTTCCATGAGCACTTGAGAAGACAGTGTATTCTGTTGTTTTTGGATGGAATGTCCTATAAATATCAATTAAGTCCATCTTCTTTAAGGTATCATTTAAAGCTTGTGTTTCCTTATAAATTTTCATTTTGGATGATCCGTCCATTGGTCAAAGTGGGGTGTTAAAGTCCCCTACTATGATTGTGTTACTGTTGATTTCCCCTTTCATCGTTGTTAGCATTTGCTTTATGTATTGAGTTGCTCCTGTGTTGGGTGCATAAATATTTACAATTGTAGTATCTTCTTCTTGGATTGATCCCTTGATCATTATGTAGTGTCCTTCTTTGTCTCTTGTCATATTCTTTCTTTTAAAGTCTATTTTGTCTGATATGAGAATTGCTACTCCAGCTTTCTTTTGATTTCCATTTGCAAGGAGTATCTTTTTCTATCCCCTCACTTTCAGTCTGTATGTGTCCCTAGGTCTGAAGTGGATGTCTTGTAGAGAGCATATATATGGGTCTTGTTTTTGTATCCATTCAGTCAATGTCTTTTGGTTGGGGCAGTTAATCCATTAACATTTAAGGTAATTATCGATATGTATGTTCCTATTACCATTTTCTTAATTGTTTTGGGTTTGTCATTATAGGTCTCTTACCTTCTCTTGTGTTTCCTGCCTAGAGAAGTTCCTTTAGCAGTTGTTGTAGAGCTGGTTGTAGAGCTGGTTTGGCGGTGCTGAATTCTCTTAGCTTGTCTGTAAAGGTTTTAATTTTTCTGTTGAATCTGAATGAGATCCTTGCTGGGTAGAATAATCTTGGTTGTAGGTTTTTCCTTTCATCACTTAAATATTTCCTGCCACTCCCTTCCGGCTTGCAGAGTTTCTGCTGAAAGATCAGCTGTTAACCTTATGGGGATTCCCTTGTATGTTATTTGTTGTTTTTCCCTTGCTGCTTTTAATATCTTTTCTTTGTGTTTAATGTGTGATAGTTTGATTAGTATGTGTCTTGGCGTGTTTCTCCTTGGATTTATACTGTATGGAACTCTCTGTGCTTCCTGGACTTGATTAACTATTTCCTTTCCCATATTAGGGAAGTTTTCAACTATAATCCCTTCAAATACTTTCTTAGTCCCTTTCTTTCTCTGTTCTTCTTCTGGGACCCCTATAATTCGAATGTTGGTGTGTTCAATGTTGTCCCAGAGGTCTCTGAGACTGTCCTAAAATTTTTTCATTCTTTTTTGTTTATTCTGCCCTGCAGGAGTTCTTTCCACTATTTTATCTTCCAGGTCACTTACATTCTTCCACCTCAGTTATTCTGCTATTGATTCCTTTTAGAGAATTTTTAATTTCACTTATTGTGTTGTTCATCATTGTTTTTTTGCTCTTTAGTTCTTCTAGGTCCTTGTTAAATGTTTTTTGTATTTTCTCCATTCTATTTCCAAGATTTTGGATCATCTTTACTATCATTATTCTGTATTTTTTTCAGGTAGACTGCCTATTTCCTCTTCGTTAGGTCTGGTGGGTTTTTACCTTGCTCTTTCATCTGCTGTGTGTTTCTCTGTCTTCTCATTTTGCTTAACTTACTGTATTTGGGGTCTCCGTTTTGCAGGCTGCAGGTTCATAGTTCCCATTGTTTTTGGTGTCTGCCTCCAGTGCATAAGGTTGGTTCAATGGGTTGTGTAGGCTTCCTGGTGGAGGGGACTAGTGCCTGTATTCTGGTGGATGAGGATGGATCTTGTCTTTCTGGTGGGCACATCCGCATCTGGTGGTGTGTTTTGGGGTGTCTGTGACCTTATTATGATTTTAGGCAGTCTCTCTGCTAATGTGTGGGGTTGTGTTCCTGTGTTGCTAGTTGTTTGGCATAGGGTGTCCATCACTGTAGCTTGCTGGTCGTTGAGTGGAGCTGCGTTTTGGCGTTGAGATGGAGATCTCTGAGAGATTTTCGCCATTTGATATTACGTGGATCTGGAAGTTCTCTGGTGGACCAATATCCTGAACTCAGCTCTCCCACCTCAGAGGCACAGGCCTGACGCCCGGCCAGAGCACCAAGACCCTGTCATCCACATGGCTTAGAATAAAAGGGAGAAAAAAAGAAAGAAAGAAAGAAAAAATAAAATAAAGTTATTAAAATTAAAAGTAATTATTGAAAGTAAAAAAGTTTAAAAAGTAATAATAAAAAAAAGAAAGAAGAGAGCAACCAGGGCTTCCCTGGTGGCATAGTGGTTGAGAGTCCGCCTGCAGGGGACACGGGTTCGTGCCCCGGTCCAGGAAGATCCCACATGCTGCAGAGCGGCTGGGCCCGTGAGCCATGGCCCCTGAGCCTGCGCGTCCGGAGCCTGTGCTCCGCAATGGGAGAGGCCACAACAGTGAGAGGCCCGCGTAACGGAAAAAAAAAAAGAGAGAGAGAGCAACCAAACCAAAAAGCAAATCCACCAATGATAACAAATGCTAAAAACTATACAAAAAAAAAAAAGGACAGACAAACCCCTAGGACAAGTGGCAAAAGCAAAGCTATACAGAAAAAATCACACACAGAAGCATACACATGCACACTCACAAAAGAGAAAAAGGAAAAAAATATATATATATCGTTGCTTCTAAAGTCCGCCTCGTCTATTTGGGATGATTCAGGTATTCCACAGATGCAGGTACATCAAGGTGATTGTGGAGATTTAATCCGCTGCTCCTGAGGCTGCTGGGAGAGATTTCCCTTTCTCTTCTTTGTTCGCACAGCTCCCGGGGGCTCAGCTTTGGATTTGGCCCCGCCTCTGCGTGTAGGTCGCCGGAGGGCGTCTGTTCTTCGCTCAGACAGCACTGGGTTAAAGGAGCAGCTGATTCGGCAGCTCTGGCTCACTCAGGCGGGGGAGGGGCACGGGGGGGGAGGGAGGGGCACGGGGGGGGGGAGGGAGGGAGGGGCACGGAGGGTGGGGCCGGCGTGACGTTGCACCAGCCTGCGGCGCGCAGTGCGTTCTCCCGGGTAAGTGGTCCCTGGATCCCGGGACCCTGGCAGTGGCGGGCTGCACAGGCTCCCGGGAGTGGGTGTGGATAGTGACCTGTGCTCGCACAGAGGCTTCTTGGTGGTGGCAGCAGCGGCCTCAGCGTCTCATGCCCGTCTCTGGGGTCCCTGCTGATAGCCGCGGCTCGCGCCCGTCTGTGGAGCTCCTTTAAGCGGCGCTCTTAATCCCCTCCCCTCGCGCAGCAGGAAACAAAGAGGGAAGAAAAAGTCTCTTGACTCTTCGGCAGCTCCAGACTTTTCCCGGACTCCCTCCCGGCTAGGTGTGGTGCACTAGCCCCTTCAGGCTGTGTTCACGCCGCCAACCCCAGTCCTCTCCGACCGAAGCCCGAGCCTCAGCTCCCAGCCCCGCCCGCCCCGGCAGGTGAGCAGACAAGCCTCTCGACCTGGTGAGTGCCGGTCGGCCCTGATGCTCTGTGCGGGAATCTCTCCGCTTTGCCCTCCGCACCCCTGTGGCTGTGCTCTCCTCCGTGTCTCCAAAGCTTACCCCCTCTGCGAGCCGCAGTCTCCGCCCGTGAAGGAGCTTCTAGTGTGTGGAAACTTTTCCTCCTTCACAGCTCCCTCCCTCTGGTGCAGGTCCCGTCCCCATTCTTTTGTCTCTGTTTTTTCTTTTGCCCTACCCTGGTACATGGGTATTTTCTTGCCTTTTGGGAGGTCTGAGGTCTTCTGCCAGCGTTCCGTAGGTGTTCTGTAGGAGTTATTCCACATGTAGATGTATTTCTGATATATTTGTTGGGAGGAAGGTGATCACGTCTTACTCTTCCACCATCTTGAAGCTCCCCAACTTGACCATTTAGAGTTGCTGTGAGGCTTACAGGAATTAGTGAATATAAAGCATTTGAAACAATCCAGGAACATAGTAATAAATATTAATTATTAATAGTATACAAATCACCTGGGAGCTTGTTAGAAGTGTTGATTCTGGGGCCCTTTACCAGGGATCCAGATTCATTAAGTCAGGTAGGGACCAGGAAACTGTGTTTTTTAACAAATACTCACAGGTGTCTGATGAAGTTGGTTTGAAGACTAGTGTGAAACACTTGGTGTAAAGGAACACCAGGCTTCCATGTGTAGGAAATTTGCTCTAATTAGATGAGAATGAAGTTAGAAGGTTGGGGGAGGCAATTAATCACAGAATATTATAAACCAATTCTAATATCCTGTGATTAAGAAACGGAAGCTATTTTAGAGATACAGTACACTCCTCTCCTCCCACCCCAGCCGTTCCCCTTTATAGGTAGGGAAACTGAGGTCCAGTGGCAGAACCAGAGTCACACAGCTGTTAGCAGCAGACTTGAACTACAATCATTGCCTCTCAACTCCAAACCTCATGCTCTTTCCACTCCATAAGACTGATTCAGAGTAAGGTCAATGTCACAGGAGTCCTACTTTCTTCTGTGGGATCCAGAAAATAGTTAAGCCGATTCTAAATTGGGCTAGACTATTAAATCCAAATAGCCTATGTGGAAGTAAAAGAAGATGAACCAAATGAGAACAGCCAAGGGGTACACATTCAGAGCTTACTGTAGCAAGGCAGTCAGCCACCATGACTTGTGTTTTGGCAGAGATTCAAAGGTAGACAGAGGAGTGATAAACCTTTATAGTGGAAAAGGGAAGGCTTCAGGTATGCCTTGATTGGAGGCTGTTAGCATGGGGAAGTGGTAGGAGGGTTAGGAAGACTAACTAGAAGGGGGGCGTCCTATATGATTGCTTAGGGATGTCTCTGGCTGGCCTTAAGTTGGAGATGGAGACAAAACTTAAAGGAGCTGTCAATCATTAACCAACTCCTGGCCATGTTGGGCCAATTGTTACAGGGGCTATTGTTTGCCTCCTTAGAGAACTTTGTTTCTTAGAGATAGTGGTCCATGTACTTTCTCCATTCCCTCAGAACCCACATTTTCTCTCGTGAACTACAACTTCTGATTTACATATTTTGGGAATTTAGGGAAGGGTGTTGCTTTTGTTATTCACAGTGCAATATATATTGTAAATGGGTAGGCAAAGATTAAATGACAAAAATCTAGCCATTCTGAGAAGGTTCAGCCTCTGAGAACCGCTGCTTGCTATTCTCATGAGAACAGCTTTTCTTTGAACTATTATTACTTTATTATTAATTATGCATTTTAAAAATACCTACATGGGATAAAGAACTACTGCAATAGGGGTTGTGAGAGTATAAATATGTATGCCCATCAGTGGGCATATGTATGTGAAACACCTAGATAAAAATGGTGATGAGTGGATTGCCCTAAGTTTTAAGTAAATTGGGAATTATGAAAAATTGTGCCAATGAAAAGAAGTCTGTCTGAAAGAAACATCCTCTGAAACAAAGAAATGGTTAATTATATAGAAAAAGCTCATCTCCTCTAATTTTTATCAAAAGATGATGTATTCCCTAGGCCTCAGGGAAGTGCAAAACAAAACCACACTGAAATACCACCTTATACCCACTAGGATGGCTAAAATAAAAAAGAGATAATAAGTGTTGGAGACAATGTAGAGAGATTGGAACCTTCATATACTGTTTGTGAGAATGTAAAATAGTACCACTACTTTGGAAAAGAGTTTGGCATTTCCTCAGAAGGTTAAACATAGAGTTATTATCTGACCCAGAAATTCCACTCTTGATATATACTCAAGAGAAATGAAAACATAATTCATATAATAACTTGCATATGAATATTCATAGAAACATTATTTGTAATAAACAAAAAGTGGAAACAACCCAATGTCCATCAACAGATGAACAGACAAAATATGGTATATTCATATGGTATGTTATGTAATTCAGGCATGAAAAGGAATGAAGTACGATTGCTACAACATGGATGAACCTTGAAAACATTATCCTAAGTGAAAGAAGTCATTTACTGGAGACCACATATTGTTGATTCCATTGATATAAAATGTCCAGAACAGGCAAATCTGTAGAGACAGAAAGTATGATTTCTGTCTGGTAAATTTAAGCAGGTGAAAGACCTGTACACTGAAAACTGTAAGACATTCAGGAAAGAAATGAAAGAAGACAAAGATAAATCTCTTGGATTGGAAGAATTAATATTAAAATGTCCGTACTTCCCAAAGCAATATACAGATGCAATACCATTCCTATCAAAATACCAATGGCATTTTTCACACAACTAGAACAAATAATCTTAAAATTTGTGTGGAACTACAAAAAAAACCCTGAATAGCCAAAGCAGTCTTAAGAAAGAACAAAGCTGGAGGCATCATCCTTCCTAATTTCAAACTATACAACCAAGCTATAGTAATCAAAATTATATGGTGCTGACACAAAAACAGACAGATAGATCTATGGAACAGAAGAGAGAGCCCAAAAATGAACCCACACTTATATGGTCAATTAATCTACAACAAAGGAGGCAAAAATATACAATAGGAAGAAGTTTCTTCAATAAATTGTGTTGAGAAAACTGGACAGTTATGTGCAAAAGCCACTATTTTACACAATGTACAAAAATAAAATGGATTCAAGACTTGAATATAAGACCTGAAGCCATAAAACTCCTAGAAGAAATCATAGGCATTCAGCTCTTTGACATTGATCTTAGTAATTTTTTTTTTTTGTATCTTTTTCCAGGCAAGGGCAAAAAACCCAAAAATAAACAAATAGACTACATGAAAGTAAAAAGCTTTTGCACAGTGAAGGAAATCCACAACAAAATGAAAAGGTAACGTAATGAATGGGAGAAGATACTTGTAAATCATATATCTAATATGTGGCTAATATCCAGAATATATAAAACACTCATACAGTTTAATATCAAAAAACACACAATCCAATTAAAAATGGACAGGGGATCTGAACAGACATTTTTCCAAACAAGACATACAGATGGACAACTGGCCCATGAAAAAAATCTCAGCATCACTAATCATCAGGGAAATGCAAGTCAAAGCCACAGCAAAATACAGGCATATCTTGTTTTATTGTATTTTGGTTTATTGAGCTTCACGAATATTTTATTTTGTACAAATTGAAGGTTTGTGGCAACACTCTGTTATCATACAATGGTTAGCATTTTTTAGCAATAAAGTATTTTAAAATTAAGGTATGTACATTGTTTTTCAGATATGATACTATTGCACACTTAATACACTAAAATATGGTGTAAACATAATTTTTATATGTACTGGGAAACCAAAAAAATCTGTCAACTCATTTTATTGCCATATTTGCTTTATTGCAGTGGTCTGAAACAAAACTTGCAATGTCTCCAAGGTATGCTTGTTTCACCTTACATCTGTCAGAATGGCTGTTATCAAAAATGCAAAAAATAACAAGTGTTGTTGAGGATATTGGGGAAAAAGGAACTCTCATTCACTGTTGGTGGGAATGTAACTTGATGCAGCCACTATGGAAAACAATATGGAAGTTCCCCCCAAATTAAAAATAGTGCTACCATATGATCCATCAATTCCACTTCTGGATATTTACCTGAAGATGAAAACACTAATTGGAAAAGATATATTCACCCTTATGTTCATTGCAGCATTATTTTCAGTAGCCAAGATATAGAAGCAACTGAAGTATCCACTGCTGGATGAATGGTAAAAAAGATGTGGTATATATATATATATATATATATATATTTATCTAACAATGGAATGTCACTCAGCCATTAAAAAAAAAAAGAAATCATGCTATTTGCAACAACATGGGATGGATCTAGAGGATATTATGCTAAGTGAAATGTCAGACAGAAAGACAAATACTGTATGATTTCATTCATATGTGGAATCTAAAAAACAGAACAGATGAGCAAACAAAACAGAAACAGATGCATAGATACAGAGGACAAGCTGGTTGTGGCCAGAGAAGAGGGGTTTGGAGGATGAGCAAAATAGGTGAAGGAGACTAAAAGCCACAAACTTTCAGTTATTAAATGAATAAGTCATGAGGGTATAATATACAGAATAGTTCATATGGCCAATAATATTTGAATAACTTTAAATGGTGACAGGTGGTACCTAGACTTATCTTGGTGATCACCTCATACTGTATATAAATGCTGAATCACTATGTTGAACACCTGAAACTAATATAACATTGTATTTCAATTACTGTATACTTCATTAAAAATAAATGCTCCAGTGGAGATACACCAAGCTGGCAGAGTAGAAAGACCCTGAGCTCCCCTCCCTTCACGGGCACACCAAAATTACAACTATCTACAGAACACCCATCGATGAAAAAGACCAGAATCTACCAGAAAAGATCATCTACAGTTAAACATATAAAGAAGGAACCACAACAAGATGGGTAGAATGGGCAGAGTCATGGTATAGTCACGTCCCATACCCTGGGGTAGGTGACCCACAAATGGGAGAATAATTATAATTGCAGAGGTTCTCCCCAAGGAGTGAGGGGTCTGAGCCCCACATCAGTCCCCAGAATGTTTGGCTTTGAAGGCCAGCGGGGCTTATTGTGAGAGTACCACAGGGTTGAGGGAAATAGGGACTCCACTCTTAAAGGGCATACACAAAATTTCACATGCTCCAGGACCCAGGGCAGAAGCAGTAATTTGACAGGAGCCTGGGTCAGACCTACCTGCCGATCTTGGAGAGGCAAAAGCCAACTGGAGCATACCTTGGGGACATAGACACTGGTGCAGCCATTTTTGGAAACTCTTTCTACCACTTGGACACTGGTGCTGGCAAGTGCCATTTTGGAGTCCTCCCTCTAGCTTATTAGCCTCAGGACCCAGCCCCAGCCTGACACAATAGCATGTAGGTACAAAAACAGGGGCTCCTCAAGCCAAGCAACTAACTGGGTGTGGCCACAGACACACCCACCAGCAGAGAGGCTGCCTTAAGACCTCCTGAGCCCAGGCCACCCCTGGATACGGTTCTGCTCACCAGAGGACCTCGGACCCAGCTCCACATACCAGTGCACAGGCATGAGATCCAGGACCCCAGACGCCTGCAGCCAGAGACTCAGACCCAGCGCCATCCACCAGTTGGCAGGTACCAGCCCCAGAACCCCTGGCCCTGCCTAGCATCAAGTCTGCTTTAACCTTGGGACCAGCCTCACCACCAGTGGACAGACAAAAGCTTCGGGACACCCCAGACCACTCAGCCAGGTGTGTCAGGAATCAACGCCACCCATCAGTGATCCAACACCAGCTATGGGACACCTGGGCCTGGCAGTCAGACCCTAGGACCTGGCTTTTCCATCAGTGGGCCAGCAGTAGCCCAAGCACCTGGTTTCACTCACTGGTGGGTGAGCACCGGCCTCAGGATCTCCTGGACCCCAACTTTGCCCACCAGTGAAACAGGACTAGCCCCAGTAACTTCCAGGGTTCTGCAGTCAGATGCCTGATGATCCAGCCCTGCCAATCAGTGGCTGACAGCCCCCACACAAGGCAGGGCTTGGCAACCAACTGGACAGAGGGCCAAGCAAGTCAACCAGACCACCTACAGGAGTCATCCCACTACAACAGAAGGATCCCCACAGCCCACGTAGGGGGGCACCCCTAGAGATGAGTACGTTGCAGAGACATGTAGGATGTCTCTTACAAAAGGCCACTTCTCCACGGTCAGAAAACATAACCAACCTACCAGTTACATAGAAATAAAACAGCAAGTGGGGCAAAATGAGGCAACAGAGGAACATGTTCCAAACTAAGGAACAAGATAAAACCCCAGAAGAAAAGCTAAGTGAAGCTGAGATCGGAAATCTACCTGAGAAAGAATTCAGGGTAATGGTCGTAATGATGATCAAAGACCTCAGGAAAAGAATGAGTGCACCCCGCTGGTGGGTGAGGCTAGTCTCAAGGCTAGAGCAGACTTGATTGTGGGCAGGGCCAGGGATTGTGTGGGCTGGTTCCTGCTCACTGTTAGGTGATGCTAGGTCTCAAGAGTCTCTGGCTGCAGGGCCCTGGGGTCCCAGGTTTAGAAGAATGAGTGCACATTGAAGTTTTTAACAAAATGTTTGAAAGTATAAAGAACAACTAACAACTGAAGGATACAGTAACTGAAATGACAAATACACTAGAAGGAATCAGCTGTAGACTAAATGATACAGAGGAATGGATCAGTGAGGTAGAAGACAGAGTAGTCGAAATCACTGATGTTGAACAGAAAAAAGAAAAAAAGAAAAAAAAGAAATGAGGACAGTGTAAGAGATCTCTGGGACAACACCAAGTGTATGACAATTCACATTATAGGAGTCCCAGAAGAAGAAGAGAGAGAGAAAGGGGCTGAGAATATATTTGAAGACATAATAGCTGCAAACTTCCCTAACCTGGGAAAGGAAACAGACATCTAAACACTTAGAGAAGAGTTAACAACTATTCTTCTCAAACTATTACAAAAAATTCCAGAGGAAAAAATACTTCCGAACTCATTCTATGAGGCCAGCATCACCCTGATACCAAAATCAGATGAAGATATCACACAAAAAGAAAATTACAGGTCAATAATACTGATGAGCATAGATGCAAAAATCCTCAACAAAATATTAGCAAACTAAATCCAACAATACATTAAAAAGGTCATACATCATGATCAAGTGGGATTTATCCCAAGGATGCAAGTATGGTTCAATATCTGCAAATCTATCTATGTGATATGTCATATTAACAAATTGAAGAATAAAAACCACATTGTCATCTCAATAATGCAGAAAAAGCTTTTGATAAAATTCAACATACATTTATGATAAAAATCTCTCCAGAAAGTGGTATACAGGGAACATACCTTAACATAATAAAGGCCATATGTGATAAACTCATAGCTAACGTCATACTCAATGGTGAAAAGCTGAAAGCATTTCTTCTAAGATCAGGAACAAGGCAAGTATGTCCACTCTCACCACTTTTATTCAACATAGTTTTGGAAGTCCTAGCCACAGCAATCAGACAGGGAAAAAAAAAAGGAATCCAAATTGGAAAGAACGAAGTAAAGCTGTCACTGCTTGCAGATGTCATGATACTATACACAGAAAATCCTAAATCAGTGGGAAAGTAATTTTCTTTGGCCATCCACAGAGGAAAGTGGAATGGCAGGCTGATTTAAAGCTGAAATTTGAACAGCTGGAACAGGAAAGAAGTAGTTGCTATCAGGGGCTGAATCTCTACATTAAGAACTTGGGTGATACCATTGATGATGAGAAGTTAAGAGTTTCCCCCTTTTTTTTTTCACATCTTTATTGGAGTATAATGGCTTTACAATGTCGTGTTAGTTTCTACTGTACAACAAAGTGAATCAGCTATACATATACATATGTCCCCATATCCCTTCCCTCCTGAGCCTCCCTCCCACCTTCCCTATCCCACCCCTCTAGGTCATCACAGAGCATTGAGTTGATCTCCCTGTGCTATGCAGCAGCTTCCCACTAGCTATCTGTTTTACATTTGGTAGTGTATATATGTCAATGCTACTCTCACACTTCGTCCCAGCCTCCCCTTCCCCCTCCGTGTCCTCAAGTCCATTCCCTACGTCTGCGTCTTTATTCCTGCCCTGCCACTGGGTTCATCAGTACCATTTTTTTTGGATTCCATATATATGCATTAGCATACAGTATTTGTTTTTCTCTTTCTGACTTAGTTCACTCCATATGAAAGACTCTAGGTCCATCCACCTCACTACAAATAATTCAGTTTCTTTCCTTTTTATGGCTGAGTAATATTCCATTGTATATATGTGCCACATCTTCTTTATCCATTCATCTGTTGAAGGACACTTAGGTTGCTTCCATGTCCTGGCTATTGTAAATAGTGCTGCAGTGAACATTGTAGTACATGCATCTTTTTTTTTAATTGTTATTTTAAAAAAATTAATTAGTTTTTTGGTTTGTGTTGGGTCTTTATTGCTGTGCGCGGGCTTTCTCTAGTTGCAGAGAGCGGGGGCTACTCTTCGTTGCGGGGGGTGGGCTTCTCATTGTGGTGGCTTTTGTTGCGGAGTGCGGGTTCTAGGTACGCAGGCTCAGTAGTTGTGGCTCACGGGCTCTAGAGCGCAGGCTCAGTAGTTGTGGTGCACAGGCTTAGTTGCTGCATGGCATGTGGGATCTTCCCGGACCAGGGCTCGAACCCGTGTCCCCTGCATTGGCAGGTGGATTCTTAACCACTGTGCCACCAGGGAAGCCCCATGTATCTTTTTGAATTATGGTTTTCTCAGGGTATATGCCCAGTAGGATCAATCACCAGTGCTAAGGTGATGCTGGAGGATGGGAGAAGCAAGGGTTTGGCTTTGTCTGCTCCTCAGCCCCTGAAGAGGCAACCAAAGCAGTCACTGAGTGGACGCATCATGGGCTCCAAGTCACTGTATGTCACCCTGGCCCAGAGAAAGGAAGAGAAAAAGGCTCACCTGACCAACCGGTATATGCAGCAGGTGGCTGTGATGAGAGCTCTCCCTGCCAATACCATCTTAAATCAGTTCCACCATGCAGCTGGGGGCTGCTTTGTGCCAGCAGTTCCACAGGCTCAGGGAAGACCTCCATATTATACACCTAACCAGTTAGCACAGATGAGGCCTGATCCACGCCGGCAGCAACGTGGGAGACCTCAAGGCTTCCAAGGAATGCCAAGTGCTATACGCCAGTCTGGGCCTCGTCCAGCTCTTCGCCATCTGGCTCCAACTGGTAATGCTCTGGCCTCTCGCGGCCTCTCTACAACCGCTCAGAGAGTCTGGTCTGAGTGCCCGGACTGCTTGGCTATGGACTTTGGTGGGGCTGGTGCTGCCCAGCAAGGGCTGACTGACAGCTGTGAGTCTGTGAGTTCCCACAGCTGTGCAGAACTTAGCACCTTGGGCTGCTGTTGCTGCGGCTGCTCCTTGGGCTGTTGCACCTTACGAATATGCCTCCAGTGTCCGCAGCCCTCACCCTGCCATCCAGCCCCTACAGGCACCCCAGCCTGCGGTCCATGTGCAGGGGCAGGAGCCGCTGACTGCCTCTATGCTGGCCGCAGCGCTCCTCTCCCCCCGCCCCCGCCCCCGCCCCCACAAGGAACAGAAGCAGATGCTGGGTGAACGTTTGTTCCCGCTCATCTAGACCATGCACTCAAACCTGGCTGGGAAGATTATGGGAATGCTGCTGAGGATTGACAGCTCTATGCTGCTGCACATGCTGGAGTCCCCCGAGTCTCTCTGCTCCAAGGTAGATAAAGATGTGACAGTCCTACAGGCTCATCATGCCAAGAAAGAAGCTGCCCAGAAGGTGGGCGCTGTTGCTGCTGCTATCTCTTAGACAAGGACAAACCGATTCAAAAGCCAAATAAACCCTCATGGAATTCAGCTCAAGGTTTGAAGACTTCCTAGCTTGTCCTATGTACTCAACACCGAGAACGACAAATTGAAAATGTTATAGGTCAGTTCATATCAAAAGGTCAATTATGAAATGCCTAGACATTTTCAATTAAAAGAATATATACTCTGGGTTCTGATATGGCCCAGACAGTTTTAACTTTTTTTTTTCTATTGTGGATTTTGATTTTTTTCTCCCAGAAATTGGTTTTATTTGATGTACCCAAGTCTTAAGTTTCTGAATAAAGAAAAAAATCTCCATTAAAAAAAAAAGTGGTGTTGGGAAAACGGGACACCTACATTTAAAAGAATGAAATTAGAACACTCTATAACACCATATGCAAAGATAAACTCAAAATGGATTAAAAACCTAAATGTAAGAACAGAAACCATAAACTACTAGAAGAAAACATAGGCAGAACACTCTTTAACATAAATTGCGGCAATATTTTTTTGGATCTATCTCCTAAGGCAAAGGAAACAAAAGCAAAAAATAAACAAATGGGACCTAATTAAACTTAAAAGCTTTTTTTTTTTTTTTTTTTTTTTTTTTTTTTAAACTTAAAAGCTTTTTATAGCAAAGGAAACCGTTGACAAAACAAAAAGACAACCTACTGAATGAAAGGAAATATTTTCAAATGATATAACTAATAAGGGGTTAATTTCCAAAACATATAAACAACTCATATAACTCAGTATCAATAAAATAAACAAAGTGGTTAAAAAATGGGCAGAAGACTTGAATAGACATTTTTCCAAAGAAGACATACAGATGGCCAACTGGCACATAAAGAGGTGCTCAACATCATTAATCATCAGAGAAATGAACATCGAAACCACAATGAGATATCACCTCACACCTGTCAGAATGGCTATCATCAAAAAGAACACAAATAACAAATGTTAGTGAGGATGTGGAGAAAAGGGAACCTCTGAACACTATTGGTGTGTATGTAAATTGGTGCAGCCACAGTGGAAAATAGTATGGAGGTTCCTAAAAAAACTAAAAACAGAACTACCATATGATCCAGCAATTCCACTCCTGGGTACATATCCAAAGTGGTTACCAGTGGGGAGAGGGAAGGGGGGAGGGGAAAGATAGGGCTAGAGGATTAGGAGGTACAAACTATTATATATAAAATAAGCTACAAGGGTATATTTTATAACACAGGCAATATAGCCAACTATAAATAATTATAATAAAGTATAACCTTTAAACATGGTGAGCTCAAAACTGGAAATTTATATAGTATTGTAAGTCAATTATACCTCAATAAAAAATAACAAACAAACAAAAATGCTCTGGGGAGCACTTAATAAACCAGCTAATGATAGGGAAAGACAAAACCATGATTAAGAACTGTTTGATTAGTTTGTACCTTGATAAATATTAATTGACTATAGAGATGCTCTAAGAGTAAAAAAGCTTGTACTCAAATGAACAATTTTTATAATTTAAATGAGATGATTTTCATCTGTAATTCTACCAAATATTCTTTCCTTAGTAGACCAGTGTTGAGATTAATTGATTGAAAACTCACGTATAGAATACTCCATGAGTGTTTGTCTTTTAACCAAATCTGAGGACAATACAATTTTCTTCTGATTAGTTCTGTGGGTAATTGATCAGTCAACACCAAAACAATTCTCTCATGTAAACCAATTGATCTTTTAGTATTTTAAAAGTCCATAAATTTTATAATTCAGCTCACATCTGCCCATTTGAATTCACCACAGAGGCAAGGCCTCTTGGTGATAATAGAATGAATTGATTTAGAAAAAAAAAATAAGATCCAAGAATTATATACTATTACTTCAAGTAACTCTAAGCACTTTAATTTTTTATGTTTTAAAATTTATTTATTTATTTGGCTGCATTGGGTCTTTGTTGCTGTGCGTGGGCTTGCTTTAGTTGTGGCGAGCGGGGGCTACTCTCCGTTGCAGTGTGCGGGCTTCTCGTTGAAGTGGCTTCTCTTGTTATGGAGCACGGGCTCTAGGCACGCGGGCTTCAGTAGTTGCGGCACACAGGCTTCAGTAGTTGTGGTGCGCAGGCTCAGTAGTCGTAGCTCACAGGCTCTAGAGTGCAGGCTCAGTAGTTGTGGCACATGGGCTTAGTTGCTCTGCGGCATGTAGGATCTTCCTTGAGCAGGGCTTGAACCCATGTCCCCTGCATTGGCAGACGGATTGTTAACCACTGCGCCACCAGGGAAGTCCCCAAGTAACTCTAAGCACTTTAAACAAGAAGGTTAATCTTTAATGAGCCAATATATTAAGGCCTCTATAGTCCTTACTGAATAACCATAATAGGATAACTAAAATTTTTTTCTTTCAAAAACAACCCAAGTTAGCTACCATTTGGAATGCAGATTAAATTAGCTTTATAAAAGCTTAAATTCCTTAAATCACATTCTAATATAGATACTAAAAATCAGCAGCCAGTAGAGAGAAAGCTGGATACACTAACCTTCATGGCTATTTTTGCATAATACTTTTTCCTTCACATTATTATCCAATAATTGGGATATGTAAATGTGATGTTTTAATTAACAGATATTTAAACTAGTAGACAGCATTATTAAATAATGTGCATGTTTCTTTCCCTGGAGTTTATTCATAAAGTGCAACACCACTAGATAGGTTGATGAAGTAAAATAAAAGGCACAGAAAACTCCTTTGGGTTTATAACGTTGTAGTAAATTTTGTGTGGGTTAGTTTTTGTTCAAAAAAACATAATTTCTGTATTTTTCCTCAACTGTTAATCCTGGATTCTGAGTTCAAATCCTGTCTCTGTTTCTTACTCTGTTACCTTGACCAAGTTATTTTTACTTTACCTGCTTCCGTTTTCCTTCTGTATATTGGAGGTAGTAAAAGTATATTATAGGGCTTCCTTGGTGGCGCAGTGGTTGAGAGTCCACCTGCTGATGCAGGGGGTACGGGTTCGTGCCCCGGTCCAGGAAGATCCCATATGCCGCGGAGTGTCTGGGCCCATGAGCCATGGCCGCTGAGCCTGCGCGTCTGGAGCCTGTGCTCTGCGACAGGAGAGGCCACAACAGTGAGAGGCCTGCGTACCGAAAAAAAAAAAAAAAAAAAGTATATTATATGTTTGATATGGTTGATAAGATGATTGGACTACCTAATTCACAAATAGCATGTTAGAATAGTAACTGGTATGTAATGAATGTTCAATAAATTTTAGTTACGATTATTTTATATCAATCCATTATTTGAGTTGTTGATCAAGATCTTATGCAATCGCTAAAACTAAAATTTTCAGCCTCCTGTTGTGGTGACTTACATCATGTCAAAAAATATCCATGTCAATTTCACCACTACTCTCCCAGCTCTCCCCAAAATGGTTGCACTTAGCTTTCATTGTGCAGAAATCGCTTTCCAATGAGGAGGTGAAGGCTACTGGGCAAGTACATGAACATGGGATTTGCTGAGGAATTTATGTGAAATGATCAAAGAGCTCTTCTGTATTGTTTCCATTTGACACATCAACTCCTCTACTACTAATTCCTCACACATAGGATGCTGGTACTTCGTACTCACACATTGGTGCTTGTTGCTATACTGATATGGCAGACACTCTTGGTACCTGACCAGTTCCCATTCCTTCCCTCATTCCTTGCTCATAGAGCCCAATTCTGATCAGAGAATGGGAGGCCATGTGCTTCCGGGGAAGTTAAGGCCCACCCCAGATCGCAGGGGTGAATCTTAATTAGTCTTTCAATCATGGTATTTCTGTTCCTTTACCAGTGACTGATTTAGGAATACGTGTGTGACACAATCCAGCCAGTGATATGTGAGGGGAAATCTGCTAAGGGGACACTGGGAAGATTTTTCTCTCATTTAAAAAAGAGCACAAAGAAAGAATACCCTCTCCTCTAAGGACATTGTTATGCACGGATGGGAATCCTGCAAAAGCTGCAACCTTCGTAGGAGCCTGAGAAGAGCTAAGAGGGCAGCAGAAGGATGACATTGGTAACATTGCTGAGCCTCTGAATCAATCAGCCCACCCTGGAACTGACAGTCTTGGGCTTTGTTGTTACATGAGAGAACACACCTCCCTTATTCTTTTTTTTTTTTTTTTTTTTTTTTTTTTGCAGTACGCGGGCCTCTCACTGTTGTGGCCTCCCCCGCCGCGGAGCACAGGCTCCGGACACGCAGGCCCAGTGGCCATGGCCCACGGGCCCAGCCGCTCCGCGGCACGTGGGATCCTCCCGGACCGGGGCACGAACCCGTGTCCCCTGCATTGGCAGGCGGACTCTCAACCACTGCGCCACCAGGGAAGCCCCTCCCTTATTCTTTAAGCCAATTCTTAGACTTTAATATGCATTCCAACCACCTGGAGGTCTTGTTAAGTACAGGTTCTGATTTTGTTGCCCAGAGAGCATGCTTTTTTAGGAAGCCCCTGAGTGACACTGATGATGCTGGCCCATAAACCTCAGTTGCAGTAACAAAGATTTAAGCCAATACACAGCTGGACATTCTGCTACTTTCTGAAAACTTAGGGTGACAGAAAGGTAGGGTGCTTTTGGTTGTGGAAGTAATTTGAAACTGAATATGAGAAAAGAGACAAAAAAGAAAGCAGACTTTGTTTCTGTGTCTGGATCTATGAACTCTGAGAAACCAGACTTGTTCTAGTGGCTAAATCAGCAGAATACTAATGAGAAAGAGAAGAAGCAGGCAGAGAGATGCACAAACAAGATACAGGGAGAAAATACTACCTGGGGGCTGAAATTTTCTGGTTTCCAGTTCCATTCCTTCCTGAAGCCCAGCTGCATTTCTACCCTTAGAAAAACCTTTTTGCTTAAAGTATGTCAAGTTGATTTGTGTAACTTGCCATCAAATAATCCTATTTGTTAACCAATAGGATTATGTGACTATGTTTTGGGTTCTTGAATTGGAAGCTTTCCTTGACAGCAGGTAGCATTTGCTTTTACATCCCCCACAGCATGGAGTATATGCTCTAGGACTTTACCTTCATATATATACATTTAGATATATTAATATTTGTATGTATATAAATATAATATATGTTTATACACATTATATATGTGTGCATATATAAATATAAAGTCCTAGAGTCTACATATAAATGTATTTATATACACATTATATATATTAATTATATATATTCATTTATCTGTTTATTCCCCAGCACCAAAAATAGTATTTGATACCTAGGAATAAACCTACCTAAGGAGACAAAAGACCTGTATGCAGAAAACTATAAGACACTGATGAAAGAAATTAAAGATGATACAAACAGATGGAGAGATATATCATGTTCTTAGATTGGAAGAATCAACATTGTGAAGATGACTATACTACCCAAAGCAATCTACAGATTCAACGCAATCTCTATCAAACTACCAATGGCATTTTTCACAGAACTAGAACAAAAAATTTCACAATTTGTATGAAAATGCAAAAGACCCCGAATAGCCAAAGCAATCTTGAGAAAGAAAAACGGAGCTGGAGGAATCAGGCTCCCAGACTTCAGACTATACTACAAAGCTACAGTAATCAAGATAGTATGGTACTGGCACAAAAACAGAAATATAGATCAATGGAACAGGATAGAAAGCCCAGAGATAAACCCACACACATATGGTCACATTATTTTTGATAAAGGAGGCAAGAATATACAATGGAGAAAGGACAGCCTCTTCAATAAGTGGTGCTGGGAAAACTGGACAGCTACATGTAAAAGAATGAAATTAGAACACTCCCTAACACCATACACAAAAATAAACTCAAAATGGATTAAGACCTAAATGTAAGGCCAGACACTATCAAACTCTTAGAGGCAAACATAGGCAGAACACTCTATGACATAAATCACAGCAAGATCCTTTTTGACCCACCTCCTAGAGAAATGGAAATAAAAATAAACAAATGGGACCTAATGAAACTTCAAAGCTTTTACAGCAAAGGAAAACATAAATAAGACAAAAAGACAGCCCTCAGAATAGGACAAAATATTTGCAAATGAAGCAACTGACAAAGAATTAATCTCCAAAATTTACAAGCAGTGCATACAGCTCAATATCAAAAAACTATCAACCCAATCCAAAAATGGGCAGAAGACCTAAATAGACATTTCTCCACAGAAGATATACAGATTGCCAACGAACACATGAAAGGATGCTCAACATCACTAATCATTAGAGAAATGCAAATCAAAACTACAATGAGGTATCACCTCACGCCAGTCAGAATGGCCATCATAAAAAAATCTACAAACAATAAATGCTGGAAAGGGTGTGGAGAAAAGGGAACCCTCTTGCACTGTTGGTGGGAATGTAAATTGATACAGCCACTATGGAGAAAACTTTGGAGGTTCCTTAAAAAAGTAAAAATAGAACTACCGTATGACCCAGCAATCCCACTCCTGGGCATATATCCTGAGAAAACCATAATTGAAAAAGAGTCATGTACCACAATGTTCATTGCAGCTCTACTTCCAAAAGCCAGGACATGGAAGCTAAGTGTCCATTGACAGATGAATGGATAAAGAAAATGTGGCACATATATACAATGGAATATTACTCATCCATAAAAAGAAACGAGGGGCTTCCCTGGTAGCGCAGTGGTTGAGAGTCCACCTGCCGATGCAGGAGACACGGGTTCGTGCGCCAGTCCAGGAAGATCCCACATGCCGCGGAGGGGCTGGGCCATGAGCCATGGCCACTGAGCCTGCGCGTCCGGAGCCTCTGCTCCGCCATGGGAGAGGCCACAACAGTGAGAGACCCACGTACCGCAAAAAAAAAAAAAAAAAAAAAAAAGAAATGAAACTGACTTATTTGTAGTGAGGTGGATGGACCTAGAGTCTGACATACAGAATGAAGTAAGTCAGAAAGAGAAAAACAAATACCATATGCTAACACATATATATGGAACCAAAAAAAAAAATGTCTGAAAAACCTAGGGGCAGGACAGGAATAAAGATGCAGACGTAGAGAATGGACTTGAGGACACGGGGAGGGGGAAGGGTAAGCTGGGACAAAGTGAGAGAGTGGCATGGACATATATACACTACCAAATGTAAAATAGATAGCTAGTGGGAAGCAGCCGCATGGCACAGGGAGATCAGCTCGGTGCTTTGTGACCACCTAGAGGGGTGGGATAGGGAGGATGGGAGGGAGACACAAGAGGGAGGAGAAATGGGGATATATGTATATGTATATCTGATTCACTTTGTTTTAAAGCAGTAACTAACACACCATTGTAAAGCAATTATACTCCAATAAAGATGTTAAAAAAAAGACAAAAAAATGGTATTTGATAGATAACAGATGGTCAAAAAATTCTGACTTAGTGAATTAAATGATGGACACACACACTAGAAACTTACAGGAAATATACATATACAGTCCAACCAATTCTTATTCCATGGAAGTCTCCCTCATATATTTTGCTTTCACCAAATCTGTTAATACTGAGCTCCCTGTGCATATGGCTATGGTAATGATGAAGTAAGATGTATGTTCCTGTTAAAGTTCTAAATTTTATCTAATGTTTGTTTATCAGAAGTGTTCACCAGCCAAATGAAGTGGTGCTACAGTATGTTACCTGTTTTTATACCTCTTTTATCCAGATATAATTCACATACTACACAATTCACCCAATTAAAATGTGCAGTTGTTTTTACTATATTCACTGAGTTGTGCAACCATCACCACAGTCAATATTAGAATATTTTCATCACACCAAAAAGAAACCCCATACTCTTTAATAGTTGTCTATGGCTGGAGGCCTGGGGAGAAACGAGGACTGACTGCTTAACAGTGTTTTCTAAATTAATTAACTAACTTTACTTAATTCATTCATTAGTTCTATTAGTGTTTTGTGGAGTTTGGTAGCATGTTGTTTATTCTCCACGTTTGTATTTTTTCCAGTTTTCTTCTTGTAGTTAATTTAGATTTATACTATTGTGGTCAGAAAAGATGCTGGATATGATTTCAATCTTCCTAAATTTATTGAGGCTTGCTTTGTGACCCATCATGTGATCTGTCCTGGAGAATGTTCCATGTGCATTTGAAAAGAATGTGCATTCTGCTGTTTTTGGATGAAATGTTCTCTATAAATCTATTATTTTCATCTGGTCCAATATGTCATTTAAGGCCAGTGTTTCCATATTGATTTTCTTTCTTGATGATATATTTGTTTCAGTAAGTGGGGTATTAAGGTCCCCTAATACTATTGTATTACTGTCAATTTCTCCCTTTACATCTGTTAATATTTGCTTATATATTTAAATGCTCCTATATTGGGCACATAAATATTTACAAGCGTTATATCCTTGCATTGAATTGATCCCTTTGTCATTATATAATGGCCTTCTTTGTCTCTTGTTACAGGCTTTGTTTTGAAGTCTATTTTGTCCTGTATAAGTACTGCTATCTCAGCTTTCTTTTCATTTCCATTTTCATGGAATATATCTTCTTTCATCCTTTCACTTTCAGTCTCTGTATGTTTTTAGATCTGAAGTGAGTCTCTTGTAGGCAGCATTTAGATTGTTCTTGTTTTTATCCATTCAGCCACCCTTGACTTTTGATTGGAGAATTTAGTCCATTTACACTTAATTATTGATAGGTGTGTACTTATTGCTATTTTGTTAATTGTTTTCAAGTTGTTTTTGCAGTTATTCTCTGTTCCTTTCTTCTCTCTCTTCTTTTGTGATCTGATGATTTTCTTTAGTATTATGTTTGGACTCCTTTATTGTTATTTTTATACACCTATTAAAGGTTTTGGTTTGTGATTACCATGAGGTTCATGTGTAACAACTTATGCATGTCTATTTCATTTGATGGTCACTTAAGTTCAAACTCATTCTAAAAACACATTTTTACTCCCTCACTAACTTTCATGTTTTTGATATCATATTTTACATATTTTTGGGTATGCCTTAACTAATTTTTGTAGTTTTTTAGTTTATTTTACTACTTTGTCTTTTAACCTCCATGATAGCTTTGTAAGTGGCTGATCAACTACCTTTATTATATGTTTGCTTTTATCAGTGAGATTTTTCCTTTAATGTGTTTTCTTATTTCTAGTTATGGCCTTTACTTTTTCTCTTAAAGAACTCCCTTTAACATTTCTCATAAGGCCAGGTTAGCAGTGATAAAGTCCTTTAGCTTTTGCTCATCTGGGAAACTCTTTATCTCTCCTCAAATGTGAGTGATAACCTTACTGGGTAGAGTAATATTGGATGTAATTTTTTTCCTTTCAGCACTTTGATATGTCATGCCACTCCTTTCTCGTCTATAAAGTTTCTGCTGAAAAATCAACTGATAATCTTATGAGGGTTCTGTTGTATGCAACTGGTTGTTTTCATCTTGCTGCCTTTAAGATTTGCTCTTTATCTTTAACTTTTGACATTTTAATTATAATGTGTCTTTGTATGGGTCTCTTTGAGCTCATCTTGTTTGGGACTCTGTGCTTCCTAGACTTGGATGTCTGTTTTCTTTGCCAGGTTAGAATAGTTTTCAGCCATTATTTCTTCAAATACATTTTCTGTCTTTTTCTCTCTCTCTCCTCCTTCTGGGACCCCTATAATGCAAATATTATTCTGCTTGATGTTGTCCAAAAGATCCCTTGTATTATCCTCATTTTGTTAAATTCTTTTTTTTTTTTTTTGTCTTCCAATTGGGTGATTTCTACTATCTTGTCTTCCAGATCACTGAGCTGTTCTTCTGCATCACCTAATCTTCTGTTGATTCCATCTAGTGTATTTTTCATTTCAATTCTTGTATTCTTCAGCTCTGATTGGTTCTTTTTATATTTTCTGTGTCTTTTTTGAAGTTCTCACTATGTTTATCCATTCCTCTCTTCATTTTGCCCAAATTATTTGTGCTTGTTTCTGTGTATTAGGTAGATCAGTTACAGATCCTGATTTTGAAGGAGTGGCCTTATGTAGAAGGTTTCCTGTGGGGCTCAGAAGAGTAATCTCTTCTGGTGACCAGAGCCAGGTGATCCATGGGTGTCCCCTGTGGGCTGCATGTACCTTCTTGTTGTTATAGTAACACAAGAGCTGCAGGTACATTGGTGGAGGAGGCTGGCCCCAGTGTGACTGGCTGTAGGGCCCAGCTGTGCACTGGTGGTCAGGTCTGAGATCCTGGGACAGGAACCACTTTGGGAGGGCAGTGCTGGTCCAGGCTGAAGCCACCTGTTGTATATGGTGGCTTGGGACCTGCCTTGGAGGGGCATCACCAAGGCAGCCACTTTTGGGGGTACCAGTTGAGGTGGGTCGTTTGCCTGGGGTGGGTCTGCAGGGGAACACTGAGGTGGGGCAAGCAGTGCTAGCAAGGTAGATGGCAAATGTTAGAAGTGGTGCCTGCCTGCATGAGGCCCCTAGGTAGAGGGAGAATAAAAATAAAAGGGTGGGGGCTTCCCTGGTGATGCAGTGGTTGAGAGTCCGCCTGCCGATGCAGGGGACACGGGTTCGTGCCCTGGTCTGGGAGGATCCCACATGCCGCGGAGCGGCTAGGCCCGAGAGCCATGGCCACTGGACCTGCGCGTCCGGAGCCTGTGCTCCGCAACGGGAGAGGCCACAACAGTGAGAGGCCCGTGTACCGCAAAAATAAATAAATAAATAAATAAAAGGGTGCCCACTAGTGTTTTGAGAAAGTTCCAACAGATCCCGGCCCCTAAGCACTTGCCCTAGAATTAGTCAGTGAATCTCTTTCACATACGGCCCAAGTGCTTTTCAAGTTGCTGTCTCTGCAATAGGAGTTTGAGCAAGTGAGTTTTGTGTGAGCCCTTTAAGAGCAAAGTCTTGGTTTCCTATAGCCCTCCAGCTTTCCCAGACATAAGCCCTGCTGGTTTTCAAAGCCAGAAGTTATGAGAGCTCACCTTCCTGGTGCAGGTCTTGCACCGTAGGGCTGGGCTGCCTGTTGTGGGGCTTGAACCCCTCATTCCTTAAGGAGGACCTCTGTGTTTGTGATATCCCCTTCTGCTTGTGGGGCACTGTACGGAGATATGGATCCTGACTAAACCACATCTCTGGCTCTCCTACCCATCTTGATGTAGTTTTTTCTTTATAATTGTAGCTGTAGGAAAGCTGTTCTGCTGGTCTTCAGGTCATTCTCAGAGTCGTTCTATGTGTTCTTGTAGTTTGGTGTGTCCATGGAGGAGGTAAACTCAGGGTCTTCATACTCTGCCATCCTGATCCCACCTTCACTTGAGCATTCTTTTGCAAAAGCTGTGGGAATTTGATACAACATAAGGAAAGATCAGATGTGGAAAGTGCTCATAATTTAGGGATAAACTGAAAAAAAATGTTAAAATAGACCTATGAATATAAACACAGGGATCCTTTCTTAAGTGCATTTGCTTTATTTAATTCAATCTTAATGGAGTGGTCAAGGAGAATACAGTGTATTAATTTTTTCCCACAGAGCTGGAGAGTTTAACATGAGGCATTTTTGGTGTGAAACTTATTTATAGGTTTGCTGGCTGCCTCTGTTGGTGGGCTTGATACCATCATCTAACTTTATCAAAAATTTTAGGGCTTCCCTGGTGGCGCAGTGGTTGGGAGTCCGCCTGCCGATGCGGGGGACGCGTGTTTGTGCCCCAGTCTGGGAGGATCCCGCATGCTGCGGAGCGGCTGGGCCCGTGAGCCATGGCCGCTGCGCCTGCACGTCCAGAGCCTGTGCTCCGCAACGGGAGAGGCCGCAACAGTGAGAGGCCCGCATACCGCAAAAAAAAAAATTTATTTATGACCTCTTTCCCATCCCCCAATTCACTCAGTGCATTTACTTTAATCCTTGCTGAGCTTGAACTCAGACATTAGCCTCTGAAGTACATGATGTGATCTTTTGGGTGGCATCTATGTGGTCACTCTTCTTTCCTACGCCTGGGCAGCCACAGTTCAGATTCAGTCTAAGAATTTTTCTCCAAGTGTGCTGGGGTTACCACCTCCAGTCTGTCAGTACTGGCACAAAACATGAAATTGCTTGCCCTTCCTGCCCTGGGGCCTCTCATATGTTTACTTTTCTGCTGATCCAGACTCAGAGTGAATAAAATGGGGGAAAATATGCCTTTGGCATATGGATTACTTTGAGCTGATTATTTTCAGAAGGATCAGCCACAGGAGATGCTCTGAACATACAGTAGAGGTTACCCTTTTGTAAGGAAATTTACAGTTATAAAAGACATCTCCATTTGTAAGCATGTCTCTATTTACCAGGAAGAGAATGATCACAAGAAACGCTCATCCGTGGAGAAGGCACTGACTTAAATCTGCATAACTAACCTTACTCTTGTTTACTGTGTTTTTCCTGGTCACCTCCCCATAACTGGTTTCCTTCACACCTTTTATTTCTTCAATTTAGCTAAAGAAGGTGGTTTTTTTTTTTTTTAAGATGTTGGGGGTAGGAGTTTATTAATTAATTTATTTATTTTTGCTGTGTTGGGTCTTCGTTTCTGTGCGAGGGCTTTCTCTAGTTGTGGCAAGTGGGGGCCACTCTTCATCGCGGTGCGCGGGCCTCTCACTGTTGTGGCCTCTCCCGTTGCGGAGCACAGGCTCCAGACGCGCAGACTCAGTAGTTGTGTCTCACTGGCCTAGTTGCTCCGCGGCATGTGGGATCCTCCCAGACCAGGGCTCGAACCCGTGTCCCCTGCATTAGCAGGCAGATTCTCAACCACTGCGCCACCAGGGAAGCCCAGAAGATGGTATTTAAGTCTGAATTCTAAGCCACCTCTTTGAGGGTTTCCCCTGGTATACATGTTAATAACTTCTGTTTGTTTTTCTCTTGTTAATCTGTCTTTTGTTAGAGGAGCCCCAGCCCCTTAGAAGGGTAAAAGGAAAATTATATTTTTCCTCGCCTACGTAAGAATCCTCATCCTTCTCTACTTTCCCTTTCTCTTTCAGGGCTGCAGGATAGCCCACAATTCAGACTCCCTAACTTCTAATGTACTCGAGACTCTGCTTAGAAATTGTCTGATTTATTTCCTAGCATTCCCTAATTGCTAATCCATAACATTTCTCTCTATTCCATGACAATATCTGTGAGTCTTTTCCTTGTACTTTGTAAAAAAAAGTTCCTTCTATGTGTATAATATGATGTTCTATATTAATTTTTTGGTCTATCTTTTCTCATTTGTAAAGACTTTGAAGATAAGTAATTGGTCTTACTCATTGTCATTTGTGTCACAGTCCCTGAGAAATGCAGAGAACTCTCAGCACATAAGTGGCTCTATAACCCTGCACTAAGAGACTTGACCAAACTTTAACTTGGTTTCTAGCAGCCTAAGGTCAATGCCTCTGGGAAAACACAGCCCCCATTTTTTCTCTTTTTTTTGCGGTACGCGGGCCTCTCACTTGTGGCCTCTTCCGTTGCGGAGCACAGGCTCCGGACGCGCAGGCTCAGCGGCCATGGCTCACGGGCCCAGCCGCTCCACGGCATGTGGGATCTTCCTGGACCAGGGCACGAACCCGTGTCCCCTGCCTCGGCAGGCGGACTCTCAACCACTGCGCCACCAGGGAAGCCCCAAGCCCCTTTTTGAGTTCCAATCTGGAAAGGCTCAGAGCTGCCAAAAGAATTTACTGTTTGTTTTGCTTAATACATGCAAATGGGCCCCTTACCTCCCTTACTTACAGCATTTACTAAAAAGGGCTTACAATTGTGAATCCTTTCTTTGTCCCTTTGAAATGTATGTGTGTCTTCTCCAACTCAGGAATGTTTTTCTCAGGCACCTAAAAACCATTAGGAAGGAGAGAGTCTCTGTCTTCTGTCTCTGTAGGAGTAAAGCATCCTAACTTTGATAACTGTCTGCTAGTAAACACAGCTGGCCTCATCACAATTACACTGAGGTAGTCTCTGTACTATTTCACTTCTTTGACTCTATCTGATCCCCCGACTCACTCTCCCTCCTTACTCCTTCATTCTCCCTTTAAAACTCCCAGTCATTTCTGCACATATTGGAATAGAGCTCAGTTCTTTCCTCTTCTGAGAGTAGTTACTGAATAAAATCTGTTTTCACCGCCTTAACTAATGTCCAGTTTTGTTTACCTTTGACACCTTAGCATAGGCTGTGTTTGATAAATGTTTGACAGCTTATTGTGGAATGTGAGGATGTGTTGGCAAGGCCAATTTGGAGTATCGGTGTGTAAGGGTCTGTGCATCATGCGTGCATTCATTCACTGGTTCGTGTATTTGTTTATTAATCATGTCCCAGGTGCTGCAGTGTGCCACGTGTTTACAGAAGCTTCCCAAAGGGCTTGAAGGCAAAAGACTCCTAGAGACAAATTGTCCCACCAAAGCGCTTTGTTCAGTATTGTTGTGTATGGAGGAGTTGATGGAAATTGGGCAGGTTGACTGATTAAAGGATGTTTTATGGCATTAGAAAATTTAATATATTCTTTAAAGTTCAATGAAAGATTGTAAAAATCTCATTTTTAAAAATGATTTCATGAAATAGATACCAAGTGAGGAGAGATTTTTTTTTTTGGTTGGTTGGTTTAGTATCTGCTGTTTAATGTTGTGTTGAAAACAGACTGGAGAGAACCCCATTTTAACCTTGCAGAATGAGTTCCAGGTGTTTTCCTTATTTCCTTGCCCAAATATCAAGTTTCGAGAATTTCAGCCTTGTAATTATATGCCAGTACTACACAAGGTGCTGATTATCTGCATTTGATTCACTAATTATATTGTCTCTCCTCCTTCCTCACCCAAAGGTTACATTTACATAAAAGATATTCAAGGATAACACTTCATCATCAAAGCAGCTTGTGCCCTTGGCATTTAAATTACAAGCTGTAATAAAGAAGGACTAATCTGAGAGACATCTCAGTGATGCTGGATACAGGCTTTTGACACTGTCATGAAATCATCTTCATTATGTAGCTGTAAAATTCTAATGTCTCAATTACCACATATTGCAAACCTCCACTCATACACTTTCTTTCCACCCTGTCTTCTGTAATCCCCCTCCCTAAGGGCAAGAGTTGGAAGAATTACACCAAACTTTTGTGCAGTTCCCACACTGAGCTGGGAATCACCTGAGAGATTTACACACACATGTACACACACACACACACTCACAGAGAGATGAATTTTGTCATTCAAAGTAGGAGCCTAGAAATTTGTATCTTTAAAGCTTCCCAGGTTTTGTTTTTAATGCAAGCCAGGATTGGAAAACAATGGCCTATTTAACAGTGATGTAAGTTATGCAGCAACTGTACTAAATGAGGGGTTTTATAATTATACAACAAATAGTATTCCAGAATCCAAGGACTCCTGAAAAGATAAGGTAGCACTTTTTTTTTCAGTTGGATTTATGCTACAAATTGTTCTAAAGCACCAGGAGATAGAAATACAGTGTAAAAGAAAGACACCATTACCTAGTTAAAAGGGACAGCCAACCTTTTAACAAGATTTTATGTATGATCTTACATTTTTCTCAGGGGTACATCATTGCATAGTTTACCACTATAGGTAACTCGGGTCAGTCCTACTAGAGGCCATCTAAAGAGCCATGTAGATGCACCTCAGGAGTGTCCCATCAAAGGACCAGAAATTTGGAGTATTTATCCACTGGGAGGAGTTCCAGGCAGACTGAGGGATGCCCCTGAAGGCATTAAATCTCAGTCCTTGGGGGATGACTTACCCTGAACCAGGCAAGCTACAGTAGTGCCTGAGGAAGTCTCCACAGAGAAACAGAGGTGTGGGCAGAGGGAATATGGAGCATAGCATCCAACATCTGTGAGAGTATTGAAAGCCTAACTTTTTAAATTGATGTATAGCTGATGTACACTATTATGTTAGAGTCAGGTGGACAACATAGTGATTCAACATTTAAATGCATTAAGGATGGTCACCATGATAAGTCTAGTATCTGTCACCATACAAAATCACTAGAGTATTATTGACAATATTCCTTATGCTTTATATTTAATCTCTGTAACATACTTATTTTATACCTTGAAGTTTGTACCTCTTAATCTCCACCTATTCACTCAACCCCCCCAAACCTCTCCCATCTGGCAACCAGTTTGATCTCTGTCCGTAAGTCTGTATCTGTTCTGTTTTGTTTGTTTAGATTTTTAGATTCCATATATAAGTGAAATCATATGGTATTCATCTTTCTCTGTATGACATATTTCTTTTTTTAATGATTAGCCGTTTATATGGCATTACATTTATTACATATTTTAAATCTATAATCAACAGAATTAACAAACTCACTTTGTGACCAAGCTTTTAGAAAATGATTTTGTCCTATGCCTGACTGGTATTACTTAGCATTTATGTACTGTTATAACTTAACAGGATCATATTACGGCTTGAAACCATTAATGTGCAAATATATAAAGTTAAGTAGCCTCCTCACAAGTCACGTATACTAAATAAATCAGTACTAGAGTTAGGATTAAAATTCAGAATTCTTAGTCTGCTAGTTCTACCCAAATCCTATGATATTTTTCATGTTGGTTCTTTTTTGTATTACTGAAATCATTTGTGAAATCATAAGCACTGATTTGTCATTATATAAAAGTATTAAGTAAGGGATTATCTTAGAAGAGTTTATTAGGGAGAATAGTATGGACTCTTCAAAATACAGCAAATGATTATATGGGAAATGCCATATTTTCATTTCATTTCAGGAAGGATAAAGGGAAATAAGGAGAAAATTGGGAAGAAATGAAATTAGAAGTTACAAGTTCCTAGGCACATAGAACTGAAGGGGGTCTTAAATAACCTCTACAGGATTTAATACTTAGAATATCTAGATTAATTCCAAAGCTGTTTCCAAATGGACAGAATTTAGTACAAGGCAAAGTAGTCGTATTCTCTTTCCTCTCTTGAAGTAGTTTAGTTCCTTAGGTACTTAAAGATACCTTATCTAAAATATAGTTCCTTGGCACAGAGAGCCCAAGGACAGTCCTCTAAGCAAGATACTAATACACTTCATTCTAATAGTTCAAGACTTTTTTTTCTTATTTATTTATTTTTGGCTGCATTGGGTTTTCGTTACTGCGCAGGGGGTTTCTCTAGTTGTGGCGAGCAGGGGCTACTCTTTGTTGCGGCGCAAGGGCTTCTCATTGCAGTGGTTTCTCTTGTTGCGGAGCACAGGGTCTAGGTGCGTGGGTCTCAGTAGTTCAGTCGTTGTGGCACATGGGCTCAGTAATTGTGGCTCACGGGCTCTAGAGTGCAGGCTCAGTAGTTGTGGCGCAGGGGCTTAGTTGCTCTGCGGCATGTGGGATCTTCCCAGACCGCGGCTCAAACCCACGTCCCCTGCATTGGCAGGCGGGTTCTTAACCACTGTGCCACCAGGAAAGCCCCTGGTTTTTTTTAGGGGCCTTCATCTGTTGGAGTTGAAGACAAAGGGTTTTAGTGGTCTTCCTTTTAGTTGAATCATCTAGCGTGTGGGAGAGCTGGCTTGCTAAATTTGCTAAATCTGGAGTGGACATAATTTCCCATTTTATCCTGGTTCTTTTAATTACAAGAGAAAGATCCCAATTAAGCACAATGAACATAGAGTTAAAAGCTACCTGAGCGGATTCAACATCCAAAGGAAGACCAGAGTCTTCTTTAAACATGATATGGAGCTGAAATCATTGTTTACACACTCACTGGGCTCCTGGGTACAAGCCTGGATCTTATTCCCGTTGACTGCCTTTGGGAAAGCCCTAGGAATTGCCAAATGGACTTGGCAGGAAATTTCCTGCACTTGATCATGGAATAAGGCAGTAAGGGTTTTTCTTTGTCCCCAAGCTGTAGTTCTAAAGACTTCTCAGGATCATCCCAACTGTCAGTTTTCATCCAGTGTTGGGCCTGACCTTCACCAGCAAGCATATGTACTGGCTGATAAAAGTCAGCGAAGCCAGGTTGACAAGTTTGAATGACTATATTAAATTCCTCAGCAAATCTGTGGAGACCCTCAGTTACTTTGGGAAAATCTTTGACTACTGCTTGTAGTTCAGCTTTAGTTCAGGGAACATAAGATATTAGGGGTTCAGCATTTGGATTTTCAGAGGGTCTGATTTTGAAGGGGCAGGTTTTAATACGTTTAAGGGAGGAGAAAGAGGGGAGAGGTTCAGAGAGAAAGGGAAGTTCGGTGAGGCTATTAGAATGAGGAAGTGGAGGGTATAGAGGAGATGGGTATCGTGCAGAAGAGGAAGAGAAAGGTGGCGCCAGAGACACAGAGAACAGGGGAAGGGGAAAAGAGACCTCAGAAGCATTTCTGTCTTCCTTTAATCGTCTGTTCACCTTGAATAATTTAGGAATGGTATTTTGTAAATAGGCAATTTTAGAATCTTGGGTATGTTTGGAAGCTTCCAGGTACCAATTAAATAGGCATCCCATTCAGTATGTTTAATTTCAGAGCAGCAGTCTTCTTATTTGGTTCTGAGAAAAACAGGTTTGGGGCTCTTGAAATTTCCCCATAATGGCCATTAGTGTTCTAAATTATCTTTGGTTAAGTTGACCCATTTAGTTAAGAATGTGTATGAGGAGGGACCATAGTTCTTTAACATAAAACCAGCAAAGGTCCCAGAAGGAGGGCCCTCCTGAGAGAATTTAGAGGATTGGGATCCCCTACTTCAAAAGCAGGGATTAAAGAAAACAAAAGAAAAGCAAACAAAACAAAAAACCAAATGAGTACTCACCAAAAGGGTGACGCCTTCAAGGAAACAGATCCTGAGTAAAGTCTGAGGGCTCGACCAAAATGAGGGAGTTTGAGTTCAAGAGGAGACTAACCAAACTGAAAGGAAGAATTCGACTCATGGGAGCAGAGTGCACAAGGGGTTCAAGTGGGTACCGTACACAATTCTGTGGGTCATGAGTTCCTCAGGGGTTTGTCTGCTTCGAGTCGCACTTCTGACACTACAAAATGGCGACACTTTAAAAGAAAAGGCTAAACAATTCAGCCAGAAAAATCGAGTCTATTTGGGAATATCAGAGGAATTGCAATTCAGAACAAGCAAACAGTGACAAGCCATAGGCAAGTCTGGAGAACAAAGGAGGAGAGCATTCTTTTATAGAGGAAAGGGGGAAGTTGGGAGATAGTTTTGAACAAAAGTTCCTTGGAGGAAATGAGAATCCAAATCCAGCTTCTCATTGGCTGCAGGCAGGAGAGCTTGCTGTTGCTGGATGGAGAGGAAATCTTCCTTCCTGCTGGAATGAGTGGTACATGAATGATGGCCCTTCCAACATGGCTTCTCGACTCCAATTTTGAGTTAGGTTTCCTTAACACATTTTCAGTTAGGAGGGAAAGACCACATAGAATGAATGGGAGCCATTCTCAGAGAAAGAATGATCCCTGAAAACTTCAAGAGGGCAATGATGCTAAGGCCGGACATGTCCAATTTTTACATTTAGAAAAGGCAGCCAAACTCAAGCTTAGGGGCAGAGTCCTCCAGACTGTCAAGTCTGTCCAAGATTTCTGACACCAAATGCAAGTTCACAGTTTTCCCGAAACTGCCATTAGATTCAAGAATTCACTCTAAAGTCTCACAGAACTCACGGAAAGTTGCTATACCAATGATCACATGTTTTATAGGAAAAGGACACACATTAGAACAAGCCAAAGGAAGACACTCATAGGACAGGGTCTATGAAGATTACAAATGTGAAGATTCCACTGTCCTCAGATGTTATTCTCTCAGCATTGATGTGTGACAATGCATATGTAGGGAGTATTGCCAGTCCCAGAAGCTCATCCAGTCTTTGCTGTCCAGAGATTTTATTAAGGCCTCATTACCTAGGCATGATTGATTGGTTGATTGCCCACATGTTGGTACTCAATCCCCAGTTCCCTTCCTCGGAGGTCAGGCTAATATCACTGCCCCAAGGCCCCAACCCTCTAATAACATGGTTAGTCTTTTGGGGATGACCAGTCCCACCCTAAAATTATTAGGTGTGGTCCACCCCACCCTGAGTCATCTCATTAGCATAAACTATCAGGTGTTGTCCAAGGGGCCCACCATGAATTAAAAAAAGACACTCTTATTAGGAAATTCCAAGTGTTTAGAAGTTACTTCCCGGGAGCCAAAGATAAAGGCTAGTTCTCTCTTTGTATAAGGCTAAATCCTCTACTACACAGTGGCAAATATGGTAGCTATTCTGTTTTATTATTCTTAACGAGCAAAGCACTATAAGGTGGGCTCTAATTTTAAAGTAAATCTACTTGTTTTCTGCTTGGTAGTGACCATAAAAAGAAGTGACAGAGGTCTGGTACAGCAGAGAGACTTGGCACTATATTCATAATGGTTTGTCCAAGATGGCTGAAGACGATGGTAGTACTTGAAATGCTAAAATGTATACGAGGCAATAGATGGGTCTCTTGACTATGACGTTTTTCTGAGTCCTTCAGATTAAGTAAAGTTGGGCTTCCAGATCTCTCCCACTTCCCTTTTCTATATTCTCCTCCCATGTGGTATCCTAGGACCTCACAGCTGCTTTCCCAAGGCAGTGGCCTAAACCCCAGGACTGTGGCTCTTTATTTCCCACAACTTGCTTCACTCATATACTCCCACACCCGTAATCAAAATTGGTTAGTTGTCAGGAAAGATTGTAATCAGATAAACTAATGCCTAATTCAAATTTAATCATATATGTCCTTTGAAAATCCACTTCTGGTCTCTTTACAGGGAAAGAGAGTCAACATAGTAATTCACAGTAAGTTATGGTCAGGGACTAGGTTGTGAAAGTTGTTGAAAGCAGGAAGGTTAATCTGTTATCTTAAGTAATTTGATTCAAATTAACAACACTGGTTCAAAGAACAGAAAATCAAGCAGCATATCTGTTTGAGAATAAATTATCTCTAATTGGAAAGAGACTACAGTAGGGTTTTTTTCCAAAACTCAAGTCACATAAGTTCCTGCCTACCTCTTTCTAGTGCTGTAGCAAACTGATTATTTTAGCTAAAACATAGAGCATAGATCAGAGAGCAGAAACCATTTGAATCAGCAATTCCCTAAGGCAAGATCAGTGTAATGAGTCTGAGAAAAAACTTTTTCAAATTCTGCCCTTTTCTCTTGGCTCTTCTGAATTTGAACACACTTCCTATTTGTGTACTGCCAAGAAAGACATGTTCCCAATGAGACTTAATTGTGTAAATGAGTCGTGTGTGAAAGCAGAGAAAGAACCACTAATATAGATGGATTTGAGCAATACAGGAGCCCTGAACATTTAATCCAGTGTAGAAAGAATGAGGAAGTTGCAAAACTGGAGAAACAGAGATCAGCCCTACTGTGGACCGTGAAATGCAAACCTTGGGATGACTCCCAGGGTTTAGTTTGCAAAAGGCTTTCCCCAGACTTAATCTCCAAGTCTATGAGATACATGGTTTGAACAGGTGAATCTGGGAAATATTTATGAATTCAATTCAGAGGATAATCTGTCTGGTGACTTGAGAGG
Organism: Phocoena sinus; assembly: GCF_008692025.1. NCBI lineage: Eukaryota > Metazoa > Chordata > Mammalia > Artiodactyla > Phocoenidae > Phocoena > Phocoena sinus. Next base: position 163,443,908 of record NC_045763.1, on the reverse strand, counting down.
ACATCCCTACACAGGTGGATACAAATTCAAACTTTGGGAACACTCTGGACTTGGATGAATTCTCTGGGGGTGACCTCTGTTACCAACAACAGTAGCATGTTACCAGACAAGAGTCTAAGAAAACTCTTTATTTGGATAATATTGACTTTCAATATGGTTTAGACCTGTTATTCCTATAGCTGGCTTAGAGAAATCATTGTTTCTCACTTAGATAAAACTGATTTTTAAAATAAATTTATTTATTTACTTTTGGCTGCATTGGGTCTTTGCTGCGTGCGGGCTTTGTCTAGTTGCAGCGAGCCGGGCTACTCTTCATTGCATGGGCTTCTCATTGCGGTGGTTTCTCTTGTTGCAGAGCATGGGATCTAGGCGCACAGGCTCAGTAGTTGTGGCGCATATGCTTAGTTGCTCTAGCATGTGAGATCTTCCCGGACCAGGGCTCGAACCCATGTCCCCTGAATTGGCAGGCGGATTCTTAACCACTGCGCCACCGGGGAAGCCCAAAACTGATTTTTATAACTCAGTTTAATTTGGGAATTGAAGCTTCTTGATTAAAGTTGACATGTTTGTGAATCCAAATTATTGCATATTTCTGCTGAACATGCTAGTCGTATGCTTAGAAAGTATTGCTTTGGATGGTTATGCTAATTGCTGTAATTTTCTTTTGTCTTTTTGAGTCAATTTTTCTTTGTGAAAACAAACTGTTACAAATCACATTCTGCATTACTGTTAGTTGTAAATTACAGTATCTTGATCTAAAATGTTTCAGGTGTAACAGATTGGAGAAAATTACAAAAATTTACTATCCATATGAAAATGGCTTAATGTTCACTCTTTTATAAACATTGAACTTAAAACAAGTAGCAATAATAAATAAATGTTGCTTCTGCTTATAAACACAATCAATTCTGCTCATCTATACTTTTTTGTTCTTAATGGAACACAGTGTTCCTTTTGTGACAGTTGGATAGATTTAGATATTATTACCCTAGCCTTGTTTTAAATTAAACACGCTTAATAAATATTGATAGAGTGCCTACAATTTCTAGGTACTGAAGAAGACACAAAGAAAAAAGACGTGATTTTTGTCCTTAAATATTTAGGTTCACAAAGCGATATAAAGCTTCAGGTTTAGGGGTCATTTTCTAGATAGTTCCATGTATGTTCTTATTTGCATAATCCAGTAACTTTTTAAGATAGAGAAACTACTTTAGGTAGATATAAGGTATATTATAAGATAGATATAAAACTGAGACACATGGGTGGAGACTTGTTAGAGTCACACAGGCAATAAGTGAAAGGACCTAGGTTTGAAACATGATTCTTTCAGTGCAGTTCTAGCGCTCTTTCCATATTCAAGACAGAACATAGCAAATGCTACAGTGCAAAGAAAGTGCTATGGGAGTTCGAAGGAGGCCATATAATAATAATTCCAAAAATATTTCCAAAGAGTAACACATGAGTCTCAATTTCTTCTTAGTAGAATCTCTGCTGAGTACTTTTGATCCCTTGATTTTAGTTATTTCCCTGGGAAGATATAACTTTCATAGGTTTGCCTTCACTTCTTTGGCTTGGATTTCTATCATGTTCTCTCATTATTTTCACCTTTTTCTTCTTCATTCTTGGGGAGCTGTTTTGGTTAGACTGCCGCATCACTCACTTTTCTGCCATATTAATTTTGCTCTTTACTGCCTCTAGTGTAGATGGTTCACTTTTTGTGGCTCATCGTTCCTATTTAAAGGCTGTATTTTCTTGTTTCCTTGAGAAAACCAGGCAGAAGGTTTCTAAAATTTTCTTCCTTATCCTACATAAAATACTTTTTAAGAGAACATTTGCTTCTGAGTTTTTAGATTTAAAAAACTTTAAAATTAAAGCCTCAACTGTTGTGTGAGTTATCTAATCTCACAAAATTTCTTCATGTGAAAAACAAGGTTAATAATAGTACTCCCCCCACAGGATTGGTACTAAAAGTAAATGAGTTGATACATGTAAAGTACTGGTAGAGGTCTGGGTCCATTCAGGAGATAGAGACCACACAGTACGCTGAACTGGGGAAGTTGATATAAAAAAGGATTAACTATGATCAAAGAGTAACTGTATGATATAAGGAAACTGTATATGGTTCCCTAGGGCTGAAGGAGGCAGGAAAGACAAACGTGGAAAGGGCTCAGACCTCTACTGGAGAAGATGTGATTCAGCCCACTGAGTAGCAGAGAAGTTCACTGGTTTAGCCAGACTGCAGCTGATGGGCAAGCAATAGGCACCCTTGGGAATGCAGTCTGGCAATCAGCAGCCAGTGAGATGGGCATGCAATGGGAATGTGGGCATTTGCAGGGACAGGAGCCTTTCAGAGCACATGGGCTGTGTTGAGAGAGCTGTGGAAAGGCTTTGCCTAGCCTAGGCTGCAATGTTGCAGGTGGACCTGGGGTTGAGGCAGGCTTTGCTGAATGAACTCACACCTATACCAGTGACTCCCGTTTCTGCAGCAAGGGGCAGGAGAGCCTCTTCTTCCATCAGTGATTCTCCAGTGCTGTCTACTGAGAAAACTGAACATTGTGTTCAATTTAAAGTGGACATACTCAAAGGGATTCTTGTTTATCACAGAACATATACTGAAAAGGTGATTCAGCGCTAGAGATGATATACTGATAACTGACACAGAACTCAAAACCGTGCCTGGCTCAGTAAACATGCCACTGCTGGAGATAGCGTATGCTATTATTATTGTGTTCTTTTCTTTGTTTAGTAATCTTTGAATAAGGAAACAGCTATCAAGCCTGTTGTGGGCCAAGAGACCAGTTGTGTTGAATGTCTTTAGCTCTTCTCGGCTTTAATTTGAGAACTGAGAGATACTCTCGTATGTAGAATCAGTGTTAAGGTTAATATAGACAACCCTTAGCCCAATTTTTGTCTTCATAGGCGTTTATATAATTGGACCTTCCCTACCCTTATAGCCGATTTCCCTGATTATCAGAAGCCAGAACAATATGTAGGATTTTGGGGGGTACAAAATCAAAGACACCATTTCCTAACATACCTTGCTGCCTGGCCCTGCCCACGGTGCTTCCAGGATGTAATACATCACTGTATATCCTTTTCTATGCTTGACACTGCTGCTTCTGTGGTATCATAGAAGTTACAGTCTCTGAATGGGAATGTGGCGACAGGGCAAGAGGTCATCAGTTTACCTGAAGCAGAAAAGGGATTCTGGTGCAGTAAGTGCATAACTGTATGGTTTTCTAGTCAGTGCAATGCTGGAGAACAAGCCTTTTCCTACTTCCTTTGTGGAATTATATTTGCTCTTCTGTTTTGAAAGGTGGGATATATAGAGTCCAGGAGTGTATTTCTCAGCCAGTTGCCATACATTCCACTATCAGTAATATATCCCAATATATTTCATTCCCAGAGCTGCAGTTAGTTTTTGTGGTTTTATGTATCCTTTCAAATATTTTACAGGGAAGTTGAGAAAAGGAATATTAGGGGCAAGTAACATGCCATTTTACTAAATTGTGAATCTACAATTTGGCATCTTTCTATCACTTCTTCAAAGGATAAGTAATAATGATAATTGTAGATACCATTTAATAAGTGCTTGCCATATGGCAGTTGCCATGCATTTCTCATTCATTTTTAATACAATACTATGAGATGCAGTATTATCTTCATTTCATAGGCAAGGAACTAAAGTTTGCACATTTTATTAAATTACCCCGTCATGCAATTAGTTGCCAGAATTCAAATACAAGTTAATATAACTGTGAAGTACATATTCTGTTATACTGCTATATTATTTTGCATTTTAATTCCATAAATTTTTGTTTTATTTTTCTTGGGAATAGTGTATAAGCTTTGTGGTAGGCAATAATCAACCCTGAAAAGATACATGTCATAATCCCTGGAACCTGTGAATGTTATATGGTGAAAAGGGCTTTGCAGATGTGATTGAGTTAAGGATCCTGAGATGGGAGATTATCCTGGATTATCTGGGTGGGTGCTATATGTAAATCACATCTAACCTTATAAGAGGGAACAGAGGAAGATTTGACACACAGAAGAGGAGAAGGTTACGTGATCATAATGGCAGAGACTGGAATGGTATGGCCACAAGCTAAGGAATGCTGGCAGCCACCTGACACTGGAAGAAGCAAGGAATAGATTCTTCCCTAGAGCTTCTGCCAAGAACATGGCCCAAAAGGCACATTGATTTTGGCCTATTGAAACTCTTTTCAGACTTCTGGTCTCCTGCACTGTAGAAATAACTTTTTCTTGTTTTAAGCCACCAAGTTTGTGGAAATCTGTTACAGTAGCCACAGGTAACTAATACAGGCATCTAGAATCAATTCTACACTGTTGGTAGAATCCATCTACTCCACAACAAAGTGACTCAGCTATACATACACACACACCCATATCTCCTCCCTCTTGCGTCTCCCTCCCTCCCACCCTCCCTATCCCACCCTTCTAGCTGGTCACAAAGCATAGAGCTGATCTCCCTGTGCTATGCGACTGCTTCCCACTAGCTATCTATTTTACATTTGGTAGTGTTTATGTGTCCATATATACACTACCACTCTCTCACTTTGTCCCAGCTTACTCTTCCCCCTCCCTTTGTCCTCAAGTCCATTCTCTAGTAGGTTTGCATCTTTATTCCCGTTTGCCCCAGGTTCTTCATGACCTTTTTTTTTTTTTTTTTAGATTCCATATATATGTGTTAGCATACGGTATTTGTTTTTCTCTTTCTGACTTACTTCACTCTGTATGACAGACTCTAGGTCCATCCACCTCACTACAAATAACTCAATTTCGTTTCTTTTTATGGCTGAGTAATACTCCATTATATATATGTGCCTCATCTTCTTTATCCATTCATCTGTCAGACACTTAGATTGCTTCCAAGTCCTGGCTATTGTAAATAGAGCTGCAATGAACATTTTAGTACATGGCTCTTTTTGAATTATGGTTTTCTCAGGGTATATGCCCAGTAGTGGGATTGCTGGGTCATATGGTAGTTCTATTTTTAGTTTTCTACAGAACCTCCATAGTGGCTGTATCAATTTACATTCCCACCAACAGTGTATGAGGGTTCCCTTTTCTCCACATCCTCTCCAGCATTTATTGTTTGTAGATTTTTTGGTGATGGCCATTCTGACCAGTGTGAGATGATATCGCATTGTAGTTTTGATTTGCATTTCTCTAATGATTAGTGAGGTTGAGCATTCTTTCATGTGTTTGTTGGCAATCTGTATATCTCCTTCGGAGAAATGTCTGTTTAGGTCTTCTGCCCAGTTTTGGATTGGGTTGTTCGTTTTTTTGATATTGGGCTGCATGAGCTGCTTGTAAATTTTGGAGATTAATCCTCTGTCAGTTGCAAATATTTCATTCTCTTCATTTGCAAATATTTTCTCCCATTCTGAGGGCTGTCTTTTCATCTTGTTTATGGTTTCCTTTGCTGTGCAAAAGCTTTTAAGTTTCATTAGGTCTCATTTGTTTATTTTTATTTTTATTTCCATTTCTCTAGGAGGTGGGTCAAAAAGGATCTTGCTGTGATATATGTCATAGAGTGTTCTGCCTATGTTTGCCTCTAAGAGTTTGATAGTGTCTGGCCTTACATTTAGGTCTTTAATCCATTTTGAACTTATTTTTGTGTATGGTGTTAGGGAGTGTTTTAATTTCATTCTTTTACATGTAGCTGTCCAGTTTTCCCAGCACCACTTATTGAAGAGGCTGTCTTTTCTCCATTGTATATTCTTGCCTCCTTTATCAAAGATAAGGTGACCCTATATGTATGGGTTTATCTATGGGCTTTCTATGCTGTTCCATTGTTCTATATTTCTGTTTTTTGTGCCAGTACCATACTGTCTTGATTACTGTAGCTTTGTAGTATAGTCTGAAGTCTGGGAGCCTGATTCCTCCAGCTCCGTTTTTCATTCTCAAGATTGCTTTGGCTATTCGGGGTCTTTTGTGTTTCCATATAAATTGTGAAATTTTTTGTTCTAGTTTTATGAAAAATGTCAGTGGTAGTTTGATAGGGATTGCATTGAATCTGTAGATTGCTTTGGGTAGTATAGTCATTTTCACAGTGTTGATTCTTCCAATCCAAGGACATGGTATATCTCTCCCATCTATTTGTATCATCTTTAATTTCTTTCATCAGTGTCTTATAATTTTCTGCATACAGGTCTTTTGTCTCCTTAGGTAGGTTTATTCCTAGGTATTTTATTCTTTTTGTTTCAATAGTACCACGTAGTCTTGATTACTGTCACTATATACTCAATCTTCCAGTCAGATAGAGTAATTCCACCCACTTTATTCTTCTTTTCCAGATTATTCTATTTACCCTAATTCATTTTCCTTTCCATATAAATTTTAGAATAAATGTCCATACCTACAAAAAAAAATCCTACTGATATTTTGACAGGAATTGCATTAAACCTATATATCAATTTGGGGAGAATGGACATCTTTATCATGTTGTCTTCCAATCCATGATCACAGTATACCTTGCTTGGCTAATATTTTGTTATATCTATACCTTCTTAATACTTTTTTTTCCCTTCAGGAATCATTTCTACACGGGTCTATCCAAGATCTTGGAAGCAACTGCTCTAGTTACAGATATGCAGAAGGAGCTCTTGATTCTTGGCCCTCAAATAGAACAAAAAGCAAAGGTGTGTTTGATTTGGGTTCTCTTTTAAAGATTTTATGGTTTAATATGGAACGGTGTTTGAAAGCAAAGGCTGATACTTGATGGACATGAGTTAGAACTCCAACTTTATTACCATGCAGCTGTGCAACCTCTCTTAGTCTCAATTTTCTTATCTGTAAAATGAGGGAAACAATAACAACAATAGCAAAGTAGTAACATCATTATATTTTAATAATTAAATGTGATAATAGGTATATAGCTAATTGTAAAACTCACATAAAAAATCTGAAGTTATTAGTTAAATCCATCTGAAACACTCTGTGGTAACTTGCATTTTGCCAAGTATTTTAAAAATCATTACTCATCGTCATTCTTTATCTGTATTGTATGAAATGATATTTATTGTAGTCATTATTAGCCTGATAAACAAATATATTTCAAGCTGATTTTGACAAACTCTCTAATAATGAGGTGAGCTATTTGAATTTCTCTTTAAGAATGATATCGTGTCTCAAAATTTATTCTAAGGAGAATTGTTTGGTTCATTAGGGAAAAGAAGCCTTAATGGAAAAACTACAGAAAGATTCACAAGTGGTTGAAAAAGTTCAGATGCTTGCTAAACAAGAGGAAGAAATCATGGCGAAAGAAGTAAGAATTGTGGCAGGGTATGCTCAGGTAAAAGTAAATTATAATCAATAAAAATCATTTAGAGATTTTGCAGAATTGTTTCCTACCCCCAAAATGTAAAGGCCAGGCTGACTGTTCTTAAATATATGTGTCCCAAGTCTGCATACTTTTCATTTTTATCCCAGAAAATATTTATTGAGTACCTACGACATGCAAGACACTATTAAATGAAAACAGGAAGTACAAAGACACAGGGTCCCTGTCCTTGAGAAATCTTAGGAAGACAGATAAGCTGGTTCTTCCGGTTACAATGAACAAAAACCCATGCAAGCCATATCAGAAATACATGTGGCCTCCAAGAGGATCATCTACAGGAAGCGCAGCAGCTCTAGGGACTGTCTATTTGGTTTGTGTCACTTCTCTCATTGCCTGAATAATCCTCTCTTTTTAAACTGGCTAATTCCCCTCCATACCCTCCAGTCAGAATCCCAGCAGGAACCAAGTCTGGGGTAGCAAATTACCAGTTGTTCAACCCTGGTCTAACCAATAGCCACCCCTACTCAGAAGGCAGAGAGTTTCATGTCTGCCATGTGCAAAGGTTTTTAATGAAACAACTCCATCAATTAAAAGATACATATATAAGTTAAAACCTCAATATGAGTGTATTTATTTATGTGAAACACATGAGCTACTATCATTAATATCTCAAAGCACAATAAATACTCGGGGCAAGTTTTATTATAAATAATAGTGAATGTGAATGTGTATTTCTAATAGTCTTTTTGATAATTTCAAAATGTTTTGCCTGACTTCTTGTCAGATCTGATTAGGCTGAAGAAGAGTTCCTACCAGGGATAAGAGAAGTATCAGCCTGCCTTTCTGTCATTGTTCACTTGTACTTGCAGTGTTAGCATTATCTTCGATCCAAGGTTTCTTTGAGAAACCTTTTTAAGCTACCTGTCCATATTTTAAGGGCTAATTTACTTCAAGCTGGATGGCTTAATAGGTAAACCCCCCTCCTTGGACACAAATACCGTAAACTGCAGGCTTCCTGCTGAGTGTTTAGGAAACGGGGAGGCCACTACAGCCAACCCTTCCAACGTGTGGAACTTCACCTCCTCCCTCAAGATGCCACGTAAGTCTCACTGTGAGCAACCCATAACCTCAGTTAGGCCAACCATATGAAGGTGCCACTATTAACCAGTATATTTATACGAGTACAGCTTAACTTCAGTCTTTAATTTTTTAGGCCAAAAGAAAATGGATATGGAGGAATTAATGTGTTTTGGGGGGATTTTTTGTTTTTGTTTTTGCCAGACCCCAAAAAAAACCCATCCTACTTCAGAGGTATACTCAGGTTTTATAGAACCTGAAGCTTATACAATTTTGAGGCCATTTTTTTAAAGAATACAAAATTACTAGTTTACAATTATACATGAAAGTGAATATTTATTTAGAAGAAGTAAAGAAATCAAAGAAAATACAAATTTTTTAGAAGTTGACAATTATTACAAACATCACAAAATTTAGAAAAATAACATAATAATGTTTGGTAATTAACTGTCTTACACATCCCCAAATACTTTTTTCCTACATTTTTTTCACTGCATATCCTGTGATTGCTTCTTCATGATTTTGTAATATCATTTCCTATAGAATCTTTAGCATAGTTGATAAAATGTGTTTTTCATTTTTGAACGTTTGGAAAAGTTTCTTTCAACTTCATCATTGATCATGCCATGAACATTTTTAGTATTGCTATCAAATTTGGTATAAGTAGCAATGACATTTCAAGATTCCTTGTGCAGTGATTAATCTTAAATACTGTTTGAATTGAGAACATTCATTGACCAATTTTCCATCAGTGTCTTTATTATAGAGGTGTTTTCTGATATCTATAGTTTTATTAGTATCAATATTTCTTGCAAACTCAGCCACAACCTTGAATTTTTCCAGCGATCATATGAAACATTCTTCTTCATTAATTGGATTATTAAACAGATCAAGGGCCAGATCATTACTTCTATCCTAAATTTATTTTTAACTCTTAATAAACTGTTGCTTCGGTATGATCCGACATTTTTCATTACATTTTGCTCCTCAGTATCAAAAAATCTCTGTTGATTTTAACAATCACTTTTATTTAACATTCCCCCGGTTTTTATCGTAATTATTTATTTGTAAATAAGAATTAAAAATTATAAAATAAGGCACTTTTGACATACAATCTGTACAAGGAATCTGTAATTTCTCACTTATTTCATGGAGACATTCTGAAACATCTTTCCAAAGGCAATAATTATTACCTAAAAACCCAGGAATTCTGATGAATTCTTGTTGCACAACTCCCGTCAAAAAAGAGAGAAACTGCGTAAAGCTTAGAATAGTATACACTGCGTTATCAAGTATATTCATGAAAGAGTGGAATTCCATTTTGAGTAGGTGTCGATGAGGATCTAACCGTCTACTTACCATTTTACTCATCTAATAAATGGAAGGATTTTCCACAGACCAGATTCTGGTGCTGAGAACTCGTAAGTACAGGTTATATTACAGTCTGACCTCTGGCCCCGTACCTTAATGTCACGTCACCACGAAAGTCGGAACAGTGGACAACAGAAGTATTTCCAGAGGTCATTCCTATTTGAGGTAGTATGCAATAACTTAATTATACAGAGAAGTGACTGTAAGCTATATAAATATAATTCCCAACTCATCTTGTTATCCAGATCCCAGTAATGTCCACAGCCATTCCAGCACCACCTGTCATGATAGAATACCTGACAAAGTGTGAGTCAAAGTGTAAAGAGAAATTGGTCTTATCCGATTGCAGTTAAAATGCCTTACTTCTGCAAGTCTTACAGGAATGTATGACCCTGCAAACATATCGACAGGAATGTTTTGGCAGAGTTCCATCCAGGACCTCGGAAGGGGCCTGTACAGCTGAAGGGTCTGAAACTTAAGCTTCATTAGCTTTACCGTAATTCCACCTTTAAGTGGACCACTCCTCAAAATGGCAGTGTTCAAACTACACTGAGTCTAATATGGAAGGCGGAAACCACTCAGTGTTTTTGCTTCTCACGGATGTCTCATCGGGGATTGCATAATACGCTAATTTAGGACAGTAACACATGTTTCTAACAGGATAAGCATGTGTGTACGTCCCTAAGTTATGCAGATGCATAACTTACGGGCATTGCAAAAATGTCAAATTACATTTTCCAACTTCAAAATATAAAAATTTTAAGTCTGCAGCTATATTCATTCATATGTATTTAGGGGCTTATAACTTTAGTGCAGGAAGCTGACAATGAATTAAAAAGTGTACTGCCAGCTGTCAACAAGGCAGTTGTGGCTCTAAACGCCCTGGAAAAAGCTGATATGTCTGAATAAAGGTGAGTAATTTACCGGTTTCTTTTGAGTTGGAAAAACTCAAAATAAAGCAAAAATACTTAGTAAAAGTTAAGTCTATATTCCATTTTTAGATTAAGCCATTTTACCTATCTTGGTTACTTTAAATTTTGCATCATGTGCTTCGTATACTATATCTTATCAATGTTATGCCATCATCTGTAAGGCATATCAGCATTTCATGTACCCTTAAGAAAGAAAAAACACTGCCATGCATACTATATGACGTGCCATTGGTTATAACTAAAACCCAATCTCAGAGAAGTAAAAATGTGCATCTTAGAATTGATAAAATATTGTATTACCTAGACTAGAAAGAAAACGAACAGTGATTATATAAACACCTGACCTGAAGTTCCAAAAATAAGAGGACGGTGTTCACTGCACTGCTGCTTGCGCCAGTGTAGCTATAGACTTTCGGCCACTGCAACAAGGTGTCACTATGGGAAGCACTTCCCCTTATGCCCTTTCCTAAACCCAACTTTCCAAATGCAGGGGGAAAAGTGATTAAAGAGAAATTCGTAAGAAAATACAAGAAGAAATGAAATACTTTAAGGCACAAAGATCTGAACCCGATGGTTCTGATTTGCATCATCTGAGATGATTTTTAACTAGAGCTCTCCAACTCAACAAACGGAGGCAATTTGCCTATTACATCTTCGAATGTGTTGAGATTTCACTGTTTATAGAAAGTAGTATTTTGATAAAAGATGCTGAAATATGAAGCAAATCTACCATGATATTTTTAACACATTATTAACTCTGAGGATAAGAACAGAAAATGGCAAAAAAGGGTTTTTTTTAAACCAGTGGATTTTTATGGAAAAGAACAGAGAACATCAATGTTGAACTTACTCTACCCAAAGTTGAAAAACAAATGCACAGAGAGAAACAAACAAGAGGAAGGGAATGGATTCTTGACTTCTTCTTCCTTTTCTGCCCCATTCATTTGTATTCATTTTTAGTCATTCATTTATCCATTCATTCAGCAAATATATTGAGGGCACACTGTGTGCCAGGCCCCATTCTCTGTGCTGAGGTGACAACAATTAACAGTTGGAAAAAGCCTTTATGATGAGGTGACACTGAAGCAGCCAACTGAATGAAGTTTGGACATAAACTAGGAAGGTCCAAAGGAAAACAGAAGAAATAGAAAGCACAAAAATCTGAAGGCAGAAACGTGTCGGTGAGTTTCAGGAACTGCAGATGAACCGGGATGGCTGAAGCTCAGTGAACAAGAGGAAGTATCAGGAGATGACATCCAAGAAGCAGCAGGTCCAGCCTTCCCAAACATAGCCCCCTCTGTGCCTCATGACTTTGTTCCTGAAGTTCTATTCCCTTAGCTTTTCTCTGGCAGAGATTCCCAAGAGAGACCTCAGCTCAAACTCCCTCTAGTCTAATATCTGAGGGACAGTGTATCTTAGTGGTTAAGCACATGGGCTCTGGTACCAAGCTTCCTGGGTTGGAAGCCTGGCACTGCTGCTTTCTAGTTGTATAGCCTCTCTGTGCCTCAACTTTCTTTTTATGCAATAAGGATAATAACAAATGGTGAAAGGACTGGACGCCTTAAAACATGTAAAGTGGGACTTCCCTCGTGATCCAGTGGTAAAGAATCTGCCTACCAGTGCAGGGCACTCTGGTTCGATCCCTGGTCGGGGAACTAAGATCCCTCATGTCGCGGAGCAACTAAGCCCACGCACCACAACTGCTGAGCTAGCGTGCCTCAATTAGAGAGCTCGTGTGCCATAAACTACAGAGCCCACACGGCCTGGAGCCCGCGCGCCACAACTAGAGAGAGAAAAAAACCCGCTCGCCACAACTAGAGAGAAGCCCACGTGCCACAGTGAAAAATCCAGCATGCCTCAACGAAGATCCTATGTGCCGCAACTAAGACCCGTCGCAGCCAAAACAATAAAAAAAAATTTTTTTTAAATGTTTAGAATAGAGTCTGGCATTAGGCAAGTGCTCAAAAAAGGTTACGTTAATGCTAAGTGGTTTCCTCTGATTAAGCAGGCTCTTCAGCCCCCCCCCCCCCCCCCCCCCCCCCCCGCCCTAGTACTAAAGCTAAAGAAAACTAACCAAGTCCTTGAATTCCTTGCATATGCTTTGTTTGTTTGTTTTTAAAGACTCTCTCTTGTGATGTTGCTAATGTACCTTTCACTTCACTTCAAAGTGTCAGATAAATGAAATGCCTTATGATATGATCTTCGTTGCTGTTCTTAGGACATGCAGCAGAGACGTCTAGCAGATACACAATTTAGTCCATTCTCTTTCCCAGCTGCTGTTTCCATCATCTTGCCCCATGGCAGTACAATCCTTTGCCAATTTGCAACACTAGCCACTAGAAGAAAAAAGAAGATGGTAGACAATGCAGATTGGAATAAAACAGTAAGGGTCAACGACAGAGTACTTCTTTGTAGTAACGGAGAACTTTAAAGCAGACTTCCAGTGTAAATAAGTCTCACTTCAAATCAAATCTTTTTTTTTTGGAGAGAGGCACATAAGTTGAACTATAGTCAATTGAATCCTGTTTTCCCTTTAACTGACACTAAAGTTCATAGATATTTCATCTTAATTTGATTGTATTCCCATCCTGTTTGCTTTTAAAAGAGTCAAAACCTGGACAAAATTGAAAAATTTGAGGGCTTCTTATTTCTCTTCTGTAAACCTCGTCTCTCTTTTCCTAGTTCCTCTGTTGTTATCTTTCAGTTGGGGGAGACTCACTACCCTGGATAGACCAGTCCCTTTTGTTCCCAGTCCCCAGTGCTGGTGCACAGTGACCACCACCCCAGTAACTTTTCATTAAACCTTACTTCTTGTGAATGTTATCTTGACACTTTCCAAAGTGTCAGCTTCTCATCAGTTGTGCAGTGGCATGTCAGCTGATTAGGACACAACTTCCAGTGTTCCAATAATCATATTATTAATAACTCCAGAGGCAAATTCCCATCTACCCTCCCTCCCTCGACTTTGTTTTATCTGTGACCCTTATCGTAGGAGTTTTAGACCAGAATGAAGAAAACTCAGAAGATGTGTTTAAAGGGAGTTGCACCTTATAGCACCTCTCAAATTACAAGAATAGGGCTGACCCCCAACTACCCGCCCCCCCCCCCATGCACATATAGTGTCTCTGTCAAGTGGTCATCAGTAAATCAACACTGGGATGAAATAGGAGGGTTCCTTTTTAAAGAACTGTGCAGCAAATACTTTTATAATGAAAAGAATTAACATCCAACTCAGATGTTCTACATATTTAAGTTTTATGCATTTCATCTTCCTAAAGCAAAGATACCCATGTATTAAAGACAACCCAAATTTTTAAAGACACCCAAATAATGAAATAACTATTTGTTGGCAAATAGTACTTTTTACTAAAATACTTGTTAAAAACCTGCGTGTATTATCTTCTGAGATAGTTTACAGGGTACCTTTGATTTCAATTGTGAAGTTGATTAGATTTTCACCATTTATTACAGAGTATATACCCAGCCTCCTTACCTCATACTGACAGTCCTGAATGCAGCTTGTATTCTTCTGCAAAAGAAACCTAACTGGGGTACAGCAAAGTTACTTCTTTCAGAAACTGGTTTCCTGAAAAAATTGATTAACAAGGACAGCATACCTGAGAAGGTAAAAGTTAATCTCTAATTAATGCATAATTGATTCATTCTGTATTCATAATCTACAAGATTCGAATGAAAGTATTAAAATCGGAATTCTGTTTTAGAATTGGAAGACAATGGTGCGGGTTAAAAGATCAGAGAGCAAGCTGCATATGCAAACATCAAAGTTTTCCTGGAAGTGACAAGGAGAAGCTATATGTCACCAAAATCAGAAAAATGTTGTATCTCAGAATCTCTTTATATAACGAGAATAGAAGAGGTCAATAGTGGGAAAAAATCTTTCTGGATGGATTGCGTAATGCTATGAAAGTGCAATGTATGGATAAAGGTGTCTGAGATTTTTTTGTTGATATATAATTGACATACATTATATTAGTTTCAGGTGTACCACATACTGATTTAATATTTGTATACTTTGCAAAATAATCACCACAAAAAGTCTAGTTAATATCCATCACCACACATAGTTACAAAAATTTTTTCTTGTGATGAGAACGTTTAAGATTCACTCTTAGAAACGTTTAGATATACAATACAATATTAGTAACTATAGTCACCATGCTGTACATTATATCCCCAGGACTTACTTATTTTATAACTGGAAGTTTGTACCTTTTGACCACCTCCACCCATTTTCACCATGCCTTTGGCAACCACCAATCTGTTCTCTGTATCTATGAGTTCATTTTTGTTTTTGTTTTTTACGTTCTATACATAAGTGAGATCATATGGTATTTGTCTTTCTCTATCTGACTTATTCACTTAGCATGGTTGTCAAAAATGGAAGAATTTCCTTCTTTTTATGGCTGAGTAATATTCCATTGCATGTGTATATGTATTTTTTTTTCACATTTTCTTTACCCATTCATCCACTAATGGACACTTAGGTTGCTTCCATGTCTCAGCTATTGTAAATAATGCTGCAGTTAACATGGGGATGCATATATCTTTTTGAGTTAGTGTTGTTGTTTCCTTCAGATAAATACCCAGAATCAGACTTGCTAGATCTTTTGATACTTCTATTTTTAATTGACTGAGGAGACCTCATATTGTTTTCCATAGTGACTGTGTTTTAGAATTCCACTTGCTCACCAACACTGGTTATTTGTTGTCTTTTGTTAATAGCCATTTTAACAGGTGGTATCTCATTGTGGTTTTGTTTGTATTTCCCTGATTATTAGTGATGTTAACCTTTGCTTGTACCTGTTGGCTATCTGTATGTCTTCTTTGGAAAAATGTCTATTCAGATCCAAGTGTAGGAGTCACTCGGGTAGCTTTTGGTTTTCTTCCAGAGACGACTGTTCCATGCGTGAAGCTGTAGATTCAGTGGGACCGCGGGAGGGAGGGAGTTCAGAATTCTCCTACGTCACCACCTTGAACCGGATCTCTGAGATTTATTTTTATTCATGTAACAAATGTTCATATAACAACAGGTACCAAACACTGTTCTGAGCACTTTACAAATATTGATTCATGTGGGAGGAGATGGGGGACAGGTTAGAGCACAGAAATTTTTTTTTTAAATAAGGTAGTCTCGATACCTACTATAGGGTTTTGCTGGAGAAGATTTAATTCTGAAGAATGTAGATTTACGGTAGGACTACAAGGAGGATGAGGGCGGGACCAAAGTCCTGAGCAAGCAGTGGAGTTCAGAGCACCAGCAGAGTGGGGCAGGCCATGTTGAGGCCCCACCTGGGTACTATTCTACCTACATCTTGATTTCAGATTTCCAATCTCCATAACCGTGAGAGAATAAGTTGCTGTTGTTTTAAGTTACCCAGTTTGTAGCAATTCATTACAATGGCCACAGGAAACTAATACAGATTGTGGTACCAGTTAGTGATTGCTGCTGTAACAAATAAAGTGGCTTTGGAACTAAATAATGCATAGTGGCTGGAAGAATATCTGAGTAGAGATATTACATAGACGTTGAGCCGAGAGCTAAGTTCAGGGGCAGACTGAAAGATTTGTAGACATAGGAATGGCACTGTCACAGCTGAAAGGGTGAATACTCATTAATTCAATAAATATTGATGGAGTATCTTCTGTGTAAGAGACATTACGATAGTTTAGAAGACCAACTCATTCCTTGATGTTATGAAGCTTACATTGTAACAGGGAAAACAGACATTAAATAGCTACAACACAGTTAATCAGTTAGTTACAATAATGATCTGTGCTCTTAGGAAGTGTAGAGTAGTATCTGAACAATGTGGATTTTTGTAGCAGAACGTGAGCGTCGCTGTCCATATGATTCATGCGTTAATGCAACAGCTCCCCACTCTCTGAAGCATTCTTAGCAAAAGCGATTCCCTGTGGTTATACTTAAATAGATCTTTCAAGCTCAAAAAAATAATAGCTCATCCAAAGAAACGATTAAAAGCCTAACAGTATTTTAAACAATAATAAGAACACAAGTAATAAGTTGAGAACGGACCACCTTCCTTCTAAATTATTCAGCAAAATGGTTCTGTCTTTCCAGGCAAGAGAGGAAGTGTCTAGTTGGAAAGGAGGGGAAAAAGAATATCAGCCTGAGAAAGATTTCATTCTGATTATGGCTCCCCAAAGTATATGAGAAATACTATATAGATAACTCTAAACTAGTTTGTACCATTTAGATGAGATGGATGGATCCATAGACATGTAACACAACTAAGCTAGAGAATGTCCTCAGTGAGCCCCAGTGTGCCCCAAGCCACACAGTCATAATTGACCAGATAGACCTTTGTGTAGGGACTGTACCCTGCCAACATGCCTCTTATGAGGCAGAAGTCGAGGGTGGTTTTCCAAGTCACCTCACACAAGGTGCACAAGAAGGAGACTTCAGACCTCCTTATACACCAAATTCCACAAAGCTGGAGAAAGTTGACTCGTTTTATTTTTGTTTTAAAATGGAGTTCTTTTTAAAAAACTATAATAGAGCTACTGTAACAATAACAGTAATAACAAGATGTTTATAGTAGAGGCTTTTCCCCTCATCTTAAAAAAATTAGTGGTACTAGAGCCATTTTGTACCCGGGTATGTCTTTGATTCTACTTTTGAAGAGTAGTCGAGTATTTTTATATGAAATAAAATTTCATTCTAGTGTAGTTTGGGGAAAACTTGAGATAAATAATATTTCTTTCTTGTGTAATAAGTGAACTGTATTCTCTCTAGGTTTTCATAAAGCTGAAGAAGATTTTTATCTTACCTGATTTCAACCCAAGCAAGATTGCTCTAGTTTCTGTTGCTTGTTGCTCTATGTGCCAGTGTGTTACAGCGTTGAATAACTACCATGAAGTACAGAAGATATGCATTTTCCTCTTAAATATCTATAACAATTTGGAATTAACACATCATTGTCCCAGAAAAAAAAATTTTATTGTTCAAATGAACTTCTGTGACTATAACATCTACAAGGCCATAAAAAACATTGACTTTGCTTGGCATGAGGTTACAGCCATCACCATGAATGGGGTTTGGAAGAACCTTTGCCTGCAGTTTGTTCACAATTTTCATGGATTTGAGAAGGTGAATAAGGAGTCCAAAGAGGTCTTTCAGCAACTTAGTGACCCTCAGCGAGAAGCTGGAGCTAGATCTGCAAGAGGACGACTTCACTGAACTCCTTGCTGTGCAACACGAGGAGCTTACTAATGAAGACCTGGTGGAATTGGAGGCCCAGAGAAAGGACGAAGAGAGACAAGAGGAAGAAGTAACTGAAGAACCCAAGAGACTCACGATGCAGGAAATGGCAAGGGGATCTTCTTTATTTGAGGAGGCACTGTTAGTTTTTGAGGCACAGGACCTGAACTTAGAACAGTACACGAAGGTTGCAGCAGCCGTTCAGAATACAATCCAGTGCTACCATGTCATCTATGAAGAGAAAAAAAGAGCTACTACCCAGACATCACTGGATCGTTTTTTCAAGGGGGTAGATAGAATTGAATCCAGCAAGGAACTAAAACCTGTGCCATCAATGTCAGGCGTGAGTGAAGTTGCAGCTCGCCCTCCGTCTCCTATTGCTGACGATCCTTCAGCTCTGCCATCTCCCACCTCCTCTCCCTCCTCCAGTCAGTAACTCTTCTTGCCTGTTCCTCGATGCCAGCCCCTGGATGCCAGCTGTTGGGCTGTACTACTGTACTTTTCAAGGTACTGTCCTGTAAGGTTAAAAATGTTTTCTTTATTTTTTGTTTGTTTTTTATGTATTATTTGTGTGAAAATATTAGAAACCTATTACAGTACTATAGAGCTGATTGTGTTAGTTGGGTACCTAGGCTAACTTTGTTGGACTTACGAACAAATTGTACTTATGAGCACATGCTCAGAATGGAACTCGTTCATATATAGGGCACTCACTGTATGGTATTAACAGATACACACTACTATACCTAAAAATAGATAAGCGGCAAGGGTTTACTGTATAGCACAGGGAATTATATTCAATATCCTATAATAACCTACAATGGAATATAATCTGCAAAACAAATATTGAATCAGTATACTGTACACCTGAAACTAACATAATGTTGTAAATCAATAACAAAAGAAAGAAAACTGATTTTAGCTACAAGTATTAAAATTGTACATACCGTATGACCCAACATGCCACTGCTAGGTTTGTACCCAAAAGAAATGCATACATAAGTTGACCCATAGAATATAAAAGAATGTTCATTGTAGCGATATTCATACTAGCCAAAAACTTTAAACAATCCAAGTGCCCTCAAAAGTAGAATGGATAAAAATCTAGTTATATTCAAAAAATGGAATACTCTACAGCAGGGAAAATAAATAAATGCAGCTATAAAACAGCATGGATGATGCCAGACAGAAAACAGTATATACCATAAGATTTCATTTCCCTAAAGTTCAAAAATTAGTAATACAGGTGTTTAGGAATACATACTTTAGTAAAATAATAAAAGTATGAAAGTCAGAATGATTCATTTTTTAAAATAGAAACTTGATTTGCTATTGAGTTCAAAGTTTTTTTCTATCACAACACTGACTTCTACTCTCTTCTTTGCACTCAAGTATAATCTATTGTAATCTATGTCCATAAGACGTTATGGAAAAACCTGAAAACTTTTGGCCAACCCAATATATTCCAACCAGCAGAAATACTTATGTTTTTCAGGAGTCTTCACCACCTTTCATATTTTCTTTTATGTAGAATTCAGGAACATCCTATCCTTCACAAGCTTAAACAAAAAACTTTTTTCTTGTATTTTGAAAGTAAACAGTATCTTTGGATTCTCCTGGGGAGGCCCCTGCTTCCTTCCATTGTAAGGTTCCCTGGTGTCCTCCTCCTTCTCTGATCTCAGTGGACCTTCGTGGCTTTTTTCTCCCAGGCTGCTGGCATGAAATCAGAGTGGCAGGCAAAGAGAGGCCATGTGAGGATGAAAAGTTTATTAGTCTTGGAGTTAGCTTCTGAGTCAAACCCTAGGTCTGCCTTTTATTCTGAGAGCAACCTCAGTTCCGCCTTCTGAGAAATAAGGGTTGTTATAGAAATTTAAGTAGATAAAGCATCTATGTGCTTGGCGGGTGGTAGGTGTGCATTAGAGTGGCTATTATTATATCTGTATAATTCTGTACTATTACGTTTCATATACATCCTAAGATCCTTGGGAACAAGTACTCTATCTTACATTTCTTTTCTGTTTCCCATAGCATGTGTGCTGTGATGAACATTCATCCTTAGTGTTAAACAGAGAAGTGTAATATTCTGAATAATTACTCACCCTACCAAAAATTTCATATCCCAGTTGTTTTAAGTTGTTCATTTCCTTAGTCCTTTTTTTTTTTTTTTTGTGGTACGCGGGCCTCTCACTGCTGTGGCCTCTCCCGTTGCAGAGCACAGGCTCCAGATGCGCAGGCTCAGCGGCCATGGCTCACGGGCCCAGCCACTCTGCAGCATATGGGATCCTCCCGGACCGGGGCACGAACCCGTGTCCCCTGCATCGGCAGGCGGACTCTCAACCACTGCGCCACCAGGGAAGCCCTTCCTTAGTCCTTTTAAAGATTATTTGATAATCTATAGGATCTTTCAGTATCCTGTAGGATATTAAAAATGTGAAGAAGTTTATGAAACAGCAAAAGCACTAATGATTTCATTCCAGATCCACCTATGGCATCATCGGGGGCTCCCTCTTAGTCAGTATTCAACAGAGAATGCCGCCTTGGTCAAGAACAGCCTGCAGTGGCCACTGCTGATTGACTCGCATACGCAAGCACACAACTGGATCCGTCAGATGGAAGGATCTAGGCTCCAGGAACTCTCCGTTGAGGATAGCAGTTACATCCAAAACGTTGAAAATGCTATGAAAACAGGAGGGCGTGTCCTCTTACAGGTATTTACACAAAATGGCCTAATTCCAGGCAGCTGACACACAGATTGTAGGCACTGAGCATAAAGTCTAAGAGTTTTAAGTGACAGGTAACTTTGTCAAGGGAAAAAATGACAAATAAATAGATACCAATATCTAGATATTAACAAGATTTACATGTTTTAAATGTTGTGCCTTTTCAACTGATTTATTTGTTGTAAAATGAATTTTTTATTTATGTCTATTGGGCTTTTCAGAATCTCCCTGAGACATTAGCTCCAAATTTAAAGGCAATTTTGAAGAAGGATATCTATCAGAAAAGAGGACAATATTTCGTAAGGATTGATGATTCTGAGATTGAATACAATTCCAAATTTAGGTAATGTCTCTCACAGTTGAATTGAGTCAAATGTTATATTTTTAAACACAGATAATATTGAAGTCCCCGTATTTCAGCCCTGATAAGTTTCTCCTAGAGGAAAAAGTAAGATTGCATTTTGAACGTTCTTTTTGTTTTTGTGTTTCCAGTAGTACTTATTAGTATACAGAGTAGAGAATGGATTTTTAAATATGTAAAGTCATTCCAAACCAATATTTTTCAAATTGTGCCTGATGAAAGCTGTGGGCTCCATGAAGAGTCTTCAGAAGCTGTGCAGGGGTGGTGGTGGGGGTGGTGGGATGAATTGGGAGAATTGGATTGACATGTATACACTGATGTGTATAAAATGGATGACTAATAAGAACCTGCTGTATAAAAAAAAAAAATTCAAAACATAAAAAAATGTTTAAAAAAATATTAATTAAAAAAATAAAAATAGGGCTTCCCTGGTGGCGCAGTGGTTGAGAGTCCGCCTGCCGATGCAGGGGACACAGGTTCGCGCCCCGGTCCGGGAAGATCCCACATGCCGCGGAGCGGCTGGGCCCCTGAGCCATGGCCGCTGAGCCTGCGCGTCCGAAGCCTGTGCTCTGCAACGGGAGAGGCCACGACAGTGAGAGGCCCGCGTACCGCAAAAAAAAAAAAAAAAAAAAAAGAAAACTGGAAATGGCAATGTACAGCGTGCTTAAACAATGATAAAATAATGTGTTGGGCCTCTCAGAGGAAACTTAGATTACCTTATGAGGGTTCTCTTTTCTCCAAGAACTTGAAAACTTCACTAAGAATATATCAGTTTTTATTAGAGAAAAAAAGCCCTCTTCAGTTTTTACTTTCCATCCTGTTTATCACTTTCTCTTTCTCTCCTTCTCAAACTGTCACTCTCCGTAGATATACACGAATACGTACCCATGTATATACAGACGTATAGATCTATTACATAGTTTTTAACATCCTATATGATTCCAAACAGCAGAAGAGGATACCTCACATCCATACTTTCGGTGATGACTTACTTTATGGGCTGTATTTAGTACTTATTCTGACTTATTCTACCTCAACCCACTTTTCTAGGCTGTATCTCCCAAGGCACTTGTTCACTCGGGCAAAAATTTCCATAGGTTCAGCCTTCTTGTTTGCAGTGGAAGTATTTGGAAGTTGAATGATATAACTTTGAGTGAAGAATTAGCAATGTGTTGAGTTAGTAAAGGTTTTAACCAACAACATTCTATAGTTTTCTCTCCAGCCTTGCATTTCTGTCCGCTTCCTCTTCTTTACACTGTATTCTTCTGCTGTGAGCATCCACAAGGGAACTATGAAACCAAAATGCAGCTGCCCGGCTTAAATTTCTAAAAACTTCACTAATGTCATTCATTCTGTTATCAGACAGTTATTCTTTTAGAAGTTTAAAAACTATTTCATCATTTCTCTTTTTCACATTTATTTCATCACTTGAGGCAGAAGATGAAGATTACTTAATTGTATGGTTTCAATAGATGCAAACCGTGGAATATGACACAACAATTTCTACCAGTTTTTTCATTCATTATTCATTCAATAAATATTTATAGGGAAACTATACTATTTGCCAAAAATCATTCTAGAGACTAAGGACACAGCATCAACCAGACAGTCGTCGTATCAACCTTCAAAAAGTGTGTTAAGACAGAGAGAAACAACAGAATGGCAGAAAACAATGTATCATTTTAAAAAAGAGATTAGAGAAATGTTTTTCAGAACAGAGTTTCAAAGGCTTAATAAGAGTAATTAATGATACATTAAAAATATTCTGTATTATCAGAGAATGATTAAGGGAAATTCATACTTCTTTATCAAATCAAGCCTTTAAATATTTATTACTGTCACCTTAGCAGCCCACACTGGGAGAGGAAAATGTGAAAAAATTTTTCTTAAATTTAGGAATTAAAGAAATATGTTCACAAAATACTGCTAAGAGGAAAAATAGCAGGCTACAGACATGTAGCCTGTAAAGTACATGTATGTACGGTATAATATTTTTATTTTAAAAATGACAGAAAGAGAGATGCAGACAGAGAGGGGAAAAAGAGAAAAGTATACTTACACCTACTCTGTCGGATTTCAGATTATTTTTGTTTTTCTGTTTAATTTTTTGTTTAGTGTGTTTTTGCTTTTGTTGTTTTTGGTTTGTTGATTAAATTAAAAAAATAATTTCAGACTTGCAGAAAAATTGCAAGAATGATACAAAAACTATACCCTTAACCTCTCTTCCTTTAAATGAGTTAATGATTGTTAACATTTGCCCTCTCATTTCTTTCATATGTACATACATGTATATGTAATTTTTTCTGAATCATTTGAAAGTAAGTTGCAGACATAATGCCACTTGACCTCTAAGCACTGCAGCGTGTATACTGATTATCGAATCAACAGAAATTAATCATGTCTAGCCTGTTGTCCCAATAATATCTTTTATTGCAAAAGAAGAAAAAAGTTAGGTCCAGGTTCCGATTCAGGATTTCTCATTGCATTCGGTTGTCATGTCTCTTAAATCTCCTTTGTTCTAGAATAGTTCCTCAGTCTGTTTTTGTCTTCCACAACTTTAACATTTTGTGAAAAGTACAGGCCGGTTATTTTGTGAAGTGTCCATCAGTTTGGATTTGTCTGCTATTTTCTCATGGTTAGAGTTAGGTTATGCAGTGTTGCAGGAATACCACAGAAGTGACGTTGTATCCTTCTTGGTATATCATAGCAAGAGGCACAGGACGTTAATCTGTCCCACTACTGGACAGAGTTAGGGGGACCAGAGATAGGAAAAAGCTAGAGAAGCAAAGAACAAGGAAAGGACACAAATTCTATACTCTATACTCTGGTTTATAGAAGTATAGAATATTAATTTTGATCATTTAATTAAAGTGGTATCTACCAACTGTAGGGACTTTCAGATGATCTATACATCTCAAACTTTCACCCACTACTTTTCACTTCCATTGATAATTTTTGACTGAATTATTATTGAATTATTTGCCAATGGTAACTTTCTAACTCCACAATTCCTTCTAAATGTATTAAATTATGTTCTACTATAAGGGAATTTTCTTTCTCCCCATTTATTTATTTGTTTATTTATAACAGCATGGACTCATAGATTTCTACTGTATTCAATGGATTATAAACTTTTACCATCGTTGTTTATTATGATGTTCAATTGTGCCAGATTTGACCAGTAGAACTCGTCATTTTGTCCTTAATTTGTAATTTTTTCCAAGGTTTTTGCAATAAGCCTATATCATTTTTGTACCTAAGGGAGGGAAAACTACTTTTTCAAAATGGGAATTAATGGGTCTTATGCAAATTCTTATGCAACATGAAAGTTCTTATGGTTTGATTATTAAAAGGGTATCTAAGACCATTTCAAACATTAAAATAACTATGATTCTTAGAACATGTTGGTTTCATTAAAGTTTTTCACATTAAAATATTCATGAATTTTTTATTTTGCAGATCTAATAGTCCAAATGTGACAATAGAGCCTGGGTTTAGGCTATGGTTAAGCTCAAAATCAGACAGTTCTTTCCCAGTTCCTATTCTTCAAGAGAGTTTAAAGGTAAGGACAAAGTATAACAGATTTTAATATTGACTCGGAAACACGATTTGAATGTAAATTATCTTGCATTCATAATTCTGAATTAAGAAGAGAGTGCTAATTGTAGTATGCTAAATTTCTGCTATGCTCAGCCCTGCACTGTGGACCAGGAAGGATGCAAAAGTATAGACAAGATCCTTGGTTTCAAGTGATTCACAGTGTAGATGTTTGTTTTCTCAAACAAGGATGCTTAGGCTTCCAACTCTTATAAACCAGAGTACAGAGTATAGAATTTGTGTCCTTTCCTTGTCCTTTGCTTCTAGCTTTTTCCTGTCTCTGACCCCCCTAACTGTTTCATAATTTGTTATTAATTCTCTGAAAAAGGTCTGGCAAAAAGCAGGTTGAAACTATTGACTAAAAAGTCCTAATTAAAAATTATCTGTGACTTCTAATCATATTCACCATTAAATTTAAATAAATACTAAGACATGGTCGATTCTGTTAAACAAGTGTCCAGCTGACCAAAAAGTGGAGTCCTAATAGCAAAGAAAACTGACCAATGGCATAGGCAGAATGTGTGCCAGAGATTTAACAGAACTGGATGAAGATAGAGGAAATGGGGTAGATGGGACAGTTTCCTGATAGAGTCCCAGTCCAGCCTGAGAATAAATCAGATTTACTCGTGGGAAGCAAAGAAACTTCTCCCTGTTACACTGACCCCCAGCTATTCCCCGGCCCCTGGGTGTATTTACCCATGCCGACGGTACTGAGCCAATTCCCAACAAACCTGCCCCTGTAGAAGGCGGGACATGGATGGGAGAAATCCACAACTTTTAGTCTGAGACTCAAGATATTCCAGTTACTCCCAGGGCCAGACATTATGATGTCAAACAGCCTTTTATCTTTGGCCAGGAGCAGGGCATTTGGGAGGTGGAGGTGCTGGGGACAGAGATAGAGCTTTAAGGAACATTTTATTGTAAGTGCTCTGTGAATAAATCAAGCAGTCTTATCCTTGGTTCAGAAATCTCATGTTCACGTACACACACACGCACACACATATCATATATACATATCTACACGCATTTATACGTATCCTATATATATATACCCACACAATACACATATACACATACATTTATATGTCTATGTATGTATACATAGACACATATACATTTATATGTCTATGTATGTATGTCTTTGGAAACTGTGCAAGTAAAGAAACATTTTCAGAGCCTTCAGTTTTGGACTTACAGCCACACTCTTAAAAAAAAAAAAGCCCTCCAAGTGATTCTCTCCCCAGTTTACCCCCTGTACCTCCTCACTTCAACTTTCCTAGTTAAAAAACCAATCAAAGTGATTTTCAATTCAAGCAGAACACTTTAGTAACACACCAAATTATCTGTTATGATTAGATACTTTTGTTGGTTACATGAGTTCTCTGTTTCCTGTAATTTGGAGCCCCCTCTATCTGCTGCCTTGCTGAGGCCATGCAACCCTGATTCTGTTACAGCCATTTAGCTACCATTGAGCATTTAGAATATAATAACTCTTCACTGTCAAACTTTCTGAAATGCTGGGAGTCCAGAGCAAGCAGGAGTGCTTTTAATGACAATGTTGTACTTATTTTTTTCTTTTCTTTTGCGGTATGCGGGCCTCTACCTGCTGTGGCCTCTCCCGTTGCGGAGCACAGGCTCCGGACGCGCAGGCTCAGTGGCCATGGCTCACGGGCCTAGCCGCTCCGCGGCATGTGGGATCTTCCCGGACCGGGGCACGAACCCGCGTCCCCTGCATCGGCAGGCGGACTCTCAACCACTGCGCCACCAGGGAAGCCCTGTTGTACTTATTTTAAGGTATGAATTGGAGCAATAGGAAATATGATACAATCCTTTTACAGAAGTTTTCAAATGGGAAAAGAATAACACAAGATTTTCGATTTGCCATTGAATCTTAAAAACAGTTATATTCTTAGGTAGTTCTCTATGCAAAGAAGAGTCCCCCCTAGTCCTAGTGCCTGTATCTGTCCTCACATGTTGTTTTTATTCACATCTGTTTTAGAGATTGCACTGGAAAATCCCCAGGGGTTGAAAAGTAATTTACTTCAGACATTTGGATATAGTGGGAGTGGAGAGGTAACAGGAGATATTTGAAAAACCAGACTGTGGACCATGGTGGAAAAAACGTTTATTCAGCTTATGTTTCTTCAATGCTCTGATCAATGAAAGAAAAATTTATGGAATGTTGGGCTGGAATTTTGCATACGCGTTTAGTTCTCAGACTTGGAGGTAAGTGTGGTACCTTAAACAATAACAATAAGATACAGAAAGCCTAGTGTGTATCTACACAAATACTAAGTGTTTTTCATGGTTCTAAGATAATGAACTCTGTAACTAGGCAATAAGGGCTGGCTAACATTTAAAGCAGGGACTTGCCTTTTTTCCGGGAATCAAATTACAGCTCCTCCGCTTGTAGCTGAACAAGGATTTACAAGCCATTGAGCAAGCTTATTAACCTCTCTGGGTCTTAGTTTCCTTGGCCAAAAAAGTACCTGAGCCAAAGGGTATTATAAGAGGCAGACTAGTCAATAGAGGCAAAGCACTTAGAACAGTGTCTGACACATATAAATCACCACAGAAGTGTTTGTTGTTTTTACGTATTCATTTAAAGCAAGAAAGATTTCATTGACCCATTGTAGGGGAAAAACTTTAGCTTAAGAGCCTTTCTTCACTATTCTCTATATAGAACCCTCTATTTATGTTTAATATTGCAGGCTGTTTTTTTTTAAATTGAAGTATAATTGATTGACAATGTTGTATTAGTTTCTGGTGTACAGCACAGTGATTCAGTTATATATACTATTCTTTTTCATATTCTTTTCCATTACGGTTTATCACCGGGTATTGAATATAGTTCCCTGTGCTACACAATAGGACCTTGTTGTTTATCCACTTTATATATAATAGTTTGCATCTGCTAGTTCCAAACTCCCTATCCATCCCTCCCCTGCCCCCAACTCTTGGCAACCACAAGCCTGTTCTCTATGTCTGTGAGTCTGTTTCTGTTTTGTAGATAAGTTCATTTGTGTTATCTTTTAGATTCCACACATAAGTGGTATCATATGGTATTTGTCTTTCTCTGTCTGACTGACTTTGCTTAGTATGATAATCTCTAGGTCCATCCATGTAGCTGCAAATGGCATTATTTCATTCTTTTTATGACTGAAATATTCCATTGTGCATATATACCACGTCTTTTTTAATCCATTCACTTGTCATTGGCTATTGTAAATAGTGCTGCTATGAACATAGGGGTACATGCATCTTTTCAAATTCTAACGTTGTCCGGATATATGCCCAGGAGTGAGATTGCTGGATCATATGGCTTTTTGAGGAACCTCCATACCATTCTCCATAGTGGCTGCACCAATTTACATTCCCACCAATGGTGGAGGAGGGTTATCTTTTCTCCATAGCAGTGTGTTTTCTTTATTGCTAAAGGAAACATGGGTAGCACCTGCTTAAATTTTTACCAGGTTAATTTTCTTGCAGTGGTGCTCTCAGTGCAGAACATTGCCTTGATTACCCACTCAGTTATATGTAATGGCAGATCCAAAAGAAACTTTCTGAGGAAGATCTTGATTCTGCCTCTGGGTGTCTATCTCCTAGACCCACGCTAGATGGGTACCCTTCCATCTCTCCTACGTGTGCATTATGCTTTTCAGTTTTCACAAGGGGCTGTCATACTCACTGCAAGCCACACTGCCTATCAGAGTATGTGCTTCTGCACGTAACCAGAACATAACATGAAACAGCTGCATTCTGGGTATTTGTCAAGGAACATGAGCTCAAGCACATGTCTGTCCAAACCTTACTCAAAGCTTAAGCAAAGGCAAACGATATACTGAGGGGGAAATACTTGCACCATGTATTAGACATATGGTCATAAGCAATTCACAGTATAAATACAAAAAGGCAATAAGATTGTGAAAACTTGCTCAACTTCATCAGTTATTGTGATGGCTAATTTTATGTGTCAACTTGACTGGGCCACAAGATCCCCAGATATTTGGTCAAACATTATTCTGAGTGTGTCTGTGAGGTTGATTTTGGATGAGATTCATATTTAAATCAGTAGACTGAGTAAAGCAGACTGCTCTCCCTAAACTGGGTGGGCCTCATCCAATCAGTTGAAGAACCAAATAGAACAAAAAGGGAGATCCTCTTGCCTGACTGCCTTTGAACTGGGATATTGGTCTTTTTTCCTGCCTTTGGACTTGAACTGAAACATTGGCTCTTCCTGGGTCTCGAGCCTGCTGGCCTTCAGACTAGAGCTACACCACTAGCTCTCTTGGATTTCCCACTGCCAACTGCAGATCTTGAGATCTGTCAGCCTCTACAATTGTGTGAGCCAAGTCCTTATAATAAAGCTCTTTCTATATGTATATACAACCTATCGGTTCGGTTACTCTGGAGAACACTGCCAAATGCAATCATCAAGGAAATGCTGATTAAAACCACAATGAGATACCACCTTTCACTACCACAGTGGCTAAAATAAACAAACAAAAATGCAGAGAAACAGGGACTTCCCTGGTGGTCCAGTGGTAAAGAATCCACCTCCCAATGCAGGGCATGCGGGTTCATTGCCTGGTCAGGGAACTAAGATCCCACGTGCTGTGGGACAACTAAGCCTTAGTGACACAACTGCTGAACTTGTGAACCTTAACGAGAGAGCCTGCATGCTGCAAACTACAGAGCCCACGTGTCCTGGAGCCCGTGCACCACAACTAGAGAAGAGAAAACCCGCACGCCACAACTAGAGAGAAGCCCGCGCGTGCCGTAACGAAGACCCAATGCAGCCAAAAAAATAAATAAATAAATAACTATTAAAAAAATAAATTAAAAAAATGCAGAGGAACAGGCACCGTCTCATACTGCTATTGAGAATTTAATTTTTCCTAACTTTCCAGAAGACAATTTGTTAATACATTTCAAAAGCCTTTAAAGAATTCCTGTTATTATTGATATAGAAGAAGTTAGTCACATTTACAAGACTGATGACTAAAATTGGGTTAGAACATGTATAGTATGATCTTATTTTTGCACATATATTTATAGTATATATTTTTTTCAATATATACTAAACCATCTGCAAGGGAAGTAATAAATGGAGGATTATGAATGGCCAGGTGATGGCAGGGTATTTCGTCATGCAAAGAGCTTGGGTGAATGCCAGCAGCGTCACTCGGTGCAGGCTGGAATTCACCGGATGCTGCCCTCCTTTCGGCATTTGGCAGAGAGTGTCCATTAACCCAGAAGCAGCTGGTTACATCATGGCACTGCTCTCCAAAAGAAATACCCTTCCCTTCCTTTGTTCTCCCCTTTAATGTGGCAAATGTGAGGGCATCGTTACCAGCGGGAAAGAGACTGCCTTGGTGCCAAGATGTCTGAGTTTGGGTACCTGATGTTCAGGGAGTTGTCTAGAAATGCCAAATGGTAGCACCTTGAAACTGGGGGAAATTGGATTCATGCACAGCCCTCTCATTAAGGAAGTAGGAACTTCTGGTTCAGTGGGAGGTTGAGTTTGGACACAGCTCCTCCCACTAGGGGGAGTTCCAGACCCAGCCAGCTTATTTTCAGGCAACTTGGAGAGTTTCCTCAGGGGACTGACAATCTGACTAGTGCTATCTACCGACCTACAGGACTAAACATCAATATATTTTCCACCATATGTAAGGCTATCACCACTGAAAGCTCCCCAAAACCTGGACCTAAGCTCCAAAGACAAGACCGGGAAAAGTAACATATCTAACAAGATCCCATAGACAAAGAGAGAAAGAACACAAGAAACAGAAAATTATAAGAGCCCATAAGGATACAAAAGCTCATGCACATACACATTTTACACACACAAGTTTTTTAAATGAGCACTTGTCAAATATTTTTTTAACTCATTGATAGAAGAACCAGCAGGATGGTTAAACTGATCTTTTTAAGTATAGGAGAGGGACTTCCTAGTGGTGCAATGGTTAACAATCCTCCTGCCAATGCAGGGGACACAGGTTGGAGCCCTGGTCTGGGAAGATCCCTCATGCTGCAGAGCAACTAAGCCCTTGTGCCACAACTACTGAGCCTGCGCTCTAGAGCCTGTGAGCCACAACTGCTGAGCCCGCGTGCCACAACTACTGAAGCCCACGTGCCTAGAGCCCATGCTCCGCAACAAGAGAAGCCGCTGCAATGAGAATCCCACACACTGCGACAAAGAGTAGCCCCCGCTCACCCAATTAGAGGAAGCCCACATGCAGCAATAAAGACCCAACACAGCCAAAAATAAATAAGTTTATTTTTTAAAAAGTATAAGAGAACAGAAATATTTGTAGTTACTGAAAGATATTGTAATGAAATATGATTACCAAATTATATATAAAACTGGTAAATACCCTACAAACAATAAAATTGTAACCTTTGGGTTGTAATTTTCTTTATGAGCCAGAAACCATTTGGATTTCTACAGGACAAAATTTCATTTGCATTGTTATCAGAAAGAAACAGACACAGGGCTAACAGTTTTCCGTAAGTTGGCATATACTCTCACAGAGTTGTAAAGTGCTCTAATCAATAGTAAATAGTAAGTCAAAACAAAAGTAGATACTCCTGAAGTATTTACTAATCCTTAAATGAGCATGTTAGACAATGTTTCAGTATGACATTGAAAAGATAACGTGGTCATCCTTTTGCCTTCTTCCAAATTATGGAATTTTAATCTTATTAGCTCAATTTATGATTATAAACTATCTCCAAAGATTATGTATTATCACAAAAAAAGGGCCAGCATCACTGTGTTGGCGTGACTCATTTACACACATGTAGCAAGAGGTGTTAATTAGTGCATAGGCTCCATGTATTCTCATCAACAAATTGGAGTTGTATACACACACCGTGATTTTTGAACTTAAAAAAAAGTGAGGTAGGGACTTCCCTGGTGGTCCAGTGGTAAAGAATCCATCTTCCAATGCAAGGGATGTGGGTTCAATCCCTGGTCAGGGAACTAAGATCCCACATGCCACAGGGCAACTAAAACCCGCATGCCACAGCTACAGAGCCCACGCACCCTGGAGTCCACATGCCACAACTAGAGAGAAGCCCGTGCGCCATAACTAAAGAGAAGCCCATGCACCACAACAAAGAGCCGGCGCCACAACAAACGATCCCGCACACCTCAATGAAAACGAAGACCCTGCGTGCTGCAACTAAGACCCGACACAGCCAAAAAAAAAAAAAAGAGGTAGAACAATTGAAGGAAAAAATGGTCATGGTTGAGACTTGAGTTAATGGCTAGAAAAATCAAATAGAAGGAATAACTCAGAGCATAGGAAGAAAGCTACAGTAAGATGGAAATCATAAGGCAAAAATTAAGAAGGTATTTAAAGGGAACCCCTAACATTCAAATGATATGAATTCCTGAGGAGGAAATTGAATAGATGGAAAAAAACAAACTAAGAAGAAATCTATTTTATTGTCTCTTAACTGATTAAATATTTGAGTTTACAGATTGAAAATCCTTACTAATTCAGGTAGAGTTGTGATAAAGACATACATTTGGACATAAGCTGGAAAATTCCTGAACTCCAAGCTTCGAAGACAAGTTTTATAAGAACAGTGATGACATTTAGACTTGTCATCTACATCACTAGCTAGAAGATAATGGAATAACATCTAGAGAATCTGGGAGACTAAGACTGCATGCCAAGAATCTCATTCCCAGCCAAGGTGTCATTCACTCTGTCAAGGTAAAAGAAGGATATTTGCATATCAGCTAGGACTTAGATAATATATAATTCATGCTCTCTATCTGTGGAAAATGCTTGAGTAAGATCTATACTATGTACAAATATATCAGAATAGAGACCCAAAATAAAGGAAAATGAAAAGAAGTAGAAACTGTGGTGAGCAGTATATTGGTAAGCTTTTCAGTACATTATTAAATCTAAATGGATAATAATAAACGATTGAGGGTGAGTAGTCTAAGTGCTAAATATATATTATTTAAGAGGAAGAGTCATACTACAAGAAAAATTCCCTTAATAGTCTTAAGCTAAGACTACTAAATTATCTCAACAAAGCCTAGGAGTTGGAGTAGAGGGAAGCATGTACGTGAAGAGTGAAGAGGAGAGTGAAAACCTTCTGAAGTGTTTATGTGAGGAAAGGAAAGAGGAGAGGAGGGAAGTAAAAGTTTTCTAAATGTTTCACCTTATTACTGGTTTTAACGTTAGGGAGGGCAGAGGAAAAAAAATGGGGAAATGGAAAATTTTGGTAGGAAAATAATTGATATCTTCTCTTCACTTGAAAAAAAATGTTATTTTAATATGAATTCAAGGAAAGGAAAGGTAACCTGTAATGGAAATGGTATAATGTCTAAATTAATGCAGAAGAAAAAGGCAAGTAAGTAACAATTTGATCAACCTACTAAAAATAAGAGGGAGGGAGAGAAACAACATACTAAAATAAACAATAATGTAAAGCAATATGAAAGGAATATTAACAGTTATTATATCAAATGTAAATGGATTGCATTCTCTTAGCAAAATTATTACATTGGGTTACAAAACAAAACTATAAGCAATTTATATGAAAAACCCTTACATTAATGAAAAAGCTTGAAACTACCAAGAAAATAAAAAACAGCAAAAAGCAGGAATGGTATTATTAATATCAGACAAAATGGAATTTAAGCTAAAAAAGCACAAAACAGTAGCAAGAGAAATAATTTATGAAGATATAAGAGTCGTGAAAATAGTTAACTTTTATAGTGCTTTCTCTCAGGCATGGTTTTAAGTACTTTATGAATTAATTAACTGAGACCTTACAACATCCCTATAAAGAAGGCAGTATGATCCTTAGTTTACAAATGAAGTACAGAGAGGTTAGGCAATTTGCCTAATGAGTGAGCAGAACAGACACAACTCGATCACAGGTCGTCTAGCTTCAGTTTACGCTCTCAGCTGTTTCACTGTGTGGTTTCTAGATTCATCAGAGTGGTACACTATAGCACATATATACATACATGTATGTCTGTATAGACACATGTATATGTATACACATACATTATATAAATGTGATTATTGTGGGAAATTTCAAAAAGCTCTTTCAGAATTAGACAGCTCTAATAAGCAAAAATAAGAAAAAGAATAGAATAGTATAATCAACAAACTTGATTAACAGATGTATATAGAACAGATGTATATAGAACCTAACGTCTTTCTAATAGACAGTTCGTATTTTTTCATATAGCTAAGGAACTGTTAGAAAACTCAATCATGAAATGGCCACAAAGAAAAATATTTAATGATTTTATGTCACATTCTCTAATCATAAACTAATAAATAGTAAAAATTTGACCCAAGATATCTTAACAAGATGGAAAGTAAGAAACATGCCTGTAGATAAGAATATTAAAAGGGAAGATAAAGAGAATATTAAAAAGGGAAGTCACAAAATATCTCAAACACAATAGAAATGAGACTACTTCATACCAAAAATAATGTGAGAGACAAAGCTATGCTCAGGAAAAACAAAAACAAAATCTACCTCGAATATTCATTTTTAAAGAAGAAATACAAGAAATCAACATTCATCTTAAGAGATTAGAAAAAACAACAGAAAGAAGTAAAAGTAAATATAATTTTAATGTTAATGAAATATATAATATACAAAAAAGTAGAAAAGAAAAATAAGTTTAAAAATTGGTTTTTGATGAGACTAATGAAGTTTGAAAATCTAGATGAAGCCAGTGATTTCCCAGAAAAATATGTATTATCAAAACTGACTCAAAAAGAAATGGAAATTTTGAGTAGACCGATTGCCATGAGAAATTGCAAATAACACCAGAGTGAAATGGTTTCACAACTTAGTTCACTCTGAACTTTAAAAAACACATATATTAACATTATTTAAACGATTCCAGGACTTCCCTGGTGGCGCAGTGGTTGAGAATCCGCCTGTCAATGCAGGGGATGCAGGTTCGAGCCCTGGTCCTGGAGGATCCCACAGGCCGCGGAGTAACTAAGCCTGTGTGCCACAACTACTGAGCCTGTGCTCTAGAGCCTGCAAGCCACAACTACTGAAGCTCCTAGAGCCTGTGCTCCACAACAAGAGAAGCCACCGCAATGAGAACACACGCACTGCAACGAAGAGTAGCCCCTGCTCACCGCAACTAGAGAAAGCCCACTCACAGCAACGAAGACCCAACGCAGCCAAAACTAAATGAATTAATTTAAAAAAATTTAAAAACTATTCCAGACCTTAGAAAAAGATGGCAATCTCCCCAGTTGATTCTATGAAACCAGCAAAATTTTAATATGAATAATTGGTAAGGATAATATAGAAAACAACTATAGGCTAATTTCACTTAGGACTTGATATAAAAATTCTGTATTAAACTATTAATAGGTTTCAACAATGAATCAAATAATACACCATGACCAAGTAGGGTTTATTCCAAGAATGTAAGAGTGGCTCAGTATCTGGAAATCTATAATCTCAATTTGAATGATCAGATCAATAGTTGTAGAAAGGGCTTTATTACGAATTCAGGCACCGTTCCTAATAAGAACTCTTACAGGATTCAAAGGAACGGCTTAAATATGAAAACGACTACCAAAAAACTAAAGCAAATATTATTCTAAATAGCCAGACACTGAAATTGTTTCAAATAAAATCAAGAATCACACATGGATGCCTTTTATCACCATTGTCTTTCAACATAGCCTTAAAAGTTCTAATAAATGCATTAAGATAAGAAAATACATAATTCATATTAATGCTGTAAAAAGAGAGAAAAAAGAAAAAAATACCTTTTGTTGATGATATAATTTTATATATAGAAAACCTGAGAGACTAGCTTAAAAGAAAAAAAAACCCCACCCTATTAGAAGTAATGAGAGAATTTGGTAAAGTGGCTGGGTAAAAACATAAACATATAAAAGCCAGTAATTTTTCCCTAGCAATAAGCACCTAGAAATGGAAGGAGAGAACACATAGTACATTCACAATAATGATAAAAAAATTTTAAATATTCAGGAAAAAATTTAACAAGAGCTGTATGTGTCCTAAATAATGAACACTGTAAATTAGGAGGAAAAAAGAAGAATAACATTTGCTGAGAGCTTAAAATATTCTTATTACTTTATATGAATTATTTAATTCTCACAACAACCTTATGAAATGAGTACACTAATTATCCTCATTTTAAAGATAAGGAAATGAAGCCACAGGACACTTACAAGACTCACCAAAGTTACACAGTTGTGGCAGTCTGATTCCACAGCTCTTTTTTTTAATCCTGCCTTCTCTCTTGGATGGGAAGATTTCCCATATCATAAACTACCAATCCTTCCAAAATTACTAATAAATTTAATGTCATTAGAACCCTATCAGGGAGATTTTGGAATTGATAAAATCCACATGGACGAAGACACACTGAAGAATAAACTAGAAATGCACAAAAAATTAAAATACTGCAAGAGTCTTCCTTCACCAGATATCAAAACATACCAAAAAAAAAAATCCACTATACTAAATCCAATAGTGTTTGGCAGAAGTAGACAATAAATCAGTGGGACATAATGGAAAATACAGAAATATTCTGTATTCTCCAAATATCTGAGTTTATATGAAATTTTAATATTCAACATAGAAAGTATTTTAACTTAGTAATGAGGGATTTTTTTAAAAAGTAAAGGTTACTGGTTACATTGGCCATCCAGCTGGGAGAAAATTAGTTTGGCCCTTTATCTTATACCATATACAAACATAAATTCCAGAATGGAGTAAATTTTAGACGTCTTATAAAACAATAAAAATCTTTAAAAACAAATTTGGGAGATTACATGTACAATCATGGAGTTAGGGACAACTTACTTAAAATTGGAAACCCAGAACCATAAAAGAAAAGATAGGCATATTTGATTATAAAAACTTCTATATGGCAAATGGTGACAAAATAAAGTCAATAAACAAATCACAGATTTAGGATAATATTTGCAATGCAAATAACTATCAAAGAGTAAATGTCTATAATATACAAAGAGCTCTTACATATTAACAAGAAAAAGACAAACAATCCAAAGGAAAAATCGGTAAATGTACAGAAGATCAACTCTTGACCAATAGACATAAGATGCTAAAAATAACCAGTAGCAAATGAAATACAAATTAAACTAACAGCAAAGTACAAAAAATTACATAAGGCAACACCTCCTAGTAGTGGAAGGGAAGAGAGAACAGTAGCAAAGAATCCTTTCACACACTGTTAGTGGAAATATGAATTGTTGCAGCCATTGAACGATAGCCAAGATATATTGTTCAATTTCAG
Organism: Phocoena sinus; assembly: GCF_008692025.1. Classification (NCBI taxonomy): domain Eukaryota; kingdom Metazoa; phylum Chordata; class Mammalia; order Artiodactyla; family Phocoenidae; genus Phocoena; species Phocoena sinus. The sequence continues at coordinate 163,406,988 of NC_045763.1, read as the reverse complement.
GACAGTGCCTATAAAGACAAGAAAACAGAAAAAAGATGGATGAGACAGAAGGAGAGATGAGAGGACAGAGGGAGGGTAGAAAGGGATAGGGAGAGAGGAGGTGAGGTAAGGAGGGAGAAAAGGAAGAATTAAATCAATTTATGTGCATAAAGTTACATAAACTATCTATGTAAGGGTACCAAAGACATTGTTAACAGTGATGGCCTCAAGGGAGGGGATCTGATGGCTAGCGTAGGGGGCAGGAGAAAATTTACATTCCCTTGTTTATCCTTTTGTATCTTCTGAATTCAGTACTACATGTTTGTTTTGTCTATTCAAAAAATAATAATATTAATCAATTAACTATTTCAATGTTTGTTCAACAACAAAAAAAGAATTAATGGATAAAAATGTATAGCCTAATATTTTTGTTCCTCTTTTTATTTCCACATATTGTTATAGTGAAAATATATGTAGCTGTTTGAGTTGTTGATTTTATGTTAAATCATGAAAGCAACCTGAAAACACATACTAAAATAATGAAAACTAGTGGATTTTCTAAAGGTTGCCGTAAAAGTGTTGGAAAATTTCCTGAGCGCACAGTCCAATATTCCGTGGCAGACACTGCACTACCTGATTGGGGAGGTGGTTTACGGTGGCCGGGTGACTGACAGCTGGGACAGGAGATGTTTAAACACCCTTCTCTACAAATTTTGCAATCCTGAGGTGCTGAAAGATGACTTCAGTTTCTCTACTGATGAGGTAAGAAAAGGATTTCATTTCTTAACATTACTTGATTATTTTTTAACTAAATATTGCCGCATTATTTAAAATCTGTATTTAATGTTCACTTTTAATGGCTTTTATTAACTTTCAGTATTACAAAAGTAAATTGCCATTACTCTACTAATTACCATTTCGTCTACCCATCCATACTCTCAAGACCCTCCACAGGGGCACAACCTGGAGTCTACACTATTAGATACAGCATTATGCTGGCCAGTAAATAAAAAGAATGATAAATGGTTCATGCCCTCCAGAAACCTAGAGTATAAAATACCAGAGCACAAGGAAGTAGAAAAAAGCTCAACCTGTATTGATCTGACCCACACTTGTCAGTTGATGTCTGTTTCTCATTTAATCCTCAAAACAACTATGTGAAATAGATGTTATCCCCAGTTTCAGATGAGGAAACTGAGGTTCTCAGGGTGCAGTCACATACAGTAAGGAGAGCTGGGATTCAAGGATTTTACCCCAACCCCAAGCACCCAAGAAGATACGATTCTGCATCTTCCCTTGTCCTCTCTCTACTTAATGTTTAACTTCCATCTAGACCTCCCATCTTTGTGGAGCAAGAAACTCCAGTTTACACACAGCAGTTGTGCCCCTGGCAGATGGTTGCTAGCAGAGGCACAAATCCTGCAGACCTCCGGCCTGAAAACATGGAGGGAGGACTTGACATCAGTGTGATGGGTGGGAATTTGCATAGGGGAGGTGATGGAAGGTGAGAAGGAGGACGACGCCATCTGGGTGAGCATTCCTGTTAAGGCAGGAAAAGCTAGAAGTTGTTGTTTTTAAGATTTCCATTCTAAAAAACTGTTTAACATTTTAGTTGTTTAGAGTCTAAAGTCAACCCTTAAGGTAAAATTATCCTTAAAAATCTTTTAAATTGCAAAAAAAGAAAAAAAGTGCGGTGGGCATGGTTTTTGTATACAGGCTGTTACTTTGAGTATGCACAAGAGAATAAGAAATACAGTAACGTGCGGCATACAATTCCATTGGCAGAATTCTGTCAGACTACAGAATGGGATTCTGAAACCGTGTATTTCAGTTACTTAGTTGCTTTAAACACTGGCAATTTTATGACAGTTCCAACTTGCCACCTCTTCCTGTTCCTTGTCAAAATCTTAGTTTCTGCAGATGATTTTTTTTTCAGTACGCGGGCCTCTCACTGTTGAGGCCTCTCCCGTTGCGGAGCACAGGCTCCAGACGCGCAGGCTCAGCGGCCATGGCTCACGGGCCCAGCCGCTCCGCGGCATGTGGGATCTTCCCGGACCAGGGCACGAACCCATGTCCCCTGCATCGGCAGGCGGACTCCCAACCACTGCGCCACCAGGGAAGCCCCTCTGCAGATGAATTTTTTATCAGTGATTCTGCTTGTTAGTTGATGTTTCCCTGTGGCCCTCATTAATTGGTCAATGTTTTCCTTGAAGATATCAAGAAAGCCACCACTACCCACTTTCCTGGCCCTATGAACATTTGTCTTCTTTGTCAGTGATCAGTTATTCTTTTTTTTTTTCTCTCTAACATTTAAGGCCTAGGACCAGACATGGCACAGAATGAGTATTCTGTACAGTGTTCTATTAGTCTAGCAGCCACAGAATCAGGTTGAGAGGCGGAGAGTTAAAGAATTTGGGGCAAGGTTTTTAACTTTCAGAATCCACCCTCTGGCCACAAATGTTTTACATTCTTTCCATATGCAAAATGCACTCACCTCCTCTCAGACACCTGCAAGTTCTCATTTCATTGCAGTGTTAAGGTCAAGGATCTTGTGAGGTCCTGGAGCAGATGAGACTCTTTGGGTGCAGGCCCTTGGGTATAACTCCTTAAGTGGTTCCTCTTCATATGAAGCTCTTTGAATTAAAAACACTTGATCTGGCCCAACCACCACCATATATATCACAGGGAGTGATGGGAAAAGCATAGGACTGTGCTTCCATGGACATTTCCCTTCAAAGAGGGGAAAGTGGAAGGCACGTAGCCCTCACTAGTCCACAGAAATTCTGAAATCCAAATGGATAAATGTAATTCATTTTTAAACATTGTGGGTTCCATATGAATCGATTTATAATCTAATAAAAACTGCACCTTGGGGCAGCGTGGCTGCATTGTTTTGGCTCAAGGTTTCTCGTAATGTTACAGTCAAGATATCAGCTGGGGCTGCTGTCGTGAAGGCTGAACTGAGGCAGGAGGATCTACTCCCAAACCCACAAGCTCATATGTTAGCCAGAAGTCTTAGTGCCTCAACATTAGGGACCACAGGGCTGCTTGATGGTCCTCAAAACATGGCAACTGTCACTCCCCAGTGTGAGTTAACTAAGAGAGAGAAAAGAAGCTGCAGTGCCTTTTAAGACCTGGTCTCCAAAGTCCCACTTCAGGGAGAAATGGGGAGATATTGGCCACAGGGTACAAACTTTCAGTTGTAAGATAAAGAGGCTCTGGGGATCTAATGTATAGCGTGGTGACTACAGTTAATAATGTTGCAGGAAGGGGGACCCCTTCCAGGGCCCGAGAGTGGGCTCTTGTCTGACACTCAGAAATGAATTGTCCGAGGAGACACACGTGCTGACAAAGCAAAAGACTTTATTGGGAAGAGGCACCTGGGCGGAGAGCAGCAGGGTGAGGGACCCCAGGAGAACTGCTCTGCCACGTGGCTCTCAGTCTCAGGTTTTATGGTGATGGGGTTAGTTTCCAGGTTGCCTCTGGCCAATCACTCTGACTCAGGGTCTTTCCTGGTGGTACCGCGCATCATTCAGTCAAGATGGTTTCCAGCGAGGAGGACTCTGAGAGGTTGGTAGGATATATGGACTGGAATCTCCTCTCTCCTTTTGACCTTTCCCGAATTCTTCCGATTAGTGATAGCTTGTTAGTTCCGTGTTCCTTACCAGGACCTCCTGTTGTAAGATGCCTCACGCTGGTGGCTGCTATTGGGCCTGGCCAGGGCGGGTGTCTTCAGTCGTGGTTCCCCTAACAGTAATACTGTACTGTATACTTGAAATATGCTAGAGAATATGAAGTGATGGATGTATTAATTAATTTGATTGTGGTAATTATTTCACAATGTATATTTATATCAAATCATCATGTTATATACCTTAAATATATATATATATATATATATATATATATATATAGTTTTATTTGTCAATTATACCTCAGTAAAGCTGGGAAAAAAAGACAGAGGGTAGAATAATATATACTTTATGAGCTGAACTTTTTTACTAAAATTTGATTTTAAAGTTTAAGAAAAAAAGTCCCACTCCATCCCTTTCATTTTATTTCTGTTTGATAGAAGCAGTCACTCAGTCCAGCCTCCAGTCAAGAAGAGAATTAGACTCCATCTTTTGAAGGGTTGAATGTTAAAGAACTTGACATATTTTTAACCAGCACAGCCACATTTATCATTATCACTTAATAGGTTTTTGAAGCCATATTTTTTCCTAATTAGTTGTGACCCTGGGGATCAGTCAAAGGAATAACTGCTCTTACAGAGCTTTTTTTAATCCAGTCAGTACTTAGTTATAACTTACCAAGTGGGAGATATAGCTGGTAAACAGGAAGAAAGAGCTTTTTGTTTCCCTATTAAATAACTTTTTAATTTATTTTATTTTATTATTTTTCTGCTTACTTATTTTATAACTGGAAGTTTGTGCCTTTTGACCACCTTTACCAGTTTTGCCCACCCACCCCACATCTCCTCAGTGGTCAGTTATTCTTAAGATCATTCTCACGTTTCTTCTACAGGTTTTACCACAGTAAAATGATTTGTTATACTTGATTGCATCCATTATCTGTGGGTGTAGTTCACTGAGGCAATGGGTAGTCAGAATCACGCTAGCCTTTGAAATGTTTTTTTCCTTTTATGCAACTCAATATCAAAAAAGCAAAGAACCCAATGCAAAAATGGACAGAAGATCTAAATAGACATTTCTCCAAAGAAGATATACAGATTGCCAACAAACACATGAAAACATGCTCCACATCACTAATCATTAGAGAAATGCAAATCAAAACTACAATGAGGTATCACCTCACACCAGTTAGAATGGGCATCATCAGGAAATCTACCAGCAACAAATGCTGGAGAGGGTTATAGAGAAAAGGGAACCCTGTTACACTGTTGGTGGGAATGTAAATTGATACAGCCACTATGGAGAACAGTATGGAGGTTCCTTCAAAAATTAAAAATAGAATTACCATATGACCCAGCAATCCCACTACTGGGCATATACCCTGAGAAAACCATAATTCAAAAACACACATTCACCCCAATGTTCATTGCAGCACTATTTACAATAGCCAAGTCATGGGAGCAACCTAAATGCCCATCAACAGACAAACAAATATTGAGAGTTTTTATCATGAAAAGATGTTGAATTTTGTCAAATGCTTTTTGTGCATCTATTGAAGTGATCATAGGATTTTTATCCTTCATTCTTATATTGTGGTATATCACATTTTTTGATTTTCATATGTTTAGCCATCCTTACATCCCAGGGGTGAATCCCACTTGATCACTCTTTATGATCCTTTTAATGTAGTCTTGAATTTAGTTTGCTATTTTTTTTGAGAATCAAACAAGTAAGATTAAGTGTTAGGTGGTTTGTGTATTTAAGACAGAAGAGTGTGTTAATAAACAAAGGGATGGAAAATGGGAAGCTGAAGCTACAGAACAGAAAAAATACTCCAAAACAGCTATGCAGAGCACAGGGGCAGGAATCAACTTGACTCAGAACTGGAAGGGAAAGAGGGGAAAAAAGAGACAATGGATGGAGATTTATAGAATTTTGTATAGGGGAAGGCCAGAAGGTTGAGATTACTTATACTTAATGGCTTGTGAAGGTAATCTTCCCAGATAAGGGGAAAGAGGTGGGTAGGAAGAGGGGTGGCAGGAAAGAAGATGGATTAAAGAACTTGAGAAAAATGATAAAAGACTAGCCAGGATGGAAACTTGCAAGTGTTTTATCCAAAGCACTTTTTTTTTTTTTAATTATTGATTTATTTATTGGCTGTGTTGGGTCTTCATTGCTGCGTGTGGGCTTTCTCTAGTTGCGGAGAGCGGGTGCTACTCTTCGTTGCGGTGCGTGGGCTTCTCAGAGCGCAGGCTCAGTAGTTGTGGCACACGGGCTTAGTTGCTTCGCGGCATGTGGGATCCTCCGGGACCAGGGCTCGAACCCGTGTCCCCTGCATTGGCAGGCGGGTTCTTAACCACTGCGCCACCAGGGAAGTCCCTGTCCAAAGCACTTTTAGATTATGCTGATTTGCCTTGGTTTTAGCCTTCAGATTTCTCATTAAGTACTTGCAGTTGGAAAACAGCATCCTCTTGCCAAGTTATTTATCCCTGGCAATTGAGTCTGTCACCAAAGTTTGCAGATATGTTCTTAATGATCCCAACGACAAATCTTTCGAAAATTATGTGCCTGTGTCTAAACCCCAACAGAAACATGCCTACAAGTCAATTAAACCCCTCAGTTCCTGGGTTAATGATCTCATCCAGAGGCTGAATTTCTTTAATACCTGGGCCCGAATGGCTTACACTGCAATACATCGTCCATATGTATGAAAGCTGCTTTACATTTCTTCTTCATTTTTGTTTTGAGCTTAATGGTTTTACAGCATAATTTCACATGCCCGGCCTCTTTGGGTTCTCATAGCAACATGTGAATTTAAGCAAAGGAGGGATTCTTATCTTCAGTTTAGAAGGAGGAAATGGAGACCTAAGAAGTTGAGAGTTTCTGCCAAGGTCACTCTGCCCTAAGAGACAGAGGTAGAAACAGAACCTGGTACATTCCTTTTTCTATTATGCTTGTGACACTAGCAGGAAGAAATGTGAAAAGAAATAAAAAATAGTCACATGCAATTTTTAAGTGTACTTAATACATAATACAAATAATTTGAAAGGCATGAGAGTAGTTCACACTTAAGGAGTACCTCACAGGGTGTCAAACATTTTTCGAAGTGCTTTACTCAAACTAACTCAATTCTCATAGTAACCCTATGATATGAAGTAGGTATTATTATTTATCATCCTCATTTTAGAGATGAGGAAACTGAGATACAAAAGCATGGAGTAACTTGCCCAAGGTTTCACAGCTAGAAAGTGGAAGTATTAAGATTTGAACACAGAAAATCTAGTTCCAAAGTCTGTACCAAACTGTCTCTTACACCACTGAACAATAAGTAAGTGTTACTGTTTGAAGGCAGTAACTCAAAACCAATCCACAAGATTCCACAAGGCCCAGCCAGGATTCCTTCTGTAATAACAACATCCCTTATTACCCAAATCCAATGTGTTCCAGTGCTTTGTGGTCTCAAAAGCTTTAAAGCCATAGCTGGTTTTCATTAAAGTACAGGACTAGGGTCCAGAGAAGGGGGAGAGCTTGAGATGAAAAGAAAAGGAGGAATCTAGGAGAGGCTGGAAGAAATTGCTCAGATCATCTGAAAATGTGCAATTATAGTGCCCCTAACTACACCAACCTGTGGTCTGCCTTCCAATAGGTATATGAGACTTGTCACAGCTTGGAAGCACTCCAGCTCATCACCTAGCCAAAACCCTCAACACCCCACTGATCAAAAGAATGAGTTCTCTGAAGGATTTCCTGCAAGATACTGGCTCCCAGCTTTCTTCTTTCCACAAGGTGAGCACGAGAACCGGGACCAGAGATACCTGGTCCAGACAGGTCTGTCTCCAGTCCCTCCACCAGCACTCCCCCATGTCTCCCTCCCCTCTAGGATTAGAGGCCCCTATGACATCCCTACCCGCCCCCCAGCAGGTACCAGGACCTCTTGCATGCACTAGAGCAGTCTCTCTTCTCCCTCCCCACCCACATCCCTCCCTCGCCCCATCTCCTCATGAACCAAAATAAACCCACATCCTTGTCAGACCTCACCTGCACCCCAGCAGGTGTCTCACTTTCTCATCTCTATGCCATTAATTCTATGAGGTCAGAGGCCAACAACACTAGATTCCTCCCAAAGGCGCCTACATTTTAAGAGTGGACTCCTGGAGATGGGCACCTACCCGAGGGATTGATTCATTTGTTCATTTAATAAGAATAAATAAATGTTTGCCGGGTCCTAGGCCCCACCAGCTTGGCACAAACGTCCAGCAGATATCTAGCTAGAGCCTGTTACAATAATGTGTGGTCGGGGTATGATGGGTGTTGTAAAGGGGCAGCACTAGACTGTAAGCTCCGTGAAGGCAGGAACCAGGTCTGTTTTTACTCCCTATTGTATTCCAAGCACCTAATGCAGCCCTCACCACCGAAAAACTTCTCAATAAATATTCAACATTTGAAGAAAGAGCAAATGACTTTCTGAATGAATATAAGAATAGATGAATACTCTTGGAGCCTGAAACAGGGAGACCAGAACTAAGGGTCAGGGAAGGCCACTAAGGAAACAACTTCTAAGAAGAGACTTGAAGCTTGTTACCAGTTAAGCATTATCCAGGTCAGGACCGAACAAGAGGAGAGTAATTAACACCCTTAGTACTTACTGTAGAGTACTTACCCGGTGCCAGGCACTCTTCTAAGGACTTTGGATATATGAAGTCATTCAATTCTCATGACAATCTTATGGTGGTGTTACTGTTATTATCCCTATTTTCAGACAAGAAAACCTTGGCAGAGAGAAGTTAAGTAATTTGTCCAAAGTCACACAGCTACTAAGGGACTGAACCAAGATTTGAACTTAGCCTGCCTGACTTGGAAATTCCCATGTTTAACCACTCCACTAAACTGGGAATTGTATTTTTATTAGAGAGAATACCATTCAAAGGCACAGAGGTGAGAGAGGAAAAAAGCGCATTAGAGAAACCAAGTGTTCATCATGGCCGCAGCCACAGGCCGACAAAGGGAGAATGGTTAGGATGAAGCTGGAGAGATGAGCGCAGGCCAGCTCCCAGGGAGCCTGCTCCCTCCAGCGGCAATGGGAACCACTGCCATGCTCTAGGCAAGGGCCCCATGGTCTGATGGCTGCAGCACGGAAGAAGGGTGAGGGTGGACTGGAGAAGCTCGGGACTGGAGTCTGGGTCCTGGTCACTTAGGCACCTGCTTTATTCTCATCAAGAGTTGGTGGTGACATGGATGTGGACAGCGGTGGTGGAGTCGAAGAGAAGTCGTGGACTAGAAGGACATTTAGGAAGCAGAACCAGCTGGACTCCACGTTTGAGAGGATGGGGTGAGAGGGAGGGAGAAGTTAAGCATGACTCCAGGTTTCTGGCTTGGAAAGCTGGGTGGAGGCCGATGTCATTGACTGAAATAGGCAACTCAGAGAGAGGAGCAAACTGGTAAATGAGAGTCATGTCAAGTTTGAGATGTTCGGAGAACACCAACACCATGTCCAGTAAACGGTTATACAGGCCTGGAGCTCAGGACATACACCTGGCCGGACAGAGCCAGTGCAGCCAGGAGTCACTGAGCACCCAGACAGGGCCGCAGTGTGACAGCTGCTGCCACAGGCACAGAGGTGGCCAAAACCCAGGTCTTGTCTCCTGGAGCCTTTAGCCTTCTGAGAGGGGCACAGAGGAGGTCACTTATGTCTGGGCCAGAAGAGATAGATTCTTGGGCCTTGAAGAATTGTAGGGAAATTTGAGAAAGATCACCTAAGGCAGATGGCTGAGCAAGGACACGAAGTCAGGCTCACTGTCTTAGTGGGTATTTCGGTAGCAGCAGAGTAGAGGAGATACGCCAATCTGGCAGGGTGCTAATTACCCAGTCGAGGAAACTAAAATTTCCTGTGTGCACTGGTGTGGTGGCTTCTAGGCAGCGGCTTTACTTGATCAAGAAGTAGTCTGGAGGGACTTCCCAGGCTGTCCAAAAAAAAAAAAAAGTAGAATGGAGTCACTCAACTGACAATGTATGCAGAATGGATCAAACAAGGGAAAGAGGAACTGACGGCAAGGAGAACAGTTAAGAGTTGTGTTAGGTATCTTGATATCAAACTACAGAATGTAATCCAGACTTGTAAGCAAAAGAGGGCAAGTTATAGGTGCATATAAGTGGAAAGGAAGCCAAGGGGGTCTGGCTTCAGGCATGGCTGGATTCAGGTGGTCAGTCATCCTCCATGTCACTCTCAGCCTGCCTCCTCATATCTTAGCTCTGTTTCCACTATATCTCGGTCTCATTTTTGTTTGTTTGTTTTGTTTTTGCTGCTGTACCTAGCCTTTCTCCATGCAACCAAGGGAATAAATGGCCACAAGCAGTTGAGCAACTCCAGAGGAAAAAGAGCCTTCCTTTTCCCAATACCCATGTGTCATTTTGAGAAAGGCTGTGACACACTTGGGGCTTGGCCTTGCCCCCTGGGACCCATGTTTGTTGCCAGGAAGATGAGGTACTGTGATTGTTGCCAAGATTGGGTCAAAAGTGGGTAAGGTCCCAGGACCCATAGCCCCTCTACACCCATATTGAATATGGGAGGGGGGCACTGGTCCTACAAAAGAACCTGAGTTCCCCAGGAAGCTGCTGGCCAGACTGATATCACCAAGGCCCGAGAGAGGCAGCTGGATTTACACTCTCCTCCCACCCAGCCCAGTCTCACACCCACCTCTTGCATTTCTTTACTCTTTCTTCTCCACTCTTCCCTCCCCATGAGATATCAGTGTTGCTGATCCCCAAGGGAAACGTTGGGATGTGCACAGCCCCTGAATCCCTGAGACTCACAAGGAACTTGGTGTATATTTTTCTCCAAAGCCTTTCTTATTGCTGTGCTTCAAGACCATGGAAGGTCCCAAGGAATCTCTATAGATGCCCTGACTTTTACCCATCATGTGATCTCTGACACCACTGCCATGAAAGATGAGGAGTTCTCCATAATCATCCAGAAGAAACTCAACATAGTCAGGAGAGCCTGTAGGTACTGGAGTACTTCAGAGGTTGGAAAGAGTAATCATTCGTTCATTCAATCAATCCATCAATCAGTCCCTCAAGAAAACTTTGTTCCTCATTTACCACGTGCCCCGCCCTATACTAGGCACTAGAGCGTGGTGCTGTCCCCATCAAATCCGAATGCCATCTCTCCCACTCTTCTTCTAGGGGGTTGGAAAAAATTATAAAGAAATTAAATGAATAAAAGATTTAAATAAGTACAGTAAACGAACTTTGTAACTCTCCCCTGACATAAATGAAGACTGAATGCTGCTAGGTTGGGATTTGAAGGTGGCATTTCAAACCAGTGGGGCAAACCTCTCCTGAGGGTGGCTCAGCTGAACTGCCTGCCACCCAGCAGCCTACTCATTCCAGAGTTCAGTTAGGTTCAAGGAGACACCCCCAGCCAGCCTGCAATGAAACTCAGGGCACTGGGCAACGTGCTGATTATGAATAGAGGCAGTTTAGGCGGGGAGTGTGAGTGTTCAGACAGCCAGATGGCCGAGGCGCAGACACCCAGATGCCCAAGGCCACCCCCAGCCCAGTCACTCTCCCACCATTGCCCCATTGATGTGAAGGCCATTGTTGTTGTTTACTAAACTCCAATCTGTTCTTGGCATCTATTTCTCTATTCCAGGACCAACACCACACATGTCTAGAAGCTGTAAAGTTATATGTGGAGACTTGGTAGAGCAAGTCAGTCCTCGTTTTTCCTTTTTTTAATCAAATTTTTATTATATTTTTACTGTTTTTTATTGTGGTAAAATATACATAACATAAAATTTACCATTTTAACTACTACTTTTTTTTGTTTTGTTTTGGCTGTGCTGGGTCTTCATTGCTGCACACAGGCTTTCTCTAGTTGTGGCGAGCAGAGGCTACTCTTTGTTGCAGTGTGCGGGCTTCTCATTGCAGTGGCTTCTCTTGTTGCGGAACACTTCCTGGCTTGCAGACAGCTGCCTTCTAGCTGTGTCCTCACATGACCTTTCCTTGGTGTGCATGTGTGGAGAGAGAGAGCAAGCTCTCTGATGTCTCTTCTTGTAAGGACATTAATCCTACTGGATCAAGACTCCCATCCACATGACTTTAATTACTTCTTTAGAGGCCCCATCTCTAAATACAGCTACACTGGGTGTTAGGGCTTCAACATATGAATTGGTGGGGGTCGGGGGGGGTATAAATATTCAGTCCATAACACCACATTTCGTTCATCCACTCATCTGTCCATAGACACTTGAGTCATTTCCATCTTTTGGCCATTGTGAACAGTGCTGCTATGAACATGGGTATGCAAATATCTGTTTGAGTCCCTGTTTCAGTTCTTTTGGGTAGATATCTAGGAGTGGAACTGTTGGATCATATGGTAATTCTGTTAAATTTTTTGAGGAAATGGCATACTCCTTTCCATAGTGGCTGCACCATTTTACATTCCCACCAACAGTGCACAGCGTTCTAATTTCTCCACATCCTCACCAATACTTGTTATTTTCTGGCTCTTGATAGTAGCCATCCCAAAGGATGTGAAGTGGTATCTCATTGTGCTTTTGATTTACATTTCCCTAATGACTAGTGGTACTGAAATCTTTTCATGTGTTTATTGGCCATTCGTATATATTCTTTGGAGAAATATCTATTCAAGTCCTCGGCCCCTTTTTAATCAGGATTTCTTGGTTATTGTTGTTGAATTGTAGGAGTTCCTTATATATTCTGGATGTTAATTCCTTATTGGATATATGAGTTGCAAATATTTTCTCCCATTCTGTGGGTTGCCAATTCACCTGTGTCCTTTGATGTATAAAAGTTTTTAATTTTGAGGTAGCCCAATTTATCTATTTTTTGTTGTTGTTGTCTATGCTTTTGGTGCCATAACCAAGAAATAATTAACAAATCCAATGTCATAAAGCTTTTCCCCTATGTTGTCTTCTAAGAGTTTTATAGTTTTAGCTCTTCCGTTTAGGTCTTTGATCCATTGTGAGTAAACTTTTGTGTATAGTGTAAGGTAACAGTCCATATTGTACATTGATATCCAATTTAACCAACACCATTTGTTGAAGAGGTTGTCCTTTCCCCATTGAATATCTTGGCACCTTTGTTGCAAATCATTTGAGCATATACATGTTTATTTCTGGGTTCATTCTCTATTCTGTTCCATTGTTCTATTGTCTGTCTTTGTGCCAGTTGCACACTATTTTGATTAGTGTAGCTTTGTAATAAGCTTTGAAATCAGGAAGTGTAAGACCTCAAACTTTGTTCTTCAATATTACCTTGTTTATTCAGTTATCCTTGAGACTCCATATGAATTTTTAAGATGGATTTCTCTGTTTCTACAAAAAACATCATTGGGATTTTGATAGAGACTATGTTGAATCTGTAGATCACTTTGGGTAGTATTGGCATTGGTGTTGTCATCCAATCCATGAACTCATTGTTCCTTTTTAAAACTATCTTGACTTTTGTACCTTTTCTCTTCTAGGTGAATTTGAGAATAGGCCGACCATATTTCACTTTTTAAACAACCTGTTGGGATTTTGATCAGCTTACATTACATTTACCTATAAATCTGGGGAAGAATTACTATCTTTTTAAAATTGAGTTTTTCCAATATCGAGTTGGCCCAAAAGTTTGGTTTTTCCCATAAGATGGCTCTAGTAGCGCTTAGTTTTGTTAGATTGTATTGTGACAGCTGTCATATCAGGGTGCATTTTTAAAAAAGCATCAAAATTGGTGAATTTTTGTGTAGCCATTTTAATATCGAAGATGGAAGGAAAAAAGCAACATTTTTGGCCTATTATGCTTTATTATTTCAAGAAAGGTTAAAACACAGCTGAAACGCAAAAAAAGATTTGTGCAGTGTATGGAGAAGGTGCTGTGAATGATCAGGCGTGGCAAAGTGGTTTGCAAATTTCCGTGCTGGATATTTCTCGCTGGACGATGCTCCACAGTCGGGTAGACCAGTTGATAGCCATAAAATCGAGACATTAATTGAGAACAATCAATGTTATACCACGCGGGAGAGAGCCAACGTACTCAAAATACCCAAATCAAGCGCTGAAGATCATTTGCACCAGCTTGGCTATGTTAATCGCTTTGATTGTTTGGGTTCCACATAAGCTAAGCGAAAAAAAACCTTCTTGACCGTATTTCCACATGCGATTCTCTACTTAAACATAATGAAAACGTTCCATTTTCAAAACAAATTGTGATGGGCTATAAAAAGTGGATACTGTACAATAATGTGGAACAGAAGAGATCGTAGGGCAAGCGAAATGAACACCACCAACCACACCAAAGGCCGGTCTTTGTCCAAAGAAGGTGATGTTGTGTGTGTGCTGGGATTGGAAAGGAGTCCTCTATTATGAGCTCCTTCCAGAAAACCAAACGATTAATTCCAAGAAGTACTGCTCCCAATGAGACCAACTGAAAGCAACACTTGGCAAAAAGCGTCCAGAATTAGTCAACAGAAAACGCAGTCTTCCATCAGGATAACGCAAGACCTCATGTTTGTTTGATGACCGGGCAAAAACTGTTAGAGCTTGGTTGGGAAGTTCTGATTCAGCCTCCCTATTCACCAGACATTGCACCTTGGGATTTCCATTTATTTCGGTCTTTACAAATTCTCTTAATGGAAATAATTTCAATTCCCTGGAAGACTATAAAAGGCACCTGGAACAGTTCTTTGCTCAAAAAGATAAAAAGTTTTGGGAAGGGCTTCCCTGGTGGCGCAGTGGTTGAGAGTCCGCCTGCCGATGCAGGGGACACGGGTTCGTGCCCCGGTCCGGGAGGATCCCACGTGCCGTGGAGCGGCTGGGCCCGTGAGCCATGGCCGCTGAGCCTGCGCGTCCGGAGCCTGTGCTCCACAACGGGAGAGGCCACAGCAGTGAGAGGCCCGCGTACCGCTAAAAAAAAAAAAAAAAAAAAATTTTGGGAAGATGGAATTATGAAGTTGCCTGAAAGATGGCAGAAGGTAGGTGGAACAAAACGGTGAATACGCTGTTCAATAAAGTTCTTGATAAAAATGAAAAATATGTCTTTTATTTTTACTTAAAAAACCAAAGGAACTCTTTGGCCAACCCAAATAGAAACATGGTTTCTCTTTCTTTACTTAGGTCATTTGTATTCTTTAGTGAGTTTTGTTTTCGTCACATTGGTCTTAGAAAATTCTTGTTAGATTGTTTTCCTAAGTGGTTTATAATTGTTGCTATTGTGAATACGATTTTTAAAATTTTTATTTTGTATTGGAATATCGTTGATTTATAATGTGTTAGTGTCAGCAAAGTGATTTAGTTATACATATACATATATCTATTCTTTTTCAGATTCTTTTCCCATATAGGTGATTACAGAGTATTGAGTAGAGTTCCCTGTGGTATACAGTAGGTCCTTGTTGATAATTTATTTTATATGCAGTAGTGTATATATGTTAATCCCAACCTCCTAATTTATCCCACCCCCCACCTTTCCCCTTTGGTAACCATAAATTTGCTTTCTAAGTCTGTGAGTCTATTACTGTTTTGTAAATACATTCATTTGTATCATTTTTTTAGATTCCACATATACGTGATATCATGCAATATTTGTCTTTCTCTGACTTCACTTAGTATGACAATCTCTAGGTCTTTCCATGTTGCTGCAAATGGCATTATTTCATTCTTTTTTATGGCTGAGTAATATTCCATTGTATATATGTACCACATCTTCTTTATCCATTCCTCTGTTGATGGACATTTAGGTTGCTTCCATGTCTTGGCTATTGTAAATAGTGCTGCTATGAACATTGGGGTGCATGTATCTTTTCGAAGTATGGTTTTCTGTGGATATATGCCCAGGAGTGTGATTGCTGGATCATATAGTAGCTCTATTTTTAGGTTTTTAAGTAACCTCTGTACTGTTCTCCATAGTGACTGCACCAAATTACATTCCCATCAACAGTGTAGGGGGGTTGCCTTGTGAACAGGATTTTTAATGCCCTCCAAATTACTCTTTGTCCTCTACCTGGGGTTAGCCAAACTTGAGGTTAAGGGCACAGTTGTCTAAGACTAATTCTGCCCAAGACTCCTCACACCAAATGAAAAACCACCCTTAGGCTTAATAATATGTTAGAAAGACTCATAGAGCTTCAGGAAAGTGTCACAATTACAGTTTTATTATGGCAAAAGGATACAAATCAGAACCAGCCAAAGGAAGAGACACATAGGGCAGAATCTAGGACTGGGAGGGTTCCAAATACAAAGCTTCCACATCTTCAGGGATGTGTTACCCTCCTGGTATCGAGGTGTAGCTAGGTGTGTGTGGAGTATTGCCAACCCAGGAAGCTCACCTGGGTTGTTCAGTGTTCAGTTTTCGACTGGGCTTTCATTATGTAGCCATGTTCGATTGAATCACTGCTCACATGGCTGAATCCAATCTTCAGTCTTCTCGCATCCCCAGAGGCTGGGCTGCTATCATTTGGCTCAATGTCACAGACCTCTAATATTACAGTGGCTCTTTCTGGAATAGCCAACCCCCACCCTGAGTCATCTCATTAGCATCAACTATCCAGGGACCACCAACAACCACCTCATTAGCATAAACCTTCAGGGGGAGTCCCAGGAGCCCACCATGAATAACAAATTCCAAGGGTTTAGAGGTCACCTTCCAGGAACCAGGGACATAGGCTAGCCAAATTCTTTATTATACATCCTTTTCCTCATCTCTTTTTTTTTTCCCTAATTTAAACTGGCCAATTTTGTCTATTTCATTTACTTTTTCAAATAAACCAAATTTTGCCTTTATTAATTAACTCTAATGGTGTTTTGTTCCTTTGCTTTCCCTTCTTTAACCTCTGTTTATCTTTTTAGTTCCTTCTGCTTTCTTTGGGTTTATTGCTCTTTTACTAGTTTCTTTCTGCTTGTTTTCACTGAGGTATAACATATACAGAGTAACGGTCACAAATCTTAAGTATTCCACTCAGCTACTCAGATCGAGCTATGACTACTGTCAGTCACCACCTCAGAAGGCTCCCTCACATCCCGTCCTAGTTAATGCCCTCCTCAGAGGTAATCACTATTCCGGCTTTTAGCATCATCAGTTACTTTTCCTATCTTGACCTTTGTATAAAAGGGATCATGCAGCATGTACTCTTTTGTGTCTAGTTTCTTTTGCTCAACGTTACATCTGTGAGGTTCATCCTTATTCTGCATATAGTAATCACTCCTTTTCATCACTCTGTAGTATTCTACTGTGTTAATGTTCCACAACTTATCTGTACTCTGACTGATGGACATTAGGGTTGTTTTCTGTTTAGAACTATTATGATTAAATGTGCTTTAACATTATTGTATATGCCTTTTGATGGACATAAATACTCATTTCTCTTGAATACATACCTGGGAATTACATTGAGGGTCATATATTTAGCTTAAGTGTAGATACTACCAAATCATTTTTGAAAGTGATTGTACCAATCTACAGACCTATCAGTAATGTGTAAGATTAGTCCACATCCTTGCCAACATTTGGTATTGTTTATCTTTTAATTTTTGTCATTCTGGCGGGTATGTATTGATATCTCTTCATGGTATTAATTTGCATTTCCTTGGTGACTAATGAAGTTGAACACCATTTAATATGCTTATTGACATGTGAATATCCTCTCTTGTGAAATTCCTGTTTGAGTCTTTTGCCCACATTTTAATTGGGCTGTCTTTTTGTTATTGATTTACAGAAGTTCTTTATATATTCTGGACATGTCTTTTGTCAGATATATACATGGATATATGTATCAGAAGTTTCTTCTGCCAGTATGTGACTTACCTTTTTACTTTATGATGTCTTCTTTTTCTCTGTTTTAGTAAAATCCAGTATGTCCATCTTCTCTTTGGGGGTTAGTATTTTTGAGTGTCCTTTTTAAGCAATATTTGCCTATCTCAGGGTCATGAAAGTATTCTCCTATGTTATCTTCTAGAAGCTATATTGCTTTACCTTTCACATTTAGGCTTATGATCCACATAGAATTGAGTTTGCGTGTAATGAGGTGGGGTCAAAAGTCATTTTTTCCATATGAGTATCCAAGTATTGACTTGGCACCCTTTCCTTTTTATTGAAATGGTCATCCTTACCCTACTTCTTCTTTGTCACAGATCAAGTAATTTTATATGCCTGGGCCCATTTCTTGAGTCTCAGTTTTGTTCCATTGACTTACTTGCCTCTCTTTGTGCCAGCACCACACTCTTTTAATTACTGTAGCTTATAGTAATTCTTAATATCTGGTAGTATAAAGTCTTCCAACTTTTCTCTTTTTCCTTAAAGTTGTCTTGCTTTTTGGAGAGCCGATATCTTAGCAATACTGAGACTTTCAATCATGAATATTTATTTAGATCTTTTAAAACTTCTGTAGCTTATGTTGATCTTAAACATTTATTTAAATGCATATAGTTTGGTGCAGCTACTATGGAAAACAATGTGGAGGTTCCTCAAAAAATTAAAAATAAAACTACCATGTGATCCAGCAATTCCACTTCTGGGAATATACCTAAAGGAAACAAAAACCCTATGTTTAAGAGACATCTGCATTCCCATGTTTATAGCAGCATTACTTACAATAGCTAAGATATAGAAACAACCGAGTGTCCACTGATGGATAAATGGATAAAGAAAATGTGGTATATATGCATAGAATGAAATATTTTTTCTAGTTTTACTGAGATATAATTGACATACAGCACTGTATAAGTTTAAAGTATACAGCACAATGATTTGACTTTTTTTTAACATCTTTATTGGAGTATAATTGCTTTACAATGGTGTGTTAGTTTCTGCTTTATAACAAAGTGAATCAGTTATACATATGTCCCCATATCTCTTCCCTCTTGCATCTCCCTCCCTCCCACCCTCCCTATCCCACCCCTCTAGGTGGTCACAAACCACCGAGCTGATCTCCCTGTGCTATGCGGCTGCTTCCCACTAGCTATCTAGTTTATGTTTGGCAGTGTATATATGTCCATGCCACTCTCTCACTTTGTCCCAGCTTACCCTTCCCCCTGCCCATATCCTCAAGTCCATTCTCTAGTAGGTCTGTGTCTTTATTCCCGTCTTGCCTTGCCCCTAGGTTCTTCATGACGTTTTTTTTTTTTTTTTTTTAGATTCTATATGTGTTAGCATACGGTATTTGTTTTTCTCTTTCTGACTTACTTCACTCTGTATGACAGACTCTAGGTCCATCCACCTCACTACAAATAACTCAATTTCGTTTCTTTTTATGGCTAATATTCCATTGTATATGTGTGCCACATCTTCTTTATCCATTCATCTGTCGATGGACCCTTAGGTTGCTTCCATGTCTTGGCTATTGTAAACAGAGCTGCAATGAACATTTTGGTACATGACTCTTTTTGAATTACGGTTTTCTCAGACTTTTTGACTTAGATATATTGTGAAATGATTACCACAAAAAGTCTAGTTAACACCCATAGATACAAAAAGAAAAAGAAAAATGTTTTTTTCCTTGTGATGAGAACTCTTGGGATCTACTCTCTAATATACAATGGAATAAATATTATTCACCCGTAAAAAATAAGGAAATCTTGCCATTTGCAACAACATCGATGGACCTTGAGGGCATTATGCTAAGTGAAATAAGTCATACAGAGAAAGACAAATACTGTATGATCTCACTTATATGTGGAATCCAGAAAAACGAAAACAAAAACAAATTCATAGATACAGAGAACAGACTGGTGGTTGCCAGAGGCTGGGGTAGGGAGGTGAGTGAAATGGGTAAAAGTGGTCAAAAAAGTACAAACTTCCAGTCATAAAATAAATTAAGACCTGCAATGTAATGTACAGCATGGAGACGATAGTTAATGATACTGTATTGCATATTTGAAAATTGCTGAGAGTAAATATTAAAAGTTCTCATGGGGCTTCCCTGGTGGCGCAGTGGTTGAGAGTCCGCCTGCCGATGCAGGGGGCACGGGTTCGTGCCCCGGTCTGGGAAGATCCCACATGCCACAGGGTGGCTGGGCCCGTGAGCCATGGCCGCTGAGCCTGCACGTCCAGAGCCTGTGCTCCGCAACGGGAGAGGCCGCAACGGTGAGAGGCCCGCGTACCGCAAAAAAAAAAAAAAAAAAAGTTCTCATCACAAGAAAAAAATTATAAATATATATGGTGATGAATGTCACCTAGACTTATTGTGGTGATCATTTTGCAATATATACATGTATCATGTCATATACCTGTGTGTGCGTGTGTGTGTCCAGTGCTGTGCTAGGTGGTGCAAGTACAGAGATGAACAAAATAAGGCTCCTGCCCTCCAGAAGATCGCAATCTATCTGAGAGTGATGGCACTGTTGCTTATTAGCCAACGTTTACTGAGTATCTCCTGTGTGCCAGATACTGTGCTAAGCTCTTTATCTGTATTATTTAATCCTCAAAAAGTATCGTCATTTTATAGATCAGGAAACTATGGTTCAAAGAGGGTGAAGGGCCTGACCGCACACTTTTGAGACAAAAGAGGCTCTTCTTCCCTTACAGAAATGGTCTTGTTCTGACTTCACCAGACCTTCTCTTTCCACTGAAAAACCAACCCTGAGAATTCAATGCTGAGAATTCAGAAAATTGGATAAATGTCAAAATGTGTTTCTGTAGGTAGATTTTTATTATTGAGCACCAATTATGTTGAGTAATCATAAAAATTCCTATATTATCTTAAGGCCACCTATGTACTATGTGGTGTATCAGCCAAATTTTATACATGAAAAAACTGCTGCTCAGAGAGATTGACTGGCCCAAGCTCACATGGCCAGGAGGAAGCAGGGCTAGGATTCAAAGCCATGTTCATCGTCACATTACCTCAACAGTGGGTCCACTGGCAGAAAACAAATCCCACGTCTCCACAAATGAAGATCAATCCGTTCTGTCTGTAATAAGGGGGGTTAGGGAGGGTGGGGCTCACACCCAGAACTAGACTCTGTAACAAACAGCCATGAACAAAATATTAACGCCTGCTGACTTTGGTGTCTAGGAAAGTGTACTGTCTGAAAGTCACATTATCAAAAACACATACACTGAGAATCTAATTACACACAGCACTATAGAAAAGAATTATAAAGACCTAGCCCCTGTCATTTAGGAATCAATAAGAAAATGATAAAACATAGGCTTTTAACAAAGGATACAAGGTGGGATCTTATTTGGTCCAATTCATTTGTTAAAATAGTTTTAGGAATGATCCACAATCTGCTAAAACAAAACATTCCATGAGTTACGGAAACCACCAATAAGCAAAGCCTTTTCCTCAAAGAGTACAAAAATAAGACCAAGAATCACATGATGTGATATTTTTAGCCTACTTGGTGTTGGTGCATATTCGAAACACCCACGTTCTGCAAAGCCATGTCACACTGGGAAGAGAGATGAAGACATGAAAGTGTCTCATCTCATTTCACTGACACACAAATGCCTCTCTCACAAACATGTACTATCATCTTTCACATGCACTTAGGTACTTTTGTGAGTAATAATACAAATTCATTTGAAAGTATTACTGAGTGTATGATACTATTGATCATTCCTCTATTTGCTCAAAGAGCAAATACTAAATCCATGACCACTGTCTGGGAGTTGGGACCCTCCACTAACCCCTTTCAAGCTCCAACTTCTGAGAGCCTCAATGCAAACAGCAGTTTGCAAGGGGTCCCAGTTTGCCTTGTGGTCCAGGAGGGTCCCAAAGGATCCTAGAAAAATACAGGACTTGGGTGGGGCGTGGTAATCTAAGGGCTCCTGTTTTGGTCCCAGTGATCCCAGAGTGAGTTACAGGCCCCAAAAAAAAAAAAAAAAAAAAAAAAAAGACTCCAAAGTGATCAAAGCAACATCTTATTTTCAACTTTATTTCCAACTTAAAACTTCATTATAAAACTCGTCAAATAAACATGTCAAAAACAAAATTAAAAACAAATTGTAGCTGATGATATCCAGAAACTGCAGCACTGTGCTGGAAACAGCTCTTTTCTCATTACCAAGGAAAGAATTAAAGGTCCTTCTTCCTCCCCTAAAGCTTCACTGGTGAATCTAGTATAGAATAGGCTGGGACGCCATTTTTTGACGCCAGGAGAGAAGCATTAAAAAAACTGCTTGCATACATCAGTACTAATAAGACACTGAAAATTTCACCAAAACGATGTTTAAAGAAAGACTAGAGGATGCGGAATGTTCTTCATGATCACATTAACGTAAGTTCTGTTATATACACTTCGAACTGCAGCGTAGAACAAACACTGCATATCTAAATGGCTCATATGTAAAATGTATAATTGAAAACCCAAACATATACACTATATTTATTAGATTCCCCTATGTTTAAGATTCTGGAGAACAATTTAACTCTGAATACGAAACCTTAGTGAATTTGCTACTGTTCCATCATAGGACAATTAATAATGAGACTGTATCAACTGAAGTAGCATCTAATGGCTAAAGCTACCTTATGCACAGCTATTAAACTAAAAGAAATGATTTTAAACTATTCCCTTAAATTGTATTTAGATGATAAATAGCTTTCTAAAGATGAATACAACACTCCTTTACAGGGAGTAGAGTTCTGTAAATATAAAGGCTACGCAAAATACAGTATAAACTGCCTGAACTAACAGTAGCAAAAACACAGTTTAATTTAAAAAGTCAAAAACATATAAAAATATTAGCCTTTCAGAAATGGCAAATTTTCCAACACCACTCTGTGTAAAAATGTTTAAATAGTGATGTTATTCCAAAAATATATATTTATTCTATTTTTCTATTTGCAACAGTTTATAAAGGCAAACAAACACCTGCGGTTGAGGTAGCAAAGCCAAATTCACAAACTTTGGATTAGGAAAAATACCCTTCCTACTCTTAATAGCATCTTTCATACAATATTAAATGAGTTCCACTTCTTTCAAAATGTTTAATTCGCATGTAGTACTTTACAAAACTTAATTTAAAATACTGCAAATGTTTGTTAAAAAGATACTTAGTCCCGAAAATTATTTCACATTCAAAATACTATACAGAAAAATCTGAAGTCCCCATATATTACATAAAAGCTATGTATTTACAGTTTCAAATGCAGTTTTACAAGTTGAGGTTAAGCAAACCACTACTAATGGTCTTCATTAAACAGTGTCCACTATCAGTCATCCCCCTTCCCGTCCAGCACTGGACAGAGAGGACCAGTTTTTACTTTCAAATCACATAGCTAGTAAATGATTTAATTTAAAGGGAAACAAATTCTATTCTCTTAATGCAATAAAATATAAATGTACTTTAAAATGTAACTGTTTTCATTTAAGAAAAACCAACTAGACAAAGGAATCAAACTTTGAAAGGTAATCAAAAACCCTAAACATCAACAGTATTCAGTGCATTTGTAAGACTATTTTCTGTTTTCAGATTTTTAAGGATTGAAAACTTCCTATTAGAATGCAAATTCTAACATCTTTATTTATATTTTCCTTATGTTAATTGTTATGATTTAATAAAAATGAACACGGCTACATTAAAAGACTCACTACTTGGCTCTATAGTCCTGCCTCAAAAAGAAAGAGAAACATAAAGATCCTGTCAGTGCAACGAAAGGTTCATTTTGGGTTTTTTTCCTTTTTTTGCCAATGGAACCAAAACTGCGGGAGCATTTAGACAGCGCCTAGACCAGAATCAGTAGATGTATGGGAATATGCGGTACGGGACGCGCTGGCAGTACTTCTCCCACGCCAGGCCGTACTTCTTCCTACAGTGGCGTTCATCGCGAGCCTCCCGGTGCACCAGCAAAATGGTGAAATAAATCACGTAGAAATAAGGAAGAATGTGATTGAAACCTGGGGACAGCAACAGTAAATAGTACTAGGTATTTTTATTATCACTACACAACTACACAGTATTGTTTCCTGCTGGTCCCCAAATCGTCTAAAAATGGACCATCCCGTTACTTCATTTTCTCCAATGGGGGAAACAACTACACCGGTTCATAAAATCCCACTAGTGTGTGGCAGGAGGTAGTATTTGAATTAAAAGCTATTCAGAGAACAGTGATTAATCCACCCTAACAATCCTTCAAAATCAGAACCTCTGTATTTAAAGCAAATCTCCCCGTTTCCTCCCCGCCGGTGCTCAGGAAGAGGACGGCAGGCCACCCGTGAGGGGCAGGGTGGGCAGGGCAGACAGCACTGCAGGGTATGGGCTGACACTAACACAAACAAAACAGAGTGCGCCTTTTCTTCTTCTTAAGAACCGGAGTTTTTCAGAATCTACGTACACTGAGTCACAAATATAGAAAGTTAATTTCTACATATTCTTCTTAGAAAAAAAGCTACCAGGCACAGCTTAAAACTTAAAATTTTGCTTGCAGAAGTTTAGAGTAAAACTTCAGGCTCGGTGAATTCCTAATTCCCCTCAGACGCTGGATGAGTGAGGTGCTGGATACACAAAAGCGCAGCGCCCAGACGGGGAACGGGCAACCCAGACCTCCAAGAGGCGACACCCAGACCCAACGAGCACACACACATCCTGTGGTGGCCGGAGAAAGAGTCAAATCAGTTCTCTTCTTAAATGCTTACCACATGGGAGGGACCACGCCAGGGCCATGATGAGATCACCCAAGTAATTGGGATGGCGAACAAAACCCCACCATCCAGAAACGAGAAGATTTTTTCCTGTTGAAGTATGAATGGTCTTTAAATCTATACAAAAATAAAAATACATTTTTAATGACCTCTAGACAAACAGACATAGAATCTTTATGTGGTATAAATACTATAAATATAAACCAATACTTACGTGCAAGCTTTGGATCAGTGGGATTTTTCCGGAATGCATTTTTCTGAGAATTTGCACATCGGAAGATTACAAATCCACACACTGTAATTTTTTAAAAATTTCATTTGTTAACAATTTAGCTTTAATCTTTATTTAAAAGCATCTGTAATTTCATTTAGAAATTATTCCTGTGCTCCAAGGAAATTTGCAAAGTACAGAATAGCTTGATTTCTTAACAATTCAAAACCTCTCAATCTTAGAAGGTCAAAAGAAGATATGATCCCGATATCTCACTATCGTACAGCTTTCATCATCTACCTTGAAGGCAAAACTAACAAATATAGTTACATCCATGAATAAAAATCGAATGCAGCCCACATTACAATAAAATCAATACTGGAGTTCATCTGTTAGTTATGATACCTACTGGCCACAACATGAATGCTTTTTAAATAAAACTATAGCTCAGAATCTGCGCCAGAACAACTTGTACATAAACATATGCCGAATCCCACTGTAAGCCTCCAAGTTGGTGGCTTTATTTCAAATTCCGAAATGTCAAAATTAAGAGGCCCTGACATATCACTATTTATTATCAGTCCTCAATAAAGCAGTAAGAAATAACTCTACTCCCTATTTTTAGCTTAACTGTAAAATATACATATCCTGTCTTGAATAACACACAGGCACGCTTAACCAAACCAATGAAGAAACTAAATCTTAGTTTCAACCAATAGCTTGAATTTCTTCTTCTACCATAAATACTGATTAGTGTAGCAAAACTAGCAATATTTGAAGTCCAGTGCTAATTTTCCCTGCCCTCCCTCTGGCGGAGGTGTTTAACCAACAGTGAAACGAAAGAAAAGCCGTCCTGAAGCTAACCCACGAGCACCCGGCCAAAGTGTTCTCCTCGCTCGTCTCCAGCATCCACCCTGGCCAAGTGGTTCCCTCTGTCCGATGTATCTACCTCCCCATCCCACTTTTCCCCACTGCACCATATCCTCCAATAGGTTTACACTGATGTTCCCCCAGAGAGATGCACTCTCTACCTTAAACTCCCATCATATTCGGTCTGTAAGTCCCTCCTCTAGACTCTTCCTACTACTCAATGCAGTGTCTGAGCGTCTTATTTCTCCCGCTAGAATGCAAGCTCTAGGAAGGCAAGACCAATCGCCCTACTTTTTAAGGTGCTACCAGAAAGGGCAGGCACTCAACAGAAAAAATGAATCATTACTAAGACAATAAAATTTTAAGTGAACTTATTATTTTAAACTAAATTTAATAAATTTTAAAACCAAATGGTTTATTTAAAATTATGTTTAAAGAACCACTGAGAACCCAAGAAAGAAACATCCATTCTCTTTGTAAGATGCAAGAATCTTTTTATTACTCAACTCATCCATCACAGATTACTTCAAACCTGAGCCAATCATGGCCATTTAAAAGGGCACGCTAATCACTAATCACTAGAGAAATGCAAATCAAAACTACAATGAGGTGTCACCTCACACCAGTCAGAATGGCCATCATCAAAACATCTACAAACAATAAATGCTGGAGAGGGTGTGGGGAAAAGGGAAACCCTCTTGCACTGTTGGTGGGAATGTAAGTTGATACAGCCACTATGGAGAACAGTATGGAGGTTCCTTAAAAAACTAAAAATAGAACTACCGTATGACCCAGCAATCCCACCACTGGGCATATACCCTGAGAAAACCGTAATTCAGAAAGAGTCATGTACCACAATGTTCACTGCAGCTCTATTTACAATAGCCAGGACATGGAAGCAACCTAAGTGTCCATCGACAGATGAATGGGTAAAGAAGATGTGGTACATATACAAAATAGAATATTACTCAGCCATAAAAAGAAACGAAAATGAACTATTTGTAGTGAGGTGGATGGACCTAGAGTCTGTCATACAGAGTGAAGTCAGAAAGAGAAAAACAAATACCGTATGCTAACACATATGTATAATCTACAAAAAAAGATGGTTCTGATGAACCTAGGGGCAGGGCAGGAATAAAGATGCAGACATAGAGAATGGACTTGAGGACAGGGGGAGGGGGAAGGGTAAGCTGGGACAAAGTGAGAGAGTGGCATGGACATATACACGCTACCAAATGTAAAATAGCTAGCTAGTGGGAAGCAGCCGCATAGCACAGGGAGATGAGCTCGGTGCTTTGTGACCACCTAGAGGGGTGGGATAGGGAGGGTGGGAGAGAGATGCAAGAGGGAGGGGATATGGGGATATATGTATACGTATAGCTGATTCACTTTGTTATACAGCAGAAACTAACACAACATTGTAAAGCAATTATACTCCAATAAAGATGCTTAAAAAAAAAAAAAAGGTCCAGGAAAGACTAAAATTCAATCCTGATTTTCCAAAAGAGCTCAAGGATCAGAGAAAACAAGTAACCTGTACAAGAATACACAGCTAGTGTCAAAGCTAGCATCGAGCCCCATTCTCCAGATGCCTCCTGCTACCTAAGATGATATCTTATTATGTCTGTGTCTTCGGTTCTTCCCTCCCATCAGCCTTGTTTTTCTCAGTCACCTCATTCTGATAAGATCTGTAGTTGTGTCCTATCGCTTGATAGCTGTTCCCAGTGTATAACAGCATTTTCTTGTACATAACTCTGCCATATTTGTCCCTTTTATAAACATGAACTTGGTTACTTAGTACTTAATTGGGTTGTTGGGACTAAGTGGTTATTTATCCATTTATTATAATAAGAAGAGCCATTCGGACTTGAAAAAAAATTAAAAATAAATAAAAGGGCACGCTATAAATATGTAGCTACCACAGCACAACAGACTCAGCACACACAATATTTAATACACAGAGACCGGAGTTAATACTCACGTTTCAGAGCAATGATTAGAGAAGCCATTGGCCAAGACAGTTCATTTGGATGACTGACTAAATAAAAGGCTTGGAAGCTGTAGATAAATGGAACCCACACTAAATCTCCAAAAGCCAGCATGAATCCAAATCCATCATGGATAATGTCCATGGTTGTCAACAGTGCTTCCTATAAGGGTATGGAGGGGGAGAAATTTTTTTTAAACTTTGGGGGACAAAAGCTTCTATGTTTAAAGTATTCAAATAAAGTTCTAGTTTATAGTCAAATTTATAAAGGGCTAAGGGAAAGTACGCCAACCAACACCGTTTTAAAGTGGGAGTGGGGATCTGGTTCCCTTGGCACGTGTATCATTCTGTTCTCCTGTCGCTCTACCCTCTCCCTCCACGATCCTGAAACAACGGAGCTGCCCACGCCCCTTGTGCCCCCATGCCTCTGCCTGGAACACCCCGCTCCAACTTCAGCTGAAGCCTCGCCCGTGCTGCTTTCCTCAACCCTCCCCCTAGACAAGGCACTTCTCAGATGCCACCACCCACCACTTGCTGAAGCCTGGAGCGACCACGTGACTGTCCTGTAAATAAGCGACTCTCGCCACTAGACTAGAAGATGGAAGGCTGGGAGCATGGGTTTCCACCTGCCACCCCTGCACCCAGCACACATGCACCAACCCAACTTCTGATAGCAATCTGGCTTTTCATGTAGCTTTTCCACACTAGCCGGCAACATGGGAAAATGCCTGCCTCGCTGCTCAGGGTAAATCAGGACCTGAACGCACTCTCGTGTGGATCTGGTCAGCGCAAGCCAGCAGCCAGATCCCCCTGGACCAGAAACCTGCAGGCCCGGCTCTGGAAGTGGAGATGGCCCTGCCCAAGGGCATCTCTAATCTGCCTCTGACACCAGTACTCCCCGCTGACTAGAAAAATTAGCAAGTATAAGTAAGCTCTGCTGAAGAATCAAACCAACACGGACCTACTGTATAGCACAGGGAACATCACCTATATGCAAAAAGATCCTAAAAAAGAATGAATACATGTATAGCTGAATCACTTTGCGGCACACCTGAAACTAACACAACATTGTAAATCAACTATACTCCAATATAATTAAAATTTTTAAAAAATCAATATTCTAGGTTAAAGAAAAAGTGTGATAATCTCCAAAACGCATTTTTTTTCCCAGAAAGCAAGCAAAAGGACCATGGAACAGAAAAATGGATGCAACAACTCCAGGCCCTTTGGTTCACCCTATAGTGAAGAGCGCCTATTCTTACGCACACGGGAGCAGGTACAAGAGCAGACCAGTGATGACGACAGGGCACACGGGAGTGGGCAGTGAGCGAGGGACAAGGTGTGAGCAGCTGGCACCAGCAGGGGCAGAACCCTCAGCCCTACCCAGTTCCTGGGGCCTCAGGGGATTTGCCGGACAGCCAGCGGAGGCTCACAGGAAGGGTCGTTTATATTTAAGTTCGTATTCTCCACTTTCTGAGGTGTGGCATATCAACACGTAGAAGAATTTCTATCACCCAATCTAATAAGAAAATTATTAAGCATCTACTAATTGCCCGAAAGTGTGCCAGATACTAAAGAAAATCGTAAGATCAAGTCCTTTCTTCAAGAAGCCTACTATAATCTGGCTGAGATACTGATAACATGTTTAAAAAAATAACTTCCCAACTTTAATCCACTACCCCTGGTGAAAAACTGCCTTAACACTTTTGCCTTAAAATACAAACATTTTCTGTTAATTAACAGAAATCAATGTTTGTTTAAATCTCTAGAAAATGTGAATTTCTAAGTCACTTC
The DNA here is from genome assembly GCF_008692025.1 of Phocoena sinus. Lineage (NCBI taxonomy): Eukaryota > Metazoa > Chordata > Mammalia > Artiodactyla > Phocoenidae > Phocoena > Phocoena sinus. The sequence continues at coordinate 163,377,927 of NC_045763.1, read as the reverse complement.
AAAAGTGACTACCATGACACGACAGAAAACGAGAAGGAAGAATTACTCACCGCTGAAAAGCTTCCAGACAGGAAGTTAAAAAAAAAAAATCTCTGAGGTGATAAAGCAACAGAGGAAATATCACCTGACTTGTAAAATGTAACCTACCATCTTCTTAGGAACCCTTTATTACATAATCAAAGAAAGACCTACAACTGGCAAGACTAAGTGCATTTACAAGAATTGGGTTTTTTTTTTTAATTTGAATATGACCAAATAAGACAGTTTTTAAAAAACACCTTAAAGGAGACGGACCTTCTCTCAAAATGTCAACAGACTGCCAAGAGAATTTATTTTGTAACATTATGACATAGGGCTGCCAATTTCGTTTTCCAAACTGAAAGGAAACTCAACTTGGAATTTGGAGATGATGACAAAGATAACAGTAAATGATAAAACAGTTGTAAAATAGACCCAAGGAAGAAATTATTTTCAAGAGGAATATAGTTAGGTGAGACCGAGATTAGCAAACATTAACCAGTCTTCAAGTAGCGGAAAAAACTGACGATGTATCAACGTATGAGAAAAGCCAAGTGTTAGGAAATTAGCTTTATTTAAACTGGTTTCCTCAATGTATCATGATTTCTGGTTTTATATCCATCTAATCAGAGCTACTCTTTTATTCTGAAACACCAACAATAAAACATCTCCCCCTTTATTTAAGAACTATAAAGGGCAATCTGACAGTCCAAAGAACACTATCTTAACTCGACGATAATCTGTCCATCCATTTTCATCTGATAGAATCATTAAGAAATTAATGCTCATTAATTCATATAAATAAAGTTTTATTTATATGAATCGGTCACACCCACAAAGCCAAGATCCACAGATCTTAAATATTTAGCAGCTGACATACACGGAAGTATCACCAAAGTTCTCGACACCTACCCTCTGTCAGTGCTCACTGTGTGTCAGCTCAATGCGTCACATGGATCCGCAACTCATTTAATCCTCACAAGCCTTGCAGGCAGGTTATGTTCTCCTCACTTTGTGTGGAAGAAGCTGAGGCTCAGAGGGGTCAGGTCAATCACCCACACTCAACGCCATCTGACTCCAAAGCTCTTAAAATTAATTACCTCATTCCAGAGAGCATCCACCACATACAAGAGCTGGAAACTGTTGACCAAAATCATTGCTAAGGATGGAACAGTGCGATGCTGTAGCTTCATCTCAGCCAAAAGCATCACCAGGTTAATGACCACCTGAAATAAAAGGGGCAGGAATAGTTTCTACAGAGAGAAAGGTGGTAACTTCCCAGCTGAGAAAGCTGCAGACACCACCTTACGGAGACGCCACCATCAGTGATAAGACATATCGATCTCAGGAGTCCCTTGATAAGATGCACTGAGATGGACACTTATTCTGTGGTGTTCTTGCCGAAGACGTATAACACTCCAATCATGAGAAAACACTGGACTAACCCAAACTGAAGGACACTCTTACAAAATAACTGACCAGTATCTTCAAAAGTGTCAAGGTCATGAGAGACAAGGAAAGACTAGCAACTGTTACAGACTAGAGGAGACTAAGGCCAAATAACAAATAAATGCACTGTCGGACCCTGAAGAGGATTCTGGAACAGGAAATGGCCAACAGCATGAAACATTGGTGAAACTCAAATAAGGTCTAGGGATTTAATTAATACTACTGTAACAATGTTAATTTGTGGGCCGTTTTTCTTTTTAATTGCTGTTTTTTGTAACTATACTATGGTTCTGCCAGATGTTAATTAACATTGGGGAGAGTGGTATGAAGGAACTCTTTATTTTTGCAACTCGAACAAGTCTAAAATTAAGTCAAAATACATTTTTTTAAAGGGGAGGAAAATACATTTTTTCTTAATTCATACACTATTATTTTCCTACATAAACATAAACTGATATAATCAAAATAAAACAAACTCTTTTAATGTTTAATAACCTGTAACAGGGCATCTTATCCCTCTGGACTATATTTACAGCAAGAAAATATTTTAAGGAGACAGATTTATGCAATGCTGTGATTATTCCTAAAAACATACCACCCACAGCTTACTTTAACATTGTCTACAATCCTTTCCAAATGCAAGACTAATTTGTACTACTGAACTGAAATTTTTAAAAAAAGACATACCCATCCAATCAATCCGGGGCGCAATTCACAGAAGTATTTGAGATCAAAAGTACCAATCCGAGGATTTAACTCACGGCCAATGAAGAAATCATAGACAGCATTTCCTATGAAGGGAAAAGTCCTTATCCAAACAGTATTCCAAACCCAATTATGAGGCTTTAAAATTGCACTGCTGTCCACTCTCCAGGGTCACAATTCAATCACCTCCAGGAGCCTGGCAAACAGCCAGAGAGGAAAGGCATGGTGGTGAGAGCCAAGAGGGGCCGTGAGGACACAGGGGGCAGGGGATGCTGGCCCCATCCGGAAACATCCATGCTGCTATAGGCATGGGGCCTATGGGGCCAGATTCCTAGATTTTGAGGGAACCAGAGCTTTTTTAAATGTAGACTCACCATTTTAAAAATAAGCCACTTAATTTTTTTGAATGTTTAAGTACTTTAGGTTAGAATCAACCAATTTGTAATCTCTATTATTTGTTGGTTGTTTTTTTTTTTAAAGGATGTTCACTATTTTGGACAAAAAATATTTGTCCTAAGTTGTTATACTACTAATGTTACTAAAATGCTGTAAGTTGTTAAAATGTCTTACTGTCATCAAGTGACTAAAAAAAGGAAGAAGAAACAAATAGGAAAACACAAGGGGAAAAAAATCAGATTTTCTTCCTTTTATTTTTCTCTAAACTTTTTCACCTTTTCCTTTTTTTTTTTTTTCCTATTTCTCTTCATCTCTCATAAACTGAAGCGAGAAGAGAATTCTATGAAAGCCTAGAAACAGATGCTGAGGGGCCAGTGGGGTGAGGGTGTGGAGAGGCATTTGTGGGACCCACGTTCTAACACTGCTCACCAGAGCTGGCCGGCGACAGTTCATCCCGGGGCGCTTTCAAAGCCCTGGCGTAGAGATAAACACTCAAGACCACAGAAAACACGGTGGCTGCAAGTGCACACTGAAGGAAATGACTGTACACATAATAAAGCTCTACATCCCAGAAGAAAGATGCTCCGATGAGTACAGATGTCAGGACAAAAGCGTAGAATCCTTAAAAGGAAAAAGGGGCGGGGAGGAGGGCCGAAAATTAATGTTAGCCCAGGGTTCACATTGGATTTACACCGTTATAAAATAATACAACATTATTTTGTAAAATCTTCGTTTCATTATTCAGGCTACACACATACAAATATATGAACGAGCAGTGCCCCTGAGGTTAGCAGCCTTCAATACAGATGCTGTATCTCGCACACAATTTGTGAGATATTCTCATACTTAAGTTATTATTTTTCATTGTGAACAGTCACCTGCTTTTAATGAAGAGAGAGCTGAAAAGAAGTGCACAGAAATTCACTATTAAAAAGCTGAAAAGAACCTCAAAATTCACATAATCCAAACCCCTGAGGTGAAAGTCAAATGGCTAATTATTGACAGAGCTGGGCCAAACACACATTTTAAAGCCTTTAGGGCAATGTTGGTGGTTATAAATTATAAATATTTTTACCCGAAATAACTTATCAATAAGGGTTTCAAAGGATCCTGGTCGTACTCTACCTCCCAAAGACCTCAAGACCCTGCCCTCAAAGAAGAGGCCACAACCCAAATGTTCCCCAGGGCCAGGCAGGAGACCGAGGGGACCAGCCAAGTGGGGACGTCAGGGAGGGACTGTCAGGCCCACAGATGTTCATTCCGAAGTCAAAAGCACCCACGAGGCCCCGCAGGAGGAACTCCTGCTCCGAGCTAGCCCTGCTATGGCTCAACAGGCAGAAGCTGAGTGTACTGGCTGCTTTTTCTTTGGACCCAAGAAACAGTTTTCCTTTCAGGAGCTGAGTGCCTGCAAAAACTGTTCTCTGAGTAAGCAGTCAAATCACATTTGGATAAAAACAGTCTCACACAGAAAAGACATAGGTGTTATTTCTGTAAGAATTCTAAAACCAAAGCTTTTGTAAAGTCAAATGGTCATCTCTAATTTATTATTTAAGTCCACATTTTCCACAGTGTCAGGTTTACTCCGAAGAGTAACTTTTAACTTTTTAAACTTTCTTTAACTTTGTAAAGCATTCATTTAATGCTCATAAAATTTATAAATATTAAAGGAAAAGAATGGTAGATGAAGCAGTTTCTTGCTCTCTAGCCTACGTGGATTAAATTATTCAAAATGTCTTAGGACTCTCCTTAGTTGATGATGGTAAAATCTCGTAATACTAGAACCAGAGTAACGAGGAAATTTTCAAAGGAAGGATGAAGCAACTAGTTCAGCCACTGCCTGCCTGCTCCGACAGCTCTGAGCCCAGTACTAGTGTTCTCAGCCTCCGAGTGAGCCACGCCCTCAGAGGGAAGCAAAAACAGAAAAGGAGAGCACTTAGACGAGAAGTAAGTGGGTACCTAGAGAGAAGCCCGCAAAACACGAACAGCGACAGACCTGATGGCCCAAAGGGAACACCCCACCCCTCCCCAGGCTTGGCCTCACTGAGGCCGCAAGGCGCAGGAGAGGGTGTGTTCGAGATTCTAAACCTGGTTCCAGCAGCAAGGAATCTGGTAAAAGTAAACAAAGTATCTGACAGTAGCAGCAAGTCAGTGCTAAGCATCTACCAGGGGTCGGGCGCAGAGCTAGGTTCAACGCCTTACCCACTTGGCACAAGAGGCAGTCATCTAAAATACCTCTGGCTTCCCTTTTAGAGCCCAGTCGAGCGATTTCAGATACAGTGGATGCTAGATGAGTCACTGAAAAAAGTATCCACAGTTCGAAAGGTGAGAAGTGATAGGATTAAAACAGGCCAAGAATTAAAATTTACAATATAATTCCCAAGAAAAGGAAAACAGTCTACCCAGTCTAGTTAAAATGGAAAATCATTTAAGGATAACTACACTATACCCGTATTTCTTAAAAGCAGGTGAACTGTACTTTATCAAAGTCTTCACGTGCCAAAGGTGGACTGTTCCTCTTACTCAGCACAAACTCCTACCCCAGGAGGTGCCCACGTCAGGAGGGACAATGCCCACTTCTTGAGACGCTCATCGAGACTTCCACTCCATCCACTCAGGGCTCCTACCAACAAGCGCCTCCTACAGGCCAGTCCCTTTGCTGGCACCACAAAGGGTACCACAATGAACACAGCCAAGTCCCTGCCCACAAGCCACCTTCTAGTGGGGAGACCCCAGTGAAGAGACAAGTACACTGATGTCAGGAAGACCTGTCATAGAGGAAAATAAAGCAGGGTAAAGGAAAGAAAGGGATCTGAGGGCTCCTCTGAGCAGAGACACATCAGGGATGAAGCAGCCAACACTTTGGGGGAAAGTTTTCCAGGCAAAAGCACTGAGAATGTAGCCTAGAGACGGCCCGGAGGCCAGTGGCTGGAGCAAAAGAGCAAGAGCTCCGGAGGGCAGGAGTGGCCAGGAAGCCCACATCGGTGCAGAACTTCTTAGGCCATGGGGATGACTCAGGATGATAAGATACACAGTCAAAATTGCTTCAATGAGCGATAAATGCTATTAAGAAAATAAAACTGCAGAGTGGAAAACAGTGACTGAGTGGCTTGTTACTTAACATGGCATAATTCTGACATATCGACTGCAGGTGCAAGCAGTTTACTTGCATGCTCTTCTGACTACTGAGAGAAATTTACCATTTCCTCCTCTGGCATAATCAGCTTTGACAGTTTAAAGAGTACAGCACCCAAAAGTCTGAGCTATCAAGTCATCAATTTGAGTCTTGGAAAAAAAAAAAAAAAAATCACCATTTAATCTGTACTTGAGTCTTCTTCCATCAGTAAGAGGTGTTCCTTCTACAACCTTAAAAGAAAAGGTTTTTTTTTTTAATTTAAAATTGTAAAAGCACAACACTTTACCATGATATACATGTCTTGTAAAATCACCTAAATTTCAACATGCCCAAGAAGGAGGATCATCTTTTAGTAGGAAACTTTAGTAACAAGTCTCAAAAATCTTCATGGCACGCCCTTAGGTAAAGTAATTCCACCTTCAGGAATTTATCTCAAATACAAATCTAGTAATGACTCCTCCGTGTACTGAGACTATTGCAATAGCCACTCTCCCCCAATGATCCCATGTCCCACCACAAGACTAGATGTGTTTTCAAAAACATGTACATCTAGTCGATCTCTAGCTCAAAACTCTTCAATGACTCCCCACTGCTTACAAAGCAGAATACAACTCCACTATCTCACGTTGGTGTCATCCTTTCAATCGGGTTCAACCCCACTTACCCAATCCCAAGGCCCATGTGCTATTTGATGATACAGACTCATATACTTACTTGCTCTGCTATTGATACATATACGCTCACTTAGTTATTCAATCATTTCATGTGATTCTTTTATCTCCAATAAGAGACCGAGAGCATGTCCACTGGACCATTTCATCTCTTCATCTGGATCACCCACAGCATCCCCATAAAAAAGGTACTCAAGAAACACACTACTTGAACAGGATGAGTTAAGAGAAAAAGTCCACCTGCCCAACGGCAGCTACATTTTACTCCCCAAAATAACTATTCAGAAATAGTGCAATTCATTATAAATTGTAAAATACTAATACAGTATCACTTGCCTTGGGCCAAACTACTTTACCCTTTCATTAGCTATGAAAGGGAACCCAGGAGAAATGTAGTATCTGTCTGAGATTATAGGGTTAGCAAAACCCCACAGGCTAATTTCAAATGATCCTTATCTATTAAAGGTATCTAACAACTACTGCGTTGGGTTTTAGTCTGTGGGGAAAAAAATAGATATATAGCTATCTATATATATAGCTATAGATACAGACATATACATATATATTTTTTAACCATCAAAACTGCTTTTCTCAATAAATATTATCTAGTTTGAACTAGCTTTACCTGAGTTTATCTGAATTTGTGATTTTTTACTTTAGAGCCTTATCACAAAAATACCTGAAGGTTCACATCACAAGAGCCAATGTTATGGTGAGGTTCCAAAGTATTTCAAGTCTGCAGCTCTATCCTCCTATCACTGGCATTTGCCACTCCTAATAAAACTGATCCTTTGGTTTACAGACAGTTGGCAAACTTGCAAAGCTCTAAGAACAAGATCTTTAAATGAATTATTTATTGATTAGGGAATCTCATGTTCTTTTAAATATATCCAAGTAGAGTATTCTAATGAAAGAAGAAAAAACTACACTTAGCAATGAGGACAAGTTTTAAAGACACTGCATGAGTCTGAAAAGAACATTCAATGGTCCAGACAACAGATTTCTGAAAGAGATGAAAATCAGAAGCTCATCATATTAAAAAAAAAAAAGAAAAAGTAAAAGATACGGACTAAAGTCCATTGAGCTCAGTAGCTTATCAACTGGTAATTTAAAATTCTGCATCTGAAATGACATATAGTGAGAGGGAATTTTTTTTTCCCAGCCACCTCTACCATTAGTCAGGCTATTTTGAAAAATGGCTTATTCTTCTCTATTTGGTTTGGAAAGATACACAAGAACCCTCAATCAGATTCTTTTAAGTTTCGCTTAATAAGTATGTGTTACAGAATACAAGAGTAAACGCTTAACAAACTAAAACTAAGTAAGTCTGGGTAGTTATGACCAAGGACAGCTTTTAACCTTAAAACTACTATAAATGTCTTTATATAAACATGGGAACGAGGGGAAGAAAATCTCATAATACCATACGCCCCACCAACAAACCCTTACCTTCCCAATCGGCAGTAAGTAGAACAGAGCCTGAAGGAAAAACCAGAGGAGGTAGGCCCCAAATACCCTGGTTTCCCATAAATCGTACAAAGCTGGCAGAGGAGGCGGGAAATTCAGAAGACTGGGCTCTTCCTGTTTACATATCAACAGCAACAGGAAGAGGAAAGCAGGCAGGCCAAGCATGATGAGAAAAACACCTGCAAAATAATCAGTGAACATTCAAGGCTCTAATTTCAATCCAGGTTATTTTATTTATTTTATTCTTTTCAAAAATCACTTGAATTTCTAAGGTCGAAACTCAAGTCTGGCTAGCTGTCTGAAACCAATTTTTAATGCATCATTAGAAAGTCTTAACTCTACCTGTCACATCCTGTGGGAAAGCAACCACAGGCATGAAGGTAGTAAAACAGCAAATGCCCAGCACTGAAGAGCTAAATTCCACCTCAGAAACCAAGCTCTAAAACATTTAAAATCCAACCACTATGGGAGCAAACATGTTGAAACTCCAGCAAACTGAAGATTGGAACATCTAAAAACTTGAAGATTGGAACATCTAAAAACTATCGGTCTGATCTTTAAAGAACAAAAAACTTTATACCCCTAAGTTTCCAACAATTAAAATAGTATCACGTTCACGTTACATGTGTGCAGACTTTTAAGCGATAATGGACACCATCTTTAACAGATTCAGTTAGCCAAGGGTTATAAATTACAAAATACAAAGCAGTTAAGCCATGCAGGATTTTGAACCATTTAACCAAGAAGTACTTTCTTTTACTAAGTCACAAGACCTCACCAGCTCCACCCACTTAATAACTCCAAGCCTCTGAATGCTTCAGATCTTTGACCCTCAAGAGCAACCTGTCTAACAGGTAGTGTAGACACCATGAACCCACTGGATGCATGCAGCTTATTCCCAGTGCTACTGCCAAGCCAGGCCCTGTCACTGAGATCTGATTATTAGCAGATTTCCCAGTCACGAATAGCTCACCGTCCTTCCTATATACAAGTCATACCAACCTTCCTTTCATCACTTCTTTGCACTTCTTTGCTCAAAACCTATTAAAAGATTGCTAAAGGGCTTCCCTGGTGGCGCAGTGGTTGAGAGTCCGCCTGCTGATGCAGGGGACACAGGTTCGTGCCCCGGTCCGGGAAGATCCCACATCCCGCGGAGCGGCTGGGCCCGTGAGCCATGGCCGCTGAGCCTGTGCGTCCGGAGCCTGTGCTCCGCAACGGGAGAGGCCACAGCAGTGAGAGGCCCGCGTACCGAAAAAAAAAAAAAAAAAAAAAAAAGATTGCTAAAAGTTTCAAATATAGCCACAATGGCACCCTTTCTACTCCATGATAACCCTCAAAAATGCTCCTACTCGGGCCTTTGCACCTGCTGTCCCTTCTGACTGGAAACTCTTCCCCAGGCTCCCACCTGGCTCACTACCTGGCCGCCTTCAGATTTCTTCAGAGAAAGCCCTTTCCTGCTCACTTTATCGCAACCAGCGTTTGCCCACCCTGCCTGCCCTCCCTAGGCCGGTTCTGATGCCTACCAGGTACTCCTCCAAATTCTAAGTCCTTCTGCTGTGTGGCTGTCGCTTCAAAGGTTCTCAACGATGTAGGTCCTTTTGTAACAATTTTTTCTTCCTTTGAATCTATTTCTTTTAATTTGACCTCTTCTCTTCGTGGATGAAGGCTATACTGTGTAGGTATATAACTACTCTCTTGTGACAAAGGGAATTTTTCCTATTTAAAAAATAAAAAGTATTAAATATCTGTAGTCAGTAAGTATCATTAATGCTACCACATTAAGTAATTCAGCCTCTTAGTCTAGCCATATACACTAATAAGAATAAATTTGTTAAATTATACTCAGTCTTAATTTAAGAACAGAATCTTAGAAAAGATTCTAAGAAAAATGATGGTTTTCAATGTGCTTCTTCAGAGAAAGTCACTTTAACAAGGAAAAAAATTACCTGAGAGGAAAATGAACCCCTTTGTACCTGCGTGTTTTTGTGAGGTATGTCATTCCTCTCTATGTGCTCAGGCTCCCCGTTATATCTGTTGATGCTATTTCCAAATGGCTTCTAAATTGAAGAATATAAAACATTTTAACCATAAGAATGATAACTTAGTAAAAAGGTACATGATGGTAAAAGTTCAGTATTGTGAAACCAACCAATAAAACCAACCAAAGATTTTCACAGCCGTAATGCTGAAGAATTTCAGCCCACTTTTTAAAAAAATGAAATGGAATAAAATTGATTAGAATTTCCCAATCTTCAAAAGATTGGCTCTTACAGTAGAGGTTTCCACATAAGATCTTCCATCTTTTAAACAAAATTAGACTAAATCTTATAATTTCACTGTTCGATAACAGATGCTCTAATAATATTCACTATGAGAGGTAGATACAGTAAAAATTGGTAAATCAGCTCATTAACTGGTTAAAAAAAAAGAGGAAAAGACATTCACGGCCCCCAAACAGCTAATAACAGGAAATTAAGAAATAGTGGCTACTTATGGAGTATTACTAGTAACCTACAAACTGCCTACTTTCTGAATTTCATCTGCCTTATTTCTATTTAACCTTACATTTTCTCTCCCTAATGTCTCCTTTCTCAATTCAGTCTCTTTCCTTGAATGTCATTCTCTTCAAGCAGTGGAGGGAATTTCTTACTGACTGTACAGAGGAAGGACTTTCGCTGACAAAACATTTTCCAGGCAATGTATGGCTGAAATAGGTGACTTTGCTCTTTTAAAGTCACTGACAGATTAATTAAAAAGACAAATATATCTTTTGGGAGGCCAGCTGTCAAAAGACGGCATTAATATAGTATCAAGTTCTAGTTCAAATCAAGGTCTAACTGAGCAGTGACAGCATTCAACATATACTTAAGTTTACCAAAGTGCCAACGAGCCACTTAGCAGCAAACGGACCCACCTAAAAACTACACTCTCGGTTTTTCAAAGTTCCAACGTGTAATCCACAGCAACCACAAATGTAATCCTGTAACACAGCTAGTCAGCTGACCCTGAACTGTACTGACTGCAAATTGACGGGGTATTCACACAGTGAGGCAAGGTACTGCAAAGATCACAATTAGGAGTCCAAAAGAATAAGGATGATGTGATGTCAAAGCTACATGCAGGGCTTCCCTGGTGGCGCAGTGGTTGAGGGTCCGCCTGCCGATGCAGGGGACACGGGTTCGTGCCCCGGTCCGGGAAGGTCCCACGTGCCGCGGAGCGGCTGGGCCCGTGAGCCATGGCCGCTGAGCCTGCGCGTCCGGAGCCTATACTCCGCAACGGGAGAGGTCACAACAGTGAGAGGCCCGCGTACAGCAAAAAAAAAAAAAAGTGATGCAGGAAAATACAACACAGAAGGTTATGCCCAACATCTTAAAATTTAAAAATCTGACTACAAAACACTATGTAATAATCCAGTTTTTTAAGGTTATCAAAAATCTGTGTACATTTTATCCAGAAAAGAGGTAACATTAAGTGAACAGAATAAACAATGACCTTTCTTCAATTCTGTTTATTTATAATTTCAATTTGGTCTACTATCTAAAATGTTCATTGTGCAAGGTCCTCCAGGCTCTGCACACCCTACCTAATATTTCCAACCTTGAACTCTGAAAGTAAATTCCATTAAAAGTATCATCTCTGAATAGGGAAAGCAATCAAGTACAATGATACTAAGACAGCAAGAATATGTTTTTATAAGATACAGTTATGTCTCATTATTTTCTACATGAACTTTTATTCACTATAAAAACTATTCAGTTCAATCTACATCTATTTCAAATTTAAACACTGCTTTTTTTAAAAAAAACCACAATATTAAATTGCACTCATAACTTAAAAATGTTCTTTTTCATGGTATTTAAAAGCATTATACCTTCTATTCTTCCAAACATTCATTTTTTAATGTAATCTTTAATATTATTAACTGCAAATCACTTGAGTACACATAAAGGGGAAGACATGATTTGGGCAGATTAAACACTGTTGTAAAGTTGGAGATCTCCCAAACACACGTACCAATACCAGTGGAGTCAGTTTAACTTCCAATATTTCCTTCCTTGCTTCCTTCTTTGCTTCCTTAATGTCAGCCTGGTGCAAAGCTGAGACGGATGGGCGGGAACCTTTTGGGGGCCGGCCAGGGGATCGGGAGCGCGACCTGGAGCGGCTCCCTCTGCGTCTGGAGGGAGAACTGGAAGTTGAGCCACTTTTCCTTTGCCTGAAGGAGGTTAAAGGCTAGAGGGAGGAGAAAAGGCAGAGCTTCACCATAAGTCATAACACACGCAGACCCACACTGCCAGAGGGCAGCAATGGCAGTGACTGCGCCAGTGACTCTAAAACCACCCTGGGAACTCATGGGATCTGAGCATCCATCAGATGAGGCCAATAACAGCTTCAGCTATAATGACCCGTCTCTCCTGAGACCAAAGCAGACTTTCCACCCCTAACTCTTCTTTGAAGGTATTGCCAGGAAATGAATGTTCTAAACCAAGCAGTTGTACATTTTCCTAATAACATATGTAAGAGACACAAATAACATTGATTAAAACTGAGATGATAGGACAAAAAAAAAATTAGCACACAAACAATAACAAGAAAATTCGTCTCAGTTTCACTCTGAATAAAACACGGTCAGATCTTGAAAACGCGTCCAAGACTGGGTTACTTAGCAATGTTTTACCCTGCCCTCACCTACTCCTAATATTTCCAGGAACCTAGACCTGAGGAAGGCAAACTACCCCCCTGCCCAAATCCCTCCCACCCAGTTTGGGTGGCACAGGAGCGAAGAATGGCTTGACAGTTCTCAAATGACTGCAAACAGAATCAAAAGAAGAATGAAACTTGGTGGCATGTGAGAGTCATGTGAACTTCAAATTTCAGTGTCCATGAATAAAATTGCATTGGGACACAGCCATGTCCACAGTTGCTCCTGCAGTGCACGAACTATATTTACAAGTCCTTTTACTCAGAAATGTTGCCAACCCCTGGTCTAGAGCACTCAGACTGTGATCCATAGGCTGCGGGCTCAAGAACTGTTTGTTACTGACCTGCAGCAAGGAATGAAACTGAGAAGAGATGGGCAGCAATTTTTATAGCATTTTGACAAAGCAATTTTATGTCTATTGAATCTGACAGTGAAAAGTTAGGGTTTTATTTTGTACCTTTTTTTTTCCCCCATTTGCCTAGTAATTACGGTATGTTACGTAAATACTTCTATACCATGAACCAGATATTTGCAAGCTCAGGTCCTCACCAGATAGGTTGAGAATCCTTGGACTCAAATCTAATTAATGTCACTCTCCTGATTAAATCCTCGGTGTCTGGGATGAAGCCCAAACCCCTCCAGTTCTAGCTCCTTCTTTCTCCTCCTCCGGCCCTCGCCCACCACACCCTTTCAGCATTGGTCGTCTGTGTCCCCCGACCCAAGCCTTTGGCATGCTGTCCGCTGTGGAAGTCCCCCCACCCCGTCATCTGAGTTTTCCCTATCTGTCCTCAGCACTCAGCTCTGAAAGCCTTCCCCAAAACCCAGTGCCCTTCCCTACCCTTGATGTGCTCCAACGCCACGCACGACGAACTGTCACAGAATGACAGAGTGCATTAAACCAGGGAGAGGACGATGTAAGTGTCTGACTTCAGCAGACTGACAGCTTCTTAGCAACAGGGCACTGTGCCTCATTCATACATTCCCAAAGCCAAAAAACAGGATCTGACCTAAAGCAGGAGAGTGACCCTATGCCTGCAGAGAGCCAGACCTGACTGCTCTAAAGCTTAAAAACCACACCTACAGTGATTTCCCAACCATTATAAACATGCTCTGTAAACCAAAGAGTGCTTACCTTGATATCACTCTCTTTCAATTCAAGTTCAGTTCCATCTTTGTATTTTACGTTGTAAAGCTGGGAGTTGCTGTCATGGCTCAGAACTTCTACTTCATAATAAAGTGAACTCCCGGGCCATCGACCTCTTACCACCTCACCATCGGCAAATTTCCTACTTGGCATTTTGAAAATCAGTCTGAATAGTTTTAAAAATTAAAAAATTAGAGTCAGCGCATACTCACTTACATTTGTCTTTTTTCATAGATTAAACGCTAAAATACAACTTTCCAAAATGTTTAACTGGTCAAGACTTTCAGGCTACAAAAGCCTCTAGAGGAGCGGGTGAACAACTCCTATTTTAAAGGTGAGAAAACTGAAGCTTAAAGATGTTAACTGTTTTGTTCAAGGGCATAGAAACAGATGGCATGAAGAGGCAGAGTCAGGACATAGAGGTTGTTCCTTCTGCTACACCATATCTCATTGGGAATCACTTTATACAGCCACTGTACTCGGAAGTGGCACTAAGGATTAAATATGACAAAACATAAAGGCTCCAAATGATGTGCACCATGCAAAACGCTACCCACCTACAGTAACTATACTTCTTTAATTAACAAGGCACAATCTCACAAAGGACACACATTTTCTGATTGATAACTCTGCATATACAGTAGTCCCCTCCTTATCCAAGAGGGATATATTCTAAGACCCCCAGGCATCCCTAGTGGATGCATGAAACCACAGATAGTACAGAGCCCCATACATACTGTGTTTTTTCCTATACATACATACCTATGATAAAGTTTAATTTATAAATTAGGCACCGTAAGAGGTTAACAACAATAACTAATAATAAAACAATTATAACAATATACTTTAATAAAAGTTATAGGAAGGTGGTCGGTCTCTCTCTCAAAATATCTTAAAGACACAAATTTAATGCCTTTTCCATCTTAACTAAGCACTTAACCACACACTGTGGCCGTAACTTGCAGTTTGAGGTACAACAGCGAAACTAGCATGAATTTCTGTTTCCTTCTTCACAATTTCACAGACAGAAGATTTGTTCTTACCATAGGTCTCAGCAACCTCAGCATAGGATTTTTTTTCTTTCCCTATTAAGCCAAGAATTGTCACCTTTTCACTTAAAGGAAGCACTTTACAGCTTCTCTTTGGCATATCTGAATTGCCAGCATCACTTCTCTTGTGCTTTGGGGCCATTATTAAGTAAAATAAGGGTCACTTGAACACAAGCACTGTGATATCTCGACAGCTGATCTGATAACCGAGATGGCTACTAAGTGATTAATGGGCAAGATGCGCTGGACAAAGGGATGATTCACATCCCAGGCTGGACAGAGAGGGACAGCCCAAGATTTCATCCCGCTACTCAGAGTGGCACACAATTTAAAACTTGTGAACTATTTATTTCTGGAATTCTCCATTTAATATTATTGGACCTCAGGTGACCACCTCAGAAAGTGAAACTGCAGATAAGGGGGGATGATTGTAGTCTTACAAAGGCTTTAAAGATGTATTATCTAATTTTTAACAAATTACCTTTACTAAAAACAGTAAACTAGGCAACAGACTGGGAAAATCAAGGCTGTGTTAATTAGCATTACTATAACCTACCAACAGGAAGACAATATAACTCCAAATCTAAAATGAATAGCAAATTTGGGGTTTTCACCAAGCTTTCAAGTCTTAACAGCTGAAGTCTCAAATGCCTACCAAGTAACTGCCAACCACATACCTGGGCCAGCATCCTAGCTCTTTTTTCAAAAGCCTACAGCAGACATCAACCCCCAGTTATAACCCTCTTCTCCACTGAACCGAAACGTGGCCCATGAAGCCTGGTATGAAAACAACACTCTAAGAAGCCACAAGCAATCTGCAGGATTACATGAGGCCTGTTTTTCAAACATCAACTGACTGCTGGGTGCTTCAAGCTCTTAGGTAGTAATGTTTCTCCCTCCTCGGACCAGCAGATTCACCTTTCCACAGGACAGAACCAGTGCCTGCCGACAGCTCCAACACCAACTGAACTAGCTGGGCCTCGTCTAAGAAGCAGACAGGAGGACCCAAAAATCTCTCCTTACGTCACCCTCATCCCACCAACTAAGCAATTCCCGAAACATCCTCTGGACATATAAAGATACAATCCTCACCCGGCTCCTGTCAACAAAAACAACACTTGAGAACTTCTGAAGACTCTCCAGAGTTAAGAAAGGAGAAAGATTACCACACCCCTCCTGAGAAAATGTCTTTCCCAAGCACCACATTTCTTCACTGTTAATCGCCTGAGGAAAAAACTTCACAAGCTTCACTTGCTTAGATAGATAGGAGCTAGGTCAGTAGATGAAAGAAAACACAGAGACTTAGGTGGTGATTAGAGGATGTCAGTCCGTTTACACATTAGGTACAAGAGATGGCTTTCTTCCCAAACCTACCTGAGATAGCATCACTGTGGTAATGAGAAGGTTTGGGCTGGGGGGGGGGGGGGGGTCGGGGCACGGGGAGGACCCCAGACACTCTGGGAATGAAGTCACACCTGGCTGAGGAGTCACATGAGGGGCACTTGGGAAGCAGAGGGCGGTAGACACCTTGGGACCCGGAGGAGGGGCACAAAAAAGGAAGGTGACAACAGCAAGTTTTGCCTATTTCAACATTTCGCTCTGAGCCTCCAAACACTAAGAAAGAGGAAGGAAATGTGCCCTCCTCTCGTGCCCCCTCCTTCTCCTCGGACCCCCTAAAATCAAACCACTGCTATTAGTACTAGTTCTCTGACATTGCTCAACCAGGGTTAGCAGAAGGCAATTACATCTTTCTACGTGAAGATGCCATCCGAGTTTCAAACAACTCTTTGTAAACTTTTGAAACACAGGCCCTCAGGACTTAGGAGCCACCTGGATTTTTTAAAAGGCCCTTGAGCAGATTCTGTCCTTTTTGGAAAATTCATTTTTTGGCATCTTTCCGTTGTACCTATTTTACACCACACACACAGTATCTGTGCAATACTGGACACAGGTCAATGCCAGAGAGGTTTTTCTGATATCAATTAAATATTTGGGGTTAAACAAATTAAGATAGCTGGTGGATATCTGTTAGGTCTCTAAACTTTTTTAAAAACAGAGTTAGGAATTGGGACTCGATAACGATCTTTCATGTAATGGCTGAAAAAAAGAAAAAATAGGAACAAACCAGCACACTCCTTCGGAGACCACTATCTCACACACAAATGTTCCAAAAGGCGAAACTACCAACATTATGTGCACCTCCACTTTGCACAAGATCCACACACAAGTGTCACACAGTGCATCACATCCTAATTCTGCAGGAGTGAATTAGCCAGGTAGGACAGAAAAGCCCCAGGACATTTGTGCACTTCGCTATGCTCACCTGATGGAGTCAAAACACACAGGGATCAGCCTCCCTCAGAAGGGAGGTTTTAGCCAAGTAGGCTGGCAAAGAAAGATTTTGTTTACTGAACACAATGTCTCCATTCCCCATTAGCAGTGGAAACATGGGGACCCTCAGGCTTTTCTCTATTAAGCCACAACATGCTTGCTAACTTCAGTGGCAATTGGCACTGGAATCCCCACACATATCAGCTCCAATATGTTACTGTTTATCAGCACAACTGAATGTGCTATTCTCTGCTGATCGCAGTGTTACAGAGGCCTTTGGTCATCTTTCCTCACTTTCCCAAGTTAGTCTAAACGTGGCAGAGAAAGGGAAGCTCAAATGAAGTTTGACAGCTTCCCTCTTCAACACCTGGGCCCAAGGCTGGCCTGGCAGGCAAAACCCAAACAGGAACCCCTGGCCTATCTCCTGCCCCTGTCGCAGAAAGCAGAAGAAACGCCACCTTCTTGGCTGTAGGGGCAGCACGGCCTGACTTCTCCCCTAAGCAATAGAAAGAACTGAAGGTAACAATAATTCCCCTCCTACTCACTCTCTTCCCTCCTCCCTAGACAGCTCTCAGAAACTAAACTTAAACTGGACTTGGTGCCCAGTCTAAATTAGCGCGTGCGCCCGCACACGCGCGCGCACACACACCTTTTCCTCCACGGCAGTTGCTACAAAGTGTAATTACAGATTTGCACGTATTTATTTGCAAGGTCCCTAAGGGCTGGGACCAGGAGCGTGGATCTACCTGGGCTCCGGCCGGGTGCATGCCCGCCACAGCCCGTGAGCAAGCTCGCTCGCTCCAGGCTGAACCCTTGCACTGTCCACGCGCTGTCCAATGTATCTACTGGGTCGTTCTGAGTATCCACAGCCTGACTCCCGACCAGACTGTGCAATCATTTTGATGGAACCGCCTGGAACCAGGCCCTCTGCCATCAAGCGCTAAGTGTCCCTTGCCAGTGTCGGAAGGTGTCATTACGAAGAATTTTTTTAAAGCCTTTAAAAAGATGAAAAAATAGGATCGAGCTTTAGCTGGAGTACGCAAACCTGCCTAAGTACTCGTTTCTTGAGTGTGCGGAAACACCGGGCGAGGGAATGCAACGCGCGCAGCCAGCACTGGAGAGTAGCCGAACAGAGACCGCCAAGACCCTCAAGGCCAGTGACAACCAGCGAGAATTAAAGGCAACTTTGCAACCCCACTTCCCCGTCCGCCAGGCTGCCGCGCCTTTTCTGCCTCCCCGAGAGCAGGGCCCACCAAGCCACCCGCTAATCTGTCAAAAAGGCGCTCGGAGCCGGCTTGGGAGGGCTGGTGCTGCAGGGCGGGGACAAAGGGACCGGGGTGGGTCACCCTCCCACTCATCCTCCCCAGCCAACATCATTTTACACCGACGCGGCGCGTCCAAAATGGAGGGAAACGTCTGCAATTTAAAACCGCAGCTCCATTTCCGCAGCTGGCCGGGCCGGACGCACCTTCAGCCTCGCCAGCAGCGGCACGGACCGACTCGGAGAAGGGGAGGGCGAGGCCGCGGCACCAGGCCCGGCGCCCAGGAACCCCTGCCCACCCGCCGCGCCCGCCCCGCCCGCCCTGCGGGCCTCCCCCCGGCCCCTCGGAGACTGCGCCGTGGGGAGCGGGGCGTGGGTACGAGCGCTCACCTGCTCCGGACTCCGGCGGGAACACGAACAGCTCCGGGAGGGTTGCTGAACAGCTACCCGGCGGCGGTTCCGCGCGCGCGACACTGCCGGCTCTCGCGCTCTCGCGCCCCGCGGTCCCGCAGCCCGGGCGCGCGCCCCCCCGGCCCCGCCCTCTCCTCGTCCCGCCCCCCCAGTCTGGCTTCCCAGGGCTCCCATTGGGCCCTCGGTCTTTTGAATAGCGCCCGGCGCTGTCGATTGGCTTTGAGACATGGCGCGTCCGCCCGCCCCGCCCCACCCTGCGTCAAGGCCCGCGATGGGGGGAAGAGGATCCCCGTGGGTCTATCCGTGGTGCGGCCCAGAAGGCATATTTGAGCGGGCCTTATCTCAGCAGCCCAGGCACTCTTCTAGCCCGCTGACCGCGCGCATTCCCCGCCCATTCCCTCCCGGCACTTGCCACAGTTGTCTGGCGATGCACAGTAGGGAAATTGGTGTGTGAAGTGGCTTGGCGAGAAATATATAAGGGCTATAAAGTAAATTTGCATAGTGATAACTAAAGATCAATTGACCGAGACCGAAAGTACTTCTTGCTAAAACACTATTACTGCTCTCCTTACCGTGTTTTAAAAAAAACAAAAAAACCAGGAGACCCCAGGCCAAGCAGTGGCTACGAAGGCAATCTGGGGCTTCTTTGTCTTGGCGATGGCTGCACGTCGGTAGAAACTGACCTGGACCGCAGCTTGGGGGCAGTGGGGCCAGTGGGTGGGAGGGGGTTGGTAAAGAATGTCCAAGGATTCCCTACAGCTCGCAGCGTTCCTAGGCCGACTGCTGTTAGGAGGGGGATTAACATTAAGTGGAGGTCCTGCAGAGATATGGTAGAAGATATTCAACAACGTGCGGAGTGGAAGAGAAAATTCTGTGCTAGTACACAGTGAGATGCCACTTGACGGGCATCCCACAAGTCTGGTTTCACTTGGCCTCCAAAATGCTGAATCATTACATTGTTAACTCCGAATCTGTTTTGGATCCTAAACCTTTTTTTTCTCTCCAAGTTATCATTATTGGTTAGTTTGTTTCCTTCCTTTGAGGTCAAGAGTTTAAAGCAATCCATTGAGGTTCCCCATTTTGCAGTGTGGTTTTAATCAAAGTATTTCTTAACCCAACTACTAGGTTAACCTAACTTACTAGGTAAATTTAAGTGAATTTCTATTTTGGAAGCACTATCCATTAAATTATAATAAGTAGGCTTTACCATTTATAGCCCAGCTTCGGGTGCAAGAGCTCTCGTTTTCTCACACTTAATAACTACAAAACACCCAGGTTTACTACTACAAAAATAAGAAAAAAAAAAAAATACATTGAGCTTTCTCTGTCATTCACATCCAGTGTGAATGAGTTCCTCCGAGCCTTTTCCCTAGAACAAATTCTGACATCAAATGGTCATTGTCATCAAATTTGCCCTGGGTGGAAATCTGAGCTATAGGAATGCACACTGCACTTCAAAGTCAGAAAACCTTTGTGATTTTTGGCAAAGCCCTCAGCCTCAGTTGTCTTAGCCCTTAAGGTGAGATAGTATTAGCGCTACCTCATTTTTTGCAGCAAATGACACAGAAATGAAAACACTGTAGCGAGTATGGGGGGACCTAAGATAGTAACTATTCCTAATAGCCATGAAGTGCTTCATTATTCCTTTCTCCTATCTTCTACACAGAACTAAGATTTCACTGGATTTCCCTTGAGGTACACATTTCCTGGATTTTTCCACTTATGAAATAAAAGAAGATTCATTAAAAAACACGCACACTTCATTTTAAAGGTCAGGTTTATAAAGTCTCGTCATAACAAAATGAAATTAAAAGATCGTAAATCACTAGAGTTAGCTTAGTTAACATTCTACCTTATAAATTTTTAAAGACATTCTTAAAACAGAACTGCTTTTGACATCAGAGAAACTAAAGAATAATTATTGTTTACTTCTAGTTAGTGGATTGGAGCATATTTCAAAAAATCAGATGAATATCTAGGCTACTTTCTCAGAAAAGGAACTGTTGGTATTTTCCTCTTCTTTTTTTAGAGACTACCAAAAATTATGTAGATTTGGGAGTGGAGACTTTCCCAGTTTAGTTCTCAGAGAGATGCTTGTCAACCACAATTAGCCATCTGTGAATTTTCAAAATATATAAAAAGTCACTTGAAGAGCTGTGTCTTGGCGTTGGTGTTAAAGTGGCCATCAGTGTCACGGTCCCCTTCTGCACTTACAAGGAAAGGGAGTAGTGGAGAAGCAAAGCCCATCAGCGCTGCCACTAAAACAGCCAAAAGGGCTTTTCTGGTGGCGCAGTGGTTGAGGGTCCGCCTGCTGATGCAGGGAACGCGGGTTCGTGCCCCGGTCCTGGAAGATCCCATGTGCCGCGGAGTGCCTGGGCCCGTGAGCCATGGCCGCTGAGCCTGCGCGACCGGAGCCTGTGCTCCGCAACGGGAGAGGCCACAACAGTGAAAGGCCCGCGTATCGCAAAAGAAAAAAAAAAAAAAAAAAAAAAAAAAAAACCAGCCGAAAAACACACATGGGGCCAGGAAACCAACCTTACATATGAAATACAAGAACTGCAGTGTGTTGTCTTCTGTTGTGCCCATTATTTGGCTCTGTTTCCCAGAGGATCTGGACTATCGTATGTGTCAATAAAATTTTAATGCATTTGTTGTTTTTCTTTTTTTTTTTTTTTTTTTTTTTTTTTGTGGTACGCGGGCCTCTCACTGCTGTGGCCTCTCCCGTTGCGGAGCACAGGCTCCGGACGCGCAGGCTCAGCGGCCATGGCTCACGGGCCTAGCCGCTCCGCGGCATGTGGGATCTTCCCGGACCGGGGCACAAACCCGCATCCCCTGCATCGGCAGGCGGACTCTCAACCACTGCGCCACCAGGGAAGCCCGCATTTGTTGTTTTTTATCTAAGTAACTAAATCCTTTGAATCCTCCTGTAGTGCTTTTTTAAATATAAAACTGCTGTACCTTCAGTCTTTTGGTCTATACTATTCTAAGTGAAAAATCTAACCCACTCACCGGATTTAATCTTATAACTTAAAGATCCTTTGTTCAGAAAGTAATTATTATTCAAACATTTTGTTTTTAACATTTGCTGATTAATAACTTTTTTTAATTAGTGTAAAATTTGTTTCGATGTGTTGGGAGTCCCGAATTATTTTTCTGCAGCAAAAAATTTATACTTCATAGCATGACATACAGGAAAGCGCTTCAGAAACTCTTGCCCTCATAGATCTCTGCCGGGGTGAGCCCCTTCTGCTCCTTTTTATGCCTATCTTACCTTTCCCACTCGCTTCACCCTCCATTTCTACAAAATTTCTAATGGGGCCACAGACATGTTGCTTGAATGCCTTCTCCCTTCTTCTGAGAATCTCAGCAAAGCTTCCCCTGTCTCTCTGTCTGCATGGCACTTCCCACATACACCTGACATTATGGGCATCCTGGAAGGCAGGAACCGTATTTTATTCCTCTTTGCATCTCTCCCCACTAAAGAAATGAATGATTAGTTAATTATGAAACTGTGTCATCTATGCTCCTCTAAAAGCTGGACTAAGTAAATTTTCTCCCTCTTGGTCTAGTTACTAAGCTTCTACGAGGCTGCATTAAGGCAAGAAGCAATGGAACTTTCGCTGGCACTAACTGTTCCCACTAACTAGGGTAGATGAAGAAGCTTTCTGCCTTGGGAGCACAGCTTGAATTCCCTCCCCTCTGTGCCTCCCTTGCCCCCTGCCACTGGTCCTGCTTCCTCGCCATCGCTATCCACTATGCTGGCTGCTCTTCCCTCTGCCTTGGTCTTTTGTTTGTTTGGGGGTTTTTTGGCCGCACTGTATGGCATGTGGGACCTTAGTTCCCTGACCAGGGATCGAACCCGTGCTCCCTGCATTGGAAGCGCAGAGTCTTAGCCACTGGACCACCAGGGAATTCCCCTCTGCCTTGGTCTTGATCTCTGTGCCCTCATCTCTTTTAATCCAGAATATGTTTCAATTAAGAACCTACCGTATGTTTCACGTGGGGTTGCAGAACACAGGTGCGTGGTTTGTGTTGGCACAGTTGCTAAACTGTGAGTCCCTGAGGGTAGCCTTCCACCCCTGCCTCCTACCCAGAGTCTGTCTGGGGCAGACTGGGGGCTCGAGTGTAGAACAGAGCGTACTCGTTTATGTAATATGTAAATGCCATGTTGATTCACTTCTAGCCAAAGCTAAGCCTTAGCCGTCAGTGATACTGTTTGACACCTACACTTCTCTTCAGTGATTGCTCCAACCCTCTCACTAAAACTGCTCTGTGCCCTCTAGGAAAAGTTGGGGAGCACCTGCAGTTGGCATCCAGGTGGTGGAGAAAGGGACAATGTGGGGAGGGGACTAATGTGTAATGAGACCTTGCTGTGCGGAGAGCACTTCCATTCCTTATCTTATTTATGGCTCAAATCAACTCAGTGAAACAGTTCTCATTATCACCATTTCTAGGATGACAAAACTGAGACTCAGGTCAACAAACTTGCACCAAGTCACACCCAGCAAATAAGCGCTGGAGCGGCAATTCTAACCCAGGTCTAAGGTCCGGAGCATCTGGCCTTCCCACCGCCTGAGCCCCCCTGGTCCCCGGGGCAGCCTCTTGGTTCTGCCGGCCATTAACTCCCAGTTATTATATGACCCCACTGTCATATCAGCTGGATGCTTCACAGGCTGATCAGAATACGGCTCGTGGGCTTTTTGTCTACATTTTGGGGTCACAGGACCCCTGTGACTATGCTCTTCTGAGCACACCTGGTGTGCAAACTTACCCTTGTCTCCACTGTTGATCCTTTCCGCCACGACTCTTAATTCTGATGCCCTAATTCTGGACTCTGTAAAATTGCCTGTATGTCTTCCTCTTCCTTCCTTCTTCTAAGGGGCTGTCTTAGAAAATTCACTTTGAGATAGCAAGAGCAGGATCACGGTAACCTTTGTAGTATATTTACTGCAGCATCCAGTACAATTAAATCTGCTTAACACAGGTTTGAGGGTGATGATACAAAATATTAGAGATGAATGCTTAAAATCAGATTGGCAGAACTCTTTTAACTTTCTTCATTTTACTTGAGCAAGTGCATCCTAACGGATTGTACAACCTAAAACCTATTTGGAGCACAGTAGTGTATTATTTTATTCAGAACACACACCTACATAAATGACGAACCATATATGTGAATATTATATCTGTTAAAACGGATGAAATGTAATTGCAATATAGATGTATTTGAAAGCTGTACAGAGCCAGCTTGAATAGCCATTAAACAACTCTAAATATTATTTGACATGAATGGTTTGGCAGAAAAAAATTGCATCTTCATGCTAAGTTACTTAAGATATTTCTTTGCTTGTTTATGTTTGATACGAAGGCTAGGATCCCAGAGATAACCACTGCTATAGCAAAGCAAGTCATGGTACTCTGAACTGGAGTCTTCTCCAGGGTAAGTCACACTGTGGAACAAAACGCCGTTTTTGCCTGTATGAGTACAGTTTTTACATACTTAGATTTCTGAAATCTCAGTAAAATAATCTTTTGTCTATGTAATGTAACGAAGGAAAGTTTATCTTGGACCATTCAGAATGATTCCATTTGCAAAGTACCAAAAGTACAAGATAATAAGCCTTCCCGTAGCATTAACCTTCAAGATAGCATAACAGCAGGACCCATCAAAAATGTCATATCTACGAATATACAGCCCTCCTTTTATTTTGTTTTTATAATTTTATTTTTATACAATGATTTGGAATACGGTGCATTTTAAATTTATTTATTTATTTTTGGCTGTGTTGGGTCTTCGTTTCTGTGCGAGGGCTTTCTCTACTCGTGGCAAGCGGGGGCCACTCTTCATCGCGGTGCACGGGCCTCTCACTATCGCGGCCTCTCTTGTTGCGGAGCACAAGCTCCAGATGCGCAGGCTCAGTAGTCGTGGCTCACGGGCCTAGTTGCTCCGCGGCATGTGGGATCCTCCCAGACCAGGGCTCGAACCCGTGTCCCCTGCATCGGCAGGCGGACTCTCAACCACTGCGCCACCAGGGAAGCCCCTCCATACTGTTTTCCGTCTCAGTGTACCACCCACAGGGCACAAGTGTTCCAATTTCTCCACATCCTCACCAATGCTTGCTATTCTCTAGGGTTTTTTAGTTTGTTTGTTTTTGATGGTAGTCATCCTAAGGGGTGTAAGGTGGTACTACCAATGTTTTAATAAAATAAACATTTATGGGGGCATCTCTGGCAGTCCAATGGTTAAGACTCCATGCTTCCAATGCAGGGTGCGCAGGTAGGATCCCTGGTCGGGAACAAAGATCCCACATACCTCGTGGGATAAATAAATAATTTTTAAAATATTTATGATTTTTAAATATTTTTATAATATCATATATGGTTTATCAAACCACACAAGGCACCCTAGAAATTTTGATTCAGGATATGCCCATTAGATTAAAAATTATTGCGCTAAGAGACTATGAAGTATTTGTGTCATGCATTTTTTAAAGTACAATACCAGTTAGTGTCGTATATAGTATAGATCAAAATTTTTCTAACTTCTCTAGGCCAAGGCAAGAAAAATGTTTGCAAGTAAGTGACAAACTCTTCCCATTTCCTTAGGAAAATATGACTTGAAAAGAGCTAAAATATTAATAATAGTAAATTAACACAAAAGCAACCTATTGCCTCAAGTTACCTTCATCTCAGGATAATTAATTCAAGGAGGAGGAGAATTGAGCTTCAACATGTTTGCTCTTTCATGGGACTGTCCTTTGCAAAGCAAGGAAACATTTTTTCATTGGTGAATGTGTGAATAGAGGCCGGTGAAGCGACAGTTAACCAGCCCGGTTTCCAAGGAGGGAAGAGAAATGTAAAAGCATGTTGGCTGTACATGTTTTGCAGGGCAAACTTTTTGGACACATAAGCATTTAAAGTCCAGTGCTACATCAACCTTTGGAATATACACAGGGAAATGATAACTAAGAGGCAGGATGGTTCCCTTTCAGTTCCAAGAACCCATGATTAAAAGAGTCAGAGGAGGGCTTCCCTGGTGGCGCAGTGGTTGAGGGTCCGCCTGCCGATGCAGGGGACACGGGTTCGTGCCCCGGTCCAGGAGGATCCCACGTGCCGCGGAGCAGCTGGGCTCGTGAGCCATGGCCGCCGAGCCTGTGCGTCCGGAGCCTGTGCTCTGAGTCAGAGGATTACTGATTTGGCAGGACGGAGTCCCACAGAGAATGTGGATTTCAGAGACTGGGAGACCTGTTCCTGAATCCTCACCTCTCCTCCTACACTTCAGACCTCAGGCCCTTAAACTTTATCTTCAGACCGTTTATCTATAAAATGGGGAAAATAATACCCATCGTTCACGGCGCATTTGTGAGGTTTAAATTTAACAATAAGCAATCACTAAATAGTTCTGATTCATTAATTTATTAAGTCATTCATTCAGCAAATATGTATGAAACTGTTACGATGGAAGAAATTTGAAGAGAAAACTTAAAACAAATTTTACAACAAATTCCAGTAGTGCCTGGAATTTTTATGTTTATCTAAATGAGATATAAGTTCATAGCAGGAAGGGGGATGAAGTACACTGCTTTTGAGGAACAAGCCTTTCCAACAAGGATCCACATGGCAGCCTGGAATTAGACTGCCTGGAAAAGTTAGTGGAGCCAGCTAGCTATGGCTCAGAACACAGCCTCCCACAAGAAGGAGACTGAGGTTCCAGTTCCCTGAATTAACACTTCGGGCTGGAAAATCATCACCCAATCCCTGATACCAGTGACACTGGACTGACTACTTTGTAACCAGATAAGTTCTTTGGCGTCCCTAAAAGAGCTTAGAGTAACTAAATTGGAAAAATGTCTTTCCTAGAGTTTGGAAATACCTCAAATCCAAAAATATACTCCCCCTGCCCAAAATACTTGTATTGATGGTGATTTTGCAATCACCAGGTGATTCTAAAATGCCAGGGACCGTGAAGAAAGCCTTTCAAATTACTTGAGCATACTCTCTGCCCACCACATACAAACCAAGGCCTCTACCTCGTCCTCTGTCTTTAAGTTGATTTGTCAAGGAATACTCACTGAGTTCACACCAGGGCTTTTAAGAGCTTACCAACAGGTCGGTGTTCACTGAGGATTGATGATCTGGGTCCAGAAAGAAAGCACTCGCCTCAGGTAGAGAGAGGAGGACATGGGGCGTGGTACATACCAGGTTCGGCAATCCGACTTGGGGCTCCTGAAAATCGCATGGCCATCGAAGCCCATGTTGACGTGAACTTGCTTTATCTGGCCACAAGCTCAGCAGCGTTTCATGACGAGTTTCTCTCCCTGTCGGTAAGATTTGGATCATCTTTCAATGTTTTCTCCCGTTGCCCGTGTGGCAAGTGTTAGAAATTCTGAATACACTTAATTAATGACATCCCTGAACTCCCTCTCCTGGTTCTGACTCAGCCAGCTGTGGCAGGGGAGAATTCTGCTTCTACTTCTTCCACGAAGAGAACAATTTATAATCCACAAACCAAGAGGATGGAGCAGAGGATGTTTAAAAAGTAGCTAGAAGTTGATGGACTGCCAGGTTCACTTTCAAGGCATAAGTCTGGACTGTCTGTGTGGTTCTTGGCACGGGTAAGTGATGCACAGCTCAGGAACTCTTCTAGAACCTTATTGCAGTGAACAGATGAAACCGAAAGCAAAGGCGCTGGAAACTTCTCTGTCTGTCACGCACCTAAGGAGTTCAGAGAGAATAAAACAATATCTGACCCCCTTTGTTTTGTTTCAAGTTTCTAAATAGGAAGAACAAAAAAGGCTTGATTCACATGACAAGCACTCCAGCATGACAGGGCCTGGAGGCACCATCTTTGTCCCAAGGAGGAGGAAAGGGCCAACCGGCCAGAGCCCTCAGAAGGCTGTCAAGTATAGATGGGAGGGCTGTCACATGTGGATGAGGCCCAGCACTGCCAGCAGAAGGGCATGTCTTGGCTAATAAAGACTTAATGCTGGGCTTCCCTGGTGGCGCAGTGGTTGAGACTCCGCCTGCCGATGCAGGGGACACGGGTTCGTGCCCCGGTCCGGGAAGATCCCACATGCTGCGGAGCGGCTGGGCCCGAGAGCCATGGCCGCTGAGCCTGCGCGTCCGGAGCCTGTGCTCTGCAACGGGAGAGGCCACAACAGTGAGAGGTCCGCGTACCGCAAAAAAAAAAAAAAAAAAGACTTAATGCTGCATGTCCCTCCTCGTAACTGGTAATACCACACGTCAGTGAGCGTGATGTGTGTGCTGGCCTCTAACTCCAAACTGAAGATGTGCACCGTTTCATCATTTTAGTGGTCTTTGTGTCCTAGCCTTGGTATAGGCTCATGGTATAAAGATTTGTTGGATGGATAAGAAAACAAAACAAACAAACAAAAACACTTGGGGGAATGAGAGAAAGGTAAGAAAATTGATCCTTCCAACAGTCCGATGAGGTGGGAACATTATACCCATTTTGCAGGTGAAGAAACTGAAAAAAAGGGCCGACTGACTTGCCAGGTTGACACAAAGAGTAAGTGGGAAGAGCTGGGAAGAGAAACCAAGAGTGACTCAGAGCCCATGGTTACCTACAAGGGGCTAAGAGAGGCCAGCCAAGAGCAGCTGAAATCCCAGCTGGTTCCCAGAGAGCTGGGACGGGGCACAAGATGTCCCTGGTGGTAAGCCTGCCCCACCCCCTCAGAACCAGTAATTATATACCCAGTGAGA
The DNA here is from genome assembly GCF_008692025.1 of Phocoena sinus. Lineage (NCBI taxonomy): Eukaryota > Metazoa > Chordata > Mammalia > Artiodactyla > Phocoenidae > Phocoena > Phocoena sinus. The sequence continues at coordinate 163,349,470 of NC_045763.1, read as the reverse complement.
GTGGTGGCTTGATGTGGGTGTTGTCTCGTGAACTGTAGGCACCAGGAAGGCTAGGACTTGTCCTGTGACCTCATTATCCATCCCCTTTGCTGGCAAACAGGGCTGTGCACAGGGTGGTGAACACACCCAGTCAGTTGCTTGCTGTTTGTGCAGCTGTCTTTTTAGGCTGTGCTCTTTGCAACAACAAAAAAACAGCCTCCTGCAGGGCTATTTGATGTCACAAAAACCCAGCCTCCAAACTCTCCATATCTGCTTCTATCAGAAGCTCTTTCTTTTACACTTCCCCTGGGAGCCTCAGCTACACCACCAAGGGACAAAAAAGAAATACGAGAGATAGAAGATCAACATCTTTATGCATAAGAGTAGAGTTAATCCATATTTCATTCCTAAAGCCTGCAGTTTATGGGATTGGCTGGGATTTGTTACAGTTTGTTCTGAAGATAAGGCAGTGCTGAGTCGGTGACCAGGCTGGAGTGTCCACCTCACAGAGTCGCCTGGCTATTGTTCAGGGTTTGCTTTTGACTTCATTTCATGGAATAAAAGGTCGTTGCAGACCAAACACGTGAGCAGGAAGTGGGCAGGGCTTGTTGCTCTGCCTGGTGGTTCACGAGAGGAGAAACACAGAGAAGTCATAACCTCTGCGGTTTGGTGTGTGTTGCAACGTGAAAACCCGGAAGCTTATCTTAGAGGAGGCTGATGGGTCAAAGTCGGCAACGAACTGGAGCCTTTACTGTTGGAAGCTTAGGAGGGGAGCGAGTCTTTGCCCTCCGGAGAAGCACCCAGGTCCTGGCACCTGATAAAGAGTCCCCAGAGTGTAACCCTGTCCCATCAGAATGGGAGGGAGAGTCAGAAGAGTGTTTACAAGAATGCAATTTGATTTTTTAAAAAATAGTTTGATTTTCTCTAAAAATTAACAGCCCTCCTTATGGTTTGACTTGAGTGAGAAGCACATGGATCAGTGGTGACAGGAGATGAAGGAGACGTGGGTGCCCCGTCCCTCCCCACCCTGTGTCTCAGGGCGTTTCAGTGGCTTGAGCCAACCTGCCTGTTTAAGCCTGTGGATTTGCTTGATCTTGAAAACCTGCCAGGTAGCCTCACAGATGGTCGACAATTGCCACCTGGATCGGTGCTAACGCAAATGCTAGAAAATACTGCTTACAGGCTAGCCAGGAAAACGTTTTACTGGAAAATTGCTTGAGAAGAGACCACAGAGTTTCAGTGAGGATATGCCATTTAAGGATAGAAATACTGAAGCTTCATGAAATGGGACATCCTGATGGAGCCACAAGAAGACATACTCTCAGACAGTCACATCAAAGGCATCCTGACGGCACAGGCAGTGTGAACCTCACTGGCTCCCAAGGTTTCGGGGACCCATCAAGGGGGAGAGAAAACAGCCTCCCTGCAGCTCTCTGCCACCTGCTACCCCTGGCTCAGCAGGTAAACAAGATTGGAAAAGCAAGACTGGGAGTGGTTCTACCATGCTTATTTGAGGAAATGTCTGAGTGTCAGCTGTCAACATAGTTGACACCTTTAACTAATTTCCAAGCACACCCCCAAGGCAGACTATGATGTTGGCGGTTCCCTGAGAGAAGCCCTGCAGGCTGGTGCCCCTGGAGGACTGGCAGAGGCTGTGTCATCTGTCCAGACTGCGGTCCCCCAGAGTGAACAGCAGAGTCAGTTTGATCTTAATTAGCATTTGGGATATGAATATAAATACCCAGCTCCCAAGACAAGGAGTCAGCCCAGGAAATCCCCAGGATGTGGAGTTCTCAGGGGATGGGGGCAGGCTGGCCTCCAAAGGCCACGCAGAGCTTTGCAGCGAGCCAGGGTCATGGCTCACCTCTGTCCAGCCACGCCGGATGTTTCCGGAAGCCCCCTCCCAGCTTTGGCCCTCCTGGCTCTGTTTGGTTCCTGAGAACAAAGAGAAGAGCTGTGTGTGTGACCGGGCCTGTGACACACATGGGAAAGCCATTGCTGGCTCGGCTGACAGATGTCAACACACACCGGCCCTAAAGCTCCAGGAAGACGGCGCCATTTTGCATGGAGCGGAGGGAATATTTTGATACAGGTGGAGGGGACTATGTCTGCAGAGGCCCTAGTTCCCAGCCTTTGGCGTATGGTCGAAGGGACTTCCTGGGGTGGGGGGATGCTAGGGAGCTGGTGAGCAGGCGGGCTTCTGCCTCAGGGGGCCTCTGCTCTTCCCCTAGGAGCCCCTCTTTGGGTTCCTGTTTGGACAGGACATTGGGTCTGTCACAGCCACAGGCACTGGTTGGGCTGTGCTTCCCTTGGAAGGGCATCCTGCCAAGTTGTTCCTGGAGCGTTTGGGAAAAGGCCCCTTCCCAGGGCCAGTATTCATTCTGCAATTAAAAAGTTGCATCTCAAAGACACTTCTAATGATCCAAAATATTGTTGCCAGAAAGAAAACGATATAGTTGGCACCCCTGAGGCACTGTATGGAGGGCCTTCTGCACAGTGCCTGGGACCATGAGCCCGCAGTAAAGGGCACACCCCCCTCAGGACGCTGGAGAAGGGGCTTCAGGCATCTTGCAGATTGATAGCGGACAGATGTTCACTCATTCAAGACATCACCTCTGGAGCACCTGCGGTTTGCAAGCATTGTGCTAGGGCCAGGCCACAGCCCAGTGGGAGAGACAATGGGGCCCAGAGGGGGGCGTCCAAGTCATACCCAGCAAGCGGTGGGTGGGAGGGAGGGCATCCTTGCAAGCAGCCCCCTGAATGGAGGGGGCCGGGACCGAACTTGGAAGGATTCCTACTGCACTTGGTATTTAGAACAGGGAGAGGCCGCTTTCCTCTCTCTGGCTTCTCTCCTTTTCCTTCCTTCCTTGTCACCCCATTTCCACACTACCTCACTGAGTCTGCCTCCAGGGAGACACGAATCCCTGCCCTCCCAGGACCCAGGGTCTCCCTGGGGCTGTGAGGCATCTCCACTGCCCCTCCCTCGTCTGCTGCCCTCTGATCTGGCCTTGACCTCCCTCCCCAGATTAGGGGCTGGTCTGGAATTGAGCACACACCATGGTGAAATGGTGGGCAGTCACAGCTGGTCAGTCTGTCTTTCTGTCCCTTCTCATCCAAAGATTCAGAACAGGGGCTTCCCTGGTGGCGCAGTGGTTGAGAGTCCGCCTGCCGATGCAGGGGACGCGGGTTCGTGCCCCGGTCTGGGAGGATCCCACATGCCGCGGAGCGGCTGGGCCCGTGAGCCATGGCCGCTGAGCCTGCGCGTCCGGAGCCTGTCCTCCGCAACGGGAGAGGCCACAACAGTGAGAGGCCCGCGTAACGCATAAAAAAAAAAAAAAAAAAAAAAAAAAAAAAAAAAAAAAAGATTCAGAACAGTACCCACTATAAAGGGCCTTCGTCCCAGTATTCAAAGTATCACCATGTGGTCTGATTTCGTTTTTCCTCCCAACGGAATTGGACTTGGTTCTGGAAACATGATGCATTTTATTGACCAAAAGCATCTCTTTGGGAGCAAGAGACCTTTGGAAACCTACAATGTTCAAGGAAACCATTCAGTCGTCTTAGACACATTCCTGTCATTTGCCTCTGGACTTTTTATTCCTTTAGCCCAGAATAATATTTATTCTTTGCTTCACCTGACTGAATCACAGTGAATATTTATACCTTGAACCAAGCACACAGCAGAGAATGCGAGGCTTGGGGGATCTTTGCAAAGCTGTCCTGGTTAAGGGTCTTGCAATTCTCCCAGAAGTTTATTGTCCTGGTATAAATCTGACTCAGATTTCTCACAGCTCTCCGTTCTCAAAAGTCTCTCATCCTCTGGCACTTGGACCCAAGCATTCGGCTATTTGACAGCGGGATAAGCACGTGAAGGGCACTGCCCTCCTGCCCCCCTAGGGTCTGGCCCCTCTGCCGCCGTGATCAGAGGTTTGCGGCCAGACCTTGGCTTCCCTTCCTTCCCAGCCCCCAGCTTCCATCCTGTCCCTGCCAGAGATTTAAGGAGAAGGAAGTTCAACGCACTTGGTTTTCAGCTTGTCTGTCCACTCTAGGGAGGAAAGGAAGAGTCAGCTTAGCGGGGGAGGCCAGGGTCAGCCCTCGCAGGGTCTGGCATCCGGCCGGCCTCTGGGGTCCAGCCCCTCCGTCTGTCTGGATGTTCCTCATGGTGTCTGAGGCCTTCTGCCTGGGGTGTCCGCTGTTTGTGCAGCCTGAGAACAGACCTGCCGCTCCTCACTCTGTGCCCCAGGAGCCTCCCTCAGACTAGGAATTCTAGAAACACGCTTTCTGTAAAGCTGAATGAGTGAAGGAACCCGCAACACGGTGGAGAGCTGAGATTGCAGGGCTGTATCTGAGGAACAACAAACGTGACCTTTCTTGTTCTCAGCCTCTGCCTTTGCCTGGAGCTCTGCTTAATTCAACCTTTTTTTTTTTTTTTTTTTTTTTAATGGGGAGGGGAAACACTCCACTTTCTCAATCCAGTTAAAGAGGCATCTGTATGCCACTGGGCTGGGCTCACCTGTCGAGCTCACAGGATGGGGAAGAATCCACCCTTGTCCCTGCAGAACCTGCCCTCTCGACTGAGGTCCGGAGAAAGGAGGAAATGTGGGGTTCAAGTGCCCGGCCACAGGAGGTGTGTAGCTCAGGGCACAGATACCCTTCTCGCCTAGGCCCACCTCCATGCTGTCCCCAGGCCCCCGTGGAGGACTTTGGGGGAGCGTGAGCCTGCGGGAATCATTCTGCAGCTGCATCCCACGCTAGAGCACAGGGCTCTGTGAGCGGTGATTTGGGCCCCTCTGCCTGTACCCTACCTCTCTCAGGAGTCTCATTGCCTCTCTGGGACCTTGCATCCAGGTCCTTCGAGGTCTGTACTCTCAAGGTAGAGTGTCGTTCCCATTTTACAGATGAGGGCAATCAGATTCAAAGAGGTCAAGCTGCGTGCCCAGGTTCACACAGTTGGAAGGCTGCAGAGCCAGGCCTCAGCCCTCCGGCCTCAAGGCAGCCTGGCCCTCCTGTTACGTACGCAGTGCTGTCCCCACCACGGTGAGAGGGCTCCTGTGCTGGGGACGCGCCAGCAGGGGTGACAGGAGCAGGCGGCATTCCAGATGGGCCTCGAGGGGTGGGCAGGATTTCAGCAGATGTAGAAACGGTGGGGGCACAGAGAGAGTGAGTCAGAGAGACAGGAAGTGCAGGCCAGGCCTCAGGGGAGGCTGATGGTTCAGGAGGGGCCCAGGTCATCTGAAGAGGCAGCCCCTGTGTCTGACCCGCCAGTCCCCTCTGAGGCAGGACAAGCTCCTGAGGCATAGCTCACCATTAGCCAGTGTAACTCCAGCTTTACCAACTGTCCCAGCCAAAGCCTTCGGCTTTATGTCAGAGGAAGGTCACAGTGGCCCATATAACCTCACTCTGCTACACCGCTATGGGCAGCAGCCCTCTCTGAACTGTGGTCTATGCAGTAAGGATCTTTGCAGTAATTTGCAAGGAGAAAAATAAGTGGCTTATGCAAAAAAAAAAAAAAAAAAAGGAAATTACTTTATTGCTGCCTTTTAGGGAAGGGCAGGGATAGATCTGGTACTTCCAGTAGAGCTTGATCCAGTGGCTTACGTGATGCCATCAGGAGAGAGGCAGCTCTTTGCTCCGCCTCTCCTGAAGGTTGGTTTCATTGTCAGGCCCCAGCAGCTCAAGATTCAGGCCATCCTTCCTGTTGTTAGGTCCAGTAGGGAACGTCTGACCCAAAGATCCTCTGGGAAGGCTCATTTCATGTCATTGCTCTGCCTGGGACATTTACCCCTCCCCAGTGAGAAGCTCGCAAGTCCCACGGCCGCCATGTTGCTAAGCTGGATTTAACCCCCCCACCCCCGGCCCAAAGTTCATGATCTAGGAGTGGGGGAGGGGTGCCACTCCAGAGGGTAATTAGGGTACTCCTTCCAGGGGAAGCGTGCAGAGGAAAGATGGAGAAAAACAGAGGCTCACCCTACACACAATACATTACCAAACCCATTCTACCAAAGTTGGTTCTCGCCTGGTTTGGGGAACCTGGAGGAGAGATAATGACCTTGAAAATGTGCAGCCCTCTCACCATGGCCTGAGGCCAGGCTGGGACACCAGGCCTGCCTGCTAGAGCAGCCAGCTGCTAACCAAGCCAGAGGCTGGGCACAGATCATGCCAAAGGGGAGCCACACTTGAATTTCAGGGTCAGAAGGTGAGAGGTCAAAGCAGGGGGTCAGGACAAGGTGGGATCCGGCCCTCGGCACCCTAAGCACCCGATCAGGTGGGACGCAGTGTAACACATCCACCTAAATCTCAAGTTTCCATCTTTTCTCTACAGTGGCGCCACTTTGAAAGGGGCCGGTGGCAGGATCCCTAATTTGCTTTTTTTTTTCCTTTCCTTCTCTAGCATTCAAATGATTCCAGAGCCCCAATTTTGCCTTGTGCAACCCACGTCAATCCAAGTTAAAAAGACTTCCCGGGCTTCCCTGGTGGCGCAGTGGTTAAGAATCCACCTGCCACTGCAGGGGACACGGGTTCAAGCACTGGGCCGGGAAGATCCCACATGCCGCGGAGCAACTAAGCCCATGCGCCACAACTACTGCAGCCCGCGCGCCTAGAGCCCGTGCTCCACAACAAGAGAAGCCACTGCAAGGAGAAGCCCATGCACCGCAATGAAGGGTAGCCCCCGCTCGCCGCAACTAGAGAAAGCCCGTGCTCAGCAACAAAGACCCAACGCAGCCAAAAATAAATAAATAAATTTATTAAAAAAAAAAAAAAAGATTTCCCCAGAGAATGTTTTCTCCTGTAAGACTGGCCACAGAAACTATTCTAACAGGGAAGATATGAGCTCAGCACGTCATCCCCTACCTGCATCTTCCCTTCTCTGCCTCAGCTGCTGAATTAGGGGCAGCTGGGGCTGGTCCTCTGTCTTGTGCAAATAAGAGAAAAAAAATAAAACAAGGAACAGTCCAGGGGCAGATGCAGCCCCCCATCAGGGTACAAGGTCTGAAGCAGGGCACACACAGGCTGGATTTCAGCACCCACCGCATCTCACCCAGGAGCCCTTGGACAGGGCACAAACTGAAGAGCTGTCCGTGGCACTTTTGGTAGGTTATAGGAAGGGGAAGGTCCCTGACCCCAGCACACCAGCACCCAGAGGGGAGGCAGAGAGAGGGAGCTGATCCCTCTGGCACCCCCTCCCCAAGGTAAGAGACTCCACTGATGGAGAGAAATATAATTGTCATTAAAACAAATCATCAGGTTTTTTTTATTTGGCAGAAGCATGGCACTCTGTAGCTTTCAGTGAGTGGTCACCCTCAGTTTCTCTTTTGAGCCTCTCAACAAAACCTGTCGGGTAAAGGGGCAGGTATTTCTCACTTCCTTTTTACAAATAAGGGAGCTGGGATCTAAGGGGCTGATTTGCTTATCCTCGTCTCATGGCTAGCAGGAGGCAGAGCCAGAACTATAAGCCAGGCTTGTTGAAATCGAATCCAGAGCTCTTTTATTTGTTTCTATTCTGTGTTAAAATAGAAATATCTGACCTGTCAGGAAATCCTGTTAGCTTTACCTCCAAAATGCTGCGTACCCAGAAACTGACCACTTCTCATACCCTCACTGCCACCATCTCTTGCCTGAATTATTGTAACAGCCTTGTAACTGATCCCTTGTATCTGCCCTTGCCCTGAAGGCTGCTTTCCACACAGCCACCGATTGACGTTCTCTTCTTAAAACTTGAGGACATGTCATGTGTCTGCTTCAAACCTTCCAGTGGCTTCCCTTCTTTCACAGTGGTGCAGAAGGCCACGCCCGCACCCTTCACTGGCCTCATCCCCGACATTCCCCCTCTGCCCACTCAGCTCCAGCCACCCTGGCTTCCTAGCTGTTGGCTTCCACCGCAGGGCCTTTGCACATGCTGCCTTCTCTGCCTGAACATCCTCCAGCACTGCCGGGTGCTCTCTTTCTCTTCTTCAGGTCTTACCCCAATGTTACTTTCCCAGTGAGGTCTTTCTTGACCACTCTGTTGAAAATGACAGCTCCCCACCACCCCATACTTCCTTTCCTTTTCTCCAGAGCCCTTTCCGCCCGTGTCACTCCATTCATCAGTTTTTCCAAGCTAGAATCGTTCCTGCAGGGCAGGGAGTTTGTCTGTTTTCCCAGCCCTAGAACAAGGCATAGCAGGTGCTCCCCAAATGCTAAGGGAGTGAAAGACTGAACACACTGCCCTGGTGCGTGAGGCAGCTTGCTGTCCTTTCTTCACAAGGACAGATGTGGTGGTGGTGTAATAAGATGCCCTCTGAATAGCAAGTGTGGAGGAAGAAAAGTCTCCCTTCCGGGAGTGGTGGCCCTTTGCAGCCAGTCCCCTGCCATTCAGTTACTTCCTCACCCAGTGCTGAGTAATGTAACCTGGTGACCTTTTGGAGACCCGCACCTGAGAGACTCTTTTGTTAGGGCAGAACCGTATCTCCTGGAACTTTTTTTTTTTTTTATTTTATTTATTTGGCTGCGTTGGGTCTTTGTTGCTCTGCACGGGGTTTCTCTAGTTGCTGCGAGCGGGGGCTACTCTTTGTTGTGGTGCGCGGGCTTCTCATCGCGGTGGCTTCTCTTGTTGCGGAGCACGGGCTCTAGGGGTGTGGGCTTCAGTAGTTGTGGCTCGTGGGCTTCAGTAGTTGTGGCTTGCGGGCTCTAGAGCGCAGGCTCAGTAGTTGTGGCACACAGGCTTAGTTGCTCCGTGGCATGTGGGATCTTCCCGGACCAGGGCTCAAACCCGAGTCCCCTGTATTGGCAGGTGGATTCTTAACCACTGCGCCCCCAGGGAAGTCCTCCTGGAACATTTATTCTAAAATTTTAAAAAAGTTTCTAGGAACTGTGGCTGTCAGAAATCTTCAAACTCCCATTGCTTTGTCCCAACTTGTCAGACATGCTCTGGGGAGGGGAGAATGGTTGTGGAGATGTTTGCACAACTCTGTGAATATACTAAAACCTACTGAATATACATTTTAAATGAATGAATTATGTGGTATGTGAATTATATCTCAATAAAGCTGTTATATATATTTTTTTAAAAAAGGATTTTCCAGCTGGACTGGAGTAGAGGGAACATGGAGGGTGAGGGAGTCTATTGCAGCAGTTCAGGGCAGAAATAAGGAAGGTCTGAGTCAAGGCTGTGGTCATGAGGGTGGAGAACAGGGGCCTGAATGTGGAGACGAGGTAGAGCCCACAGGGTTGTGTGTGTGTGTGCATTGCTGTCGTTCTCGTTCTCGCTGGAAGGGAGCTAATAACAGCTCGTATTTATTGAGCGCCTTCTGTATGGCCGTGACCCATGGAACATCTCCTCTCTTCCTCACTGTAACTCTCTAAGAAGGGCTGTTTTTATTCTGGGAAACTGAGGCACAGAGGGATTCAGGAATTTGCCAGGCTAACATAGGATGTGGTGGAACTGGAATTTGCACCAAGTGGTTCGACTCTGAAGCCTCATTCCTCTAACCCCCGGGCTTCTGGGTGGGTTAGCTGGAGGAGGGGACGTCTCTCTCTGAGAGATGAACCGGTTTGCAAGGCAGAAACAGAGACACAAACGTAGAGAACAAACGTTTGGACACCAAGGGGAGAAAGGGGGTTTGGGATGAATTGGGAGATTGGGATTGACATATATACACGAATGTGTTTAAAATAGATAACTAATGAGAACCTGCTGTATAGCACAGGGAACTGTACCTCGCTGTACAGTAGAAACTCACACAACATTGTAAAACAACTGTACCCCAGTAAAGAAAGAAAGGGAGGGAGAGAAGGAGGGAGGAGGGAGGGACGGAGGGAGGAAGGAGGGAGAGAGGGAGAGAGGAAGGAAGGAAGGAAGGGAGGGAGAAATACTGTGGGAATCACCAGGTACATATCAGGTGGCAGAGAAAGTTTGAATTACCTGTATATTAGGACCAAACTGGGACAAGCTAGAGCATTCCAAACTTGGAACAAGGGGTCCTATATAAAATTAATATTTAAACCAAATTATATATAAACTATATACAGTTTTGTTTTTTTTTAAAAAAGGAATATTGACGGAGGGGCAAGGATTTGGGGGGAAGGGGACAAGTTTAGCCTGGGACATGATGAATTTGAGATGCCCCTGGGATATCCAGTAGATATTCCATGTAACAACGGGTTAATGGAACAGGAGCTTGAGAGAGGAGGCCAGGAAATGACAGATTTCCACACCATCGAATATATTTGTTCTCCTCGGGAGTGAATGAGAGCACGCGTAAGAGTCTAGTCGGAAGAGGGGAAGAGGAGAGAAGCAACGATGGAGACCTGAGGTTCCTGATACTTAGGGTGGGGGGCAGAGGAAGAGCAGCCAGAGAAGGATGTGGTGAACAGTCAGGAAGCAAAGGGAAAGGCTCACCGGGGACTGAGCCCTGGGCACCCAGAAGAGGAGGCTGGAGGTGTCAGCCCTTAGGCGGGGTGAGGACAGGCAGCCACTGCAAGTCTGAGGAGGGACGTTTCAGATCACAGTCGGGGGAGGAGTGAGTGAGGGTGAGGTTAGGAGACGGGGAGCGCAGACCTATGTGAGAACCACTGAAGACAGTCCTTCTACAGGCACCTGGTAGGGAGAACAGGAGAGAGAGTGTCTAATCCTCCAGTCCTGGATGCCTCCAGACACCAGCTGAGCCCCGGTGGGTGTCTGTGATCTGGAGGCTCCCGGGCAGCCCTTCCTGCTGCGAAGAATGTAAATGCTCACGGAAGGATACAGATGACCACGGCCTCTCAACCGAGAGCAAGGAACAGCGAGGGTTTCTGGTTTACTGCTTCGGGAGCATATTCAGGGTTTCAACAATACCGAATAGTTAGCTGAGGTTTGGGGTATTTTTTAACTATAGAGTATGTTTATTGTGATACAAAATTGGTTGTAATGGGCTTTGACCAAAGTTTGAATTCTGCTCAGAAAGCCAGCCTGTGCCACTACTCTTTCCTGTTTGTCACGCTTGAGGAAACCTGATCTCACGTAAAAGCAGCAACCACAGCCAAAATGGCTAGCCAGCTGCCACCCATCATCCCCCACCTGCCCTTAACCTCTGCAAGCTCCTCTCCTATGCCGCCACGTCCAAACACTCCACATAGGACACTACCTATCCATCAGGACCCTTTCATGTCACCGCCTCTAGATAAACACTTGCTGAATGACTGAATGACCCACCCACCTGGGAGCAGCTCTCCCCACCAGGGCTTTCAGGCGAAAATGGGGGTCGCTTCTCACTATTACCCCAATGAGGGCTCCACCTTTGTTGCTTTTTTTAGCCCAAGAAGCAAAACCTGGGACTTACCTGCGGCTAAGACTCCATGCTTCCACTGCAGGGGGCACGGGTTCGATTCCTGGTCAGGGAACTGAGATCCCTGCACTGAAGGCCATGCAGTGCAGCCAAAAATAAATAAATAAATATCAATAAATAAAATATGATTAAACAAAAATGAAGAAGCAAAACTTTCCAGGGTTGAATTGCTAATCAGCATCTACAGGGTAAAAGTGACAGAGAGTGTGGGTCATCTCCCCCAGCGGGGGTCTTTCACGGCCCTGCTGTGAACCATGGCCACTGCAATGGCCCAGCTAGGGAGGTAATTCCACTTTTCCTTTGAGGCACTTCTCTCCCCTCCAGCTGCCCTTGAGTGTTTTGGGGGTGAACAGCGTGTGGGGCTTCCTGCCCCTGCCAGAGCTAACCCAGAGGGATAGATTGCTTTTGAAGGACCTGGAGGACCCACGCCCTTCTCCTTCGCCTCGCATCCACTGTTTGTCCCTCATCCCTTCTCCGTCTGAGGATGTCCGCTAGGGTCTGGAGGGCAGGTGCGGGGCAGGGCAGCAGCTGGCCAAGGCCTAGAGGGGCTGCTTTCAAACCCAAATGAACCAACGATAGATAAAACAAACCTTTAAAAAAGGAACTCCCTTAGGACAGCCCTCTGTGGCTCCATAGCCCCTGCTGGCTGCCTCTTTCAAGACCATGTGCTCTGCTCTCTGGAAGCAGATGGCCTGTTGGGAGTTTTCTGGCAAACATTCTGCTACTCTGCTGGGACTATGCGGCCCTCCCCAGTCCCTGCCGGCTGTGCCGTCCGGGTTGCAGCGTCTTGGGCCTGCTGGGCTCCCAGGCCAGGCTAGGAGAGAACACAAAAGCCAGAGCCAGCGGGAGGCGTATGCGCCCCTCCTCACCCCAGGACCCCTGCTGCCGGGAGGAACAGCACAGCTTTGTTCTGTGAAAACCCAGATAAAGAATGACCTGGCCCTAAAGCAGCCCGGACTCAGCAGGTCGGTCCCGCCCTCCCTGCTCTCAACCCCTTTGTCAGGAGTGCACTGGGGAAGAGGTAGGAACAGCAGAGGGGCACAGCTGCAGAGATGCAGGGGGGTCCAGCCACCCAAAGCATGACAGGCTTTCAGGTGATTCAGGGGACCCTCCTGCTTGCAGAGAGCAAAAGCTCAGGGGCACGGGACGAACTTGAGGGAAGGAGGGTCAAGGCCGAAAAGCCTGGATTACTGACCTGGGGACCACATCGTTCTTCCCTTGGACTCTCCTTCAGCATCTGTACAATGGGCGCGTGACCCCTGCCCTGCCACCTCACGTTCCAGCCTCGGCCTCAGCCTCAGCCTTCTCACCTTCGATCTTGCCTGCACAGCTCTCCTCAGACCGACTACCGCTGCTTCTCCAGGCCCCAGGGTGGTGGAAAATGCCTCTCCCATAGCTCCCACCCACAGAGAATAGGCCAATTCACCTGAAGAAACACCAGCACCACCTGGTTCCAAATTCCCAGGGAAGAGACTGAATGGCCAGCTGGCTCGTGCTCACCTGGGCGGAGGTGTCCTGCTGAACCACGGGAAGTGACCCAGCACCAAGGGAGGGGAGGGGGTAACGTGGCTGGAGGTGGACAGGTGGCTGTGATGAAGGGGGTTATTGTGAACTGGAAGGATGCTCCAAAGCCATGTGCACCTGAGATGCTACGTTACAGAGAGGGATGCGGGAAGAGGGACGACGAGCTGAGGCGTGGACACGCTCAGCTGATGTGACTTTTGGGTGTGGAGTCGGCCGCAGTCCAGAGCCTCGTGCTCCGCAGAGGTCCAGCTGGAGGCGCAGATCTGGGAGCGTCAGTATCCAGGAGCCCGTGGGGAGGAGATCCCCCAGGGCGAGAGAGTGGGGAGGGCTGGAGAGGGGCAGCGAGGAACACCAGTGATGAGACGGGCAGAGCTGAAGGAGACAGAGGAGGGGCAGCCGGGGAAGCAGGAGGAAACCGAGAAAACAAGGGCAAGATGTAATCCAAAGGAAGACGAGGGAAGGGCTGGTGTTGTCAGAGGTCAGGCTAAATGAAGCCAGAAAGGTGAGCAGCTGGGGGTGGGTGTGCACAGAAGGGCCCTGGGAGGGGTGATGCTGAATCTAGAGGGACAGGTGGGAGATTCTCAGGTGGAGCCCAGGCACCCAGGATGAGGAATCGTCACATGCAAAGACACACAGTGGGGGACTTCCCTGGTGGCGCAGTGGTTAAGAATCCGCCTGCCAAGACTCCAGCATCATTTCCCCTGAACCCTGTGGCCTCCTTTGAGACATCTGTTGACTCAAAGAAAGACACACAGCATGAGAGTTGTGAGTTTAAAGTTTATTCAGGGTCCTGCTGAGGACTATAGCCCAGAGACGCCACTCAGCAGCTCACAGGAAACTGCTCTGAAGAAAGAGGGGAAAAGCCAGTTTATATATGATTTTTGGCTAGGAAATACTTGCAATCAAGCATACATCTCGGTAAAAGATTACTGCTAGTCACGAAGAACAGATATCTCAAGTTAATGATTTTAGTGCTTTCTTATGTATGGGAAGATGCAAAAATATATAGGGTCGTGGAAATTCTTCCTGAGATATACATCTAACTATCTAGGGGCCCATTTATCCAAAGCACAGGTGTCTCATCCTGTTTTTTATCCTGAATTCCTCTCAGGGTGCACTGTTGGTGGGACTGCAGTGGGTTAAGCCTTAACCCTTGCAGAACTGGGTGGTGAGCCACACTCTTTGTTCTTCGTTCACACATCTTTGGCTGCAAGTGTGCAGGATGGCTGTGAAATAAACTGTCTGCGCGTGAGGAATGAAACGGGAGGAATGTTCACTTCCTCAATCTGGAAAGACAGACAGGCCTCACGCTCCTCAGCCAGGCTCTCAGAGAAAAGGAGAGATGGGGACAGAAGGTTGTTGCTTCAGGGGCTGCTGAGGCCCAAGAAAATCCACTTGGGTTGCCCAAGGCCTGGCAGGGACAGAGCCTAGGCCTTGGACTCCTCCAGTGGGAAGGTCAGACTGCCCAGGCGACATGGCAGGTGCCCTGCACAAGTCCACAGAGCTCCCTGTGCGTGCCCGTGGCCACCCAGGAAGACCCTGTGGGGGACATCTCGGAGCCTCTGGAGGTGGAGGCAGTGCTCAGGAACAGGAGAGGCAGCGATGACCACCCAGGACTGTGGCCCAGGCCCCTTCTCGTGTTCCTATTCCCCTGAAATCCTCGGGACTCCTGATGAGCCCATGGAGTTGGGGGGAGGGGTTCTCCAGAAAGAAAAAGTGGACGATCCCCCTCAGGGAGATACAAGCTTGAGGTGAGATTAGTTTAGTTTAGGAAAATGATGTTTGTTGTTTCTTTTACATTCCAGTGTTAAGGTTCAGTCAGGAGTAACAGAGATGCTAACTTTTACCCAAAAAAGGTGATTCACTGGAAAGAGGATGAGAAAGCAGCGGGAACCTAAAGACGGAGGTACAGAACAGTGTCCTGGCACTGGAACGCCAACAAGGATCAGCCATGCCCCTTTGCTGGCCTCTGCTTCTTTTCCCCCAGGGGTGGGGCATACCCAGAGCTGACTCCTGTTGATTGCTTACTATGTGCCAGGCACTTACAGAATGGAGTACTTTACATGCGTTGTTTAATCCTCATGACAACTCCATGAGGCAGGTATTAATAATATTACTCCCATTTAGCCAATGTCTGATTGAGGCACAGAGAAGTTGAGTCACTTGCTGAAGGTCACACAGCCAGGACATGGAGGGACATATTCTCCAGAGAAACAAGAGGCATCATGAACTGGATGAGCACCCTAGATGCGTCTCCTACCCCTGGCTAGCCCCCTCCCAATAACTTGAAAAGGCACCAGGGAGGACAGGCAGGAAGAAGGCGGACGGACGGGTTATTGTTATCCACCAGTTTACACGACACTTCACACGTGTTCTCATCTCAGCCTCACTACAACTCCCTGTGGAAAAGGAGACCCAGCAACGAAGTGACGGGCCTGGAGCCACTGCAGCTGCTGAGAGCTGGGCCCCGTCCAGGGTCTTGGGGGCGTTTTTTCCTCACCTCAGCCTTGGCAAGCGCAGGGGGTGCTGCTGGCCCCGTTGGTGCAGCAAGGACAGACTGTGTTCAAGCTCTCCAGGTCCTGACGCTACAGGAGAGGAGCGGTGTGGGGCCGCAGTGAGGTCTCCGCGCTTAGGGAACTTGGATCCACCTGCAGCGCCTGCCTGCGGGAGCCGCCCTTTCTGTGGCTAGGGCTTTTGAGCTCATTTCCTGTCTCGGTTCTCTCTCTCCAGGTCGGGGGGAGGGCGGCGGGGGGCGGCGGGGACGCGCTTCCTTCCACAGAGGATGGGTGTGGCCAGGACGGGGCGGGGCTGCGGAATAGCGGCTCGCCCCGCCCTCCGGGGGCAGGAGATGAAGTGGGGGCCACTGCGGGGGCAGTTCTGAGCCTTTGGGTTCCTTTCGCCGAGGCGGCTCCTGAATGGAGGTGCGGGCAGAGAGGCCCGTGAGGCTCTCAGGGGCCCTGGGGGCTGGAGGGCCAGGCCTCTCGGGAAGGGTCACAGGCCCGCGATTGACAGACATCCCGCTTGGAGAAGAGAAGGATAAGGAGTTTCCTGGTCACCAGGGAGCGTAAGAGCCACGCGCTCCCCTTCAGCCCCGTGGATGAGGTCTTTAGAGACCCCTGAGACCGTTCCTTCGCCAGGAGCCGGAGGGGCTTGCACCATGTGATCCCTGAGGGGGCTTCCCACTTCTGACCCCCAGAGCTTCAGTTGAACCCCCTGGACTGTGTGCAGGAAATGCAAGGAAGGGGAGGGTGGGAGACAGACTCCAGGAGGGCTTGTTTAAAAGGGATCCCTGGGGGCTTCCCTGGTGGCGCAGTGGTTGAGAGTCCACCTGCCGATGCAGGGGACGCGGGTTCGTACGCCGGTCTGGGAAGATCCCACATGCCGCAGAGCGGCTGGGCCCGTGGGCCACGGCCGCTGAGCCTGCGTGCCCGGAGCCTGTGCTCCGCAGCAGGAGAGGCCGCGACGGTGAGAGGCCCGCGCGAAAAAAAAAAAAAAAGTGAGCCCTGTTCCTGCGTACACCTACTAAATGAGAGGCGGGGCCCAGGATCCGCATTTTCACCATTTCGCACTAAAATCTGAGACATACCACACCGGCCCTTGTGCAGTTCCTCAACCACAGCTTCGCCTGCTCTGCCTCTGCCATTCCTTCCCCCAGATCTGCACAGTTCTCCCTCCATGTCATTCAGGTCTCTTCTCGAATGTCCCTCAGAGTTCTTTCCTGACCTCCAGTTTGCAATGTTTGGGAAATACTTGTACTAAAAAATATTTGTTGTGAACCTAAAACTGAAATTGAACTGGGCATCCTGTATTTTTATTTGCTAAATGCGGCAATCTTGAGGCAGGAGGACTCTGCACCCGCAACCCCCTGAGAGTAGGGCCGTTTGGTAGTTGAAGCTTCCAGGAGCAGCAAACAGGGCTGCAGCTGCCACCCCTGCACAGCCCTGCCCTACGAAGAAGGCGAATCCTCTTCTGGGGCCATCCTGCATATCTGAAGAGGAGTGTGTAGGAACTTCCAGGCTAGGAATTAAACCTAAGTGCTTTCTTCTCCCATATTCTCCTTGGCCCTGCTTCCTGCCCCAAATGCTCAGGTGTTCTGCCTCAGTCCCCAGGTGATCACACACTGCAATGGACTCTCTAGACAGGCCTGGGTATACTGTACTCATTTCCCCCCATCCCCCACGGGTTCTTTCGGTTGCTCTAATAATGAAATTGATACAAGACAGATTAACAGGAGGAAAAACAATTTAATTTGTATGCACAGAGGTCTTATAGAAATGGGACTCCCAAAGTGACCAAATCAGGATGTTTATATATCATTTTTAGACAAAGAAATAATTATTTGTGAAGCTTTAACAAAGGGCCCGCAGTGCTTGGGGCTGCAGACTAATGAAGAAGTAACAAAGTTTGTTTATACAGCTTTCTTAGCCTTGAATTCCCTGACTCTGGTGATAAGGATGCTTTCTATCCTTTCCTTATAGGGAGGATACCTTCACATGGGAGATTTATTTACCACTTTCAGGGGGAAAGAGGGGAGTCAGAGTGTTTTTCTATGTCATTTTTTCCCCCACTGGCTGTTTCTCAAATAACTTTAATTCAGATAATCAGTATGCCACTGCGATACATCTTGGGGTGGTCTGCTCTGAGCCCCGAAGGGACAGGGAGCCCCTGCCATAGGAAACAGACACCACAGGGCAGGCTCAGAAATAGACAATGAGCTCCCTGACCTTCACACCAGTAACCATGACAACTTGTGGTTGGGGTGAGTTAGGAGTTGAATTGTGCCCCACCCCCAGTTGGTATGTTGATGTCCTAACCCCCAATGCCCCAGAATGTGACCTTATTTGGAGATAGGGTATTTACAGAGGTAATCAAGAGGTAACGAGATTATTATGGTGTCCTTATGAGGTGAAACTTGGACACAGACATGTACGGAAGCAAGACCGTAAGAAGACACAGGGAGAGGACAGCCATGTACAAGCCAAGGAGAGAGACCTGGGACAGATTCTCCCTCCCAGCCCTCAGAAGGAACCCACCCACCTGCTGACTCCTTGATCTTGGACTCCTAAGCCTCCAGACCTGTGAAATGATACATTTCAGCTGGTTAAGCTCCCCAGTCTGTGGCACTTGGTTACGGCAGCCCTGGCAAACTAATGCAGGGTGCCGGTCTCAGAGTCCAGGGCTGACTCTACCCTCTCTGCCCTGGCACCTCCCATCCCTCTATCCACCCAGGTGGGGGTTTCCACAGGACAAGTTTGTGGTGAAGCCTCAGGTCACCCTGGGCTTCTTGGATCCCTTAACTTTTGTCCGAGCAACAGGCTTGGCTCAGGAAAGCCATTTGGTGTCCCCCAGGTTGGGGTCTCAACTCTGGTGGCCAACCTCCACGTGGGGAGCATGTCTGCTTGTATAAGAGTTTGGCTGGGGAAACTTGGGCAGTGGCTGCAAACAGTTCACTGTGAGTCAAGAATAAGATTGTCAGGTCTTATAGCCGAAGGAAAGAAATTCAGACCAGCCAGAGTTGGAAACGGCTTTTGGGCACATAAATAAAGCAACATGGAGATCGACTTTCCGGTGTCCAGAGCTGGTCTGTGCTCTCAGGACAAACCTCAATGAGGCAACACACTCACCGGTGGCAAGGACTGTGTTTTATTTCTCTTCGTGTTCCCAGCACCCAGCACAGCAGCAAGTACACAGTAGGTGCTCAGTAAGTGTCAACACTTCCTACAATAAAACGTAAACATCTTACTCCAAGCAGTAGAGAAAGGAAATAATTCAGTAAGCTGGGAAGCAGTCCACTTGGTGGTGGGCAATTTGATCTGCTCCCAGTTCTGGAGCAGATACCCAATGCTGGGTAACCTCAGACAACTCTCACCCCCATGTTCTGGGACTCCGTGTCTCTGTAAAACTGGGAGCCTCAGTATCTGACAGGGCAGCCTCCAGCCCCAAGAATCCTTCCTGGTTTTGGGCTAGGCAGATGGTGCCCGGTACTAATAGGTCTCACCAGAGCTAATGGTGGGGAGGTGCTGGCATCAGGGAGCTGGCAGGGAGGAGGCCAGGCTGTTCTCACCTACCCAGCTGCTCCCCAGGACCTCTCCCATCTCTGCACCTTGCAGCCGGCTGGACACTTTCTAACTGTCTGGGTTGTTCTAAAGTTCTACCTTGAGAGGTCAGAGCTTTCAGAGGCTGGAGTGAAGAATCAGGGAAGACACGCCCACCCCCACCACTAGCAACCCCATCAGGGTTTCAAGGGTGAGGAATCACGTGGAGCTGTTGTGGACTGAATGTGTCCCCTCAAAATCCCTGGGTTGAAACCTAACCCCCAATGTGATGATATAAGGAGGTGGGGCCTTTGGGAGGGGATTAAGTCATGAGGGTGGAGCCCTCATGAATGGGATTAGTGCCCTTATAAAAGAGGCCCCAAAGAGCTCCATCACTCCTTCTGCTGAGTGAGGACACAGTGAGAAGATGATCATCTATGAACCAGGAAGCAGTCCCTCACCAAACACTGAATCTGCCAAGCCTTGGTCTTGGACTTCCAGCCTCCAGAACTGTGAAAAATAAATTTCTTTTGAGCCCTCCAGACTGTGGTATTTTGCTACAGCAACTCTTATCGACTAACACAGGAGAATGCTTGGCTTATTTATTGTGTATTAGGGAGATGAATGCCAGTTTTGAGTGACTGTCACTTTGCACCTGCCTGGGGACCCCTGGGCCAGAGGAAAATGGGGATGAGAGCAGAAGGGTGAGAGGGTCTGGAGCTCTGCACCTGGTGGGAGGGGCTGGGCATCCTGAGGGGAGGTCCCAGGGCCCCAAGGCTGTGACTCACCATCATTGCTGGCATAAAAGGAAAGAGTAGACAGACACCAGTGGGGGCAGGGAGACCCTGGAGCCAGCAGGCGACCAGCACACTCGGCCAGGCTGGGGAGAGGACAGGGCTGGAAGTGAGCGAGAAGCTGAGGTCCAACACTGTCTCCCTGAAGAAGGTGGTGGCCTTCCTGTCCGGCCACTTCCACTCCCAACTTTGCCTGAACACGCGCTGTGCTTAGGACCCTATTCAAGCCACCTTTGCAGAGGTGAGTTGTGAGGGATGGGACTGCCTTAAGAAGTCAACCCCAGTCTTTATTGGGGGTCCAGGGAGTCCAGAGAGTTGGGGGACCACCCCTCTTCACTGGATAACTGGGAGGGCCATGCAGTGAACCTCCTGTTCTCCGGGTGGGGCTGACCCACGGAGGAGGCTGGGTCAGTAGCGGTGTGGCCCCTAGGGGGAAGCCCTGGGTTATGGGGCGCCAGACCTGGCTTCAGCCCCCCCCACCAACCCTCCTCACCCCCTCACTACCCTGCACCACTGGCGGGGGTCAGGCGACTCCCAGATGGGCCTCTCAGAAGGAGTGGCAAGGAGGGTGGTGAGCTGATGTCTACCCTGAGGACGGGGTCAGCCTCAGGTTTTGAGTCAAGGTCAAGGTCACCTTTCTCTCGGCCCCTTCAGCCAGTGACTGAGCGAGGTGAGGCCATGTGGGCCTGGCCATTTCCGTCCTCCGCTGGCTCCTCTGATGGGCTCCCAGCATCCACTGGGCTGTGGGGACAAGTGTAGCAGATCCGAGTGGCACTTTGCCAGCTCTTCCTACCCATTTTCTCTGCTGGTGCCGCTCCCCTGTAAATCTTCTGCGCCCCTAATCTGGCTCAGTGCTGGCCTCCTGAAGAACCTCACCCGCGGCACCTCTTCTACACCCTCTGCCTCAGTTTCCACTTCACGGGGCAGTATCTGTGCCTCGGGTTCACCCCTGGCGAGGGGCAGGATGACCCGCCCCCCCGGTCCCCACGCAGCGCCCACGCCCCAGGTGCAGGGAGCTCAGCCTGTCAGAGGCTGGCGAGTAAGACGTGTCCTGCGCCCCGAAGGAGCCAGACCCTGCGATGCGTCCACCCCCGAAGCCCCCGGACCTCGTGAGCCACCCCCTCACCCCCATAGAGGAGAGCAGATGGCCTCCAGCCTTCCCCAGCGCTGGCCGGGCCTCCTGCCCTTTTGCTAACGCCCACTGCTCTGCATCCCCCAAGAAGCTGTAAGCGCCCTGACGGGCCCCTCACATCTGTCCACATCCCTCCACCCCGGCCGGCAAGGGTCAGTGAGCGGCCGTGTCCACCTCGCTGGGCAGTTCCTTCCTTTGGAGGCAGCCAGGCTGGCAGAAGGCTCTGGACGGCAGAAATCGGCCTGTCCACGGTCCCCACCGTGGAACCCCGGCGCGCGCCGACCCTCCTCCCCACGCAGCCCTTCGGGTGTGTGGAGTCCCCTCGTGTTCCCTAAGTCCCTTCTCCGGACCGAAACTCCCCATTCTTTCCATCTTTCCTCACATGACTGGACTTTGAGTCCTCTCACCATTCTGGCCATTCAACCTGGCCGTGTTGCGGTTTGCCGCTGATGGCTTTCCGCAAGTGGGATACCCAGGGCTCAACACAGCCCCCAGGAGTGGTCAGATTCGCTGGGCCTGGGGGAAGGCTCTGTGCACACATTTTTGTGGACATAACTTGGTCATATTAGCTATCTTGGTCTTAACGCAGATGCTGCATTCAAAATGCCCAGATTCACATCCCTTCTCAGTCAGTCTCACTTTGGATAAATTACTTAATTTCTGTTTCTCACTTTTCTTAACTGTAAAATGGGAATAGTAACAGCACTTCCCAATCCCAAGGCAAAATTCGAGGAAAATAAAATAACGGCTGTTGGCCGGAAGGGGGCGCTACACACCCGCTTTGGGCTGGGTGTGGGGGGGTGTCTCTGTCGATCACGATCGCCAGGGGTCGCCCGAGCGCCGCCACCCAGCTCCACGGGCCAGGAAGACCCCGGCAGGCCTGGCGGCTCCATCCCTTGCCTTCCTGCAAGACTCTCAGTAGTTCGCTGCAACGCCTCTCACCCGGATGCGGACCCAAACCGCGGATGCTGTGGCAGGTGAGCAGGTGTGACGGGGCGCGAGGGTCTGATGGGAATTGCGCGGATGGTGTAACGGGGAGTGATGCAAAGCCTTTGAAAGAATGGAAATAACACTCCGCAGAGACGCACAATACCCCACCCCCACCCCCGTGAGCCCCACCACATCCAAGAATATTATAGGGCTGAGTCTAACTCTGCTCTCCAACAACCTCCTGCCGTCACCTGCGCCTAAGGCCTGCAGTGGCCCCAGGTCGTCACACCCTCCCCCTGACCACCCCCCTTATATCCCTCCACACTGCAAGGGGTGCAATCACTGTGTTTAGGTGTTGTCCCCCTTTCACCAATGACCCCTGTCCCCACCAGGAGCCTACAGACTCCCAGGACAGGGTCTCCTTGGTGAAGCATCTCCAGGGGTCACCGGGATAGGCTGGCCCAGGTCGGTAAATTAGAAGGATCTGGGGAATCACAAATGGAATACAGAAGCAGATCTTTGCATTCAACTTCTTCCCATTGGCAATGAAATGGGGGCAAAACCTCTTTCTGGTCACAGTTGGGAAAGGGCATAAAGTTTCCCTCACTCTTAGCATAGGAGGAAGCAGTAGGATCTGGCCTAAGTGGAGAAAAGTCCTGTTTCCAGAGTGTCTGCTAGGTCTTTGGCAGCCAAGGGAAGATCAAGAGGACACATCTACGATGGTTAATTTTATATGTTGGAGTTGACTGGGTTATGGGGTGCCCAGACATGTGGTCAAATGTTACTCTGGGTGTGTCTGTGAGGGTGTTTTTGAATGAGATTAACATTTGAATCAGTAGACTGAGTAAAGCAGATTGCCCTCCCCAGTGTGGGTGGTCCTGACTCAATCAGTTGATGGCCTCAACGGAACAAAAAGGCTGAGGCCTGCAGGGTAAGAGGGAACTCCTGCCTGACTGCTCTCGAGCTGGGACATCAGCTTTTTCCTGTCTTCAGACTTGACCTGAATCATCAGCCCTTCCTGGGTCTGGAGCCTGCCTGCCTTCAGGCCAGAAGGACAGTATCCTGCCTGATCCACTGGAGATTTGTTCCAAGTTGTCCAGTGGATGCCTGAAACTTCAGGTCATACCAACGAACCATGTTTATAACTATGTTTGTTTTTTTTGTTTTTTTAAATTTATTTCTTTTTGGCTGTGTTGGGTCTTTGTTTCTGTGCGAGGGCTCTCTCCAGTTGCGGCGAGTGGGGGCCACTCTTCATTGCGGTGCACAGGCCTCTCACTGCCGTGGCCTCCCCTGTTGTGGAGCACAGGCTCCAGACACGCAGGCTCAGCAGTTGTGGCTCACTGGCCCAGTTGCTTCACAGCATGTGGGATCTTCCTGGACCAGGGCTTGAACCCATGTCCCCTGCACTGGCAGGCAGATTCTCAACCACTGCACCACTAGGGAAGCCCCCTACAGCTATGTTTTTTCCTCTGCATGCATACCTATGATAAAGTTTAGTTTATAAATTAGGCACAGTAAGAGATTAACAGCTATAACTAATAATAAAATAGAAAAATTATAGGGAATTCCCTGACGGTCCAGTGGTTAGGACTCCACACTTTCATTGCTGAGGGCGAAGGTTCAATCCCTGATTGGGGAACTAAGATCCCCACAAGCCACTCGGCACAGCCAAAAAAAAAAACAATTATAAAAATACATTGTAAAAAAAAAAAAAAAAAAAAAAAAAAAAAAAAAAAAATACATTGTAATAATAATTAAGTAAATGTGGACTCTCTCTCTCAAAATATCTTATTGTACTGTACTCGCCCTTCTTGTGATGATGTGAGATGATAAAAAGCCTACCTGATGAGAAGGACTGAGGTGAATGACGTAGGCATTGTGACGTAGCGTTAGGCTACCACTGACCTTCTGATACCATCTGCTTTGGGTGATCTTGGATCATTGAACCATGATGATGTCAAATGGTTGAGTAACAGGGGCAGACGATGTTGACAGTTGGGCCACCCAAGAGGGACAGAGCAGGAGTTCTCAAGATCTCACCACACTACTCAGAGCAGTGCACAACTTATGAATTGTTTATTACTGGAATTTTCCATTTAATATTTTTGGACCCCACTTGATCATAGGTAAATGAAGTCGTGGAAAGTGAAACCGCAGATAAGGGGGGACTACTGTACAACAGGCGTGGGTCTCCAGCCTGTTGAGTGCAGATTTGGAGACTTGGCAG
The DNA here is from genome assembly GCF_008692025.1 of Phocoena sinus. NCBI lineage: Eukaryota > Metazoa > Chordata > Mammalia > Artiodactyla > Phocoenidae > Phocoena > Phocoena sinus. The sequence goes on along the minus strand of NC_045763.1, from coordinate 163,325,546 downwards.
CTTCTGTAATCACTTAAGCAATTCCACATGCATATATAGATATGCTATATGATATTCCTTAGGATATATATGTGAACATACACAGATCCTATCGGCGCTATTTCCCTGGAGAGCTCTAACTAATGCAATATCTTAATCAAAAGAGCAACACGATATGCTCTCCTCCCACGTTGGCAAAGACAAGTCCTTTGAGCATATGGAGGAATACTGTACATGAGCAAATCTGTCGAGTCAACATTTCCTCTCCGGAGTCTGTCCTCGGGAGCCAGCTGCGTGCGGTGAGGGTGTCTCGTGCGCATAAGGAGATTCAGGAGGGCATCTCGGTTTCCCCTGCCCAGCACCCTGCTGGTCCCCGAGTGGCAGGTGTCACTTCCCTGCCAGTCACATCCTGCTGCGCGAAGCGTGGGACTCCTCGCGCTACCGGGATCACTAACCACTCCCCCACCCCCGCCGCCCAGCCCCCGCTCCGCTGTTCTCTCTGATCCTGACTGCGACCCCGTGCAGCGTGCGTGGTGTGCAGCGTCCTGCCCTGAGCAGTGAGTACCGGTGACCCATAACTGATGCCAAACTCCTCTGTCCAGGGGCGGGCGGCGTGGTGTTCAGCCGTCCCCGCACCCCTGGGTGGGCATCCCTCCCTCACCAATGAAACTCCTGTTATTTGAGCTGCTTTTAAGGTGACTGTTCTGTTACTTATGGCTGGAAGCATCCTGCCAGGTTAGCCCAGGCATCCCGACAACACCCAGTGACCCCTGGCTCGAATGTCTCCCACTAACTCTCTCATAACACAGACCCAGGAAAGCGCTAGGCCAATGGACTTACTCTTTCCTGTATCACAGGTCACTTTCCCCAATGCCTTGGCAGCATATGCGGGAACCCAAGCAACACCCACATCACCACAGCAATACGTCATCCAGGAGATGAGAGGCATCTTGTTTCCTGAAGGGACCAATACTCTTTACTTTTCCTCTGAATACTTAAAACAATTTAGATAGAAGGCGTTTTCGTTTCGTTTAGTTTTTGATATTTTAAAAATTGAAGTATAGGGACTTCCCTGGCGGCGCAGTGGTTAAGAATCCGCCTGCCAATGCAGGGGACATGGGTTCGAGCCCTGGTCCGGCGGGATCCCCCATGCCACGGAGCAGCTGAGCCCGTGCGCCACAACTACTGAGCCTGCATGCCACAACTACTGAAGCCTGCACGCCTCGAGCCCGTGCTCTGCAACAGGACAAGCCACCGCAATGAGAAGCCCACGCGCTGCAACGAAGAGTAGCCCCTGCTCGCCACAACTAGAGAAAGCCTGTGCGCAGCAACGAAGACCCAATGCAGCCAAAAATGAAATATAAATAAATAAATTTATAAAAAAGAATTGAAGTATAGTTGATTTGCAATGTTGTGTTAATTTCTGCTGTACAGCAAAGTGTTTCAGTTATACATATACATATATATATATATACACCCTTTTTTCATATTCTTTTCCATTATGGCTTATCATAGGGTACTGAATACAGTTCTCTGTGCTATACAGTAGTACCTTGTTGTTTATCCATTTTATATATAAAAGCTTCCATCAGCTAACCCCAGCCTCCCACTCCATCCCTCCCAAAACCCCTGCCCCTTGGCAACCACCAGTCTGTTCACACAGAAGGCATTTTAAATGGTTATATTTTCCACAGAGGGTCTAAACATGCAGAAGAATGTTAACACAGGTACCACTGTGGGCTCCGCGAACAGGGACTGTGTCACACAGTTTTACATGTTCTGCAAACTTCACACAGTCCTAGAACCTTAAGGCCTTTTTCTTCTTTTTTCAAATCAGAATCAATTTCTCTCTTTCTCTCATGAGGACCTCTGAACCTCTCCAGAAACCACGGAGTCTGGTGTGGCACGTGCTGGGATTTCAAAGGGAAAGTGCCCAATACCTCCAGTTCTTTTCCACCCCTGAGACTCCGCCTCCCACCACGCCCATCTCTCACCTCCAATCCCGCCAGTCTGCAGAGCAGGGCTGCACTCACACCCCCAGCTGATCCGCTCTGCTGGAAACCCTTTCCCCACTGTCGCCTGGCAACACTTGCTCCTTGAAGCCCATCTGGATGTGGGGCGAATGGACTTTCCCATCAACCCCAGGCAGCATGTATTCTTTCTTCATTTGTGTCTGTGTCGTTGTATACAACTCGTTACCCATGCATTGTGACTTTGGTTTTGTAAACTAACTTCAGCCCGAGTAGTTCGCAGATCTCCTCCCCCTACCCCACGCAAGGGTAGGGGCCACTCTTTAGAGGCAAGTAATACACGCTTCTCCCTCTTCCCCACCTTACAGTTCTAGAGAAGAAAGGGTAAAAAGCATCCAGAGTGAGCCACCTCCCGAAATCTGGCCCTGTGACTTATATCATTCCATTCTTATTTGGGTGTCGAGGCTCTTGTGTATTTGTGATGGAGTTTATTGTGAAGAGAGAACTTAAAGCTGAGCCATCTTGGGAAAAATGATCTTTTCAAGCTTATTCCCGTTATTTACAAACTAATTGTACCTGACTCCTGGCTGAATTCCAATTACATCCCCCACCCCCAACCCCTTACAGCTCCCTCTGAGGCCTGAGATGCAGCTTGCTAGAAGGCACTGGCTCCACCAATGACAAGCTGCCTTGTGGAGCCGTCACCGTCTGGCAGGGCTGGTTACCCCCAGTTCTAAACTCTAATAGACAGTTTTATTGGATCTTAAGCCCTTTGGCATACCCCTCTTGGTAATCACGCTTTTTGAGTTTATAGACCCAATCCTATCCCTGCTGTTCAACATCCATTCCTGCTAAATTAATCCACGAGGATTCCAGAAAAAAATGCCCGAAAATCCAGGACATCAACTCTTCTTGGCCTTTTGTTAACTTGGAGGCGTTCTGAAAGTTCCCTGTGTCCTTTGCTGGCATCACCAGGTTCCAAGCTGCATCTGAGATGCTCTGCCATGAAGTGGTTGGTAAAGCAAGGGATCTACAAGGAGAAAAACCCCACTTCTGGGTCCATCTGCTGCCCAAATCGGAACCTTCTGGACGGTGTTGACCAACGCATCTCAATATTAACAAGAGAATCTGATATTTTCTCGGATGATATTAAGGGGGAAAAGTCTTTCCCTTTTTTGAAAATTTAGGAGAGGAAAGGAGTTTGGGATTTTGAATAGCTCCCAGTTAAAAAATAATAATTCACCATACGGGCAAAAATTTTTGGAACTTAACACTAGAGATTTGTATCTTAACATCCGCTTCAGGCCCTAAATCTTTGGGTTACCGCACAGTGGGTGGGATTACTTCCTCAAATCAAACAAATTCCCATGCCATAACGAAGCATGTGAACTCCCCCTAGAGGGAGCATTTTTTAGGAAAAAACAAAAACAGAACAAAAGGCAGCTACTTTCTAGGCTGCTGGGCCTCACTTCCTTTGCCCTGAGAGATATTTCTGTAATTTGCAGGTCACAAACAACGGCTCCGTCAGTCTGTGCTTTGTTAGGTGGAAATTTTAAATGAAATAAATTTAAAAAACAATTTCATTGAGTACAAACAACTGAACTGGAGGGGGGGAAAAAAAGAAGCTTATCTTCTGAGCAAATTCCTCACAATAAGTGTAGACATGAATTGTGTTCTTGGTGAGTAAGAGGACGAGGAATTTGTGTGAGAAAGTCCTTAATTCCATGTTTCAGGGACACAGGATCAGACTCCACTTAGGGAATCTCACAGAGGCAGGCTTGGTTCTTCCATTTGACCTTCCCTGTGGACGGTGGGCCGTTCACAGAGGGGAGCATGATGGAACGGAGGTGCACTGGCCCTTCCAGTGGACATGCCCGCAAGTGTAACAGTGACTCTGTCACTGTCACGAGTGTCTTGAAAAGTGGATCAGTATCTGCTGATACAGGCATGGGCTATGACCCAGGTACATGCCCACGAGAAGCATATGCCTATGGTCACCAAAGACAAGTACTGGGATGGACCTTCATGGCACTGCTAGCCCCGGTGGTCCCGAGCTGGGAGCTGTTCTATCACAGTAAGAATGGACAACCAACCACCACACACATTATAAATGAAACTCACGTACAGTATTGAGGCACAGAAAACGCACCAGTCCATGGGACTCCCCTGATGGTGCAGTGGTTAAGAATCCACCTACCAATGCAGGGGACATGGGTTCGAGCCTTGGTCTGGGAAGATCCCACATGCTGTGGAGCAACTAAGCCCGTGCACCGCAACTACTGAGCCTGCTCTCTAGAGCCCGCGAGCCATAACTACTGAAGCCCGCGCGCCTAGAGCCCGTGCTCCACAACAAGAGAAGCCACTGCAATGAGAAGCCCGTGCACCACAGTGAAGAGTAGCCCCTGCTCACCGCAACTAGAGAAAGCCCGCGCAGCAACAAAGACCTAACGCAGCCAAAAAAAAAAAAAAAAAGAAAATAAGAAAAGAAAAAGGCACCGGTCCTATTTATTTATTTGGTTGGCTGGTTCGTTGTGCTGGATCTTCCTTGTGGCATGCAGGATCTTTAGTTGTAGCGTGAGAACTCTTAGTTGCAGCAAGTGGGATCTAGTTCCCTGACCAGGGATCGAACTGGGGCCCCCTGCATTGGGAGCACAGAGTCTTAGCCACTGGACCCCTAGGCAAGTCCCACCAGTATATTTAAATAAAGCACAAAAACAGCCAAAACTAATCTACGGGGTTAGAAGTCAGGAGGGTGTTTCTCCTGGGTGTGGACGGAAGGGAACACGAGAGGGCTCTGGGGTCACGGCAATGTCATTTCCTGATCTGGGTGCTGGTCCAATGGGTGCATTTACCGCGTCAAGGCAGTGCGTTGTACACGTAAGTGCACTTTTCTGTGTTTTACTTCATTTAAGAAAAAGAAAAAGAGGCAAAATATGGGGGGGGATGCTAGCTGCGAGGACTCCTGACGGTAGCCCTGGTGTGGGCTTGGGCAGCTCCTGAGAGGTGGTCTCTGCTCTCACCTCGGGGATCAGTCCCCACTGCAGGGACGGGTGTGCCCTTTCCTGGGCTGACACTACCTGTCTGCAGGGTCCCAGAACTCCACTCAGTCTCAGGAGCAGAGACAGGAAAGGCACAACTCCGTACTATGCATCACATTTCCAGCGTCCGGGCTTTCCATACAAATTTTTGTTCTGGGGGTCAGGAGTGATGATATATATAGCCATAATCATCCAAGAATAATAGAAATCACTGTCACATCCCAGGTGACTTTTTTTTTTACATCTTTATTGGAGTATAATTGCTTTACAATGGTGTGTTAGTTTCTGCTTTACAACAAAATGAATCAGTTATACATATACATACCCAGGTGACTTCTAAATCAAAGAGTTTTGAAGACTAGAGCTGCAATGTCTCCTCCCCATGGGGTAGCTCTACAAATGTTAATTAACATCAGTTCAGCATTACAATACCTCTCAGCCTTTGCTAGGACAGGCCCTGTCAGGGCCTGGATATGGCAGGATAGTGGCTCTTTACACCTGGTCCATGGAGGAGCCGTGAACTTGACCTACACGACCTCCACCGGTCTGCCACTGCCGGCAAAATCAGGGGGGCAGTCTCCAGTTCTGTGATGCTGAATGTCTCTGTCAGACTGGCCCATCTGCGGTGGCGACCCTCAGCTGCCTGCAGCCGGGTATAAAACCCACAAAGCTTGAGCTGGAATGATGTCGGAAAACCCAGACACTTAACTTTCCGGCTGAGAGAACAGAAGCACCAAACCCCAGGGCTTGGACCACCCTGCCAGGGGCTGCCTTCCCCTCTGCACTTCTTGCTGGCATGTAATTGCTAATGTAGCATCTTAGCATGTCACACCTCATGATAATAAGCTCCAAGAGAACATCTTACTTGGATCTGAGGAGGCTGGCAAATCTTATCATCGAGTCTCTTAGAGGATAAACTCTTCGCTATAGATAATGGGATTGAGCCTGGGATGAAAACCATCACAGTCTCCAGAAGCGAGGGAAGCCGGACATCACAGTGTACCCTCCCCGACTCCTTTCCCGTGAACCTCGGGGGCCTCTCAGATATTTGAACAGGGGAGGAGAGGAAAAGAAATTCAGCTAGAAATGAGGTTAGTGAAAAAGGAAAGCACTCAAATTGCTTTAGTTCAGGCTACGAAGAGCCGCCTTTTCGCTTTCCTGACTTCAGAGTATGGGGGGGGGGGAAATGCAGAAGTTAAAGTGAGGCCATTAAATGGTCACACAGTCTATATGAATGTACCAGCAAGCTCCTTACAAACCACAGGCTCGCAGATATTCTTGGCTTAAAGGTAACCGGCCTCTAGGAAATCCGGTGAGAACGGGATGGTCACAAGACAAGAACGTGCAGCCTCAGGTCCTCTCCGTTCTCTAGGACTCCAAAGCATTCCCAGCATCCGCATGCAGTGATTTTGTGGTAGCACTATTCCTGGGTTACAGACGCAACACAGTTGATACTGAAAAGCACAGGGTATTTGTAGCCCAGAGGCAGCCATTCATTTGTCCATCAGGCCACTCGTTGAGTCTGGGCAGCGGCCTTGGGTGGCTCCAGTGAGGACGGCACTGTTTTCTGTGGACACCATTAGACAGAAGTGAAGAGCAGCGTTCAGGGATGAAGGGAGATTGCTTGACACCCTCCTTAGCGACGGGTTGAAATGAAGGAGGCGGCCCAGAAAAAGCCCTTCAAGTTTTTAGAACTGAGCATATTTTGAGGTCAGAATCACAACCAAGAAAGTGGAACACTCTTTTTCACATCATATATTTTTTGATAAATTAAGAGCACTGGTAAAATAAAAACAAGTCTTCTTTGACTTAAGTATTTCATCTTTTTATTTCAAAACAAGAAAGGATACCAAGAAGCAGAAGAGTGAAACAGTTAAAACCAGCAAAGCTGCAAAGTAGGAAAGAAAGTACAAAGGAAGAAATGGATCCGATTTCAATATGGTTGCTTAATGCAAACACAGGGCTCTGATGCTGCAGACCTAAGAAGTCGCGTTAAGTCCAAGGACTTCAGCAGGCTCGCTGACCCATCAGTGGCAGGGCTACGCCCCTTTTCTGCTGAACTTAACTTTACACATTCTAGACACATCATGCACATACAGGTTACACTTTATGGTTACACAAAATTGCATGCAATTCACACAGAGAATCATTTTGAAGGCACTGTTGTGCAGCCGGAGCTGCTACTTTCTGGCAAGTCCTTCCTAAGTTGTCTTGCAAGTGGTCCTCCTTTTTATTTATTCATATTTGAAACTTTGGTGCAAAACCCTGGTACCGTCTAATCCCACCTACCCTGCCAACCATTTTGGTTTCGTGTCTCACCCTCTCCTCCACTTCCCTTTCTTAAAGGTAGGCTCCAAACTTGGAAGGTAATGTTTCCTGACAATAACATCCCCCTTTATTTGGATTTACAAATGATTTTTGAGTCAAGCAGCAACTTACAATTTGTTGCATGAAATCAAGTTGCTACCAGTTTCTTTTATTCCTGAAATTCAGCAAGGCCAGTAACTCACAAATTCCATGAGATAAAGATACACGAGCTTCTGTATACACATTAAATAATTTCTAATTCCAATTCAAATATGGCCTTGGATATGTTTAAGTCAACCTTAACTTTTAAAGTGTTATTTCAGTCCATACTGCCTTAAGAGGCTCACTCCCAGATTACAAAGCCCTAGATTCATGGGCTGCATGTACTCACATCCTTAGCAAAGAAAACCGCTCTGCATAATCTTTAAGGACATAAATGCACATTTCTAGTTTTAAAATTTTGTAGCAAAGCAGGGTAACATGGAGGACGAACCCATTTGGACCACAAGAAATTCACCTTTAAATTTTACCAACTGGGCTCTGCCAGGATGCTGTTGTCCTATCAACTAGGTAGGTCTGAAAAGGAGAATGTATTTAACATTCTAAATCTCATAATGGAAACGGTGTATGTTGCTCTCCAACCAGAAAGGTTCACCCCTGACTCCCCCACTTCTCAAAAGTAAGATAAAAAGCACCAAAAAAGCCTTCCTGTCATTCACTCATATGGTCATCCCAACTCCCCAGAGGTCAGCAGAAAGCACAATGGAACTGATTTTCGTTCAGGCCAAGTAAAAGGTTTCGAAAACTCCTCCCACAGGCGAGGCAACAGAAAGCTCTGAACTGGAACTTACCTGGATCGAGCTCTGCCTGAAGTCCCACTCTGCTCAAGCACAGATGGGACTAGCCCTAACTCACCCACTCTCTCTACCCCAGCTACAGACCAGACTTGCAATGCTGCTATAACTACAGACTGCAGGGATGCTTCCTCATTCAGTCTTATCAAGCAAACCAAAAAAAGAATGTCTATGAAAATGTGTAAATACTGTAATTGAGTTTTGAATATTTTGCACCAGCTACAGATGTCTCAAGATAGAATCTTCTTTCTAGCTCATTCACTTTTGTTAGAAACACTTCATTTTCCCCCGAAAGAAAAAAATACACATTATGAAAAGCGTGTCTTATTGCTAAAAAAAGTGAATTCCAAAACACACACATGCCCACCAAGAACAGAAGTAAAAGAACATCTGCAAAACAGGACTCATCTTTTCTAATCCCAAACCTTCCCATTCAACCTCTGACTTTGTGCCAATTATCTTCTCCTTAAGATCAAGCAAGAACTAAGAACAACATTCACCCCAATGGTGCGGGCGAGTCACCTCGTTGGCCAAGAAACTGCCGTTAGTCTTTTGGATTAACAACAAGGACCTGGGAAGGAATGACAGCTTGTACACTCGTATATAAGAAGAGCAGAGAGAGGAGGGCATTATTCCTCCCATGGATGACAGTGATAGAAGGAACCACGGTACAGCAGGCTCAGGGGATATGAGAGCTGCTGAAGTGCACTCCTCCCCAAGAAACAGAGAAGGGCTGCTTCACTCCATCCAGCTCTGCAGAGTGTTTACTTAAAAAAAAGCTACTGGGCCAGAGAAAGAATCAAAAGGGCTTTGTCACTGATCTAATCGTAACCGGAGCACGGTTTCACATCTCACATGATCCCACACGGTATCACTTGGATCTGTGGGAATGGACGGATGCCTGTGCTTCCAGGCTGAGGCCGTGGCCGGGAGAACGCAGACACCTGTAACCCAATCTGTGAAATCTCACGAGTGAGAAGGGGGCCTTGGGGCAGCAGTTAACATAGCACTAACACTGCATGTGGCACGACTGCAAAATCATCACTTCATCGATTTTACCTTACTGTTCACACCTAGGATGCATGTTTTCCAGTGAATAGGGTCTAAGATTTTGAAACAATTAAAAGCGGCACTTAGGATCAGAGAGTAAAACTCGGGCCCTTTTCCCCTTCTCTTGGATCAAAAAGGAAGAAATAAAGCAAACCAGTGGCTGCAGAGAACACACTGGATGATGACACACAGAGCTAAGTGTTAAAAGGAGGGGCAACCTCAGAGACACGGCCTGGAGACCACCACATGGACTAGCCCTGCAGCCTGACAGCTGGTCAAGCCGGCTGGAGCCCAGGCCAATGACCGGTCCACTTCCCACTCACAAAGGGAGGAGTGAGACGGCAAAGTGGGAGGAACACGAAGTGTCCAGCCTAAGAAAGGGGCAAAGAAGTGGGTTAAAATAAGAATCTTTTAACGATGTTTACTTTCAGAAACAAGGCTATTTTATGTGAGGACCAAATACTACCCCGTAAAATTCAACTTCAGCAACTGAAACCTATAATGATGAGGTGTCTGCGTTAAGGAAACCAAATTGTAAACTCCTTGGCTCAGGCCTGAAACTCCCATTCCCCTTGGTAATAAGTAGGTAGAAAAGAAAATGAGGCCAGATTTTAATACACCTCTCTTCTGAATATCTAAATCCTCCCAATACTTTTCTCAGGGGGAAATGATTCTCCCTGGACATTTTAGTGACAAAGTCAGTGCCTACCACCAACCCTTCAAGGCGCAGAACTAACTTAGGTCTACATGTAAGTTCACCACGTCCAGCTTCCACTTGCCCAACCACCACCGCCGGGCAGCCTGGCAGCACCTGAGGTCACACGGGGCCTGGGTGACAGCGCTAAGTTAGTCCACCACCAAGAACAGACAAACCTCAGACTTGAGGATACGAGCATCTAAGGAAACTCCGGAACATTTAAAACACCCAATGCCACGGCAGGCAGAACAAACCGAGTTTACACCTGAGTTCAACATGGTTAATGACAATAAAAATTCCAAATCGGTATTTCTCACCTAAAATTTAAATGAAGCAAATTGAAAAACGCCTCTAAAAATGCCTTTAATCTTTAAAAAAGGGACTCAGACTAAGGTTCCATGGACATGACTAAGGGCATGAATGAACCATAATCTTGAAAAGCCTTCTGTGGCAATTTCTTTCTTTTTTTTTTTTTTTTTTTTTTTTTTTGCAGTATGCAGGCTTCTCACTGTTGTGGCCTCTCACGTTGCGGAACACAGGCTCCGGACACGCAGACTCAGCGGCTATGGCTCACGGGCCTAGCCGCTCCGCGGCATGTGGGATCTTCCCGGACCGGGGCACGAACCCGTGTCCCCTGCATCAGCAGGCAGACTCTCAACCACTGCGCCACCAGGGAAGCCCGGCAATTTCTTTTGTATGATTAAAATAGCTTGTATTTTAAGTGTAAACCAAGAACCTATTTTCTCATTTTCTATAGATTTGAATGGAAACTTTGGGACCTGACGGAGAATTAAATATCCTTCGATGTAAACACCTATCAATATAAATTTCTTCAATGTAAATTTTCTAAATGCCATTTCCTGTGTAATCCAAAGGACCAACTAACTGCATGCTTTTTAATATATTCTAAGTCTTCTTGGAAGAACCACCGTTAACCAAAAACCAAATGCACCCATATGACGTTATTCACTGCCTACATTAGCAATTTCTTTTTTATATATTTTAAAAATTGTTATCTATTGCTGAAGAAATCAGTCTTGGAGCCAAAGGGGAAAAAAGTTAAATCAAATTTAAACATGATAAACTATGAGGCTGTGATTTTTATACAGATTTTTACACTTATGGAGTAAATGCAAACTTAGTCCTCTAATGAAACATATCAGCTTTTCTAATAAGTTCTATTAAAATGAATGCTGTCTTCTCTCAGAACCGTTGAGAAAAGGTCGTATTTGAGTTTTCAGTTAGAGTTATATGAAAAAGTGATGTAAAAGAACACTCTTGGGCTTCCCTGGTGGCGCAGTGGTTGAGAGTCCGCCTGCCGATGCAGGGGACGCGGGTTCGTGCCCCGGTCCGGGAAGATCCCACATGCCGCAGAGCGGCTGGGCCCAGGAGCCATGGCCGCTGAGCCTGCTGCTCCGCAACGGGAAGGGCCACAACAGTGAAAGGCCCGCGTACCGCAAAAAAAACCCCAAAAAACAAAAAACCACTCTTTATATGATGCATATGTCCTCCCTACCCTCAGCTGCCTCCGAGGCCCTGATTTCTTCCCTCTACCTAGGAATCCCACAGCCCTATACCAGAAGCTTCCAGGGGCTCTGCTCTCTGCTCCAAGTATACAACATGCTTCAGAGAAGTGGGGTACATCTCAGTGACGGGCACCTTTTGGCTCAAACACTTAAAACTGAGGATTCAGCTTTATTTATTCTTCATGTTAAATTAATCAGCAAGTATTTGAAGCCTACTACATGCCTTAACTGATACTAACATTTCAGCTCAGAGAGTTTACGTGCAACACATCAATCTATAATAACTGAAAAGTCCTTTTTTTCCTTTCTTGACGTTCAGATATATTGATTTCATCAGATTGAACAAAAATAACCAATAAATGTGGCAGTAATTCTTTCAACATCCTAAGTCATTATGACAATCATTTATTTATCCTCTCACAGGGACAGTTACTTTAAAAAAAAAAAAAGCTCTTTAGAAAGAGATACATTTACATAGTTCATAACATTAGGAGCTTTCAGTTGTATCTCCTTACTGATTCAATTTGCTTCTCTGTGAATTCACCATTGGTATCAACAAGGGAGATATCCTAGACCTCCATTTAAGTTGATGCTGCATATCCCTAACCCTCCTAAACTTACTCTAGTAATTCTTTTCTAATCAATTTTTGACTTTTTGAAAATTTGAAGGTTTCACTTTTAAAGTATTATGAACAGATACAAAAACCTCCTGAGCCTCAGAAATTATCTAGAGGCAACATAAAGGAAACAAACATAATCCACAGGCCTATTTGGAAGTTTGGAACAGAGAAAACCTGCATTCTAGACCCTCAACAGTACTTGGCTCAATCAGTAGTCGTTTCTCGAGGGCTCACCAACTTTAGCTTCTTAGGCAAATGTGCTTATTTTGAGAGAAAACTACTCTTAAAAATAAATGTTCTCCACTGTGTCTTTTTGTAGCCAAAGATACCTGGGACAATTCTATTCACCCAGACTGACAAAGATTCTTTATGCATACTTCAGAAACACCTAAGTCTAAATATAAAATGGCTTTTCAGTGAAAAGTCAGAGGTATTAGCATCACTGATTTTATTAGACTCTCGGGATCTCTTTCTCATCCCTTAGAGCTTTGAGGAGATGTACAGATACGAATTCATCTATTAAAAACAAAAACGGTACCACCAGGAACACGTGTGGAGTTTTAATGTGAATGCTGGAGTAAATGTCTTCAGGAAAGCAGATTATGCAATAGCTTCATAAAGGAATTAAGAGCTCCTAGAGAGTTCTTTCACACAGTATGCTTTATATGATGTCATTCTTACGCTTAATCGATAGAACTGAAAGGGTAACAGGGTTATATATAAAGTCAGGATGGCTACAGAAAGGAATCACAGAGATCCTGTAGCATACCTTTGTAAACTGTGCTTCAAAGGATAACACTACTTAGAACTTAAAGGCCAATTCTTCACAAGGGCACTGGAAGTATATACAAATTTAGGAGACAAAGTTGTATCTAGGCAAATTTTAAAGGTTACCACCCGTTACTTCATTCTTTTTTTTTTTTTTTAATTCATTCATTTTTGAATGGGAAGTGACTCTTAGTTTGTAGACAAACATTCTGATTTATACATGAAGGGAAGCAAGAACCCGAGACGGGACAGAGAGGAAAAAAATCAGTTAATATGTTTACACCTGTGGACTGGGTAATGACTGCAAACGTCAGTGAGTGGCAGGAACATGGGGTCCACGAAAAGCGGAGAGGATGAGGGAGGGATAAGTTGGGGTCCGGTAGGAGAAAGAAGACAAAGACTGTTGTATTTCTAATGAAGACATCAGAATTTTAAAGCGAACTCAAAATCAATACTTCGTAAGAGTCAGATAAAACGTACTGCTGCTTATATGTGGGTTTCAAGAACTACATATAAACAAACACTATATAAACAAACACTACTGTATAAACAAACACTATAGATACAGATTTCACTATATTTAAAACTCAGTACTTGGTAAGGCCCTTACAATATCCTTTACACTGCAAACTATATAAAGGAAAATTTTAACTGCATAAATGAGTTTAACGTATCTACGCTGTAAAACAAAACGGAGTAAACTTAAACATTTATCACTCTCTTGACTGTAAGACACTGTACCAAGCTGGGCCGAGAGAAAATAAGAACACACAGGGAACACCCAACAGCTATTTCAAGCAAAAAGTAGATAGATACATTACCACATATTCCCTTTGTATACATTACTTAGTATTTATGACTTATGAAATCTTTGTAGTGTTGGTATGTAAACTTTAAGAAGTGAAGTCATGGACTTTAAAGAGTGTTTTCTACATTCAGTACAACTTATTTTAGAACCAACAGATTATGTCAGAAGATTATCTAAGTGTCACAAACAAGCAACACGTATATACTGCAATTTTATTTCAATCGCACAAACGAAGTTAGCATGTAGGAAATTTAAATGAAACAGTACGGTAAAAATAGCAGAGAACCAAAAACTCTAATAAGGAAGTACACCTAAAGCATGAGAATTCAACATTCATTAGTGTTTCATCTTCAGTTTTGATTGACACTTGATGCTTGCAAATTTTGAAACGAACTTTGAGATCATGATGACGATTCTGAAGAGATTTCAGCACCAGCACTAAGATTTGTACATTCAGTTGGTTTGCAATTGACTTGTTAGCCATTTACATAGTGTATAGTACAGATTTGTCACAGGTCAGATCACAGTGTTGAAGGAAAGAAGTACCTTCCTGAAATTAGAAAGGATCCCCTAAACTGCGCTCAGCTTAAGACATCCAATGTACAAGAGCACGAAAACCATCGTAATATTGTGGCTCCAAGGAACATGGTTTTGATAAGGAAAATAACCTAAGCTTCTGCTTCCCGTCTTAATTACTGAAATCTCTAACAAGGACAACACTGTCACATAGGACAGCAAATGTACACAGTAATTCAATCAGACTTCTTGGAAAGAACACATTTAGCAATCTGGGATAATGCAGAACGACAGGAAATAAAACGTGATTCAACACTGGTTCTTTTTGTCATTTTACACAGACATCACGTTAATATTAGACCAAGGCACAAAACGTTTAGTGCATAAACCAGTTTCCTTTTTAAGATCTAGCATTTTTACCGTAGTCTTTTATCTTACTTTGGACCACTGGTACCCAGTACTCTATCCTACTATAGACTGTTTAACTTAATCAACAAAATCAAAAGTGATTTCTGACCAGATTTATGGGGGACATAAACATGTGTATCATCAAAGTGTTTGCATAACCAAAAGTACAATAATAAAGATGAAAATGCCTCCTATTTCTTTTACAAAGTAGTACTTCGTAAGCTCGCTGCATCTGTAATGTCTTCACTATTGGATGACAATGAATAGAAAAAAAGAACTGTGTACTTGAATTATGATAGCTCCTCCATCACAGATCTAAAAATGAAGTTTCTACGGAAACAGGAACTATTTTAACAAGGGAAAAACATTCCCTCATTCAAACCTCTTTGAAGTGGTAATGGCTGCAAACTTGCAGCGCTTACAAGACTATGCTATCAACAAGTTCTGTCTTGTGAACTTAGATTAAGAAAATCTAGAAAGCAGACGAAAGTGGATTATTTCTTCAAAATTTTAGTAAAACTACTGATAATCAAAGTTTCAAAGCAAATATGGCACATAATAACTCAAGCGTAAATCAAGATGGAGAGCCTGGAGAACTGTGATTTCCTAAAATTTCAAAAAATTCTATCATTGCAACATACAGGATTTCTCCCCTATTTTAACCTTAGAAGTTTCAAAGAAAAGGGAGTGGATAACATACACACACGTGAGTGCCCACACAAACACGCACGCACGCACACACATGGTGGTAAGTAGAGTATCTAGTTCCTTCTTCCCACCACCTAAGTCTCACTTTATTTATTAAAAGAAAATTATGCAGGAACCCCCTCGTTGTTTTCCCTTTATCCAATGATTTCTGTGACCTTAATTTGCTGCCGTCATTGTTACTTTTCTAGGATTTCAACATAACAAGGTTCAAAAGCAGCTTTGTAGTCAGGAATGTGGACCTGAATACCTGTATAACTGCAGGGCGCCTAGGTCATAACTGCCAAATTCAGGGATGGAACTTTTGAGTTCCACACTAAGATGTCATTCATGTGAAGCTCAGAATCATGTTCACTGAACTTACTCAAGTGAAAATACAAACAGCTGAAGACATGATGTCAAAGATTAAGTACTTGGTGCTGTTAACATATTTACGAATTAAAGTCACAAAATATTCCTCATTATTATTCATGCAGGTAACTGAGAACGAAGATAGCGCAGAAATTAACTTTAAATAAAAAATTATTCCTTCCCTTCCTCCCGCTCCCCTATACTCTACAAAATGTTTTCCCTGGGACTAGGCCTTGAAAAGGCCACTACGTATTAGTTTGACATGCATAAATTACCGTCTGCAATTTAAAAAGCTAATTTTGTGGTGGTTGTAATTACATTATAAAAATGTCCACGTGCATACATCTAAAAAAGGTTGAAAACCTACAGTGAATCTACAATATACTGTTTTACATTTGACCACTGGTTTGTGTTATGTAGGAGTCACAGATTTGGTAAAGCATTGTAACAATTTAGGAAGGCATCTAAATCTTTAAATTCTGGACAAATTTTATGTTTGAATCTACAAAATTGCATGAAGGCTAAACTTGAGAGACTTCCTATCATTCTAAAATTCCTCACTCCGATCAAATCATTTTTAGGACACTTTCTTATAAATATCACCGTTTGAAAGCACGTACAATTCCATTTGTTCCACATTTTATGATCTTAACCTACATAGGGCTAAACTCAATTATTCATGGAATATCAAATATGATAGGAAGACAAACCTGAGAGAAACATTTACAATACAATAGCATAACTTGCTACATTCCTCATCACCATTCTCTGAAAAAAAATTCTCAAGCCTTTCTCCTCTTTATTTTAGCAATGGATTGTGGAAAACGTGCGATTTTCTCTTGACATGAAAGTATTTCAATGCATGGTGATCTTGCCTGACGGATTCAGTATTTTCTGCATAACTGATACAGGAACTCCTATATGACTCTCCTCCATCCCGTTGTAAAGGTCAGAGAAAAGCAGAAAACTGTGAGGGAAACAGCTTATCGCCAGAGTAGTAATGTCTGAAGGCTTTCAAAGTATGTTGGTTTTTCCCTCCTTCCGACTGTTTGTCTCCATTTTCTTCTTACAGCTCACAAGATGTAAGGGTTTTGTTGTTGTTAACACAGCTGTTCTTTGTAGGTTTTTTTCTCTTTTCCTTTCTCCAGATTAAAGTCCTGTCTCTCCTTAGTTTGCTTCTCTCTATGCAGTATTTGACTTGCTCAGTTCCTGCCTGATTGCTGGGTAGGAAAAGGAAAAATATTAAAAGTAAATATAATGATAAGGTAAAATAAATGGGTGATTCGTTCTTAAGAAATCTTAACGATTGTATTCAAACTCACAGTAATAAAAAGACACACTGATCTTGCATCTTTCATTGCAGAAATCTTTGTTTTCTTATTTGTACGAAGACCATACTGATTTCTATATATTTATAGATTCTCTCCATTTTGTACACAAAACGAAAACACCGATTTTTGGGGCTTAAAACAAGAGGTCAGTGGGATGGGATGGATGAACAGAAGTAACCTAGAGAAAGACTCCTTCACCTAGTTTTCCATCTAATACTACTCAACACTGGAAACTTAGGAATCTTGCTTACCCCTATTCTCACAAATAATTTCCGTTATATGAAGGAGACAGAGCTCCTCCCTGACTCCTAAACCAAGTAAAGGGCAGGATAATATGGAAAAGTAATTGTTTTATGCCCTCAAGTAATAAACTGGGTATTTCTTTATTTGCATTTTCTTTAAAATGGCTATTCTTGAACACTACTCTAAAGGGTAGCATATTTGTTTAGACACTCACCATCAATGAGCTCTTCTTTTAGCTTAGTTAATTCTTTTCTCATTTCATCTAAAATGTCCTAAAATATTAAGGGAAAAACATCAGAAATACAGAAAAAAACTGTTAAAAAGATTCTTGCTCACATAAAATTTTAAGAATGTATGAAATATTACGTATGTTTTTCATTTCCAGAGTCACAATTTATGTCTTAGAAGATTAACCTTGGTAAATTTTGTTTTAATGGTCTTTGCTTCCCAATCTTTGCTTATTCTAGCTTAGCAAAATATGAAGCAGAATGTTTTCTAAAACTAAAATAATTACTTGGTCGTCCAGTGAAAGGTATGATTCAGATAATTTCTAGAAAACGTAATGGCTCTGCTTTTAATCTAGTCTTCTGGGAGCTGTCTAAGAGGTAACAATACATACAGAAGTTTCAAGGAAGAAGACATGTGAACCGGACAACCAGCGCTTGGCAAATTTGTCACCTGGTCTGAAGTACGGGGACTCCTTACTTCAGGAGTCACCAGAGCTACCAAACTAAGTTTCAAGGAATCTAGGATTCCCCTGGAGGGCCCTCAGGGGCTGCCCTAATAGGTGGGGAAGGAAGAGGATTGGACCCCGCTGGACGTGCACAGTCCAAGAAGCAGGGACCAGCCACACATAGCTGCTGAGCACTTGAAACGTGGCTAGTCTGAAGCGAGATGCATTGTAAATGTAAAACAGACACCAGATTTCAAAGATTTAGTATGAGGCAAGTAATGTACAATAACTCATTAGTAATTTAAAGATACTGATTATATATTGAAATATTATTTTGGCTATATTAGGTTAAATAAAATATATTAAAGTGAATACCACCTGTTTCTCTGTATGTAATGTGGCTACTACAAATTTAAAGTACTATGTGGCCCGTGTTATGTTTCTAGTTAATAGTGATGCTCTGGACCCTCCTTCCTATATGAAAACCGATCCATCGTTACATATTTTGCAAAATCTCTATTTATAAAGTTCAATTTGAAATAATGGATACCCCCTAGTTAAAAAATGAAGACTGTGTAATATGAAAGCTAAAAGGGCTAATAAGGTGACACGATTTTTTTTTTTTGCGGTACGCGGGCCTCTCACTGCTGTGGCCTCTCCCGTTGCGGAGCACAGGCTCCGGACGCGCAGGCTCAGCGGCCATGGCTCACGGGCCCAGCCGCTCCGCGGCATGTGGGATCTTCCCGGACCGGGGCACGAACCCGTGCTCCCTGCATTGGCAGGCGGACTCCCAACCACTGCGCCACCAGGGAAGCCCAAGGTGACACAATTTTAATGGGTGAAAAATAGCTATCCTTTGGAAGGATTAATTTCAAGTTATTTGACTTTAATACTGCACACACCTCAGGTAACATTAAATTGCTCTGTGTTTAAGGTTCATTTTTTAAAAAAGCTTTTCACGCTTAAAATAAGGTTGAAAACTATCAATTAGTTTAATTCCTTCATTTTCCAATGAGGAAACTGAGGCACAGAAGTTATTATATGGACTAACAGATATCCTTTTTCAAATTAACTTATTTAACTTAACTTTAACTGATTTAACTTAAAATCAGTCCTAAAATCAAATCTACCCTCTCTTCTAGTCCCTACTTCAGATTGCCAAGAACTTACCATATTTTAAATACGTGCAAGTGCTCCATTTTAAAATGTTTGTCAAGAAAAGAAAGCCATGTTTAACACACAGGAAACAAGGGCTTGATTATCAATGACCACATGCTTTTCAAATGACATAACTCAACTGAACTGTTCAAACAGCTTTGCAGTATAAAAATTAGGTTGATCTGAAATTGTTAGCATTTGTCTCTTTAATTCCTATTTAACTGTTACTTTGAACTCATTATTGCAACATTATTGGTCTCTTTTTAAGCCCCACTCAAACTTTGTTGGCATTTAAAAAAATGAGTGATAGAATGGGGAAAGTGAACTCCGAATAAAGACTGGGTTCTTTTTTTTTTTTTTTTTTAATAATTTAAGTGTGTTAGTTTCTGCTTTATAACAAAGCGAATCAGTTATAGCTATACATATATCCCCATATCTCTTCCCTCTTGCGTCTCCCTCCCTCCCACCCTCCCTATCCCACCCCTCTAGGGTGGTCACAAACCACCGAGCTGATCTCCCTGTGCTATGCGGCTGCTTCCCACTAGCTATCTGTTTTACATTTGGTAGTGTATATATGTCCATGCCACTCTCACTTTGTCCCAGCTTACCCTTCCCCCTGCCCATATCCTCAAGTCCATTTCTCTAGTAGGTCTGAGTCTTTAGACTGGGTTCTGATCCTGACTGTGGGACTGAGTAAATTTAACTTCTCTGAACCTCAGATGTGTACAACTTGAGTACAAACACTATGTTATCTGACTACTATGAGAATTAGGAGACAATGTCGTGCAAATAACCTAGCAAATGCGTAGCACTGAAGTCCGCCAGACAGTCAATAAAAGCCTGCTACGGTGATCTGTACAACTGTTATTTTCAGAGGCTACCCTGAAGTGCAGGGTAAGAAGACAAAGATTAAATTTTTCACTACACGCACATCTGTACTCAGGTCTGCAAAACTGATAGTTGTTTTACTAAGATGTCCTGCCTTCCATTTCAAATCTTTTAAACACCACCATTTAAAAAAGAAAATTATTTACCTCTTCTAGAAATAAGATAGTTCAAGGTTCCAAAATCACCTATTACTCCTTCCATTTTTTTTCTGTGTATATAGGTATTAAATATAATGCATATGTATCCAAAATACGAATAATATCTTTTTCCTTTTTATAAAATCGACATAACTGTTCATACTGTTTGGTTACCTGCCTGTTTCACCTAATGTGGGCAAGTGTTCACAATTTATTGTTCATTATTCTCAGTTATGGTTCCTTAATAGCTGCAGAGCCCTCCTCCACACTGTATAGTTACATACTTCTATCCTATTTTCTTAGCATAAATTCTTCAAAGTGAAATTGCCGGGTTCAAAGGTAAATCATTTATTTTTAAGGCTTTTGGTTTGTCTTCCCAAACCGCTTCCTAGACAGCAGAAGTATGTGAGGTGAGAGTGCCCATTTTCCTCACATTCTTGCCAAAACCAGACTTGGTGGGTCCATTTCGGCTAATGATAAGTGAAAAGTGCAAGCCCATTTTTTTTTTTTAAGCAATTGTACACCATTCACTTACATTTAAAGTTTATAATATAGCATTAAACCATTGCCCCTACCCTCCACCACTGTTGGCACTTTATGCAAACTTATGAACCAAAACACGAGGATTTGAAAAAAATAACATAGTACTAATGCCACTGTTTAACTTGCGTTAAAAAAATATCTAACTCTACATTCTTTTTTTTTTTAACTCTACATTCTTTTCAAACACGTTCGCAACCTGTCAAACATATGCACATGGGATTTTTTTTTAAAAGAACAAGTGCAAATAAAGGGAAGCTGCCACTGGTCGCCCACCTGCTTCAGCCTGTCATAATCCAGTCCCTCCGTCTGGACTCCGTTGGCACTGGGCTGTGACGAGGGTGCAGATTTTGGTCTGTACAGATGAAATTTTCAGGACAGGTAAATAACGCTTAGGATATTTAATGAGTTCATTAGTAATTGCAAACTTACCAACCCAACACCAGATTAAAGTACATTTCTTAAAACATGAGTTAAAAAAGTTCATTGTTCTAATAGTTGCAGAACTGATAAGAACATATGAAAGTATTTCTCACTTTTCTCAGTATTATCAGTTATTTGTAAAGAAATCAGAAAAAGGTGATAAGATGAGAAGACTTCTCCAGTAGAGGACGACACTCTTTGGGCACGAGGAGGGTGACTGGGTAACATGTGGCATGGTGATCAGGACAGACGGGAGGCCAGCCGCAACGTCCCAGCCCAAGTAAAACAATCATGTTTTCTCCTTTTGAAACTGTACGTTATCTACTAAATATCTGGCAAACCAATGAACAGGAAATTATAAAGACTTGAATATTTCACTCTATATAAATCAATTCACAAATTCTATGCAGGAGGAAAAAATACTTAATGAGTATGATTTCTTTGTATGTGTTTTATTCCGTTTTAAGCATCAAAACAAATAAGGATATTGGGAAAATGATTATTAAATTAAAAGTATACTCATGTGGCTATTTCCCAATGAAGTTTTTATGAAGACATCATCTGAATTGTCATCTAACTACTTCCAAAAACTTATTTTATTTTTTTAAAAGGAAAAGGGAGGGGAATGCCACATAGAAGCAGATGGTCAATTACTATTGCACTTTCAGAAGTTTAGCTTCTGTTCAAAATTTTACATGAAGAAATAAGTCTTAAGTATTAGGTATATTTTTATCAAGTCAGTCAGTCATGGCTCCCTCTCCAATTCTGGCAATGAGAGAAAATACTAAGTGGAAAATCTAGAATTTTAATTAGATGGTCCTTTATTTTCAGGTTTAGTATATACTGAGTGGCCACTCTTTAAGGGTCACAAATCAATGCAAATGAAAACCATTAGTCAGGTCATATATTTCCAACTTTGCAGAGTACCAATGTTAGAAATTTGAACCAAGATTCAATGGGTATAATCACTTTTTCAAACTTATAATTGTTATAAGGCATATTTATACTTCAAACCCATAGGCACTGTTTGTGAAGATGAAATATTGAGTTAATCTGCTTTAACATCAAACATATGACAACTTAAAAGATTGTTGTGAAGGAAGACAACCAATTTTATTACATATCTGCTGCTATGTTTATATGAACGAGAAAAATAATAACTTTCAGAAAACCTCATTCAAGAGGCACTGAGCTAGGCCCTGGGCTGGATAAGAAGATTTATATGACATACTTCCTTCCCTCTTGAGACAATACACCTTTTTCACTTTGCTGAGACTACTTAATTCTACAGTCAATTAAGACGTATTGAGACCCACAGTGTGCAAGTCACAGTGCTCTGGAGAGTCTGGTCTATACAGTAAATATTCATAAAGGCTGACATACTGTGCGTTTCATTTACCCATAGTGTCCATCCTGCTCTCCAGAAGTAAATTATCATTTATTCTGCTTTTCTTTTACATTTCACATTTAACTGGTACAAACGAGCTAACTGTTTTCTCCTAAACTTATACCGGGCTGGCCAAAGAGTTTGTTCGAGTTTTTCCGTCAGGTTTTTTTGTAAGATGTTACAGACTATCCCTGAAATTCATGTGAATAACTACGGTCTGCTACTTAACCAGGCAGTATGTTATGAATATATCCATATTTAATAAACAATGCAAAATTACTGTTATATGACAGAAAACTGTGGAAACATGCAATTTTTAAAAACTTTAACTCATGCTAACATGCAATCCACCACCACCTCCACCTCCACCACCACCACCACCACCACCACCACCACCACCACCACCACCACCACCACCACCACCACCACCACCATGATAATTTACTAAAGGGGGGAACTTTTCATACTGAAGGAAAGACGTAATCACCACTTCTCAAAAAAGGCTTATCAACATTATCCCAGGGGGCACTACGTATGAAAGCAGCAAGGTAACTGAGAAGACTTACAACAGAAAATCTCGTTGTTAAATGCTACTTTTCTATGTGCTAGCAAATTTTCTAAATAAGTCTTCTGCTCAAAACAATTAAACCATCTCAAAAAAAGCAGGAGAAACTGTTTCACTATTGTGTTATGAACGCTTTATGCAGATTTAACTGGCTGACAAAATGAACTTACCAAATATTTTAATCATCTATGGCATGAAAATAATTGTAGCTAATAACAGCCTGGCCACACAGAGTCTGATTACAGAACTCCTTACTCACTGCCATAGACACCCCCTCCATATACTATTTAATTCACGCTCCCAGTAGACCTGATGTGTATTTTTAAAAATAGATGTATATAATAACATGGGTATGTCTCAGTTATTTCTAACATAAGGGTTTTTACCATAATTGATAACAAAAAAGGGGGATTCTCAGAGGTTTTTAGTACTTTATAATGAGAGTGTTGCCTCTAGATACCTGCCTATAAAATAACTGTACTACAACTGTTTAAGTCTCTATTCTGCCAAATTAATTCTAAATATGGCTTAAGCACTTGAGGATTTTAAGTAATTGTCAATTTTTTTAATCAAGAGAGAAATACATGGCTCATATCCTAAGTTTTCTTAATTAAAAAATGGTATAATAAGACTCATCCTAGAAAAGAAATAATCTCAAGGATGTTAGGTTGTTAAAGATACTCAGTATACTGCAAAGTATGTAGGAAATAGAGATTTTCCTTAAATAATAAATTATTACAATTGTGGCTACAGTACTGTCCTGTGTTCCAGTGACAAACAGTACGGGATCTTCTATTCAAATTTTTAAAGCCTTGTCTTATACTCATAAGGAGAACGGCCTTTAAAATAAAATGCAAAAGCTACAAACACTCTAGATATATGAGGCCTTAGATTCCCACACTAGTATTTCTGATATGTTTATCATTTATATTAGTATTTCTGATATGCTTATCATTTATATTTATCATAATCCAAATATAAACCGATGGCGGGGAAATGAATACTATTAATCTATTAATTTTTCTCATTAAAATCGCTCAGAATTTTTTTAAAAAGTGTTCTAAATACAGCTAAATATGAAAGGCTCGATCTGCCTACATCTCTCCCTGTGGTGATGACCAATCCATGTAGAAAAAGCTCAGCCCTATAACATATTATTTCAAAGTCTCAAATCACAGTCACATCAGGATGATACCTGTGTAATGAATCATAGGACCTGTTGTCAAAAACAATCTGATTTTTCCTTGAAGAATCCCGTCTATGAAGGGGAAAAACCATTTAAAGGGGTATACAATAGAACTTTAAAAATTAATTCTCATTATGTTACTGTTTTATAGGCTTTTAGTTATAGCAAACAGAAGAAGAACTAAAGGAGTCCATTAACTTTAAAATAATTGTTTTTCCCAATTAAAAAAAATTATTTGGAGACGGAGTCTAGTTATGTGAGGACACTGTTTACTTGACAATTATAGAGAATTTTTAAAAATCATTATGCAATGGCTACTTTTACAGACTGCAGACATAGTAAAATCTACCTATACAAAGATTCAACAAGTATCAGAACACAACCAAAGACATTTCTATTAGAGTGAATACAAATAAAACTACAGGTTCAAATAAAAAACACAATAAAAAGCACTATAGCTTGAAGTATACATAATTAACCCTTCTCAGGAGGCACATAAAGAACTCTTTTTCCATCTTGAATACAAGATCTGTAAGCTCTTAATAAAAACCACAGGAAGAATTCACAAACTTTCCAATGTTATGTTCCAGTCATGATTTAGAGCATTTTTAACTTCAACACTCTTGCTTTTATTCTGTCTGACATCTTCACTTAATAAATAGAGCATAATGCAATATCTCATGTATATTACAGGATATTAATCCATCTTATCACTAACATAATTTTGACATGGATATTCAGAAGAGAAATGGGTACTTTCAGTACTGTGCAAGTATAAAGTGTGCTTAAATAAAAACAAAAAACGGCCAATATACTTGCTTTCAGAAGGAACGGGGTAAATAATTTAGCAAGAAAAGCAATACAGTTATTAGTCTTTTAAACATATTTTAAAAATCTCTTATGGTTTAAAACTGCTTCAGTGAAATTTTAAGACATACATATCAGTGGTTGGATCAAATCTATCAAAAGGGATATGAGCGCTCAGGAAAGAATCAGAACGTCTATTTTGGGAAGAGAGGAAAACTATCTACCAGAGCTAGAACATCATTACAATACACTACTAGATATAAGAACTCATATTTGACAAAATATTTTTTAAATGGTGATGTTTAGAGCACTTACTTAAACTTCCTTTAGAAGTCTGAAAAATCTCTGAAATAAAATTCTTTCCTTCATTAAATGAACCCACCCACATCAAGGAACACATACATTCCACCTGGAGGAGCTTTTCCACGTCCCTTCTAAGATAGGACTTTTGCCATGAATTTAAGTTTAGCTTCAGCCAAGCTCACTACAGAATCCCTATCAATGAGGAAGGGATGAAAGTAGTGACAAAGGACAAATGGCACGTCACAGTTCTGTTCTGATATGCACTTGATAAACCAGGCTTCGTAATGTGCTACTGAAGAAAATCTGTAACAACTACTGGAGATGCATTAGAAGCCCACATCAATTAGGTACGCGAGAACATAAATGTGCAATTTTTCTACTCTACTGAGAAAACATGTTCACCAAAAGCAATTCTGCCATTTTCTCCTAAAATCAAATATATTCATCTTTCAGTCACTTAGAAACTGAAAGCATCTATACATTCAAAAAAGGCCCAGTTTCTTGAAACTGAAAGCTTCCATACATTCAAAAAAGGCCCAGATTCTTTGCGGAGCTTAAATAACTACGTCATCACCAAATCTTCCCACCAACAGAAAGAACCACACAGAAAACAAACCCAAACTTAGATTGAAGCTAACACACAACAGACTTGTGACAATATAAGATCTACTCTTGCATTTTTCTTTATTAGGTTTCTATAATTAGACTCAAGTTTGCTTTTTATGAGGCAAAAATAAGACAAACAGCTCAGAAAGAAAAGGCGAAAACACTTTTTAGTCTCTAGATACATACCTTTCTCTGGAAAAAATAGGAGTCCTTTAAACTGTCTCATAAACCAAGAAAAAGTTTCACCTATGTTTAAAGACCTATGATATAAAGTTAGTTATGACAGTAAAGTATGCCTGGCTAAGAAATACTGAATTTGCTTGACCATGCATACAAAGCCACTTGTAGAAACACGAATTAACCAGTCTTGTTTCTGAGCATTATCTTTTCTAACTCGATTATAATCAGAAGTTTCAACTGAAAAATAAATCTTTCTACTTTATAAATTCAAAATTTTAGGTTTTATTTTACTCTCTCTTAAACATTGTAGCTTTTTCTCTCCAGCTGCCTTTCAGTTTAAAACGTAAGTTTCTTTCAAAAGTTCAATGTTGTTTATTGACAGGGATAACGGTATTGAGGTTATACAGGAGAATGTCCTGTTTCTTAATAAAAATGCTGAAGTATTCAGGCTGAAGCAGCACAGTTTTGCAAACTGCCTTCCACCTATTCAGAGAGAAGAAAGTGTGGATGTGTAGATATGAGTTCAAGCCAATGCTGGCAAAATGTTAATAACTGGTGAATCTAAGTGATGGGTACACGGACATTTGCTATACTATTCTTTCAACTTTTCTGCAGTTCTGAATTTTTTCAAAATAAAAAAATTGGGAGGAATAAAGCTATCTTAAAATTTCAGACAACCTGGGTGACAATAATAAGCATAGGGCAGAATTTAGACAATTACTAATAAAAATACAGTGGGGCTTAGTGGTCGTCCAACAGCAGTAGGATTATAGATGTTTTATTTGCTCCTTTGTACAATTTCAGATCTACCATTCGAATATTTTTTACAATAAAAATGCAGATTTCTTTTCAGGTACAATTCTAAAATAAAACTTAGGAAAAAAATTGATACCTGGAAATAACAGGTGACTTGCTGCCATTCATTGTACTTGCTCTTTCCCAAGGTTTTCTTGTCGGTTCTTTAAAAATAAAAGAATGTAAGTTATTAAATATCCTACATGCTCCCAGAGTTAGGATTCTAACTTGTACCATTTCAGACCCCAAAATGAGAAGAAATTAATAAGCAAGTATGACAAGTTTCCCTAAGAAGAACTTAGATTGTTAAATCTAAAATACAATGATTTTAAACACCAGATGGTAAGAAGTTTCTCTAATAAAGATAGGATAATAAGATTAAGGGTAAGACAATTTTAATTAATTAGAATGGAATTGTGAAAATTATTTTAAATTAATAAGGATAGTTTAAATTTACAAGAATGGGACAGTATTAACTATACTTTTAAACTATTTTTAGTGCCAATGGTAAAACGAATAAAAAGAATCTTTAATGTGTTCATGTACTTCAATAGTTAATCTAAATTCAAACAGCGCTCTTGGGAAAAAATTCAAACTCAAAATATATTTCAGAATCATCCGACTGTATTGTACTTCCTTGACTGTCAAACAACCAATCCAATTCTTGGGACTTAGCAGACAACTCCAGTTAAATAAAGTTCCCTCTGAGCTTTTAGTTGATTGTGCCTTGAACTGTTTTTCTAATCTGGGCTGCCTCGCTGATGCCATCACTGGCCTCACTGGATGACTGGGCAAAATCTGGAGTGGAAGCTTGTCATGGAAGGATGAATCTGGGCCGCATGAGAATCAAGTCTACATACAAGTTGCACAGTTTTAGCTAAAAAAACTGGTCTGAGTTCCAAGGTAGCCCCTCAACTGGCCTATGCACATTCTTACTGAGGTAGCTTGTCCTCTTTTCAAACTGCACATACGCAAAACGAAACTTAAACTCTCAACTCAAACTCTGAAACACCGCTTTTGTTCTGGATTTCTGTTGCATTCAGTCACCTAGGTGTGAAACAAAGTAACAAAGTCATCTTTCATCTTGCTTTACTCCCTGTCAATCAATCAATGGTTACTCCTTCATCTGTATTCTAACTGACCACCACAGAGTGAGCCAGGGGACATCAGATAATCAGATGAGGAGGTCCACGACAGACAGAACCAGAAACACATCCAAGAGACATCTGCCAGAGGAGGGGAAAAGAGGGAAATCCTGAAGGACAACTGGAGAGGCAGAGAATAGCCATTAGGACACTGTCACTAAAGAAGAGGCAGGCAAAGAGATGAAGAAATAATTCCAACAAGATAAGACGTAGCAACTGCTACCATTTAACAGTTGGCTGACGTCCTTTCTCAATCAGCCAAACCAGAACTATCCTTTCATCTTCAGAGAGCGCATGTGGTTTTGCAGAAGAGCAGTTCAGTGTGGCTCTGCACATAGTGAGGCCGCGTTCTCTCCGAGGGGGCTCCAGGTCGGTTTCAGGAGGAAGGACAGAGGCTGGGTTGCCTTCTTTGGGTCTTTGGAAACACACCAAATCCTTACTGGCACCAGTTTCCCCATCTTGGTCCTCCCCGATTTCTACATCACTCTGCTCACAACTGCAATTTTAATGTTCCTAGAACAGTTTCAGTTGATTGTCAACTCAATTCTTTGCAGGATGAAGTCTAAACTCCTGATCTTTTCATGAAAAGCTTTCAACATTTTACTTCTAACTTGCTTTTCCAAACTTTCTCCCCCAATACGCCTCAAAAAGAGCCTTCCATCCTAGTCAGGCACGTCTACCTGATATTTCCTAGTCTCTTCCAGCTCCAACTCCCATCTTTGCCCATGACGTACCCACTTCCTGAAACAGCACCCCTTCCTCTACTTACAGCTAAGGTAAATAAATACTCTTTAAGGCAGGGTAAAATGTCATTTTTTTTCCTACAAAGACGACCCAGGTGACTCCAAACTATACAATCTCCTCTGTCTTTGACACATTATCTAATAATTCAACATGTGGTTGCAAAAGATGAACTGTTCACTCGTGTGTATCTCATCATCTCAGCTGAACCATGGATTTCTTGCGCTTAGGGTGACTTTATCTTTCGCTTCTTTTTGGCCTGTCAAGTGTCTGACACGTGGCAATTAGGGGGAAAAATTTTTTTTTTTTGACTGAAACAAGTGAGAAAAAAAAAGAAGCCTCCAGACCTTCTGAATGAACCTGAATTTTATAAACACGGCACACATATGCAAACATACACACAAAAACACATGCCAAATCCATGCTTCAGTTTTCATATTTTAAATAAGGGGATATATATTAGATAAGGAGTTCTTAACTGGAGTCCATAGATAACCCTCAGGGAATTCACGAATATTTTGCAATGGTGACCAATTTTGTATAAAAATACGATTTTTTCCCTCCCTGGGAGAGGGTCCATAGCTCTTTTCAAATTCTAAAAGTTTCTGTGACCCCAAATTATAGTTGAATTCTAAAACATCTATGGTTTTAATAACAGCATGCATTTTGATTTTGGCTTTGAATTTTTAATGAAGATAACATAAACTGATTTGAGTCCTATTCAGAGGAAAACTTATTCACAGTCACAATATAAATTATAATACAGCAATCAGACCGCTGAAGAGTCACTATTCAATAATGAGAATGAGTGGTTACAGACGATTTCCTATGATGGATTCTTATGGCTCATTCTAAATATTAATTCATCAAACTCATCAAATTTACTTATGTCACTTCACTCCAAATTAGGTAAGGAGATGAATCGACAGTCTAATGCTTAGCCTTTAGTCAAATATGAAGAAATGACAGGTACACTGTAACAAGCTCATATTCTAAATATGGATATAGTCATCATTAAGTACCTCCAGTGAAATGTATTTTGTTAATACTCTAAGTAATATATTCTATGCCCAAGACTTCTCAATGTCAGAAATTTTACTGAATTCAAGAACATTTCCCGAAAGTTTTAAGGAGATTTATTTCTATTATTTTTTTAATTGAAGTATACAGTTGACTTATAATATTGTGTTAGTTTCAGGTGTACAGCAAAGTGACTCGGCTATATACACACATATATTCTTTTCCATTATAGATTATTACAATATATTTCCCTGTGCTATATAGTAAATCCTTGTTGTTTAAAGTTTTTTCAACCTTACAAATTAGAAGCTTTAATTTCCTTGATTATCAATATTATGCAAATAAATGGCTAAAATGACGATTCAATGGGAGAATGTTTTGAGATAGACTTCAATGCTAGCTACATGCTCACATAATCCTTACCTTTAAGAATCAATGACTAAAAATATTTTCCTTTCATATGGATAACATAGTTTTCCTTGTTTAAGTGAATAACTTCAAGTCATTAACAATAATATACACAGAATGTGCAAAAATCATGATTTTCAGAGAAAGAGTCATCAGAAAAAAAACTTTGGATTTTAATAGATCTCCCGATATCGTAAAGAAATTAACAGCTGCTTCTGGGGTCACAAAAGGTAGAGGAAAAAGTCAGTGCTCTCAAGTGTGAACAAAGAACTTGAACGTTTTAGTAACTAAGCAGTCGCTTTACCCAAACATGGGGAAATGTGGAATTTTTA
The DNA here is from genome assembly GCF_008692025.1 of Phocoena sinus. Classification (NCBI taxonomy): domain Eukaryota; kingdom Metazoa; phylum Chordata; class Mammalia; order Artiodactyla; family Phocoenidae; genus Phocoena; species Phocoena sinus. Next base: position 163,295,081 of record NC_045763.1, on the reverse strand, counting down.
ATTGAGGAGTGTTGATACTTACAGAAAGTTCATAAAGATTAAAATATATCTCGAACTTACCAGGTGTACTTGTTGAAGAGGCCTTAGAACTTACAGGCTCTGAATCTTCCTAAATATACAGAAATACATATTAATAATACCACATCTTCTAGAAACCTGTTGTAGACATTTGGTGTTTCATACTTTCTGCCATTTCCCACTTTTCCCTTCATCAGTCTTTTCTCCCTTCTACACTAGTTTAGACCTCCACCCCTGTTCCCACCCCCTGCAGCTCCCCATGGCTCCTTTCCTCACGCATCCTCATTGAGAGCTGTGCTCGCCAATGTGATTAAGCCAGATATGAGAGAGAGATTTGAATGGCATCAAAGAAGGCCAAATGCAGCAGGGAAAACAATTATACTGTTTAACACTAATATATAAAACAAATAAAGCAGAGTCTGCCCTCCTGAACTAGAGAGCGGGGCACAGCTAATAACCACAGGGCTCCTAGGGGAAACATTTGAAAACCGTGATTTAGTCTAATTCCTTCATTTTAAATGCAAGGAAACTGGACTTCCCTGGTGATGTAATGGTTAAGAATCCGCCTGCTAATGCAGGGGACAGAGATTCGAGCCCTGGCTGGGGAAGATCCCACATGCCGCGGAGCAACTAAGTCCGTGTGCCACAACTACTGAGCCTGCGATCTAGAGCCCGCGAGCCACAACTACTGAAGCCCATGCGCCTAGAGCCCGTGCTCCGCAACAAGGGAAGCCACCACAATGAGAAGCCTGCACACCACAACGAAGAGTAGTCCCCGCCCACCGCAACTAACTAGAGAAAGCCCACGCGCAGCAACAAAGACCCAACGCAGCCAAAAATAAATAATAAAATAAATAAATAAATTTATAAATGTAAGGAAACTGAGACTTTAAGAGATTTAAAAAACCTAGTAAAAGGTCATTCACTCCTTCAATGGTAGGCTTGGGTACCGAATTAAACTCTAAAGGTGAGAATTTCAGTGCTTTTCCCCCAACTCCACACATTCAACCCATTTTACTAAGTAAGAATGCCATTAAAAATTTATAAATAATACCATTTTTAGTATCTGAAGAGTTAAAAAGAAACAACTGTTAGTTGAAATTAATTAAGTTCAAACTAATCTTTGACACAATTTCCTGAATGAGCTATACTTGAATTTCACACTTCCAGGTGTAGTAGACTATTTTTATTTTTACTTATTTATTTTTTGCCTGCACCACGCAGTATGTGGGATCTTAGTTCCTTAACCAGGGATGGAACCCGCGGCCCTGCAGTAGAAGCGCAAAGTCTTAACCACTAGACCGCCAGAGAAGTCTCCATGTAGTAGACTATTTTTATTAACTTACATTTTTGTCCTCTTTTTGTTCTGTTTCTATTGTTGATCCCTTTTCAGCAATTCTTCTCCTAGAAAGAAGGTAAATCAATTTTTTAAAAAAACATCAGGTAACTTAGTGTAAAATTATGCCAAAAGGGAAGAACTGCATCTAGTTAAATTATACTTAGAATAAAAGTAACAAAATCCTCTCAATTCTGGACACATCCATATAATTTCTCACTCACCTCCTGGCCAGCAGGGCACTCATTTCTTCCATTAAACCACTGCCCCCTAATGGAAGGGGTCCATTTCCACGACCCGTATCTGTTTTAGATGAGGCCGAATTCACGCCAATGGTATTCCCTCCGCTTGGGAAAGAGGCATCCTCCATCTTAATGAGAATATACATACATAATAAACTCCTATGTGGGACAATCCTATGTTTATTAATCTATTACATTCAAAACAGAAGGATGTATCAGCACTCATTTCAATAAAAACACCTAGATATTATTTTTTAAACTTTAAGGACCAATGGAGTAATTTTATGTTATCAGTGAAGTTTTATCAAAGCTAACATCATCAATAATGGGATAAAATGCTATCACATGTCCCCGTGTGTAATACATTGAAAAGGACATATTACGTTGGTAGTAAAAAATGTAAAACCTGCCCCCAAAAATGCATAACTCGAATCAAATCTTAGGAAAATATCAGATAAACCAAACTGAACGATGATCTACAAAATAATTATACTGTTGTCCTCAAAATTGTCAGTATCATGAAAGAGGAGATTGAGGAAATATTACAGATTAAAAGTAAAGAGACATTACAACAAAATATAACAGGTGATCTTGGAGTAGAAAAAGAAGTGCCATAAAAGACACTATTGGACAATAGATGCAACTTGCGTAGATTTGTAGATTATAGTATCGTATCAACTGAATTTCCTGATTTTGATAACCATCCTGTGGTCATGTAGGTGAATATCCTTGTTCTTACAAAAACAGAGGTAAATATTTAGGGAAATGGGGCAAGGTGTCTCTGATTTATTCTCAATTCGGACAAAAAGAGAGTGTGTGTGTCCGTTTATACAGAAGGAAACATACACAAAGAATAATAAAGCAAATGTAAAATGTTAAGTGGTGAATGTTATAGAAACTATGATTCTTGCAACTTTAATTAAGTTTAAGTTATTTCACATGTTTTTTAGTCGATGAAGTTAATAACATAGGGTTCATAAAATCAGAATACAATAAATTTGATGTTTTAGATACTGAGACAGAATAAGACATAACGTAAAAAATACAATTAATTAGGAGATGCATTTACCCGTGACACTTTCCGAAGTTTTGCTCCAGCAATTGCAGCTGCAAGTCCAGTTAAAGGGCGATTGTCTTCAGACATGGATCCCGAAAAAAATCCAGATGCAGGGAGGGGAGGAGCAGGAGGTGGGGGGGGAGGAGGGGGTACTTGATTAGGAAGAGGTGGCGGAGGAGGCGGAGGTGGGGGCCCTGAGGACGGAAGTGGAGGGGGTGGAGGGGGTCCTGGGGGAGGAGGAAGTCCGGCTGATGCCTGGGCAGGACCTGGCGGGAGTGGAGGAGGGGGTGGAGGTGCAGGTGGTCCCAAGACAATGCCTGAGAGAAAGAAATGTTAAGACCATCAACAACAGAGCTAAGTGACACTATCTTAGGAGGAAAAGCATGCAGAATGACATGCTAAATTAACTTGAACATTTAGTACAAATTAATGAGTTCAATTTATCATAATATTTAAAGTCCAAATCAGTATTAAAAACATACTAACAATTACGGCCAAAGTGTATAACTACTCCCTTTACTGTTAGAGCTTTATTAATAGAACTTTGCAACAGATCATCTAAATTAGTTTTTTTTTTTTCTTTGCTCACGGGCATTTGGTAAATAAATAAAATAAATGCTTATAAAATGTGGGACAGAGGCAGCATCCCTGAAAAGACAAATGAATGTACAGGATGGCAGTCAGTGCTGCTGTTCAAAATAACAGACCAAAATAATCTGGGTAAACCTTAAAAGTTGAGACAATAAATTCTACAACAGTGAAAGCATATAGTTACTTGCTTTCCAAAGTGACTGAATCGATAACATGAAAGAAGGGTGGGTCCCAGGCTTCAATATCTCAAAAATATTCCACATTTAAAAGCAATGTATAAAGAGAATTGAGAATCGTTGGAGTAAAGGAATCTACTAGAACAAAGTAAAACCTCAAAACAACTATCAGAAATAATTAGAAGACATAGAATTTGAAGTACAGAAGACAGGGGTTAAGAGAGAAATGTCCAGATCTTGTAAAATCACAAAGGAGTGGACAAGAACAGGAACCAGGAGACTGACCCTGTAGGTCCTCCCCCTTCCTTAAGGCTTAAAGGGGTATTTTAGGACAAATAAAATGGTATTTGCAAACTGGGTGGTAAGTTTTTTGAAAGTGCTAACTTTGAACAGTTACACAAGCTGGAATCATAAATTGCTGGAAGAATATAGTGATGGGCTACATGAGGGGTCATCAGAGCTCTGAGGATACAGGAGGTGGGCCTTTGGACTCTGTCAGGCTAACTGTGTCTCTCTTGTTCCAGAATCACTTTCACAATGATACTGAACTGCACCTACTAGAGCTGTGACTCAACCTTTAAGCAAATTCAGTAAGTCAACATGAAAAATACACACACAGCAATAACGAGCCCTTAAGAACTAAGATTTTTTTTTTAAATGAATGTTTCAAATCCAGACTAGAACACCGTTCCTTTGTAAGTACAAATTTGTTGTCATATTCCTTCCTGTAATCCTCCCTAAATCCTATTTTAAAAGGGAGCGGGTTAAATATCTTCTTTCTTACTTATAGAACAAGGTCCTTCTCTGCTTACAAATCATCCATACTTAGATTGCATCCCCCCTCCCCTGTCACTGTGACAGCAAAGTTCAGGCATGGGGAGTGGGGGGATAACTGTAGAGGATGCTATCCTCTCCCAACTATCCCTTCAGCCTGCTACTTCTTGGAATTTTGGACCATGGAACCCTTTGGGGCACATATCAAGCCTGCCAATCCTCTCCACCCTTTGTGCAAAGTTGGGCTGCTCCCCAGGGCTTAGGGTGGCACCCATCCATGGAAGTCTGATATGAGAAGCCCAATACGTACAGGACAGGCCAAAATGAAATAGGGTCCAAGATCAGAACTGTCCCAGAGGAGACTCCTGGATGACAGATCTAACGACTACAGCTGGGCACTAAATATAATCTCTATGTTTCCCAGAAATTAAAGGAAGGCAAGTTTGATTATATCAATATATTTTTTGTGTGGATTAATGTATCAAGTAATGTTTTTCTAGTGAAAATGAAAAGAAACATACAGAAGCCCTTAAATACTGAATAACACTTCTGACTATGACACTGCAGAAGATATCCAAATCTAGTTCAATATGGAAATCCCTCATACTGATCCTCCAAATGCAATTAATCCAACAGAAAAGAACCCACCTTCGCCTTTTTCAAAAACCATCCTCCCCATTCTTCTAGGCAATTAAAGCTGTGGATGTGTAACATTTCCAAGTGATTAGCTGTTAGTCGCAATAACGGAAGCCTTACCCTGCTGGGCTGGAGTCTCGGCCGGCTGAGAGGCTGCCTGCAAGCCTGGCTCAGAAGCAGAGGAGTCTCCCAGCACAGAGGTTAGAGGAGTCTCCACAGAGGCAGGGGCAGCTGCAGAGGGAGAAGGGAGAACACTAGGCTTGGATGAGGGAGTTGAGGCAACAGGGGTGCTTGGAGGAGGAGAGGCTTGAGATCCACAGTGTGAGAGTGGTGCGAGGGAAGGCGGTGGCAGCGCAGCTGGCCCTGAGGTAGGCGGTGGAGACACTGGACACGTGACAGAGTCGAGCAGCCCGCTGGGGGCCGCTGGTGATGGAGGCCTCTGGGGCACAGGAGAAGAAACACAACCGGGGAGGACAGGCCTTGGACCAGTAGCTCTGCCTGGGGGGCTGCTAATCATTACTGGAGGAGACGGAGGGAGGGGCGAGAAACTGGAAGTAGACCAGGCACAGGGCTTCGTAGCTGGAGGTTGAGGAGAGGGTGTGTTCACAGGAGAAGAAGGTCGAGAGTTTTTGTTCAGAGGACGAGGAGCTGTAGCATAATGGGGAAGAACAGGGTGGAAGGCTGAACCTAGAGATGTTGCAAAACGTGTCGCGGAGTGTCGAAGTGGTGGTGTAGGGGGTGTGGAAGTGGGTGGCAAAGCGGTCACTACAGCGTAATCAGGAGTGGCCTCTGACACTGGAGCTGAGATGACTTTAGCATATGATGGAGGAGGTGCTGAAGGAGGCTGGCAACTGGCATACTCAGGAAGTGGAGCATGATACAGGGAGCTGTCGGAGGATGGAGCTGGACAGAGGTGGAAAGCAGCGGCGAAAGACAGGATAAAAAAGGAGAGAGAAAAAGGGAGCTAGTAAAGCCACAAAACCAGCATTCAGACAAAATGTACAAATGTAGACTACAGTTAGTACCAGAGAATAAGCACATGGGCAAATACCTAATTTCACTCCAAAATGTCTTAACTTGTAAATACATTCTGAGATCCAGAAGAGGACAAGTTTTCTTTTACTCTAACAGAAAGTTGACTGACAAATTAAACTGATTAGCTTATTCTTTACAAGAAAAATATCGTAGTCTTAATTTTCATTATTTCGTCCACTAAAAGGACATTAACATTACATGAATAAGACCACAAAGAAGAGTAAGCTTAGCTGTTTTTTTTTTTAAATAATAAAGAGAGAAACTAGCAAAAAGTTTATCATAAAGGGCTAGAAACCCCCAAATTCAATGTTTATTTGTGGAAAAGTTTTGTTTTGTTGGCTATAACTCCAGAAAACAATTAGGCAATCAAAAGCAAATGAATGGACTCGAACAACAAACCAATCAACCAGTATTTAATCGACCCATGTTGAAACTTTAGATATAGGCCATATGGAACAAAATAATAATTCTTAAATCCTATAATAAATGTTAATTTTAATGAATGTCAAAATACCTCAAATTTTCAGTCATATCTTAACCCTTACGTCTTTCAATAAAATTCCATCAGATTTAGTAATTTTTACTAATTTTTCACAATACTCGCATACATTTAAATTACTAGTCAGCTCTAGAGAGGATACTTTTTAACCTACTGTTTTTAATTCCTCCTTCAAAAACTTCAGAATACAATCAAACAAATTTCTGGAATGCTACGGTGTTCGAGACAACTGAAGCACTCTCAGAAGGGAAATATATTCCAAATTCATCTAAGATAAAAATTTCCCATAAAAAACACACTTACACTTTATAGCCAATTTATAGGGAGTTCAAAGAATTAGAATGCCAGAATAAAAATTTCCTGGAGCTTTCTTTAAGTCTCCAAGCAATAGAAATAAAAAAAGAAAATGTTAAAGCAGCAATAGCCACGTATTTGTTCTAATTTCAAATCGTATTGTTTAATCCCAAGCACCTCAAATGTGAAATATTCTTTCTAATACACGAATACACAAAATACCACTGCCATCCAAGCTCAGACATCAGGAACACGGAACAATCGGTCAACTTCTTACCGGCATTTGCCATTCTTCGCTCTCGCTCCCATTCCAGCTGCTCCCTTTCTAGCTGCTCTTGCCGCTCTCGTTCTTGCCTTTCCCGGTCCAGCCTCTCCAGCCTCTCCCGCTCTTGTCTCTCCCGCTCCAGGCGATCCTGACGTTCCCTTTCTTGTCTCTCTCTCTCCAGCTGCTCCTGTTCTAGTCGCTCCCTCTCCAGCCTTTCCCTTTCTAACCTCTCCCGCTCCAATCTCTCCCTTTCCATTCTTTCTCTCTCCAGCCTTTCCCGCTCCAGCTCCTTTTGTCGTTGCTGTTCTTGTAGTTGCCTGAAATTAAGAAATGAAAAATATGCAACTGTGGCTACTCACCATTAAAAACCCATTCTTTTCACAATGAACCTATGAGAACCTTAGTTCTGATTTAAATACAAAGCAGTGTAGACCATGCAATCAACACCTCTTTCCACGTGAATTAAGACTACATTAGATAGAGATGGCTTATGTTTCATACGAATGAAAATAATTTCTCTTATTAGGATCATTTTGGGCTGCTTCAGCACATTACACTAATGTCTCATTTTATTCTGTACTTTTCATGAATAAAGTGCTGCAAATAAATGAATAACTGAACATACCACTGTAATGACCAAGACATTATTTCAATCATTTAATGGAAATATCTCTAATTTGTAACTACCTCCCTAAAACAACATCAAATTTTTACTGCATAAATTATATTTTATCATTTTAGAAAATGCAATGGCTAGTCACAGTACTAGCTCAATAAATGTTTGGTGAATGGAAAAGAAAAACAGACTTAAGAAGAAATAAACTTTAAATCATATTAAGTCTCATATCCAGAGGTCAGTATAATCAACATTTTGGCATTCATACTTCCAGACTTTTCCACATGTAAAAATATGCATATAAACCTTAAAAACCAAATAAATTAGAATATGTCCCTACCACTCTGAAATCTGTTTTCTTCTCTCCCACTTAATATATTGTAAAAGGTATTCTAAGGCACTAAGTACAGTTTTGCACCTCTATTTTTCATGACTGAGTAGTATTCCATTGTTTAGGTGTCCATAGTTGAAGCAGTCTTCTATGGTACTATATAAGTTTGCCTAATACTATTACTGATACTACAATAAACATTTATCTTCATGTATATTTGAACCGTTTTCTACCTGCTTCTTAAGGATCATCACCAGAGGCAGAGATTTGCTAAATGAAAAGATACAAATATCAAGATTTCTGACACACGGTTCCAAACTGTCTTCAGGAACAGAAGCCCAACAGTATATGAGAATGCCCACTTTCCTTTCCCCTCACTAATACTGAACACCATCATTGCTTTTAATCTTTGCTAATATGACTGATACAACAATTTTCATTTATTTGATTACTTCTGAGGTTAAGTACTTTGCAATCTGTTTACTGATTTTTGTATTAGTATTAAGTGCACATGTTCTTTGACCAGTTTTCTCTTGCAACAGTTAATATTCCATATTCATTTGAAAGAGTTCTTTTCTATATTAAAGATAATAACCCTTTGTCACACGTTAGTCATATGCATTAACTTTTATTACTTTTTTTAATGTCTTTGATTTTTAAAGTTTTGTTTTGTAATATGGCTTTTAATTTTACCTAGAAAATCTAGTAATATTATTCCTTTATGTGATCTGCTTTTGATATCCTTCTTAGGCAGTCCTGTTCCACAGCAAGATTATATAATTATTAACACTTTCTTTTCATACTTTTATTTTTTACAATAAAATCCTTAGCTCATATGAAACTCATCTTGGGCTTGACATGTGAAGTAGTGACCTACATCACAGCCCCTTTTATCGAATGGTTTATAGACCTAATTTAAGATGCCACCTTTGCATGTGTTGACTGTTACTGAAGTTCCAGAATGTTTTGGAGCATAGATCTATTTGTCTGGCGTGGCACCAGTATCTTGATGCTTTGATATCTGATGTATACTTTAATATTTAGTAGGGTGCAGCCATCTTTATTACTCTTCTTTTTGAGTTTTTCTAGGTGATTCTCAGATATTTAACTCTTTCTAGGTAAATTTTAGTATCACTTTGTTAAATTTACCCTTTCTGCCAAGACCTATGCTCTCAATTCTATTAATGTTTCATTAAATTTGAAGATCAGCTAGAAAAACATTCACATCTTTTTATCTTATCTAAGAAAGTATAGAATGTCTCAGTATTTACTCAGTTTTAAAAATCTTCTTCAACTCTAGGACTTCAAATGATGACTACAAAAATCTCTTTGTGATTATATCACAAACCTGCAGAAGCCTCCTGGATGTGGCTTTTTACCTTTCATATATATAAGTTTGCTTTTTACCTTTCATATATAACGTAACAGAGCATGAAAATGTCTCCAAGTATCTACCTGGACTTAAACAATTATCTTGCTATAAAAATTAACTTGTCCTGGGGACTTTCCTGTTGGCGCAGTGGTTAAGAATCTGCCTGCCAATGCGGGGGACACAGGTTCGAGCCCTGGTCCGGGAAGATCCCACATGCCGCGGAGCAACTAAGCCCATGTGCCACAACTACTGAGCCTGTACTTTAGAGCCTGCGTGCCACAACTGCTGAGGCGCACACACCTAGAGCCTGTGCTCCACAACCAGAGAAGCCACTGCAATGAGAGGCCAGCGCACCGCAAAGAAGAGTAGCCCCCGCTCAGTGAAACTAGAGAAAGCCCGCACACAGCTACGAAGACTCAATGCAGCCAATAAATAAATTAATTAATTAAAAAAAATTAACTCGCCCTAAGATTTAAAAAGAGTTACACCCATCTTACGCATAAAGTATTTCACAGCATTGTGGGGAAGATTAAATGAGATAATACCGCGACAGCTCTTTACTAAGTACCTGAAGCACAGGAACTCAGTAAACGTGAGCTATAGTAATATTTATTTGGAGGTTTCAAACTGAGACTTTCCCTGGACTGGCTAATAAACTGGCTGGATTCTGACTGCAGGCTGAGCTTCATGACAGAATGCGCGTGCTGCCCTTTGCTCCTCCCAACACTACCAAAAAGCCAGTAAGACCTTTCCAGAAATCCCTCCCCTTCATGGTTCCTGAACTGACTATAAAACAAAGGAGAAGCCCAATCCCACTTCTGGGACAACACCACAAAGCTTCTCTCTGGTCAGATCATCGTACTTCATCAGTGCCAGAGGAAAACAGAAGACACCTATGGTAGTGCTGATTATGGGCTGGCCACAAAGTTCGCTCGGGTTTTTCTGTAAGATGTTACCGAAAAACCCAAATGAACTTTTTGGCCAACCCAACAGTTGCTTAAAATACTGACGACTAAATAATAAAATCTGATTTTTACGGTACAGTAGTGACTTCATTATACCATTTGATAAATTAGGGGTCAAAGTTTCTGAGGGATAACAATATCACTTTAGGGATGAGGGCAAGAAATCAGGTATATTCAGAAGAATGTTTTTAGTAATAAACTAGACGAAGTTATTATTATTGAATAACCTGCATCTAATGTATAAACTCAGCTAGGGCTTATATTACATTTGAAATACACATCATGCATCAAAAAATAAGAGCACGTGAAATGTGATAATACTCTAAGCAATCTCTCGGGTCCAGAAGACAAAAGATATACCCATATTATTCTAATTAGAATATATTTGAAAACAGAAGCTAAGGGGAAGTATTTAACTTTTAATGTAGCCGCACCAAGATCTATGATTAAAAAATCCAATTTATTTGGTCCTGTTACATTCCTGTGCCACCTCTTTCGTTTTATTTTATCAAAATAATACAAGCACATAGTTTATAAGTTTGTAAGAAAAATTAGCAGCTCATTGTTCCAACCCTCCCACCCCAGTTTCCAACATATCAGAGATAATTACTATCAATTCTTTTGGCTGTTTCTTTAGATTATGTCAATTCTTTTGATTACTTTAACTTTATACATGTCTACTGGCTTTTAAGATATCTCTTATAACTCCCTCACCACACACAGGCTTTTCCCAATATAGTCATGGGAGAATACTGATTTCTGGTTAAATCAGTATTCAGAGTTTACATTATTAATATGATAATGTAAACACTGTTCACACCTGAACCACGCAGTACTGTAAGTTCTTCGTTTTTTTACCCCCAAGTTAATGGCTGCTTCTCTAGACCATATATTGCTTTCAACACAAAAAGTAAGCTTAAAGCACAAGTAGAAGGCCAGGTACGAGTAAAGTGAATCTGAAAGAATTATTAAATAACGGCATTTACAACTAGGGTGTCCTGACTTAAAAAGATTGTTCCACACGTCATAATATTCTGGGTTTTCAGTCTATAAATAAGAGTATCTACTGATGTAGGGAAAGAGCACAGTGCCAGAGAGATCTCCCAAGTTCATTGATAGATGATTGAAGTAGGCAGTTCATACAGCTGTAGGAGAGTCTGATGACTGTGTATTTTCTTGATTTGAAAGTAAGAAAGATGCAAGAAAGGAAACGGTTCAAAGCCTCTATCTAATTTTTAGCCTGTTTACTAAAAAGAAGCACATCTAAACATATTTCCCAAAGTTGTGTGTCAAACAAAATCTCAGGCTTACAAATCTTTAGTGGAATGAATAATTCCACCTAAATTGGATGGTATATATAAATCTTCTGACTTTCATGTTTTGACTTCTAAAGCAAGACATTTGTATATCTTTTTAGGGGGACAGTTTCCAAATGTATAAATTCTGCTTTTCTTAGAACACCACTGCCAACTCACATACTGGAAATGCACATGACTAGAGTTCTGTCTACAAATGACTGTTTTCATCTGAAGATTTTTTCAAAGTACAAGGGCCCTAATTCTGAATTATGGAAAAATTCTGGAAGGCTAATTTTTCTTTTAAGTTAGGATATGCATTTTACAATAATTTGAAACCTTCTGAGAAAACATATTTTTTCAGAAAACAATATAGTACAAATGACTAGTATCATAGCAACCAAGAGCATTTAAAAAATATCAGGAAAAATTCTTCCCACCACCAAAATACCTATTGAATTCCTCACCCAAAAGAGCTATCCCCCAAATGCAAAGAGATGCACGAAGCACCAGCCAACAATGAGATTAATAGCTTTTTAATATATTTGAACACATATTTAGTTTATCTTAACTCAAAGGTTTACTTTTCTTAAAGCAAGCAAAACCTGTATAACAAAAATTTGAAACACATTTCATTCAGCCTTATGTATAACAAAAAAAGTGTTAGGTAAATGAAGAGTGATTTACATTTGACATCACAAAGTAGGAGGGCAGATTAGGAAAAATGTTCTGGGCTGATAACATTTAGTAACACTAATGCTACCGACATCTGTCAGAAAATAAAACTGCATACATAAAATGTGGGCATTTCACTTCTCTATCAGTAAACAAACGAAAACTGGATAAAACTAAACAAGATAATTAAGTGTTAATATTACAAAGCTCCTGAGACAAGAGACAATACTTACAAGAGAAGGCGGTCAACTCTCGGTCCATCCTGCCTCTGAAGGCTAATCGGAGGGCTGTACATTCTCATTGTTCCAACTCCCTGCTTCGGTGCTGGGGTTATTATTCCCCTTTTATAACTTTCAGGCAATAGTGGTGATTTGCAAACTATTTATAGATATTAACTACATTAAGCTCCATGTTGAGACTGACACAGGACTGACTCATGTTTCTTAGAATATGTTTTTTCATCACAGTCAGCCAAGGAAGCCAAATTAATATGAGTAAGAACCAAAAACTGATATTAACAAATGCTACACAACATATGAATAGAAAACTAAACTACACTATCATTGTATTACTATAGTAAAAGTATTGGACTAATGAGATTTAACATTTAAAGTAAACATGTTTTATCAATTCAATTTTATTCTCATTAAAATTGAAACTTGTAAAATACATACATAGTTTAAAAGGTCAAAGAGTGTTACAAAGTTTATAACAAAACACTAATCCTCTTCTCAACCCTTACCACTTCTGATTTCTTTCCCCAGAAGCAGCTACTTTCAACACTTTGATACTTATCTCACGTTTCTAACTAAATACATCCATCTGTTTAGAACTAATACTTCTTAGTCTTTCAGATTCAGAAGTTATCTACTGACTTCATACTACACAAATGACTTAATTCCTACACCCTCTAACACCCTAAAATCTTTCCTTCTTCATTCTCCCAATAAAATCATGACAGTACTCTGGATACATCAGCATCCATCTAACTTACTCACGGCTGACAATATTTACTTTCCAGAACAATCCCTTTCTTAACCCTGGTGTTACAAATGGCTACCTTTTACATTTGATTCTTTTTCTCTATACCGACCCCTACCTCTCCATCAAAACTGTAAACCCTCTCAATAGGGTCAAGTATATCAGGTGATCTATTGTTTGCTTATTGTTTTTTCTTCCCCCCCAGAAACTTTTGGTCCATCCTGCCTCTGAAGGTTAACTGTAGGGCTATACACTTTCAACGCTCCAACTCCCGGCTTCGGTGCTGGGATTACTATTCCCCTTGTATAACTTTCAGACCTGCTGGGTCCCTAGATTTTGCTTTCGCCTTAGTCAAGCCGGGAATTCCCTTATCTCTTTCCTACACTGGATTCCTTGTTTCCTGGCTCCTCCCATGGTATCATCATTCTTGGTTTACTCTCTCATTTTAATAGAATACATCTTGCAGTAGCTTCCTAGGAAACTGTGCAGAGGAGGAAATTTTAGATTGGAAATAACTTCTCAGGAATTTGAAGCTCCCCCCACTTTTAAAATCTTCTAATATTCTAAAATCCCAGTGATATGCCTTGGTGGTAGATCTTTTTACGTTTTCCTACTTACTGGGCTGGACACTTGGTGAATCTTTTCAATCTGGACCAGGGGACCTGGCAAACTACAGTCCATGGCCCAAATCTGGCCACACCCATCATTTCCGCATTGTCTATGGCAAAGCTACAAAGGAAGAGCTGAACAAATGTCACAGAGACCTCGTGGCCCACAAAGTCTAAGACCTTTACCGTCTGGCCCTTTTCAGAAAGAGTCGGCACCCCTGACCACAATCAGGTCACTGAGCTCCAGGAAATTTTCTTATTTATTTGCAGATTCCATTTCCTCACATTTTTGTTTCGTCCCCCTAAAATTCCTCATATTTAGATGTTGGACCTCCTAATCTGATCTTCTTTTATTTTTTTTCTCAGGTACTATCTCTATCTTTTACAGCTATTTTCAGGGCAATTTCCTCAACCTTATTTCTCAAACCTCCTAGTGTTAAAATTAATGCTTTAAAAAAAAATTCTAAGTACATTTTCTTACACTCTGATTCTTTTAAAATAACTACAAACATTTGCTTTACGAATAAAATATATTCTTAGTTCTCTGAAGCTATTATATCATTTTTTAGGTTTTCTTCTGTTCCCTGTTACTACGTGTTTCCTCCAATTTCAATTTTTTCTGTTTGTTTTGATCTGTCTTCATGTTATAAAAGTTGTCCTTAAAGGTATGATGATCCTTGGCTGTCCATTCATGTTTATAAGTGGTACTAAAGCTGATCAGAAGCCCTTAAATAAATGAGCTTCAACAGGAGGGACCTTGGGTGTCAATATCTTTGTCTTTTCTCTTGGCCGAGCCAAGTTTCCGGAGGAGGACTCTTCAAGTTCCTTACCTGAGTTCTACAGGTCTGGCTGCCAATGACTGGGAGCTGAGCAAAGGAAAGAGACCAAGTTGGCTGACTTTCACTCATCTCTCTTCAGTATGGCCTCCCACCCACACCTTCACAGCTGTGCCTCCTATACCTCAGGCTTTACCAGGAGCCAGCCAACCTGCTGAAAAGGGCCAGAGAGTATCTCTGTCCGTATTCTTTTTTCTTCCTTTTTAAAAAAACAACTCGGCAAAAACGCACAAGCCCTCCTTAGCTCTCAGCTATGCAAAAACAGACTACAGGGCTGGACTTGGCCAGCGAGCTATAGTTTGCCAACTCCTAGCCTACACTGCGATGCTGTCCAAAACGGTAGCTATTAGCTGTATGTTGCAAATTGAGCACTTCAAATGCTCCTAGCTTGAATTGGGATATGCTTTTAATATAAAAACACATACCAGATTTTGGAACACATACCAGATTTTTCATACCTAGTATGAAAAAAAGAGTGTAAAAACACCTCTAAAATTTTGTATCAATTACCTATTGAAATAATATTTTAGATGTATAGGGTTAAATATACTAATAAAATTAATCTCACTGGTTTCTTTAAAACTTTCAAAAATGTGGTCACTAGAAGACTTTAAAATGACATGTAGTTTGCATTACATTTCCATTGAACAGCACTGGTCTAGCACATCTCTAGAAGATAATAAATCTCTAGTCTCCTGTTTGGGTGTTGTGGGGAAAATCTGGGTAGCTAAACCCTCCTTATAAAGACTTACCTAACCCTCCTACGTGTAGCATGATGAAACGCCTTGCCACTGAGAGGCACCACAGCAACTCAACCCTTCTCTTCTCTGTCCTGGCTTACTTTAGCTTTTGCTGGTCTACTAAGCTAGTTACCACCTGTATTAGTTTTTGTGGTCGCCATAATAAAGAAGCATACACTAGGTGGCTTAAAACAACGGAAATTTATTCTCTCAGTATGGGAGGTGACAAATCTGAAATCAAGGTGTTGGCAGTGTTGGTTCCCTCTAAGGGCTCTAAGGAAGAATCTGTTCCATGCTTTGCTCTTCCTTCGCAGGAAGGCTGGTAATTCTTGGAATTCCTTGGCTTGTAGAAGCATCACTATAACCTCTGCCTCCATCTTTACATGATGTTCTCTCTGTGTGTGTCTTCACACGGCCATCTTGCTTCTGTAACTTTCTCCTCTTCTTATAAGGACATCAGTCGTGTTGGACAAAGGGGTCCATCTCACTCCAGTATGACCTCATCTTAACTAACAACTCTATTTCCAAAAGGTTACATTTTGAGGTAGTGGAGATTAGAATATATCTTTCTTTTCTTTTTTTTTTCCTTTGGCTGTGCCATGCGGCATGCGGGACCTTAGTTCTCCAACAAGGGATCAAACCCATGCCCCCTGCATTGGGAGTGTGGAGTCTTAACCAGTGGACCACCAGGGAAGTCCCAGGACTTCAAGTATCTTTCTTGGGAGACACTATTCAATCCGTAACACCACTCATCAATAAAACTTTAGAAACCAGAAAGTAGACGGCCATTTCTTGTCTTTACATGGTACAACTGATGTCCCCAAAGCGCAACCGCTGTTCCTCAAAGTGCAATGGACGGCCCCAAACAAAACCAGATTCTAAATACGTCGTTAAACTTTTCTTTAAGCAATTCATTTCCTTTTTGTAAGAGTCAGAAGCCAAGAAAAATAACTTGAAGAATAAGAATTTTTAGCTATTCATTAAAATAATCCATTTATAGTTTATGGTTCTGAGCAAAAACCCTATCAAGTTTGTTATGCACACCACACATACACAGGCACACATACCCCCAAGGAGCACTACTCACACCATTTTCCTCCTAACCCATCCATTATCACTAGCTCACCAAATACGAATCATTTACCAGGCTTCAAAAATCAATTACTGATACCCACTAACAGCTCACCTAAGAGTAGTAACAGTAGTTACTCAACTTGATACTGAAAATATAACTACTAAAATTGCAGGTGAATGTTAAGATGCAAATTAATATTCTCTTCTACATTTTCCAGTAACGGCGTATAAAGATCCAGTTAAATAGCCAAAGTAACAGGATAAAGTTACTTTTTTCAACTTATGAAATAAAAGTTGTCCCAAGGGTATTTTATCATGCCTCTGAAAATAAAATCAAGCACAAGAAAATTTATTTTTATATAAATAACTACCCAAAATAAATTCTGAAAATATAATTTCTGTTGGGAACCAAACGTCTCACTAGAGTGTGCTGTACATCTCTCTGCCACTGTGTTTTTTAATCTACAAAACAAGATCCAGCCATGCACAGCTGCTGGCTGAGATAAAGTGAAGAACAGCACTGTGTATGTAAAATTTAGCAGATATTTTAAGGTTTTGTAGTACCTTTTCCCAAGCATCTTTCAACCATAAGCAAAAACAGATTGTTTGGCATGTAGGTCAAAAGAAGATGGCATATACTTTTCTTATAACTTGAAAATACTAAAGTTTTACAAAGCAAGATGCCTTCTTATTATATGACAAACAGGGAAAGAATATTAAAAAGCAATTAGCATGGCATAAAGGCCCTTTACGTATTAATTTAATAGCACCATCAGTCCTGGAGCGGAGGAAGAGGGGTAGTACTCACGTCACACAGCTGGTGTGCATTCCCTTGGCTCTTACACATAGACTCTTTCCGCCTAGAATGCTTTTCCATTCTATGATTGGAAACTCCTAGTTCACTTCCCCTTCAAGGCACAGCTCAAAGAGCATCTCCTCAGGAACGGCTCCCACCGTCTCCCAAACAGCACAGACAGAAAAGCCCAGGCAGCATGAAAAGAGTGCGTATTATCTTATTTAATGGTCCCAACAACCTTATGAAATACTGTCTGCCTGTTATGCCCCAACACCTACATATAAATGAATTCAGTACCACTGAACTTCTTGGCTTTTTATTCAAAACCTTATTCAGGTCCCTACTCTCAAGTAGCCTACAATGTTCACTGTGGAGACAAGACTCATATGTAAAGCAAACAACAAACAATAAAAAAGCATGTGGTTAAGTTACAGGAGTTCAGAAACGAAAACCATTAATATACCTGGAAAACAGTCTACAGAAAAGGACAAGACAGAAAGGACGAGAAGGGCAGGACAGAGAGGTAAATGCTACAGAGAAGCACAGAGGGAGAACCCGAGTATGGTGTACAGACAGTCATAAGGGAGGAAAGAGATCATGGGGTGGGCTCTTAAGTGTCAGGCCAAAGAATTAAACTGGATGCGAGGAGAGCTGGCCACCCGTACTGCGAGCCGGGAAGTGACATGAGCTCCTGGACTCTTCTTACTCAAGTTGGTATATTTGAGCAGTCAAACTGTCTTCCCCCGCTCCAAGATTCTACTGGAATTTCAGAAAAATAAAAATGTGTATAAATAAACCCACTACAAAGTAGACAATTGAGCTGAGTGGTCTTTAGTAGACCAAATGTCTCATCAAATTTCTGGAAGACCAAAAGGGTTAGGGAGGAGTTACATGTCTAGAATTCTCTCCCAGTTCCTATGTACTAGTACATCCAAGTGCCTAGTAGTCAGCATCTCTACTTGAATGTCCAATGAGCATTTCGGCTTAACATCTTCAAAATTCATCTGACCTCTCCCCACAAAACCTGCCACTCACAGTCGTCTCAGTTAATGGTAATTCCATCCTTCCCACAGCTCCCGTTAAAAACCACAACTCCTCTCCTTCTCTCACCCCACATACAATCCACCAGGAAATGTAAGGATCTGCCTTCGCACCGCTTCCACTGCCTGGGGAAAGCCATCATTATCTCCTGCCTAGTTTACCGCAGTAGCCTCTTAACTAGTTTTCTTGCTAGGCTGCTATCACAACCCTGTACCTGCTTTCATTTGTGTTTCTCTATAGCCTGGTCTCAACAAAGCAGGCAAACTAATTCTGTTAAAATGTTAAGCCAGATCGTTCCTATCAAAATCATCCAATGGGCCCTCATTTCTCTCAGAAAAAAGCTCATTTTTTTTTTGCGGTACGCGGGCCTCTCACTGCTGTGGCCTCTCCCGTTGCGGAGCACAGGCTCCGGACGCGCAGGCTCAGCGGCCATGGCTCACGGGCCCAGCCGCTCCGCGGCATGCGGGATCCTCCCAGACCGGGGCACGAACCCGTGTCCCCTGCATCGGCAGGCGGACTCTCAACCACTGTCCCACCAGGGAAGCCCAAAAGCTAAATTCTTTATAATTGCCTGCAATGTCCTGCATGACAGGACTCCTCCACTACTCTCCTTTTCTGCTCCTGTTCTCTCTGCTCCAGCCTCCATGCCTCCTCGTTCCTCCCTGTACACGAGCACAATCCTGCCTTAAGACTCTGCACAGACTGCTCCCCCTGCTGTAATGCACTCACCCAGACATCCATTTGGCTAACTCCTTCCTTTCATTTCCATAAGATCTACTCTGACCAACCTATTTAAAGTTGTAACCATTTCCCCTTGGCCCTCTGCAACATATACTCCCTTCACTTGGCTCTATTTTCCTCCCATAGCACTTACCATCTTCTGCTACACTGTGTCATGTTCACTCTATTCTCTGATTAGGTTGAGGCTTTCTGTCCACCACCCACCACCCTGATATACTGTAAGCACTCAGAACAAAGCACTAAGCCTCGAACATAACTGGACTGAAGAGTGGAAGCATCCAGGGTCCCGAACACAGACTCAGAATGGCTGAAGCAGACGCGAGAAGAATCTGGGAAAGACCTAACTTGAGATCAGCAGGTAGAAAGAATGGGAATGGGCGGTACAACCATCATCAAGCTGATTAATAAACACACACACTGTCTGAAGAAAATGCTCCAGTCAACCCTCTGTTCTCCAACCTCAGCTCAATGGATGGAATGGCATTTATCACAGAAGACGGTCCTCTAAACAAAGTGAAGAAGCTGCCTCAGATGAGCTAGCGTGTCTGGTAGAACTAGAGGTGTCTCAGCTTTGTGGGGCTGAGGCCTGTCGGCTCCCCTCTCTTGTACCCAAAAGGAGAGCCTGTCAGTCTGTCTGCCTGGCCACTTGCACAGACCCCCTTGGCAGCCCTCGGTCAGGGAAGAATACTGTCCATAGACACCCAAACCTCATAATGGAACAGGAAACCCAAGCCAGGTACTGACGTCATTCAGACTGTTTCTTGTTTTAGAAATAAAGAGACCACTAAAGATTACCAGATATTTGGGTAAAACCAATAAGGCAAACAATACTACTCTATAGGAAGGAGATAATTCAAACAAAGGATGAGAAACAAGAGGGACTTAAGATACAATCATGAATTTAGGACAGGCTGTTTTGAAAAAGGAATAATCGCTCCCCCGCCTCCGCCCCGCAAAAGGCTCTTGGAGAATAAAATTAAATTATAGGAGATCAACTACTGTGCTGTCCAATGAGGTGGTCATGAGCCACATGTGGTTCTCGAGCACTCATACTTTGGGCAGCCTGAACAGAAACGTGCCGTAAGTGTAAGAAATACAAACTGGACTTGGAAGACTCAGTACCACAAACAGGATGTAAAATATCTTAATTTCTATACTTATTTCTTTTTGAAATGATAATATTTCCATTATAATGGGTTAAATATTTTACTTAACATATTTTATGTTATTAAAATTAATTTCACCTGTTTCTTTTTACTTTTGCTAGTATGGCTACTAGAAAAATTTTAATTAAATATGTAGCTTATATTTCTACTAGGTAACGCTGGTCTAGAACGTATGGTTAAAAATATCATCAAGAATACAGAACACTGGGGCTTCCCTGGTGGCGCAGTGGTTGAGAGTCCGCCTGCCGATGCAGGGGACACGGGTTCGTGCCCCGCTCCGGGAAGATTCCACATGCCGCAGAGTAGCTGGGCCTGTGAGCCATGGCCGCTGAGCCTGCGTGTCTGGAGCCTGTGCTCCGCAACGGGAGAGGCCACAACAGTGAGAGGCCCGCGTACCGCAAAAAGAATACAGAAACAGAGGCAGAAAATGAGAAAAGGTAAGCATCATAAGGAAATAACCCAGGAGGCCCAGCATTTGATCAGTAGGAGCTCCCCAAAAAGAGAACAAAACAGAGAAGGAAATGGCTAAAGAAATAACATTTTAAAAAATCTAGGAGTTGTGGATAAGTCTTCAAATGGAAACAGTCCATTAAGTACTGAGCTTAATAAATCAGGGAGGGACCCCAAAACCAAAAACAAATCACATCTTTGTGAAAACTCAGACTACCATGGTTAGTAAGAAGGTTTAAAAGGATTCTAGGAAGGGGGAGAAAAGATCACCTACTAACATAAAGACAAAGATTTAATGGCAGTAATAGAAAGACTGAAAATGTATAAACCATGAAAATAAAAAAAACAAAAAAATAAAATTAAAAAAATGACGTGTCTATCAAAACTAGGTGGTAGAATGGAAGAAAGGGGATAGGGAGATGTGCAGAACTACTGCATTCCTCTTACAGAGTGAAGAGTTAAGAGATACTAAGGTTAGAAGAACTAAAAATAATAACTACTCATGACTGGCAGGGGAAGTGAAGAATTCATTTTTTCATAGTGTAGAGTCAATAAGTACTATCTGTAATGTGACTAATCAAGAAACAGATATATAAACACATTATATATTACTACAGAAGAACTCATCAAAAGTACTAGAAGTAGAAATGGTTAAAAGTGATTAAGTCTCATGATTAATATGAGGGGAGGGCACAAGTGTGCAGATCACCCTCCCCCCCTTTTAGACCCTCCTGCACTGTGCAAAAAAGTTTAAGAAAAAATAATCTAGCAGTAATAAAGTAGGAATAAGTGAAAGGGATCTAGCTTAAAGACAGAAAAGCTAGCAAGTCAGAAAATATAGCAGTATACAAGCAAATAAATACTGGAGAAAGCTATTAGTAATGAGAATGTCAGGACAGTAAATCCAACAGGCTTTCAGAGAAAGAAATAACAAAATGTACTTGAATAGATATTGTGAATGAAGATAATTATAGACTTTCTAAGCTGAAATTTTGGGAGAAATATTAGAAGAAGGAATGTACATTAAAAATGAAACCATAAGGGTTTAAACTGAGGCATCAGTAGGATACCCAAATGGATGAGCTCTAAAATAGGAATTCTCATTGAGGATCCACTGTTGGAATTAAGGGGGTCTGTAATCCTCTGGACCATGTAAGGGCACACATGTGTGCACATGTGCAAAATCACATGCACATCTGAAGGGTTAGGTTGGGTGGGGTGGGGGAACTGGATGGAAGAGGACAGTAGTTCACTACTTCTACCAAATTCTCAAAAGGACCCATGACACTACTCCATTTATCTGGAAATACGGGTCTGGCTCTCCAATGGATAATCAGGAGCTGTAGATTTTGAAGCCATCAGCACAGAAGTTAAAAGGAAACTATAAGATCCAACCAAATCATCAACTTTTCAAAGGTTATACTGTGTGCAGAAATAAAAAAGAGATTGCTAAGTGTAAAGCCTTATATAAGAAAAGGAAGAGGTACAGAAAAGGAGAAGAGTTAGCAAAAAAGATACTCTAAAGCATCAAAAGGAAGAGAGAGAAGTGGAATACGTAGACCAAGAGAAGACATTTAAACTAGAATAAGTCAATGATGGTAGCAGCACATCCAGTAGATTTGTGAACACAAAGCAGATTTCATGAGACTAAAATGGAAATGGGGTGGGACTTCCCTGGTGGCACAGTGGTTAAGAATCCCCCTGCCAATGCAGGGGACAAGGGTTTGAGCCCTGGCCTGGGAAGATCCCACATGCTGTGAAGCAACTAAGCCCATGTGCCACAACTACTGAGCCTGCGCTCTCGAGACCGCGAGCCACAACTGCTGAGCCTGCATGCCACAACTACTGAAGCCCACGTGCCTAGAGCCCGTGCTCCGCAACAAGAGAAGCCACCACAATGAGAAGCCCGCACACTGCAACGAAGAGGAGCCCCCATTCGACACTACTAGAGAAAGCCCGCACGCAGCAACGAAGACCTAAGGCAGCCAAAAAACCCCCACAAAACAACAACAACAAAAGAACATAAAAAAAGGAAATGGGGTGAAAAGTAAAGAAAAGGAATGGAGATGAAATTAATAATGAGAGAGAAGGAAACTGGTTGGTGTCAAATGGAAGAAGAAAGAAGAGTCTGTGCATGACTATGGACAGAAAATAATTTAAAATTCATACCAATTTTTCAGAAATTCGGATTCCACTCTTCAAAATGACTGAGTTAAAGTCTTCAACTAAACAAATAAGTAATATAAACATCTTCAGTTTTCAAACCCTTAAGTATCTACTTACATACAAAGAGAAAAACCTCAAGTCCAGATGAACGCTTTGAAATGAGAAAGAACGTACATGAGGGCGTGGCGTTCTCATGACAATTACTAAAAGTTCACTCAGTACTCATTTTCAACTAAAACTGCATGCTGCAAGTTCTTGACAACCCTCTGTGAAGCAGATGACCCACCTGTGACCCTTGACAAGGCAGCGGTACCAGCAGAAGACTTCTGTTTGTATTCTGTACTGCCCTGGACTCCAGCAACTGTGTTGGGGATTATTTGCTTGCCTACTCTGTATTACCAGAGACGATCTATTACGTTCAGGATTTTCTCCTGGTTCTTCCTCGTTTTCTACAAATGTGTTACTCTCAATAAAACTATGATCATTTTTTATGAATTACTTTTCCGTTTGGTGTGTGAGAGACAGCATACAATTTCTAACTCCTGGAATTATTCTAGTATGTTTAAAATTTTCAATATGGAACTGAAATAAATGAACATATTCCTTAAACTTCCCTTATTTCTATAGAGACTTAATTTTATTTGTATCTGTTACAGCATCGCTCTAAAGAGCAGAAAGTTTCACCAAATTTGGAGGCTAGTTCCAGAGTGATCTAACTAAACATATAGACTGTGGCAAAAACGAAATTCACTTTAAGAGATCCTGGAGGGCGCTCCTCAAGAGCTAAGTAGTTACACAGCAAAGCAACAACACAAAACCAAGCAAGAAATTCCTTTGACTGTCTGTCAGGGAAACATGACACATATATTAAGACAACATAAAGAATATGGAGAACATTTCAAATATGAGGTCCAAATCAAAAGTGACAAGAAAAATTGCTGGCTTGCCATGGAGCAAATGCCTCTCAACTGGAAAATTCCATCTGTAAGATGGTTATCAATTCCCCAGAACGAAACAGGGGTGCCCTACTAGTAACAAAAAGCAGTATCAACATCTCTAAAAAGTTTCAATTTGTTTAAAATGGGGCACCTGGTTTGACTAGCTCAATTTTAGTTACTGAATGTGACTGAATTTTACAAAGCTATTTTGTTATAAAGTAGTCTCTAATTTAGAGACTCTGGGTTAATTCAGAAAAAACTACCCCTAAATGAGGCCGTATTGTAATTTCAAATGTATTTCTAAACTGCACTGAGATAATGAAGACGTTATTGATTTCATTCAATCACAGTTTAATCATAAACAGAATGATTCTGTATTCCATTACTATTCCTGTTCAATATTCGATGCCTTGTACAAAGAGCCAACACTATTTCAACTTTCCAGTCATGTGACAGGCAAAATGATCAGATTAATTTATAACTGCTATAAAAATAAGACTGCTTGAAGTGTGAAGACATTGTATATGCTGTGAAGAGTATTTAAAATATTTCAGATTCATGAGTATGCTTTTCACCAAAAAAGCATATATGAAATTTTATAACATCTTTTGTCCAGCCTATTAAGAATCTGCTTGATTATTAACAGTGATTCTAAAACTTAATATAACAATAAAAGTTCAGACTTCCAAATGGCTGACGAGACATAATCTACTTTCAATATCAGATGTTCACAGATTGGTCTTCTGTAGTAGAAAGAAAAGGTGCAAATAACTCGTGAATTTACCTTCTTTGAATTTCCAATTCTTCTTGTGATGGGCCATTCTGAACTTGGGCAGGTAGTTGTGAATTTTGTCTAGGCAATGTCGGCCCTAAAAAGGGAGGGAAACATTATAGATGAACATTATCTTTATACTGCACTGGATAGAGGAGATAAAATCATGAGGATAACATAAAACCGTAACATATTTACAAATGTATCTTCTTTTTGTTTAGCAAAATAAAATATAAGCTTCATATAACACACAGCAAATGAAAGACTGCAACATAATACTGTCGTTATCTCCAGAAGGCTTACTTGAAACAAATGGAAAACATCAACAATAAAAGAAAAATAAACATTTATATATGAAGAGCTTGAGTAAAACAAGTGTTCAATGAGCATCTGAATAGGCACCTAAGCTTGATGTTTCTAAGACAATGAGACATTCTCTTTGGGGTACTTATTCATGAAGTGGAGAGGGAGAACTTAAATGAAAAATCAGAATTCAAAAACTCACCTAAATAGAACACTGGAAATGAAAAACAGGAGAGAGAGAGCATGAGAACCTTATTACTAGACTGATGTATGCTAATGCATTTATCAAATTTGCCCACTTTAAGTTGCCATTCTTATTTAATGGCCTGGCATTTCCAGCACTGGTGAAAACCAACATTTGCTAAACTTCCATATATAATTAACCTACTTCTCTGAACTTTTGATGTAACACAGGTAATCATAATAACTTTTCATTTGGGGTAAAAACAAAACAAAGCAAAAAAAACCTGCGTTCAAACCAACATGGTTCTGTCATGAGAAACTAATGACCATTCATTCCCACATCATATAAAATGCAGACCCATTTTTAGCATCTCATAAAGAAGGCCACTAAATAAGGGGACATTTTAATGTCGCTGGATATAAAAATTATGTGTCATAAAATGAGATAAATAAAATACTGGACCTAATATACAATGCCTATGGTTACAATAGGACAATCTTGAAATCTAGTCCAGTAAACAAGAGAATAAAGAAACAGTAGTTATCTTCCACGCTTGGAGAGAAATATATGAGTAATGATATGCTGCACATATCTGTGAATTCTAGTGTGCCAGCAAAGGCCCCTAACAGATAGTTTGAAAGTGTTTTGTAGACCACTAGTATAAAAAACAGTTAATAAATAAATGCTTCTTTCTATGTGCTAAAGCAAACTCTTGTAATCTATATGAGTTAAAAGCACAAAGTATCTATTTTATACTAGTGGAGAAGATTTCACAAAGAGAAGGATAAGGTTCACTAGAATGTAATACAGTACTTTTATATCCCAAGTGCAGAAAAACAAATAATTTGATCTGAACTTACCTACTAATTTTTCTCCTCATCTCTTTACACGTTTTTACATTAATCATTTAATTTGTCCTCTAAAGACAAATTAGATGACAACTGCAGTGATATTTCATTAGATTTCCTAAAAGAGTCTGCTATTTTAAGAGCCACATAGAGGAAATATAAAAATATATTAATCCCATGTAATCAGTAACAGCAAAAGAAATAAAATAAAATAAAGCTTTTAGAATTAAAAATGCACTTAAATGTTTGCATAAATGAAAACATGTAATGTGTCTAGGAGACAGACTGGAATTCTTTCCTTCTTTTGGATATTAACATAATGATATAAAAATAGACTGTCCTATTAAGCCATACCCTAACGTTTAGTACTTTACTCGTCTCTTCTGGCAGAGGAGGGGGACATACAAGGTGGGAAGGTAAGTGTGAGAAAATATAAACTATTTGGGGTAGTATTTTCCAAAGTTATATTTATCCAAAAATATTAAATGTGAGGGCTTCCCTGGTGGCGCAGTGGTTGAGAGTCCCCCTGCCGATGCAGGGGATATGGGTTTGTGCCCCGGTCCTGGAAGATCCCACATGACGCGGAGCGGCTAGGCCCGTGACCCACGGCCGCTGAGCTTTCGCGTCCGGAGCCTGTGCTCCGCAACGGGAGAGGCCACAACAGTGAGAGGCCCGCGTAACGCAAAAAAAAAAAAAAAATTAAATGTGAGCATTCAGCATGTGCAACTCACAAGACCACCACGGTTTAACTAGTTTTAAAAACAATGTTTGTGTATTTAAGTTAAAACTTCATGCTACTCAAATAATTAAGCAGTGAATGTCAGTAGGTAGATTTGTTTGGCATCAGTCTCAAAGAATTCGATCCTACTAATTCACATCTACATCAAGCACTGTAGCTCAACAATAATATTAATAGATTAAATTCACCAATTAAAATCTCGATGTAAGTTTTAACTCAAATACATAAATTCAAGAGAAAGATGTCAAAATTTCAACTCAATCCTTCTGATTTTATTTAAAGGTTTTTTTTTTAAAATTAAACTGTCAAAAGTTTGATACAACTTACAAAAAAATCTGAATGTGAGAAAGGTTTCTTTTAGCAATTTATAAAAACTGTTTTTTTAATTTAAAAGTTTACTCAGCAAGCTTGTTTTAAAAGGAGGTTTTAAAAATGTGGGCAATATTTTCTGGCTGATATTATTAATTATAAAAATAGTTTACTACAAGGAAGATCCTTTTAAAATGGGAGGAATCCAAGAACAACTGAACAACTCTTAAAATTCTTTTCTACATGGTTCTTGGTGATAGTGGGTTATCTGTCTTCCCAAACACCTTCGTTATTAACTGGGGGGCAGAAGAGAGGACGCCTTCCCCCTGGCATTTTCTCACATCCATATCTAACCTGGTTATTTCGTTGTTTCTTCTGCATCAATATTGTCAACTAACAATAACAAGCACATTGAAATTCATGTGCATTTAAGAAATAATATAAATATACTGTGAGCATTAAATAAAAGAGTCTTAGGTAAATTATGAACTTCAGGTACTCAATTATATTCTTCATTCCTGTCAAACATTTTACTGGGTTATACAATTGTTAAATTATACCAAAGGCACCACACACAACATGAAGCAGCAATTAAGATTAGGCAAGGCTGTCAGCTGCCACTGTATTTTCTGGAATATAACTATTAGTTACTTCACATAGGTCATATGCCTACATGAGTATTTGTGTTCTCATAGAATGCAAAAAAGGTACTTTCCTAACCAGTGGGTAAGTAACAATATTTTATGAGCATCACAGGGTGGTTAACGGCTCTTTTGGGGGAAAAAAGGAGAAGTGACAAGTGAACCTGCTTTGTTCCTACTACTGTATCATAAAGAACAGTAGCTACATGAGGGTTAGTTTTCTCTGTTCTATTACCACAGCCAAAGACAATGGTTGGTCTTAATTTGTCCTGGCTAGAATTCATATAGCAAAGTATGTAAATCACATGTTTCTAATAAAGAAAATGTATCCATGTCACTGATATGGTATCTTATAAATGATGGAAATCAGAATAGAATGTCTCTCTAAACCAGGAATGAATGGCATTTCAGTCTCGACTTCAATACTGAGTTTTGGGTAAAGCATATTTCACTTACTGTCACATTTTAATTTTCACAGACCTAGTTTCACACTTAGCCACAGACTATTTAAAACACAGGACTAAAAGACAAATAGGTGTTATCATACACAATACAATCAAGTTTAAACTTAGCAATGTGGTAATTATATTGTTTGTACACAGTTAAATCAATTAAACATACTACTGGGGGAAACTGCTTTTTAACACATTATTTTACAACTTAAAAAATTCACCTTTATGAAGGCCAAATCAATCTTTTCTCTGCAGTTGGGTAAACTCTATTATTCTGCATGTGAACTACACATATTAAGTAGCAAAGTATAGAACATCAAGTAGGTTTTCAAAAAGAGCTAAAAAGAGTCCTAGTAACACAAACACAAACAATCACTCATGGCTAGTTCAAAAGACCGCCTGGAAGAACCCCCAGGAGGAGGCAGAAAAATCAGAACTAAAAGTTACTAATTAATCACTTAATCTGTAATGATTAATTAAGGAACCTGAGAAGGAGTGGAGAGTTTATAAGGAGCCGCACAACAGGCTCACTGCTGTAACTGTCACCTGGAGATCGTAAAATAAAACCTCAGGTGATTAAGAAATGCATTAGAATTTTCATTTTTGGAAATTTATAACACATGCTTATTTGCCTAAACCAGCAAGTATATCAATCTTAAAGCAATTCTCTTTTTAGGTCAAGAAACAGTATGAGTAATACTGAAGGATCATATCAAAAACTCTGATTCACATGGATAAAGTACATATACACAGCTGAATTGTTTATATAAAATTTTAGTAGTATATATCATTTTATCTCTCATAAAATAATCTGGCCAGCCAAGGTATACAGTAGTCAAAAACGTATATACGAGTTAAAAAAAAAAAAAAAAAAAAAAAGGCTCTAAGATTTAAAAGTCACTTTTTGAACTTGGGTTTTCAAATCAGAAAGTTTTAGGATCAAATGAGAATAAAAAGAATTCAGACGTGTGTGTGTGTGTGTGTGTGTGTCCTGTATATGTGTACATATATAGATCCATCCTAGTGTAAGGAGGAGGATATGCATATAATGCATACCTGATGAACTGTAGTGTGGAATGGTTAAGTGACGTAACCGGTTTGTCCATGCAAACAACACATATATGTGCACACGTGTGTATATGAGCGTGAGAGTGAAAGAAAACACTCTGTAAGCCTAAATTCACTCCTAAGCCACAGATATCTAACCTACTGAATAGAGGCTGTCGATCAGAAACCAACCTATTAATAAGAGCTCACATCTGCCTTACAACATGTACACCTGAAAATTAATTCAAGTTAAGCAAAAGCTCCCTTCCAATAAATCACATTTATATTCCCCAAATCATATTAAGATGAATATAACTTTTCCCCTTAAATTCTAATTTAAAAGACTGCTCTCAAAGAAAATAGTTAAAAACAAAAACGAACAAACAAAAACCCCTCTCATTCGTGTTGGAGGAAGTGAACAAGAAATTAGTTCTGAGATCCTAATTCTAACTAAATCCTTTCTAAGAAGCCAACTCAAAAGCTGACCAAACCACCTACATGAACCACAACAAATATCACAACATAAAACAGTAGCTTGCTGTGTATCCCAAATACCACAAACCAGACCATGGCCTAAGGAAACAAAAGTTATGGAAATGCGCAAGGAGTATGTACCACAGCTTGAAAAAGTAATGTAAACATAATGTTGCTTACCACAGAAAATACATCGCAAATTAGTGCTGTCCTGGGTAGCAGTAACTTTGCTCTGGGCTGCAACAGACACCTTGGTGTTAGAAGCTTCAAAGGACAACGGGGCCATCTGAAGAACTTCACATAAACTAAAAGGTGCTTTGAAAGGTTCAAAAGTATTACACATACGTCCTAGCTAGATCCTCATTCTGGAAACTCTGTAATTTAATAAAAACGTATCCTCTTTATAACATAAACTTGTTAAAATTTTTTATGTGTAATCTTATTTGTGGAAAAAACCCTATAATAAGCCACAGACCAAATGATGCACTTATAGCTTAATTATTTCCTGAGTTATACAATCAGAGAATGCAATCGATTTGCATTTTACAATTACCTTAAAAAGTAAGTGGACCTGAGATACAGGAAGTCAGATCTATGGCCATTAGTTAATTCCATGATAGCTACCCTCTTTTAGTATTGCTCATTTAAAAGAATTTGCAGCTGAAAAAAATTTAAGGGAAATGCTTAAGATTAGCTTAACATGAGATGAACTCATCTCTACTAGTTGAAGACCAAAGCCATTTTACACAGCCTCCAGCAATTAAAGTGATATATATTCGTTGATGTCAAATAAGAATATCTTCATTTTTCATCTTTGAAAGACAGCAAAACTATTCATTGTTTTATCAAGCCACATTTTATTTTCCTTTTTTCTTCAATATGTATATATGCATACGAATTTGACAAAATCTTGTTAAAAAATGCGTGGCCACCTCAAAAAGCCACTTAATATTTAGGTTGCCTATACTAAAATTTACCTTAAGTATTAATGAGGTAAATTCTCTTTAAGTGGAAAAAATTCAATGAGAAGGAGATGATAATTTATGAAAAGGGGAAGGGCTTTTACAAAAGCAAGGTGACACTCAAAACTGGGATGGGAAAAACAAAAATTTCTTTTAGTTTTACATTAGTGACGTTCAAAACTTTACATCAATACTTTTCTATAAATAAAATACTACAGAAATTCTTTTCAGCATAGGAAAGATTTTTCTCTTTCCATTAGTATTAATCAAGAAACAATAAACAAGTTAAAAATATATTGACTTAAGAAAGACTACATAAAGGCAAACAAGACAGTAATTTAGATTTCCCTTAAAACTGTATTATTTAAATAATACAATTTATGCTAACTAAAAGTTTGCACAGAATCAAAACCAAACCAATTTAAAGAATGCACACCTGAAAATGGTAATAAATCTTAAATAAGAGAATTTTTTATTGTTTTTTAGAAATTAGATTTAATATAATCCAATTACGTTTAAGTCTTGTTTTAAAGATATTAAATACAGCAGATATTTTCAAACACAAAATAAGATCGTTGAATGTCACCTTTCCTAAGTACTTCCACCCACTTAATCAATTATTATCAAAGTCGCATGCACAATATTTACAGTAATGACATAAAAAAGACCACAGGCATACATATAAAATGTCTACTAGCCTAATCAGATCATGCCAAAGACGATAAACCATTTAGGAGATGTTCAATAATTATATTTTGTTTAAACTTTTAAAAAAATCGGTCTTACCGATGTTTGTAAATGACTACTTCTACAAAGCCCCCTATTAAATAAACATGCCTAGTCTTCAGGTTTTACCCTTCAGTTCCTTTCATTCATATTTAAAGGAGGAAAAAAAATAAGGAAAATATTAAAAACTTACAGGAAAAACCTGAGAAATTATCTCATCTCTGACAGCAAAGAAACTGCCACATTCCATTACCGATCACTTTGGTAAAAAGTCATCTGACAATCGTCAGAATTGACGTAAAACATTACTACCACGTTAAGACCCCAAATCCCCAATTTTGCCAGTTTAAACTATTATGCAACATTCTTGCACTTGGTATCTTTAAACATATTCTTTCTACTGATTTTTACTTCATACCATCCCTAAAATACTTATCTAAATTCTGATAAGGTCGCTCGAGTTCTACTGCAGTTTGCATTTCCCGAAGATACTAAATTATTCATTCCATCATATGCATAAGGCTAACAGCACTTCCTGCTTAATACTGATGCTGTTAACTCTTTCTTCACTCAGTTGAGGGAGGAGGGTGGAATATGGGAAAAGAATGTTCAGTGTACAGACTGAGTAAATTCAGTTAAAAAAAAAAAGACACTTCTCTTTAAATCAGTGTATTAAAATAGGTTTACGGCTGACAGAAATAAGGATGCACCCTAAAGGAAAACATGACCTAAAGAGGTTAACTAAAGCAGTTAAGATGCATCAAAAAAGCAAAACTTAACATCTATATTAGACTTCTAGAAAAGAAAAAAGACCATCTCTATGAGCTACTCTGACCTTGAAATAGTCTTGTTATGGTTGTTCATTTATTTCTAATATAGTTTGTGAAACAGCTGTCCCTCAGGCTTTTCCCCATCTTTTAACATCCTTTACCATTAGGTATTTTGTACAAGCAGGGAAATACACAAACCTTGGGTGAGATATTAGCAGGAGAAAATGACAGGCTGTCATTTGATCAGTATTACTGCATTTTATTGCAATATATAATTACTATAGTAGACCCTTAGCATTCACATTTTTAACATTAGAGGTCTCCACGATCAGGAGTTAATCCCAAAGAAATTTGTAACGAGGAAACTACCCAGCTCAGCACTTTTTCTGAGGATTAAATGAGATAATGTTTGCTTACAGCTGGTTTTAATTTGATTTGTACTCTCTGGAAAGCTGGTCTGTTGAGTAAGCACAGCATAGCATGCAAATTAGCAGTGATCATACTTCTGACCATCATTAGGGCCCCAGGTATTACCCTCGTGATTGCAAAGTTCTACTATAACCATTTTTGAGAGGGCATGAAAGCAAATGTGTTTGTGTTTGTTCTAAGGTATACAGAATAGAATGGAAGAAGACACTGCAGTGGTATGGTTGCCTGTGTTCAAAAATAGGTACCATGGGGTATAAACTGGTACAGCCACTATGGAAAGCAGTACAGAGACTCCTCAAAAAATTAAAAACAGAACTAACATATGATCCATCAATCCCACTTCTGGGTATATACCCAAAGAAATTGACAACAGAATATTGAAGAAATATCTGCATTCCCACGTTCAGGGCAGCATTATTCACAATAGTCAAGGTATGAAACAACCTAAGTGTCCACTAGCAGATAAAGAAGATGCAGTATATATATACACATACACACACACACACACACACACACACACACACACACACTGCAATATTATTCAGTCATAGGAAAAAGGAAATACTGTTAGCAGCAATATGGATGGACCTTGAGGGCATTATGCTAAATGAAATAAGCCAGACAGAGAAAAAACAAAGACTGCACGGAATCACCTGGATGTGGAACCTAAAAAAGCTAAAGTCACAGAAAAGTGGTTGCCAGGGGCTGGGGGGGTGAAGGAAATAGAGGCTGGTAAAAGGGTACACATTTTCAGTTACAAAATGAATAAAGACTGAAGATCTAATGTAAAACACGGTGGATAACACAGTTGATAACACTGTACTATATAACTGAAATATGCTAAGAGAATAGAACATAAATGTTCTCACCAAAACAAAACAACCGATCAACCAAACAAAAAAGAAATATATGATAGATGTGTTAATTAACCAGATGGAAGAAATCCTGTCACAATTTATATGTGTATCAAATCATCATCGTGTACACTTTAAACATCTTGCCATTTTATTTGTCAATTATACCTCAATAAAACTGAGAGGGGAGCTTCCCTGGTGGCACAGTGGTTGAAAGTCTGCCTGCCGATGCAAGGGACACGGGTTCGTGCCCTGGTCCGGGAAGATCCCACATGCCGCGGAGCGGCTGGGCCCGTGAGCCATGGCCGCTGAGCCTGCGTGTCCGGAGCCTGTGCTCCGCAACGGGAGAGACCCGCGTAACACACACACACACACAAACAAAACTGGGAGGAAAACGGTACCATATTTGCAGGGCACTGTGCTAAAAGACATGAGAATTACAAATAGTAAATTTTATTCAAAGTGAGGATAATTTTAAAGTGGCATTTAAAAACATTTGCAAAAGAATTTCAAATTTTGTTTTAAAATATATGCAGTTTTTAATAAAGGAAAATCGTTATATATCTCAAAAAATGAGGGACCATGCATCTATAGCCACATGTGAAAAAAATACCACCATATAGAACTGCTCTCTTTTTTTTCATTACTGAATCTTAAGCAAAACTATTTATATGACTGGTTTCCCCGCCCCTCTTCATTTCTTTAGTTCTCCCCCAACTTAGGGTCTCAAATGCACTTTATTCCCTTCTAAGCAAGAATGAAAATTGCTGCTAACAGTTGAAAATTGCTGATAATTGATTAGGCTTGACTGGCAATAGCATCAGTCCAACATCTGTTTGTAAGCCATTTATTTTTAGATGTGGAAGGAGTGACTGTCTCCAGCTAGAGAAATTGAAGTTGAGGGGTTTATAATTTACCAATCCTGCCATATCCTAACACTTCTAAAGGTAAGAGTAGTCCGTGTCCCACATTCATTTCTCTGCTTCTTCCTCATGGACACAGATCAAATTCCCTCACCATCCCCAACCCCCTTCTTTTTCGTTACTAAGGCACTGTTAAGTACATATATGCTCAGAGAAAACACCACATTCAGGTAGAATGCACTTTAACAAAGATGATTAGCTTATTACTAGAGTATCTGTTAACTCTCTAACCAGCGCTGTTATCTATTCAGTTATGCAAACCAGATATCTAGGGCCCTTCCACTACTACTATTTAACCTACTTCCAAGTCCTGTTAATGCAATCTCCTCATTGTTCTCCAAACTACCTCCACTGTCACTCTTCATGTTCCACGATCTCTTGGTTTTCAAAGTGGGATTCATATATCCCAGAATGCTAAACATACCCTAGGGTAGGTAGGAAAGAACACAGTAGTACTTCCATTTCTGTTAATTTTTTTCTCATCCTTTTTACAGTTCTATTTTTTCATGTTTTACAATGTATGCAATATGTCAACGCCAAACATATACATAAGCTATAAATACACGTGCATTAGGAGATAAGCTCAAAAATTAAGGGATCACCGGCCTAGACTATTAAATAAACTGTCCATTCTGATGCTGTACCTCTCCCGTTCCCCACAGCAGCCAGTGATACTTTAATAACTAAACCAGATCAAATCATCTCCCTTAGTAAAATCTCTTCAATATCTTCCCACTGATCTTAAGATAAATACCAAACTCCAGTGCTTTCTCCCCATGATGTGGCTGTGGCCTAACTTATCCCATTCATACGTTGTTTCTCTCTACACTCCAGGTACATTGCTCTTCCAAATTTTCAAATGAGCTATATGCTCCTCCCGCTGCAGGGCTTTTTTTTTACACATGCCACGTGCCTTCTGCCTGTGATATTCTTTTCTTGGTCACCTAGTATGCTTCCTTTTTGTACTAATTAGAACTTTCTGGCAGTCAAAACTGAACTGGAGCTACTATTAGCCCCCAGGCAACTAATATAATTATTTCTCCCTCCTTCACTCATTATTCTTATTTCCTATTTCTAGTTTCATAATTATATATGTTTTTTCCCAGTTATCCACTTCAAAAAATTTGAAAGGAGATAATAAGTATAAGATTGGGTAACACCAAATTTTCTAAGAAATATGAAGAATCTGTCTAAAGACTTAGAAGAAAAGTTTTCATACATTAAAATTAGGCAAAGTGGTACAAACTTATATTCAGACAAGAAGGAAAGTGGGAGACAGATAAAATAGATGTGTGACATGCTACAAAATGAAAGTTTGGGGTGGGGGGGATGATAAAGGCACCCAATTCCATGGGCCAGGCTCATTTGGGGGTGGTGGGCAATCCAATGAGATGAGATCACCTCAGATCATTTTTAAGGAAACACATGCAATTTTGCTTCCTCATCCACATGTAAAGAGCTGAAATTCTTTTAACCAAGAAAAAAGTGTTTTCATTCTAAAAGTATAATACAAAAATTTTCAAAGACCATGTCTGTTCTTTCCTCCTTTTGTAAGAGAAAAAGAATTAAGAGAATCAAAAAAGTATGCAGTTCTAAGGTAATGCTCTTGGATGTGGGAAAAAAGTGAAGGAAGGACAATGCTGGGCAAGAAAACTGAGCCTGGGGACCAAGAGAATAAACTTCAGAGATTTCACAAATGGCCAAGCATTCATCTCTATTTACATTCAATTTGGCAAAGAAAACTACTACACAATTCTACTTTCACAATTTACCAAGTTTTTAAATGTTGAGTTTTTTAAACTAAAGAATATGAGGAAGCCTTTCTGATTTGGTTGTAACCTCCTTATTTAAAAAAAATATTAAGTATTAGTCATTACTTTCACTGTATACCATACTCCTACAACTTTAACACACAAACATCAATTGTGAAAATAAGAAGGTCAATTGTTCAAACTTAGAGAGTATGCCTAGATACGTGAATACATGCTTTCTTATAATGACTTACTTTTCAAACTGCCATACATGATACCTGCTACAAAATACATGAAGCTCGAAAAAATTACGCTAAGAAGCCAGTCATCAAAGATCACATATTGTATGATTCCATTTATATGAAATGTACAGAACAGGCAAATACATCGAGACAGAAAGCAGATTAGTGGCTGCCAGGAGCTGGGAGGTATGAAGGAATGGGAGTAGGGTAAGAGTAGGGGTGGTGATAGGGACTTAGGGGCACAGGGTTTCTTTCCCATGTGACGAAGATGTTCTTAAAACTGATTATGGGGATAGCTACCCAATTCTATGAATATACTAAGAACCACTGAATTGTATACTTTAAATGGGTAAACTGTATGGTACAGTAAAGCTATTAAGGAAAAGAAAAAGTGCCATGTCATGCTTGTATTCTTCATCTTGGAATTGTTTATAACATAAAGTTGAAAAATATCCCAGTGCCTATTACTTTTCTATTATGGAAAATATTAAAGGTGATTACTTCTGGATGGTGGGATTTTCTTTTTTAAAAACATACATTTATTTATTTATTTATGGCCATGTTGGGTCTTTGTTGCTGCGCACGGGCTTTCTCTAGTTGTGGCGAGTGGGGGCTACTCTTCCTTGTGGTGTGCAGACTTCTCATTGCAGCGGTTTCTCTTGCTGCAGATCACGGGCTCTAGGCATGCGGGCTTCAGTAGTTGTGGCACGCAGCCTCAGTAGTTGTGGCACACAGGCTTAGTCGCTCCACAGCATGTGGGATCTTCCGGGACCAGGGCTTGAACCCATGTCCCCTGCAGTAGGTGGATTCCTAACCATTGCGTGGATGGTGGGACTTTAGATATTTTTACTTTCTTATGATTTTCTGTACTGCTTAAACTTTTATAATAAGCACACAACTTTTTAATCAGAAAAAATTTTTTTGCTAGAAAAACAAAATGCTGTGCTGGAAATCCGAGTTCTACTGCCCAGAGCAGTTCTTGTCGGGTGGAGCTCCAACTGGCTCTAGGTTCTGACGAGAGAACTGGATGTACACAATGAAAGAAGTGACTCGATTAATAGTACCAGCATGACCCCAAGTGCCTGGAAGGACTGCAGAGCCAGCACCTGGCTGTCCCTTCCAAACACTAGAGCTGGTCTGGGAAGGTTCCTCTGCCATCGTGTTATTTTTCAGGAGGAATCAAAAATCAAAGCCATTTCTTAGGTCATGACTCTGAATACATATCCATTCAGGATGGTTCACTGAAAACCAGGCCTGTCCTAGTTAAACCAAGACAGCTGTCTACTTCTCCCTGGGAACCCTACTGCCCTTGCCCTTCTCATTTTCTCTGGACAATAATTCGTGATACTTCATCGACGAAACCAAGAAGCAACTTCTATCTAAAACAACCCCAGACAATCCTAACACTTAAATGACAAAGATGTCCACATTTACTTTTGGAAACTCAAAAATAAGTAAAATTTTATTAAAAGAATAGTTTTGATGAATATATAATAAATTAGATAAACTGGGTTTGTTTACCTCACATGGGGTTTATGAAATAGAATTAAATATAAATAAAGTTATTGGTGTGGGCTGTCAGCAAGTACATAAAAATAAACTTGTTCTACAAACTAAACATCATTAACTTCAGTCTCTGAAATGTAATTATATCCATAGCAATATGTATCTTTATTTCACTACTCTTTAAAATATATGACTCATAATTAATAGGTCTAAATTTGATATGACAATTCAAACGTGAGGGTGTGTTATTTAGAGGAAACATCAAATATTCAGACAAACAAAGAAAATGAAAAAAGTCATCAGCTGTGTGGTCAAACTTATAAAAATTAAGGAAACTTTAAATTAGGAATGCCATATTCCCACTCTTAAGAATCCATGGTTGCTACCCAATAAAGAACACTTCTTCTGGAAAACTGTGCACAAAATACTTATTATCGTATTTTAAATGATATTCTTAGTAATATTTTAGTTCAACCTGTATCCTATGTCACTTTACTTTCTTCATTAGACATTTTCCACATTAAATCTTAGTCTTTTACTACTCATTCTCTAAAAACGAACTACAAAAGCAGCAGTGATACATTGTTATTTAAAAACAAAACAGGGGGAGGGGAAAAAGAAAACTTCAATACCAGCTAGAGCTCAGAAGGAAACACACTGTAAAATACCAAAACTGGTTGAGCCTAAGATCCTTCCAATTTATTGTGAGTTACTACTTTATATTGTGTTAGAATCAGCTGTCTGCCTCACTAGACTTAAAGATACTCAAAGGTACTTATCTGTGCCATACTCAGCTTCCCATTACCAGCAACCAGTATGGTACTTGGCACATTGCAGGTGACTGATTATTTAACTAAATAGGAGTTTTACAGAATCAATGTAACTTTTTAAAAAATAAATTTATTTATTTATCTATTTATTCTTATTCTTATTTATTTATTTTTGGCTGCATTGGGTCTTCGTTGCTGTGCGCGGGCTCCCTCTAGTTGCGGCGAGCGGGGGCCGCTCTTCGCTGTGGCACGGGCTTCTCACCGCAGTGGCCTCTCCTGCTGCGGAGCACAGGCTTCAGCAGGTGTGGCATGAGGTTCTCGGTAGTTGTGGCTCGCGGGCCCCAGAGCACAGGCTCAGCAGTTGCGGCACACGGGCTTAGTTGCTCCGCGGCATGCGGCATCCTCCCGGACCAGGGCTCGAACCCGTGTCCCCTGCATTGGCAGGCAGGCTCCCAACCACTGCGCCACCAGGGAAGCCCGAATCAATGTAACTTAATCAGAACTTGCTAAAGGTCTACTATGTGTTATAAGTAACTTTACATACAGCAATCCATCTAAATAACGCAAATAGGAGAGAATAAATATGAGAATGAATGAATCTGTATATAATTTTATAATAAAGAAGCAGGAGATATACACAAGACCAGAAACATTTAAACAAAAGTCAGGGAAATAAAACCGTCTTCAACTACAAAACCACCTTTATGTGGATGCGTAAGTGGGGGTTCCTATAAAGCCTCGTTCAGCATAATATAAAGAAATCCCAGAACACACAGGAAATCTATATCTGAAGTTTTTAATGGACTATAAGGTTGGGATCCCACAAGCTTCCGGGGGGGGGGAAAAAAATCAACTCTTTAAAAAGCAAAGAAGGGACTTCTCTGGTGGCACAGTCGCTAAGAATCCGCCTGCCAATACAGAGGACACAGGTTCGAGCCCTGGTCCGGGAAGATCCCACATGCCGCGGAGTAACTAAGTCCCTGCGCCACAACTACTGAGCCTGCGAGCCACAACTACTGAGCCCACACG
Source organism: Phocoena sinus (assembly GCF_008692025.1). NCBI lineage: Eukaryota > Metazoa > Chordata > Mammalia > Artiodactyla > Phocoenidae > Phocoena > Phocoena sinus. The sequence goes on along the minus strand of NC_045763.1, from coordinate 163,255,636 downwards.
CTGCAACTACTGAAACCCGCGCTCCTAGAGCCCATGCTCCACAACGAAGAGCAGCCCCCCTCGCCACAACTAGAGAAAGATCGCATGCAGCAACGAAGACCCAACTCAGCCAAAAAACAAATTTTTTAAAAAAGCAAGGAAAAAGCCTGGTCCGTAGCCAATTCCCAGTGTGAAGAAATTCAGGTGAAGGTAAGTTATTTCCCAAGCCTCATGACCAAAAAGCATCAGAAGTCAGGGCACAAGAGAACTGTTAAAGGGAGGGGTGACTCTAGAAAACAGGGAGGTGTCTTTAGAAAGGCAGTCTGATTGTGTCTCTTCCAGCAACGACCTTATGCTGAATTTGTTTTTAAGCAAGTCAAGACTCCACAGGCCGGCTGCAGGGACCATAGCATCACTATTCACAGGAAGATAAAATGCACAAGAAATACTTATGGGAAGTTTTAAATGACACTTGTTCAAATTCATACTTTAATGAATAAAAGGGTAAATAAATATTGGCAGAGAAATAAATAACTGCTGGACTAATCGACAATGGACTAATCAACAATGTGGAAATATCAGAGAGTCCTGAAAACCTAGCTCTTATCTGGGTTATGATACTTGAAAATAAAACCGTACTACCCAAACTGAGGCCAAAGTACCTACTTAAGAGGGAAAAGATATAATTCAAGCTGATTTCCCAAAAGAACAGTTATCCCTTTGGAGCAGAAAAACAGTTATAGCTTCCTAAGAACAAAACTCTAGAGACTCAAACATCTATTCATGTAAATAATACTATAAATTACTACTGCTGTATTAACTGTACTTGAGAGCTGTTTATATATCTTAATCCAGATTAATAAGATTGTAGGCTACATTTTAAAATGTACGTATGCATATATCTTTTGGACTTGGGCAGAAGGAGACACTTTGAATAATTTGATCTTTATGTGCAAATAAAATTGCCAGTAAATGTCACTGTATTAGGATTGTCACTAACTTTGGTTCTGCCAAATTTATTTATACAGTCCAGAAATTAACATTTTAAAGTGTTTTTGAAAACAGTAAGTCTCATTGTGGTGAAAGAAGGAACAGAATGTGCAAGGACCTGAAGCAGGGGAGAGTGTGTTTAGTTAATGCAGAGTCAAGAGGGGCCAGCTCATGAAGGAACCCAGAGTCCTGTTAAGAAGCCTGTACTCTATTCTAAGAGCTATGGAAAGCCATTGCAAGATGATTTGGTACACACAACAGAGGTATGCAAAAATCCACCCTACCTCCCATGAACATAAGGTCATTCTCTAGTATTATCTGCGGAAGACACTAGAGACCTGTTTCCCGGGAATTCACATCACCCATTCAGTCAATATCTTCAAATTGGGGATGTATGATTCTAAGACTTAAAGAAAATGTGAAATCCATGGAGACCAGTGACTTTAAATCTGAATTAAGAAAAAAGTAATTCTTTGTTTTTAGTATATTGAATAGTATTATCACAGTAAAGATCAGGACAATATTTGCATAGGAAACTCCTCAATAAAAATACATTTCTTGGGGCTTCCCTGGTGGCGCAGTGGTTGGGAGTCCGCCTGCCGATGCGGGGGGCGCGGGTTCGTGCCCCGGTCCGGGGGGATCCCACATGCCGCGGAGCGGCTGGGCCCGTGAGCCATGGCCGCTGAGCCTGCGCGTCCGGAGCCTGTGCTCCGCAATGGGAGAGGCCACGACGGTGAGAGGTCCGCGTACCGCAAAAAAAAAAAAAAAAAAAAAAAAAATACATTTCTTCCTACATGAATGGCATTTTCATAGCCAAATATCACGGAAAATTTCCAGAAAACAGCAGTGATTTGTTTCCTCACCTGAATCATCTCAGAAATTGCAAAAGCCTACAGAAATAGCAGGTCTACCTTAAAGGAGTTACTCCTGGTATCTTTACGTGAGTAGCATGCTATGTTTGCCTATACCACTTCCTAATTACCGCTCTGTACCATGCATGGTACTGACACTGCCTTGCAGATATTTCTGACCGTGGTGTATCTTCTCTACACAACCGCTCCTTAAAGGAGAGCAATGTCGAATCACTCATTTTTGTTTCCCTAGTAACATGTAACACAGTACTTTTATTAGGAGTACAAGTAATTCAGTTTACTGTGGCTTTTCCTCTTTTAGATGAGATCATCTACCTCTTAGCAATTTTTAATGGGTTAATAAAACAACCTCACAATATTCTTTATATATAAAAGCTGATGTCAAAATACCACAATTTAATACCATCTTCAAAAGATTAATCAGAATTTTTCTATCTTGCCTAGATCATAAAAACAGGAATGCCCAATGTTAGTTCAGAGGCACCGAACCAATGTTCACCTGCTCTCTGCTGAATACAAACGTGGACAACCCAACGGTACACACTATCACTTACAGACTGAGGGAAGCATGTCCAAAATCGGGCTGTGATCCTGAAACTAATAATAATATTGTAATATACTATACTTCAATTGGAAAAAAATTAAGCTGTAAAAATTGGGCCACAGATTCGGCTGCCACTGTGTGTTGCGATTGGTCTCATGAGAGTAGAAGTGGTTCCTGCAATTCATGTCTTGTCATCAATGGACAAGTCAGATTCTATTCTATCAAAGCTTCTCCCTGCACCCCCGTGTAAAGATGAAAAAGTCCGACAAAAAGGTATCAGAATTTTCGACTGTCTAACAGCCAGCAAATGCTTCTCCAATTTATGGGCAACAAATATGATTAAAATTCAGGAACACAAGTAAAGTAACTGTATACAAATTACTATTCTCACACAGGGAAACACGTAAATAATCACAGATGACATCCTCAGTTCACTGCAGCACCATTAATTAAATTTCAAGCTTACTGTAAAATAAGCCTGAAGAACTGAAGTCACCAGCTAGACCTGTAACAGACAATACATTAATAAGATCCCCAACTACCAGAGAAGCAGAGAAACAAGAATGAGAGACAGAATAGTGTCTGTCTGACAACAAACTTCAGGCTAAAATAACTTTCTATATGATTATGAAATACAGATTTATCAAAAAAATCTTGCCTCTTTTAGTTATTTAATCAATCCCACTTTGGAGCAGGACAATATCCTAAGTCCCAAAACCTAAGTCAAAAGCTGTGCTTATGAAAAATGCAGTATCAGACTTGAGTTATGGTCAAGCCAAAGCAGCTCTCCCAAACAGTTAGTGACTAGAAGCTTAAAAGTCATGAAGTAAATACTTTTAAATTCTTTTATTATAAATAAAAATTCACATATGAATATATATAATAATTCATGTTAGAACAGTCACCCAAATCACTTTGCATGAGCACTTAGCTCTCTTACGTAATGCTGGCTGAGAAAAGCTGGGAGAGAGGTTATAAGATATGATGGGTAGGGCACAGGAACCAGAAGCCTAACTCAGTAGTTCCCAAGCTTTTCAACAACTAGAAACCCATTTATTATTTTAACTAACCCCCTTGGACTCCATGTTTAGGGTGAGCTTGTCCAAAGGAACTATATTTACCATTAATCTTTGTTCTTCCATAAGTAAGCAAAGATACATAAATGGTCGTGTTCAATTCAGGCACTGGGACTACTGCAACTCTTGTTACCAGTATCTTGGCACAATCACAAGATCTTCAAAGTGTCAACAGTAGTTAATTAGAACTTACTGGTTTTAGATAAATAAGCATCTCCACAGAGCTGGCAAATTTAGTCTCAAACAAAGAAGCTTGTATCTGAGGAGGTACAACCCTGTCACTGGAATGTATGATGTACATCGTTTATTTAGCTTTCCAAAACACTGAAAATTATCTCAGAACTCTATCAGTTGTTCTGTAGTAGCTTTGTGGGTAGTAAGTTGAAAATCATTGTTCTAACCCAAACAGAATTATTTCCCAAGGAAAAGGACATTCATATATAATGTGCATGCTAACTCTGTTAATAAATTACTCAACTGTGGGCTTAACATATTTGTTCTCTAAAAGCTATTTACAGACAAAAACTGTGCCCATGTACCATTCTTTCTAAAACCTGGACTCAGGTTCACAGGAAAAATTCAAACTTATGCTGAACTACATTTTCATTTTTCACCTCTTTCTCCCAAACTACTGATTTTCTTCACATAGCAGAAATAATTTTAGGTCCCACATTATCTGCAAACGGATATGATACTCTCCCAGAGATCTCTATTGTTGTCATGTGAAAATGGGCAGCGTGAATTCTTTTTTAAAGAAAAATTTACCTAAAGGGATGAAGCAGTCGTACAATAGTGAGTTCCTGTTTAAACACACCTGCTTCTATCACCGTAATCCCTCTCCTATTTGAATTTTCTTCTCTATTTTTACTATTTCTGCTTCCACTCAGCAACATAAGGCTTGTCTCACGGCCTCCAGCAGCTCCCTTTTCAAACCACTGCTGGCCTTCTGAAGTACAGCTTTGTTCACATCATTCCACTTGCTGAAAAACATACACTAAATCTCTATCACCCACAGCTCTCAAAGGACCTTCTTGATCAGACCTACCTTTCTGACTTTAATCCCCACCAGGCCAATCAAACAACTCCTGGTCTACAAACAAGCTCATTCTTTCCACTTTTGTACTCATATACTATTTCCTAGGCTGGATATGCCTTTCCCCCCAACTCATGTCCCTATGCCTACATTTTATCCATCTTTCAAAATCAGCTCAAAAAGCCATCCCATCATTAACACTTTTCCTCAATTGTTCCAGTGAAAAGAAATCTCATTCCCCTTCTCATACTCACACAGGATTTTATCTGTACCTCAGATATGACTTCCTCTTTTGGATTATGACTGTGTCTTATCTCCTCTACAAGAGTAGACGAGTCCTTGAGGGCAAGATTTGAGTCTTATTTCCCCTTGCATGTATCCAAGGATGGATAAATTAATTAATTTTCTACAGGGTACGAGGAACATAACATGGTATATCTGTACCAGGCAGTAAAGACAAAGAAGAGGCTGGAGAAAACTTCTCTCTACCACTTTTATTCCTCTAAGTAAATTAATCCACATGGTAGAATTTTCTGTGTATTTTTAAATGTTAGCACTAAAAAATAACATTCTACTGTATAGTTTAAAAGTACTAATGTCTTAAGCTCATTTAATTCCCATGATATCCTAACACAGGTATTCTCATGACCCTTTTATATAGTATAAGGCAACAGCTTCAGAGAAGGCAACCTGCCACCAGAGGGAGAGTCAACTCTGGAGTCTTTTACCTCCAGTTTTAAGTTCTTTCCACCAAATCAAAATGAAAGACCACAAAATTTTACTAAAAACCATAAAACAAAAAGTAAATGAAAGTTCTTCTCTTTCCTGTTTTCTCACCTGAAACTGACTTCCCTCAAAAACCTTTTAAAATATGCTTTGAAGATCTTGAATTGAAAAGCAGAGGAATGCAATAAAAAGAAATGGCCTGGAGGTTGGGAAAACCCAGTCCCAGTTGTGCCTCCCTTTCTAGGTATATGTGACCTCAGGGAAGTCCCACCTCTGCATATCAGTCTTCCTAATTGGAAACTGGGAGTGACAGATTAACCTCACATTATTGTGGAGACTGAATTTATAAATGGGGAAGGGTGTGAAGAGGTAAGTTAGAGAAGGAAGCAGTACACGGCAGCACCCACCAAAAAAGTGTCCCACCCGCCCAACCCCCAAACCTGTTACTCATTTAATCCTGATGAGCAGCTAACGCTTTATCTGTTTCAGTGTTACTTCTCCAATAAGATTATTGATTAAGGAAAGCTAGAAGTGAAAACTATTATCCAAGACCACCTTTAGAATCCATCTTCACCAGCTGCTCAAACTGACACATCTGGTGTCTTAGAACACCATCCTCCCCTCCCTGACCAGTCCGCGTTACATCTCACGGATATAGTGGAAAGAGGCTGAATGCTAAAATTAAATCTGGGTACAAACGCCACTTACGCCACTGTCTAGCTGTGGGCCCTTGGGCCAGGCCAGTGACCTTCTGAAAGCTCCAACATCACCTCTAAAGCAAGGATAATGCCACCCACTTTGCAGTGTTGTTATAAAGTTTATCAGTAATAAACGTGTCCAATTAGGACCTGCCACACAGCTGGTGCCTAATAAACAGATTATTATTCTTGCCTCAGAACTGCTTTAACGACTAAATGAGGACATAAGTAGAAGGCCTAGAACAATGTCTTCACAGGCACGGTAGGCACTGGATAAAGTCTGTCACCTCCTCTGCACTCGGCTCCTTTCCTCTTTGTACTGCGTCATTTCAGGCCTCATGGTTCTCACTGATATTATCACAGCGGCGTCTGAAACCATCTCCATGCCTGCAGCCCCATGCTCACCAATCCATCACTTCTGTCCTGAAGCACAAACCTGATCACATCAAACATTTATTCAGCACCCTTCGAAGACCGTACGGCAGACAACATCATGAGTTGCACACCCCTCAGCAAGAATACAAGGTCCTTCCCCGTCTTATCTCTTGTGGCTTCCCTCCCCCAATAGAAACTCTCGTGCCCAAGCCACAACATCACCCGCTTGTTTCCCAGCTGCTCCGGGTTCTCATGCCTCCAAGCCAATCCAGAATGTTCTTCTATCACCTACTCATTCTTTAAAACATAGCTCAAGCATCACCTTCTCTTCAAAACTTTCCTTTACCCTAGAATTTTCTTCTGCATACTTCATTCACAGCATTTTACAAACCGAATTCTAATTTTGCTGTGAAATCCTGGAAGGCAAGGGATAGGCCTTATCATGTTAGCTTTATTCCCAGTGCCTAGCACAGGACCTACGCTCAAAACCTGTTTGATGGTTTCTGTGATATAACCTTAATATTGCTCCCATGAATACTGGCACTCTGGAAGAATGAAAAATAACTGTCACTATAAAACATATAAAGTATTTCTAGAAACTTTTTGAGATATTTTAAATCCATTTAATTCCAAAACATATCTCAAAAAGATTAAAAAATGCTAAGATAAAACTCATACAAATGCACAGTGAAAGGTTTATCAGACCAAATTAACAGTTAAAAAATGAATGGAATCTCAGTCTTTATAAATATTTAATTACCAAGTCTAAAGAAAATTTCCAACAGGAGGATATCTTGCTTTCAATAGATATAAAACAAAATCCAGCAAAAGCAGTCTTAGTTAATGGTAAAATATTTTAAGGTTTTCCTCTTATAAAGGTATGCTTAATCTTGGTTCAGTAGAACAATAGTAGAATAATCTTACTGAACTCTAATACGATTTTCCTTTTAAAAAAATGGAATTTAAAAATTATTTCCTTTTCAAATGACTTAAATCTTTTTCAAAATGAAATAGATTGTGCAAGTTCACATCCACTAATCATGAAAAGGACTGACTACATTTTACATAATCCATAACTATTATCTGCAAAACTGCTATAAATGTACTTAATAAAACAGAAATCAAAAATATCAGGCGGGATAACGCATTTTGAATGTACTTATTTGAGTCCATTTCCATTAGACGAAGGAAACGGATAAACTGCAGCTTTTGGTATAAAAGAAAGCACTAATTCAACTCTTCTTCAAAAATGTTAGAACATGTGACTTGCGTTTTTTAAATTCCAAATATAACTCACTGTATTTAGCACCTCCTGTACCTTCCAGTATATTAGATACTTGCACATCAAGTTAAAAACAAAATAAAGGAAAACATTCCTGCCACCCACCCTTTTCGTGAAAGAAATGGAAATATTAAACATGTACACAGAGCACCTTTTAAAGGTCATTATGACTAGCTACAGAAAAAGCTGTTTTTTCTTAATTTAAAAATTTTGCTTGAGGATTTAGAGACGTGGGGGTCAAGGGAAAGAGGAAGGGAGAATTGTGCAATTTTTGATTTTGGCAGAGAAGATGGGTTAGTAATTTCCAAATCCTGCTCTAGGGTACATAGGTGCCCCAGTGGTTATGGTCTTCCAACTCCTACATTAATCAGAGAAGCTCTGGAGGTTTGTTTTTGTTTTGTGGGGAGTGTTCTGTATATGAACTGAGCATCTGAAAAAGATTTTGTTTGAACAAGGGTGTCCATAACTTAAAAATGCCTGAACACCACTAAGAAGGACTAACCAATATTCAACGAATAATACATTAACACCCAGTAAACAAAAAAGCCAGAAGCATTCAATATGGAAAACTGGTTTTAAAAAGTGATAAAACACTAAGTAAAAAAGACTAATAGCTGTAGTTACTTTACCTTTATGAATAAGTTTGTTTCTTTCACTTCTGATCAGAGATTTATGGGGTTCACTGTTTGCTTAAGGAGGGACATGCAAGAGTTAAGCTTTCCCAACTTGGTTTTGGCAAGGAGAGAATAGATGGTTTTAGCAAGGAATTGGCTATGAACCCAAAGCAAACAGCTGTGGAAGGGGAAAAGATGTTCAAGATGAGAGGCGACATTATTGGGTATGTTTGTTTAGGTGGATAGGAGGGGCCCACTGAATAACTCTTGGGTGGGGTACATACCTATCCTACTTCAGAGATCTACAGAAAAGTTTATATCCTTTCCCGAGGACACTTCTGATTCATATCATCTAAATCCTCCTATGCCTCCACTGCCAAGCCAATCAATGCTATCAAAAATCAGAGACAGTGTTTAACTACAGTAATTTACAAAAACAGTCATTTTCTAAATAAATCAGATTATAAAGAACATCAGCCATTTTATGTGCTTTCTTTGTCTTCTCTGATGAAAAAGCTACAGAACCAAAAGTTCCTTTGCCAGTGACTGGGGCCATGATGCAAGGAGATGGCTAGGATGGACCAACTTCTTCCACCATTCTCTCTTTCCTCAGCCCATGATAAGTTGAGACTGTGACAGAGAAGAGAATAAAGCTTCAAAATTATCTGAGAAGAATCTATTCAATTTTTCTGCCTTACCAAAATGCTTGTGTAGCTAATGAGATGATGGGCGATCTTCCCATTTACTAAACTTTCTATAATGTGGAAATTTTACAATAGAGAATGTAATTGAGTCTCTCCACGTTAAGACTCATTAATTTCAAAAGGTCAAGATCAGAAGGAAAAAACATTAGTTAGCATTTGCATTTTGAAAACAAATTGTATGACTATACGCCAATAAAAACAATCTTTTCCAATTGGTTAAAAAAAATTGATGACAAGATGAACAATAATAATTTTAACCACTTTAAATTAGTAACATTTAATTCCCAATATCCATGGATACTCTTTTGAAGGTTCAGAAATAAAAGTAATGTTACATTGTTCCAAACACGGAGAAGCCAAACATTATTGTCATACATATGCTCTTAGATCTAAAGTTTGGTCCTTTAATTATTTATTATGTAGTTGATCTATTTAATTAAGATATTAAGAACCACAATTAGAGTTGCTTCCTTATGGTAAAACTATGGCAACAGAAAAGCAATTCTATACCTACAGGAGAATGTTGATAAAATACTGATGACTGAAAGAAAAGTACAATGACTTAGATGATCTACATACAAGACTGTACATACGAGCAGACTTTTCTATGCTATTTTCTAGACTTACTGAAAGTTCCAGTGATTTATCTTCTCAAAATAGATAAGATATGAGTTATGTACAAATTATTTATAGAGATACTAATTTCCTCAAAAGAAAATCTAATATAAACTACCTATAGGCATAATGTAGTTTTAGCAAGATTCCAAAGGGTTTTCTTACTCTGAAATTCATACGTGAAATAGACTAACACATGGGCTAGATGTTTCAATCCTTTTTAGAATAGGGCAAGGTATAAAATTTAAAGTATCTATAACAGGTTTTGAAATTCTATACCTTCAACAAAATACCAAATTTTAATATAAGTCCTTCCTCTTAAAATATATAAATTTTATTTATGGCATGCTTATATAATAAGATTGCTACTAAATACACAAAGACAAGAGTAATCATATGTGTTGTTTTATTATAACCTTAATTTTCTGATTATAAAAATCTCCCCAAAGAGAGAACCACAAATTGGTATATTTTTTCCTATTTTTTTAAGCCAAAATAAAAACAGAGCTCACCTCTGATACATACACAGTTTTAAATCCTGTGTTTTTTTAAAATAATGTGAATTATTTCTACACATCTTTCTGACCACGATGCAGTGTCAGAGGACATGCAATTCATGGCTTGTACCACCTGAGGGCACTCCAAAAAATCTTCAAACAACTTATAGAATTTTATCTACTAGGAAGTAGATAGTCCTACTTGAAGTTCAGTAGTGGCTTAAAAAAGATGTTTGAGATAACATGTGTTTTTTCATAAAAAATAAGATGATGACAAATATGCATATTCAATCCACTGCATATTCTCTGGGTCTCATGTCCTTGCAATGAAAGTTGAGGTTCTAGATCGGAATAAACAAACTAAATAACTTCAAATGAGAAGGTTAAAACATTACTAACAGTCTCATAAGATTATCCTTTTATAGTACACGTTTATCATCAACAACCAAAAGTTCACATTTTTGTAGAAAACAAGAGAAATTCAAGAATCACTTCAAATACATACATGGTTTAAAAGTTGGTCAGAAAAGATTTGGTTTAATATATACATGACACTTCAGTTCAAGAAAACAAGTAACCAGAGGACACCCTACCTGTTTCCTGTGAATTCAACACTTCTAAGGCATGCATCATGGCACTTGCGAAGACATTGGCATCTTCTTTGCTGCCAAAGTTAAGACCATACACCTGTCTAGCATCCCGCCATTGGTGGAAGGTCTGTGTAGCTTGATTGTACTTCAACCCTTTAGGAATGGCACAATTTATCACGACCTAAAAGACAGTAATTCTTTTTATAGTCAAGCTAATAATTGGCAAAATCAACAACGTCAACAAAGCCTGATTGGACATATTCATTCAAACCTGCTCCTGACACACCTTGGCAAAAAAGGGTTAAAACAATTATCTAAAGTAAAATTAGTCTGCAGAAGTAACAGTCTGATGGACGTTAGGCTGTCTGATAGTTACAACGGTTTGGCCTTAAAAGAGTAAATCAGCAAAACGAAAGAAAATCTATATCCCTCATTAAATATATTTGAACATGTTTACTGAGGTATAATTCAGAAAGTGTATAAAACATAAGCATGTATCTCAGTGATTGCTCCCATGTAGCCAAAACCCTAACCAAGAAATAGGACATTAACATCAAAAACCTCCTCCTCAACTCCTCCCGCCTCCCAAAAGGTATTAGTCCTACCTCTAACATCAAAGGTCAGTTTTGTAGGTTTGGGGATTTTATATAAATGGACTTAAACAATACATATTGTAATTTATCTGCCATCTTTCTCTCAAAATTATTTATGAGAGGTATCTATTTGTTGCATGTACTTGTGGTTTATTCTTTTTCATTGCTCTATGGTATCCCATTGTACAAATCATGTTTATTCACCCATTTTCCCATTAATGAACATCTGGATTATTTCCAGCTTGGTGTTACTAAAAATAACAATGTTATAAACATCCTACCAAATGTCCACCAAATGAGCACACATTTCTGTTGGGCACATACCCAGGAGTGGAACTGTTACAAGCCATACATGTATGTTCAACTTTAGTAGAAAACTCAAAGTAGCTTTCCAATTCGGTCCTATCAATTTTCACTCCCCCAGCAGTATACAAAAGCTTGCACACCTGCACATACAGTACAACATTGTAACTGGTATAGTCAAGTCTTTACTTCAGCAATTCTGCTGGGTATGAATACTACATCGTTGTGGTTCTAGTTAGCATTTCCCCGATTAATACTGAGATTTAGCACCTTTTCATGTTTTAATGGCTACCTAGAGATCTTCTTTTATGAATACCTGCTTAAACTAAATCTCTTGCCCATTTTCCTACTGAGTTGTCCGTCTTTTTCTTTATTGATTTGTACGAGTCCTTTACATATTCTAGATGATCTCACTGTTGGGATCATCAGTTATGTGTTACAAATACTTCTTCCATTTTGTGACTTGCCTTTTCACTCTCTGAATGTGTCTTTTAATGAACAGGAGTTCTTAACTTTTATTCAGTCCAAATTCACAATCTTTTTTCTTTATAGTTAATGCTTTTTTGTAACCTGTTTAAGAAATGTTTCTCAATCCCAAGTCATGAAAAGATTATCCCCATATTATTTTATAGAAGCTTTATTGTATTAACTTCCATATTTACATCTCCAATACAACTGGAATTGATTTATGCCTATAGTATGATATAAGGTTCAAGTTTCCTTTTTGTTTCAATATGGCTGTCCAGTTGATGCAGCACTATCTATTAATTTGCTGCAGGTTTACCTTTTTCATAAATGAAGTGACTAAATGGCTCTATTTTGTTCTACTAGCCAATATGCCTATCTTAGATCCAACATCAGTGCCTTAATTATTGTAGTTTTATAGTAAGTCTTGATAGCCACTAGAGTATGTCCTCCTACTTTGTTCTCCTCCTCAATATTGCTTTGGCTGTTCTCAGTCCCTTGTGTGCAGCTATAATTTTATACTATCAATTTTGTGTTACTTATCCAATCTGCCAGTCTCTGCTTTTAATTGTAGTGTTCAGTCCATTTACATTTAATGTAAATTATATATAAATTTGGGTCTAAATCTACCATACTTTTAGAGTTATTATTGTCCCCTCTATTAGCTTGCTAGTTATACATGTTTTCACTGTTGTTTTAGTGGTTGCCCTAGAGATTACAACAGGTACCTTAAACTTATCAAAGACAAATAAAAACTAGTATTTTTATCTTTACCTCAACAATACAAGGACTTACAATACTTGATCTCCAATAACATTCCCTTTCTTCCAATGCCCATCCTAGGAGTCGTACACTAGTTTTATCAGGTGTTTTAATTCCATTGATATTTTAAACCCCATAAAACATTACTAGTAGTCTTATACAGTTGATGATCATTTAAGATTTACCCAATAGTTACATTTTCTATTGCTCTTTATTCCTTCTGCCCTCTCCAAGCTTCTGTTCGGACCATTTCTGATCTTGAAGAACACCCCTTAGAATTTCATTCAAAGCAGATTTCCTGGTGATGAATTATCTCCATTTTGGCTTGTAAGAAAATACCTTTGTTTCACCTTGATTTTTTTTTTTTTTTCCCTCGGTACACAGGCCTCTCACTGTTGTGGCCTCTCCGTTGCAGAGCACAGGCTCTGGACGCGCAGGCTCAGCGTCCATGGCTCACGGGCCCAGCCGCTCCGCGGCATGTGGGATCTTCCCGGACCAGGGCACGAACCCGTGTCCCCTGCATCGGCAGGCAGACTCTCAACCACTGCGCCACCAGGGAAGCCCTCACCTTGATTTTTGAAGACTATTTGTATCAGGTTTGGAACTTTAAGTGGCCACGTATTTTCTTTTAGTTCTTTGCAATCTGTCTCTTCTTAAGTTTTTGTTGTTTCTACCGAGAAGTGAGCTGACAGTTTATTGTTGCTTCTTTAAAGTTGTCCTTTTTTCACTGACTGCTCTAAAGAGTTTCACCTTGAATTTAGTTTACAGTGATTTTAATATGATGGGTTTATATGTGGTTTTCTTTGTATTTATCCCATTTAAGATTTACAGCATTTCTAAGTTGATGTCCTTTCATCACTTCTGAAAATTCTTGTTCACTATTATGTCTTCAATTACTGCTCCTGCCCCATTCTCTCCTCTCCTCTGGGACTCCAATAACATATGTGTATACCTTATATTTTTTACTGTATTTCCTATGTCTCTTAAGCTTTTTCACATGTCCATATTTTTCTCTCTCAGAACATCACAGCTTCAGACTGAATAGTTCCTTCTGATTTATATTCCCGTTTACTAATTCTTTTTAGTGGCTTCTAATTTGTTGTAGAACCCATCACTGAGTTGTTAATAGCAGTTATTTTTCAATTCCAACATTTCCATTTGGCTCTTTTTTCAAAAAAGTTTCCGGTTCTCTACTGAAATTCTCAATCTTATCTTTTATTTCCTTGAATATATTAAGCACAGTTATTTTATTTTGTATTTTTTTTGCGGTACGGGGGCCTCTCACTGTTGCGGAGCACAGGCTCCAGAGGCGCAGGCCCAGCCGCTCTGCGGCATGTGGGATCCTCCCGGACCGGGGCATGAACCCATGTCCCCTGCATCGGCAGGCGGACTCTCAACCACTGCACCACCAGGGAAACCCTAAGCACAGTTATTTTAAAGTCAATTTCTGGTAAGCCCATTAACTGGATTCCCAGTGGGTCTGTTCTATTACTGTTCCTCTTGTCTCGTAGCATTCTGGTTATTTTGACTGAATGCCAGACATTGTCTATGGACAACTATATGGAAATTTTGAGGCCTACAATGATGTTCTATTTTTCCAGGGAAGATTTACATTTGTTTCTGACAAGCAGCTAGGGAAACTAACAATCTCAAATTACCTTAATCCAAAAGTGATTAAAATGTCATTAGAGGCTGAGTATCAGTTCCTGTAAATGCCAGTCTACTTATGAGTCAAACTTCTTCCCCAGGGTATGGGGCTTCTGGGTCCCAAATCATGGCCTGAGGGATTACCAAGACAACCCTCCCCTCATTAGCAGGCCCTAACTTATAATTTTTGTTCTACTAGTCCCAGGGATCTTCCAAAAGCTCTGTTCAGCTACTCAGTCCCCTCTTTCAAAACTGATATGTGCTTCCAGGTAAACATACGTCCCAAGCTGGGCTCACCTGTCTGGTTCTTTCTGCTTTTAGGTCATGGACCCATAATTCTTCACTGCCATGTAAGCTGTCCAAATAGACTTTTTTCTTTTAAATATTCTGTCCAACTGTTTTGGTTCACAGAGAGAGGCTCTATCTAAATTACCTCATCCACCAATACCCAAACTTGACAATAATTTTTAAAATATAATCATTTAAATATGTTACGCTAAGTGAAATAAGTCAGATATAAAAGGTCAAATATTGTATGATTCCAATTATTTGAAATGCCTAGAATAGTAAAATTCATAAAAATAGAATGGGGAATGGAGGTTGCCAGGGGTTATGGGTAGAGGGAAATGGAAAATTATTGTTTAAAGGGTTCAGAGTTTCAGTTTGGGAGGATGAAAAAGTTCTGGAGATAAATAGCAGTGATGGGTACAGCACAACAATATGAATGTATTTAATGTCACTGAACTGTGCATTAAAAATGGTTAAAATGGTAACTTTTGTTATTTTTACTACAATTAAAAAGATAGGATCGCCTCTTACCATATGATTTCTACACATATTGGGCTAGGCGGGTGGGGAGGTCACAAATCCTTAGCTACTAGAAACCCAAAGCTAGAATTTAACATTACCAGAAAATTATAAACCAAATTTTAAGGCAAATCTATATATATCCCTGCTTGGCAAATAGATTAAAAGGGCAGGCAAAAAAAGATAGTTATGTTCACTTTTTCAACTTGTTCAGTGACGGAATATTAGAAAAAGTTGAGGAAAATATTACTGGAATCAAAAGAGAATTATCTAAATCATTAGATCACTTTTTCCAATATAGAAATTTTAAAATGTGAACAAATTATTTCACTCGATTCTAACTTTCAAGGATTGACAAAGCTGTATAATCTCGGGGCTTCCCTGGTGGTGCAGTGGTTGGGAGTCCGCCTGCCAATGCAGGGGACACGGGTTCGTGCCCCGGTCTGGAAAGATCCCACATGCTGCGGAGCGGCTAGACCCGTGAGCCATGGCCGCTGAGCCTGCGCATCCGGAGCCTGTGCTCCGCAACGGGAGAGGCCACAACGGTAAGAGGCCTGATACCGCAAAAAAAAAAAAAAAAAAGCTGTATAATCTCAAAAAGCTTTCCAAGTCAAGGGGGATGCATATACCTTCATTTAATAATAACTGTTTATTGGATGTCCACTAAGGATGTTATCAAGTTTGGACTTCTTCATAATCCTAATACTTCAAACCCAATGAGCTTGCATCTAGATTAGTGATTTCCATCCTACGCACACCATCCATTTTTAGCCTGATCATAACAGATTAAACCGTGCATGTAAACATCTATACTTCCTTCTGACGTGGCTCAATAGCTTATCTTGTCTATGAAGTCATCCACAACCCTCTTCCCCATCTTCTCAACAAAGTGATCATTCTTTTATGCCCTCACTGTACAATGATTTGTCATAAATGAAACAACTAACTGTACTGTTTTCCTTATATGCATAATATCCCATTTCTTTACTTCATTGCTCTTCAAGGTCAGGAATTATTATCTATATAAAACCTAACTACAATGCCTAGAACATAATAAGCACTCAAGTATTAAGGAGAAAAATGGTAGCTTTTCATATACATGTATATAATTTGTACATACTCAATTTTACAAATAAATGGTGGGTCATTGTTTTTAATGGCTCTTAGTACAGAAAGTTTAGATGTTGTTTAATGAATTATACTAATATGTTTCTACTAAGAACAGACTGATAACCATTAAGAAATGAAAAAAGGTACTCTGGAATGAAAAGAAACCAATTATTTATTAGATTTATTCTTAGGTACTTTATCATTTTTGTTACTTTAAGCAGTATCTGTATAAAATTATATTTTCAATTTGCTTATCGGTAGTTCTAGAAAAATGCTACTGATTTTTTTTTATTATTAACTTATTTATTTTTATTATTTATTTTTGGCTGTGTTGGGTCTTCGTTTCTGCGCGAGGGCTTTCTCTAGTTGCAGCAAGCGGGGGCCACTCTTCATCACGGTGCGCTGGCCTCTCACTATCGTGGCCTCTCTTGTTGCAGAGCACAGGCTCCAGACGCACAGGCTCAGTAGTTGTGGCTCACAGGTCCAGTAGCTCTGCGGCATGTGGGATCTTCCCATACCAGGGCTCAAACCCGTGTCCCCTGCATTGGCAGGCAGACTCTCAACCACTGCGCCACCAGGGAAGCTCAAATGCTACTGATTTTTATATACTGATGTTATATCCAGCAATCTTGCTGAACAATCTTATTAGTTCTAATATTTTATCTGCAGATACTCTTGGGAATTTTTTACGTAGACAATTATATCATCAGCGAATAAGGTCAGTTCTGTTTCTTCCTTTTCAATCCTTATTGCTTCTATTTCTTCATCTTCATATTACTAGGTTACCTCTTCTGCAATACTAAATGAAGATGATTAAAGCTGAAATCCTCAAACTTATTCCTGAGTTTAATGGAAATCCTTCCAACATTGAACTATCTTGTAAGATGTTTGCTATATGATTGGATTATTCATCCTTATCAGCTTAAGAAAACTCATTTTTATGCCAAACACGCTGAGAATTATTATGTATGGATTTTAATTTTATCAATGCTTTTTCTGAGACTCTTGTTTCTTACAGGTTTTCTCCTAGCAAATTAATAGGTTATCTAATGTTAAACTATCCTTACATTACTGAGATAAAGAGATAAATCCTATTTGGTCAAGTTGGTGGTCTTTTTATTCCCCCATATACATTGTTGCATTTGGTCAGCTAATATCTTATTGAGGACTCTTATATCTATATCAATGTTCTTAAGTGAAACATGCTTATACGTTTCCTCTCTCAAATGGCTCTTCTATGTCTCAGACATCAAAATTATACTAGCCTCATAAAACACTCTTCTTTAGAACTGTTTGCATAAAACAGGTAATAGCTTGAAGGTTTTTAGATTTTGTTTATAAATGCTCTGGATGCCCTCCTTTTTTTTTTTAATTTTGTGGGTAGATTATTAACTACTGATACATTTTATGATTGAGGTCTATTATATTGCTATACTTTTCTGCCAGGTGTGGTAAATTATATTTTTCTACAAAATGGCCCATTTATTACTATAAAGCTGTTCATAATATTATAATTTATTTCCTTACTATAACTATAGTGACATCTCTTTCCAACCCTAATATTGTTTATTTATAACTTAATTTTTTTGTTTGATTCTGCCAATTTATTCAGGGAAGCAGTTTTTGTGTTAATAATTTCTATTTATTAGTTACTTTTTCTTTTATTTTTAGTATTTCCTTCTGCTTTTTGGGGTTTGCTTATTATATGCCATTAAGATTTGTCCATCTACCTAGAGGGTACCATGCTGAAAAAGTCAGACAAAGAAAGACAAATACGCTACGATTTCACTTACATGAGGCATCTAAAAAACAAAACAAACAAACATGACAAAACAGAAACAGATTCGCAGATATGAGAATAAACGGGGGGACAGGGGGTGGGTGGTCCATCTACGGACAACTTAGACATCCCACAGGTTTCTATATGTAATATCTTGTCATTCAGATCCAGGTTGGTTTTTCTTAATTTTTAAACATTTTCTAACCTTCATAATGATTCCATCTTAGTGTCACAATTTATTTAGAAGTGCGTTTTTTTTTTTTTTTTTTTTTGCGGTATGCAGGCCTCTCACTGCTGTGGCCTCTCCCGTTGCGGAGCTCAGGCTCAGCGGCCATGGCTCACGGGCCCAGCCGCTCCACGGCATGTGGGATCTTCCCGGACCGGGGCACAAACCCGTGTCCCCTGCATCGGCAGGCGGACTCTCAACCACTGCGCCACCAGGGAAGCCCCTAGAAGTGCGTTTTTAAACTGCCAGTATTTTAAGAAACTCTCCATTTGTCAAAACTGGAAGTCATAGGATAGTTTACTTCCCTTATGAATAAAAATTTCAGTATTTCATATGGAAATTTCCTGACTTACACAGATTTCTAATTTTTTTTTTCAGTTGAGGTATAACTGACATATAACATTATATTCATTTCAAGTTTACAAATAATGATTTGATCCAATTATTTTTAAATATTCATTTTATTTTTTGCCAATATTTAGATACTTTTAGGTTTGGTCATCAGTGTTACCAAATGACCAATTCACTGAATTTACCAAAAATTTATTTTACAGCTACTAGTTCGGAATGTTGTGTTTAAAATGTTCGATAATTTCTACAAAGTTCTAGTCGTCCAGTTTCCAGTTTTTCTCTATAGTAGCATCTTAGGAAGTATTCAATTTGTCTCTGGCCTAACTCACCGCTGGGACACTTTGCTGGAGGAAAGACAAAGGGGAGAGAAAGTACTCAGAACGACCTGGATACCCCCCAGGGAGAGAGGGTTCTTGGTACAGAGACTGGAGACCAGAGAAGGGCTGAGCAACAGGCACAGAGAGCAAAAGGAGGGAGGCTAGGGAGGAGAAAGAACAGGGTAGGGGGCGAGGGCACAGGAAAGAGAAGGGAGCCTGAGAGGACAGAGGGCAGGCTGGGACAGTTAGTACTAATAGTTACACTTGCTAAATTCAGTGACCTGCCTTTCGGCAAACTGATTCAGGTCTTTAGAAGTTCCTCTCCAGGGGAGCAATGCATTTGTTTTTGCCAGGTGCCCTAGGAGCTTCACTGGCCTGCAACCAGTACTGGTTAGTTTCTCGACTGGAGCTGTGTAAGTGAAGTTGGAGGTTCCCATTTTTCAGAGGAGCTCCTAAACCAGCTCAGACAGAAACAAACTCCTTTGCCTACCTGTGCTGATTCGGAAGATTTTTCTAAGTCCTCTTTTTATGGTGTGCAGCCCCTTGAAGAGGCTCAGCTTTAGGCAGAGATACTGGTTTCAAAGCCCAGCCTCTCACAGGCCACAAAATCTAAGTCCCTGGATACTACCAGTTCATAATCTCCATCCCAAAACACAGGGCTGCTGCAGCATCTGGCCACCCCACACTACACCACCCTGTCTCCTAGTGGAAATGCAGGGACCTACCTTGTAAGAACTCAGCTGGAGATGTGTTACATTTCCCCTGCATATGTTTAACGTTGGTTGATTTTACCATCTTACCAGAACCAAAAAAAAGTATTCTGTAAATCTGTTCTTTATAAAAGTTCTCACTGCTATTAGCATGTACTTAATGCTAGCAAGACCCTATTTGTATTTTCCTCTATCTACTGCTCCTGATCTGTTAAGGCTCAAGAACTCGAGTAATCAGATAATCCATTCTCCTTTCTAAGAAATCCAGAGCAGGGAATCAGTAAAAGCTTAGTTGTCATGGCAGACATGAATTACAAAAGCCTAACTATTCCGTCAACCTTAATACCTACAATTTTTCTATCGTATATGAATTTAACAATATTTTATGAAACTACTTACATTTTGAACTCTTTACTATAATCCCAAACCCCATACCTTTGGTGGGAAATGAATTCCTTAAACACACTCTGCTACTTAAGTGTATTTCACATTTTAGTTTGTCTTCAATTTACTTTGGATTCCAAAACCTAGCTAGTTTGAAGGCCAAAGCATCTAAAGAATATTCATAACTGAAAAACTCAGATTTATATTCTTGAACAATTAGTTCTAAATCCTCATCTAAATTCAGGCTTTATAAAAGGTGGAGAGGGTGGGAAGGCAAACCTATATCCTTTGTCCCATAGAAACTCTTTTGTCTATAATTTTAAAGTACTTCTTTATTTTACTGAATGTATCAAGTCCTTGTGTAATACTAGATAACGTTAAGAATTTAATAGACCCTTACCTGATGGTCCTGAATCTTCCTGCCCACCACTCTGAATGTGTTGTTGCCTGTATGATGATATATATGAACTCTGCTGAACCCGGTTGAACCACCAGCTGGCACCCACTTTTTATTGGCATCATCGTAAACCATCACAGCAGCTCTTGCCTGACAGATACTCTGTTCACTGGGGTGGGGGGGGAAGAAAAGCAAACTTTTAAGAGACTTAAAATATGCTAAGCTTCCCACATAGCCATATAAACCAGAGTTAGCTAACCGAGCAGTTGGTCAACAATTAGTGCTTTACTGGGTGCTAGAAACAGAAACAATGAACAAGACAGAGGCTTCCTGCTCTTATGGGTAGAGTCTGATGGGGAAGATAGACCAAAAAATGAACTGTAATGAGGGACCAGAAAGAGATCAGGATCCACAAAGAGCACTTAGATAGAAGAAACATTTTCTTCTAAATCTGAGGATCTAATAAACGCATTAAATTGAATATAACTACAAATATAAATTAATCATTATTTAACTGTATACATATGTTTATAATATTGGTGAACTGTTTGTGATTACCTCTCTTTACTGGCAAAATTACTTTTATCATCAGGCTTGCTTCAAGGTCTATATAACAAGTTCTGCTAGGCTCTTCTGCCCCTTGAGATATGGAGTGGTCACTAGCTATCAATGGACAGCCCAGTGACTGAGACAGTCAGTCCCTGACTCTCCACTCAGGCAAGATAACATCTTATGTTTCAAATTTCTTCACTTAAAAATGAAGAAGTAAAATAAGATGATTTCTAAGGATTCTTCTAGATGTTAAATTCTAAGCTTCACAAATAAATATTGAAGAAAAGAAGACCAATTCCATGATAGAATCTTTAAATCTCAGCTTCATCTCAATTATCTGTTACCAAGTGAAACTGAGATACATGAATAAATAAAATGTAGAGATGATCTTAATTCTATATTAAGCAATAGTTTCATCTTTCAAATATATTCCAAAATAATACTGGGCAAAAAAGACTGATTGGAATTTTACTTTATTTTATACCATATGTTATTTTTTTTAAAATGAAGTACCAAAAGTGAACTACAGAACAGGTATAGTAACTCCATGCTGACTATTAACCGAATTAAAATGACTCAGTCTTCATATAGAAGACTTATCTTGATGCTTGCTTAAGCAGCTGTTAATGGAGATGCTAAGTAGCTCATCCAACCCCATCTTTTAACGAAAGCACTGCTCATTCCACCAATTTTAGCCTTCAAGATTTTAAACAGTAAATCATGTGGGTCCTTCCCCAACACCCTGGGAAACAGTCGCTTTCATGCCCTCCCTGCTTACCCACACTTCTGGCCCATCTCTCAACAGTGTATGCATGTGCTTTACTAGACTTGTTGTGTGACTTGATCTCTCAACAGTATATGTATGTGCTTTACTAGACTTGTGTGACCTGATGACACCTAAAGAGGTCACAGCACCGGACAATAAACCCACCCCGAACAGTGGGGTTATAAACGCTTGTAATTTTCCATTAGCTAAATCTTACAAAAACTTGTAACAATACCTGTGCAGCACAAACACTGAAATAAACCCAGTGGTACTGTCTAAATTTTTATGCTGCACCGAATTTTTTTTAGTAAATTAGTTCTGGGAGTAAAAACGAGGCAATGACTAAAGCTTGAATTATTTTTAAAAGCTTGATTAAAGAGCCTTTGTCAGCACAGCAGTTGAAATCTCTTCAACGCTCACAACAAAAATACTTGTTAAGGGACAAAATTTACATAACCCTATAGAAAGAAACAAGCTAAGGCAAAGTGCCTCTTACAGCATACAATCCAAGAAACAAATTTACTAACTGTAAATAACAACTCAATAAACAAATCTGTAAATTAATACAGAACAGTATTTTCCAGTTCAAAAATTAATGTTTTTGGACATACACGATGTTTCCCCAAGGTTCAAGAAATAATGTCTCTTCAAGAAGTTCCGCTGGGATCATAGAAGCTAAAGCAATAGTTGAACCCCTATTTTGTAAATCAGGTTATTCCATGCCTCAAAAAAAAAAAAAAAAAAAAAGATACACAGGAAATCTAAAACCAGGAGAGTTAAATAAAATGTCCCAACTTTCTCCTCCACCTTTTTCTTCCTCATTGCTCTACA
Source organism: Phocoena sinus (assembly GCF_008692025.1). Lineage (NCBI taxonomy): Eukaryota > Metazoa > Chordata > Mammalia > Artiodactyla > Phocoenidae > Phocoena > Phocoena sinus. The sequence continues at coordinate 163,233,040 of NC_045763.1, read as the reverse complement.
GTGGGATGCCGGAGACATTCCAAATTACTGAAGTACCGAGTTAACTGAATAGCTCTGACTAATGCTTAATTATTCAAGATATATACAAACCACTTAGTCAGCAAGCAAATGTCTAGTCACTTCAATTTCCCTATAACCACAGAAACAAAGACACCTCTAAATGAACGTATCAAAGCAGCCAAGAAAGGCCAAAAATACAAAAACTGGTTGATTAGTTTTCTAATGAAGATGAAAAGAAATCTTCAAACTGAGATGTTAAGGATACAAATCGAACTCTAAACAAAACCAAGAAGCACCAAAAGAAGCCAAGGTTAAAGGGAAGAAAAAAATAAGATGTGGGTAAGAGCTGAAGTGTTACTGGAGGTATAGTCAGAGCCACACAGGTTATGCAGCAAGCTGTGAAGATACACGCTAAGACCCAAACAACCCTGTAGTTCTACAAGGCATCCGGCACTCAGAGAAGCCAAATCAAGGCCCAGCCAGGAAGGAATGGCACTGTCCAGTGGGCTCTTAGCGACCAAGCCAAGTCTTTCCATTCCTTTCCACACACCTGAGGACCTCTCCTCAACTAGAGACACACATCCTATGGTATAACAAAATATATTTGGTCTTTGTCAGGTTCCTGGAACAGAGCTCCTAAAACCCTTGGCGTCTCCTGAGCAGTAAGAGTGTCTTTGGTATGCTAATGAGATTACTCTAGGCTTCCATACAAAGCCAAGATCAGAGGGTAGAAATGTTCAGTCTCACCCCTTCACCACCTCTGGGGAGGAGAGAAGGGCGGGAGACTGGTCTCACTCGCAATGGCCAATGATTTAATCAATCATTCCTACATGATGAAATCTCCGTAAAAACACCCAATCGAGCTCACATCCAGGTGCTGGTTGGGTGGCATGCCTAGAGAGGGCCTAGAAGCTCTCTATTCCTTGCCCTATACATCTCTTCCACCTGGCTGTTTCTGAGTTGTATCCTTTATGATAAACCAGTAATGGTAAGTAAAACACCTTCCTGAGCTCTGGGAATCATTTTAACAAATTATTGAGCCTGAAGGGGAGTCTTGGGAACCCCCGAATTTGTAGTCACCCGGGCCTAAGTGTGGGTAACCTAAGTACCCCACTGGCAGTGCCAACTAAAAACTGTCACTTCCCATCTGGTTCTCACTAAGCCACTGGAGTCGCTGACCTTCAACACCCGGTGAAAGGAGTTCGGGGCGGAGATCAGGAATGAGGCGCTCTGCGCTCTGGGGAAAACTGGCAGAACAGGCCTTCAGACAGTTAAGAGATTTTCAGAAGACTTTACGAGCCCAATTTCTTGCATCTTCTCACATCTAGAAAAGCACTAAAATCATTAACAGAGACATCTGCTCCTCGTGACTAGCAGCAAGCCTCTGCCAAAATGTGTGCTTGACTGATCCTCCTTGATCCTCCTTAGCCAAAATCACACAGATACTGACCTCCCCCTTATCCTTTCGGAACAGTTCCCCAGAGCTTTCTGAGAAGCTGTCTCCCAGGCTATAGTTCCCATTTGGCCCCAGATAAAACTTACTCACTACTTAACTCACTACTGTCACGTTGTAATTTTTTTTTGCAGTTGACAGCAGCCAGGTCTAAGTGGGAGCAGTCTTGTGGGACTGAGCCCTCAACCTATGGCATCTTGCACTAATTCCAGAAAGTCAGTGTTTTAATTCAGTTGAATTGTTGGACACCCAGTTTGTATCAAAAAAATAAGAGAACAGGGCTTCCCTGGTGGCGCAGTGGTTGAGAGTCCGCCTGCCGATGCAGGGGACACGGGTTCGTGCCCCAGTCCGGGAAGATCCCACATGCTGCGGAGCGGCTGGGCCCGTGAGCCATGGCCGCTGAGCCTGCGCATCTGGAGCCTGTGCTCCACAACGGGAGAGGCCACAACAGTGAGAGGCCCACGTACCGCAAAAAAACAAAAAAAAGAGAGAACAGACTGTTGATTTGAGAAGAAAACTCCCACTCAATATACCAACTCCAAATTACAGGTATGCACAAAATAAGCTAGTGGTACCCAGTTTTGGATTTCACAAACCCATAAACTTCAAAAACCGACTGGATGAATCAGTACAGAACAGGGTTGACAGTATTTTGGCCTACTTGCCAGGTAGGAGATTTCAGGGTAAGGTAGGGGACCACCATAACTTACTAAAATGAAGATATTTTGGAACTTAAAATCTCAAAATAAATACAATGTAATATACTATAAATATAATAATTAGCTTTCCATACAATTCTCTACATTGCCCACTTTTTTTTTTCTTCCATTTCTCCCTGGCCCAGTGAAATACTTATAAGCCTGCCTGCTTTATATGTATGACTATATGACTGGCCTGAGTCACAACAGAACTGCCTGTACGTTGGTATCTATACAAGCACCAGAGCAGTGACAGGTCAGCTAGAGGTTCTTCTGGTAAGAATTTCCAACTTTATCTAGGAGGATTTCTAGATGAGAAAGTCAATGAGTGAATTACTGAAATGATGAAATTTCAGAAATTCACGTATGTGCAGTTTTTCAGGGAAAAGTAACATGGAAGGAAGCCAAGATTTAAGAACCACAGCTACTGAAGAGTCAAAAAGGGGAAAAAATTAAAGAAAATAAAGATCTAAACAAGCACAGCAAAAAAGACAAAAATTTTATAATCTTTATATTATCATTCTATCTGAATTATAACAAGGCTCAAAATGAATACCTAGTAAGCCTTCAACATTCTGAGTCAGTAAAGGAAGCACATAAAAGATTAAATTAGTAAATCACTGAGCTGTACTTTTGTGAAGACCAGGCAGTAAATTAGTTATAAACAAAAATTTCATTTTATGACCAAATGCAAATGGTATATGTAATTGATTATACTTCATTTTCCTGATGTTAATTTTGGTTTTTTAAAAAATGAAATATGGCATTAGAAGGCTAAAGACAGCTGATTTTTTTAAAAAGTATAAAAACCATGACACTACAATCCAATTTTGTGGCTTTGTAAAAATTCATTTCTGAATATAGTCAAATTTCCTGAACAGGTATATACGATGGTAGAAAATGCTGGCCCAATTTCATTTTTATAGGTTACCTGTGAATGAAATGGCTCCTGGTATTTAAGCAGAGTAAGGATCCCTTGGCTATTCTTGTCTATGCTGTTTACTGAGATTGCAATAAAGCCAAGTCTTTGAAAATAGCAACTTCCTTTCAAAGTAACCATTACTTGTCAAAGAAAGCATGAATATGCAGTGCCTAGGCACAGAGTAGGCATTGTTTACATTCTCGTTCAGTACATAATTTCATTTAACAAAATCCTACTCAAGAACTGGATCATCAAGATCTGGATCAAATACCATTCCTTCTGTTAAGTCTTTGTGGAGTCCCCAAAGCCAGAATTAATTGCTCCCTCCTCCCATAGCATTCATTAATTTTTCCACCAGGAGGACTCTCTGCGGAGGTAATATCTGAGCCACAGGGAGGAGTTAGGATTTTACTCCAAGTGCATTGGGAAGCCACTAGAGGGCTTTAAGCAGAACATGACTTACACTTTTAAAAGAGGACTCCGGCTACTATAAAGAGAAGGGATTCAGGAAGGTGGCATGGAAAACAAGAATGCAAGCATGAAGACCAGTGTGAGACGTCTGTATGGTGAGATTTGGACCAGACTAGAAATAAAGGAGAGGGAAGCATATGGGATATATATGTCAGAAGCACAGGAGACAGGATTTGCTAGTAAGTAAGACGAAGGAGAAGGGGAAGGAGGGGACAACCAAAGGCAAGAGAAAAATTATGTCACCTAGCATTTTACTGATACTCCCAAAGTTGTATGTGACATGCTATAAAGGATGTCACTACTGGAAGTCATGGTCCCAATTAATTTATTTTTACATACATATAAAAATGTATTCATCATCTTTGAAAAGGAGAATGTCATTTATCTTCGAATGACAGAGCCTAGTCTGCAGTAAGTTATCAAGGTCTATACAATAACCTCTGCTATACTACCAACGACTTAGAGAGTTTATGCTAAGAAAGAGAATTAGCATCTTGTCTGTTATGATACTGAGTCACTCTGTGAATCAAGATGTCAGTTATTCAGAAGATAAAATATTAAGAAAGAAATTACACAAAGAAGTTGGGAATTTTAGGGCTTCCCTGGTGGCGCGGTGGTTAAGAATCCGCCTGCCAATGCAAGGGGACATGGGTTCGAGCCCCGGTCCAGGAAGATCCCACATGCCGCGGAGCAACTAAGCCCGTGCGCCACAACTACTGAGCCTGCGCTCTAGAGTCCGCGAGCCACAACTACTGAAGCCTGTGCGCCTAGAGCCCGTGCTCAGCAACAAGAGAAGCCACCACAACAAGAAGCACGCTCACCGTGGCCGCAACTAGAGAAAGCCTGCACACAGCAACGAAGACCCAAGGCAGCCAAAAATAAATAAATAAAATTAATTTTTTTTAAAAAGTTGGTAATTTTAAAGACAGTATTTCCACCTTATTCTCTGATGTCAAATTTTTTTGCTCAAGCTTGTAATTTTATAACATTTCAAGCATTAAAGAGGCTTAAACATAATTTGATTTCAATTCCGCAATTATTTTTCACACCTGCATTCCATGGCCTCCTAGAGTTATAAAAGATTATGCACTCAAATCGGGACTAATAAACATGTATTTTCGTCAAATAGGAAAGTAAGCAATAAACAGCATGCCCTGTATTGTGTTAAGCACTAGAGGAGTCACAAATAGAAGGCTTTTTCTCTCAGTTCACCACTCTAGACTCTAGCCATCCTGCAAACCTAGGGGTCACACCAGCATCCTCCCTGCCCTCCACCCTGCCAGGCACTCCGTCACCGAGGCCTGTCAATTCTACGTCCTAAAAACGTCTAAATTCATTAATTCCCTTTGCTCACAATGCTCGAAAGCTTTAATTTGGGCCGTCCCTAGTTTCTCATCTGGTTTATTCCAAGTCTCCTAACTGGTATCCCTGACTGAAATTTTACTCCTTCTTCCCCCTGCTTCCAGAGGGAAATTTTTCTAAAGCAAATCTCATCACATCACTGTTCTGCTTAAGACACTCTGAAGACTCATTTCAGGATAAACTTTGGTTTCATAGCATGGCACAAGGGGTCTACTGTGATTTGGCCTCTCTCTTTCGCAACGTTCAGACTTTCTTTCAAATACTTGTAGCATGAAATGTGTACAAGACACCATTCTACCATCCTGCTGCTGGTGGCACATCCCACCACTGGGGGCACATCAGTATTCACTACAGCAATAACAATTACGCCATATTTTGTCCATACATCTACACCTTTGCACATGCCCTGTACCTAACCTACCTGCACCTTTCCTCCTCGCCTAATACTGACGGTTCTGCAGAATTTAGACACAAGTGCCACATCTTCTTGAAAGCTTTTCCTCTCTCCCTCAATATGTAACAGGAACTCACTCTCTGGGTTCTCACAATACACTATGCATATCATGTCTCCAACAACATCATATTAAACCCCTGAAGGGTCGGCATTGTATCTTTTCATCTCTCCTAATTAAGATTTGTTCAAGTACTAACTTGGAAAGTAGTGAGCAATATTAACTGTCAAAAGTAAAAATCCATAAGCTTTGAGTAAGAGCCCCAAAACATGCCAGTGAAAGCTCCCTTTTCTGACTTCCAGTGCCCAAATGGACAATCTCAGACCTTCTCCTTTCCATCTATAAAACATACCATTAGCACTCAAAACACTCAGCTCTGAGCTAGTAAACTATTCTAATCACCCCGCACTCTTCTGCTCCCAGTTAGGCTGTATACTTATTATAAGTCAGCTGTGTTTGTGACCAAATATATTCATTCCAAGTGTACTTGTACTGTAATTATGCAATTTAAATATTATATAAAGGGATACAATGTGAATATATAGAAATTCTATGAAAATTAAGTTCCTATCAAGATGAGTCACTAAAAAATTGTAAGATATACATAAAAGACGGCGGAATCACACAAGTCTAGCACACTGCTATACTGAGAATGCTCTGCATGTATCTTAAGTTCTCTCTCCACTTCAAAGAAACCAAAGCTGAAACTCTGAAGGTAAAACATGGGCATGTTTCAGGAAAGAAAAATAATGTAGACTTCTCATCACCAGACTAACACTAAAAGCTTTATCAAAAAAAAAGTCACAGAATGAACATAATGTAGACTAAAATGCTCTAAGGTACATGTCATTTTTAAGGATACCAAGCTTGAGATCAATTAACCAACCATCATCACCCGTACAGATCACATTACGTACAAAAGCTTCTACTATATGCCACATTTGTGAAATACTAACTGGCTTTTCTCCTTTCATATTCCATCCATAAACCAAAAAACTTGCTAAGAATGGCGGTGGGGGGGGGGGCGGGGGCAGGTGCTGCTTGCTAGAACAGCTAGGTGCTGCTGTCCTGGCTCCCTGATTGAAGGATACGGGAAAACTCTGTGAATGCCACTGACAAACAGCAGATACAAATAAGGCAGCAAACAAACTTATTTTCTGCAAGGCAAGAAAACCATCTGTGAGGCAGTAGCTCCAATAACGTACAAAGGCAAAATTTCCACTAAAGACCACAGAGTTGTATACCATTCATCTCTCTAAGAAATACTAAAAGGTTGGGTTTTTTTTTAATAGCTCTTTATTGGAGTATAATTGCTTCACAATGCTGTGTTAGTTTCTGTCGTACAACAAAGTGAATCAGCCATATGCATACATATGTCCCCATATCCCCTCCCTCTTGCGTCTCCCTCCCACCCTCCCTATCCCACCCCTCTAGGTCGCCGCAAAGCACGGAGCTGATCTCCCTGTGCTATGCTACTGCTTCCCACCAGCCAACTATTTTACATTCGGTAGTGTGTGTATGTCGATGCTACTCTCACTTCGCCCCAGCTTCGCCCTCCCACCCCATGTCACCAAGTCCATTCTCTATGTCTACCTCTAAAAGGTTTTTTTAAAAGGTGAAAAGATCAATGTCACTACTTAACTCTTCATCCCATAACATCTATATTCATGTGCAAAGTACAGCTGTAATCTAGCATATAACAGATCCACAGTCACCACAGAAAATGACCAATATATCTAAAGCAAGATAGCATGTTTTAGAAAACATTTCAGCACATCTGTTGGGTTATCCCATAGGATGAAAAAGTCTCTTTAAAAAAAGGAGAAATCATTAGGTAAAATACTATGTAGAAAAAGTACCTGAAAGGAGGCACTTCCTACATGCAGTTATGCATGTTTAGGAATAAGAGTAAGCTTTTTAAAAAATCTTTATGGTACTATTTGACTTTAATTATGAATACCTCTTATTTGAATAAGTATAGAACATGAAAAATTCTATAAATGTGACTTGGCCAACAAAAAGAACCCCTCTGACAACAATATACCTGGAGAGAGAGGAATAATACAGAAAATGAAAATGCGACTATTTTGATATTCTTAGAACCACAAGAGAGAGGAGAAAACGAGAATGGAATTTATAAGGGTTTGTAGAGAGAAAAGAAAATGAAATCATATTGGGCAGGAAGTAAAAAGAGAATTAAGAAACTACTAAGACAGAAAATCTTGGATGGAAACCTGTCTCTGCATGCAACTGGCTGGGCACGTACTGAAGGAGCCCTGGCCTGCTGCCGAGAAGCAGCCCAGGTAAATCAAGCCCTCCTGCCTTTCCTGTGATACAGAAGACTAGTTAACAAAAAAAAAAGCAAAACACTATTTTAAAAAAATTAAAACCAACTGCTTCAGGAGACCGTACTCTACAACTATCCATAGATAAATATTTTCAGAGCCTATGTTTCAAAGTACTGCTTAACTGCAAGCACAAAAATCGTAACAAAATCAATGAGGGAAAATCTATTAATTTTTGACTGACTATAGTATTTAGCATAGACTGACATATCTCCAGTTGCAGTCGTAAAGAAATCTCCTTACATTGATAAAGACCTAAAACCCAGAGACAAATAAGTGACATATATAATTAATTACTGAGTCAGGGTTGTGATGATAATAATGATACTAATAATAAAAACAAATACTAATATGAATATAATACTTAAGAAGATCCATACACTGTTCCATGTACTTTGCCTTTATTAATTCATTTATTTATTCAACAACTTTATTTGGTAGATACTTGTTAATATTCCCATTCTACAGATAGGAAATTGAGACAGAGAAGTGAATAAATTTGACCAAACAACATACTGCAGGAAGTGACAGAAATGGGATTCAAAGCAGCAGTCTGCTTCAGAGTCTGGATTTTCGATCACTCTACTTGAATAAGAGAGTTAGAGTCTGCCTAACTACCAATTGTATTAGTTCAATAAAATTAACTCCTCAGAAGTTTTCTATCATTTCTGCATTACACTTCATGTTGTATTTGTTGAAGCTAAGGGAAGGGAATTTGTGTATTTGCTGAAATTGATGTTCTTGTAGAAATAAACCAGGATTCTTTTGAAGACTTCACTAGAGAAAATTATACCTTATACTACTACGAAAACATATCTAGACTATCACAGACTTTTTTTAAAGACAGTACAAAACATATGCATAAAATTAATACTTCAGGGAAAGTTTCCTTCCAATTGAACCTCAACATTCTTCAAAGAATTACATGAAGGCAAAATCTGTGGGAAGCCTTTTAGACATCAAACTAGACACACACACAGACACACACACGCGCATGCACACAAATGAAGACTATGTAACATGATTTTTAAGACAAGTCATATGGTAGAACAGCACCCACCATTCCATTATCTTTAACTACCCTGATTTTGTTACTGTAATGTAACAATTTAGCACTAGAGTACATGAACTCTAAAATATACTAGCTAATATGAGGAATACCACTCTCATTTTTCAAAAAGAATAGGTAAAATGAAATAATACAAGAAACTTTAGTTATTTTCATCCAAGTTAGTATAGTACTGACTAGAAAATTAAGATAAAATTTCAACCTAAAACTACAGAAAAAAGATCCTTTCAGATAAATGAAAACAAAGAAGAGGACTGAATATGAATACAGACTGAACCAGGGGTAACACTATAACCATTTACTAATGTCTTCCCAACTAGATTGGGAGGGGAGGGACTGTGTTTTACTGATATATTTAACAGTAGCTGGTGTTTAGCCCCTACTCAGGAGCTCACTAAATTTCTGCTGAATCAAAGACTTGGTGCAGGATGAAGTGATAATTTAAAAAAAAAAGAAGTACAGTATAAGAAAGCTCCATTTTATGGCTGAGTTCTAGACGGTTAAAGTTGCCAGAAATCTCACCTTAGGTAAGTGGCTAATTTACTGTCGCTGACTTTCCCAAAATTGGGCACACCTGAATTATAATCTGAATCCAAAATTATTGTAGAAAATGTGAATGGTCAGCAGACCTAGTGACATCTGGTGTGGTAGTTTATTTTCTAAAATACCATAAACATCATCATCTTAAATTACAGTAAGTGCACAGAGTTATTCTTTAAACCAGTCATTAAAACAAAATGAAACTTTTTCTTTTTTTTAAAATTATATTTATTTTTGGCTGTGCTGGGTCTTCGTTGCTGCACGCCGGCTTTCTCTAGTTGTGGCGAGCGGGGGCTACTCTTCGTTGCAGTGTGCAGCTTCTCGTTGTAGCTTCTCTTGCTGCGGAGCACGGGCTCTAGGCACGCGGGCTTCAGTAGTTGTGGCACTCGGGCTCAGCAGTTGTGGCTCGAGGGCTCTAGAGCTCAGGCTCAGTAGTTGTGGCTCACAGGCTTAGCTGCTCCTCGGCATGTGGGATCTTCCCAGACCAGGGATCGAACCCGTGTCCCCTGCATTGGCAGGCAGATTCTTAACCAATGCACCACCAGGGAAGTCCCCAAAATGAAACTTTTATGAAACGGTTTTGTTTTTGTTTTTTTTGGTGAAACTTTTTATGAAAACTTTATGAAAAGCTCAGTCTTTCACAAAAAAACCTGTTAACACCATTTGTAACTTGGTAAAGTTTAATGAAACAACTTACTTAGGTATCTATCACTTGTATTTTTTAACTAGTAGAAACCTCTCTTGTCTGCTATAGATCTCTTTTTTCATCAGAATTAAACTTAAAGCTAATTCCTTTCCATGCCCACCTGTGCTAAGCAGCTTCTGAGACAGCCCCCAAAGCAGAGACTTGAACAGATATTTGTACACCAATATTCACAGCAGCACTATTCAGCCAAAAGGTAAACACCAATGTCCATCAACAGGTTAATGGATAAATAAAATGTGGTATATACATACAATAAAATATTATTCAGACTTGGAAAGGAAAAAACCCTGACAAGTGCTATAACACAATGAAGACATAATGCTAAGTTAAAATAAGCCAGACACCAAAGGACAAATACTGTATGATTCCACTTATACAAAGGACATACAGTAGTCAAACTAATAGAGACAGAAGGTAGAATGGTTGTTTTCACGGGCTGTGGGGAGGGAAAGAGGGGGAGTGACTATTTAACAGGTACAGTTTCAGTTTGGGAAGATTAAAAAGTTCTAGAGATGCTTGGTGGTGATAGTTACACAACAATGTGAATGTACTTAAGGCCACTGAACTGTGATTACAAATGGTGAAAATACATAAACTTTGTATTATATATTTTACCACAATTTAAAATATATATAATAGCTTTAAATATTAAGAAAACATGAAAATGTAAAAAAGTATTTTTGTCTGTCAAGCAATAAGACTGTATTTATTAATCCCACTTGCATTTGGTTAAAGGTTATGTCTTAATACAAGTCAAAATTTTTATGTTAATAAAGAAAACACAAACAGTAACATTGTCTAGAACTAATCCAACGTGTTACAACGAATATTTAAAGTTTTGTTATGTCTTGTTATTTGAGATGCTTTGCTACTCTTATTTCTTTTTATAAGACAACTCTTTGGGCTGCACTGACCACCATTAGCTTCCTAGTTATAAACTTTGGTTTATAATTTCTCCCTGCTGTTTCTGGCTCCTATTACAAGTATAATTATAAGAAATAATTTGCATCTTCTTCCTTCCTCCCAACCACAACAAAAAAGATGGTTCCCAATGATCTCCACCACCTGGTATTCATGCCCTTGTGTAATCTCTTTCCCCTGTGTGTGGGCTACACCCATCAACTTGCTTCTATTCTATGGCAAAAGTTATGGAATGTCAGTTCCAGGGTTCATTTACAAAAAGACTGTGGCTTCCATCCTGTGGGAAAGGCTGGCGTGACAGGCCAACTGTGGGGAGGAACTGAGGCCCTCGGTCCAACTGCCTGCAACTAAATTCAATCAATAACTATGTAAATGAGCTTAGAAGATCCTCCCCCCACCCCCCCACCCCCGTGATGACTTTGGTTAAGACTGCAGCTCTGGCCAACACCTTGACAGCAATTGTTGAGAAACCCTGAGCCAAAGGACCCAGTTAAGCTGTACTCAAATTCCTAATCTACAGAAACTGTGTGATAATAAACGTGCGTTGTTTTAAGCCACTAAATATTGCTGTAATTTTATTGTGTTGCCATAAATAACCAATACAGCACCTCCACACATCCTCTTGCCTGTCCCCCAAGATCTTAAATTTCTTTCTTCCCCCAGTATGTTAGTTCCAGGTATACAACATGATGATTTGATATGTGTGTGTGTGTGTGTGTGTGTGTGTGTGTGTGTGTGTGTATATAGCAAGATGAACACCACAGTAAGTCCATCACCACACACTTACAATTTTTTTTTCTTGTGATGAGAACTTTTAAGACCTCTCTCAGCGACCCTCAAATATACAATACAGTGTTTTATGTAAACTTAAAAGCCAAGACAATCTCTATTTCACATGCCACATAGCACTTAGCACACAATAAACAGCACACAATCAACAGGCTCATATCTTCTATCTACACACTTATCTTTATTTTAAATTGATCTGAAGTTTTCAAAGATTAACTCCCAGTGCACCAGCAAACCTAAACCCTCATTAACAGCATGATAGCTCACAAAAGTAAGTATATTTAGAAATGGTCAGTGACAGAAGGAAAAATACGGGTAAACACTTCACTTGGCAACATGTACCTTCCCTAACCTAGCAAATCCCCCCATTAACAAGAATTGAAGCAACTGATTAGAGATTTCACCTGTTTCCTGAAGTTTTCTGCCTCACATTATTTTCATCAGGTTGTAAAAACTATAAAAGGTTCGATTCACCAGAAAGATACAACAATCATAAATGTGCAGGTATCTAATTAGTTTCAAAACACATGAAGCAAAAACTGAATTATTATTTTGCAATATATCACTGCATCAAATCAACGCCTTACACTTCCACAATCTTTTTTAAAAATTTTATTTATTTATTTATTATTATTTGGGGGGGGCTGTGTTGGGTCTTTGTTGTTGTGCACAGGTTTTCTCTAGTTGCAGTGAGCGGGGGCTACTTCTTCGTTGCAGTGCGCGGGCTTCTCACTGTCGCGGCTTTTGTTGTGGAGCATGGGCTCTTGGCGTGCAGGCTTCAGTAGTTGTGGCTCACGGGCTTAGTTGCTCCGCGGCATGTGGGATCTTCCCGGACCAGGGCTCGAACCCGTGTCCCCTGCATCGGCAGGTGGATTCTTAACCACTGTGCCACCAGGGAAGCCCCTTAGACAATCTTATATGTCAAGTTTATCTCAATAAAACTGGGGGGAAAAAACTGACAGAATTAAAGAGAGAACAACGCTTCCACAACATTAGTTGCAAATCTTAACACCACCTCTCAGTTAACTGATAAAACTGGACAGTAACTGATAAAACTAGACAATAATTTATAAAGTACATTAAAAAATACTGAACACTTGGGCTTCCCTGGTGGCACAGTGGCTAAGAATCCGCCTGCCAATGCAGGGGAAACGGGTTCAAGCCGTGGTCCGGGAAGATCCCACATGCCCCGGAGCAACTAAGCCCGTGCGCCACAACTACTGAGCCTGCACTCTAGAGCCCGCTCGCCACAACTACTGAAGCCCGCGCACCTAGAGCCTGTGCTCCGCAACAAGAGACGCCACCACAATGAGAAGCCCGTGCACCGCAACGAAGAGTAGCCCCCACTCACCACAACTAGAGAAAGCCTGCGTGCAGCAACAAAGACCCAACGCAGCCAAAAATAAATGAATTTATTTTAAAAATACTGAACACACAGAAAATCTGAAAACTATTAACTACTATGACTTAATTGACATTTAAAAAGCATTACACCCAACAACTGCAGAATATACATTCTTTTCAAGTACACACAGTATGATCACCAACACAGATGATATACTAGACCATCAAAAAATTCTCAATAAATTTAGAATAACTGAAAGCATGCAAAGGATATCCTCTGACCACAATGGAATTAAATTTGAAGTTAACCATACTAGGATACCTAAAAAAAATTGGGGGGGAGGGGTGGTAAAACACACTTCTAAGTGATTCATGGGTCAGAGAAGAAAACACAAGAAAATCAGAAAATATTTCAAATTAAATCATTATGAAAATATGACAAAAATCATGAGATGCAGCTAAAGCAGTGCTTAGTGGTTAATTTAGAGTTGTAAATGCTTATATTAGAAAATAAAGGTCTAAAACCAAATATCTAAGCTTCCCTCTCTTAAGAAGTTAGAAAAGAACAAAGAAAACCCAAAGGAAGTAGGAGCAAGAAAATATTAAAGAAACCAGTGAAACAGTAAGAAAAATTAAAATTTCTAGCTAAACTGATCAAGAAAAGGAGAGAACACAAATTACCTATTATCAGGAATGAAAGAGGCCTTATCACTACAGATTCTACAAATGTTAAAAATAATACTAAGGGAATTTGATGAACAGCATTATGCCACCAAATCCGACAAATCAGATGAAACTGGAAAAATTCCTGAAAAGCAAACTGACATGAGAAAAAATCTAAATTACTTTATCTATTAAAGAAATTATACAGCTTCCCACAAATAAAACTCCACACACATGGTTGCTCTAGTGAAGTGTATCAAATATCTAAGGAAAACACAGCATCAATTTTATAGACTCTCAGAAAATAGAAATCATTTCCAGTTTGTTTGATGATGTCAGCATGACTCTAATACCAAAACCTGACAGACATTACAAACAAATAAAATGACACTGTCCTTCCATGATACAGATGTGAAAATTAACAAAATATTATCAAATCAAAATTAGCAATATATTTAAAGAATAATTAAATATTGTTTATCCCAGGAATGCAAGGTTGATTTAACATTTGAAAGCCAAAGTAATTCACTACATTAACAGAATGAAGGAGAAAAGCTGTGCATTGCAAAAGATGCAGAAAAAGCACTGGATAAAATGGATTATCTGTCATAACAAGAGCTCTCAGCAAACTAGGAACAGAAGGGAATTTCCTTAATGTGATAAAGAGCATCTACAGAAATAGCTATAACTAACATTATACTTAATTGTAAAATACTGAACTCCTTCCCCAAGATCAGGAACAAGGCAAGAATGCCCTTCTCACCATTTCTATTCAACACTATAGTGGCACTCCCAGCTTTTGCACCAAGGCAAATAAATAAATAAAAGATCAGAAAAAGTAATGCCCTCTAATTGCAGATAACAAATATTTATATAAAAAATCCTAGCAGGCTTCCCTGGTGGCACAGTGGTTAAGAAAGCACCTGCCAATGCAGAAGACATGGGTTCGAGCCCTGCTCAGGGAAGATCCCACATGCCGCGGAGCAACTAAGCCCGTGAGCCACAACTACTGAGCCCGAGTGCCACAACTGCCGAAGCCTGCATGCCTAGAGCATGTGCTCCACAACAAGAGAAGCCATCCAATGAGAAGCCCGCGCACCGCAACAAAGAGTAGCTCCCGCTCGCTGCAACTAGAGAAAAGCCCACGCTCATCAACAAAAACCCAAGGTAGCTAAAAATTAATTAATTAATTAAAAAAGAAAAAAATCCTAGCAAATCCACAAAGCAGCTACTGTAACTAATAAGTGGATTTAGCAAGGTTGCAGGATTCAAGTATTTGACTTAGGAATAAATTTAATATCAGATGTGCAAAATCTCTACACTGAACATTATAAAACATTGGTAAGAGAAATTAAAAACAACCTAAATAAAAAGATATACCACGTTCATATATTGGAAGACTCAATATTGATATGATATAAAGGCTCCCTCAAATTAATCTATGAATTAAATGCAATTCCAATGAAAATCCCAGGAAGCATTTTTGTAGAAATTAACTGAGTCTAAAATTCATATGGAAATGCAAAGAACACAGAATATCCAAAACAACTTTGAAAAAGAAGAATAATGTTAGAAGGCTAACACAATCTGATTTCAAGACACAAAGCTATAGCAAACAAGAGAGTATGGTATTGGCTTCAAGATAGACAAATATATCCATGAAACAAAATAGAGTCCAGAAATATGGACTGATTTTTTTTTTTTTTTTACAAAGATACAAAGGCATATTAGTGGAGAAAAGATAGTCTTTTCAGTAAGTAGTACTGGAACAACTGAATATATACATCTCAACCCAGACCTCACACCATACAAAAAAATTAATTCAAGATTATCACAGACTTAAACATAAAAGCAAGACTCAAAACTTTTAGGAGGATACATAGGAGAATATCTTCATGAGTTGAGGGTAGGCAAAGGTTTCACCAATAATCATAGAAGAAAAAAGGAGGAAGGTTAAAATTTTCTCTCATTAAAAATGACCTTTAAAAAATGCATATGTATGGTATATGAATTATATCTTAATAAAGCTGCTATAGAAAGGAAGGAAAGTAGGGAAGGAGGGAATTAAGGCC
This sequence comes from Phocoena sinus, assembly GCF_008692025.1. NCBI lineage: Eukaryota > Metazoa > Chordata > Mammalia > Artiodactyla > Phocoenidae > Phocoena > Phocoena sinus. Next base: position 163,217,233 of record NC_045763.1, on the reverse strand, counting down.
GAGAGGGAATTTCCATATAGGCAAGGCACAGATGAGAAAAAAATACTTGCAAAACATAAATCTGAAAGGTATCCAGGATGCTTTTTTAAAACTCAGCTAAACAATTAAAAGACAACCAATAAAATATTGGGCAAACAATGTGAACAAATGTCACAAAATGTGATATACAAACGGTCAGTAAATCCATGTAAAAGTGCTAAACATCATTAACCATCAGAGAAATACAAATTAAAATCACAATGAAATGTCACTACCCATCCACCAGAAGAGTTAGAATGTGGTGCAACTGTAACTCCCATACACTGCTAACGGAAATATAAAATTGTTAAACAACTTTCAAAGATGATTTGGTACTTTTTTAAAATAGAACTTACTCTCTGACCCTTCAACTGCAATGCTAGATATTGCCAAAAACTAGAAACAGCCCAGGTATCCACAAATAGAATGGATAAATTGTATATTTACACAATGGTATATGACAAAGCAAGAAAAACAAACAAGAGATACATGCAATAACACAGATGAATAGCAAAAACATACTGTGAGAGAAACCTTATACAAGAATGTGTATTTTATGATTCCTAATAGATGAAGTTCAGGATCAGGAAATACTAATCTACAGTGGAAATAAATCAGAACAGCGGTTGTTTGGGCAGGGCGGGGGGGGCAGTGAAAATGAGGATGACATGCGAAGGGGCTTTAGGGAACTCTGCCATCACCTCAGGATGTTCTGTACCTTGAAAAAGACTGGGTTACACAGGTGCATGCATCTGTCAAAACTCAGCCAACGGTCTGTGCATTTCACTGTATATATTTTACCACAAAAGGAAAAAAGTTGTATTATGGAAGCCTAGTTAATGATATACATACTGAAATACTTAGGAAATAGTGCACTGATGACTCTTTTTTGAAATTCATAAAAGTTTTATATATATATATATATGGCTAGATGGATAAGTGATAAAGTATTGTAAAATGTTAATGGTAGAATCTAGATGGTGGGCATGTAGATTTTCACCGTTTCAATTGTTCTGTGTGTATAAAATTTTTCATAATAAACTATTAGGGGTTGGGGGGTAAATTAACCAAACGTTCATTCCTGTGTAATGTTCTCTGTAAAGGAGCTAATTATGCACAGACTCAATACCTATAATAAAAATTATGATTATGTAATACGGTACATTTTTTATTTTCAGTAATAAAAAGGAAAGACAAAAGACTGGCATGTTTTATTTCTCCATGTTCATTCAAGTAAGAACTCTAAAATTTTTTAATTGAATGGGTTGAAAAACAATGTGTAGATTAAAATAATCCGTTTGGCAAGTAGTCTAGTGACTAATCCCCTCCCCCTCTCACTCAAAATACACACACACAACCACCACACCACCACGGCTTAGATCAGAGTCCACACCCACAGTTTCAACTAATACCTGTTAAAAAGTGCCAAAAAAGTTATTTCCAGCTGATACTTCTCTTCTAAGCTCTAAACCTATATAGACAACTGCCTAGTATGTATTTCTATCTACATACCACAAGCATAACTCAAAATGCAACCTACTTTCCTCCCTCACCCTATCTGCTCCTATTTCCAATCCCAGGTGAAGGATACCAAAAGCCCTACTGTCTGGCCCCAGCTAGAAACCCAAGTGCCACTCCAGACTGCTCCTCCGCTATCGACCCCACATCAGTCACCAAGCCCTGTCAACTCCACCATCTAAGTCTCTACTAATACCCCCTCCCTCTGTCCCACTGTCACTGCTTTAATGCATTATTTCCCGAATTACTACAGGGCCCTCCAAAATAGCATTCCTACCTACACCCTCTCCGGGTAGAAGCCGGATAATCAGCACTTTCTGAACGGAGATAAGCATCTTAATAGTACCTAGAAAATATGATGTCCTACTATTTCTGCATAAGAGACTCCAGTTAAGAATATTTTAATTAGGACCTTTTACAAAATAGACTTACATTTCTGATGGCTCCACTAATCTCCTTTTCAGCATAAACTGATAAAGACAGTTTATTCACATTACCACATCACTTTTACAGTTAAGACCAGGTGACAGTGACAATCTTAGATTTCACCACAGACAACTGTTGCTAAGCATATACAAATTATCAAAATCATTGATAAATGGACTATACTTCCCTCCCTCCCCCCAAAACAGCCTGTACTTCAACAAGGTTTCAAATTTCTTTCTGAGATCTATGTCATCAGTACTAGATTCTACAGGGCACAGTGTGGGTATCTTTAAAAGTGCTGGAGCATGGGAGTTAAGAGCGGAGAATCTGGAGTTGAACCTGAATCAATTTCAATTTCAGCTCCGACATTTCCGTGCACACACATATGTGACCTTAAACAAGTTGCTATTTAGCCTAAGCCTCCTGATTTCTAAAGTGGAATGTAAGAGTTCCTATGTCATAGAACTGCCGTGAGAATAAAACCATGTACATAAAGCACCTCCAGTACGTGGCACGTGATGGGCACTCAATAATGTCCGCCATTATTTGTATCGGCAGCAACAGCACTTCGGTAAATGAGGACAGCAAATAAATGGGATTCCAGGATCACAAGTGATGGCAACACTACCAAAGAACTACAGTGCACCCTTAACATTTGATGTGCTGACAAACAAACCTAAAGACCCATGGCACGCATGGAGTCATCCTCCAAGCAATACAAGAATCGGAACTTCCCACTCTGCCAGTCTGGTGCACGGACAGTGAGTTTGATGAACTTTCTATCACCTGCATGCCAATGAGACTTTCTTCATTTCTACTCATCCTTGGGTACCTATTTAATTTGGTGGCTATTACAGGCTACAGTGGTTATTTATGGATCTGGGAGTTCATAATAGCCTTGAAATGTCACAAGTGTACTGCCGCAAATGGCTGCTGCTTAGCACATCTCTATGGGACTGCAATACAATTCTAGCTTCATGTTTCAATTTAACTGCTACTGCATGTGACTTAATAAGGATTATGGACTCTTCAAGTCATAAGAAGTTGCTTTTTGTTAATTTTTAATATTTGATTTACAAGTCAACTTAAAATGAGACAAATATGAATATGATATTCATGTACATAGGATACTTAGTCACACTAGGTCAATTATAAACAATGCTTCTCAGGCTTAAAAATAACCACCTAAGGAGCGCACCTGGTTTTCCTATTACCCTAAGGAAACCCTTAATTTCCCAAGAGTATTTCTTGGACATTCATGGTTCCAGACCAGATATTCATATAATTTGGCAAACACATTCAACACTCACCAGCTGCCAAATGTTGCTCAAAACTACTTTTTATAAGCAGTGAAATTCTGCCCTGAAAAACAGTCTGTCCACTACAGCTGGGAAAGCATACTTCTCTCCTCTTTCTCCATATATAGTTCTTCCACACAGACAAGGAATGCAGCCCCTAAATGACATATCACCCTTGGCACATATTAGCTGAATCAAACAAGGTCAGCATACTTTAGTTCTGAGGACTAGACTATGATGACAATCATAAAACAAATATTCCAGAAAAAGTATCTGAAGATTACAGGAGATGGCACACAGTAGGCTTTCAACACACATACCCTAAAGAAGTCTAGGAGCCCTGCAGAGCCTACAGCAAACAAATTTCTTGGAAGTTTCAAACTAAAATATAGTGAATATTTTGCAATTCACTCTGCTACAGAGCCTGTTTCAATAGGATGTTCTCCACAGAAATCTTTCAGCAAAATTGACGCTCCAGGTGGAGAGGCCATGTTTGTCTTATGGTCTGCTCCATACACGAGCACACCGCAGCATGCCCTGGGGAGGGAGACAAGTAACCCAGCAGTCTGAGAAGACGGAAGTACCAAAGAGTGCTGTCAGCGCTACAAGAGGAAGCCTGAACTTCAAGATGAATACCAAAACTTCACGCAAGCGCTGGGAAGTGGAGGAAAATACATAGATGGAAAGTCAGTAGTCACGAGATTGACACGGACAACAGAATAAACATGATAAAAGCTAACAGGGATTTAGGAATCACTAGCATATGATGTTTTGTCACACACTCTGTCAGTGTGTTCTGAAAGTAATTATAGCACAGCGTGATCAAAGAGAATGACTGGCCGTAATCTGAAAACCAGCAGCCCCACTTTTATCACTGGTCTTCAGCCAAACACAAACTGCATGACATTTAAGAAATTCTGAATTTCTTGTTCTGTACTTCTACAAAATGTTCAAACAAGGTGTAATGGTAACCGCTACATTTTATTTTTAAGTTGCCTGACGAGAAGGCCCTAGTGCTGTGCTTTCCTAATAATACCAACAAAGTAGAGTTAATAACAATCAATAGCTGCTTGCAGTGAAGACTGTCCGCTGGAACCTGCTGAAGAAGTAGCCAAACTAATGTGCCTTGAGAATATACCTGCTATTCTTACATAGTATCAGCTGTAAAATTCTCTTTTCAGTCTACCATAAGAAGCAGCTGAAATGAATGTGCATGCAATAATAAATGTTGAGGCGAGGCTAGAAACGCAGAGATTATTTTATCGTGGGAACCAACCACAGGGCTTCACTGGAACATCGCTAGATTCAGAGTTCGTGGGCATTTGTTCTTAAATGGTTGTGCAAAGTCATAAGCACATGCAATATTCTTTATTTTTTCCAATTTGAGTGAGGACATCTTCAAGCAGCGCAAAGTCTGTTTCTGGGATTGCTTCAGGGAAACGACATCATTACAATCTCCTAGATCTTGCTGCTCCACTGGGGCACGGTCTCTCTTCTCTCCATTCCTTTAATCAGGCTATTCCTGAATGTTCAAAAGCCTTCTTTGCCCTCACCATCTTGTTAATTAATTGTTACTGTTCAATCCATACCTTACAGGTCACATCAAAGTATTCTTCTTGGACTGGCCCCTTTCCACACCACCCCTCAAGTAAGTCTGCAAGCACCACAGAACTCCAGGAGTCCTCCTATCACAGCCTGATTCTTACTGTATTATAACAATTCATTAGGCAGTGCACATCCTGGTATAGAGAACAGCATCACCTCTGTCTACAGTGTTAATACCTGAAGTATATTCAAGTATTTGCTGAATGTCAAGTGAGCAAACGGATTACATTGCCCAGCGTGAAACATGGACAACCACGATTTTAAACTTTTTTTTTATTAGCGAACATCTCCCAAAGAAATAATATGCAATTTTGTATTTGAAGTAATGATAAACTTCTCTTACTTTATAGACACCTTTGCTAAAGCATAGTCGGTGAAGGTTAGAACCTAACCTTCTAAATTCTGTATATGTATTTATTTATGCACTAAATAAACACACGGAATTGATACAGTTGAGGGAAAACGGGCATCTAGAAAACAACATACAGTGTCAGATCTATTTAAATAGAACCTTGGGAGCAACTCAATCTTAAAACCACCAAATTAATCATGGCAAAAGATTCAAACTAAATATTTCTCCTCATCAATTAATTTTAATCAGATGAAGTCCAAAACTGAAGCTGACTTAATGAAATATATCTTGACATGAGTAGTTAGCTGGTCACACTTAACTAATTCTTAACAAAATGAGGGGGAAATACTCCCAGCTTTTGAATAGAAAACCTAAAGCCAGTGTTCCAATCACGAAATGCATGACTTTGTCATGACTACTAGGTACCTAAAACAAGGTAGGCATATTCAGAACATTCTAAAGCATGATTTTATACCCATATTCTCATGTGTTAGCTTAATCTTTTAATTTTGTGGCAGCTGACTATCAGCTGGCATAGGACCTAAATCATGATCGTATTTCTCACAGTAATTCACATACATCTCTCCAAGGAACAGCTGTGTAATTCTTAGAGTACATCTAAAAATATAAAGTTCAAAACATTAAATGAATTTCATCTAACATTTAGGAATGACTGAACAAAACAGTCAAACTCAATTCATGTTAAAGGAGTAATTTAGCAGAAGGCAACATTCAAAACGATGAGTAATTCAATTCACAAAAATAAAAAATGTTTATGGGCTACATTTTAATTTTAGAAGTGTCCTCTTTTTTCCTCAAGATATGTAATGCCTGCAACTAAACTTCCAGTATTCTTTTTATTATTATTTCCCTACTACTAAAGAGGATATTCTATTTGGCTAAAAATTTAGAAGACTATAGTTTTCTCAGTATCTTGACACAGTCCTTATTCCCTCCCACAACTTTAATTGAAAAAGACTTTTTGGAAGCTGGCTTATTTTGTCTTTCCTTGACTGACCTCATAAGCCACTTAGCTGCAAAAGGCTCCTGCTATCTTTTAATACGCTTTTCCAGAAGTCCCACTGCTACTGAGACAGAACAGCTATGTCTAAGCACAAAGTACTCCTCACTGGAAAACCCAATTTTCAGATACTTTTCTTCCCTTAGCAACAATCACAATAGGGACTTACTTATGCTAAGCATGCCAGGGAAACCCACCTAACTGATCCCTCTGCCAATCAGACCTGGCACCTGGTCAGCAGAGTCTGGAGGACTCAAGCTGAGTTCAGCCCTCCTGGATCTTCAATTTCCTGATCTCTAAAGTAAAATGGTCCCTGAAATTACCCAAAAGCCGTATTACCAAACTAGGAAGACCACATATAGCCTTGGTGAAGCTTGGGTTGGGGTGCAGGGGAGGGCTGGCTTCAGAAAGTACTTTTCAAAAAGTTTAACTATTCATCAAATAACACTTAAAATATACAATAACAAAAAAAAAGACCACAATTATTCTCTAATTATTAAGCCTAAAAGGAGAGATTTAGCTTATGTATATTGCTCTGAATCAGTTTTAACAGTTTCTAGGAAATATGACTTATTTGGTCTAGGAAAACAGTTGAAAACTTGATCATACAGATAACCATTTCATTTCAAAAGTTAAAGAATAAAATGAGGTGATAAAAATCACATATCAGGTGATACAGATGTAAATTGGGAAGCAAAGGGTTAAAAATTACTGTTTATCTTGCAGTTCCATAGGCTATTCCTCACACACAGCTGCCACCTTAAGACTTCAGTTCTTCTCTAGATATTTAAATGAAAATTAAAATAAAACATTTGACCAGTGACATAAATATGGTACATAAGTTGAACAAGTGGCCACAGCTGCTAGCTGCACTGTTTCTCTCATTCTGATGAGACGTCTAGGTCAGGAGACTTAATTAAATCCCCCTCTCATCTCTCCCCTCCTTTCTGAGACTCTCTTGAAAAAGACAATAAAAGCTCTCCAGTAAAGTAGTGGACACCATTCCTATATGCGGGACATATACCCAAAGTAACCCATTATTTATGTTTCTGTTCTGCCAAGAAATGAATATTCTACCAGTGGTGAAGTATAACAATTTAAACATCAAAACCATGTTAAATCATTACCCATAGGGACTCCAGGTTTTGTAATGGTAGTGCTTTGGAACAACGTAGATACTGAAACAAAAAATAACCGAAATTAGAGGACATTTTGGAGGACATTATACAAATAACCTTTACTCATCAAAAAGGTCAAGCTTAAGAAAGACTGAAGAACATTCCATATTAAAAGAGACATGACAACAAAACCCAACATGCCATCTGAACTGAATCCTGAACCAGAAAAAAAATACACTTGTTTTCTTTTGCTATACTAAAACTGAACAAAATATGAAAAAATAATGCATGAGGCCTACTAGGTATATTCTAATATCACATTCTAATGAGATCCAAATCTGAAATCAACCTGTTTAACGTTTTAATTTAAATGTTTGCTTCTTAATCAGTGGTATTAAGAGTTTACCTCTGCTTACTGTTTTTTTTTCATTATTAATATTTAGTTATATGCTTCTATATGACCTCAATCTTCACAAAACCTCTGCAAGGTCAGTATTCTTAATTCCTTTTTAAAGATAAGGTAACAGGGCTTCCCTGGTGGCACAGTGGTTGAGAGTCCGCCTGCCAATGCAGGGGACACGGGTTCATGCCCCGGTCCGCGAAGATCCCACATGCCGTGGAGAGGATGGACCCGTAAGCCATGGCCGCTGAGCCCGTGCATCCGGAGCCTGTGCTCCGCAACGGGAGAGGCCACAACAGTGAGAGGCCTGCGTACAGCAAAAAAATAAAATAAAATAAAAATAAAGATAAGGTAACAGCTGCAAAGAACTGAAGGAACCTCCCTCAGAGCACCCAGTAGGACCAAAAGCCCCTTTACAAAGGTGTTTATTTAACACAGTAACGTCTCATGTGGTAAAGTTAAAAGAGAATGAAGTTGTTCCACGTACAAGAGTTATTCAATATACTTTTACATATGAGTTTCAAAACTTGAACAAGCAAGAGAGAAGAAAGAAATGAAGGAAGAAAAGGAGGGAGAAAGAAAGAAAAAGGAAAAAAAGGGAAAGACAAAGTATACTCATAATTATAAGAACTAAAAATCCTAAATAATATCCACTTAATTGGGTGAGGGTAAACCTCACCCAAGAACATGAAAGTGTATTAAAATACTTGTCTTATTAGAGAAGGTACAGACGTTGGTAATTTTTAAGAAACCAACAGAAGTAAATAAACAGGAACTTCCCTGGTAGCACGCAGTAGTTAACAATCCACCGGCCAATGAAGCGGACACGGGTTCCATCCCTGGTCCGGGAATATCCCACATGCCGCAGAGCAACTAAGCCAGTGCGCCACAACTACTGAGCCTGTGTTCTAGAGTCCACGAGCCACAACTACTGAGCACGTGTGCCACAGCTACGGAAGCCCATGTGCCCTAGGGCCTGCGCACTGCAACTACTGAAGCCCTCACGCTCTAGGGCCCACGTGCCACAATTACTGAGGCTGCGTGCTGCAACTACTGAAGCCAACACGCCTAGAGCCCGTGCTCTGCAACAAGAAGCCACCGCAATGAGAAGCCTGTGCACCGCAACAAGGAGTAGCCCCTGCCTGCCGCAACTAGAGAAAGCCCGCGAACAGCAATGAAGACCCAATGCAGCCAAAAAATAAAATAAAAAAGTATATAAACAGAACTATGTTTTCAGTTAAGAGCAAATGGTTAAGACATACACACAAAATGAAAATATACCTTTTAAACCAACAGAAGAAAATTCCAGGGCTTCCCTGGTGGCGCAGTGGTTGAGAATCCGCCTGCCAATGCAGGGGACACAGGTTCGATCCCTGGTCCAGGAAGATCCCACATGCCGCAGAGCAACTAAGCCCGTGTGCCACAACTACTGAGCCTGCGCTCTAGAGTCCATGAGCCACAACTACTGAGCCCACGTGCTGCAACTACTGAAGCCCACGCGCCTAGAGCCCGTGCTCCACAACGAGAGAAGCCACCACAGTGAGAAGCCCGCTCACTGCAACGAAGAGTAGCCCCCGCTCGCTGCAACTAGAGAAAGCCTGCACGCAGCAACGAAGACCCACCCAACGCAGCCAAAACTAAATAAATAAAATAAAATAAAAAAAGAAAAGAAAATTCCATCTATCCAGTGGAAAGCAGGAAGAGGTAAGGAAGAATAAAAGGATGGTAAAAGATATAAAGACATAAGAATGCTGGAAGAGCAATCTTTTTTGTTGTTGTTTTTGTTTGTTTTAAAATTTTTATTGGAGTATAGTTGCTTTACAATGGAAGAGCAATATTAATACCCAATAAAAAGGCAAAATTATAGAGGAATGGCAGTTAACAGAATAAGAGAAACAGGAAAATCACCATTTTAAACTACTATAATAATACTTGATTCACGCAAAGATCAGTATTACGGATGCTAAACACTGGAACAGAAGTTGTTGGATATTCACTCAGTCTCAAAGTATCTATCACCCTGCAGATCATTTAATAATTATAAAGAGACAAGGATGCCTTTAAAATGGAGAGATCTGGTGGACACCATCTTAACAAAGCAATCAAACCTAACATCCCAGTATCCAGGAAAAATGCCATCATGGGCCTCCAGATGATGGACTGAAAAGAATACAACCTCACTATGTAATATAATACTCCTGTACCAAAATGTTTAGCCTGAATATACTCACGAAGAAACAAACATAATCAAAATAATGGATATCTTACAAAGCAACTGACTTGGCCTCCTCAAAATGGCAATATCAAGAAAAAAAAAAGGCTGAAGCAATGTTCTAGAATCTAGATCAAAGGAGACTAAAGAGACAGTTTTATTAAATGTAACTGATAAATGGAGAGAAGGGGAGAAGAACGATGAAGAACATTACTGGGGAATTTAAGAAAACCTGAGGGTAGACAGTGTATCAGATAATACTACTATCCATGCTAACCACCTAGAACAAGATAACTGTATTGTGATTTCATAGGAGAGTGCCCATGCTTAGATTCAGGGGTAAAGTGTTGTGTGAGACTCTCACACAGTGCGCCAAATACATGAATATACAAAGAAAAATTAGTGAGAAAGCAAGTATGAAAAAATATTAACTGGTGAATCTACATGAAAAATACATTAATTTTCTTTGTAATATTCTTGTAACTTTCCTAAAGGTATGAAATTTTTCCCAAACAAGTAAATTGAAAGGAATTTTAAAATACAGAAAGAAGTTATACAGTAAGAAAACAAGAGAATAAAATCTATCCACCATAAGGAAACTCACTCATATATATGCCTCAAAATATACCTAACAACTAACAGAACTGTAGGAGAAAAATCAGTTATTCTTTAATCTACTCTGTTCAGAACTGATAGATCAAGCAGACAAAATATAAGCAAAAATACTGAAGTCCTAAACAATCTAATTAGAAGGCTCAAATCAGAAATACACAGAACTCTGCCCCAATGTAAGAGAAAGCATGTATTTTTTCTAGCATATCTAAAACATTTATATAAATAACCATGTATTGGGAGTAAAGGAAGCCTCATTAAATTCCAAAGAATCTATCTTATGGTTATGTTCTGATAATAATTGCAATAAAATGAGAAAGCAGAAAGTAGAAAATAACTATAAGAAACTCCTAAAGTATAATTAAATATTTCATGTTAAAAAGGAAATCAATAAAAATTAAGTAACATTTAGAAAATATGTTTTTCTATATATAGATAAGGCAAAGGCAGAACTTAATAGAAAAATACATAGCTTTAAACACATTTATCAGGAAATAGGAAAGGTTACAAATTTTAAAACCAACAGAGAAAAGCCAAAAGAATAAAAGGAAGGAACTATCAAAGACAAGGGCAAAAATCAATGAAAATCTAGACTAAAAGAACTGAGAAGATTAACAAAACCAAAAGCTGTTTTGGTAAATATTAATAACCCAGATAAAAACTCTAGTAAAACTGATCCAAAAAAAGAAAAAGAAGACCTAAGAGAAGGGAAACAACTGGACAGACTTTTTCTAACAAGGGTAACTAAACCCTGATGAATGTGTAATCTAAATGAAATGCCAAAATTATCACAGGAAAATACAGAGAATCTGAATAGACTGGAAGAAAAACTGATTGAAAAACAGATCAAAAGATTAAGGAGGGCTTCCCTGGTGGCGCAGTGGTTAAGAATCCGCCTGCCAATGCGGGGGACATGGGTTCAGGTTCGAGCCCTGTTCAGGGAAGATCTCACATGCCTCGGAGCAACTAAGTCCGTGCGCTACAACTACTGAGCCTGCGCTGTAAAGCCCCCGAGCCACAACTACTGAAGCCTGCACGCCTAGAGCCTGTGCTCCACAGCAAGAGAAGCCACCGCAGTGAGAAACCCGCGCACCACAGCGAAAAGTAGCCCCTGCTCGCCACAACTACAGAAAGCCTGCGCACAGCAATGAAGGCCCAACGCAGCCAAAAGTAAAAATTAATTAATTAATTAATTTTAAAAGATTAAGGAAAAATTAAGTGGTTAAGAGGAGCATGGGTTCGAACCCCTGGTCAGGGAACTAGATCTGGCATGCCACAACTAAAAGATACCGCAAGCAGCAACGAAGATCTGGCACAGCCAAATAAACTTAAAAAATAAAATAAATATATATATATATATTTAAAAGATTGAGGTAATTAAAATGGCAATGCTCCTCTCCAAAAAAATTTCTGGTTGAGATTGTTTTATTAGGTAAATTTTAAGAAACAGTTTATCCTCATCTAAAGTAAGTTTTTTCAGAAAGTAAAAAAGAGCAAAAGCTGCCTCACTCATTTTATCAGGCTGGTAATCTTGATTCTAAAACCAGATAACACTATAAAGTTACAGGCCAATTCACTTACAAAAGTAGGTGTAAAAAAATCCTAAATAAAATATTGACTAACCAAATCCAATAGTGCACTTTAAAAAAACAAGATTCTCCATATTAAAAGTTGAAAGAAAAAATATATGATTATCTCAACAGAAGAAGAAAAACTTCAAGAAATCAGCATCTGTTTAATAATTTTTATCTTAGCAAACCAGGTACAGAAGCAAGTCTCCTTAACTGGTAAAGGTTATATATACCAAATACTATAACAAATATAAAACAGACAAACTTCATATGCATTTCCCTTAAGTCAAAAGACACTACCATGCTGACTTGCAGAGTGCTGAAGGCCCTGACCAACACTGAGAGAAAGGAAAAAGAAAAGGAAACTTTTAGAAGGGAAGAGAGAAAACTGGCACTGTTGCCAGTGACATCACCTATCTAAAAGAACCAATACAATCCACAAATATCAGAACATCATTTCTCTACAAAATTAATCTATAAATTTAATGCAATCTCATATTCTAGTTGGATTCCTTAAGGAACTCAAAACTTAACCTAAAAGGTCTATACAAAAATAAAAGGTTAACCAACAACTAAATCAACTTTTAAAAAAATAAGCTTGCAGGATCAGACATTAAGACATACTGTTTAAGTTATAGCCACAATAGTAAGAACATTAAGGTATGAGCACAAGAATAAAAGGCCAAACAGAACTGAATAAGAACTTACTCCATGACACCAAAAATTAAATGACAATTTAATAAAGGGTAAAAGGGCACCACAAATCAATGGCCCAAAAAATGGATTGTTTAATCAACGGCTCTTGACCATCCAAAATGAGGACTCTACCTTAAGAGTCATTTTCTCGAAGTAAAAATAAATTAAAAATTTGACAAAACAAACATTTAAAATTAGATATGAAACTCCTTAAAATTTCTAAAGGATTTTTTAAACTACATATACACCTCTTTATTAGAGTTCAAAGTACATGTTTAAGAGCTAGTGAAGAATAACCCCTGAAATGAGTTATTTAAGAGATGGCAATCTTCAGCTCTTACAAAATTATTTTTAATTATACATGAATATTCTATATTAAATTAGAGAATATTGAAAAAAGTATGTCTTCCAATATAAACCTTTGCTTTTCTCTTTCTCCAAAACTGAAATTCTGTTCACCTTTAAATTTAACACTACTATCAAGTTCATTTTCAAAAAGAAAAGGTTGCTATGTTTATTCTACCTCAGCCTCAAAATGTACATAGAGGCATTCATTATAGGCATGCCTGGCTACTTAAGTGCTATGAGTCATGTTTATTTTTCAAAGATAACACTCAGGGAATATCAATCAGAAGGACTGTGAAAAAGTACATTAAGAAAAACATTAGTATTTTCCAAACGTAAAGTTTTAAAACTTAGAGCATTAGCCAATATACAAGATGGTAAAAACAAATCACAACATAAAATTTCACAAATTTAAGTAGCATATGGCTATGGGTTTAAACAGTCAAAATTTTAAATGCTGATCACTTAGGATTGTAAAGAAAAACACTGTAAAAATCAGAAATTTATTATGTAAAACATGAAAGTACTACCCAATAGCCTTTAAAAGATCAGGTTTTAAGGGGTCAACCTTATTCTAAATCTTATTTATTCAACTACATACAATACAATGTAAAACATTTTGTGGGTACTGTTAGTGTCTGTTAGAAACTTCTAATAAGCAAAAACTTGCATATATGTCAAAAAGTCTTAAGTAACAGTACACAGTATGAGTAAAAATAATAACACTATCGTTACACTAAATAAACAGAAACATAAGCTATTTTTAGTGGTAGACATGAAAACCAGAATTCCTTGTCTCTTCCATTTTGAAAACACCCAACTCTTAGGGGGCAATCCAGGCCTAATTAAAGTCCACGCTCTTTCACCATTTTTGGCCAGTGAAGTTACTACTGTTACTTTTTCTTTGGATAATGTCAAATAACTTGTGAGAGAATGGGCAAGTAAGAGAACTGGGAAATAAGGCTTAATACAAGGGAGGGCGGGTGCACTGGATGGCTATTAAACAAAGGAAGGCTGCTTACCAAGCGACTTCTCCACAAGCAATGAATACCAATGTTTAAAAATTATATGTGTTAGAAAACAAACTTATGGTTACCAAAGGGGAAAAGAGGGGGGGATAAATTAGAGGAGTTTGGGATTAACAGATACACACTACTACATATAAAACAGATAAGCAACAAGATTTACTGTATAGCACAGGGAACTATATTCAATATCTTGTATAACCTATAATGGAAAAGAATCTGAAAAAGAACAGATAGACATGTATAACTAAATCACTTTGCTGTACACTTGAAACTATCACAACCTTGTAAATCAACTATATTTCAATAAAAAAGAAAAACAACCAAAATAAATTATATGTGTTAACATAGAACACTGGAATATAGTAATAACAGAATATAATAGACCAAACAGTATAAATCCTCCTTTTTTTTAATTCAGCTAATTAGCTCAAAAAAGCAACAAATACTTGGAAATGGAGAAAAACCAAGATCTGAAAATAAGCATAATTTGCATTATTTAGATAAGCCCTAAGAGAAAAGATTACAAAATGGCTGCAAGCATATACTTTAATCAACATTAACTAGACATCACAGTAGGGACTGTGAAGGGTTAAACAGTTTATACACAATAGGGATGATGTCAGTATATAGTGTTGACTGCTCACAGGGCTAATGAAAGAAAATCTGAACAGAAAAACAATTCCAAAAACATGAACCTGGAGCAGTCAAACTGCTTGTTAATCTTTGAAATGCAAATAGGAAATACTAAATTAAAAATCTAACACACACACAACTTGTTAACAGCGTAACTTATTACTTTGAAAAGACAACAAGAACATTACAAAATAAAGCTTGAAAAAATGTAAAACAAAGTGTTACATCTGCCCTTCAAACAGTCCTGCTATACCACAAAAAGTACTACTAATGATGGCTAAACAGTGAATAAATTATAATCTAATTTTAAAACAGACTGGATACAAAGATCTAACTTTTAAGTTTTACTGGGGAAAAAAAGAAAAGTCACCAGTTTTTCTTAGTATTTAACCAAGCAAGATCTACCAGCCTTCCGTCACAGTTCCTGTAATGTGCAAGCCTTAACTTTCCCAACAATCAAGATACATCCTGGGTGTGCCTATTGTGCCTGTGAGCCTGTGTTGAAACAAAACCAGGTCCAAAGCAAAACCATCATAAACATGGGTCAGTTACTGACTGCTACTAAAAACCACTGGTGAGTTACAACAGGAATCCCTCTTAAATATGGTGTATTTTGTTTTTATTTTTATTAAAGTATTGTTGAGTTACAATGTCGTGTTAGTTTTATTCTGTTTTTAAACTATGATCACAAAATTAGAAAAAGCAAAAGCAACTAAACAGATGTATTCAAGAAACTGTTTTAAGACTAATTACAATTAGCTGGTAACAAATACTCTGTCTTGAAATGAAAAATGATAAATACTACTTAAAATAAATACTACTCTGTATTAAACGCTGAGGGGGTTTCTAGTGAGGAGGTTAGGAATGCCAATAAACAAAGGGCACTGGAATCAAGGATTCTACTCCCACAACCATTAACTAATCTTATCGCTCACAGCTAACACTCCACACGGTACTTACTTACTATGTGACCTGCACTGGATAGGAGCTTTGCAACCACTGTCTCATTTAATTCTCACAATAATCATGAAATATATACTGTCTGTTGTTATTCCCATTTTGCAGGTGAAGAAATGAGGCTTAGAAGTTAAAGAGCTTGCCTAAGATTATAAAGGTACTAAACCATAAAATCAGGGTTCAAACTTGAGCAATCTGGATGTGGTCTTTTAGGTTTCAGCTTCTTCATCCAGGAAATAAAAGGTTCTATTCTCTTTAGTTTAATTAACAAATGGGAAAACAATAACGGAATTTTCAACTTTTACACAAGACAAATCTAGAAGCAATGGAAAAGATATCTTTAAAAAATTAAGAACCCAAATACCCCAATATAAAAATGGGCAATTCACAAAACATTTAGAGAAGCCTGATAAAGATACGGAAAATACTGAGGCTCACTAGACAAAGAAACCCAAGTTAAAACAAGATATCCTTTCAAACTTCGATAATGTCAGAATGGGAAAAGGGCACAATCATATCTTGTTGATAAAGGTGAAAGAAGCATTTTGAAAAGCTGTTTGTCCTTAAACATCAAAAGTCTTTGAAATGTAGATATGCACTAATCAACCAGATTACATTTCCGTAGGTTTCACTTAAGTAAGTGTATTACGTATGTATAAGAATGCTAAACCAACAACTTGTGATGATGGGAAATTTCACCAAGGGACAGACTGTGTAAATACATTTTTAGGTTGAAACTTATGAAACTGCCAGTATTGAAAATCACTTGTGAATAGAAAAGCATATGGTAATTTTAAAAATAATATATGTCTATATTTGAAATTGACATTTCTTGATATTAAATAAGGAAAAAAAAAGGATACACAAAACACAGTATTTTAGGAAAGAAGAAAGACCAATAGAGACTATTTGAGAGGCAACTATATGTCCAGGCACTTTAACAAGCAGTCTTTAATTTCATACAATCACCCTGTGATATACTGTTATTCTCAGTTCACTGATTTGGGAGCAAGTCTTACAGAGGTTAAATAATTTAGGGAACTACTAAGAGGCAAGGCTAAGATTCAAACCAGGCCTATATATCTGACTACGAAGCCCATACTATTTCCACTGGGCTACACAAATACATTCCTTTCTCAAGTGTATTTGAAACAATACTGCTTTCAAAGCGTAAGAGACAATAAAAATATTTTTTAATGGCTGAATTTTATTAATCTCCCCACACCCCCAGCCCAAATTCATATGTTGAAGTCCTAATGGCTAGTACTTCAGAATGTAACTGTATGTGGAGTTAGGATCTTTAAAGAGACAATTAAGGTAAAATGAGGTCACAGACGTGAGCCCTGATCCAATATGACTGGTATCCGTACACGAGGGGAGCGGGACACAGACTAAGGGAAGACCACGTGAGGACACAGCAAGGTGCCACCGACAAGCCAAGGAGAGAGTCCCTCAGAAGAAACCAAACCTGCCAACACCTCAATCTTAGATCTAGCCTCCAGAATTGTGAGAAAATACATTTCTGCTGTTTAAACCACCCAGTCAGTGGTATTTCGTTATGGCAGCTCTAGCAAACTAATTAATACTCTTACCCTGAAAGTACTGAACATCTTAAAAACCTAAACCTCATATCCCCCTTGTATTAAAGAATACGCTCCTTTTAGATTATCCATAAAGTACCAAAAGAGAATGTTTTATAAATGCTTCTAATACAATATTAGATCATTTTTAAAAATACATTATATCTAAGTTTAACCTACTAGAATTACCATATTTTAATAAATTAGTTGAAAAGCATTCACAGTCCATTCAAAAACCTTAACCAATCACAAAACTAGCCCAACATTTATCCAATAAAATAAGCACACATGAAGGTCCTGAGTAACGCAGCGGACCGCCCCGACACAAAGACCAGAGAACGTCTCACCCAAACACCTCATCCTCTCCTTGGCAGAATGGAACGGTGGCATTTCTTTCAAGTCCAACACTAAATAATAAATAATTTTTTTCAAGGCAGAGACCACACACAAACAAAAGAAGAAAGAGAGCTACAGTAAACTACATATACACACATACATACTACTAATTGTAACAAACTACAATTTTGGAAGCTGGAAAGTAAATGGATGAAGAAAACGGAAATTGTCTAGTGAAGTGTTGAGGGTAAGTGCCCAGAAAAAAAGCCTAGAAAAGTTCAGGAATCAGGAGTGGTGTAGGCTGAAAAGAACTGGTCAACACACTATACAAGGAGCAACTCCCAGACCCCATAACGCAAGAATCCCAATCAGACACTCAGTCCTTCACTCTGGAAAGTTTACACTAGGGAGACTACAAACAAAGGCCATTTCTGAAGGAAGGTATAATGGGAATAAAGTGCAAGTCTAAATACTGAATGGTAACTACCAACCACCTACTACCCTCCTCTTCCCCAATGCAGCCACAGAATCTTGGCAGTCAAGTTTATTCTCTTAGGCAGGAAAATCTCTCTGTGGAAAACAAATGCCTAAAAGAAAAAAGACGTACCAACACTGGCAAATGAAGATCTCACAAAGAAAATCAGATCCACTAGTTTACCCTTCAAAGAGGAACATCATCCTATAAGCTGTGCCCATGAAAATACACCTTCCCTTTTACTTTTTCTTTTTTTTATTACTTCTTCATAGGTCCCTGGACCCTTTATACTCTTCACCTCTACTGTACATTTTAGACCAATGTCTTTCCCTTCTTTCTACCCAACACAATCCCATTCATCTTTTTTTACTTTTTTAATAACCTTGACAAAACCTTTTTTTTTTTTTTTAATTTTTGGCTGTGTTGGGCCTTGGCTGCTGCACATGGGCTTCCTCTAGTTGTGGTGAGCAGGGGCTACTCTTCGTTGTGGTGTGTGGCTTCTCTTCTGTGGAGCACGGGCTCTAGGCACGTGGGCTTCAGTAGTTGTGGCATGAGGGCTCAGTAGTTGTAGCTCACGGGCTCTAGAACGCAGGCTCAGTAGCTGTGGCGCACGGGCTTAGTTGCTCCATGGCATGTGGGATCTTCCAAGACCAGGGCTCGAACCCGTGTCCCCTGAATTGGCAGGTGGACTCTTAACCACTGCGCCACCATGGAAATCCCTTTCACTTTAAAAGTAAAAAAAAAAAAAAAGTTTCATATATAAATCTGAAGAGACAGCCAATGACCATCAAACATTTAAGAAAGCCTTTAACTTGAAAAGTAAGAAGCAAAACAGAAGGAGAGGAAGAGAAATTTTAATACAAAAACAAATACATTAAAGCAGGGAACAGGAAAAATTTCAAACTATGTGAGATTAATATCCTCAGACAGAGAAAAACATTCATTGGTGAAATGAGAATGTTATTGGGACTTCCCTGGTGGCACAGTGGTTAAGAATCCGCCTGCCAATGCAGGAGACACAGGTTTGAGCCCTGGTCCAGGAAAATCCCCCATACTGTGGAAGAACTAAGCCCAAGCGTCACAGCTACTGAGCCTGTGCTCTAGAGCCCACGAGCCACAACTACTGAGGCCTCGTGCCACAATTTCTGAAGCCCGCGCGCCTAGAGTCCATGCTCCACAACTAGAGGAGCCACCGCAGTGAGAAGCCCATGCGCTGCAACGAAGAGTAGCCCCCGCTCGCTGCAACTAGAGAAACCCTGCATGCAGCAACAAAGACCCAACGCAGCAATAAATAAATAAATAAATATTTTTAAAAAGAATGTTGTTAAAAGGAACATTCATAAACCAAAAAAAAACTTTTGAAATTAAAAAAGACACTAAAAATTTTAAATTCAATAAGAGTTGGAATATAAAGAAAAGAACAGCAACAACAAAGACAGTAAACGGAAAAAAAAAAGAGAGAAGTTTAAAAGAAAATAAATTAAAAAAATAATAATTGGTTCAGAAGGCCCAAAAACCCCATAACAGAAGTTCTTCCTTTTCAGAGCCCATTACCAAAGAAATAATAAATTTCTTAGCATTGAAGCAAATATGTTTCTAGATTAAAAAGGTCTAGCACTGGGCTTCCCTGGTGGCGCAGTGGTTTAGAGTCCGCCTGCCGATGCAGGGGACACGGGTTCGTGCCCCGGTCTGGGAAGATCCCACATGCCGCGGAGCAGCTGGGCCCGTGAGCCATGGCCGCTGAGCCTGCGCTCCGCAACGGGAGAAGCCACAACAGTGAGAGGCCCGCATACCGCAAAAAAAAAAAAAAAAAAAAGTCTAGCACAATGAGTTGGGTTTTTTTTGTTTTTACAGAATCACACTAAGACTCATCACTAAAAAGTTTCAGAGCATCAGGAATAAAGAGAAGATACTAAAGGCTCCCAGAAAGAAAAAGCAGGTTTCTTACAAAGGACTGGGAATCAGAATGACATCAGATTTTTCACTGCAACACTGGAAACTAGAAGACACTTCGAGCAATGCCTTCAAAATTCTGAGGAAAAATAATTTCCAACTCTGACTTCTAACTACAGCCAAATTATTGGTCAGAAGAGGCTCTAAAAAACATATTCTTAAATAGTCCAGGTCTCAAAGAATTTGCTTCCCATGCTTCAGTAATAAGGGAGCTACGAGTAGTAATAAGCACACAGAAAAAAGGCAAAGAGAATTCCCATGATGATGGTGAAGAAAAGTTCCACTACAAGAAGCCAGCCAAGGAAGCAGCCAGTCCAAACTGGAACAGAAGGTTAAAGGTATCCAAGAAAAAAACTAAAAAACAATGAAAGATTACCTGATGCGTTTGATTATACTGAAAGGAGAGTTAAACATCAGAAGGAGAGTTTGGAGCTGAATAAGTGATGAATGCATGTAAAAGTAAGTAAATGAACACAAAGATTCATTAAATCTGGATAAAACAAAACGTTGCTTCAAAAGAAAATGTAACCAGAGCATACACAACATGGCGCAGATGTAAATGTTATGTAATCATAATAAAGCAAACTTAGTTAACCAAAATTTGTCATATAACCGTATCTAGAATAAGGGAAGTACACATCGTGGGGAGGGAGGCAATGTTTAAAAACTAAACTCCTATCTTCCACAGTGGGAAGACAAGAAATAAATTCTAAAACTGGAGCAAGTTAAGAAATGTTGGTTTAAGCATGTTACCTGGAAATACCAAAAAACTGTAGAGGAAACAAGTAAAAGACAGCAGTCATTCCTCTGGAGAGCTGGATTCTAGAGGGGAAAAAAAAAAAGCTAGGGACTACTCCCCCCCTACCAAGTCTGAGCCTTGTAGAACTATTTGACCGTATGTACTACTTTGATAAAAACTAAACTTTATATCATGCTTTTATTTTTAAAAATCATCATTTAGAATAATATTTAAGCACAGAGATAAACCCATGCACCTATGGTCAACTAATTTATGACAAAGGAGACAAGGATATACAATGGAGAAAAGACAGCCTCTTCAATAAGTGGTGCTGGGAAAACTGGACAGCTACATGTAAAAGAATGAAATTAGAACACTCCCTAACACCATACACAAAAATAAACTCAAAATGGATTAAAGACCTAAATGTAAGACCTGACACTATAAAACTCTTAGAGGAAAACATAGGAAGAATATTCTTTGACATAAATCACAGCAAGATCTTTCTTGATCCACCTCCTAGAGTAATGGAAATAAAAACAAAAATAAAAAAAATGGGACCTAATGAAACTTAAAAGCTTTTGCAAAGCAAAGGAAACTGTAAACAAGACAAAAAGACAACCCTCAGAATGGGAGAAAATATTTGCAAATGAATCAACAGACAAAGGATTAATCTCCAAAATATATAAACAGCTCATGCAGCTCAATATTAAATAAACAAACAACCCAATCCAAAAATGGGCAGAAGACCTAAATAGACATTTCTCCAAAGAAGACATACAGATGGCCAAGAAGCACATGAAAAGCTGCTCAACATCACTAATTATTAGACAAATGCAAATCAAAACTACAATGAGGTATCACCTCACACCAGTTAGAATGGGCATCATCAGAAAATCTACAAACAACAAATGCTGGAGAGGGTGTGGAGAAAAGGGAACCCTCCTGCATTGTTGGTGGGAATGTAAATTGATACAGCCACTATGAAGAACTGCATGATGGTTCCTTAAAAAACTAAAAACAGAATTACCATATGACCCAGCAATCCCACTCCTGGGCATATACCCAGAGAAAACCATCATTCAAAAAGACACACGCATCCCAATGTTTATTGCAGCACCATTTACAAAAGCCAGGTCATGGAAGCAACCTAAATGCCCATTAACAGATGAATGGTTAAAGAAGATGTGGTACATATATACAATGGAGTATTACTCAGCCATAAAAAGGAACAAAATTGGGTCATTTGTAGAGATGTGGATGGATCTAGAAACTGTCATACAGAGTTAAGTAAGTCAGAAAGAGAAAAACAAGTATCGTATATTAATGCATATATGTGGAACGTAGAAAAATGGTACAGATGAACCGGTTTGCAGGCAGAAATTGAGACACAGATGCAGAGAACAAACGTATGGACACCAAGGGGGGAAAGTGGCCCAGGGGCGGGGGGGATGAATTGAGAGATTGGGATTGACATATATACACTGATATGTATAAAATGGATAACTAATAAGAACCTGCTGTATAAAAAAAAACATAAAATTCAAAAAAAATAAAGATACTCATGACCAAAATGTAAAAAAAAAGAGTAATATTTAATTACAGAGCAACATATTCCCAGTACATTATTAAGGGGGAAATCACATTATAGAACATTACGTTCAACAGAAAACTAATATTGCATTAAAATAATAGGAAGTATACACACCAAAAGTGGTTTTTTTCTAGAGTAGCAGTATTACTTTCATTTTATGAAAGCTTTTCTGTATTTTTCAAGTTTTCTATATCACATATGCATTATTTCGTAATTTTAAAATAAAGTACTTTTAAGGAGTAGAAGGTTAATAGAGCTCAAAGAACAAAGAATTACAGTAATATTTATTCCTGCCTCAATAAGTCACTTAGATCCCACTGTGGGGTTAAAAATAAATGTGTTTTTTATAATTACTGTAAAAAATACTGGAGGACACTCAAAATCTAATCAGAAAACAAAACAATGCCAGGTCCCCAGGTCAGAAAATATTCATTTCTTTTTTCAAGTATGCTTACATCTGATCCGTCTTCAACTTCATACCAAGATTATCTGATTCAGAGCTGACTCTCCATATCAAAACTCTAGATGGAGTGGTCACTTTCTAAATTTAAAATTAACCTAAGAAATGAAAAAAGGAAACCAGTAAAAACTTCCCTATGTCCAAAACAGAACTAAAATTAGACAAACAAAAAAAAAAGCCAACCAACAAAGTAGAGGAAATACTTAAACCAATGGCAACGCTGCAAAAATAATACTAAACCTGAAGCTAGTGCAACCACTACAGAAGCCAAATATAGTCGGCACACACAGCCTCAAGAAAAATAACAAATACCAGAATGCTCAGAACATTATAATATCACAAAACTAGAAACTACAAATGCAAATGTTCATCAACAGTAGAATGGATAAACTAGTATTTCACACAATGGAATAAAATGAACAATATGGATGAATGGGTGAAACAAAGTTAAGCCAAAGAAGACAGACACAGAATACATACTGTATGATTCCATTTATGGAAGTACAAAAACAGGCAAAACTAATCTATGTTGTTACAAGTCAGAGTGGTTACCCTTTGGGAAGACATTTTAACTGTAAGAGGGCATGAGGGGAGCTGTTTCTTGATCTGGGTGTTGGTTACATGGACAACACTAATGATAGGTATACTTCTGTATGTGTTACACATGTTATACCATCAATAAAAATTTTCAATTGAAAAATTTCAATGGCCAGCAAGCACATGAAAAGATAGTTAACATCATTAGTCATTAGGGAAACACAAATCAAAAATCACAGCAAGATACCACTTCACTCACACTCACTAGGACAGCCATAATAAAAAGCAAAAATATCAAGTGTTGGCAAAGGATGTGGAGAAAGTGGAACCTTCATACACTGCTGGTGGGAATGTAAAATGGTACAGCTGTGGAAACCAGTTTGGCTGATCCTCATTAGATGAAAAGTGGAATTACCATTTGACCCAGCAATTCCACTCCTAGGTATATGCCCAAAGAAACTGAAAATGGATACTCAAACAAATACTTGTACATGAATGTTCATAGCAACTCTACCTACTCACAATAGCTATAAGGTAGAAATAACCCAATTGTCTATTTACAGATGAATGGAGAATCAAAATGCAGTATATCCAAACACATACACAAACACGTACCAAACAAGGGAATAAAAAGGAATAAAGCACTAACACTTGCTATGGCATAATAAACCTTGAAATCTCAGCTAAATAAAAGAAGCCAGACACAAAAGGCCACATATTCTACGATTCATTTATATGAAATGCCCAGAATAAGCAAATCCATAGAGACAGAAAGCGTATTAGGGGCTTCCCTGGTGGCACAGTGGTTAAGAATCTGCCTGCCGGGCTTCCCTGGTGGCGCAGTGGTTGAGAGTCCGCCTGTGGATGCAGGGGACGTGGGTTCGTGCCCCGGTCCGGGAGGATCCTGCGTGCCGCAGAGTGGCTGGGCCCGTGAGCCGTGGCCGCTGAGCCTGAGCGTCCGGAGCCTGTGCTCCGCAACGGGAGAGGCCACAACGGTGAGAGGTCCGCGTACCGCAAAAAAAAAAAAAAAAAAAAAAAAAAAGAATCTGCCTGCCAATGCAGGGGACACGGGTTCAAGACCTGGTCCGGGAAGACCCCACATGCCACGGAGCAACTAAGCCCATGCACCACAACTACTGAGCCTGTGCTCTAGAGCCCGCAAGCCACAACTACTGAGCCTGAGCTCTAGAGCTCGCGTGTCACAACTACTGAGCCCGTGTACCACAACTACTGAAGCCCGTGTGCCACAACTACTGAAGCCCGTGCACCTAGAGCCCGTGCTCTGCAACAAGAGAAGCCACTGCAATGAGAAGCCTGCGCAAGACCCAACGCAACCAAAAAATAAAAATAAATAAATAAATAATTAAAAAAAAGAAAGCATATTAGTGGTTGTCAGGGACTGGGGGGGTGGTGTTGCAAAGTGACTGCTCAATCTCAGTGGGTACAGGGCTTCCATTTGGGGTGATGAAAAAGTTCTGAAACTGAGTAGTAGTAATTGTTGTACAACATGGTGAAGGTACTCAATGCCAATGAACTGTAACTTTAAAATGGTTACTGTGGTAAATTTTATGCTATAAATATGTAATCACAATTTAAAAAAATTTTTTTAAAAAGATAATAATGCAAGCCAGGATATAGTTAAGAACTCTCATACGATAGTAACTGCAAAGTAGTTTGGCAATAAGTAATTCATATCTTTGCCCCAGTTCATATTTCTTCTTCTGAGAACCAATCCTAAGAAACAAAAAAGCTTTCAATCCAAAAGCACTCATGTAACATTTATAATAGTGACAGACAGAAAGAAAGAAAGAAAAAAGGGAGGGAAGGAAGGGAGGAAGGGAGGAAGGAAGGGAGGAAGGGAGGGAGGGAGGGAGGGAGGGAGGGAGGGAGGGAGGGAAGAAATCTAAATGTCCAATTATCAGGGAACAGGTAAGAAAATCATGATGCATTTACAAAATTAGTTATGCCAAAACTAAAGATGTTTACTAAAAGCATTCATTGTGAAATGGGGGAATGTTATATTATGAAGCAGATGTGATAAAAGCAGAATACAAATTCTATAAATACAAGCCAAACTATACATCAGAAAAGACTCAAAAGATGTTTACTATGGGTTTGCTATGGACACTATTTTCTTTCTGCTTTCTGCCCCTGGGAACAAAGCAAGCTTATTCTCATCTCAAGGCCTTTGGACCTACTATATCTTCCTCCTGATCTCTGCATGACTGTCTCCCTCATCTTTCAAGTCAACTCAAACTTCACCCCCTAAGAAAGGCCTTCCCTCATCACTCCAATCAAGCCAAGCCTTGGTGCAGCCTCTTCCCCCCACCTTTTCCCACATTTTATCTTTCTCTTTGCACTTATTACGACATGAGAATAACTGGATTACTGATTTATTGGTATATTCATCTTTCTCCTCCATCTCCTACTACAATGTAGACCCCCTGAGTACAGGGACTCTTACCTTATTATTTTAAATGTATCATGCCTTCTGGTCTGCAGTTTCTGCTGGTCTGCAGTTTCTGCTGAAAAATCAGCTGATAACCTTATGAGAGTTCCCTTGTATGTTATTTGTTGCTTTTCTCTTGCTGCTTTTAATATTTTCTCTTTACCTTTAATTTTTGTCATTTTGATTACAATGTGTCGTGGTATCTTCCTCTGTGGGCTTAACCTGTATGGAACTCTCCATGCTTCCGGGACTTGGATGATTGTTTCCTTTCCCAGGTTAAGGAAGTTTTCAGCTATTCTTCAAATATGTTCTCAGGCCCTTTCTCTCTCTCTTCTTCTGGGACCCCTATACTGTGAATGTTAGTGCGCTTAATGTTCTTCCAGAGGTCTCTTGCGCTGTCCTCATTTCTTTGCATTCTTTTCTCTTTGTTCTGCTCCACAGTAGTGATCTCCCCTACTCTGTCTTCCAGCTCACTGATCCATTCTGCTTCATTTACTCTACTATTGATTCCTTCCAGTCTGTTTTTCACTTCAGTTATTGTATTGTTCAACTGTGTTTGGTTGTTCTTTGTATTTTCTCTTTGTTTAAAAATCCTTCTAACTTATCCATTTTTCTCCCGAGTTCTCGGATCACCCTTACAATCGTTACTCTGAACTCTTTCTCAGGTAGATTGCCTATCTCCACATCACTTAGCTCTTCTGGAGTTTTACCTTGTTCCTTCATCTGAAACACATTCCTCTGCCACCTCATTTGGGGTTAATTACGTTTCTCAACTTTGGAGAAGTAGCCTAGCCCTCTGTAGGAGACGTCCTATGGGTCCCAGCAGTGCACTCACCCAAGGGCCAGGGACCAGTGGTCCCAGGGTAGTGTCTGGCCTGCGTTTGCAGACTACAGGCTACTGGATCATAGTTTTCTTCCTTCTGATTTCTGACCCCCTGGTGGGTGAGGCTGGTCTAGAAGCTTGTGTAGGCTTCCTGGCAGGAAGGGCTGATGCCTGCCCACTGGTGGGTGGAGCTGGGTCCTGGCCCTCTGGTGGGCAGGGCTGTGTTCAAGAAGTCTTTAGGCAACCTGTGTGCTAATGCATGGGGCTGTGGGGCTGTACTCCCACCCGGTTAGGTGTCTGGCCTGAGGCATCTGGCACTGAAGCCTACAGGCTGTTGGGCGGGGCCCAATGGGTCTAATGGGTGCTAATGACCCAAGCAAGATGTCTGCCTCAAGGAGAGTTCATGCAGATGAATAATCCCCAGTATATCTGCCACCAGCTTTTATGGCCCCAGCAGGAGCCACAGCCACCCCTCCACACCCCGCCTCCCCAGGAGACCATCCAAGACCAGCAAGCGGGTCTGGTCCAGGCTCCTATGAGGTTACTGCTTTTGCCCTTGGTCCCGGTGCACGTGAGATTTTGTGCAATCCCTTTAAGAGTTAAGTCTCTGTTTCCCCGAGTCCTGTGCAGCTCCTGCAATTAAGCCCCACTGGCCTTCAAATCCAAATGCTCTGGGGGGGCACCTCTTCCCGATGCCAGACCCCCAGGCTGGGAAGCCTGATGTGGGCCTCAGAACTCTCACTCCTGTGGCACAGCCTCTGCAAGGTCACCCAAGGCAGGGGGTGGGAGTGGAGGGCTGGAGGATACGGATTCGATTATATTTCGAGTGCACCCCTCCTACCGTCTCGCTGTGCTTTCTTCTTTATGCCTTTAGATGTAGAAGATCTTCTTCTGTAGGTCCCAGTCTTTTTTATCGATGGTTGTTCAGACGTTAGTTGTGACTTTGGTGTGTTCGTGAGAGGAGGTAAACTCAAGGTCCTTCCACTCCGCCATCCTGAGAGACTCCTCGGGACTCTTATCTTATTTATCTGTATATATCCAGGCCAGAGAACTGAACCTGACAGTAACAATGAATATTTGTGAAGCTAATCAATAATACTAGTTGACCGATTAACCTGCTCTTTTCCATACTCTGTTGATTTTCTATAATAGCACATACTGTTTTTATATTTTAATCTTTTGTTTTGCTGGCGGTTTTTGGCCAGGTGGCACGGCTTGTGGGATTTTATTTCCCCAACCAGGGATAAAACCTAGGCCCTCGGCAGTGAAAGCGCGGAGTCCTAATCACTGGACCGCCAGGGAATTCCCTTTAATCTTTTTTTTTTTTTGCAGTACGCGGGCCTCACTGTTGTGGCCTCTCCTGTAGCGGAGCACAGGCTCCGGAAGCGGAGGCTCAGCGGCCATGGCTCACGGGCCCAGCCGCTCCGTGGCATGTGGGATCTTCCCGGACTGGGGCACGAACTTGTGTCCCCTGCATCGGCAGGCGGACTCTCAACCACTGCGCCACCAGGGAAGCCCCTTAATCTTATTTTTAAATATAAAATACTTCAGTGGGCAAGTAACACTTACCAAGCCAAAGAAAACATAACTTTGTGGATATTCCCTAAGGACAAGGCAAGGGTCTAGTTTCCAGTCATAACAACAAAATCACTAATTATATATTCTTCCTAATAAAGGATAATGTTGTAGTACACTTCATAGCATATCTGACCAATTTTCAGAAATTTAGAGACCTACGTCAAACCTCTGATTCCATAAGGTACTTATAATAACCTTTCCCCCAACACCAATCTTACACCCACCATCCCAATGCCCGCCCCCCCCGCGTGTGCGCGCGCACACACACACACACACAAACCCTCTGAGTAATATTTTAATAGAGTCACATCTGAGGCATGAGAATTATTTCAGAACTCACTGGAGCCAATATGCCAATATTAAATAATGTTGAGAAAAAAATTAAATAAATTTAATTTTACTCATATAAGTGAATTTCAAATTAAAATATACTAGAAAAACAGCCTAACTACATTTATTCTTCTGTAGTAATGATCTGTAGTTGAAATGCAGTTTCACAAGAACCTAACTATATGTAGTATTTGCAACTATATTTATATTGTATCCATATATAAATATTGAAGAGAAAAATATCCTTTTTTGAAGAGAAGAGCTAGTTGAGATGTTCAAGAATCAAAGTGAAACCACCCTTTAGAGGGAGTAATTCCAGACTCCAATAAAATACAAGCATTCAAAATTTACTGTCACTGAGTTTCTACTAGTGATTAGAAAACTGAGTCCACCCACTAAATCAAGGTTTGAAGACACCAGGCTTAAGTCCTGAAAATCCACTGAGCTCAGGCCAACAAATGCAACCTTGGACATCAGAATGAAAAGGACATTTCCACCTCTCATTCTGAAGTTAGATAAAATCTACCTGCCCACTGACAACTGTACCATCAATTCTAAAAAAGTGAATTAAGTTCTACTCACAAAGATACAACCAAACTAAATATGCAAATATACCTCCAAATCCTTGTATCTTATCTTTCCAGGCTCAGAGATACCACAAAAGACTTTCCAGCTTACTGACTGAAAACTTGTAGGCCAGGCCTAAACAGAGACGGGGTTATTAAGACACTGGCTCAGGATATTCAGACACATTGTTTGATAAACAGAAGTCAGCATACACCCCAATTAATGCACCTACAGCAGATTCTTATCTCTACGGTACTAAAAAAGCATTTACTCAGATAATCAAAAGGATCTTAACAGAACAGTGCTAAATGAGCAATGGGCAACAGGCTGGCAATTAATTTAGCCTCTTTTGTAAACTCTTGACATAATCAATACCATGAGAACTGGTCAGAAATATGCCCCATGTATGCAACCCCAACTTACTAGCAAGCTTCAGATTCAACCACCTAAGCAAATTCTATTACTAACGCTTCTAAAGGTTATTAGAATTTAAATTCCAACACAAAATATGGGTAAATCTTGTTTGATACTGACATCCACAGGATCAAAAGGCATCTTAAGTCTCTACCATTACCAAAATGGTCAAGTAATATACAGCTAATTTTTTAATTCAAACGTTCTGCTACCGCCAACTTGGGATTAAATTCTGAGTAAAAACTAAGGGAAGACAAAAGCAACATTTTTAATTCCTTCATAGTAAGTAGCTGTCAAATATTCCATCAAGGAAGCTCCCTTAAAGAGAAAGGTTATCAGTTAGAAACATTACCAGCCAGAACTAAATGAATCTAACTGGAGTAAGCAGAAAAACATTTATCCTTGAGGCAAAGGAACATAATTTCAGGAACCGGGAGGCAGATTTCAACTACATACCAACTTGCACCTAATCCCCAAACAGACTGTTTAGCAGCTGTTGCCCTTGCCAAAGCAGTCCCTCCATTCTCATTCAAACATTCCCTTGGAGGAAAATGGCAACTCCCTGAAAGCAATCGGCCTTCCTAACAATCAACTTTTCCAATAACTGGAGAGAAAAGAAAAAGTGAACTGTGGGCCAATATCCCTCAAAACTAAAACCACCAGCAGCTCTTTGTATGAATGGTTTACCCATCTCTCTTAAAAAAAGAATGGCCATCCAGATACAAAACTGGCCACAGGGACCGCTTTTAACCAACCAGTTGCCCATCTGGGATTTCTTTCTCCTTCTCTCTCTCCTTCAGAGTACAGCATAAAAATAAGGGAAAAATAATCGCCTCTGTTCACTTGTGCTTCATCATTCATTAATAAGTAGTTCAATGATGCCAGACAAGTGCTCAGACCCTCTCCAATCACTCAACCAGTCTACAAATATTTTTTGAGTGCCTACTAAATGTCCTATTCTATCTTGTTTTCCTCTGAATCACAGATGAATCCTTAGTGATTTCTGTACAGAACTCAACTAGGAAGGTTTTTTGTTTTTGGCCACGCCACACGGGATCTTATCCCAACCAGGGATCTAACCCATGCCCCCTGCAGTGGAAGCACAGTCTTAAGCACTAGACCACCAGCGAAGTCCCTCAACTAGGAAGTTTTACATTCTACTTACAACACTGAAATGAAAAAGGAGAAAGGCACCTTTGTGCCTTAGGCTTTCTGCTTTTAACTACCTTTATGCCAGCAACTACTAGGAAGCCCCTTAAAAAAAAAGACTCCCAAAGGATTCCACCCTGTATAAGACTATATTTCATTACATAGCAGGTAAAGAAAAGGACATGAGCCGGAGTTTAGAGCAGCTTGGTGGTACCCAGTGAAAGGAAAGAAGGCCTAACATTTAAGCCCACAGTAGAAAGGAAGTTAAAGAAGTCCCAGGACCCTACAATGGCATACCTGAAACCCCGAGATGCCCAACCCACAGCGATTCATCTCCCAAAACAGCATCAAATTTTTGAAGCCGGTGATAAATACACAGTACATACTACGACCTAGTACATACATACAAAGAGAACTGAAACATTTTCATGGAATAATACTTGCCATTACCATATGCAATGTATTGACATGTTCTATTCTTTCAATTTTGATAAATACCGTTAAGACACCCAGTTTGAAGATCAGCATCCTATAACACTCCCCTCTTACCCCTCCTCCCTTCCCACTCCCTCATCCTATTTTAGGGACAGAGAAAGAGAAGATGACTACTAGAGAGAAGACCCATGAGAACCTCAAGACCAAGGAGAATCCCTGCTCCCAGACCGAGAGGGAGCAACATCAAGGGGAGTGGGGAACCTTCGATCTTGGGCATCTCAATCTGAAACTCTGAATGGATGGTCCCAGAAAGATGTTTTAAAGACATGTCTGTCAGGTCAATTTTGTAGTCCCAGGGTTTGTCAAATAAATATAGACATCAAAAATGTCGTGATAATGAAATGTACTGGGTTGAACCATATTCAATTGCCAATATCTGACACTTTTTGACCTAATAGTGTAATACATCAAAGACATGATGAATTAAATGGCCTGAGGATTAAGGACCTAATCACCCCTCATTACAACATAGTTTCCACAGAAAGACATGTGCTAAATTCCTACCAAACAATTGATTTCAAAAGCTGAGACTATCTGAAATTAAGCTGTGATGTGATTTAATAGCTCTGAATGCTTTTTTTAAGTTTATATATATATATATATTTTTAATATTTATCTATTTATTATTTGGCTGCATCGGGTCTTAGTTGAGGCACCCAGGATCTTTCATTGCAGCGGGCGGGCTCTAGAGCACGCAGGCTTAGTTGCCCCGTGGCATGTGGGATCTTAGTTCCCCAACCAGGGATCGAACCTGCATCCCCTACCTTGGAAGGCAGATTCTTAACCACTGGATCACCAGGGAAGTCCCTCTGAATGCTTTTCCAATATGACTATTACTGGTTTCTCCTCTATTAAAAACCTAGTACTTTCCCATGGTTCATTCTTGCTTTCACACAATTACCAAATCTGGAGCCTCAACCTCTGCCCGCCACTTTTATCAGCCCTATCTGATTTTCTGAAAGTATGTTCAGTTCAAACCAATAGATCATAATAAGCTCCTTAATGGTAGAGACAATCCTTTTTAATCTTTAAAAATCCACTTCTTTGCAGAGTCTTGTACTACCAAAACAATAAAATATGTCCTGAATTACAACAAATCTTCTCCAGAAAATCCTTGCCTGATTTCAACTTGCCTAAAAGCTTTTGAGGAGTGACAATGCTATCATCCTACCTATTGCCAAATTCCAGAGCACTGGCTATCCTTTCACACCTCACGATCTTTATCTCACTGGAGTCACTGGTATATCAATGCTATTTTATACACAAAAAAAAAATCTTCCCAAACATTCCTTCATATTCCTACCAATAATCTAAAGTTGTCCCAGCAACCATTCTCATCATATTGATACTTACTGTAACGGAGCAGGACCTTATGGGGCCTTCAGGGGACAGACCCCTCCCCCATATCCTCTGCTTTAGCTCCTTTCTGAAGTACCTAGATAATGGTATGTACTCTCCATTAACAAATCAGAGAACTGCACCTGAGCTGACACATACCCTTTGAACCCCTCCTCCCTCACCTGGTCCCCCCTTTTTTTTTTTTTTGACCGTACCTCGTGGCTTTGTGGCTTAGTTCCTGACCAGGGATAGAACCCAGGCCTACAGCAGTGAAAGCACAGAGTCGTAACCACTGAACTGCCAGGGAATTCTCCACCTGGCCTTTAAAAATGCTTTCCTGAAACCCATCGGGGAGGAGCGGGGGGAACCCATCGGGGAGCTTGGGCTTTTTGAGAGCTAGCTATCCCGGACTACTTGTATGACACCTTACAGTAAACGCTGCACTTTTCTTCACCACAACCCGGTGTCAGCAGATTGCCTTTACGGAGCGGCGAGCGGACTCAAGTTTGGTTTGGTAACATTATCACCCTCCTGACCCACTCAGTAGGGCCGTGAGAATTAGCTCTTTAAACCTACCTCTTGGCATTGTGCTAAACGAGTAAGCCAGAGAGAGACAAATACTGTATATTCTTGCTTATATGTGGAATATAAAAAAAGCCGAACTCACAAAACAAAGAACAGATTGATGGGTGCCAAGGGCTGGGGGTGGGGGAAATGGGGAGATATCGGTCAAAGGGTACAAACCTCCAGTTATAAAATGAATAAATTCTGGGGATCTAATGTACAGCAGAGTGACTGTATTAACAGTACTGTACATATACAGTTGACCCTTGAACGACGCGGCGGTTAATCCGAGTATAATCTAGAGGTGCCCCTTTGTATCCAAGGTTCCTCCGCATCCAGATTCAACCAACCAGGGACCATGTGGTACTGTAGTATTTACTACTGAAAAGTATCTGTATATAAGTGGACCCTCAAAGTTCAAACCCACATTGTTCAATGGTCAACTGTACTCGACAGTTGTTAAGAGAATAGATCTTATTCTCACCATATACAAAAAAATTAATTATGTGAGGGGATGGAGGTGTTAGCTAACCTTATTGGTATTCATTTCATAACATATACATATATCACCTTAAATTTACATATGCTATATGTCAACAATGTTACATGTCATCTCAACATAGCTGGGGAAAAAAGGAAATGAACGTGTGTAAATAAAGAAACAAACCTACCTCTTAATCAACCATTATTTACATTCACACCATGAGGATCCTGTCATTCCACCTACGAAATTCTTCGCGGGTTTTCCCTAAATTAAATACTTCAAATTCGAACCCTTGCCATGTGCTTCATGGGCCTTTAACAACTGAATACATCCCAACTAGGCACTCTCATTTACCACCTGCCCACAGCTCTCATTTACCACTGAAGCCCACAGCTTCAGTTTCATTTAGTTAAAACATACAAGCTCTCTGCAGCACAACTGTACCTCTCACAGCCCTTGGAGACAAGAGTACTCACTTTGGAAGGAAGAGAGGGGACCATCAGATCTGCTTTTGCTCTTTTACTCTCTCTTTGCCTCCTTCTTCGTATCTCTTACTCCAAAAGCAGCTGAAAATCTGTCTCTACCCCCAACATGAAATATTCTGTGTACTATCGTGTCAGATGTGTAAAGAGGGTGTTTTAACATGTCACTGGCCAACTCTTTAAAGTCTTGCCACTATTAAGACCAGGTAACAAAGGGGAAAAGTGTTATCGATACTGTGGTAAATGAAAAAAGACACCAAAGGCCATGCAAATTAAGTGTTAGGGTTTATGAGTGACTTCCCTTTTTTTCCCCTTTTCTCCAAATTTTTGTTGACATGCTTACATTACCTTTTAAACTGGGGGTGACGGACAAGTTCACTAAGTTGACTGTGGTGATGGTTTCATGGGTACAGACATATGAAAACTTACCCAGGTGTACCTTTTAAAAGTGACATTTAGTTTACGTCAATTATACCTCAACAAAGCTGTTAAAATGTCTAAGTTGTATTAAACATTTATGAAACTATGGCAGCATGACAGATCTGCAAGCCTTATACACGTAAAGATAGCTTATAGGAAAAGGCTGAAGGGTGGGGGACCCTATATGCTTTGTAAAGTCACTCAGAGGGTGAATTGCAAAAGGAAGAAACTACAAACGGGGAGCAGGGTCGGGGAGAGATACGCTTCTAAATAGAAACCCCACACACGTGGCCGGCCGGTTTACAGAAGACTTCTCAACTTGAAGCAAAAAATTTTCAAGTTAAAGTTCCAGAAGTAGAAAAACTTTTGTATTGCAGAAAAGATTCTGGATTACACTAAGATCCCAAAGAAAGGCAGCCAGGAACTTTCAACACAATAGAGTTCTTACCATGGACTCAAGATATCTCTGAAAAAAACAGGCTTAGAGAAAGAAAGGAACAAGATGAAACAAAGAGGGCTTGTTTTTTACTATTTGTTTTTAAGGATACATGCTTCTTGCGCTTAGCTTTTATATTCTGTTTTTCTGTTCTTTGCATTATATCTATTAATTAGCAAATTAGTCCCTTTGATTTGTTTTCTAAACTGTTTTCCCCCAATTCTTCTGTTTTGCTTAATATTAGTAAAATACTTCCCCAAGGGCTCTGAGATTAGAGGTTAATAACTCTTTTGTGTTGGTGCTTTTCTTAAAGAACACCTGGTGACTGAGAACAAAAGAAAGGAAATAACTAACAAGTCTTTTTATCTGCAGTCAAAAACCCATAATGTCACTTATAAATCCAAAGTACCATGATACTTCCATTAACAAATCTCTTGGAAAACAGACAAGCTTTAAATGTTAAAAGCTTCATGATTTAGTGGAGGTTAGACAATCTGTTCTAGACAATGAAAGGATGATCTGTTTTCCTCAACATCTGGACTCTAGCTACAGGGGAAGAAGAAGCCAAGATGAAGATCCCCTGGAGGGGAAATACCCCAGGATGCTGATCCTTATACCTGTCACAGGGTGAGTTCTTTCTGGACCACAATCTTACATGGTGGATACAAATAAATGGGAAAGCTAAGGAGTAAGGACCCCCCTGCCCTGCTCGGATGTGAAATGCCTCCTCCCTGGGTCTGCTTTCTTATGGTGGAGTACCAGGGTCAACAAAGTGGACATGGAATTCCAGTATCCCTACTCTCTCAGACATCACCCATTCCTGAAAGCAGGATGTCTAAGAGCTAAGCAATAGTCTTAATTTTAAAATGAGTTTTCATTCCAAGAGTCGAAAGATAGGAAATCCCTAGTTAGCAGATGGATGTTTAGTTTTAAAAACTAAGGTACAAGCAATCACTTAAATGAATAAAAAAATAGATAAAATTAATTGTCTAAATAAGTCTCACCTCAAATTTCTGGTTTCTTGGCTTACCTAAAGCAGTATTTAGTAGACAGAAGTGATTTCTTTTTCAGTTGCTCAGGGACTTTATAAGAAATGAGATGTTGGGACTTCCCTGGTGGTCCCATGGTTAAGAATCCGCCTTCCAATGCAGGTGACGTGGGTTCGATGCCTGGTCATGGAACTAAGATCCCGCATGCTGAGGAGCATCTAAGCCCGCATGCTGCAAATACAGAGCACACGTGCCACAACTACAGAGACCGCACACCGCAACTACTGAGCCCGCACACTCTAGAGCCCGCACTACAACTAGAGAGAAGCCCGCATACCACAATGAAAGATCCCTCGTGCCACAACTAAGACCCAACACAGTCAAAACAAATAAAATAAATGAGTAAATATTTTTTAAAAAAAGAAATGAAATGTTATCTAACCAATTTTCTTTAAACTTTGTCTTAGGAAACCCTTCCCTTTTTTTTTCTTTTTCTTTTTTTTTTTTTTGGTAGGATCTTAGTTTCCCAACCAGGGATCAAACCTGTGTCCCCTGCATTGGAAGTGTGGAGTCTTAACCACTGGACTGGCAGGGAAGTCCCCCCCAACTTTCTTTTATTATAAAGGAAAAGGAGTGTTGCAAGCTACATTCTTCAAAAAGCTCTATAACCCTGTATATCTAACAGATCACTAACATTAATCTCCAATTTCTTCCATCATCTAAGACTTCACCTTTGAGACATGTTTCCGTTGTTTTTTATATATAACTGACTTTTGCCATTGTCTTTTTCTTAGTTGAATATCATAATGGATATCTGTTGCCAGGATTCCTTCTCTCACTTTAGAAAAGCTCATTCCCCACTACCACTGGTGCTCATCACAGCATCCTAGCCCCTACTAGAGAAGACGAGACAGTGACCTAGACAGGGCTTGTCACCAGTCTTCATGCAGGATTTTTCTACCTAAAGATTACAAGAAACATTCTTTGACTCAGCTTGCGAAAGCTGGATGGAATATGGGAATCTGGAGAAACCATGTGAAGAAAGACTACAGGGGCAAAGAATAAAGCCTAGCAAAGAGAGCGAGTAACTGCTAGTCAACCAAAATTGCTAGCTCTGTTCTCATCCCTGAGGTCTGAGAGAGGCCCTGGCTCCAGCTGCTCTCACTTTGATGCTGTAAACTATACTAGGGTCCTTCTTCAGCTAACTTGAGTTTCCATCAGTGTCAAAATTACCATATACGATATACAGACGCAGACAACCAGCTTAAGTACAAACAGGGACCAGTCCCATTG
Organism: Phocoena sinus; assembly: GCF_008692025.1. Lineage (NCBI taxonomy): Eukaryota > Metazoa > Chordata > Mammalia > Artiodactyla > Phocoenidae > Phocoena > Phocoena sinus. Next base: position 163,179,938 of record NC_045763.1, on the reverse strand, counting down.
AGGCTGAAGAATTACCACTTTTGGAATACCTAGTGACTTCCATATTTATCTCAGTGGTGTTACTAACATTTTGTTTTTTACTACTTCCCCCCCTCATTTTTTTTTAATGAATTTACTTATTTTATTTATTTATTTTTGGCTGTGTTGGGTCTTTGTGGCCGCGTGTGGTCTTTCTCTAGTTGCGGTGTGCAGGCTTCTCATTGCGGTGGCTTCTCTTGTTGTGGAGCATGGGCTCTAGGAATGAGGGCTTCAGTAGTTGTGGCACGTAGGCTCAGTAGCTGTGGATCGCGGGCTCTAGAGCTCAAGCTCAGTATTTGTGGCACACGGGCTTAGCTGCTCCATGGCATGTGGGATCTTCCCAGACCAGGGCTTGAACCCATGTCCCCTACATTGGCAGGCAGATTCTCAACCACTGCACCACTAGGGAAGCCCCACCCCTCATTTTTATGAGGGCAAAAAATAATAGTACAGTAAATAAATGCATATAAAAATACAATAAATAAATGCATAACAATAATCTACAAAGGCACTGATACCGACAAAATTGAACTGCTGAATAAGCAAGTTGTACCACCATACAACAGTTCAAATTATTGTTTGTCAGCCTGACATATGAAATACTAAACTGAGAAAAAGGAATGGTGTTTAATGGTACAGGTACATAGCATACGAAAGCTCACGTAAGAAAAATCCTTTAATAAATACCTTTCTTTGTTCACACATTAAGAAAATAGGTAAACTTTCTTCTGGCTTACCAGAAAAAATATCATGGGATCTAAAGCTTACAAAATCAGTGTGGAAGGCATTCATTTCAATATTACAAGTCTTATATTGACGTTATTTATAATTTAGCCCCTTATGTTATTGTTATGGTTGAAAGTCTGAGGGAAAACCGTCACTGAAATACCTATTTATCAGTAAGTGAAAATTTGTATGTACATATCACACACTCTGATGTGGACACGTGATGTTTAAGGTGTCTATTAGTTATACAAAATGAACTATTTGTGAGCTTCTTATCTGGAACTCACAAGAGAGAGCCAGCCAGAAACTTGAATCCGGGAATGAGCAAACACCGGGTAAAGTCCAGGGGCTGAATAAGACTGCGAAGGAATGGAAGTCCAGGGTGAGAAGAGAAAGGGAGAAGAGGACCAAGAGATGTAGCCAATGAGATAAGGAGAGAACCAAGAGAACTTAAAGTCACCTGAGTCAAAGTGGTTCAAGGCCAGGAGGGTCAACTGTGCTGAATGCTGTTACGAGGCCAGAGGCGGCTTCCACATTATCAACTTTCAGGAATGCTTTTCCCTCGACCTTTCTTCTACTCAGGGAAAACATTCTAACAGTACTTAATTTTTCTGAATTCTATAACAAATTTTTAGGGAAAAGCCACTTTAACTCCAGAGTTGTTAATTATTTTCTGGCTAAACAAGTAACAGTAACTCAGGCTATATCCAAGAAGCACCCCCCTGGACAAGGTGGCCACTGAACCTGATCTCAGATGCTTGCTTCTGCTGCCACCAGAGCCCCCTGAAGGGCGAAGGAGAGAGCCAAACCTATTCCTGCCCTGGCTCCCAAAGGGAAATGTCATCTGAAACACACACCACTTTGTCCCATACCATCCAACATATCAAAATAATTAAGGGATTGAAAAGCAGAAAAAAATTAGTCACTTCACACATCCAAAAGCATACAGCGTTAAATGAAACCTTATCTGGGCAGTGACTGCATCAAAACAGAACTTAAAAAGCAGTCTAAGGAGCAGAAACTGGTAGCCAGGCCTTACTTCTCTCGAATCCAATCCCACCACAATTATAATTCTAGGTGTAATTTAGGATAAAGGCCCAGCTGAGCTGTTAAGTCAATTCTTCTTAGATTTAAAGGTCAGCATGAAAACATTCTCTGCTGCTGCTGGCTGTGCTGAAATGGACACTCCATATATTTGCAGGCTGGCATGAAAACTGGCAAACACTTTTGGAAAGCATTTGGCAATATGATTCAAGAGCTTTTAAAACTGTTTCTATTTATTCAGAGATCTAATACTATTTCTGGAAATCTATCTTAAGGAATTAGTCTGTAATTAGGAGGGGAAAAAACCCTCTGGGTTCATGAAAGCATTATTCATTATACAAAGTCACTTTAAACCATACAAACAGCCATTTAAAAGGAAACAGGTAGGGCTTCCCTGGTGGCGCAGTGGTTAAGAATCCGCCAGCCACATATACACAATGGAATATTACTCAGCCTTAAAAAGAAATGAAATTGAGCTATTTGTAATGAGATGGATAGACCTAGAATCTGTCATACAGAGTGAAGTAAGTCAGAAAGAAAAAGACAAATACCGTATGCTAACACATATATATGGAATTTAAGGGAAAAAAATGTCATGAAGGACCTAGGGGTAAGATAGGAATAAAGACGCAGACCTACTGGAGAACGGACTTAAGGATATGGGGAGGGGGAAGGGTGAGTTTTGACAGGGCGAGAGAGAGTCATGGACATATACACACTAACAAACGTAGTAAGGTAGATAGCTGGGGGGAAGCAGCCGCAAGGCACAGGGATATTAGCTCGGTGCTTTGTGACAGCCTGGAAGGGTGGGATGGGGAGAGTGGGAGGGAGGGAGACGCAAGAGGGAAGACATATGGGAACATATGTATATGTATAGCTGATTCACTTTGTTGTAAATCAGAAACTAACACACCATTGTAAAGCAATTATACCCCAATAAAGATGTTTAAAAAAAAAAAAAAAAAAAAAAAGAATCCGCCAGCCAACGCAGGGGACATGGGTTCCAGCCCTGGTCCAGGAAGATCCCACATGCCGCCGAGCAACTAAGCCCGTGCGCCACAACTACTGAGCCCACCTGCCACTGAAGCCTGCACGCCTAGAGCTTGTGCTCCGCAACGAGAAGCCACTGCAACGAGGAGAAGCCCTTGCACCACAACAAAGAGCAGCCCCTGCTCACTACAACTAGAGAAAGCCTGCGTGCAGCCAAAAATAAATAAAATAAATAAATTAAAAACAAAAAAGGAAATAGGTAAATTACAGTGAAATACACAACTAATAAAATTCTGAGTTTTTAAAAAGCATAGAGAATGCAAAACATTAACAAGTGAACAAATAAAAAACATAATCAAACATATATAGAAATGCACAAAAATAAAAGGAGGAAAAAATTTTTTTAAGATGGTGCAACTGTGAAGAGAAATGAAAAGAAAACTGATTATACAGTAAATCTGTTAGAGCAGGATGAGACCATATAAATCAGGGAAGATCAAGGTCAAGGGTTCTCAAGGCAGAAGATCTACTGGAACGGGGGAGGGGGGTAGTGCGGGGTCAGAGGGGAAAGGTAAGTTCTTCAGGTAAAGAATGAAAAGAGACACAGAGCACCAAGCAGAAAGCAGCGGAGTTCAAACAATTCCATCCCTTTGCATCAACCAGAAGTTCAAATGACACCTTGCACTGCTTTTCTCCCTTTTCACTCTTGCCCATTGCTCTTTACTCTGCCAATACATAATTAACTCCAGATTATCCATGAAAAAAAACCAGCATGAATTTAGAAAATACTAAGAAGTAGATGATCCAACACCAACTGGCTTTAGGTTTTAAATGGCATCACATTAGAATTTTTTAATAACAATGTACCTTCCTTTATGTTGGTATTAAACTATCAGAAAATAATCTGCATACTCCATACACTCTACTGGAAGGAACAGCATGGCAAGTGGTCCAGAAACAAGCTGAAAAAGGGAATTAAATCTTTTCTATATGATTAACCAAAACATACATAATTTTACATGCAATTAACCATAATACAATACAAACTACATCCTTTTTAAATATTTAGGAAAAAAGCCTAAAATATGGCCAAACTAAATTCATTAATAGTCCGTAACGCTGTTAAAGTATGTTAACTTTACTTGAATAAACTACAAAAAGTCATTTTTTAAAAAAACTCATTGCTCCCACCACTAAACAGAAATGAAAATAATTCCAAAAGAGGACAACACAGCGTAGTGGCTGAGAGCACAGAAGAGCTAGACTGCTGGGATCTGAATTCCTGCTCTACTCGTGACTAGTGTGTGCTCTTCTCTGTGCCTCAGTCTTCTCATCTGGAACATAAAAAAAATACTTACTTTATGGGGTTGTTATAAAGATTAACTGAGTTAATTTATCTAAAGCATTTACAAGAGGGCCTGGATTAAGTTACTAAACAGATGCAAAAGGCTATTATTCAGTTCCAGAGATGGAGACATGATGGTTTGTACAACTATGTGAATGTACCTAATGCCATGAAACTGTACACTTAAAAATGATTAATATAGTGAATTTTATGTTTTGTATACTTTACCCCCTTTTTTAGGAAAAGGCTATAATCATTTGCTATTAAAACATTTTAATTTCCCCTGGAAGAAAATAAACTATCAGATTCTACAGGAGATGCTACACAAGTTTAGGATTCCTATAAAAATACTTTATCAATTAAGGGATGCTGATACCAACTTCTGGGTCCATACTTTTCAAAAATAAATTATAAGATAATATGTTGTGCTATGGTAAAGTTCTGATGTTCAAATTATTTAACTTGAATTTTCAAGCAAAAATTTACTCATTGGCAGTAGCAGTATCATCCCTCTTACAGTACCAGAACAAAAATACTGCTCTAACCTGAAACTACTCGGAAACAGATCTATAAAACCCTTTCTTTGAACACAAGCATTTTAGTGCATCTACTACACAAGAACAGAGAGACTTCACAGACCTTAAACGTACCCAATTACAAAAAGCAACAAAAATCTTTAAATGCCTGTTTTAAAATAAAACCTTGCAAAATAGCCCGAAACCAGTTCTCAGATTACAAAATGAGCATGTGGTGAAAAGGGACAGAGAATACCAATTTACTATACCTTATGCTGACTGACAAGGTTTGTTGCATAGCAACAAGATTCTGCAGTCTGAAAACAGCACAGAACTCCTTTTCTTGGCTTGCCAAGCCACAGTTAACCCCATTGAGGCTGAGAAAACATGCAAAAACAAATTTGCAGAGACTACTACCAACATCAGAAGTCTAATGATATAAATTCTAAAACTATAGAATCAAATTCCAGCCTATTTACAACTTGAATGTATTGGTATGCCTTCACTCTCAATGTTTCTCTATGTGCTAGAATAAAACTGCTACTTAAATTTGGACTTCTCTTTTAAAACCATCATCTGTAAGAGTTGTTTTTTTAAAATCCTATGTAATAGCATACTACATACCTTTTGTTTCATAATTTAAAAGAAGTAATTTGATCCTTTCAGTTTATTTTCACAAAATCCTAATTTATAAGAGCAAGGGCTATAATTTCGTAACAATTTAAATTTTCTCCTATTTAAAATTTATTTGAACTATTTTTACAGATTTGCCTATATAGGTAACTAGTAACTTTTTTTTTTCTTTTTTTACAGAAGTCTTCATCTAAAGAACAAAAATTTAAAGTTTGCAGTTATCCTTGCCGTATCTTTAATACTTGCATTGTTTTGGGATATCCCCTTCTTTTGAGAAAGTTAAATGGCTGCCAAGCCCCACCTAAGAAACAGATCAAATACAGATAAAATCAATTTACAACAGTGGTTCTCAACCTTTTTGAAGACAGGAAGGCCCTTTAAATTCATAAATTCTACTTTTAATACAGGTTGACTGAGAAAATGTGATTTAAAAGTACTTAGAATTAAAAAAAAAAAAAGTACTTAGAATTTACTATCTTTTAAATAAATCTGTATCTTATTATAAAAGCGCCTACATACTTGAAATATAACATGTATGAAGGCAGGCATCTTTGGGTTACAAAGCTTGGTGCACACAGTGGTTCAAGTTATCTCCCTAAAGTAATCCCACAGCTGCCCCCAGAGCCCACAAATTAGAAGTCATTAATCCACCAGAAAAGTTCAAACCATTTTGAAGACGTGGGGTAAAATACATACAGGTTTGGAAGTGAGACAAAGCTGGGTTCACGGACAGGTTCCACCACTTATTAGCCATGTACTCTCAGCCAAGGGCGTTAATGAGGGTGAAACCTACCCTAGGGAGTAGCTGTAAGGACTAGAAGAAGAAGTGTATAGAAATACAAGGCATATTAGTTTCATTCCTTTCCTGTTGTTCAAAGCCTTACTGGATTTTATAATCCAGTCCAATCTGCTGCATTTCCCATCACTTCCTTCCTATACGAACTCCAAGATGCAAGTTGAGACACTATTGGATGTGATCTTAAGGATGGAAAGTGAAATTTGAGAAGCAGCACTGAAAGGTAGAACAGTTAGAGGCCAAAGTATTAACAGCAAGGCCTCTGGATTTATGCAGGACTTTGATTTGAATCTCAGTTGTCATTTAGACCATGTGACTTTAGCCAAGTCACTTAAGCATTGGTTTCCTCTAATGTAAAACTGCAATGCTGACACCAATCTCATTTATCCTCTCCATTCAATGAAATGATTCACATGAAGCATTTAGCAAGTTGCCTGGCTTGTCTTTAAATGCACAAATAATAGCTAACACTTATCAAATATCTCCTTATTTTGCATAAGTAGAGGATATTAAAAGTTGTCATATGAAAAAAAAAAAAAAAAAAGTTGTCATATGTAATTGGCTAGCCCACGCAGTTTGTACAGTGTGAGCAAAGGTTACCCGAAGGTTATCCTCAGAGATACTACAATCTACAGCAAGGGACTCGTGCTCTGTGCCAGGCACGTGATGGGTCTTCAGGTATTGGCAAGCCTATTGGCAAGTGAGGAAAATTTATCAGGTCTTTGAGACACAAAAGTTAATAATGAAAATATCTTTTAAAACAATGAGTTAAGTTTATTTTAAACACTTGTATTGAACTAACAATGAGGTATAACAATTTCTTTGAAAGTATTCCTTTTTTCCCATTTCACCTATGTTAAAATTCAAAGGCTGATTTTTTTCATCTTCAGGTAGTTTCTAACTTACAAATGTACTTATATCAACTGATTTTCAGAACATATTTTCTTTTTTGAAACACTATAATTTGTGGTTAACAGACTAAAGTCTGGGTAGCCAAATAGATACAAATCTTCTGTAATAATAAATGTAAGAAACAGCATAAGTCACCTTTTTTCATTTAAATATAAAACAGGGACTTCCCTGGTGGCGCAGCAGTTAAGAATCCATCTGCCAATGCAGGGGACAGGGACACGGGTTCCATCCCTGGTCCAGGAAGATCCCACATGCCGCGGAGCAACCAAGCCTGTGTGCCACAACTACTGAGCCTGCACTCTAGAGCCCACAAGCCACAACTACTGAAGGCCGTGCAACTAGAGCCCATGCCCCACAACAAGAGAAGCCACCACAATGAGAAGCCCACACACTGCAACAAAGAGTAGCCCCCGCTCGCCGCAACTAGAGAAAGCCTGCGTGCAGCAACAAAGACCCAACGCAGCCAAAAATAAATAAATAAATAAATTTATTTTAAAAATAAACGTAAAACATTTAAGGGAATTCCCTGGTGGTCCAGTGGTTAGGACTCCACACTTTCACTGCTGAGGGCATGGGTTCAATCCCCGGTCAGGAAACTAAGATCCCACAAGCTGCACGGCACAGCCAATAAATAAATAAATAAACTGAACATATTTTTTAAACGTTTAAAAGTTATACAATAATTCCTGACATTTTAGAATTTAGAGTAGTAATTCTCAACTGGGGTGATTTCTCCCCCATGCAAAATTTCACTAGGAAGAGAAGTTAGCGGTGAGCTACAGGCATCTGGTGGGTAGAGGCAGGGATACTACTAAACACCCTACAATACACAAGATGGCGCCCACTACACAGAATTATCTGGCCTCAAATATCAATAATGCCAAGGTTGAGAAACCCTGATTTAGATGTAGGCATTCATATTATAGGAAAAAATACTAAACTCTTTCAAGAGAACTACGAATATCCAGATTTCTCAGCATCATTTGTTGAAAAGGTTATCCTTTCCCCATTGAATGGTCTTTGTAACCCTGTCAAAAAAATCAACTGACCATAAATGTGAGTTCACCTCTGGGCTCTCTATTCTGTTCCATCCGTCTACAGGGCTAATTTATGCCGGTACCACACTGTTTTGACTACTACAGCTTTGTAATAAGTTTTGAAATCACGAAATGTGAGTCCTCCAACTCTGTTCTTTTTCAAGACTGTTTTGGCTATCCAGTTCCCTTGAAATTCCATATGAACTTTAGGATGGGTTTTTCTATTTCTACAAAAATACACCATTGGGATTTTGACAGAGATTGTACAGAATCTGTAGATCTCTTTGGGTACTACTATCACCTTAACAATATTAAGTCTTTCAATCCATGAACACAGAAGGTCTTTTCATTTACTGAAGTCTTCATTAATTTCTTTCAGCAATATTTTGTAATTTTCAGTATACAAGTCTTTCACCGCATTGGTTAAATTTACTCCTAGGTATTTTATTCTTTTCGATACTACAGTAAATGAAATTGCTTTCTTAATTTCCTTTTCAGATTGCTCATTGCTGGTGTATAGAAACAACTAATTTTTGCACGTTGATCTTGTACCCTGCAATTTTACGGAATACATTCATTAGTTCTAGTAGCTTTACTGTGGATATTTTGCATGTATTTATATTTAATGTATGCATGTCTCCCTCTGTATCTGTCATCTGGGGCAGTTAGCTCAACTGATTAAAGTGAGAGGTGAATGAGACCAAAGTCGTGGTCCATACCCAAATGGGAAACTCAGGCTAGAGTTGATGTGCTGAAGTACTAACCCCCAGTACCTCAGAATGTGATCTTACTTAGAAACAGGATCATGGCAGATGTAATTAGTTACGATGCGATCACACTGGAGTAGGCTGGGCCCTTAATCCAGTATGACTAGTCTCCTTAAAAGAGGAAAAATGTCATGCGAAGACAGAGACACACAAGGAAAAGACAGACCTATGACCACGGAAGCAGAGATGAGAGTGCATCTGTAAGCCAAGAAATGCCGAGGATTGCCAGCACACACCAGAAGCTAGAAGAGGCAAGGAAGGAATTCTGCCTCAAGACTAACATAAAAATTCTGAGTTTCCAGCCTACTGGCCTGCCCTACAAATTTCAGATTCAAGGTACAACAGCAACTCCTGTCTGAGTTTTCAGTGTGCCAGCCTGCATAACAAATTTCAGATTAATCAGCCCCCACAATCATGTAAGTCAGTTTCTTTAAATGAATGAATGAATAAATAAATATTGGTTCTTTTCTCTATAGAATCTTGATTGATACAGAAATTATGGGAACATTTAGGAAAATGGGGGAAGGGAAAGAGTAGATCTGGAGGTCACAAAAAATAAACTGCCTAGTTCATCACTGTATCCATGATCTGTATAAAAACCTTACTGAATTAATTTCTAATTTTAGTACTTTTTACATACTCAGAAAGAACTACAACAGTTAATCTTTTGAAGGGAAACAGGCTTGCTGACTGGATGACAGAATTCTTATTTGTATAAGATTTCCAGGTAGGAAAAAATATATATATATATATACACATATATATACATACACACACATATTTGATATGTTGGTCCTTATGCTTTCAAGTAAATATTAAATTTTTTAATCCAAATATCATTACCACCACTTAACCATACCTTTACATAGCTTTATTAAAGGAGTATAAAAACATACTGTTTAATATTAAGTTGTGCGAACTACTACCTAATACCTTTGAAAATCAGATGATTTATCTAGAAAATTAAAATGAGAAGGCCTAAAATACTCAATAATCATGAGTTTAGTTTTTATATTTCTTTTTTAAAAGTTACTGGACGTCTCTGATTGTACCCAGCATGCTACAAAGTGCTAGTGAAATGTGCCATGAGTAAAGGGAGCTCACGCTTGATTTTTTGAGGGAAAATTTTAGGTCTGAAGTACCAAATGAGCTGAACAGTCAACAGATGATCTGAGTTCAATAAGAGAGACTTAGCCTGGAGTAATCACTAAAGACATAAACTAGCAGAGGAAACTGAAGCAAGAGTGAGTCTGAGTGAGCACAGAGAAGGCAGCTTTCCAGAAGACAGAACAGAAGTAATGAGACCAAAATTCCACCAGAACCTTTGGGGAACAAGCAGCAGACCACTGTGAAATGAATTCATGTGGGGTGTATGGACAGGCATTCCTGGAATGTTTTGCAGAGGACCCTGAATGCCAGGTTGAGACATCTGTGTGCTACAGAGTGCAGGTGAAGGTTTTTTAGGAGGAAGTCTGGGAAGGATAGCTGGCAAAGTAGGAATCAAGCATATGAAAGGAAGGTAGAGTGAGAGACTTGAGGTGGCCACTGCAGGAGAAAGGGGGCTAGTTCCTAGTGATACAAATAACGGTTCCACAGTTCAGGGGGTCTGCTTTTTTTTTTTTTTTTTTTTTTGCGGTACGCGGGCCTCTCACTGTTGTGGCCTCTCCCATTGTGGAGCACAAGCTCTGGACGCACAGGCTCAGGGGCCATGGCTCACGGGCTTAGCCGCTCCACGGCATGTGGGATCTTCCTGGACCAGGGCACGAACCCGTGTCCCCTGCATCAGCAGGCGGACTCTCAACCACTGCGCCACCAGGGAAGCCCGGGGGTCTGCTTTTTAAAGATTCATTTTAACAAAGTTTAAAACATTTTAAAATATAGGTTCTTTAAGAATTTAACTAGCTCCTTGCTTTTAGAGTGCCTAAAATAAGAAGTCTTTCACATTAAAAGTTAAAGAAAAAGGCAAAAGAACATTCAGGAGCTGCAACTTCATTTTTTTAAAAAAGTTATGATGCAACACAAAGAAAACAATAGCTAGAATACACTAAATCCATAAATCCTCTAAGTACATTATGGCAAACCACAAAACAAGGCAATGGATTATTAATTCCGTTTGGCAGAAACAGAAATTGAGATTGGGCACAGCCAAGGTCTCACAGTCAGTAAAGAGCAGAAAAGCTTTGAAGCCAATGACGATTCTATTGGACCTATCTCCTCCCAAAATGAAACCACCTTGAAAAACTTCCATATCCAGAGGAATATAAAAAGATGATGGAGGAATTTCCCTTAAAGTAGATGCTTTGAAAAAAATAATAAATGGGTATAACAAAATACTAAAGCAATATAAAATAACACTGGCAACCTGCTGTAATTAAAAGGCATACATACTAGACAAAATTTTAAAATATTATTTGCACATGATATTATTTAAAAAGGAATCAAACAAAAATATATGAAAGTCTCTACCCTCACAATACCATGTACCAAACTGATTAATGCCTCCTCCCTCACTAACCTGTAAGCATAAGGGAATGGGTATGTCCATGCACATCTTGACTTTTTTATAACTGGGCTTTTAAACTCTTTTCCTTTTTTTTTTTTTGGCCGCGCTGCGCTGCCTGCTGGATCCTAGTTTCCCGACCAGGGATCAAACCCAGGCCCACAGCAGTGAAAGTGCAGAGTCCCAACCACTGGACTGCCAGGGAATTCCCTGTAACTGGTTTTTGAGGATTCATCTTACTGGGCCATTTTACTAACTTTGGAATCACAGAGCAAGAGGAACCACGTGGGACATAGGCCATGATAATGAAGAGTTTGGTATTAATTCTAAGAGCAATGGGAAGCCACTGAAGTGTTTGAGAGATAAGACTGAGCTGATAAAATCTGAATTTCAGAAAGACCTGACTGCTGCATAGATCACAGACTGGATGGGGTAATACACCAATGCAATAAATTAGAAAATCCAGCAACACATATGTAAAAATGTAACATAGGCCAGAACAGGTTCACGGGTCTTAATATGATTCATTGCCAGACTCCCACAACTTGCCAGGTCGCCCAGGGAAGCAAAGTCATCCTGACACACACACACCAGAAAAACTAAAGAACTAACAACTTATAAAATTCATCCCTGTCAAACATCCCTCCTACGGTAACAGGAGCCTCTGTCAGTCCACTTCACCTTTGCCCTGTCAGTCTCTCAAAGATGGCAGGTATTTCAATGACAAAGCAACACAATGAGTATCATGTACAAAGCAGACGTGCAAACCTTCCAAAAGATGCAGGGCTTTACAAAGTCACTAAAAATGATCAAAACTGTTTCCAACTATTGGCAAAGCCACTGGCAGAAATGAAAATTGGAGAGGGACACTGACTGGGAAGGAACGTAAGGGCACTTAATGGGATGATACGTACTCGATATGTTCTGTATCCTGACCTGGTTGGTAGCTACACAGATGTGTATATGTAGTAAATATCCATCAACCTATAGATATACTTATGATTAATACATCTAGGTGTATGTAAATTATACCTTAAGAGGGGAAAAAAGCAACAAAAGAAGAGATGGTCCTCCTTCCTGTAAGAATTGCTAGTTCTCAATGTGAAGCCTAGAAATCCCATGGCCTGCTTGCTACCTGTGTGAAGATGAAATGGATACTCAAGATGGCAAAATGTACCTGGATTCTCAGAGACATCCATGAGCCACTGAGTGTAGTGGGCCTGGAGCCCACTCTTTCTCGGGACTTCCAATTATATGAGACAGTAAATGTTCTTAACGTTTAAGTACTTTAAGTCTGCTACTTGCCCCTGAAAGCATCTGAACAGATACCATGAGCAGATAATTGGAGAAAGCTAATGAAGATGAGATAATAGGAGGGCAAAAGAAAATAATATGAAAATATAAGTGGGCTTTGATAATGAAGGCTTTGAATATTTTGGCAAAAATGGATTTCTTTAGGATCATACTAGAAAAGTCCATCATTACACGAAGTATATAGTTTCATGAGATCTCGCAATTTTTAAAGAAAAATTATGCAAAACAAGCAACCAACACTTGATTCATTCTTCTTCCATTTTAAGAATTTAACACATCGTAGCAACTATAACATGAATGTTTCCATAATTTTGTTTCATTTTTCAAGATTAAGCCCAAGTAAAGCCTTTTCTCCCCACCCCTGCTATCTCTGAAATGTTACTCCTATTCTAGGTCAATTCATTCTACATGGCCTTGTTCTTGTACCAATTATTTTCAGAAAATAAAGAACCCTTATACGATGAAATCACAAAGAAAAAGTAAATTATTCACTGACATCAACACTTAGAAAATTCAAATACAGACCTCAGTTCATGTTTGAACGAGAGACCCGAGCATACTGGTTAAAAGCATGGGCTCTGGAATCAGACTGCCTGGGATGGAATCCCAGTTTGCTGTTTACCAGTGAGTGACCCTGGGCAAGTTACTCAACCCTCTGCGACTCAGTTTTCTCATCCATAAAAGGGGAATAACAACTGTTCCTACCTTATAAGTTATAAGAGGAATATTAAATGGTTAATATGGGAAGTATTGATATTTCAGGCAGTAAGTACTCAGTAACCATTAGCTATTACACTTCAAAATCTAAGAAAACTGAGGAATATAAATGCCAACATTGGAATTGAGTTACTGGAGAACGAAACATTTTTTGTAAATCACAGGCTTTATGTTTAAATACAAGTATACATTTTAAATAAAATTAAGACAAAAATGAGAACAGATATACCTAGAGTAAAAATAAGCTGTAAGTTTAATTTCTAAGTATGTAAGAACTTTTTAAAGGTACCATATCAAACCTACTAAACTAGAAACTAAAGCGTTGATGCACTTTACTAAAGATGAAATAAAAAATCTGAATATATGGAGGAGAAAAAAGAATGAAAGACTCAGTATTATAAAGGGGTCAATTCTCTCCCCTACCCCTATTAATCCATTAATTTTACACAATTCTAATCAAAACTCCAACAGATTTCGGGGTGCAATTTTTCTTTTTTATTTCATTTTCGTTGTAATTGATGAAATGATTCCAAAACTAATCTAAAAGAATGTATTAAGTAAAATAGCAAATAAAGTTTTGAAAAACAAGAAAATGAACAGTAACTTTCCTTCCTAGAAATTAAAATATACTACAGACTCAAAGTAATTAAGACAGTGAGGTAGTAACACAGAATTAGACAAATAACTAATGAGTCCAAAAACAGAACCAAGTATTTATGGGAATTCAGTATACAATGAGTGTGGCATTTCAAATCAATGGGAAAAGACAGATTCAACAAATGATGCTGACAAAGGACTAAATATTTGATATTTTGTCAAATACTAACCTCCCATCTTACACCAAAACAAATTTCAGATGGCTTAAATTTAAACATAGATGAAACCATAAACCAAAAAGTAATAGAAAAAAATGTAGGTAAATACTAATATAATTTTAAGTTGGGAAAGGCATGACACCAAAGGCAGAAACTATAAAGGTAAAACTAACAGATCTAACAGACATGAAATTTTAATGCTTCTTTACCAAAACAAAATTAAAAGACAAGTGATAAATTTCTTTATAAGATACATCTGGTTGATTTTACATCACAGCATCCAACAGTCACACCTCTTGATTCACCCTTGTGTCGTCTCCTCCCACCCTGACTCTGAGCTTGTCCATGTAACTGGCTTTGGCCAAGAAGACTAAGGGAACAGGATGCAGGCAGAAGTTTGATAAAAGCTTGCACACTGGGGCATGATCTAATGGAAGGCTGCTATTACTAAGTGAGAGACAAACAGACACACCACATGAACCCAGTCAGGAAATGAAAAGATGAGTGAATCCAGGTGAGACCAGCAGAACTGCCCAGCCAACTCACACGTTTTACGAGGTTTTGAGGTGGTTTGTAATACCACATTAGATAACTGGTATAATATCAATATATCTACACCATAAAGGGTTACTTATTAAAGATGGTATAAATCATTACAGGAACAACTGAACATCCCATTGGGAAAATAGGCAAAGGATAGAGACAATTCACACAAAAACAGAGATGTCCAGTAAACACATGAAATGTCCAACTCTAGTATCAAAGAAACACAAATTAAAACAATGAGATAACACCTTTTGCCTATCAGATTGGCAAAGATTAAAAAGGCTGATAATGGCTTGAGTTGGTCACAATGTGGTAAAACTGGCACTCTCATCCATGTTGTTAATTTGGTAATGTGTGTCAAAAATTGATAAAATTCCCTCTGGTCTGGTAATTTCATTTATTATTCACTCAAATACTTATTGCATACTCAGAGGCCTATGCTGGGAACCAGAATATAGTCAGATCAGACAGGACCTACTAATAATTTTGCTTTTATTATTAATTTGGGTTTTATCCTAAGAGCACTAAGATGGCACTGAAGGCTTTAGCAAGCGAAGAACAATATCACATTTCCACTTTAAGATCATTTTAACTGATGTATAGAGAATGGGGGACAAGAACGCAAGTGAGGAGACACTAATTGTTCCAGTGAGCGTTAACAGTGGCCTGGACTTGAGCAGTGTCAGTGAGATGGAGAGAAGCAAAGGGAGGGCGACGTGATGGGACCTGCTGACAGAAAAAAGTAAAAGAAAGGGGAAAAATAAATACTACTCCTCAATTTTAATTCCAGGAATGTATGCTAAAATATAAGTATCTGTGCAGATATAAAATATGATACACAGTGTACAAAGATATATACCCAAAGATGTTCATGGCAGTGTTTTTTATAATAACAAAAATAACGAAAAAAAATCTAAGTCTATCCCTAAGAGATTAAGGTCACTCCAAGCATAGTGAGAACACTGTGCAGTCACTTAAAATTATTTAGATTCCTATTTAGTGACAAGATGTGGAAAGGGGCCAGTTACAAAATACATAACATAATTTCACTTCTAAATAGTATGATCTCACTTTTATTTAAAACATACTCATACACACAAGCACATTTATGGCTGCCTATGGGCATTACAGAAAGTCTAGAAAGCTATACGTCAAAATATCAAAATTCTTGATGCTTTGGACTTACGTTATTAAAATCTTTATACTTTCCATACCTCCTAAAATCTATGCAAAACCTGTACTGCTTTATAGTGAAAGAAAAAAAGTAATTTTATAAAAAAAAAAAACACTGACATTTATTTGGATAATAGTAAATTGGTTCATTTTCTTAAAATACTGCAAATAAAAGATTAAAGAGACTAAAAAGATCAAAATAACTGAAATGAACACTTAATGATTCGTAAATCTTAAATTGTTAAAAAATGAACAATTTGCTTGCGATACTAATCGAATGTGAGATGAGAATTTGGGAGAGGAGAGGAAGGGACATCTCAGAGCAAAGCAGACACTCAAATATAACCAATTTTATCATTACAAAACCTGCACAGAAAGATCCCTTCACTATACTGTTAGACAAGCAATTTGGACTCCCTTGAGATTTGACCTAAAGAGCTATTCATTTTATTGCACTTTATGTTCTGAGGTTCTTTATGAATCTCCTTCCCTACCAAGTTGACACATACAATAACAGATACCAAAAAGGATAGGACATTGAGGACCTCTGAAGCAGTTAGTCATTCTGACTTCACTATCATCAGATGTACTGGTTGCCAAAACCAGATGTTCTAGAAGGGCAAAAAAAATATCAAGGTTGCTTCATTTCCCAAAGACAAAAACTTTCTTTGGTATTTGAGATTATTGTAAACAGAACCCCCCCCCCAAAAAAAAAAAAAAACACTAACTGGTTTGAACAGTTTTCTGAAGATTCTGATGGATTTGTTTCACTGATACAATCAGTGACCTTAGTCATCCTTGCTTATTACAGGGCTACCAGAGAATGGCTGCTACCTGAGCACAAAGATGACTCCAAAATTTGTTCAGGCCTCTCAAAGGCACCATTAATTAATGTTTCCACTTCAGCACTCCTACCTGCCTGGTTCCCTAAAGAGAAAAGCCCAATGGTTCTACCTTCAATATCTCTTCTTTAGAAAACATGAAGATGTCAATTTAAAATATTAGTCCAAAGTAACAAAAATGTCAGAAACAATGTAAAGCAAACAAGACCATCTTCCGGTATTATTTACTCTAGTGCGTAAGTGAAAATAATAATCCAAGGATGGGGAGTGGAGGTTGAGACATAATTCACATACCATAAAATTCACCATTTTAAAGTATAAAATTCAGTGATTTTTAATATATTTACAAGGTTGTGCAACTATCATCATTGTTTAATTCTAGAATATTTCCCATCACCCCAGAAAGAAACCCCATACACACTGTGATTTGTAAGATATATGTTTGGTTATTCATATATATATATATTTGGTCTTCCTCCACAGTTCCAGGTTCACAGCTCCCAAAACCCTTGGAATTTCCTACGTGCAGAGAATGATAATGGTGTCTTTTGGTTATGTGAATGAGGTAACTTTCAGAAGCACCTAAGGATGGGAAATAGTGCCAGGAGAACCAACCCAGTGATTAGAGAGTTGGAACCTTCAGTCCCAGCCCCTGCCCCACCCCCATCCCCAGGAATGAGGAGAGGGGCTGGAAGTTGAATCAATCACCACTGGCCCATGATTCAGTCAATCACGACTATGTAAAGAAGCCTCCACAAAAAACAAAAGAACAGCCTTTTAGGCTCTCTTTTTTGAAAGCTTCCACACTGGGGAACCAGAACATTTCCACGTGCCACTGTGCCGGCCCCAAGCTCCACGAGGACAGAAGCTCCCTGTTCAGGAACTCACCCTGTGTAGCAGCTCTTCATCTGGCTCCTACTCTTTAATATAATCTTTTCATAATAAATCAGTAATCTAGTGAGTAAACAAGTTTTCCTGAGTTCTGTGAGCTGTTCTAGCCAATTAACCACACCTGAGGAGGGAGCTGTGGGGCCCCTCTGATTCACAGCCAGTCGGTCATAAGCACAGGTGACAACCTGTACTTGCAACTCACCTCTAAAGTGGAGGGTGGGTCTTGTGGGACTGAGCCCTTTACCCTTTGAATCTCATTCTATCTCCAGGCAGACAGTGTCAGAGCTGAGATGAATTCTCAGACACCCTGATGGCATCTGGGAATTGCCTGTTGGTTTTGGGAAGCCCCCAACCTCCCCCCGCCCCTGACACTCACACACACAGAGTAGAATGGGGTCAGGGAACCCTTTTGCACACACTCACTTCCCACTCCTCCTTCACTATCCCAAGACCGTAGCAACTATTAATCTACTTCCTGTCTCTATAGATATGCCCATTATGGACATATCATATCAATGGAATCATAAAATAAGTGGCTTTTTATGTCTGACTTCGTTCACTTAGCACGTTTCCATCCATGCTCCTTTTGACTATTATGAGTAATGCTGCCATGAACATTTGTGTACAGTTTGCACGAATATATGTTTTTATTTCTCTTGGATGTATACCGACGAGTGGAATTGCTGGGTCATCTAGTAACTCTATGTTTAGCATTTTGAGGAACTACCACACTGATTCTAAAGCAGCTGCACCGTTTAACATCGTTTTTCACATTCTTAACATAAACTTAAGAGATGTCAGACTTTCATAGAAGTAGGGGATTTACTCTTCTCAAGCCCATTTTACATGCCAAATGCTATGCCAGGGTTTTATATAATTTCTGACTTAATTTTCCTAACAACTCTGTAATGCAAAAAGCATCTCCATTCTACAGAAGGAATTCATATCTCAAAAACTGTTTATAACCTACTCAAAAATCACTTAGTTCATAAACGTCAAAATAGAATCTGAACTCAGGTTGACTTCAAAGCCTGTCCTCTTTACCCTCTTCCATGCAACCTCTGCACTGAAATATGCACACTGACTGCTTTACACCAAAAGGATTCTTTGGAAAAGTACATGTTAACTAAATTTATTAGAATCATTATAAAACAGAAGCTTCCAGCGTGCAGAAATTTCTAGAAAATATAAGAGGTCTCTTGTGTAAATCATTCCCTGTTAGTAAATGATTTCTTCATGTAGAGTTACTTAATAAAATCAATCTATAAATCATCTAAGCATTATACAGATTAGTTTCTTCCATCAAAGTTATATCCACTGACAAAAAAAATCTGGGTATCTGCTACTGTGGGCTGAATTATTTCCCCCCAAAAATCCATATTTTGAAGCCCTAATCCCCAGTGTGACAATATTCAGAGACAGGGCTTTAGAAGGTAATTAAGGTTAAATGAGTTCATAAGGGTGGGGCCCAAATCCAATAGGATCAGTGACCTTATAAGAAGAGAGAGAGAGAGAGAGAGAGAGAGAGAGAGCGAGAGAGAGCGCTCTCTCTCTCTCTCTCTCTCTCTCTCTCTCTCTCGCTCTCGCTCTCGCTCTCGCTCTCGCTCTCGCTCTCGCTCTCGCTCTCGCTCTCGCTCTCGCTCTCGCTCTCGCTCTCTGCCATGTGAGGACATAGTAGAAGGTGCCCAAGGAGATGGCAGTCTGCAAGCCAGTAAAGAGAGCCTTACCAGAACCTGGTCATAATGGCACCCTGATCTCAAGATTTCCAGCCTCCAGAACTTTGAGAAAATAAATTTCTGTGGGATTTTGTTACGGCACCCTAAGCTAATACATCTTCCTTCATAAATATCACAAACTATCCAATTATTGGTATTTTAAGCACTAGGAAGAATCAAAACAAAGCAGTCATTAAGTAGAGTAGAAATAAGCTAAACCAATAGACATGCATAAGCTTGTTGCTCAAAAATATCTGCAAGTCCCATGATCAAAGAGACTAAAAAACAGAATGATGGCCATTCTGTTAATGGAGAATTTAATGAGAAAGTCAAGGAAACCCGGTATCCTCCAAAAGGGCTTTGGAGTTAGACAAACCTGAGTTTGACTCTTTTTGGCTACTTCTGAGCTTTGTGTTTGAGTGAGAAACATACTCTATTTGTTTCTGAACACTATTCCTGTGGTCAGGATGCTTGTTTTTGTTTGTTTGTTTCAATTAAATAACTTTATTAACATTTACTATATGCCAAATACTATTCTACATCCTATAATAACCAGTACACCTTCTAGAACACTACAGGTGCTCCAAAAATGGTGGTGGTTATTGTTAGTACATAGATTCTGGAAAAGGACACCCCAAAGTTAAGCATTTACATGAGCACCCACTATTTGCCTAATATTTTGCTGGTACCGTTAATATAAAAACGCTGTCCTACCCTCAAGGAGCTTACAATGAAGAGGGACAGATAGATCCAGATCATTATAAAACAATATAATAAATGCAATGGCCAAAAAATATGCAAAGTACATAGTAACACAAAGGGAGAGCTGGGAGGTAAATAAATTCAGGACTACTTCCCAGAAGATCTGACAAGGAATCCCCTGTCAGAGGAATCCCTTGTCAAGGAATCCCTTCCTGATTTCTCTTCCAGAAAACTTCATAAGCCCTTATTAGGGGAATCATTCACTGAGGTACAGCCTCAGCTCAGATTCTCCCTTTTAACTTTTACTTCCACTCAGTTCCATCTGTCAGTTTCAAAGAAGGGGGAGAGGGGCACAGGAAGAGTTTAAGTATCCTTTTCCTCCCCAACAACTGCATAAAAATTGAAATCACATTTTTCCAAATCCTTCTTATGCTTATGATAAAGACTGGGTGTTTTACAAGTTATACAGTCACCCCAGATTTAAGCTATGTGTAGGATAAGTAACCAAAACTGTCAGTCCAGTATGTAATTTCTTCTATACCAGCCAAATGGGCCTGCCAGTTATTTTGCTTATTCCAACTGGGCTAAAAAGGTATCCAAAACCTTGACTACTGTAAAAACCGGTAAATTTTCTTCATTAATCCACATTCTTATTCAAGATGTGTTCACTTAATACCTACAAGGCAAAACAATGCCTAAATACAATGCACTAACATTCCAAAAAATGCAAATCTGGCTCCTGCCCCTAAAATTAACGTCTGTGAGAAAGTCACACATCCAAAAGCTACAAGCATAAAGGAAGATCGTGGGCATAGAGACTACTATTTGTATCCTTTCATGGGTATCTCACTTGACATCTGACACAGCAATCCCTGAAATAATAGAATTATCTCCATTTTTATCTGTTTTCTCCATTAACAAGTCAGCATATAAACCCCTGGATCTTCTGAGCTTTGACTGTGCCACACTCTAAAATGTATATTACATTTAAATGAAGATAACAAAATCACAATAACTACTTCAAAGACTAAATATACACACAGGAAGGAAACTTAAAGATCCGTTTCCTCACCTATAAAATAAGAAGGGTGGATTAGATCACAGATGGTTAAATAATGAGCATTCCAGTTAACACTCTATTGCCACTCTCTGGGACCCTCATCCCAATTAAACATTACTAATCATGGCACTTTCTCACCAAACCCAGAAATGCAGCTATGTCCTTATCAACATGGCAGCCACTACCAACTGGGAGTAGATAAGCAAAACGTAACCTGCTTGTGGGACTTCCTTGGTGGCGCAGTGGTTAAGAATCCGCCTGCCAAAAAAAAAAAAAGAATCCGCCTGCCAACGCAGGGGACACAGGTTCAAGCCCTGGTCCGGGAAGATCCCACATACCGCGAAGCAACTAAGCCCGTGCACCTCGACTACCAAGCCTGCATTCTAGAGCCGGCGGGCCACAACTACTGAGCTTGAGCGCCTAGAGCCCAGGCTCCACAGCAAGAGAAGCCACTGCAATGAGAAGCACACGCACCGCACCGCAGCTAGAGAAAGCCCGCGTGGTAACAGACCCAACGCAGCCAAAAATAAATAAATAAATAAAAATTTAAAAAAAAAAAAACAAAAAAAACCCTTCTTGCCACACTTGGACTGGATGAGGTGAAGCTAACTACCCAAAAGATTTATATAACTAGTCTAAAACAGAACTAAGCCCTAAAACAAAAGAAGTAATATAATTGTATAATGCTTACAAGTACACAATACACACTCTTTTCCATTATCATTTGATCCTTAATACCCAGTAAAGAATTATCCCTATTTTTACATATTTTAAAAAACAGATCAGTGAAATAATGTGATCAGCTCAAGGTCAGCCAGCTAATAAGCGGCTTGGATGAATCCTCACAACTCCACACCTTTTTCCATGAGAAAGTCAAAGAACAGTGAGTGGAAGCCTGGATTATTTAATATGGACCTAAGAATGTCAATCCAAAATCTTCTGAGCTCTTCTTAGCCACTAGGCTACATGCAACTATTTTAGATCAGACAAGCTCCTCTTTCTATCAAAATAAGATCTTGAGTAACTAACCAACTAAATAAAAATGTAATCATTTAAAAGGCATACACTATATTAATATTACATATATACACCTACCTCAATCATAAATCTTATACTTTTGAAACATTACATAAATGAACAATAAGAACAGAACCCAAGAGTTGGATGTTACACTAACAAAAGTACCAGTTTTTTGGGTCTCAACCCTTTCAATGTCTTATGTAAGAAATACACTTTCTCATTTCTTAAATTCTTATCTGTAAGCAAAACATTAACAAGTAATTCTATATACAGCTTTTTACAAGTACAGAATGCCGTTAAGATTGTTTCACGAATGTAAAGTATTATTCTGTTTCCTTCTGTATAGGAATTATTACATTATACCACAATGAGCGTGCTATTCCTGAAATTACAGTCATTTGAAAGATCTTATCACAAATGCCTAAACCGCCAACATATTTAGCATATCCTCTCTTCAGAATTCTGACCAACTTAAATGGAAATTCCTACTCATGCACTCCTATTTCCGGATGGCCTTTAAAACATCAGAACTACTCCTTAATGTAAATAAGAGAGACTCGACTTAATAGCATAACATTTATGTCCTACCATACTTGAAAGCATCATTTGCACTAAGTCAAATATGAATATAACCTGAAGAGCCCTTTCTTAAGCACCAAAATATCCCAGAGCTTTTTGCAGCCAGCACAAGAACCTTTTACTTTCATACCACACCATCCTGCTTTTACAGGTATCTAAAGAAATGTGTATACATGAGTTGTACAAACCACCTACCAAATAATCCAATGCCTTCCAAAGTGAAAAGCTGATCCTCTTTTCTGCTCTTAAATTATTCACAATTAGTCTACAAAGAATTACTGTAGACTACCTGAACAAACTTTTCTGACCTGTGTACCATGTTCTATATTTATGCTACTGGAAAGAATCAGTGTGATTCATCCCTCTCTACATTTAATAAGGAATAGAGCAGGGAAACAGCTTAAAAATTACAAGTTACTTTTTATAAGAAAAGGAACTTTTAAGTGAAGACAATTTACTGTTGACAGACTCACAACTATACATGATAGTGATCAAACTTCACTGAATACTTTTAACTTTTTTTTTTTTGGTTCACAACCTCTGAGTATGACAACTTTACGATCATTTTATTTTAAAATATCCCACTTTCATTGTTTTACATTTCTCAATGTTGAGAAAATTTTACCCAAAGTTTGGAAAATTTTGATAAATTCTTGTCTGCAAGACCCCTACAAGCATTAAATCTTTAAAGCAGAGATCAACAATATGTTGTATTACAAGATGTTAACATTATGGATGTTTTATTATAGTTCCTGAGTCTTCAAGGACATCAGTAACTTGATAAAAAAAACCACGCTCAAATGCATGACTCGCATTTTTCAAGCCACATTTTACGAAGATTATGTTTTTTGGTTTGTATGCCATGATTACATTTTGAACTGATCCATTATATCTGAAAATAACTTGCATGTGAAATCACTAAGGAAAAGGGTCACTTAGAAACACAGCATTAAAAACAAATTTTAAAGCCTTCAAATAAAGGTCTATACGTTGGAATTAAAGAAAAACATAATTCAAATTCACAGTAAGCTGAAGTGAAAACTCAACACAGCTTATAACCACAAAAAATATATATATATAAACAAAGTGGTAGTGTTCAACCTTGACAGAAAAAAAAAAGTTTAAAATGAAAACTACTTAAATTGAGAAAGAATTCCAATGACATGACATTTTCTTGCCAAAACGCAGGAATGTGTAGATTATATCATTCAAATCTCATTGTATTACATTATAAAGGTCTTGGCAACGGTTAGCCATTAATCTTTTAACACAAAGGAGATTCAAATCCAAATGAACTGTAAGACTATCTCTTCCAGAAGACAGAAATGGAGTAATTTACTTTATCCACAACTGTTTAACCTAAAAGGAAGGCCGAAAGGATGATAACGCAGAATGGATCAGCCTTCAGTCTACCAAGTCCCATTTCTCACGAAGTCTTGCACCAATCCGAAAAGAGAAGGTTAGGGACACAAAACAAGCTTAGGAAAGACTGAAAAAAATCTCCAATGAATGACACACCACATCACGGTTTATTCTCTTACACAATTGGAGAAACAAAAACGAAAAATATCACACCATATGTTTCATCGGATCAATTAAAAAAATATTTTACGGCCGTACCTTCAATTCTTTGGGGCTGAAAAAATAATTTAGCTTCTGTTTTATTGATTACAGAGGGAAAGGAAAAAGCAGCTGCTGCAATGCAACACAGGCTGCTACAGAGGAAGGAGAGAAAACGGTTTTCCAAACAAATCCCTCTCCCGCCCCCGTTTACACACCCCAAACAACTTACTTATCCCAGTCTTTCACTGTGTCCCCCCAAATATAAACCTAATCAATTCTTTCCCTTCCCCCACCATCGTAAAATTTCACCTTTCAGAGCTTTCACCTATCGCTACCAGAGCACTTTATTCCCCACAGAAATTTCACATCTCTCAAACTTTTCTCCCTTTTTTAATTAAACACGAGAGTTTTGTTATAAAAGTGCACGAAATTTTTACATACAGACGGAAAAATACCTGTTTCCCAGCAACATGCACGCTTCGATTCTCGAACCCCTCCCCATCTCCCAGGTTTGGCTTGCAAGGCTGGTGGGGGGAGGGAGCC
This sequence comes from Phocoena sinus, assembly GCF_008692025.1. Lineage (NCBI taxonomy): Eukaryota > Metazoa > Chordata > Mammalia > Artiodactyla > Phocoenidae > Phocoena > Phocoena sinus. The sequence continues at coordinate 163,155,175 of NC_045763.1, read as the reverse complement.
AGGAGCAAATTAAATTTAGGAAGGGAAATCCTGGGCGAAAGAGGAGCATTTGAGGAAAAACGGGACAACGTCGAAAAGAGGACCCCCCCCCCCATAAGAGGGTTGGGGAGGATTACAAGAAAGAAAGAGAAATGAGAAGGGACAAAGGGGGAGGGGGGAGAAAGAGACCAGAGACCAGGGAGACGCGCCGGGCCGGGAGAGGGAAGGCGGGGTCCGGGGAGAGCGGGGTCGCGGCTCCCGTGGCACAATGGCCCGCCGGCCCCCGCCCCGCGCGCCCCTCACCTCATGGTGTCGACCGCGCTGAGGCTTCCCCAGCAGCCGGGAGACGCGGGAGGCGCCGAGCCGAGGGGGGTCTCTCCTCTAGGGGCGGGAACGCAGCTCGGCGCCGGGAGACAAGTGTCCAGCTTCTCCTTCGGGCGGCCGCGGGGCTACACCATCTCCTCGCACAAAGCCGAGGCGCCGGCCCGGAGTGGGAGAGAAGAGGGCGAAAGAAAAGCTGGGGAGGGGGCGGAGAGGCCGAGGCGCCGAGCGGGTCCCGCGGCCGCCACAGCCCCCCACCTCCTCCTCCTCCTTCTCCTCCTCCTCCTCCTCCTCCCCCGGGAGCTTCCTCGGCCGCCCTCGGAGGGATGCCCGCCGGGGCCGCGCGCCCGGCCGCAGCTCCACAGGCCCGCGCTCGCCGCGCCCGCCGCCGAGGCCGTGTGCAACCGGCAGCTGCGGCAGCCGCGGGAGGAGAGTCGGGATCGCCTCGAGAAGCCCGGGAGGAGGCGGGGCGCGCGGCGGAGGAACACGCAGGCGCCGCCCTCCTCCCCCCCTTCTCCCGGGGGCGAGGGGGCGGTGAGGGGGGAGGGGAGGCGGGGGGCCGGGCGTTCCCCTGCCGCTGGCCGGACCCCCCGCGGGACTGCGGAGAGCGGGGAGGGGCGGGAGCGGGCTTAGCGACTACGGGTTAGCAAAGGCTCTTTGTTGCTTTCCCACCCCGCCTCCCCAGCACCCTGGGATCGGGGCTGCTCACCCCCCGTCCGCAGCCGGCTAGGGTTCCTCCCCCGGGGTTGTCCTTGGCCGTCGTCCCCCCCCCCCGGTCGTCTACCGCTCCCCTGAGACTGGGGGAGCTCCCGGGCCTCCCCCGCGCCGGAGTGCGGAGACTGGGGCGCCGGGACCTCCCGGCGCGGGACCTGCGGCCACCGGCTGGCTAAGCCAGGGGGCGGCAACCGGGATGCGTGACTGGGCGCCGGGCCGGGGGACTCCGGATCTGCCCGTCCGGGTGCCCTCGTGCGGGGCTTGTCTTCAGCACGTCCTGTTGCTATCTCAGGAACGGGACCTGCCAGTCGATGGGCATCCCGGCCAGCCCCACGGCCCGCCCCAGCCGCGCGCCGCTCCCCGCGATTCCTCCGGGGTGGGGGGAGGGGGTGGCGTGTAAATGTAAAATATGGTCATCATTGTTCGCTTCGCTCCTTTTCTTCCCGAGGAATCCCAGTGTGCTGTACCGATTTAACGAGCTGATATGCACACACCAAGTATAGGGATGACTTCATCCCCGAAAGAACGCAGCCAACTCGCGGGGAAACGCAGTCGCCGGGAGACGCGCGCTGCGTCGTGTGCAGCAGCAGGAATGGAAGAGAAACGCAGCCCGTGAAACCGCTTTCTATCGTCATTAGCGGAAAGGGAATTCCGGCCGCGGGAGGGGAAGAGAGAGGGGCGGGGGGCCGGGGAGTGATGTCAAATAATGATAGTTTAAAATTTTTCGTCATTCCTTTGGTCTTGAAATCACCAAAGGTAAACGTAAAATGCTGGCGAAGAAAACATTTAAAGTCAATGGCATGGGGGGCGGAGCCCATCCAAGAAGCCAGGATTTATAGTTGTGGGAGTTTTTAGGTATCGAAAAGCAAATCCAAAAATCAAATGAAAACTTAAACTGGACAAATTACAGGCCTCTTGTAGTCCCGAGGAAGAGTGTGTATTTTTTAAGATGACTAGGATGGATCTAATCCAAAATGGAAGACCTGCCATGACTCCAGGAATCTATTCAAAAGTTTTGGTGTTTTATTTTAAGATGGAGGCGCAATTCAAATTATAGTTTTGATAGTTGAGGTCATTTACACTTCCAAAAGAAAAGTGAACAAGTTATAGTCATACTTGGTGAATGTCTGACTTGTCTATAATAGAACTGTGTGGCCCAGTTTTAACTATAAAAAGCTTCCCCATTTCAGACTCAATACCAAGTTATTTTCTTTTTGGAACCTGCAGCCTCAAACCAACAGCCTTATATACTCAATGACCTGGACCTATGGCACAGGACCAGAGTGGCCTCAAGTAGTCAAAAGGTACAGTGCCTCTGCTTAAACACGGTGTACTTGAATACTAATTTCCACCCACATGCCTAATTACAGCTTACCATCACAGAGGAGCATTTTATTCAAGGATCTCCAAGCACTGGAGAGAAAACAGCCTTGCCAGTCAGATGTCCTTGTTGCCATATTACAAGTAGAGACAGGGAAATAGAGAACACAAGAACTGGATGAGTTTGTGCGGCAGGCACAATTAAAAACCATAGCTACTAACTATGAGGTTCATTGCCTTATCATAAATACTCACTGTCATTTATGTAATTAAAACGCACGCACCTCAAATATTCTCCAAATTAGCCAAAGAACATTTGCTGTGGAGGCTTTTTTCTTGGAAAAGTTATAATAAGACTTATCGAACCATCTTGGAAAAGTATTAAGACATATTTGACCACAAAGAATTCACACCAATTTGCCTTAGTTCATTCATAGCAATACAGTAAATCCAGCAGAGCTTATGTTTCAGGGAAAACTCTTACAAAGGGCCAAAAGGGGTGGAGATGTTGCTGCAGTGACTCAAACTATCTCCTCTTGCCAGAGACAAGAGGCAAGGATAAAAATGCTTTACAGATGACTCCATAACCTAGTTCTCATTTGTGAAAGTTAATTCATCCTGCACTAAATAAGTGATATATCACATCATCTTTATCCTTACAGCAAATGTTCTGATGGTCTGGGCACCAAATTAAGCAATCCAAGTGGGAAATGCTGTTCTTATTGTCTATGTTTATTAAAAATGTACCAGCCAAGAATTTTGGCCGCCTACAACCATTTCCATCCTTTTGGATGGCAGCCCGCCAGCTCACAAGTTGGTCATACCATTGCCTTTGGATTTAGATATTGCAATGGGTGGCCTGACCTCCAAAGGTCATTCAGTGGAAGGGCAATTTGTTGGCTGTGACAAAATGTTATTGCTTCTTGTTCATATTTGGTTTAACAATAAAAGAGGGCAAAGGGAAACTTGAGCTAAGAAATCACCAACTAATTCTGGTCACAAAGGAAACTTTGTGGAATGTGTTACCATATAGAATAAAAGAATTTTAGAGATGGAAGGAATCTTAAGTCCAACCCACTCATTTTTCAAAAAAGGAAAGTGAGTCCCAGAGAGGTTAAGTAAATTGCCCGCAGTCACACAGTCTCTTTTTGGTGGAACTGGAGCTTAAACCCAGGATTTATAATTATGGGTCCATTGCTCCTTCCACCACACCATACTGCCTGCCTATGGCATGAGTAAGTGGGTTAGACAGTAAGAATTAAAGCGGATTCTCTTCTCATAAACCCTGCTCTAAAATTAGCCAAGTTTGTGTTGGCTTGGCTGAATGGTGAAAATCACTTGAATTTTTCTCTCACAAGGGCTACCCAGCCTGAAGCCCAATACCAGGCCCTCAGGTAGGCACCCGGATGTTTGGAAGTAAATGAATGGATAAACGAATGAATGAATGCTGTAATCGGAGAGGAAACTCTTCATCAAAAGAAATACAGTCTAGGGACTTCCCTGGTGGCACAGTGATCAAGAATCCACCTGCCAATTCAGGGGACACGGGTTCAAGCCCTGGTCCAGGAAGATCCCACATGCCACAGAGCAACTAAGCCCGTGCGCCACAACTACTGAGCCTGTGATCTAGAGCCTGCGAGCCACAACTACTGAAGCCTGCACGCCCTAGAGCCAGTGCTCTGCAACAGGAGAAGCCAATGCGCTGAGAAGCCCGAGCACCGCAACCAAGAGTGGGCCCCTGCTCGCCACAACTAGAGAAAGCCCACGTGCAGCAACGAAGACCCAGCACAGCCAAAAAATAATGAATTAATTAACTAAAAAAATACAATAGTCACCTCTTAACACTGAGTACATGGACCTCAACTTTGGCTCACAGAGCAACACCCCAGCTTAACACCACAATGGGAGGCCTGCTCCAAGCCCTAGGTGTGCACAGCGATCCCAAGTTGTTCTACGCCTCTATTAGCAGTGTGCGTACGATGAAACAAAACATGCTTCTGTTGAAGATGGGTTTGCTGCAGGAGTGTTGTCAGTCTGGCTCTGAGGGTTCTCTCAGAACAGGCCTTGTTGAAATTCATCTGAGAGCATCAGTGTAGGCTTGTCCTCCATTTATGGGCATGAGGAGGATGCATGACTAATGCTGCTCAGCAGTCAGGAAATCATTGCTAAGGATTGTAGGCACAGTCTCCTCCATCACCCCAAAAAGGGTTCTACCCTGAAAATTCAGGAGTTACTTAGGGAAGGGTGAGGACAAGAAGATAGTTTGGAGTGGATGTGATTGTATACTTTCTACTTATATGTAACAGTATTGAGTTTTCTTTTGTGGCAATTAGTGTAATTTTCGTTCGTTTTCCCAAGAATGGGAAAAAATAATGTAGAACATGATATTACAGTAGAATTCAAGATATTTTTATTACTCATCTTTCAGCTTTAGTTGTCCATATATAATCTCGGTTCTAAAGTATTATCAGGAGACAGACATTAGAGGAAACTATTTGCCTCTCTGCCATTTGCATTTTTCTTCTATTTGTCATTTTTCTCCCTTCCAAATTAGGATTTATTAAGCTAATTTCATTTCCTCTTCCCCAGAGTCTCTTTCTCTGCTTAGTGCCCCAGTGTTTAAACTTGGCAGGAGATTCCTAAAGCCTGAACAGTATTGGAATAACAATTGGTAGAGGCCATATTCTATAAAATGCAAGGCATTATTTCCACAAAATTCAGCTATGGTTGCCATTTAATGAATATGGCAGGTGGGCTCCATTTCTACGTAACAATCAAATCATGGTGCTTTAAGAACTGGATTGAAAAGAAGCATCACCATAACCCAATTCTGAACTCTTATCTCTTAGTTTATAAAATCTAGCTGATAGCTTGGCAAGAAAAAAATGAGTGGTTGCCCTGTTTCTTGCATTGAATTGATTTACTTGTCCCATTGACTTAATCAAACTTGAGAATATCAGTCAATATCCTAGGGACATTATGATTGGGTGACAACTGACCTTGGAGTATTTCCTCAAAGGAGATGAGGAGAAAAGCTAATAAAGAAAAGATTATTTTCTGACTAATCACAGTAGAGAAGAAAGATATTACCACTAGGATGTATCCTGTAAGAGCTGTCTAAAGTCACACTGCCTAAGACCACATCTTTTATAGCTTTTATCCCACCTTTCTGGTAAGTTTCAAAGCTCATTAAAAATCCCAATTATCTTTCTCTTTGAAGCTGTTGCTCAGCATGGTAACATGGCCAAATTCTAGTTTGAGAAATTATCTTCAAAACTTAATTTTCTTGGGTTTAATGTCAAAATTCAATCTCTAGTCAAGTTTTCCTGAAGTCAAAAGAAAAGCAGCAATTATTAGAAAAATAATTTATGTCCCTAATCGTTAATACTCTCATTTGACCTAACATTCTGATGCTCTTAACTCATTTCTCATTGCTACCCACTTATGGTGAAATAAAATGGTGATATTGTACTCATTTTGTGTATTAAGAAGTCGAGTCCTTTGACCAAAGTAGCCAGTGGCTAAATAGTCTAGTGGTGAATGAATCGAATTGCAAATCAACAATGACGGCACTTAATGGCCAAATTTACTCTCATTCCCCTCTTCTACCTGTATTAATGCCTGCTATAGATGGAAACCAACAGAGATAGGCTTTACGTTTGAAGGAACAAGTGTTCTTTGAGTCACAGGAATGTAAGAGATGAACATAGATAAGTGACTGGCTAGCCAATAATGATGTTTGCTAACCTGCTAGGCACTTACATACATTAATTCAGTCAATCCTCACAACACTCCTAGAAACTGGGTACCATTACAGTCATCCTTGCCATACATGTTGCTCATGAATGTCAGGTACAGAAAGGTTCAGAGAATAACCCAAACCACACAGCTAGGAAAGGGAAAGCCAGAAAGTCCTGTTCCACAAGCCACACTCAAGCTCTGCACCAGGTGGCTTCTATTTCACTTTACTTCTCTGATTAAAAAAAAGAAGAAGAAGAAGACTCAGGTTCTACTTAGGAAATAGAACTAGCATAGTTAAAAACAAAGCAAAACACAAGTCACTTAATTCCTGATTCTGCTACAGCAATAGCCCATCTAGTAAATCATGACATTTGGGTTACCCAAACTATAAATAAACCTCTCCCTTAGGCAGGGATTTGTATCCCAAGTGCCTAGGCTTGTACCTTGTGCAATGCAGGGGCTCAATAAATGAGTTAAATGAGTCTCCAAATTAGGGAACTCCAATTAATCTTTCTTTCCAGAATGATAATGCTACTGAGAAGCGACCAGTGGTAATTCACTCACTCACCACTCCTTCCCTTAGATAGTCCAGCCATACAACTACCAGAGGTTAATAGAGCTTCCAAAGGTCAAGTTTCCTTAAATCAATTTGGTGAACCAGAAACGCATATAGAAATGCTTAGAGTATATTCGCTAACGTTTTTTGTTGAATACAGGGCAATAAACGAAATGAAGCCAAGCCTAAGTGTTTTTAAAGGTGTTTAGAGAAGTGTCTACATACTCTTTAGTAATATTCTAACTAATATCAGAGAGACTAGATAGGGAATACCATAACCCCTAGGTGACCCTGTGCTATCTTTAGCTATGGTTGTTTGCAAGGCAATTGGCCATAAAAGTCTTAGTCTAGGATGAGACTTAATAAAGTCTTTGAAAAGGAATCATCTATTTTTTCATTTATCTTCTTGTGAAAGACCTTTTTACGACTTAAGTACTCATTGAAAATTTATCACCAATACCTATTGGCTACAATATTTTAGGGAAAGGCCTTGAATAGAACCCTGCTATCTTAGCTTCCTGTTCAGGCTTTCTTATCTAACTTAGGTGGCATTTTATATCTGTCAAGCATCTCATAATTAATTTTTCTTTAAATAGCTCCTGTTTTATGTGGGTTTTTTGCAATGTTGCCTTCACTGAGCATCTCATTGCTTTTCATTTTATTCAGTGTCTCTTGCTTGCAAATATTTCCCTTCAGAAGTTCACAGTCTGGTCTTTTCCTTCCTATTTTTCACTTTATTTTTCTGTCCTATTACTAATGAGACAGTGATTTTGATTTGCTATTTGAGTTATTTATATCTTCAGGCTTCTGTTTAATATCAGGTCTGGTTTGGCATTCCTTTCCTACTGAATGATGCCCAAATTAAGTTAAGAAACAATTCCTAAGAAAGCTGGCCTGGGATTCTTCATGTTCTTCTGGTATCCCAAGCACTGGACAGTCTGTTTGATCTTGAAAGTTGATGTAACTAGCTAAGTTCATAGTTTATATCAGGTTTGACTCAGTGAGTCCTTTCCAGAACAACTCTGTTCTAAAACTGGTTGGGGTGATACAAGTAGGGAAGGAAGAATTAAAGCAGTCTAGGTGGTGAGCAAAAGTGCATAAAAGTTATTGACATGCAGCAATTTGCTGTCTTGGTTAACTCCTACTCATTTGACATCAACCCATAGACTATAAGGCATTTAATCCTATCCTAATGATGGGGTTTCTAGTAAGAGGACACTAAGTGGAGTATAGTAACAAGAGGCCCTGATGCTACATCTACCATATGTAACTACGCCCACCATTACCATCAACCTATCAAAGAACTATATTTAAAATAGATAATCAACAAGGACTTACTGTATAGCACATGGAACTCCGCTCCGTACTCTGTAATAACCTAAATGGGAAAAGAATTTGAAAAAGAATAGATGCATGTATATGTGAAACTGAATCACTTTGCTGTACACCTGAAACTAATACAACATTGTTAATCAACTATACTCCAATATAAAATAAAAAAATATGTTTTTAATCTATCAAATAAAAGGAACTTTCCCCCTTTGACCTTCTATTCAGGTCTTTTTGTTAGGTTTCTGATGGCAGCTGACAGAAATCCAATTCAAAGTAGCTTAAGAAAAAAAAAGGAAAAGAAAAAGTGTCTGTATATTTCAAGTATGATCTTCAGGCTAGCTAGATTCAGGGGTTCCAACAATGTCACCATCTTCATCTCATAGTTCTGCTTATCTTTGCCTTTTTGTTCTGACTGTTGTGTTTTGACCTATTCTCTCCTACTGTACTACCTACAATTTCACATCCTATCAGCACTGTGATCCCAAAGCTGGACAGTCCATCCAACCAGCAGGGACTCTGATTGTCCAGCTTGAGCCACAGCACCATCCTGAGCCACTATGGGCAGGGTGAAGAGGTCCTTTAATTAGCCAGGACCAACTTGTGGGCCCTGTGGTCAGATTTTTTGCAAAATGGCCGTTATAAATATTCTCTCAGTATCCATGCCTTTGGGTTGGACTCTCCCATACCTACTCTGAGCTTGGTCATGTGGCTTGTTTTGGCCAGGGAGACAATAGCAAATGTGACACAAGCAGAGACTTGTAAAGGCTGCCTGCCCTTGCTGGCTACTCTTTGGAAACCAAAAATGAGATGGCCATATGAAGAAGCCTGGGCTGGTTTATCCACATGGATGAAAGGGAGTTGTCCAAGTTGAGGTCCTAGATCAACAGCCTGTCAACCTGCAGATTGTGAATGAAAGTTCCAGGGACTTCCCTGGGGGTCCAGTGGGTAAGACTGTGCGCTCCCAATGCAGGGGGCCCAGGTTCGATCCCTAGTAGGGGAACTAGATCCCACATGCATGCCACAGCTAACAGTTTGCGTGCTGCAACTAAGAAATTCATATGCTGTGGCTTAAAAAAAAAAAAGATCCCACATGCTGCAATGAAGATCCCACAAGCCGCAACTAAGACCTGGTACAGCCTAATAAATAAATAAATAAATATTAAAAGAAAAAAAAAAGAAAGTTCCAGACCATCCAACCCCAGCTGAGCACATCCAGACCAAAATAACTGCCCAGTCAACCCACAAAATCATGAGAAATAATGGTTATTGTTTTAAGGCCGCTAAAGTTATGGGATAGTTTGTTACACAGCAAAATTAACCGATACAACCTTTTCTTCTTCAAGAAGTTCCCACATTCTTTGAGTAGAGCAACGTCTGCTGCACTGAGAGGGAAGTGTGTGACTAAAGTTCTTGCTCTAGTTGAAGGATGTTCACTTGTGCCCAGGTTCTCTTATCAAGGGATGCTCTGAAGACTTCTCAGAGTCTATGTGCCTTTAGACACCAAAACTCTTCATTGGTTGGGTGGTTATTATACTTTGAAGTTCTTCCTCCAGAAGAAGGCAGAACCTGCAAGATGGGGAAGAATGCACAGAATGATAAAAAGGCAGGACCTCTTAGGACACCAAATTACAAGCAGTTAAGACAACAGCTCTTGAGGTCATGAGCAAGAACTGTAATTTATATACCAGGCAATCTAGATTCTTGTTTCGCTCTCTGCTTATTTTCCTTTTGTTATCCACAAATCTTTAGCAAAAATCTTGTTTGAATGCTCCAAACTGCTCTCAGTTGGTCCACAAGTTATTAAAAGTTTTTGTTCATGTTCAAGTTCCTATGGGGGAGAGCACCCCTCTCAGGCCATCAGTTTGGTGGAAGAGGTAAATATGAGGAAGAAACTCCCCCCTAATCCACCAAACTCTTAGGAATCAGCTCCTGCTCAGTTCTTGGCAAAGTTCCCAGTGAGGGACCATTGTCTGTATATCATGGCTAAGGAGCCAGGCATGAGTTGGGATGAAACCCATGTTTCTCTCCAACTTGAAAAAGACATTGAGGTCATTCTTCAGAAGAGTTCAAGAAGGCGGTTTCTCTCAACGGAGGGAAGAAGGGATGAAGCAGATATTCCTGGAGGTCTCAGAGCAATATTTTAGATCTTGGCCTCCAGACTTATAGGCAGCAGTCCAGTGAAATGACTGCAGTGAAGCAAGAGTATCTGATAGATCCAAGAAGGCTCTAAGAAGGGAACTTAAATCTCAAGACATTTAGGTCTGAATGGAAGTGGTAATCTCGGTCAGGAAGGGGGAGGAATGGATGGGAGTGGGAGGGGAGGCCCTTTAGAAGTATCTGGGGTGCAGTGATCTGGAAGGGGTCCTGGAAACCAACAAGTTGCATATCAGTATACATATGCCCTTGTTGGAGGACCCCTGCATTTTTTTTTTCATTAGAGCCCCCAACCACTCTCTGCTACCCTGGAAAGGTTGATTGCATTGTAGTCCATTGCCAGAGGACAAGAGACCTATGTTAATCACTCCTTTTAAAAAGGTTGTAATAGACAGAAAACCAGCTTGAACTGAGGGAATTATTTCTCATGTCATAAAACCTCAGGAAAGGCAGGGATGACCAGTGTGCCACATGGTCAAGACTCTTTCTCTGTCTTGTTTCTACTTCTCTCTGAGTATTAGCTTCTTCCTCTCAGGTTGGCTTATTCACAAAGCTATAACACAGCTGCCAGAGCTCTTGGCTCACCTCTTACTTGGCTATCAGGGAGGGGACATGCTCTGTCCGGATAAATTGTACGTGGGGGAAATGGAGATAGATTGTGATTGACTTGCTTGGGTCCTGTGTGCATACCTGACCCTAACACTGGCCAAGGGATGAGTACTTTGGTCCAGCTTGGGTCCTTGCCTAGCTTGAGGGCCCTCCTAGAACCACACCTCTGGAGGGAGGAAGAGAGGTTCCTGAAAAGAAGGAAGGGAATTTCCCCTGAAGACAGAGATAAAGCAGTTCTCAATTCTTCTGGCTTCCTGACCAAGTTCTGCTCCTTCCCAGGGGATCACTCCTTTAAAGAGTAACATGGAAAGCAATAGAGTCTAAATGATGGCAGAGTGGTTATAGAATGAGTTCTGGGCAATGTCTCCCTCCTTCACTTTATCCTCCATCATATTTTACTTTTCCACATTTCTTTTCCTCTAGATGTATACTAAAAATGTGAAAATAAGATACAAATGAAAATACAAAGGAATAAAGAAATGTCTAAGACCAGCATTATTAAAGATAACTGTTTTATGAAACTTAACTACATAGAGCAGAGACACATTTAAAATATAGAAAAATATAAAAATAACTTTTCAAATGGGTGAAAGGTGATGCATGAATCCTTAACATAAATTATTTCCAATCTAGTGGAGTTTATTAATACCACACTAACATCTACTTGAGTTGCTGTCTGCTAACGTGTGGAACTGGGGCTCTGTATTATCCTGGCTACTGAATTTTACTGTATAAGTCTCTCCCTTTGCTTGGCTGAATGGAATGGAATGGGAGATCCTTTCTATATTTGTTTCTGTCTGTGTCTTTTTTTATTATTTTAAGACATCAATTCATAATTAAATAGAACCAATGGAAAAACCTGCAAATCAGATCAACCGCCATGTTTTTAGTTTATTTTTTTAGTTTATTTTACCATCTAAGTTCAGTTTATTATTTTAAATGAAATGTAGTATAATTTATATGTAATAAAATGCATCTGCATTTTATTGAGTTTTGCCAAATTTATATGCCCTTGCGACTGCCATCACAATTGAGGTATAGAACGACTCCATCACTCCAAAAACTTCCCTTGTGATTCTTCCTAGTCAATCCTTCCCTCACCCTCTGCCCCAGGCAACCACTGGTCTGCTTTGTGTCCTTATAGATTAGATTTTTCTCTTCCAGAGTCTCACATAAGTGTAATCATGCAGTATGTACTCTTGTGTTGACTTCTTTTACTCAACAGAACACATTTGTGATTCCTCCATGTTGTTATGTGTATCAATAGATCATTCCTTTTTATTGCTGAGTATCCGTTTTAATGCCATTTATCCATTGATATACATTAGGGTTGTTTCCAGTATTTAGGCTATGATGCATACAACTGATATGGACATTCATGGACAAGTCTCTGTATGGACTTTGTGGACTTTAAATACTGAAATGATGATGTTTTCATTTTTCTTTGGTAAATAATTGGATTTGGAAGGGCTGGATCATATGGTTAGTGTGTATTCAACTTTATAGAAATCTGCCAAGCTGTTTTCCAAAATTGTACCATTTTACATTCCTTCTAGCAGTATATGAGAATTCCAGTTGCTCCACATCCTTGTCAACACTTAGTATGGTCAGCCTTTCTAAGTTAAACCATTCTAGTGGATATGTAGTGTTATCTCATTGTGATTTTAATTTGTATTTCCCTGATGACTAATAAGCTAAGTATCTTTTCATTTGCTTATTGGCCATTCATATATCTTCTTTGTTCCTCATTGCCACTCTTCCACATTCAGGCTCTCAACATCTCCTGTTTAGAATGTAAATTTCTAACTCATCTCCAGTGCAAACCGAGGTCTGATCATATCCCAGCCCTGTTTATAAGCCTTCCACAGACCCATATTTTCTTGGAATAAAATTCACACTTAGCATGACATTCAAAGTTTTTACCAATTTTGCCACATGAGACTCTTTAAGACCAATTTCCTGCTATTCTTGTCCCCTACCTTTTCTCCCCGCACATTTGCACCTTACACTGTTGACCATTCCCTAATCCTGCCATAGATGCTCATGAGTTTGTAGCTTTGCTCATGTTGTATATTCTGCTTGGGTTGCCCTTTGCTCTTCTCTACATGAATACAAGAAATGCTCATTCCTCAAGGCCCAGCTCAAAAGTGTCCTCTTTTGGGAAGACTTCCTGACCTCCTCAGGTAGAATTAACAATTATCTTTGTGCTTTGGTAGCACTTAGCCCATGCTGCCATCAAGGTCCTCACCACAGTCTGCTGTAGTGACTAGCTGTGGGGCTGCCAACCTCTCCTCGCTGGAGTTTAATTCCTTAAGGACAATGTTGGTGTCTTATACTCTTTTTTGCGTTCAGAGGGCCTCACATTAACTCCTGCTTGCTAACCATGGTTGCTTCAATGTGTGGATAAATGACTGGGTGAATAAATGAAAAAAAAACCCTGCCTTTAGGCAAGTTGTTTACCCTCTCTGTTTACCTTTCCGTTTCCTTATCTGTAAATTGAGAAAGTAAGAATAACTGATTTATAATATCTTTCCAGTTCTAATGTTTTTAAAATTCTATATTTATTATTTGAAATCCAGCAAAACAGTATATTTCAACATATTCCGAACTGGATGATGGATGAAGTGGTGCTAATTAGATAATGGTGGATTGTCACTGACTTTGATGCTTAAGGAGCAGCATCTTATTCACTATGAAGTGACAGGAGGAAAATAGTGGGATTCTTCACAATTAAGTTTGCTAGCAGATGTGATCATGAAAAACTGCACAGTTTTAGTCTAAATCTACAATGCAGCAGCGACAGTACACTCTCACATTTTCCTGTAAATTTGTGCCTTGATGTTTCTGTATGTTGTGTTTTTTTTCTTCTTTTACAGTTTGAGGGAAGGCAAAAGGAAGAAGAAGGATAATACTCAGGAAAATATAGTCTACTACTTAGCTGTATAGTGACAATTAAAACAATCTAGTAATTATTACTTAAATTGTAACTTGCAGTATTTATAATCTTTAAAAAAATGTTGTTTACTGAAGTATATCATGTTAAGAATACATGATGAAGAAATTTTTTCCATATGGAATATGACAATTATTGTTTCAAATAATACAAATTATCTACCTTTTTTTTTAAAGTGCACATACTGCTTTTTAAAGTTATTTGTTTATTTTATTTATTTATTTGGCTGCGTTGGGTCTTTGTTGCAGTGCATGAACTTTCTCCATTTGTGGCGAGTGGGGGCTACTCTTTGTTGCAGTGCACGGGCTTCTCATTGCAGTGGCCTCTCTTGTTGCGGAGCACGGGCTCCAGGCGCGTGGGCTTCAGTAGTTGCGGCTCGTGGGCGCTAGAGCTCAGGCTCAATAGTTGTGGCGCACGGGCTTAGTTGCTCCGCGGCATGTGGGATCTTCCCAGAGCAGGGCTCAAACCTGCTAAGAGAAGTTTCTCTTCCACATGATTACCCTGAAGCAGTCTATGATAGCTTCTTCTTCTTTTTTTTTTTTTTGATATGCAGGCCTCTCACTGCTGTGGCCTCTCCCGTTGCGGAGAACAGGCTCCGGACACGCAGGCTCAGCGGCCATGGCTCATGGTCCCAACCGCTCCGCTGCATGTGGGATCTTCCCAGACTGGAGCACGAACCCGCGTCCCCTGTATCGGCAGGCGGACTCTCAACCACTGCGCCACCAGGGAAGCCCCTATGATAGCTTCTTAACTTCTTCCCAGTATTATAGCATTTGTTAGCTGGCAACAGTGAAAACCAAATCCACAATTTGGATTTTGAATTTGGTAAGTGGTAAATCATTTGTAAGACCCAAAATACTCAAATCTACAGCAGCAACAATATCCTTCCCAAGCATTTCAGAAGGATCACAAGCACACTGCCAACACTTATTAATTGTTCTATAAAAAGACACACATGAAGGCATGAGCCCCAAAGGTCTGATGATGCCAAAGCATCATTACGATTATTAACTGTCAATTAACTCTGAAGCAAAAGCTGCTCATGGAATTACATAATAATCTTCCAGGGCATCTTCACATTTTTTAGGAGTCTTTGTCCAAATTAGGGATTTTCTTCCTCCTCTGACAGTTTGAATGCCACATTGAATTGGCCCATTCTGCATGTCTCTTTCCCATATGTAACAGATCAATATTCCTGCCATTTAGAAAAAAATACCAGACCAGAGATAACTCTCTGCGTGTCTGTCTTTCACCATCTATAAAATGGGAGTAACAGTCTTAGGAAAGAGTCTACCCAGTGGGGCGCCTGTAAAAACAGGTTTAATTATTTTCTTAAAACTCTACAGTATCCCTGAGAAAGTCGAGAACATGAATACTTCCCCGAAAGATAATAAGAGGTGATTATTTTTTAAGGATTCTTACTGTACAGCTATTAAAAAGTATGTATCTGAAGATTATTTAAAAATATGATGACATGGGGCTTCCCTGGTGGCGCAGTGGTTGAGAGTTTGCCTGCCGATGCCGGGGACACGGGTTCGTGCCCCGGTCTGGGAGGATCCCACATGCCGCGGAGCGGCTGGGCCCGTGAGCCATGGCCGCTGAGCCTGCGCGTCCGGAGCCTGTGCTCCGCAACGGGAGAGGCCACAACAGTGAGAGGCCCGCGTACCGCAAAAAAAAAAAAAAAAAATATTATGACATGGGAAAATGCTCTTAACATATTTTTTTAATAAATTTATTTTTTAAATTAATTTTTATTTTTGGCTGCATTGGGTCTTTGTTGCTGTGCGCGGGCTTTCTCTGGTTGTGGCGTAGGGGGGCTACTCTTCATTGCAGTGCGCGGGGTTCTCATTGTGGTGGCGTCTCTTACTATGGAGCACGGGCTCTAGGTGTGTGGGCTTCAGTAGTTGTGGCACGTGGGCTCAGCAGTTGTGGCACGTGGGCTCTAGAGCACAGGCTCAGTAGTTGTGGCACATGGGCTTAGTTGCTGTGTGATATGTGGGATCTTCCTGGACCAGGGCTCGAACCCGTGTTCCCTGCATTGGCAGGCAGATTCTTAACCACTGTGCCACCAGGGAAGCCCTCTTAACATATTATGAAGTGAGAAAACCAGGCTACCAAACTGTAAGAATGGAATAAGGCCAATTTTTAAAAATAAGAGTGGATAAGCCACAAATCCATGAGCATGTAAGGCAGGATAAGAGAGTGGTCAACAGTCTGAGGTGTAAGTGTATGAGGGGTTTGGGGGTCAGGGGAGAAATGATAGGGAAGAAAAATGACAGGAAATATATATATTATATATTTATATATACAATATACATAATGTATACATATATAAATATATATATTTGTGGTGGGGGAGTGTATAGAATGGGGGGATATGAACACAAATGTTAAGTTATCTCTAGACAGTGGCATTATTTTCTTTTATTCACTTTTCTATAATTTCTAAATTTTCTACAGTGAATATATTATTTTATAATAAAAAGTTATTTTTGAAAAGATCTTTTAGGACTTCCTTGGTGGTGCAGTGGGTAAGAATCAGCCTGCCAATGCAGGGGACACAGGTTTGATCCCTGGTCTGGGAAGATCCCACATTCTGCTATTTAAGAGAAGCCTATAATCAGGACTTCCCTGGTGGTCCAGTGCTTAAGAATCCATCTTGCAATGCAAGGGATGCCCATTCGATCCCTGGTCAGGGAACTAAGATCCCACATGCAGTGGAGCAACTAAGCCCGTGAGCCACAACTACTGAGCCTGCACTCTAGAGCCCATGAGCCACAACTATTGAAGCCCACGTGACTAGAGCCATTGCTCCGCAACAAGAGAAGCCACCGCAATGAGAAGCCCATGGACCGCAACAAAGAGTAGCCCCCACTCGCTGCAACTAGAGAAAAGCCCACGCACAGCAATGAAGACCCAAAGCAGCAAAACAAAACAAAACAAAACAAACAAACAAACAAAACCTTAAAATAACTGATTATAGGGTTCTTTTTTTTTTTTGCGGTACACGGGCTTCTCACTGTTGCGGCCTCTCCCGTCGCAGAGCACAGGCTCCGGACGCGCAGGCTCAGCAGCCATGGCTATCGGGCCCAGCCGCTCCGCGGCATGTGGGATCTTCCCGGACCAGGGCACGAACCCGCGTCCCCTGCATCGGCAGGCGGGCTCTCAACCACTGCGCCACCAGGGAAGCCCTAGGCTTCTTTTTAAAAAATATTAATTTATTTATTGGCTGTGTCGGGTCTTAGGTGTGGCACACGGGATCTTTCGTTGCGGCATGCAGGCTCTTCGTTGCGGTGCGTGGGCTTCTCTTTAGTTGCGGCACGAGGGCTTAGTTGCCTCAACGGCATGTGGGATCTTAGTTCCCTGACCAGGGATCGAACTGGCATCCCTTGCATTGCACGATGGATTCTTAACCACTGGACCACCAGGGAAGTCCCGATTATAGGCTTCTTTTAAATAGCTAGCTCCTCTATACTACATTTATAATATGATTTTTATTATCACAACTGCTATGCAAAGTGAGACACACCTGCTTAACTTGTTATTGCTTCATATAGGAAACACCCCACTGATCCAGAGGTCTGAAAGCTGGTAGTTTTCACTATATAAAGACAACTAAGAACCAATAAGTGAGCAAAAAAGGCATTTGACAAAAAATAACAAGTGTTGGCGAGGATGTGAAGAGGTTGCAGCTTTTGTGCATTGTTGGTGGGAATATAAAATGGTGCAGCTGCTAAGGAAAACAGTATGGCTGTTCCTCCAAAAATTAAGAATAGAATTCCTACATGACCCAGCAATTCCACTTCTGGTTATATACCCGAAAGAATTGAAAGCAAGGAGTCAAAGAGATATTCGTACGCCCATGTTCATAGCAGCATTATTCACAATAGCCAAAAGATGGAAGCACCCCAAGTGTCTATCAACAGATGAGTGGACGAACAAAATGTGGTATACCCATACGATGGAACATTATTCAGCCTTAAAAAGGAAGGAAATTCTGACATAAGTTTCAATACACGTGAACCTTGAGGATATTACGGTAGGTGAAATAAACCAGTCACAAAGGTCAAATATTTTATGATTCCACTCACGTGAGCTACCTAGAGTAGTCAAAATTCGGAGCGACAGAAAATAGAACAGTGGTTGTCAGGGGCTGGGCAGGAGGGGGAATAAGGGAGTTATTATTTAATGGGCACAGAGTTTCAGTTTTGCAAGATGAAAGAGTTCTGTAGATGGCTGGTGGTGATAGTTGCATAGCAATGTGAATGAATGTATTTAATGCTCCTGACTGTCACTTACAAACGGTTGAGATGGTAAATTTTATGTATATTTCACCACAATAAAACAAAAAAACTAACATCTCCCAGCAGAAAGTTTAGGAAGCCCTAGCAACACTTTTTTTTTTTTCTTTTCCAAAAGATCTAAATCACGAGCAGTTCAGATTTCCTGACCAGAGTGTTGGAAATCAAAGACAAGTGCTTATTACTTCTCAAGCATATCCTGTTTTGTTCCACTCATTATAGGACTGGCTTAGCCAGTAAATTATATCTTTATTTCTCACTCACAAGTCAACAGAAATTATAAGCGGATAAGTAGGATTTGGGCATCTAGTGAAAGTATAATTGTACTGGTAACTTAACTCTAGAAGATGCTCTTAGCAATTCAGGAAATTGCTAGCTGCTTTTCCTACCCTCTGTAAAATGTCTAAGTTTTCAAACATCTCAGATGTCTTTGAACCCTTTTAAAAAGTAAGATAGTATCATTGTACTTTACTACATACGCATCTATAAATTCGTCTTAATAAGTAAATAACATTGATGGAACCCCAAAATTCAGTTATTTGAAATGCCTATATACATTGAGCTGCATAACAAGAAACGTAGACAAATACTTGACTTAATTATAACGTTTGGTCCAACACCCCTAACTTTGAAGGAGAGATTGCTTTATTCAGCTGAATGACTTCTTTTACAATGAACCATTCATTCGCTTGTGATTGCACCAGGAGAGAATTACCAGTTCTTCCAAGAAGCTTTTGAAAGCAAGACACTAGCCTTTTGGGGGTGAGGAAGGCTGGGAACAGGTAGGGGGTATGAAAGTGGATCTAGATTAATTCAACGTGGACCACCCAGGACCAGGAAGCCAGTTCCAAATTGAAGTCTTTGGGGACTTCTCTGGTGGTCCAGTGGTTAAGACTCCACGCTTCCAACACAAGGGACACAGGTTTGATCCCTGGTCAGGGAACTAAGATCCCACATGCGGTGCGGCCAAAAAAACAAAAAGTTGAGGTCTTTTATCTAAGTTCTAAACTGGTGGCCCTATGCCTATTTTTAATGCAAAGAAATCTTCATCACACTGAAGCAGCTGATACTGATTGGTTAAACAGCCAACTCAAAGTAGAATCTTTATTCCAGGTCTCCTGATTTCAAATGTTGACTATAAACCTACAGAGTTGTAATTATATTTAGTATTTAAATAGGAGATAAAGCATTTGCCTAAATCTTAATGATCCGAAGTATTAGTTTGCTATGACTACTGTAACAAAGTACTGCAAACTGGGCGGTTTAGAGCAACAGAAATCAGTGTCTTATAGTTCTGGAGACTAGAAATCCAAAACTGAGATATCAGTAGCGTTGATTTCTTCTGAGGGCTGTTAGGGAGAATCTATTCCATGCCTCTTGCTTAGCTTCTGGTGGTTTTCTGGCAGCTGTATCACTCCGATCTCTGCCTTTATGTTCACATGGCATTCTCCCTGTGTGCATGTCTGTGTCCAAATTTCCCTTTTATAGAAGGACACCAGTCATATGGGATTAAGGGCCCACTGACTCCAGTATGACTTCATCTTAACAAATTACATCTACAGTGACTCTATTTCCAAATAAGTTCATACTCTGAGGTAGTAGGGGTTAGCTCATACATTTTGAGGGGAAACAATTCAACCCGTAACACAAAGATATGAAAGTTTGTTCCACCTTTGCAAGCCGAATAGTTCACAATCGATGCTTTTATTCCAGTAAGTCCTTGGGACTAGGAATGGTTTTTAAGACAGTAAAGTTTGCTGTACTGTAGAGACACTTAATACTTTATGGCAGATACATTTCCTGGGCTTCTATGTGGCTAATTGTACTTTATTCTCAGTAATAAGTAATCATGAGTACTTCATGAATTATTGAGTCAAACGCATCCCTGGAAGCCATTGCTTGTATTCAGTTTAAAGGATGCATCCATTTCAATTGCATTTTGAGAGTGAGGGCAGCTAATGAACTGTGTCCGCAGAAGAGCCTGGTCCAGGTGGCACATGCTGTACTCCCACTGGTAAAAATGGGTTTGTGCAAAAATACAGTTTGAAGAAAATAATCTATTTTAGTCAAGAAATGTAGACAGGGAACATGGCCTGTTACTGACTTGGGGGAATTTATTGTGGAAACCTTTTCTGCTTTAACATTCAAAGGCTGATCCCAGGAGAAAACATTCTGCTCCTCAACAGGTGTCTTGCCTCGTTCATTTATCAACCATGAAAATCACATCGCAACTCACACACACATGGGTGTACACACGTATGTGAAACAATTTACGAAACAAAACTTACCCTTACTACAATGTCCTCTAAGTTTTTCTACTCTATTGTATTCTATTTTGTTTGTTAAAAATGTTGGTTGTGTACCACTCAATTAGGTTCATGACCTGCTAACGGGAGCCTGTTTGGAAAAAAAACCTGATGTAGGATATATACCCAGGGCGAAACTGCTAAGTCCTAGTTATATGCATGTTGAACTTTACAACAAAATGCCAAATGGGTTTCCAAAGTCATTATGCCAATTTACATTCCCACTAGGAATGTGAAAGAATTCCTGTAGCTTTACCTCCTCGCCCACACCTGGTGTTGTCAGCGTTCTTAATTCTTGCTAGCCTGGTAGGTGTAGGTGTCTCACTGAGCTCTGCATTTGCAGTTCTCTGAGGAATAATTAGCTTGGACTTCTTTTTTTTTTTGCAGTTACGCGGGCCTCTCACTGTTGTGGCCTCTCCCGTTGCGGAGCACAGGCTCCGGACGCTCAGGCCCAGAGGCCATGGCTCACGGGCCCAGCCGCTCCGCGGCATGTGGGGTCCTCCCAGACCGGGGCACGAACCCGTGTCCCCTGCATGGGCAGGCAGACTCCCAACCACTGCGCCACCAGGGAAGCCCGGACTTCTTTTTGATTGTATATTCACAGTCTCAATGAATTGCCTGTTCACGTCTTTTGCCCGTCTTTCTGTTGGGTTTTCTACAAGGTGTCGTTAAACAGTTTGCAACACTCTATGATGTTTTGCTCATTTAACACAGGGCTTAAGTGGGAAGATTATTCCTTTGGGGATGGATTGGGAGTCAAGGAACTTGATCTGGTATGAAGGAGGTGTCAGGAAAACTGGGACGTCATTTCTGGTTTACTACCGAACCCTTCTATCTACTCTTGTCAGGAATACTCTGCTCTCTTAGCTAGGTTCAGGCCCTTTTTCCCCCTTTTCTTAACGAATGATAGCTGTTGGAGACAGTTGCAGTGGGAGGTGTCATTCTTCACTGACACCGCTTGAGGAAGCCAGCCCACCTCCCCCTTCCCTACCACGTTTATCTTCTACTCCAGCTGAACATCTTGCGCCTCTGCTGACTGGGCACTGGGATTATGGGCTCCTGTACATTCTCGAGGCTTCTTTTGATGTCATCCACAATTTAGTCCTAAGTCGAACTTCTGGATCTTCTCTTTCACACACCCCTCTCTTCCTTGATATTTCACCATAAGAGGTGAGAGAATCGCCGGGCACTGAGTGCTGGTAATAACGGTGCTCCGACCAGCGAGCTCGTGCCCTTTGCCCAGGTCTGCGCCTGCCTCTGGGTCAGGGTGGACCTTGTCCCACGGGGGCTTTTGTCGCAGTGCAGTCCATGGAACCACTTCATAAAGTGGATGACATTTTCCCATGGTAACCATGTTATAGTTGGGGGGTTGCGTTGTTAACTAAATCAATCATAAACATAGACACCCCAATATCACAAAAACAAACCCCCCCCAAATATGCAAGCCACTGTAATAAATGAAATGAGTCATTGCTACCACAGAATAGGGTTTACAGAAGACCTTGCTCAGAAAATGAGTGAAGCTCAGATTCGCCACTTCTAGGATCTGGAGCATGACCTCATTGTTACAAGGTTCAGGGTGGTCCTAGTTTGGCTTTGATGAAATTATCCTTGCTAGTAGCTTTGGGCCCTGCTTCCCACAGCTCAGGGGTCCTCAAACTGGGTTTCTTGGAGCCTCACTGTTCTGGGGGAAAACCTTCAAGTGGACATCATACCCCTTGGGTGTTGGCCTCTAATGTGCCATGACAACCAGAGCAGGTAGCTGGAGCTCTGGGCCCTCTCCTCTGTTTCAGCCAGAGCAGCCCTTTTGTTTTCTTATTCATAACTAGCATCCCATGTAAGAATGTATTTATAAATGCAGCTGCTTTTTTAAAAGTTTGGAAATCACTGCGGTTCATCTGTAGGCAAAGGTCCTTAGAATAGTGGGCTGTAGCCAAAGAAGAAGGGCAGGCTGGTATTTGCTGATGGTGTCTTTTCCTTCAAATGGACATGCAGTTCCTAAGGAACCTTTTTGCTTTCCCCTTCCCATGATATTTCTAATGGCTGGTCAAGGGTCTGTAATTTCCCCTGTCCCGGCTGATATGGCCTTCTGGTTCCTTATTGTAGCAGACTGCCCTTGTCTTTCCAGATCTGTGTGCCCCCTTCTCCCCTGGTAGTGGAGCTGCGACCCACACATCCCCACCCAGCCAGGAGCTTCACTTCCCAGCCCCCTCCACGGTTCAATGTGGCTCCGTGGCCATGTTCTCGACTGTGAGCACCAGTGATGTGTGTAATTCCCACATCACTTGCTTAAAAAGAAACTGCTTATGCAGGGCTTTTCTTTCACTCTTCCCCTCTCCCACAAGCTGAGGGCAAATATGATGGCGACCCTGCACCCCATGTGCAGACAAGGACAACTCCGGGGGAAGATAGAACAGCAGATAGAAAGGATCTGGATAGAAGGGATCAAAATGTTTGATCACATTTTACAGCAGAAATGAAGAGTGATGGAGACTGCCCTGGCAGTCCAGAGGTTAAGACTCCGCGCTTCCACTGCATTATGTCTCTTGATCTTGGCTTCTTGTCCTGGTGCCACTGTTCAGATTCCTGCTTTCCTTCCCGAGTCTCTTCGCTTGAGCCCTGCCCTTACGTGAGAGTCTGTTTTCTCCACCTTTCAGCATCGCCACAATTTCCCTCTCTTTACTGAGCAGACCCAGCTTTCTGTCTGATCTTACGCCTTGGCTTCCTTTCCTTCTTTGCCCCGTGTCAGCAGAACATGGAAACACAAAGTGGACGGGAACCCTTTGGGTGACAGCCCATAAGATGCCAAGACAAACAGGACAGATTGCTTGGAAGTACAATCGTATAACATCCAGGGAAAAATGAATGACAAACTCAAGGCTGGATTTCTGAAAAAGACCACCTCCTCTGCTGTAGATACTTGGAACCAGGGTCTCAAAATGAATGACTGCAGGGAAGGCAACAAATTCTCCTAAGAGCACACACCCTCCATTGTTCATCCATTTTTCTTGTCACCACCTTTCTGGTTGAAAAGAAATAGGAAGGGGCTTCCCTGGTGGCGCAGTGGTTAAGAATCTGCCTGCCAATGCAGGGGACGCGGGTTCGTGCCCTGGTCCGCGAAGATCCCACATGCCATGGAGCAACTAGGCCCGTGCACCACAGCTACTGAGCCTGTGCTTTAGAGCCCGTGTGCCGCAACTACTGAAGCCCGTGAGCCACAACTATTGAGCCCACGAGCCACAACTACTGAAGCCTGCGTGCCTAGAGCCCGTGCTCCGCAACAGAGAAGCCACCCCAATGAGAAGCCCGCACACTGCAACAAGGAGTAGCCCTCGCTTGCCTCAACTAGAGAAAGCCCGTGCGCAGCAACAAAGACCCAACGCAGCCAAAAATAAATAAATAAATAAATATTTAAAACAAAGAAAAGAAATAGGAAAGCTGTACTTGAGTTTCACGCTGGTGCTTTTTAAGATCCAGCAGGAGTTCCACATTCTTTCATTGCCTCCTAGATTTCATTCTCTTCACCCCTTTTCCTCCTTCTTTTTCTTTTAAATTGATTAATTAATTAACTAATTTTTGGTTGCATTGGGTCTTCACTGCTGTGCGCAGGCTTTCTCTACTTGCGGTAAGCAGGGGCTACTCTTTGTTACCGTGCGTGGGCTTCTCATTGCAGTGGCTTCTCTTGTTGCAGAGCACGGACTCTAGGAGCGCGGGCTCAGTAGTTGTGGCTCATGGGCTCTAGAGTGCAGGCTCAGTAGTTGTGGCGCACGGGCTTAGTTGCTCCGCGGCATGTGGGATCTTCCGGACCAGGGCTCAAACCCGTGTCTCCTGCACTGGCCAGCAGATTCTTAACCACTGCGCCTCCAGGGAAACCCCTCCTTCTTTTTAAATCAAATCATTTAACAGACAAGGGTCAGAGCTAAAAATAAATGCCCAGTTTTCAGAGCTACCTATGATGACATTTACTGTATTCTTAGGTCTTTGGAGTCAACACTCCAGACACACGAGCATGTAGATACACATTTGCAAAATAAAACCTCAGCTCACAAGCAGCTTCCGGAAGCTTGTGGTAGTGCTTTGAGCTGAGGACTGGACTTTTCCAGGGGCTATTCATCCAGATTGCTGCTGTGCTTCCCTATCACCTTTCACCCAGGGGTCTTACCTGGATCTGTAGCCCAGCATTGGTGCTCATACCTCCCCAAGGAGGTATTAGTAACTGCTTTTAACAGAAGGAAACAGGTCCAGCGAAAAGAGACAACAGACGGAGTAAGTGGGCAAGTTTCCAGACAAGTTGGAAATAAAGTTTATTTTGTGTAAAAACCAGGAACGCATGCTTTGATCTGTTTTTCTTTTGGCTGTTACCAAAAGGTGGTCAGCGTGCAGGGGGTTAAACATGTGGGGGAAGTAAATTCAGTGGTGTCGGCTCAGGACAGAACATATTGGGAATGAATAAGAGAAAAACAGTACTCTCGCTAAGTTTCATAACTCCAGCAAATTTGTGGATACGGGTTAACCGAGGCTGGAATTCCAGAACTCAAGTTACCCAAGTGTGGCAAGCCAGGGGAACTTCTGTTGGTTGGTTGGGAAATCTTCAGTGTCAGCATTGGTATTCGACTGTACTCAACATTTTCACCCAGTTTGTAAGTAACTTTCTTTCCATTTTTATGTTGATAAGGAGCCTACAGTCTGGATGGAACAGAGGAGAAGGTCTGTATCCATTCCGACTAAACGTGGCCACCGGTCATGAAGAATGCTTGCTGACCGTGTCCACTCCCAATCAGCTCCTCATGCCTGGCACTAAAAGGCACTGGACACCTCAGGCTGCAAGGACTTCAAGGCAATGACCACATCATGCATTTGTCACTTGATCTGTGAGCTGCCACGAGTCCCCAGCTGGCTGTGTTAAAGTGTTCCACCTCCCCATTGAGCTGCAAGTCCCTTGAGGGCAGGGACTCCCTCATATTCCTCTGCAGCTCCCGTGGTGCACCATGTTGATTTTCCATCAGTCAGATTTCAGTGGGGAAAGCAGAACCACTGGTGAGTATCACAGGATGTATCGGGCAATTATGGGAGAAGCTGGGGAAGTAGGGATACCTAATGGGGAACTGGAGGACTGGTGCCTAACCAGCTCTCCTGAAGCACTGGTGTGAATGGACCAGTCAAAGTTTGCCAGGAATAGGGGCAGCCAGGTACCTGCAGCTGCTGGAGTAGAACTGTGAAAGCAGAGTTGGTAGAGAAGTCCATGGAGAATTATTGCCTTTGCATCTGGTGGTTGGGCCTGGGGCTACTGGACCAACCGTCAGAAAGAATTGCTGGAGAGAGTCTAATGGTGGTGGCCAGGGGCCGGGGGCAGTCATTAGTCAAAAGGTACAGAGTTTCATTATACAAGATGAGTAAGTCCTAGAGGTCTCCTGTACAGCAAAGTGCCTACTATTACCAATACTGTATTGTATCCTTAGAAACTGGCTAAGAAGGTAGATCTTAGTTTAAAGTTTTAATAACACCAAATATCACACAAAACAAGAACAGTAATGTCAACAATAATAAAATAAAGGGGGTATGAAGAAACTTCGGAGGTAACAGACATGTTTATGACATAGATTGCAGTGATGGTTTCATGGGTATATACTTATCTCTATATATTTATCTCTACGCTCATCTCTACACTTATCTTTAAAGTAGTATACATTAAATATGTAAAGATTTTTGTATGTCAATCATACCTCAATAAAGTGGTGGAAAAAAGAAGGAAAGAAAGGAAGACAGAAAGAGAGAGTTGCTGGGCATGGAATGGGAAAGAGCAAAGACACACTGGAACCCACCAGCACTTTTCCATCTGTCTGTCACCACATGAAACCACAATGACCTTCACAAAGTAGTGGCTGTTGCTTTACTTCCACCTCCCAAATCTCGCCCCCATTTCTGTTTGGGCCAACTCTAACCCAAACCATACAGAGAAGGGGATTCTGGGAAACCACTCCAGATAAACCAAGTAGACACAACACAGTACAGAATCATCACAGGTATGCAATAGTCTCTCTAAACTCATCTGGTCAGTTTCTAGCATCGTTGGGAAAGTTCTTATCTAGAGTCAGGAGATGAGTCTGGTCATGGTTCTACCTCTAAAATTGTGTCCTTAGCTCCGTTGCTTAACCCCTCTGCTGGCAGGTCCTCAGAGGGGGAAAGGAAAAATGATTCATCACCTCCTAGGAGGTCCATGCAGAGGTGAGGGAGTTAGAATGTTGGCAGTGAGCTTTGATAACTTCCATCCAAAGGTTCTGAAGGATACTAGATTCTGCAACATTGTTTCTCACAGATTTCGCTAGTGTGCATTTAAAGCATGTCTATTTAGAGCGGAATCTCCTGGCTAAAGTATGGGTTTGACAGTCAGAAATTCCAGCTAGTTTTTCTCTAACTGTAATCTTGGTGTGCTATAAAATTTGGAGCAAGTCATTAAACCACTTGCTGTCAACATTTACTTATGCACAGAATGGAGATAATAACATTCCAAGAACAGCAGTTGCCCACTAACTCGGTCCCTTAAAGAAATGAAGCCCCGGCAGAGCAACTGTAAGCTTTACCAGAGCAGTGTTCTACAAAATGTCCAGGGCTTGCTCTGTTGTCTCCTTCTTGGGGCAGTAAATAAGATTGTTCCAGAGTTTATGAAGCCAGCAAACCTACCCCATTTCACCTCGAGCTGAAGCTACAGCTGAAGCTCCCTTTAATGATGTAATATCAAACTCAGAAAAACTCGTTCCAGTCTGATCATCTGCAAAGCAATAAAGAGTGTCCTTCCTTGCTCGGTCCACAGGATGTGGTGACAGGGAGCCGAAGAAAGGTGGAGGAGATGGATTCAGGCCAGGGTGGAGGAAGCAGGCTCTAACCCCAGCTGATTACCCTCTCCCGACACCAACTAGCTTCTACAGAGGAGCGGGGAGCCCTGCCAGAGACCTCCCTCCAGAGACCACAGCTCTGAAGAACATAGAACACAAACTGCACCCCTTGCATGTGGAGGGTTAACTTCACGGCAAACAGAGGGTCAGGAAAAGAATGCACAATATTTCCCCTCACATTTTTCATGAGCGACATGTCCCGTCCTAGGTCTGAGTACTTTAGTGCCTACTCTTAATAATCATTATCTGGGGCATTAAACGTCTCAGCTCTTTCTACCTGGCATCCATAAGTGTCAACCAGAACCCACTAACAGGGCTTCCCCGGTGGCGCAGTGGTTAAGAATCCGCCTGCCAATGCAGCGGACACGGGTTCGAGCCCTGGTCCGGGAAGATCCCACATGCCGCGGAGCAACAAAGCCCGTGTGCTACAACTACTGAGCCCGCATGCCTAGAGCCCGAGCTCTGCCACAAGCGTAAGCCACCGCAGTGAGAAGCCCGTGCACCACAATGAAGAGCAGCCCCCGCTCGCAACTAAAGAAAGCCCGCGTGCAGCAACGAAGACCCAATGCAGCCAAAAAAATAAATACATACATACATACATTAAAAAAAAAGAACCCATTAATAAATGTAAACATATGACATTTGAACACAAAGTCATATCTCTCGCCCTCACAGGTGACAAAGCTCAGAGTAGCATTTTTTGCCCTCAGCTTCCCACCGTTAGCCAGTTCATTTATAAAGGTGAAGCCTTGGGAATTCCTTGGCAGTCCAGTGGTTAGGACTCTTCACTTTCACTGTCGAGGGCGTGGGTTCAATCCCTGGTCTGGGAACTAACATCCCGCAAGCCGCACGGCCTTCCCAAAATAAATAAGTAATAAAATAAGGGTGAAGCCTTGTACTGCACCATGCACGTTCTCCCCCAGGTCTCTGTGATCCAGGGGCACGTTTCAGCAAGTTGGCTGATGGACAGTGAGTGAGGTCTGAATATTTATGTAGAGTCAAGGGTGAACACATCTTGGTACGTTAAAAGCCCAGCATAAAAATAGCAGTAAGAATATTTTGTGATAAAACTAATCAAATCCAAAGTCCTTTATTAGTATCCCCCTTTCTTGATTGGAAGACTTTCATGTGACTTACAGCGTTTGGATCCAGTGTCATGTCTGTTAAGTTTATATAGTAACCAAAACGCCGGATAAATATTTATGTAGTTACAAAACTTTTAACAGGCCCCAAACTTGGAATAATCCAAAAGAGAGCAAAATGCTCCATTTGGGGCAGTGGTAAATCCCCTGTTGTCAACGTGACTTGGACATCGGAAGGAAAGGAGTAAGCCCGAATGGCTCCCATATGTTTTGCCAAGAACAGCCTTTGAGGGGTGGGGGCAGAAGGGAGAACAGAGGAAGGGCTGCAGTGGACGGTCTGCATTGTGTCCCAACAGTCTGGTAACGGGCAGAGCATCATTTTGCACTTGTCAGCTGTTGCCCGGTGGACGCCTGAGTGATAAATGAATAATGGGAGCCACGGGGCTCTTCTTACACTAAAAAATTCATTGCATATGGTTCTGGCCAGTTCTCTATCCCACGCTATCTTTTGGTCATTATGAAAGTACATTTGTTCCCCGGGCCATAAAAAAGAGTATTACAGCTTTTAGAAGAGAATTGAGGCCAACAACTTAGAGGTTCACTCTTCAGGGACATGATATAAAGGACTCATATCGGAACTCGGGATGCAGGGTCATCGAGAAAAGTACTCAGGCTCACTGGGGCAGGGTCGTAGAGAAAAAAAATAATCTAACGAGGATTGTTCCTTTGAATCCATAAAGACCCAAACGTGCACATTTTAAACTGGTAATCATTTGAGAAATTTTGCAAGACAGAGAAAGTAAGTCAAGGATGCTCCCAGGCATGTATGCATTACAAAGCAGCTGTGGGCTGACATAAATTTGGGGCCAGTGATCTATAAAATAGTAACAGTAACTGTGCTGACCTCACAAGGTTGTTGGGAGAAATAAGTGCAGCGATATAGAAGGTGCTTAGCACAACATAGGCACAAAGTGAGGGGTAGTCCATGTGCACTATCAGTATTATTATTACTTAGCTTTGGAGACACTGCCTCACTACCTGCACAGCAAGGAGAGAGTTCATACTAGATATATTTAGCTGAAACAACTGGAAAATTTAAGCAGAGAATCTTCGCAAAGGGCTCGGACTTGGAGGAAGCATGTGTAAGGTTCTGTTCCCCGAAAGCTCTGGCCTAGGGGCATAGACAGTCTCTCCCCACCCAGGAGAGAAACCCTACCCTCACTGTGGCTAAGTTAGCAGAATGCTGGCCTCCTAGGAATGGAGGCCATAAGGGCCTTTTCGTCCTTGAATAGTTCAAAGCATTTCTGGAAGCTTTGCTTAGTGGGGCAAGGAACACTTGGGGAAACCTGAAATAGCCCTGGCAGGGCTGACGGCCAACAGCTGCGGCCATGGCAGTTGCTATGTCCCACGTCACTGCACCTGACCTCAGGCACGGGGATCCCTGACAAATGTTCATGAGAGCCTCACAATTTTTATCTGTCTGGAAGCCAGTGGGAGGTGAAAGGGAGCCTGATTCTGGTCCCCAACACTGGCACCCTGTCGACACTGTCACGTCCCCCTCCTATTACCTCTCTCCTTGCCATGGAATCCCAGGCTTTGGAGCTATACGAGGAATATTATTTTATTCTGTTTTCAGGACAGTTTTCTTTCACCTCGAAATTCAGGTAACTTTCCCATCAAAATAGAATTTTATACCTGGTGCTATCTGAATATGGTTTTGAACACTGAATATGATTTGAGCAAGAATAATGATGTAAACTGTCAGTTATTAAGCATCTGCTATGTGCCTCTGAGTATTGTGGGTGCTTTATATATACCACTTCACTTAAGCTTATAAGTGTTACCTCTAGTACCAAGGTTACACAGCTAATGAGTGGCAAAAGTAGAATCAACTCATCTTTCTCCTCCGTAGAAGGTTACCTGCTTTTTCAGAAGTCTTTTCCTTCTTAAAAATGGTTTATAAACTTTTCTGGTTATAAAAATAATGTATGTTCATATTAGAAAATTCAGGAAATATGAGATGCCTAACAAAGAGTAATTCTGCTACCCCATGTAACTGCTGTTAACTTAAAATTTTTTTTCTAGTGTATTTTTCTGTACATGTATTTATAGTATTTCCCCTTTTCCAAAATTGGGATCATGGAACTTTTTAGACTTTCCGAAGATTTTTAAATTTCCTTGAAATACCAGGAAGGCTGTTTTACCCAGGGAAACAACTGTGGACTTCTGGAGTTCAAATATAGTTCAGAAAACTGACCACACAGTTTCCAAGAGGTGACTAAATTTGGCAAAATGCCTTTTTCCACCCTGATAGAGGCTTTAAGTGCCTGGTCATTTGTTTTTCTGGCAGCAGGACCACTCTTCAGTGTAACCAATGGCTATTAATGTCATTAGAAGTTCTTCAACCTTTTTAGGCATTAATCATGCTCCAGATGTTACAAACATTTAGTGACTGAAAATGAACATACATTAAAGTCTTCAGCTGCTGCCTCAAGGTCATAGGGATTTCAGCTTGTCTCTTAATTTGGAGTTTCAGCGAGACCCCATCAGGGGGATTTTACCCTCATTATAAGCCAAGGAGATTTCATTACACACATATTTTAGTATTTTATATTTTCAGTTGGCCACCCCAGTGGTGTATGTATGCCTTTGAAACATCTCTCCTTTGACAGATAGCCCTTCATGGGGTCCTTCTGTGGGCATGACAGATTATTCTGTTTTGAGTCTATCTTCGCCCCTGAGATAGCAACCAGTAGCATTCTTCCTACTTTGATCAAATAGAATTATTTTTAGTAGAGGCCGTTTTGCTTGAAAGACAGCTTTTAATCTTAAAAAGCCCTTTACATTGTAGACATATGGGTTGCTTGACAGTGTGTGGCTAGAATTGCAATGTCTTCTCTGCCCAGAAGGCTACCTTTGAATGCACCCTTTCTGCTCCTGTATGTCTGTAAAGATAAATGAATCCCTTTGGTGCTGAATATAGTAACTGTAGCATCCATCATTTGTGACAACCACTTCCTGAACTTCATCCCTGAATGTTGTATAAACCATTCTTATTGGTCCTCACCAGAGCTCAATGGTGCCAAAGGAAGTGAACAGCACGCAGCAGTAGCAGGCCGGAGGCTGTACCTTCCCATGACTTTTACACGCTGCTTTACACAACCCCGTCCCATAATTTTACATGTTCACTTAACAAATGGAATGCATGATCTATTTCACTGGAGCCCTGTTGGATAAATAAGGAAAAAACGTGGGAGTTATGTCATGAACCACAGTGGGTCTGCGTTCTGTGAAATTTGAAGACAAGATTCCTTTGCTGTGAGTCACTTACCTCCTATATTACCACCGTCGCCCAATATTTCATAACCATCAATTCTTTGCCAGTGCCCACATGCAAAGATGGGTTTGTATTAAAAAATAAATGAGAACAGCACATTCTGATGTGGTGTAGTATATCAACATTTTCCACCCGAAGCCTCACTGCCTGCCCTTCCCCTTTTAGGAAACAAAGGATACAAGGTAGAGCTACTTATCCAGTTACAGCTCCCGGTGAGAAGGGTGACCGGATGTCAGAAAGAAAAGAAAAGCCTTTTTCCTTTGAAATATCTAAATGTCCAAAGATGGAAACAGTCACGGGGGGAGAATACTGTGCTATGCAGTTTGATCTGATTCTGTGGACCGTCCATTTCCAGTTGGAAAGCTCAATTACTTTCAACTGCCAGAATCAAAAAACCAGACTTACAGCGGCTTCAACATAGAGAGCTTTATTTCCCTCACAGAACGAGGAGACCGGAAGTGGGCGGTCCAGGCCGAGTCATGCAAGACTCAGGTTTTCCTTTCTGCTCCACCAGGCTTACCATGTTGGATTTCTTCCTTGTGCTTCTTGTCTCATGGTGGCAAGGTAGCTGCAGCACCTCTGGGACTCATTTTTAAGGTAGGAAGAAGGGGACAGGGCCATACTAGCCAGACAGTGGTCTCCTCTTACCTGGAAAGCAAAAGGTTTCCCTGAACGCTAAGCAGATCTCTTCTGTCTTCTCATTGGCCAGAACAGGGTCACGTGGTCACCCTCGATAGGCTTAAAAAATGAGTTTTAGGGCTTCCCTGGTGGCGCAGTGGTTGAGAGTCCGCCTGCCGATGCAGGGGACACGGGTTCGTGCCCCGGTCTGGGAGGATCCCACATGCCGCGGAGCGGCTGGGCCCGTGAGCCATGGCCGCTGAGCCTGCGCGTCCGGAGCCTGTCCTCCGCAACGGGAGAGGCCACAACAGTGAGAGGCCCGCGTAACGCATAAAAAAAAAAAAAAAAAAAAAATGAGTTTTAGCCGGGCGCACGGCGAACTTGAACTACAGTGTGGTTGTGTTAGTGCAGAAGAGCGAGGAATGAATGGGTGCAGTTTAGTCACATACCTCCCACAGCTGCTCTCCTTAAGATGCTACTGAGAGGATGGCGCCGCTGAGGGAAGGGCGCGGAGGTAGAACGTACTGACCTCTTCGGAGATGTGACTGTCCCCGTGATGTGTTCTTCCAGGCACAGGAATTGCAGTAACCCTTGCTATATGAGAACAGTCCCAAACTTTTTGTTCATATGTGAAAATTTCTATAATAGATGGTTAATTCCCCGTTGCAATTGTTACGAAAACTCAATGTGTTTAAATTAATGGGAAAGTGAGTGTTCTTTTTAAAAGGTTAATCTGACCATTTTACCCCCCTGTTTAAAACTCTTCCAGAGCTTTCCAGAGCTCCTAAGATAAACGTAAAACCCTTGGCATGACCTTTAGAGACCTGCAGGACTTTATTTCAGCAGCCTCCCCTCTGTCTCTCTGCCTCAGGGCCCTTGCACAGGCCCTTTCTTCTGCCCAGAAACCTTTTTCCCAACTATGAGCTTAGCAACCCTGCTTATCTTTCTGCTCTGAGATTGAAGATTCCCTAGAGAAACATTCCTTAACCTGTCAGGCTAGCTTGGGGCACCCTGATATGAACTCCGAGTACTCTAATCTTCCTCTTAGCATTTATCTAAAAAAAAA
The DNA here is from genome assembly GCF_008692025.1 of Phocoena sinus. Taxonomy (NCBI): domain Eukaryota; kingdom Metazoa; phylum Chordata; class Mammalia; order Artiodactyla; family Phocoenidae; genus Phocoena; species Phocoena sinus. Next base: position 163,121,893 of record NC_045763.1, on the reverse strand, counting down.
TAATTCATTTGCAGCGAGTTTTTCCAAGTCTGCTTCCCCTGCTAGAATGTTAGCTTTGAGAAGGTCCTAATGTTCTTGTTTATTGCACCTGGTTTATTGCCTGCTGTGTAGTAAGCACTTAACAAATATCACTGAATGAAAGAAATGAAATTCTAAAAGCATGAAACTGATTTTGGTGATGATATGCACTTGTGCTACTCAAAATATAGTCCTTGAACTGGTGCTAATCTGCAAATTGCTCCTTGTTAATCTACCACAAATACAGAAATTGAAAGTGTTTAGAAACTTCCATAGCAATTTAAAAAGTGTTGTCACTCAACGGTTTGGAAATTTTAAAAAATAAAATAAAGCTAGTCCTTCAACACAGATGGTTTGAGAAGCTCTGTTATAGGTTACATACTACAAACTGTCATTACACTAGTGAAAGGCAAGCATTTCTAAAGCTTCTGTCACACTACTATATATAAATAGATAACCTACAAGGACCTACTGTATAACACAGAGAACTATACTCGATATTTTAAAATTATAACGGAAAAGAATCTGAAAAAAAAAGATAGGTATGTATGTATAACTGAATCGCTTTGCTGTACACCTGAAACGAACGCATCGTAAATCAACTATACTTCACTTTTTAAAATTAAAAAATAAAATAAAGCTGCAGGAGCTCCACAGCCACTGCCAGCAGCCATCAGAAGCTGGCAGAGCGGCATGGATTGCCAGCAAGAGGAAGCCATACAGCCCCACCTCCACCTCCTGAGTGGAACCCTGTCTCCCTAACGTCACAGCAAGTTATTTAACCTGGACACTTTCTTTCATCCTTTGTGCCTTAGTTTCCTCATGTGTCAATGGGGATAACGACAGAACCTACTTCACAGGGTTGTTGTGAACGATTAAGCAGAGCAACTGTAGGCCAAGCATTTGGAGACACATGAGTATCTGATATTATTATTACTTGCAATGCATGAGAAAGCCACTTTTCCAAAATAAGAGAGGATTTTAAAACATGGTTTGGATTAAACTAACACTTGGGGTATAAAAGCACGCTGAACAGAGGTTGACATCAAACACTGAGAACAAACAGCCCGCTTGGGAGGCTGTGAGGCTGTGTATGCTGAGGCAGCCTGAGACCGGGTTCTGACCTCAGATCAAGGAAAATATCTGCACAACAGAGCTGGCATATTCGTGCATAGTTCCTATATAGGAAAACTGGCAAACCGAACGGTCGGAGAACGAGGGATGAGTATGTGTTTTTTCACTCTAATATTCTGTTCCAACTCAGGGTAGATGAATTCTATCTATCACAAGGGCTGCATCCTCTTAGTTGAAGGCTTTAATGTAAAATGCAAGCACACCTTATAGTTTACATTTTAAGCTCTTGTCAGTCATTTACACTTTTGCGTGAAGAAAAAAAGCTGAGCGGAGCTTGGATGGGAGCCCTTGGCTCATGTCTTACCCTAACTAGGCCCTTGCTCCCTAACCCTACTCCCACCCCCGCAAATCCTGCCCATTATATACAGTGTAGCCTTGCTCACAGTTTAAACTTGAATAGCATTTCCTTTTTATTTCTTTGTCTTAGAACAAAGTCATTTATGAGATTTTTTTTTTATTGGAGTATAATTGCTTTACAATGTTGTGTTAGTTTCTGCTGTACAACAAAGTGAATCAGCTCTATGTATACATATAGCCCCTCCCTTTTGGACCTCCCTCCCATTCCACGCCCCCCCATCCCACCCATTTAGGTCATCACAGAGCACTGAGCTGAGCTCCCCGTGCTATAAGGCAGGTTCCCACTAGCTAGCTATTTTACACATGGTAGTGTATTTATGTCAAGCCTAATCTTCCAGTTCATCCCATACCCCCCTTCCCCCGCTGTGTCCACAACATCCATTCTCTGTATCTCTAGAGATCTCTAGAGATTCTCTGCATCTCTATTCCTGACCTGGAAATAGGTTCATCTGTACTATTTTTCTGGATTCCACATATATGCGTTAATATGCGATATTTGTTTTTCTCTTTCTGACTTACTTCACTCTGTGTGACAGACTCTAGGTCTACGTCCTTGGCTGTCGAGCCTCACTGTTCTCCTACGTCCCTGATAGGAAGTATAGGCTGTGCCACAAAATTTAGCACTTATTTATTTATATTCTGCCATCCACTGTTCCACGCTGTTTTGGGGTATTTATCTTAATTCCATCTGCAAGTTCGAGGACCCCATCTTACACTTTGGGTCACCCCTCATCCCTAGGCACAAGGCTGCATACAGAATAGTCCTCAATAAACTCTTGTTGGATCACGAGGAAGGTGACGCAGAAAACCTGGGACATCTGTGTCAGTAGAGTGTAGGGGTAAGCCTGGATTTGGGGCTGGAGAAGGTCATTGTGACGTTAAAGAGAACATTTTCGCTGGGGAACTGAAGTGGGGGGCAAGGAGGAAGGAGCAAGAGGGTGGTGAAAACAACGGAGGCAAGAAGTGTAATAGAAAGTCTTTTTTTTTTTTTTTTTTTTTTGCGGTACGCGGGCCTCTCACTGTTGTGGCCTCTCCCGTTGCGGAGCACAGGCTCCGGACGCGCAGGCTCAACGGCCGTGACTCACGGGCCCAGCCGCTCCGCGGCATGTGGGATCCTCCCAGACCAGGGCACGAACTCGCGTCCCCTGCATCGGCAGGCGGACTCTCAACCACGGCGCCACCAGGGAAGCCCCCTATGTCTTTTTTGCTGCCTCCTTCCTCTTTATGTTTTTTCTTTCACTATTATTGAGATATAATTGACATATAGCACTGTACAAGTTCAAGTTGTTCAGCATAATAACTTGACTTAATATATTATGAAATGATTGCACAATAAGTTTCGTTATCCATTATCTCATATGGATACAAAAAAAGGTTTGTTTGTTTTTTTCCTAGTGATGAGAACTTTTAGGATCTACTCTCTTAGCAACTTTCAAATATACCATACAGTAAGTAGTGTTAACTGAAATCATCACGTTGTACGTTACATAGTACTTATTTATCTTATAACTGGAAGTTTCCTTTTGACCACTTTCCTCCAATTCCCCCTGCCTCTGGTAACTACAATGTGTTCTCTTTTTATATGAGGTTTTTTTTTTTAATTCCATATGTAAGAGAGAGCATACAGTATGTGTCTTTCTCTAACTCGTTTCACCTAACATAATGCCCTCAAGGTCCATGCATGTGGTCGCTAATGTCAAGTTTTCATTCATTCTGTTTTACGGCTGAACAATATTCCATTGTGTATATACAGCACAGCTTCTTTATTCACTCATCCATGGATGGACACTTCAATTATTTCCATATTTTGGCTATTGTAAATAATGCTGCAATGAACATGGGGGTGCAAATATCTTTTCAAATTAGTGTTTTAATTTTCTTCAGATAAATGCTCAGAAGTGGGATTGCTGGATCACATGATCAATTAAAATCAACAATTTTAATTTTTTGAGGCACTTCCATACTCTTTTACATGGTGGCTACACCAATTTACATTCCCACCAACAGTGCACAAGGGTTCCAATTTTTCCACATCCTCGCCAACACTTGCTATTTCCTTTTGATGATAGAAAGTCCCTTTTATAAAGAGTTCACCAGCAAAGGCTATTGGAGGAGGCCATAAGGAGGGAGGTTTTCAAGAGAAAAGAGACCTGAGCTTGTTTGTATGCTGGAAGGAATGAAACCACAGACAGGAAGCATTTGTAGGTGAGGAGAAAAGGGAGAATTGGTGAATTACCATCCCCGAAAGGCATGGGATCAAGGCTCTCAATAGAGGGGTTAATCTTGGTTATAAGGAAGGACCCCTGCTCTTCTGCGACAGAAGGGAAGGAAAAGTGGGTGAGGACACAGAAACACAGAGAGGTGGAATAGTAAGTGGATGAAGGAAGGAACTGGCAGACTTGAGCTTCTTAAAAAATTGAGAATCTAGGTTCCCTCCAAGGGAGGGCATCCCACCTCTTCTCACCTGTATCCCAGAGTTTGAGGCTTGATAATAGTGGAAAGAATGTTCACAGCAGGTGCTGAGATATTAGCAAAGAGGTGCTCAAAAAGGGTACTCAGCAACTCTGAGGACCCTGCTTTAACAGGCTGCCACAGATGTACATCAGACCCAAGCGGGTCTCTAATCCATCCAGCAAGTCTGTGTCTGGCACCTATCTTCTGCTGGTCTTACTTAAAGCCTTAGAAATTCAGCTGTGAGCTAGGAGATTCCGTGCTCTTCTCAAGGAGTTTGTACACTGGAGGGGAGACAGACAGGCAAATAGGTAGTTCGTGGACACAGTGCAGCGAGTATTACAATAGGGGTAGATATGGGAGCTGTGCAGAGATGACTCCAATCTTGAGAGAACTAAAGGCTGCGAAGATTATTCCAGCCATGGTGAGTGGCAGGATCAAAGGCCCAAAGGCAAGAAAGGGCCCTGCATTTTTGGAAACTGCAAGTGGAGCAGTGTGCCTGGAGGGAAGAGAAGGTGACCAGTCAGGGAGGTGGGAGGGGCCAGATCACCGGAGGAGCCCAACCTGTCCCTCCAGGGCCCACACAACATGCTCCAGGGTTTTGTCCTGCAGGGAGGGAGGGAGTTTGGAAACAAACAGGCCTGTTAAGAGAGTAGTGACAGTGGAAATGAACAGAAGTGAATAGATTTGAGGGGTTTATAGGAGGAATAATTGACAAGGCTTGTTAGTTGATTGGATAAGGGAGAAGTGAAGGAAGACTCTCAAGTTTCTAGCTTGGGCAACTGGATAGAGAGTGGTACTACTCACTGAAAGAGAGAAACAGGAAGAAAAGCTAGTTTATGGGGAAATATGATAAGCTTATTTTTGAACATATGGTCTTTGAGAGGCCTATGGGAAATGTAAGTGGAGAAGGCAATGTATAGTGTATGCATCTGGAGCCCAGATGAGAGGTCTGGGCTGGAGGCACTAAATTACTGGTCTTCAGCATGAGATGATAAAGGAGGCCACAGAGTCACTGGGCTGAACCAAGGGACAGGGGAGAGTAAGAAGAGAAGCAGACTGAGGCTAGAATAAGAGAGATCATAACCACTTAGGGACAGGCAGAGGCTGAAGAGCCCACAGAGGAAGAGGAACTCACACAGGAGACTGACGATGGAGAATAGTAGGAGGAAAAGTAGGAGGCAAAGATGAAAGGGTGTGATGTTATGGAAGTCAAGGGAAGAAAAGGCATTTCAAGGGAGGGACAATTAACAATGTCAGAAGCTGAGGAGAAGCCAAGGAAGAAAAGACTGAAGGTTGTCTGTGGGGTCTCAAAGCCACAGGAAGATTTTAGTGAACTTGGTAAGACTGGCTTGGTAGGTGGATTCAGAAAAAAAGGGAGGACGGAAAGACAGTGAGAGGGGACCACTGTTTAAAGAAGGTTAGGGACTTCCCTAGAGGTCTAGTGGTTAAGACTTCACCTTCCAATGTGGGGGGTGCAGGTTTGATCCCTGGTTGGGGAGCTAAGATCCCACATGCCTCATGGCCAAAAAAAACAAACATAAAACTGAGTATTGTAACAAATTCAATAAAGACTTTAAAAATGGTCCACATCAAAAAAAAAAAATCTAAAAAAAAAAAAGTTAAAGAAGGTTAAGTAGAGGAGAAAATAGAATGACAGATGGAGGGGGCTATGGGGTCAAGGAAGGAACATTTTTAATTTCATTGTCATTTTAAAAAATCGGAGTAAATTGAATTTTAAAAAATGCTGATGGGTAAAAACCTGTACAAGAAACGTTGAAGAAATAGGGAGAGTGAATTAACTGATAGAAATGGAGATCCTGGGGAGGCAAAATAGGATAGAACTCAGAACACCGAGGAAGGCCTTGGACTAATGCTCACAATTACGGGAAGTTTCTTGTGTGAGGCCTTCTGCTGAGCCTTTTATGTCCATTATCTCATTTAATGCCCACAACAATCCAATAAAATAGGTACTATTATTATCCTGATTTTTAAGTGGGGACCAGTTTTTAACTGAGGCCCACACAATTGCCTCCATTAGTGTCACAGAGCTCGTAAGTGGTGGAGCTGGGACTTTAATCTCATCAGGAGTGGAAGAGAAGATGGACTCAGATGCAGGCAGGTTTGCTGATAGGAAACTTTGGGCATTTTCTTCTCTCTCTGTGAATTGGGAGGTGGGGGGAAGGGCAGTGGAAGGGCCAGAGGGGAGGGAGAGGTTGCCTGCAGTTGTGAGACAGTTGTGAGAGATAAGCAGCTGACAGGGCCACATCTCTAGCAGCTCCTGGCAGCCAGGGAGCAGAAGCAGAGGCGATGGCCACACAGGACTGGGGATTGATTCTCACTTGTCCTTCCCTGTTTTTACCTGTCAGACCTGAGGGAGGACTTACCTTGGAGGTGTACTAGCTGGAATGCCAATGTAGAAAGAAAGGGGCAGGAAATTCTGGTTACTTGCCAATGCTAGTTCATGTCAGAACAATAGTACTGCCGGGTCCTGGAAGATTAAGGTGCAACGCCCATGTCATTACCATCCCTATAATTTTTCACTGGCTTTTGGAGCAACTTTGTACTTTGTCTTGAATTTCATTTTTGAGTTACCAAATCTCAGTAGCATAACAGTTTTTAGTTCTCAAATGTTTCATTCATTTCATCATTCATTTATTCATTCCATGAATATTGATTGGGAGGCAGTGGTGGCCAACACATCCATTTTCCCTGTCCTCCAAAGCCAGGGAAACAGATCTATTTTAACTAGAGTGTAAGTGCTACAGGTCAGAGACTTGGATTATTTTGTTCATTGCTGTATTCCTAGTGCCAACAACAGTACCTGGCATGTAATAGATTCTCAATAAACAGGTGTTGTATGCAGAAGCACCTTGAACTGTGAAGCCAAAGGAGTTTAAACTTAAGCCCCTCACTTGCACTGGCCCCTTCCAAGGCTCTGGGAGAGGCCCTACTATGTGCTTTCATGGTTATATGTTTTTATTAAAATTTCAAAAGTAAGGTATTTTAAAATTTCAAAAGTAAGATATTTAATAGATAAGACCTCTGTCTCTACTCCAGCTTCCCCTCCACCACCTTCCCCTCCTGTCAAGGGATATTGGAGTGGCCATGGGCATTTAGGGATCCAGCTAAGGGGCAGTTGCGTTGGGAATACATTTAGTATGGGATGTGGGGGACACAGTTATATGGTACGCTGTTATTTAAGTGTAGAGTTATTGCTAGCTGTCCCAGTGTAGGAACAGCTTCCAGGAATACTCCCACCACCCACTTTGAAGACTCACGTGGCATGTCACAAAGGAGCAGGGTCAGATGTGGTGTCACAAAAATGAGTATGTCCTAGGCTCCTGGCACTAGAAGTTCGTGGGTGGTAGAGAAAGATCTTCCTTAAAGAGGACCTCCAAAATTGTTTCAGGCCCCTCAAAACATGCATCTGCCCTTGGCTAGATAAATGGGTGAATCTAAATCCTCTCGGGATGAGAAATAATCAGCTGCTACTTTACTTTCCTCTAGTACTTACAGACAGTAGAGTGTAGTTCAATGCTTATTTTTGGTCCTAGGGAATACATCACACCCTTCTAGTAAATGGTTCGTCTTCCTAAATGATGCTCTTATGAGACTTCTCTCCAAAGGGCAGCTAGCTTGCAGTCACATCTTCAGAGCTGAGGTAGCCATCAAATTCTAATTCCTTATATATAATAGCCAAGTAAATATTGGCACTGTCAAGTTCTTTGTACCAATTGCTTTAGCTAATGGTTATATTAGTAGATTTCTGGTGGTGTTCATTCATTCATTCATTCAATAAGTGTATTGAGTCTTTACTATGAGTCAGGCATTGGGGGTAAAACATTAAACAAGACACAGTCCCCTTCTTCAAAGAGCTTTCAGTCAAGTGGGGGAGTGAGACATTTAAATAGGCAATGACAATTCATCATTTGCACTAAGACAGGGGCAGTGATGAGCACAGCATTTTCCAAGCACTTGGGTGGAGCGCACCTGGCTCCAGAGGAGAGTCAGGGAAAACTCCTTGGAAAAGCTGAGTCAACCACTTGGCAGGGATGTGGAAGCACTGGGTGGGAGGGTGAACTGGATCAAAGGTTCCCAAGTCAGGCTGATCAGCACAATCACCTGGGACAGCTTCACGACTTCCAGGCCCACCCCCGACCTACTGACTCAGAATTTCATCCGGGTGAACCTCAGGAATCTGTCCTTTAAAAAAAAAATCATCATGGTGGTGGGGTTTTTTTGGTGATACGCGGGCCTCTCACTGTTGTGGCCTCTCCCGTTGCGGAGCACAGGCCCCAGACGCGCAGGCTCAACGGCCATGGCTCACGGGCCCAACCGCTCCGCGGCATTGTGGGATCCTCCCAGACCAGGGCACGAACCCGCGTCCCCTGCATCGGCAGGCTGACTCTCAACCACTGCGCCACCAGGGAAGCCCCCTGGTGGTGTTTTTCATCAACCAGATCTGGTGAAGTAGATGACCTTTGGGATTGTGGAGGAGATAAAGAGGCCTGCAGGAACCCCGGAAGGTCCTATGGCGGAGGCGGCGTGAGAAGGAGGGGCTGAGGATGGAGGCAGGTGGAAGGGATGTTCCGGGCAAGCAAACAAAAGCCTCCTAGATGGGCTGTTTGAACGGATCTCAGGCCTCTTTAGAAGAGTCACTCAGCGTGGCTGGCAGTTTGCACGGCTGCCAGCTAACTCAGGCTCTGAAAGCCGTTTAACAACCTGATAGAGGGCACACAGCCAGGTGTGTCCTGCAGGGAACAGGTATGTGAGTACCTGTGCTGTGAGCAAGAAGAAGGCTCAGGCTGCCCTGTGACTCTACAGGGACTTCCCATCCCCTGAAGGTTGGCCCTAGTCCAGCCTCCAATTCTCTAGTTCAAGGGATAGCTCCTTGTGTCATTTACCTTTAAAAAAAAAAGAACTTAGATGTAATTCATATACCATAAAATTCACCCTTTTAACGTACAATTGAGTGGATTTTAGTATATTCACAGAATTGTGCAACTATCACCACTACCTACTTTTTTTTTTGCGGTACGCGGGGCTCTCACTGTTGTGGCCTGTCTTGTTGCGGAGCACAGGCTCCGGACGCGCAGGCTCAGCGGCCATGGCTCACGGGCCCAGCCGCTCCGCGGCATGTGGGATCTTTCCAGACCGGGGCACAAACCCGCGTCCTCTGCATCGGCAGGCGGAATCTCAACCACTGCGCCACCAGGGAAGCCCCACTACCTACTTTCTGAACGTTTTCATCACCGCTGAAAGAAACTTGAACCTATTAGGAGTCCCTTCTCATCCCCTCTTCCCCTACCCTTATTTTTCTCCCCATCCCCTAGCCACCACCAATCGGCTTTCTCTCTATAAATGTGACTCTACTGTGTATTTCATATAAATGGAGTCATACCATATGTGGCCTTTTCATAGCATGTTTTTAAGGCTCATCCATGTTTTAGTATGTATTCATTTAATATGTACTTCACTCCTTTTGATGGCTCAAGAATATTCCATTTTTTTATTTTGTTTATCCATTCTTCCATTGACAGTCATCTGGGTTGTTTCTACCTTTTGAATATTAGGAATACTGCTGCTATGAACATTTGCGCATCAGTTCTTGTGTAAACATAGGTTTTCAAGTATCTTGGGTATATATGTAGGAGTAGAATTTACGGGTCATGTGGTAACTCTATGTTAACTTTCTGAGGAACTGCCACATTGTTTTCCAGAGCAATTGCCCCATTTTACATTCCCGCCAGCAGTGTAGCAGGGTTCTGATTTTGCCACATCCTCCCCAACACTTGGTTTTATTCTTTGGTTTTGTTTTTTTTTTTTTTGCGGTACGCGGGCCTCTCACTACTGTGGCCTCTCCCGTTGCGGAGAACAGGCTCCGGACGCGCAGGCTCAGCGGCCATGGCTCACGGGCCCAGCTGCTCTGCGGCATGTGGGATCCTCCCGGACCGGAGCACGAACCTGCGTCCCCTGCCTCGGCAGACGGACTCTCAACCACTGCGCCACCAGGGAAGCCCCTGTTCCTTGTTTTTATTAGAGCTTCATCCAGTGATGAAGCGATACCTCGCTGTGGTTTCGATTTGCATCTCCATTATGACTAATGACGTTGAGCATCTTTTCATGTGCTTATCAGCCATATATATTTTTTCTTTGGAGAAATGTCTATTCAAATCCTATGCCCATTTTTTTTTGAATTAATTAATTTTTAAATTTTTGGGTGCATTGGGCCTTCATTGCTGTGTGCGGGCTTTCTCTAGTTGCGGCGAGCGGGTGCTACTCTTCGTTGCGGTGCGCAGTCTTCTCAGTGCGGTGACTTCTCTTGTTGTGGAGCACGGACTCTAGGCGCGTGGGCTTCAGTAATTGTGGCACGCGGGCTCAGTAGTTGTGGCTCGCAGGCTCTAGAGCAAAGGCTCGATAGTTGTGGCACAGGGGTTTAGTTGCTCCCTGGCATGTGGGATCTTCCTGGGCCAGGGCTTGAACCCGTGTCCCCTGCACTGGCAGGTGGATTCTTAACCACTGCACCACCAGGGAAGTCCTCTATGCCCATTTTTAAATTGAGTTGTCTTTATGTCAAGTTGTATATGTTCCTTATATATTCCAGATATAAGTCCCTTATCAGTTATATAACTTGTTAATATTTTTGCCCATTCTGTGGTCTGTCTTTTCCCTTTCTTGATGGCATCCTTTGAAACACAAAAGGTTTTACTTCTGATGAGGTCCAATTTATTTTTAACTATTTTTTCCTTTGTCACTTGTGCTTGTATTGCCATATTTAAGAAACCATTGCCTAATCCAAGGTCATGGAGATTTATTTCTTTGTTTTCTTCAAAGAGTTTTATAATTTAGCTCTTACACTTAGATGTATGATTCACTTTGAATTAATTTTTATATGGTGTGATATAGGAGGTCAACTTCATTCTTTTGCATGAGGAGATCCAGTTGTCCCTATGCCATTTGTTGGAAATACTATTTTTTTCCCTCTTGAATTCTTGGCACCCTTCTTAAAAATCAATTAACCGGGCTTCCCTGGTGGCACAGTGGTTGACAGTCCGCCTGCCGATGCAGGGGACACGGGTTCGTGCCCCATTCTGGGAGGATCCCATATGCCGCGGAGCGGCTGGGCCCGTGAGCCATGGCCGCTGAGCCTGCGCGTCCGGAGTCTGTGCTCCGCAGCGGGAGGGGCCACAACAGTGAGAGGCCCGTGTACCGCAAAAAAAAAAAAAAAAAAAAAAAAAATCAATTAACCATATGTGAGGGTGTATTTCTGGACTCTCGATTCTATTCCATTGGTCTATGTCTCTATCCTTATGCCAGTACCACACCTGTCTTGACCTTTGTAGAAAAGTTTAGAAATCAGGAAGTATGAGTCCTCCAACTTTGTTCTTTTTCAAGATTGTTTTGACTATTCTGGGTCCCTTGGATTTCCATATGAATTTTAGGATTAGTTTGTTAATTTCTGCAAAAGAGGCAGCTGGGATTTTGATAGGGATAGCATTGAAGTCATTTATTCTTGAAACAGTTTCATGAGGTCACTAAAAGGTCAGAGAGGGACACAGGTATTTATTAGCACATTGACATATAGGAAAACTGAGACCAGAACAATGCATTTAAAAAACCTCTCAGTCTGACAATGCTTCTTTCAACAGTAGGACGGATACCTCCTAACCCCCATGATGCCAATCTCCTTCTCTGTTCTTCTCCATTAATTTTCAAACAAATATTTACTGAGTGCTTGTTCTGTGCCAGGCACAGTTCTAGGTACTCAGAAACTTAGAGGTCAACCTTAAGAAAGGACCATTTGAAATTTGCTGTCAAACCAGTTGTTCTTTTTGATACAGAGAGATGATGTCCATTAAAAATTTTCATGCTCTTTACAGAAATTCCGAACTAAATTTTCTTTTAATTTAATAATTTACCATTTTTTCCTGATTGCAAAATTAAATGTGCTTATCATAGAAAGTTTGGGAAATACAAAAATTCCAAAGAACAAAATAAAAATTACCCATAATCCCACTAGTCAGAGACAATCACTATTACCATGTTGGTCTAAGTCTCTGAACTCTATAATAATAATAGGTAACATGGTGGTTACTGTGTGTCTGGCCTGTTTAATTACTTCATATTCGTCAACTCAATTCAATCCTCACGATAACCCAACAAGTTAGGTATTTATTTTCTTGTTCATTTGTTCAATAAATATTTTTTCAGCCCCTATCATGTGATCATCTGGTCCTAATCTATGTGCACAGGATGCAGGGATAGACTATGAAGAAGTGGCATGGGTTATCTCACTAAGTAAATAGGATAGTTAGGTCTATTTATTAAGATTATAGTAGAAGTTCTGATGCTGTCCAAGTACCCCTTCAGGACTGAAGACTTTTCCCCCAGCTGCTGGGAGTGTTGACAGACTTCAGCTTTTTTGGAAATTGCCTTTGATGAAGAAAGTCACCTTACTCAAGATCACACTGGCTTCAGGGGCAGCCCGCACCCAATGACTGGTTAATGTGAGGATTCGAAGACCTGCTCCCTTGCCCCAGCTTGACACTACTCCAAAGGGTCAGTCCAGCTTTAGACCTTCACATGGGCCTGGCTACGGCCTCACTGAGGCTGCACTGTGGTCCAACCAACTTCTCCCTGTATACAATCCTGCCCCCTTCACTTCCCATCCAGAGGTGTTGATATCAAGAGCGCTTCCTAACATAACTTCTTCTGTGTTGATACCTGCCTTGGAATCTGCTTCCCTGGGAATTCAACCTATGACTATTGGTATCAGCAGTGGTTGAAGAAAGAAGGTGCTAAGATAGGATTTTGGAATTAGATCACCCATCACCCAGCTGACAGTAAGGACCCTGCCTTACCTAGTAAGGTAGCAGTGAACTTGTTAAACCTTTCACTGATGGTAAACTGGGATAGTATTCTGGTGGAAGGGAATGGCACTAGTGGGTGTGATATATCAGGCATTTGAGAAATATGGGGGAAATAGTAACTACTGGGACAGTGGAATTAGGATAATTAACACTTTGCAATATTGAGAAGGATTAATCAGCAATTAAAAACCTGGTGTAGGGGCTTCCCTGGTGGCGCAGTGGTTGAGAGTCCGCCTGCCAATGCAGGGGACGCGGGTTCGTGCCCAGGTCTGGGAAGATCCCACATGCCGTGGAGCGGCTGGGCCCGTGAGCCATGGCCGCTGAGGCTGTGCGTCCGGCGCCTGTGCTCCGCAACGGGAGAGGCCACAACAGTGAGAGGCCCGCGTACTGCAAAAAAAAAAAAAAAAACCTGGTGTGAAGGCCAGAGGACCTCCTTGGGAACATATAAGGAGATGCTCACCTGTGCCTGGAGGACAGGGAAAGCAGAAGAGCAGGTCCAAGACTTAATCACAAGAGTAGCGAGCGCCAAAGATGATCAAACTCCCAACGTAGACAGGACAGAGCCCTTATTGGGAAAGAATGGAAACTCGACACATGGAATGTGAATATCTGAGTTGATGTACCCCAAAACCTTGAATTTCCAGGTTACCTGAGCCCTCTGAGCCTGCAGAAGTGGCCCACCTCTCCCTAAGAAGGGCTGCCACTGCCCCCTTGCTTAGAGAGGTTGCAGGGGACTCTCCCTGGCAGGACACACACCTCCTACAGAATCTGCCGCCATCTGCCCTCCTGACCACAAGACTAATACCTAAGGTAAAGCCACAGCATAACCTGGACAGAGACAAGCTAGGCCTGATAAGGTAGGATAGGGCTCCTACTCCAGAGGAGCTGCTAAACCTACCCACATACACCAGGAGCTGCTGTGAGAGTACGCAGGCGACTGCATTCTGAAGGTGCGGGAGTAACAGGGACAATGTATAAAGCCGGAGAAGAGATTTTCAATTTGGGAGCAGTCTTTCAGGACATAGGATTTAATGCCCTGGCAAGATTCCAGGGTGAGAGTGTGAACATGCTGCTAGGATGGTTCCTAGAAGCATGGAAAACTGATGGCCCACACTAAGTGAGGTAGAAATGCTAGAATAGCCGTGGCAGATGATGGAAGATGGGAATAAAAGGCTCAGAGGAGTGGGCACGTTAGAACTGATATACTATGTGCAACAGAAAAGCCTGCCAGGTGGCTGTGTCCCGTAGGAAGGCCTGGAGGGTACCTCAAAGCGTAAGAGGTATCCTGGTGCGTGTGAGAGGGGCACCAGTGTCACTAAGAGTCTGTAGGCCAGGGCTAACGGTAGGAGCTGCCGTTACAGAACCCGGCTCACTAATGATAACGGGGATGGTAGGACCCTGAAACAACAGGGACCAGATGTGGTAGCTCACCCTCAGTAGCCAGGTGGATGCAATTACCCTAATGAGTAGCAAGGCTGGCGTGGCAGCCAGGGGACTCTGGCCCCCAGAGAATTGTGGAGATGGTTAATAGAACATAACAAAAGTAACTGGGCAAAAGTGTTCTGCTCAGTCTGGGGATCACTAATCCAAGGATGGCAGCCCCCATAAAAAGCCACGATCCCTTGCTCAGTTTCCAGAAAGGAACTAGTTTTCAGACCTAGAACTCATGCATTGATAGAAAGGTCAGGTCCCCAGCAGGAAGTACCCTGTAACACCACGATGATGTACATGGAGGCATTTCCCAAACCTTTCCCAAAAGGGAACTGTGGCTACTTGTTTGGGTAGTCAGATACTGAGAAAAGGGAATACTCTTTCAATGACTGTTGAGACCCTGATACCCGAAGTATTATCATGAGAACCCTGTTAGCGTGGGTGCGTATGGGGGCCAGTTAGTAAGTGGAGGCTGGCCCAGGGCTGGCCCCCAGTGTGCCCACTGGGTCCATGGGCCTACCAGGTGTTTACTTCCCTAGTCTCTGAATGGACATACCTTGGTTCATTGGCCTGTGGAATAAAAGCTATTTAGTGGAAAGGCCTTAGAAACTCCCTTTCTTGCACCACTCCTGCCCCCATGAGCCAAGATAGTAAATAAAAAACAATAGTGCATCCCAGGGAGGAAGATAGCAATTCATACAAAGTAATTACAAAAGCAATTCAGAGTCCTAAGGGTTACAGGGCCGGTGGTCCCCAGCATGTCTCCATTTAATCATTAGTCTGCACCCTGCAAAAGTCAGACAGATCCTGGAGGATGACAAAAGATTACTGTAGTCCACCAAGCAGTAGACCTATCTGCAGCTGCTGTGCCAGATGTTATGTCTTTGCTAGAGCAAATTATCATATCTTCAGGTACATAATATGTGGCCAGTGAACCAATGAGTGCATTTATTTCTATCCCTACCAGAAAGAGGATCAGAACAGTTGATTCACTTGGAACAGACAACATATACATTTACAGTATTTTTTAAAAAATATTTATTTATTTGGTTGCATCAGGTCTTAGTTGCAGCAGGTGAGCTCCTTAGTTGCAACTCTCTGGCTCTTTAGTTGTGGCATGCTAACTCTTGGTCGCAGCATGCATGTGAGACCTAGTTCCCTAACCAGGGATCGAACCCGGTCCCCCTGCATTGGGAGCGCGGAGTCTTAACCACTAGCCACCAGGGAAGTCCCTCCATTTACAGTCTTGTCTCAGGGCTATGTTAATGCTCCCACTCTTGGCATTATGTAGTCCCAAGAGACTTGGACTGGTTGGATATTGATGACATCATGCTGATTGGACCAGATGAGCAAGAAGTGACTAGCTCGCTAGAGACCTTTGTAACACATGCATTCCGGAGAGTGGGAGAAAAACCTTATGAAGATTCAGAGGTCTCACATGTCAGTAATGTTTTTAGGGGTCTAGTGGTCTGGGGCATGCTGAGACATCCCCCCTCCAAAGTAAAGGATATATTAGTGGCTCTTGCATTTCCCACCACAAAGAAGGAAATCCAACACCTGTTAAGCCTCTTCGAGTTTCACAGGCAGCATATTCCAAACCTGGGAATATCACTTCAACCCATATACCAGGTGACATGAAAGCCTGTCAGCTTTAAGTGGGGCCAAGAGCAGGAAAGGACTCTGCAGAGGATGTCCAGGCTGCAGTGCAAGCAGTCCTGCCACTTGGGCCATATGATCTGGCAGACCCTATGTTCCTAGAGGTATCAGTAGTAGAAAAAGACGTCATGTGGAATTGACGACGAGTCCCGATGGGAGAATCACAATGCAGATCCCCAGGGTTCTGGAGCAAGGCCATGCCATCTGCCGTAGGAGCTTTCTAGAAAGCTCCTGGCATGCTATTAGGCCCCAATAGAGAGAGACACATGACCGTGGGACAACAAGTGGCCAGGAAGCCAGAACTGCTCAGCGTGAGCTGAGTTCTGTCAGAGCCGTTGGAATCCTAAGGTCAGGCAGTCCCAGAAGTAGTTCATCGTAAGATGGAAATGCTGCATCCAGGGTCAACCGTGAACAGGACTGATGGGTATAAGTGACCTACACAGGTTGGTGACCCAGACACACAGGCCACCCATCACTGCTTCACCAGCTCCTCTCCCTCAGCTCACTCCCACAGTTCCATGTGGATCCCTGGCTACCAGGTGACGACCAGCTAACGGAGGAGGGAAAATCCTTAGTGAGGTTCATGGATGAGTTGTCTTGATATGTGGGTACGAGCTGAAAATGCATGGATAGCTGCACTACAGTATCATTCTGGGGGGATCCGAAAGACAATGGAAAGAGAAATCCTCTCAATGGCAAGACCTTCAGGCACTGAATCTGTCATCCAATTTGTGTGAAAGAAAGAAGTGGCCTGGGTTTTGGAATAAATAAAAACTCATGGGCAGTGGTGAATGGCTTGGTCAGCGACCTTGAAAGAGAAAGAGTTGAAGGTCAGTATAAGGAAATCTGTGGTGGAGACACTTGGATGGACATGTGGGAGCCGGCATGCAGTGTAGAGGTCGTTGGCTAGCATGCCTATGAGATAGTACTTACCAAAGAAGAAGAATTAAACAACAAGGTAGGCAAAACTGACTCAGCCCGTTAAAGTCAACCCACCTCTGTCATATCTGCTGGCACACTGGGGGCATGAGTAGAGTAGCCATATCGTGAGGGACAGAGGCTATGCATGAGCCCCACAGCATGGGCTCCCCCTCACCAAGGCTGATCTAGCTACCGTGCTATATGTCCAACCTACCAGCAACAGAGGCCAACTCTGAGTCTTTTCTTTGCTATCATCCCTGAGGAAACCAACCAGCTACCTTGCAAGGAATAGCAATTAAATTTTTTAAATAGGAAAACTAGCAGAAAATATAACATTTAGTAGGTCTGTGCAGGAATGACAATTTTCATGGCTTTAAAGCAAGAGAAGCTATCAGTGAGGAAAAGATGAACAGATTTGAATACTTTAAAATGTAAAACTTCTGTGCAAACGAAGAGATAAAAGATGGAGAACATTTGCATTAAATTATGACACATAAATGATTAATGTGTTATGACTTTAATTTATAGCTTACTCGATGTATAAGAAAAGTGCTGGGACCCTAATAGATGAATGTAGAATATAAAACTACCATTCATTGAATATTTTTCTATGCTCACATAGATTTACAAAATCAAATTGTACTGATTGTTTTGTGTATAAAATGTTTTATGAACAGCTTTTCTCACATAACAGCGCAGACTATGTTACTAACTAGTCTTCTAGATCATAGTTTTCAGTAGTTACAAAGTATAGTATTTCATTGACGAGGAAGTACAGCTCTATTTTAAAGTTTTCTTCCTTCCTTCCTTCCTGCCTTCCTTCCTTCTTCCTTCCTTCCTTTCCTTTCTTTCCTTCCCTTCCTTTCTTTTTTCTTTTTTGCAATTAATGTTGCAAGACTTAGATATTCCATTGACGACTTTGCCTTTTCTCCATGCAGGGCCTCAACCAGTACCGCTATCCAAGTGCTTCTACAGTGTTCCAATCTGCCAGCATCAGATCCCACATAACATTGTATTAAACCAAGGGACTCCCTTTGCAGCAAAAGAGGTACGAATGTAGGCCCATGACCACAGGCATACGTCATACTATCTAGTCAGAGAGAATGAAGGAATAGGCGAAGCATCGACTTGAAGGCTTTGCTAAGATGGCAACATCCTTTTTCAATCTGGGAACCAAGAGGTAGAAGCAAGAATGACTCCCTTTACCATCACTCTCAATGATCCACTCAGGGAATTTGCGCTTCCTGTCTCTGCAGCTCTGGGCTCTGCAGGGTTAGAGATTCTGGTTATAAAAGAAGGAATGCTTTCACTAGGGGGACACAGAAAAATTCTCACTGAATTATAAGCTATGGCTGCCTCTTGGGAACTTCAGGCTCTTCGTGCCAAATGACAAGTAGTCAAGAGGAGGAGTCCCCATCTTGGCAGGAGTGACAGACCCTGACCGGTAGAGAAGGCAGGATGGCTATTCCACACTTGGGGCGAGAAGAACAATGTGGCATGCAGGGGATCCATTTGAGTGACTCGATACTTCCTCACCCAATTTTGACAGCTGATGGACAAGTCTAGAAGCTATGGCTGAGAAGGGCATGGTGACAGGGAACAGAACCATCAGAGACAAGGGTCTGGGTCACCCACCGGGTGAGCCACCTAGATCAGCAAAGGTGCTATTTGCAGGTGACGGGAATCTAGAATGGATAATACGGGGAAGGAGAGAAAATAAATTTCAGCTGTTGCCCCAAGACAATCTGCCATGCCAGGGGCTGTGGTTCATCCCCTTAACCTCTCTCTTGTTGAGTTTCCCCTCAGAAAGAAGCCACCTGGAATTCTGGAGGAGCTGCTCCCCAAACTTCTATCAAGTAGTAGATCTAAGCACAGAAGGGGTGGATTATAATGGATGCTGTAATGCACTGCCCATGATCCGCATCAGGGCTGATGACCTTATTCACCCAATTTGTTGGGAGTGCAGCCAGCAGACATCCCTCGGCTGTCAGCCTTCCTCTGGAACTACCTCTGCTGAAGACAGTCCCCTGATCCCTTCCCTACAGCTGCCTTCCAATGGTCAATTCAATCCAATGTCTGGTTGAATCAGGTAGTGTCTTAGCCTCTCACTCTAACTCTGCCAGCTTCAGAGCTCCGTGTGGGGTTGGCTTACAGCTTTGTTGAGACAGACCAACCCCGCTTCTTCCTCTCCCTCATGTGGGAGTTGACCCCAAGAGCACTCCTAAATAAAATTCCTGCATGCCAATCTCCAGCTCCGAGGCTGCCCTCTGGGGAACCCATCATGTGACAGTGCTATCTGAGCAGACTTGAAAGGAATAAGAAGGAAGATCATTCCAGGCAAAAGGGTGGCTATTCCAAAAGCCCTAGAGGCAGGAATGTCTGTGTGGTTAAGAAACAGCAAAAGAGGGCTTCCCTGGTGGCGCAGTGGTTGAGAGTCCGCCTGCCAATGCAGGGGACGCGGGTTCGTGCCCCGGTCTGGGAAGATCCTACATGCCACGGAGCGGCTGGGCCCGTGAGCCATGGACGCTGAGCCTGCGCGTCCGGAGCCTGTGCTCTGCAACGGGAGAGGCCACAACAATGAGAGGCCCGCGTACCGCAAAAAAAAAAAAAAAAAAAGTAAAAGGATCATTCAGGGTGCTGTCTTGAGAAAAGAGTGGTGGAGGGCAAGGATGGTCACAGGGACACTAATTAGGAGTCCATTTCAGTAACCCAGGTGAGAGGGGATAGTGGCTCTGATCAGGGTAGTAGTGGTGAAGGTGGTAAAAGCTGATCTGATTCCAGATATATTCTGCAGGTAGAGTCAACAGATTTTCTGAGAGATTGGATGTAGGGTATGACAGGGAGAAAAACAAAAAGAATTGGGGATGACTGTAAGGTTTTTGTTCTGAACAACCTGTCACACGAACGGAACTGAGGTAGGAATGCCACGGGTGGAGCAGATTGGGGAGTGAAAATAAGGATGCTAATTTTGTTTTGTATATTAATTTTGAGATGCCTATTAGACATCTAAATAAAGCTGTTGCGTAGTCAGTTGGAAAAACCAGCCTGTTTTTCAGGGAGAGGTTTGGAATGGAGATATACATTAGAATCATCTGCATACAGATATTATTCAAAGTCTTGAAACTGGATGAGACCGTCAAGGGAGGGTGAGGGGTGTAGATGGAGAAGACCAAGGACTGAGTCCCAGGTACTCTGTCCTTAAGAGGGCAGGGAATAGGGAAGATACAGCAAAGGAGATGGAGAAGTGACCAATGTGAGGTAGGAAGAAAATCTAGAGTGTACAGGGTCCTGGAAGCCAAGAGAAAAAAGTATGTCACAGAAGGAGGGGCCGGCTGTGTTGAATTATGCCCAATTATGATGATAGCCAAGGATTGTTCATTGAATTTAGTCAATGTTGGTGACCTGGATAACATAAGTTTCACTGGAGTGGCGAGGGCAAGAAACTGGTGGGAGCCGATTTCAAAGAGTGTGCAGATAGCCTACTCTTTTGAGGAGTTTTGCCAAGAGAAGTAGGGAAATAATGAATCAAGGCTGGGAAAATAGTTAGGAGAAGGTACTATTATTGTGCCCATTTTACAGATGAGGAAACTGAGGCTTAAAAAAAGTTGAGGAATTTGCCCAGGTTCATTCAACTAGTAAGTTGTGATCTGAGCACAGATCTGTGTGATAGAAACTTACTCTTTCTTAAAATTTTCTGTTATAAAACTGATGAATATTCTTATAGATAAGCATATAATTACATCTCTGATTATTTCCTTAAAATGAATTTCTAGAGGTAGAAATTCTGGGTCAAAAGGTATGCACCTGTGGATAGTTTTGAATCCACATTGCCAAAGCCCTGCAGAAAAGCTTGTAGCCGGTTACACTTCCATCAGCATCCTATGAAGTCTGTTTCCCGCATTATTGCCAACACTGGATCCTATCTTTTCTCCCCCGTCAGTTGCAGAGGTGAGAATAATATCTTATTTTGCATACGTATGATTACCAGTTACAGCTGACCATGTTATACAAGCCTGTTTCCCAGCATCCCTTTGGCTTCTGCTGACGTTTATCACTCTCAGGCCTGATCACCCTCACCTGACCACTCTCTTCACGAATACTCATCCCCTGTGGCAACATGTCCAGTTTAGAAGGTAAACTGCACAGAGCAAAATAGAATTAAAAAGTAATAATAGCTTTAAGGTAAGAAATTAGATCTTGAGTGGTTTTTTTTTTTTTTTTTTTTTTTTTTTTTGCGGTACGCGGGCCTCTCACTGTTGTGGCCTCTCCCGTTGCGGAGCAACAGGCTCCGGACGCGCAGGCTCAGCGTCCATGGCTCACGGGCCCAGCGGCTCCGCGGCATGTGGGATCTTCCCGGACCGGGGCACGAACCGGTGTCCCCTGCATCGGCAGGCGGACTCTCAACCACTGCGCCACCAGGGAAGCCCTTGAGTGGTTTTTATATCTGAGAGACTGTGGAAGAGCTAAAATATTAGGAAAAGTTGGGAGGCAAAGTGGAACTGTGTCTAAAAGGACCCTGTATATGATCCTCAATGTGACTATGACCTGAGAGTATCCAGTGCCAAAGAATCCCCCAGGGGGTGAATGGGAGGGGAAAGGGAGATCCCTTTGTAAAATATACTTTGTAGCCCATAATTTCCAATTTAGTCACTTTTTTTCTTTTAATAGATTTTTTTTTTCCCAACAGCTTTTCTGTTCTTCATTTGCTCTTCAGTCTGGGAAGACAGCTGATAAACTGGCCCTTGCACATTTGAAAGAAATAAAGATATTTATTTATGCCACCAATACTAGTTGTAGAAAGATTAGGAAATAAAGAGAAGCAGGAAGAAAAATAATTAAACCAACAGAAATTCCTCCCACTGTGCTCTAGATAATTATTATTTATATTTTGCTGATTTGGGTTTCCAGATATTTTTATTAAAAATTTTACATAATACATTTATATAATCTATTATTTTCAATGAATAAATCTTGAACATCTTTCTGGCTTTCTAGTTGTCAGCAAATATTGATCTATATTGTCGTTTTTAATGAGTTAATTTTTTAAAAAATAAATTTATTTATTTATTTTTGGCTGCATTGGGTCTTCGTTGCTGCGCGCAGGCTTTCTCTAGTTGCGTTGAGCGGGGGCTGCTCTTCGTTGAGGTGCACAGGCTTCTCACTGCGATGGCCTCTCCCGTTGTGGAGCACAGGCTCTCGGTGTGTGGGCTTCAGTAGATGCAGCACGCAGGCTCAGTAGCTGTGGCGCATGTGCTCAGTTGCTCCACGGCATGCGGGATCCTCCCGGACCAGGGCTCGAACCCATGTCCCCTGCACTGGCAGGTGGATTCTTAACCACTGCGCCACCAGGGAAGCCTGGTGAGTTAAATTTTATAAAATTCCATTATATAGATAATTGTGATCAATTTACTTAATCTCTTATTTTTGGAATTTTAGGTTATATCTTAGTTTTTTACTATAATAAGCATGATAAATAATCTTATACATACATACATGTGCACTCATCCAATATTACTCTAGTATAAATTCAAAGTGGGTTTACCAAGTCAAAGAGCATGCACATTTTTAGGTTTTTTTTTTTTTTTTTTTTTTTGCGGTACGCGGGCCTCTCACTGTGTGGCCTCTCCCGTTGCAGAGCAACAGGCCCCGGACGCGCAGGCTCAGCGGCCATGGCTCACGGGCCCAGCCGCTCTGCGGCATGTGGGATCTTCCCGGACCAGGGCACGAACCCGTGTCCCCTGCATCGGCAGGCGGACTCTCAACCACTGCACCACCAGGGAAGCCCTGTTTTGTTTTTTATTTTTGGCTGTGTTGGGTCTTCGTTGCTGCACGCGGGCTTTTCTCTGGTTGTGGCGAGGGAGGGCTACTCTTCGTTGCCATGCACAGGCTTCTCATTGTGGTGGCTTCTCTTGCTGTGGAGCATGGGCTCTAGGCACATGGGCTTCAGTAGTTGTGGCACGTGGGCTCAGTAGTTGTGGCTCGCGGACTCTAGAGCGCAGGCTCAGTAGTTGTGGCGCACAGTCTTAGTTGCTCCACGGCATGTGGGATCTTCCCGGATCAGGGCTCGAACCTGTGTCCCCTGCGTTGGCAGGGGGATTCTTAACCGCTGCGCCACCAAGGAAGCCCTTTTTAGGGGTTTTGAGATGTGTTTCTAATTGCCCAAACGCTTCCCAAACAACTTTATCTCCACAACAGAGTTCTAGCTCATAAACGAACATTGGTTTTCACTAAGCAGTGTTCATGCTGAAATAAACAGAAGGAAGTCACAAGTTTTCTTTGGAAAGATAGTTCCCTAGGCAAGGATATTACTTAAGAAAGACAAAGTGAAAACAAGAGATAAGTGGAGGGAGGGTAGATTAGCATCTAGAAAGTGAAGAAGCAGATCTGTACTCAAGGAGGACCTGAGCTTCCAGAAGCTTCATTTGGCCTGGACTCTGGTTAATGGCAGCGGCAGTGCCAGGGCTCTTGTTTGTACCTGTCTACTTTTGCACCTGTCTCCTTCCAACACTCCTATTGACACTTATCCAATGCCAACTCCCTGTGCAGGTGGCTCCTGTAGGCTCCTTGTCGCTTTGGAAAGGACCTAATACCTTCCAAGTTCCCTTCCAGCACACAAAATTCCTGCTGGCTGACGGAAGACATGATGGCATCAGAAGAAGAGCCAGGTCAGAGGCGAGCGTGTGTGGACGCGTAGGTGGCACAGACACCAGGAGAACGTGGTGTCCTCTTAGAAGACCCACATCACAAGCAACAGAAGAATGCTCTGCAGGAACCCCGACAGCCACCTTCACTCCACACCCTGGTCTCTTAACCCAGCAGGCCCCAAAGCAAGCTCGTTCTTATCTCCTGTGGGCTCCTACTCCTGTCTTCACCTACTGGCTTCCCCACCTCTTAGGAGCCTGTGCTGGAGGCCTCATCTATCACCTGTGACTACTCGCTCTCCTTGACCTCCAGCATCTAAGCTGCCAATCACATGCAGCCATTCTATCCTCAGAGCATCTCTTTCCCTCCTCTCCATCCTCACAGCCTTGGGTGAAACCGCCATACCTCTCGCCTGCGAGAAGGTGGCAGTGTCCTGAATGTGTCTTTCCATGAAAGTTCCAAATCCTCATGGCTCAACACAGTCTGCAGGGTACTGTTTCCATTCCTGGGTAAGGCACTGACAGCCCTTCCAAACTCTGGCCCCATGCCCGCTTTTCAGCATCACGCCTGCCCCTTCCCTTCTTGTGTCCCACCTCCCCCAGCAACCACCTCCTTGTGCTTTCGTTCCAGTGTTTTTCCCCCACTGTTCTCACCGGTGCTCAGTCTGCTGAAGTCCTTCTCATCCTCAAAGGCCCGACGCAAACATTAATTCTCCGTGGCTTTCTCCAGGCAGGATTAATTATCCTCTTTTCTGTGTTCCCATAGCGTTTTGTCTATACTGCTGCGGGAACATTCATCATGGTAATAGCTGCCTCCTAACAGACTAGGAGTTCACTAAGGACACGGACTCTGTCTCATTCATCTTTGGATTCCTAGAGCCTAGCCCAATGCCAGGCCGATAGTAGGTGCTTAGTAAATATTGGTTGAATAGGGTTGAGTCAGAAATAGACTCAGGTCACTTGACTCTTGTTCAGTGCCTTTTATACTATCCCAAAGCAAAGGCTTGCATGGCTAGGATGGGCATTACCACAAAGCAGGATGGGCCAGTCTCTCAACTCTCCACTGGCCATGTCTGTTACCTGTTGAAATTCCACTGGAAATTAATTCTTTTGGGTATGATATTATCTCTAGTTAAATTACAAATATCTCTGGGAGGGATTCATCTTCAACACAATTAACCCTGCAAAAATTTTCATGCTGGAAGGGAACTTAGCAGCTATTAGCTTTTTTCCCCCCAACAACTAGCCTACAAGAGCCACCTGCGGGAGTTGGCGTTGGATAAGTGTTGATAGAAAGAGTAGAAGACAGGTCCAGGGAAGGGCCAGTCCTGCATGAAGTACCATGAAGGGAGGTACAGGGCAGCAAGAGGGCATGGGTTCCAGGGCAGGGGGTATTCACTGGGGAGCGGAGTCGTGTGGTGGGAGGAGAGAGGCAGCAGAGAAAAATTCCTCCAACGTCTCAACTTGGTCACATGTCTTCCTTGTGTACAGTACTGATCCTTAGTTCTGATTTCTAAACACCTCTGGTAAATCTTTTCTGCTAGAGTGCCAGAAAATTCTCAGGTAATTTTCCAATTTTAATTCACCTTAATCTTAAAAATAAATACATGCCTCGTGGCATTTTTAAGAGGGGTGGGTGTTTGATGAGATGAAATGAGTGACAATAGGGTGTCACAACTCCAGAAAGGTTTCATATCGCTGCTTTAGAGTTTGCCAGTGAGTAGGAGTTTGATGAAGTGAAAAAATGAAATGGCTTCCAAATCACTCTGCCCTACTATGCTGATTTGCAAACACATAACCTTCCTACACTGCCGAAAAGATCCAGCCCTGGGGTGAATGAACCCTGCGCTTGGCACTCACCCAGCAGTTTGAAAAAGGCAGTGAAAGGAAACGTTACCAGTCAACTGATAGCAGCAGGACCGTGAGGGAAGGAGGGCCCAGCCAAGGCAATTTGGACGGGCATCCAGGTCACAGCACAAAGCCTTCCTGGGAATTCTTAGGACAGCAGCAGGTTGGAGCCCTGGCCTCACATTTCACTCTAAAGGAGGCCACCACCGAAATGGGTTGAGATGCTCCTTTCTGGTTTTCTGTATTCAGAGGTTCACACGCCCAGGAGAAGAGAGAAAAGGACAAATCAGCCTTATTAGCATCTGTCTACTCTTGGGCTTGACTCTGAAGCAGCATTGGGTGGTGTCTTTCAGGACTAGAAGAGTCTAGAAGCTGCCAGGCATTCATGACTTAATTTCACATTTTTTAAAGCTCTGGATTATGTAGGACTCTTCTATATGTGATTGTCACCTCGGGTTGATACTTCAAACTGATCTTCCGATTTCCCAAAGAAGAGAGTTTGGGGAGTCCGTTAGGCTAGAATCTGCCTCTTTTAGAACCAGCAGGTGGTGTAGCGACCCCTCCACATGTGCCCTGCTGAGGCCCAGATGACTTTTTTAGAGGTGACTACCTCTCCCTCTCTAGTTTTTCCTTTTTCAAAACTCGTCACAGCTACCAACAGACAGGGCTCTGTCAACATTTAAAAAAATTTTTTTAGGCTGCACCATATGGGATCTTAGTTCCCCAATCAGGGATCGAACCCGGGCCCCCTGCATTGGGAGCACAGAGCCTTAACCACTGGCCAGGGAAGTCCCTCCATCGACATTTTTAAAGAAAAGGAACTCTTTCAGATCAAATCTGTGCCCAACCTCAGTCTATAAAACAGAAGAGATGGGGTCCTCTGGTTGACCTGGGATGGGGGCCTGGTGTCTTCACCTCGCCCTCTCCTCCCCTGGGAAGCAAATCTGTCACAAGTTCAAGAATTCTGCCATCATCCAAATTACAATTTCTCAATCTCCAAGGGAAATTTTGTCATCTGGCATTTCCATGGCTGTTTTAAAATGTTACAGAAGATTTGGCGTGTCCCACTGGGAGGGGCGGGCGCCTGTGTCTGGACTTGTAAGCCAGCGGGTGTGACAGGAGAGAGTGACCACTTCTCGCTCGGCTCAGCGGCTCCTGTCCCCCCGTCCTGCTCGCCATCTACACCACACGAGGCATCTGGCTGGGAAAAGGGCTTAGGAAGAAGCAGAGGATGACAGAGAACAGAAAGAGTATGACACACGCCTGAGTTAGGTCAGAGGGCCCGGCAGCTTTCCTTTCCCAGCTGACTCAGGACGCCTCCCAACAAGCTGCTTGCTTGCCGAGGCCTGTCTTGACAACTGGCATTAGACAGTTGTGACTCGTCAGTTTTTACCCCAGGGGTTAATGAACACGCAGCAGAGGCAGACCTGCCACCCCTCAGAATCCTCCCGAAGGCCCCGGATCAGGTGTTCTCCTTGTCTGAAACCCCTAGAGACT
This sequence comes from Phocoena sinus, assembly GCF_008692025.1. NCBI lineage: Eukaryota > Metazoa > Chordata > Mammalia > Artiodactyla > Phocoenidae > Phocoena > Phocoena sinus. The sequence goes on along the minus strand of NC_045763.1, from coordinate 163,095,066 downwards.
GGGGCCACACGAGCAACTCCCATGCGGGGTCAACTCCAGAATCCAAGGCAGCTGTTGCTCGGGAGTTTTCTGAGGAAAAATTTTTCAGAGGAAAGGGCTCTGCCTCCATGAGCAGAGGGGGCTGCTTTGGTATTGGAATCAAAATTAAATGAAATGCGTTCTTTGGAATCCTTGAGCTCTGTTCCCGGGACCCGGAAGGCATGGGGTCAGGCCTGAGCTTTGGGACTGATTTCAGGCGCCCCCAGGCTTTGGCAACGGAGGAGAAGCCCTTGGCCCCGTTGTGCTCCAGATCCCCTCGCCGATCAGGCCCAGTGGGCTCTCCACGCTCTTCGCACAGCTCAAGACAAGCGCACTCAGCATCCTGTCCCCCGGAGACTGACCCGACCCAGGCGGCGCGTGCCAAGGGTGTCTCTGCTTGTGATGGCAGAGATGAATTGTAATGCTGCCTTGATCAAAGGCATGCGTCTCCCCGGGTGAGGGGGCAGGCCAGGCCTCCTTCCCGAGGGGCGCACGTTCCCAGAGCCTGAGTCCAACACTCAGCTCTGCGGACTCACACTCAGTGCTGTCCTGAGAGGCAGCTTAAGTGACAACTGCGGAGATTCCAGAATCAGGAGCTAGGTTATCTGAGCTCAAAGCCCAGCCTCTGTGAAAAGGAGATAACGATCATACCTGCTTCCTAGAGTCAGAGCCAAGAATGAGCTAATGTGGGTAATGAGACAGGGCCCAGCACACAGTAGGTGCGTCTTTAGCGCGACACGCGGATTTGCCTCAACCTCCCCCTCAGCCCCACTGGGGCCACACTCCGGCCGTGATTTCTTCCACGTGCTGAAAACAGGGGCTGCCTCTGGCTCTCTTACCCCTCCTCTGCCCCCATCGCATCTCCAGAGCTCTATAGTGTGACGTCTGTCCTGGAAGAGTTCCAACCTCCCCGCTCCAGGACTTGCTGGCAGTCAGATCCACTGGTGATTTGGTTGGAAGGGTTGCTTTTCACCTCTTGTCCTAAGCCGTGTACCCTAGAATTCCGTCTCTGCCTTTCTCCCGTGATTATGAGCGCCCGATGTGAGCGGTGAGTACACCGACTGCGGAGGCCCTGCTAGGCACTCACCGAGGGGATGGATGGAGCTTGCTGAGTTAAGTAAGCAACGTGCTAGAAATCTGGGGGTCATGAACTCTTAACTTTCGCTACTTGGCCTCATGCTGTTCAGCCAGTTACTTCTACCTTCTGCCCTTCCTAAATGGGAATAAGCTATCTCTGAGATAGTTTTAAGAGACACTAATGAAAATGATTACCAAGTGCCTCTCTAAGTGGAAAGGACAGTGGACCTATGCGCATTATGTAATGGCATTCAGTCTTTCTTCCTCTCTTTGCAACCTGAACCACAGAATCAATAATGTTTTTCCAAGTGCAGTGTCCCCAGAACAAGATGTGAATCCATTCCCTGAGCCCTGCCCTTGGCTGGGGAGTGGCCCCTGCCCTTTGGAGCCTGGTGTCTGGGGCTGGAGCTGGCTTGCCGTGGTTAAGTGCCCATCCCTTCCTGGGATTCCAGCCAAGATACCAGGGTTGCACATTTCTCTAATTTCAGAGGAAGCTTTGTTCGGGGGTTGAGTCTCCACAATGGCTTTGGCCATCTATCTCCATTCTGTATTCTCAGATGTAAATTTAACTGTTTTTATTGGGTACCTTTTGTACTCCAGGCACTGTGCTAAACGCATTCACCAGCATTATCTTGTTTAATCCTCTGAGCAGCTCTGTGAGGTAGGTGTGTTGCCACTCCTATTTCACCTGAGGAAATGGACTTGTGGTGGGGAGTTAAACAAGTCAGCAAAGCAACACAGAAAACAAGGGACAGGGCCAGGATTCTACCTCAGAGCTCGTTATTACTTCCCATGTTTCCTTTATCATAGTTGTCCTGCATACAGATGGTTCCAATTTAAGAGAAAATGAAGCTGTAGTCTGAGAAAGTGCTAATTAGAGAGCCCAAGGTAGTGGGGGCTTCTGCCCATGTCCTGGGGAGGATGCTCTAACTGTGGCTACTGGGGACCATCTGCCTTGAAGGGTGAGGGTGGAAGGAAAATTTCCCTCCTCCTTCTTGTCCTGGAGCCCAGTGCACAGGCCTGCATGCTGTCAGAGCACTTCCTGCAAGCTGCGGATCTGAAACACGGAGCATCCCTGCTGTCAACCCCACAGCAGGGCCCCCAGTGTACTGTGTTTCATTCAGCATTGTCGGCAATCCCCATTTCGGCTGAGTCATCCAGGCCTGTGAGAGTTGCCCACTTGCTACAGAGCTTTCCTGCAGCTTGTTTGTGGTGAACCCTTCACAGGGTCCCCTCTGTGGCAAGTGCAAGCGATGGGTGCAAACTAGAACCAGAGCACAGGAGATGACCCTTTCTGTGCTTCTCTTAGTTCTCTATGCAGAGACAAAAGTATTGATTACTAGCCCATCTATCAAAGGGAACGGAGATACAGAGCAAAGTGGAGCTCCCTATAGAGCTACCGATATTTTAACTTATCTTAAAAGGGGGCTGGGGGCTTTCTGACAGTTTTGTTTGGGGACTGGGGCAGAGACTTCAGGTTCCTACATACTATCTATTCTCCTCTTCCCCTTGAATTATAAAACTCCAAGTTTATTTGGGACAGCAATGTGCCCAGTTAATTGTCCACATTTCTAAGCTTTCCTGACCAATTAGATATAAGAGGATGTTATATGTGCAACTTTCAAGAAGTCTGCTTAGATTCAGATGGGCAAGATGCCCTTTTGTTGCCCATTCCCTCTGTCCTGTTGCCTGGAATGCAGATGTGATGGCTGACATGCCATAGCCCTCTTGGACCTTGGGGAAGCAAGTGCTAAGGATGGTGCTAGAGAAAGCCAGAGCAGCTTGGGGTTCCTGATAACTTCTGGAGCCACCATTCCTGCCCAGGACTGAATTCCTCTGGACTTCTTTCACATGAGAAAATGAACACTTGCTTTGATGACCACAGAGTGGTTGTCTGTAGATGTTTAGATATGGAGACTTTTGAGGTAGCTCTAAATTAATGCCTGAATTCAGTCCTTTGTTGAATAAATTTATATTAAATATCTACCACCTGCCAGGTATTGAGCTAAAATACACGGTCTCTACTCTCAGGAATTTAAACAGGCAATTTAAACAGAGTGTACTTTAAGGAAGTACTATAACAGAGAGGAAGTCCCTAACCTAACCTTGGGGAAGGCTTCCCAGAGAAAACTGGGGCTTGTAGGGCAGGTGGAAACCAGTCAGGAGTAGAGTAAAGGTAGTCAAATAAGGAGCTTTCTGTAGCTGATATGCAGTCCTTTTTTCCTTTTTTTTTTTTTGCTGTACATGGGCCTTTCACTGTTGTGGCCTCTCCTGTTGCGGAGCACAGGCTCTGGACACGCAGGCTCAGCGGCCATGGCTCACGGGCCCAGCCGCTCTGCGGCATGTGGGATCTTCCCGGACCGGGGCACGAATCCATGTCCCCTGCATCGGCAGGAGGACTCTCAACCACTGCGTCAACAGGGAAGCCCTATGCAGTCCTTTTTAATGGACTACATTTGTCTTTCCAAACAGGCTATGACCCAGTAGCTGATTCTTGCTAAGCTTGCAATGATCTTGCAAAGATCAATACTGACAGCCACTCCATTACTGGACTCACAGTTTAGAAGGTAGTTTATCTTTTTCCTTCTTTTTTTTTTTAAAACAATATTTATTTATTTACATATTTTGGCTGCACTGAGGATCTTTGTTGCGGCACGCAGGATCTTTTAGTTGCGGCATGTGGACTTCTAAGTTGCAGCATGCATGCGGGATGTAGTTCCTCGACCAGTGATCGAACCTGGGCCCCCTGCATTGGGAGAGTGGAGTCTTACCCACTGGACCACCAGGGAAGTCCCTCCTTCTTTTTCTTTTACCACAATCTTTTCTCCCTTCTAGGGCCTAGAGCAAAGGAAAAAATGCATGTGGATCAAAAAGCTGATCCTTTACTGAGAGTCGATTTGGGTGAAGGTCAGCCTCTGATTGTATCTGGATCAACTTGCATGTTCCCCGTGTGCTCTTAGCCCTGGGCCTTGGAGGAGAGGTGGTGCCGGGCAGGAGAGTGTCCTAAGTGATCCTGGTCTCTAGGGACCAGTTTGATTGTCACTTCCAGTACTGATCTTATCAGGCCAATTCTAAATCTGCTGCTTCTGCCCTGAACAGAAGTTCAAAGTTTTTGTTTACATTGAAGATGAGACTGAATTAGTCTTGAGTAGCAGAAACAACTTAAGCCAGCTTAAGCACAGAAGAAAAGTCATTGAATGGGTGAGGTTTCTTCTTATGCCCGCAGCAGGAGAGCCGCTGGGCCTCAGGAAAATACCAACATCGGAGCCTAGAGGGTATCAGGGTGTCTGTCCATGCTGCATCTCTAGGCCTGAGTCCATTTCTGTCCTCTTACTCTGTAATGGACTTTTTATGCTCTCCAGTCCATATGGTAAAAAATAAAATAAAATAAATATTGTTAATAAAAAATACCCAAAAGGCCATGCCTTAGCTCCTGGTGTTTTACATGTTCAAGACATCAGCCCAGATTGAATCTTTCAGTCTGAATTCCAGATCCTGTGGCAATGACACTAATTAGGTCAGCGTGGCTTAGAAGCCCATCCTGGGATGAGAACCAGGGAAGGGGTCCACAGACAGAGCTGCAAAGCCCATGCCTGGACCACAGCAATGGGAGTGGGCACAGTTGGTGAGGTAGGTCAGCAGACAACCCAGCAGGGCTCTGCTCCAGTCTCTGCACGGCAGCCTAGGGGTCCCAGAACTTACATTTCTCCCCCAGATCCTGCCTGATCCACGCAAGGACCTGATCCATGCAGTTAGAAACTGATCTCTCAGAGAAATGTCTGTACCCTGGCTAGAATATGAGCTCCATGAGGGCAGAGGTTTTAATCTGTCCTGTTCACTTTCTTAACCCCAGAAGCTAGAATACTGCTTGGCACCATGGGGGGCACTCAAATACTTGGGACGTCAAATAACGAAATTCAACTTCTGCATTCTATGCCTTCCTGGAAGGGGAAGGGGGACAGGATGGCAGCCGGGGAGTAAGGCGCACAGGAGAGAGGATCAGAATAGAATCTCCAAAAGCAGCCCTGAGGCATATTTGTAGGCATTGGTCTACCCAGTTTCTGGGCCGTGGACGTGGTTATGGAGCAGCGTACAAGCCCTGATCTTAGAGCCTGGTAGACACCGTTCACTAGATGCAAAGCCTGTCTACTCAGCATTGACAGGCCTAGGTTTACTATCTCTTTGGTCCTGTGATTCCTGGCTACCTTGTAGCCTCTCTGAGTCTTCATTTGTTTATTAGTAAATAGATCACAAGGTTATTGAGAAGATCAAATGATATAACATATTATATACTACCTTGTATGTACTACGTACAAGCTGTTCTATAAATATTTATTGACTCTTGCAAAACATGGGGTCGGATTTTGTGTTGTTTTCTGGTGGGTAAATTGGGAATAGGGTAGAATTATAACTATGTAATTTACTACAGGTCTTGGGTTCTTAGAGGAGATGGAATTGACTGGTATAATTACCATTTCTCACACAAGAATAGCCCTGCCTTCACCTAGTTCCTTTTTTAAAAAAATTAATTAATTGATTGATTTTTGGCTGCGTTGGGTCTTCCTTGCTGCGTGCGGGCTTTCTCTAGTTGCCGCAAGCCAGGGGTTACTCTTCATTGTGGTGCGCGGGCTTCTCACTGCGGTGGCTTCTTTTGTTGCAGAGCATGGGCTCTAGATGCGCGAGCTCAATAGTTGTGGCTCGTGGGCTCTAGAGCAGAGGCTCAGTAGTTGTGGCGCACAAGCTTAGTTGCTCTGCGGCATGTGGGATCTTCCCGGACCAAGGTTAGAACACGTGTCCCCTGCATTGGCAGGCAGATTCTTAACCACTGCGCCACCAGGGAAGTCCCTCACCTGGTTCCTTTTGTGGAAGTGCTGTTCTTTCTGTATGAAGGCAAAGCTTTGGCCCCTCAGTAGGAGCCCTAAATACAGTATGGGTCAGTTGGGGAGATGACTGCAGTTGTGTTGCCCCGTGGATATCTTCCTACACACATCGTGGGCGGAGGGCAGGTCAAAGCTAAGGGCTCCCATGGAGTGAGTCCTTGGCCTCATTCGCTCTGTCTCCTCCCCACCTCAAGTGCAGTTCAGCCTCTTTGAATCTCCCTTCTGTTACCTGTGCTCCAGCCACCCCCAGCCCTCAGATTCTTTTTTTTTTTTAATAAATTTTTGTTTATTTATTTATTTATTTTTGGCTACCTTGGGTCTTCTTTGCTGTGCGTGGGTTTTCTCTAGCTGTGGCGAGCGGGGGCTACTCTTCATTGCGGTGCACGGGCTTCTCATCACAGTGGCTTCTGTTGTTGTGGAGCATGGGCTCTAGGCACACAGGCTTCAGTAGTTGTGGCGTGTGGGCTCAGTAGTTGTGGCTCGAGGGCTCTAGAGGGCAGGCTCAGTAGTTGTGGCGCACGGGCTTAGTTGCTCTGCAGCATGTGGGATCTTCCTGGACCAGGGCTTGAACCCGTGTCCCCTGCATTGGCAGGCGGATCTTCCTGGACCAGGGCTTGAACCCGTGTCCCCTGCATTGGCAGGCGGATTGTCAACCACTGCGCCACCAGGGAAGTCCCCCTCAGATTCTTTTCAGACCTGCATTCCTAGCTCTCCTGCTTCCACAGCCTCGCCACCTCTTCTACTCTGGTTTTGATGCCCTGCCCCCAACTCTCCCAGGACTTCCCCCCCTCACCCCGCCCCCTCATCCTACAATGACCTGAGAAAGAATGGCTGCCAGGCCCTCTTCCCCCAGAGACCCTCCCTCCTTCCCTCCCACCCTCCCCCAGTTTGGCCTCATAGGGCAGACAGTTTGTGTTCGAGAATCAACCCTCTCCTCCGGATGTCCCATTATCCACCTTCAGCCGTCAGGGACACAGTGACAATCTGAACTGAATGGAGGATGCAAGAGAAATTTTTAAAAGAGAAAAAAAGAAGAGATAATTTCAAAAGGACATTAAGCTCCACTCAGGGACACAATCTCCAATTAACAAAATGAAAGGCAAGCGGTAGCCCCACAGGGACCGGCTGAAAGGCAGCTGGTGGTAAGAATGCTTCTCACACAGGCCTCCCTCACTCGCCCAGCGTCAGCTCCCTTCCCGGCAACCAGCCCCGCCCTTGTGGATTAGGTGTGGACTCCACCACAAGCGACAGGGCCTGGGGCCTCCCTGCCAGTGGGGCTTCCTCCCTGACGAGACTCACAAGGGCTCCCTCACCAGGGGTAACTGCAGGACCGTGCTTGGCTGACAGAATCCTTTGGCAGAAAAATGCCGTCTGAGTCAGCCCTCAGAAATAATTAACCCTCAGGATGTTTCCTGGAGCACTGAAGTGGGTTGAAGGCCGAAGGTGCGGGGAGTGATGAAGCATTTGTCTTCTGAAGGTGAAGGAGGGAATACTTGGGCACTCAGGGCCCTTCCAGCTCTCTGGGCCTCAAGATTGTTCTCAGAGGCCGGCAGAAGGCCCTTATTTCCTTAGAGACTCTTCCTAGAGGCCTGTTTTCGTTTAGGGGCTTTTCAGAATGTGAGTCAGGCAGTAAACAAAGAAGAAGAGTCGTTGTTTGCTGCTAAGTGTGGTACCAAGTGCTCAGAGGAGCTACAGGTGAAATCTGAGACCCAGACCAGGCCTCGGGGAATTCACCACCTGGGTAGAGAAGTGAGACAGGAAAAGACATTAAATTAGATAGTCTGTTGGTCATACATTCATACATCCAGTGTGAAAAGAGAAAAGGCATTTTTCTTGAGCCTAAGCAGATTATTTTACACGTTTAGGCCAGGAGCTCAAAGCCTTGCTAGGATAATAACGCTGCCCGTGATTTACATTGGTTCTTCCTTCTAAGAAGCCTTCAGAGCTCCCTGCCAATGTTTCAGTGAGACTTGGTCAGATTCGCCTCTTTCATTTCCCTCCTTTCCGAGGCCAAAATTTCTCATCCTTGTTTCACAACCAGGAAGGTTAAGAAACAGGCCACTGGCCGGCCTGCCAGGCAACTGGGCCCACATCTACACAGACTCAAAGGCGCAGCCACTGGCACCTCCATCGTCATGCACACAACGAATCCATTGAGTTTTTCATTGTTAAGTGCACTCTTAGAAGAGGCATATTCCAAAGAGAATTGGAGAATTAGAGAATGACAGACATCACACTGGGGCTTACTGTCAACACATGTGACACTGGTGTACTGTATTAGGATGCTGTAGGCACTAGCTCTAGGGTCAACAAACTTTTTTATAAAGAGCCAAATAATAAATAGGAAATATTTTAGCCTTTGTGGGCCAAATATTATCTCTGCTTCATATTCTTTTTTTAACACAAAAAATCGTGTTAAAATACACATAACATAAAATTCACCATCTTCTCAAGCGGGAAAGACACTCTCTTCAAAAAATGATGTTGAGGGCTTCCCTGGTGGCGCAGTGGTTGAGAGTCCACCTGCCATTGCAGGGGACGCGGGTTTGTGCCCCAGTCCGGGAGGATCCCACGTGCCGCGGAGCGGCTGGGCCCGTGAGCCATGGCCACTGAGCCTGCGTGTCCGGAGCCTGTGCTCCGCAACGGGAGAGGCCACAACAGTGAGAGGCCTGCATACCACAAGTTTAAAATAGATCCAGAAATCTCTTTTTTGGATATATATCCAAAAAAAATTGAAGCAAGATCTCAAAGAGATATTTACACACCCATGTTGATAGCAGCACTACTCACAATAGCCAAGAGATGGAAGCTTAAAATGGTTAGGACAGTAAATTGTATGTTATATCTTTTTACCACAGTTTTAAAAAATAATAATTTAAAGGCCCAGCCAGAAAAAAATTTTTTACCATCTGAACCACCTTAAGTGTACAATTTAGCGTGCATGGGTGCACATGCACGTGTGTGTTTAACAACCTTTAAAAATGTAAAAAGAGGGCTTCCTTGGTGGCGCAGTGGTTAAGAATCTGCCTGCCAATGCAGGGGACACGGGTTCGAGCCCTGGTCCGGGAAGATCCCACATGCCGCGGAGCAACTAAGCCCGTGCGCCACAACTACTGAGCCTGCGCTCTACAGCCCGCGAGCCACAACTACTGAGCCCACGTGCCACAACTACTGAAGCCCGCGTACCTAGAGCCCGTGCTCCACAACAAGAGAAGCCACTGCAATGAGAAGCCCGTGCAGCGCAACAGAGAGTAGCCCCCACTTGCCGCAACTAGAGAAAGCCTGCACCCAGCAACGAAGACCCAACACAGCCAAAAAAAAAAAAGTAAAAAAAAAAAAAAAGTAAAAAGCCATTCCCAGTGTGCAGGCCTTACAAAAACAGGCTATGACTAGATTTGACCCATAGGGCATAGTTTGCTGACCCCATGCTAGATCAATATACACAAGACCTAGATTTGGTAAAATGAAAAGGCTTTAATCCAGGACAAAGGAAAATCGTCATATACATGAGACAATAGTATGGTTGTTAAGACTGGTGCCTCAGTCAGACTTTTAGCCCTGCCACATACTGGGAATATAATCTTGGACAAGTTACTTACCCTCCCTATGCTCAGTGAGTTCATCAGTAAATTGGGGTGATAACTGAACTTTCCTTGTAGAGTTGTTGTGAGGATTAAATTAGATAATACATCGTAAGCACTTGGCATAGTGCTGGGCACATAGGAAGATCACAGTAAACTTTGGCCTCTGTGCACGTTATGAATAAAGGAATTGTGAGAAAGATATACAGTTAACTGCACTATCAAGGTTGAAACCACTGGAATTCCAAGATGCAGCAGTGGTCCAATATTTTTGCTCAGCCTGGAAAGTCTCTGGATGCATGTGGGCTACAAGAACTGACTGCAAGTTGTATTGTTACAGACCAGGGTTCTTGGCCTTCCTTAATCAATGGAAATTGATAAGAGGCCAGACAAGAAATTCAGGCAAGGCTTTATTGGGACGCCTGCTGCAGCAGGAGGGAGTGAAAACAAGTAACAGGTTCCCTTGCTCAGTCCCTGAGTAGGGGGCCGAGCTAGTTCCTTACATGGGGTGAGGGTAGGGGTGTGTCCAGGGGTCGGGCTGGAGGCGTGGCTTAGGTGGTTTGTCCACCTCTCTGGTGGTGTTGAGTGCAGAGCGGGGACTGAGCAATACCTGCTTTTTCTCCCTACACCCTGTTTTCACTCACGGTTCTTCAGAAGTGGCAGTTGGGGTTTTGGTCTTTTTGTATCTTAACAGTAAACTTTAGGGGACTTCCCTGGTGGCGCAGTGGTGAAGAATCCACCTGCCAATGCAGGGGACACGGGTTCGAGCCCTGTTCCAGGAAGGTCCCACATGCCGCGGAGCAACTAACACCGTGCGCCACAACTACTGAGCCCATGTGCCACACTACTGAAGCCCGCGTGCCTACAGCCCGTGCTCCACCACAAGAGAAGCCACTGCAGTGAGAAGCCTGCCCACCACAACGAAGAGCAACCCCCGCTCGCTGCAACTAGAGAAAGCCCATGCTCAGCAGCAAAGACCCAACACAGCCAAAAGTAAATAAATTTCTAAAAAAAAAACCCAATAAACTTTATTTTTTTAAAGTACTTTTGTTAAATTAATTTATTTTTGGCTGCGTTGAGTCTTCATTGCTGCGTGGGGACTATCTCTAGTTGCAGCGAGCGGGGGCTACTCTTCGTTGCGGTGCATGGGCTTCTTGTATCTTGTTGTCCATAATTTGCCCTAACTTTGCATGCACGCAGTTATTTTTAGTCCCTCATAGTTTCTTTGTAGTTCGTTGCTTGAGGAGACGTTTGTCCAGGTGCAAGCACTGCAGCAAAGGGCCCCAGGTCCCAGTCTGTCTTAGTATGGTCCCATCACCCTGGGGCTCCTGGGTGGGGAAGCCAGGCCCCCTTGAGTTCATTGATGGTGCTGTTTGAACCCTGCCAATTCGGCCCCTTGCTTCTGCTGCCCTTTGGCCTCGAGCTTTAATGCAGATGACGGGCTGCCCACCCACCTCCACCACCGCGTTTCCCATCCAGGCAGGAGAAGTGGAGGCAACCAGTTGTCAGGAGGGACAGGTGATGAAGGGCGTCACAAGATAGAGAACCTGTGGCTCAACGGGTGGAGCCAAAGCCTCAGACACCAAGCCAACCACACACAACGCGCTGACGGCAGCTCTTTTTTGCTCCAACGCATGTGACGGTTGGCCACGGGGCCAGGAACAGAGACTGATCGGTGCACACCCTGGCTCCTTAGAAGGCATCAGAGAAATTAAGGACAGGGATGAGGATTCTGACACACCCCTCAAAACAGCCTCCTAACCCCCAACTCTTCCGCCACGCTGTCAGCAGCCTACCCTGGAGGCCCTCTGTGTACACAGCCCCTTGAGAACCAGTGGGCAGTTAAATGGGAAACTAAGACAGGGCTCAGCCCTGGCCGTAGAGGGCTCACGTTGATCCACATAACACAAGCTAGCACGGGAGGACAGTGCTGGCTCCAGACTGGTACATGAGTGCTTCCAAAGCAAAGAGGAGGAGAGGTGGGGATGTGCTCATCCCACCTCACCTCCAGGAGCTGCTCCTCAGGGGTCACTGTGGCCCTGCCTTAAAGGGCACCAACAGGCCAGGAGCCCGGTGGGCATCCTTTGTTTTTAGCAGAAAAACAACCACAATCAGATTTCAAGGCTTTGAGTCTCCACCCTCTCCTTCCAGTCTTTTCCAAATAGCTGCATGAACAGGGGAGGTGGCCTCAGGCCCCCAGCACGTAGGGCAGGAACCTCTCCGAGCTTCCACCCATCTCCTGCTGCCCAGGCCTGGCAGCAGCCCTGGCTAGGAATCTGTAGGAGCCAGTGAGGACCAAGCCTGGGTGGTTCTGACACCAAGATCCACACCAGAACTCAACCAAGGACAAAAAGAGCAAACAAGATCAATTTCCTCCCACAGGAGACAGAATCTTCATACCAGTGTTCAGAGACACCTCTATCCTGTGCTGGGACTCCACCCTCTTTAGGAGCCCTCTCCTTTCCCCTTCCTCCTGAAAAAAAGGAGAAGCCCCTGCCCATTTGCACTGAAACCCCTCTAGGTGTCAGCAGCAAATGTTTTATGAATTACTTCTCCCAGGGCGAGCGAGTTTCAAAACTCAAGTTAGGATAACAACAAGGGCCTACGGTATAGCACAGGGAACTATATTCAATACCTTGTAACGACCTATAATGGAAAAGAATATATATATGTCTATGTATAACTGAATCACTTTGCTGTACACCTGAAACTAACACACCATTGTTAATCAACTATACTTCAATAAAAAATAAAGTAAAATAAATGGAATGTCATTCAGCAATAAAAAAAGAAAAAACTGGAGTTAGGGTGGGAGGAAACTTTAAGACTAATGAGTGATGTATATTAATAACATTGTAATAACTAGGCTTATCTTGGTGATCATTTCATAATGTATCAAATCACTATGTTATATACCTGAAACTAATATAATATTGCATGTCAATTATAATTCAATAATAAAAACAATTTTAATTAAAAAATAAAGACATGGGCCTTTAGAGCCTAAAAGTCACACACCTCAGGAATGGTGCCCCCTTTAACCCCGGGCACTGGGGGCAGGGGTGTGGGCAGTAAGGTGTGTTCAGACAGGGACCACGCCTAAGATCAAAGTGTCACTTGCAGCCTCCCCCCCTTGGGTTAGTTGTTCCACAAGCTGTGGCATCACCAGCAGCCCTTCAGTTGGCATCTGCAGTCATGCTGAGTACCCCGGGGGGTACTCAGGCTTTATGAGATTCTAGGACCAGGCATCAAACCTCCAAGGGCTGGAGCCACGCAGGCACACCCAGTTCAGCAGAAAGCAGCCAAAGCTAATAAAGGAAGATATATTTCAGAAGTCATGTCCCAAATTTGGCTCCCTCCAACTGCAGATCCAGCTCTGACCCAGACCAAGATAAAAATTTGCATTATTTTGCATTTTAAACAATCTACTAGTCTTTCAAAGAGTGCTGATTGATGAGTGGCAATTAACTCAAGTAATCAGTTGTAAATTGCCAATAATTGCTATCATTTCAAGTACGGGTTTTTTTCCTTCTTCATTTTCTCCTCTCTGCTCTCTGTTTTTAAACCAACATATGTTTATTGACCTTCTTTAGACAAGGTGGGCTAGGAGCCACAGGGCATAAAAAGATACACCGGCCAAACGTTTGCATTTGGGAGATTCCTAGTCTGGCTTAGGGTAGCAACAAGGTACACACAGGGAAAAAATCCAAATGTCCAGAGTGCTGTGTGTTGAATGCTAGCCCTGAAAAGGGCAGCGTTACACTGGATGTTCAGGGAGTTTGATTTTCAGTTGTTGGGGGTTGTCAATGACTTTTGTTTCCAAGGAGGGGCTTTCCTGTACATCAGTGGTTCCCAAACTTGAAAGTCTATGAGTTAGTGACAAAAATTCTATGAAAAAGGTGTTCTATTGGCCAAAAACATTTGGAAGACATGCAGGTTTCTTTTTACGTAATTGAGATGCAAGTGACATATAATGTTGTGTAAGTTTCCATTACCGTCGAGCATCACAGAGGCTTCAAGAGCCAGAGTACGTTACGAATCAGTTCAACACGGTTTAGGCAGCAGGTCCCAGATTTGACTTTGAAATAGTCCCTCCTCCCCGCCCCTTTGCCCACAACCAGTACATGTTAGCATCTTTCTAGACATTATGATTCCAGAGAGGCTAAATGTTCTAACTCTGTTTGGAAAGCCAAAAAAAAGGTTTAAGCCTCATTCTCTCCATGAACTTTCCCCTCAAAGTTCAGCGCATACTGATCTCTCTTTCCTCAGATCTCCAAAAGCACTTCAGTGTCACCAATTTAGCATCCAGCCTTCATGTGTTTCCTGCCTGTTTATACAGTTCCATACCACATACCATCCAACTCGCACAGAATATATAGCAAATGCTCACTAATGAGGAATTACCTGGTAATTAAATACACTTCGACACCATGGATAAAAGCAGACCCTGGGGCTTCCCTGGTGGCGCAGTGGTTGAGAGAGTCCGCCTGCCGATGCTGGGGACACGGGTTCGTGCCCCGGTCCGGGAAGATTCCACATGCCGCGGAGCGGCTGGGCCCGTGAGCCATGGTCGCTGAGCCTGTGCTTTGCAACGGGAGAGGCCACAACAGTGAGAGGACCGTGTACCGAAAAAAAAAAAAAAAGCAGACCCTGGACTCAGGAGGCCAGAGTTCAGATACTGGTTCTGGCTTATTGACTGTGTGACCTTGGGAAAGTTACTTACCCTCTCTGGACTTTTTCTGGGTACTTCATGAGGTTGCTGTGAGCATTAAACTAAAGTGCCCAGCACACAGTCAACATTTAATCAATGTTAGCTATTTTTGTTACTAGTCCTAAATGTGTTGTGCCCTTGGTCACCAAGAGAAGGAGAGAGCCTGGCCAGTGCATGGAGAGCTAGATTTCAAGGGCAGCCCATAACGCTGGCCCCAAACACAGCGATATTGTTTGTTCATCTCTTCTAAGATCTTGAAGCATTTTAAAATCTCAACTTATTACTTTTCACAAGAGTTCCTTGACATAAGTTGGAATCCAATATAATCACCCTACAGAGGGGTTAATGACCTGCTCAAGGTTACTTGCCAGGGTCAACCACAGGCTAGAAATAGAAATTGGCTCCACGATCACCTCTTTGTCTCACTAGCTTCCTCCCATTGTGGTTTTGGCAAAGATAAAATACACAGGAGTGATGTAGCAACTGGAGTGAAGGTCAAAGAACAGCATCTGTGTTTAGTGCAGCCTTGATGATGCTTTTGTTCCTTCGTCCTCCCACAAGCAGGCTGATATACCCAGCAGCCTCCTGTCCCTCTCGAAGCACTCAAAATAGTATTCCCTGACCTCCATTCACCAGGACGTGCCAGTGAGAGGGAGCGAGGGTGCTCTGGAAATGCCACGTGGAAGGGCTGCCATGCAGAAAGAGGCTCCCTGACCTCAGACCTTTTTGCATCAACATATCCTTCTCATCACCTTGGCTGCCTCCCACCAACACTGCAGTCACACTGGCTCCTTGGAAGGAACCCACACTTCCCTTGCTGCTGCCATAAGCAAGAAAAATTCTCTGCAGCCCATCCTCTGCCTTAGCATCCTGGGACCAAGCTGGCAACAGCCCTACTTACGACTGCAAAAGCACTTAGGTTCAGCAAAAAGCAAAACAGAAAACTCAGAAAACCATATAACAAAGTCACTGAGAAAACTCTTCCTGGATGTTTGTGTTAACGTGTGTGTGTGTGTGTGTGTGTGTGTGTGTGGTGTGTGTTGTCAAACCCCTCTCTGCCCACCCTCTCTGGATACTCACAGCTCCTTGTTTTTATGATTCCAACAGTTAATAATTTATGGAGTACCATACTGCATTCAGAGTCTCCCATGACCACCTAGAATTGTTACCACCCCAGGGAGTTTACTGCCTAAGTCAATGGGACAGAATGGGCAAGTAAGTCACAGGTGACCAGTAAGGGACAGGTGACCTAAGTTGGGGCTCCTGGCTTCACCGAGGGTTGGGAGAAGTAGTATGAGGAGGTGACAGAGGACACTGGAAGAGTCTGGTCTGCCTAACTTACCAGCGGTAGTGATACGAAAGCAGGTGGGAGGGACGCCAGGAACGTAGAAAAGTATAAACAATGAATCCCTGATCAAGCTGTCAGGCAACCTCTGTTGTCACAAAACATGCCTGGAGTGGCTTCCTGAGAACCCAAACATGGGCTCTTGGAGAGCAGGATGGATAAACAGGTCAGAGTGCAGTCTGGCCTGAGACCGAGGCCATGAGCACTGCGGGTTCTATTCTTGATCGCCCGCTTATTATCTGCGGCCCCAGATACTACCTGGGGACCGATCAGCCGCTTCCTTCATAGAAACCTTTTGTTCAGGAATTTTGCTCGCAGGGCTTTATGTCTGCTCTTCATTGCTCGTTACACAGAGAATTTCAAGGTATATCTTCTTCTGGGTCTCTGCCCTCTAACAGCTTACGGCAGAGTAGATAAGACATGTATACAATGCTGCTTTTGTGGGGGAGTGAACGGGAATGCTGCTCTGGAGCCATTTTTGCAAAAGTATGCACCCCTAGAACAGTGTTCCAAAGTCTCTTTTTAACACTGATAGCTAATATTCATATCAAATAGTAAAAGCTGTTTGCATTTAGAGACATTTTAAATACCTTCCCATATACCTTATTTCATCTAATTATAGACACCATCAATAGAAGACGCACTTTTATTTTTGTATACCAGCAAGAAAGACAAAAAAACTTCTATTGATTGAAAAATGCATCTTGATTTCAGAGATATTAACATGTGAAAAAATGTGCATCTTAGAATTGATACAATATTAGGCTTAAAGGAATCTCATTTTCATCAGCTTCTTGCCATATGTCAGAGAAAAGCACCTTACCTTCTCTGCAAATCCTATGTGAGGCCAGCCTGCGTTACAGGTAATATCACCGAAGAAAATCTAAGAGGAAGGAAAGGAAGTGTGAAAGATGGATTTAACGTTTATATGGATGAGATCCTGTATGGATAAGCATGTCTATTCATCCCACCTCTGCTTCCTGGGTCTGCTAAATAATTGAGCTCAGCATTACTGGAAAGGGATCTAGGGAGGGGGAAGGATGTGCCTTCTAGACCCATTTTGTATAAAAAGATTTGCCTGTACCTAAGGCAGCACATGGGCTGTGCTATGGGAACGGTTCCGGCAGTAGAACTGGATGAAAGCTTTGTAGAAAAGGCTTTTGATCTGAGCTTGGAGCATCTCAAGACTGAAAATGCAGGAAGACAGGAAGACATGCAGCATGGTTGGGTGCTTGTGCCACCTCCTTAGTGACAGCAGACAGTGGGCAACAAAGCTGGAGAAAGAAGAAGGCCTGCAAACAAATGGTTAAGGATTTTGGACCTTCTTAGGCTGGCAGTGGGCCACCATAAGGTTTTAGAGCTTGGGAATAATTGATATAAAATAGCATTTTGACGGGGTGCGGGGAGGGTGACAGCACTTCAGAAAAAAAAGAAACAGAATTTCAAGATGACAAATTTGCAGTTCTGTGTATAGTAAACTCAATGGGAAAAGGTAAAAGTTGAAAGGACTAATGAAAATAAAAACTAATATTAAAATTTTTTTTTATTGAAATATAGTTGATTTATAATGTTGTGTTAATTTCTGCTGCACGGCAAAGTGACTCAGTTATATGCATGTATACATTATTTTTTAAAATATTCTTTTCCACTACGGTTTATCCCAGGACATTGAATATAGTTCCCTGTGCTATAGAGTTGGACCTTGTTGTTTATCCATTCTATATGTAATAGTTTGCATCCACTAACCCCAGACTCCCAGTCCATCCCTCCCCCACTCAACTTCCCCCTTGGCAACCACAAGTCTGTTCTCTGTGTCTGTGAGTCTCTTTCTGAAAACTAACATTTATTGAGTGCACTATTGACAGAAACAGCAAACTAAAGGAAAGAGCTGTTCTGAGACAGCAGTGGTAGAGATAATTGATTTGGAAGATAATTTGAGATAATAGAAAAACTAGCCATGAAGTGAATTGGAGACATAGAAATGATGCTGGGGAGAGAAAGGATGTCAGTCAGATTTGGGAGTCGTTTTCATAGAGGTGCAAGGTGAGTCAGGGGGTTCTGAAGTCATAGGAAAAGGTGATATTTAGAATGTAGACACTCCCCAACTTAGAAACGAGGTGCTCCAGAAAAACACGTTTGAATTCCAGGAGGCTTTGTCCCCTAGACGCAAACACATAAATGTTGGTTGGAGTTCCACACATGTCCACAAACACGTAAATTACTCATAATTTGTTTAAAATATTGGGGGAGGGGGGGAGAAAAAGAAAAGGTGATATTTAGAAGGGAGGCACTTTAGGACCTCAATTAAGAAATTGTTTTTTCATGGGCTTCCCTGGCGGCGCAGTGGTTGAGAGTCCGCCTGCCGATGCAGGGGACACGGGTTCGTGCCCCAGTCTGGGAAGATCCCACGTGCCGTGGAGTGGCTGGGCCCATGAGCCATGGCCACTGAGCCTGCACGTCCGGAGCCTGTGCTCCGCAATGGGAAAGGCCACGACAGTGAGAGGCCCGCGTAAAAAGAAATTGTTTTTTCAGAAATAGACTCACAGACATAGAAAACAAACTTATGGTTACCAGAGGGGAAAGGGGAAGGAGGGATAAACTAGGAGTTTGGGTTAGCAAATACAAACTACTATACATAAAATAGATAAACAAAATAAACAACAAGGTCCTACTGTATAGCACAGGGAACTATATTCAATATCTTGTAGTAACCTATGATGGAAAAGAATCTGAGAAAGAGTGTATGTGTACACACACACACACACACACACACACACACACACACACACACACACTCTTTGTTGTGAACCAGAAATATAACATTGGAAATCAACTATACTTCAACTTAGAAAAAAAGAAATCGTTTTTGAAATTAGAAAATATTTGAAATATGCAGAATAGTACAGAGAACAATGTAATACACACCTTGTACCTACCTCCCAGATATTTCAAATGTCAGTCTTTTGATATATTTGCCTCAGATTCGTTTTTTACATTTTCTCCTAGAGAAAAACCAAACACAGATAAAACTGAGATCATCCGCACTCCCTCTCTCCTTCCCTGGAGGTAAGTACTATTCTCCTATTGCTCTGCGGCCCTTCTAATTATTTCTGTACTCTTATAACATAGGGAGACAGACAAAAATACGTTAGATGTTTTAAGCTATTTATATACATGATGTGATAACATACATGTTCTTTTGCAATTTTCATTTCATTCAATATTCATATTATGTTTTGGAAAATCATCCATAATTATATATAATTATGGGTATATATATGACTCATATATATGAATTATGTATAATTATATATAATAATGGAACACATTCATTTAACTTCTATGTAGTCTGCCATTATAACGACTATGTTATGAATTATTTCTCCATTTTTTCCTAGTTTTAACTATTATAAACAATGCTGTAATGAACATCGAAGTATGTGTTCGAAGTATACCTTGTGCCCTTGCCCCAGACTTTCTGAGGGATATATATTGAGAAGTAGAATCCTAGGTTGTAGGATATAAACATTTCTAGCAGATATTGCCAAATTGCTTTCTAAATACATGTATTAAACTCTATATCTCCACTAATACTTGGTATTGCCAGACTTTAAAATGTTTGCTCA
Organism: Phocoena sinus; assembly: GCF_008692025.1. Lineage (NCBI taxonomy): Eukaryota > Metazoa > Chordata > Mammalia > Artiodactyla > Phocoenidae > Phocoena > Phocoena sinus. Next base: position 163,075,828 of record NC_045763.1, on the reverse strand, counting down.
TCTAATGGCATAAATTGGTGTCTTGTTTTGTAATTTGCATGTTTCTGGTCACCAGTGAGTGTGGGCATTGGTCATTCAAGCTTTCCCTTCTAGGAATGGAATTGCTTGTTCTAATTTATGCCCTTTTTTTCTATGAGGTTGATGATTCTTTTTAAACTGGTTTGTAATTCTTTATATATTTTGGATAGGAATCATTTGTCAGATGCATGTGTTCTAAATATCTTCTCCAGTGTAGGTCTTGTCTTTTAACACTATTCACAGTGCCTTTATTTTATTATTTTTATTATGAAAACATCCAATCATCCACAAAAGCTGAAAGAACAGACTCAACCATTAACAATGCTTTGTGTCACTCACCTCATCTCTTTTTTCTTTCTTATATTTCTGCTAACGTATTTCATAGCAAATCCCAGATGGTATGTCATTTCACTGCTATGTCCTTCAGTAAGCACCTATACCATTATGGACATTTTCTTATGTTGTCGTCATGCCGTGATGATACCTATCAAAATTAGCAATTATTCCTTCATATCACCTAATATATGATGATTTTGGATACATGGAAGTTTTTAATTGGGCCTCATTTTTTTTTAATTTGTTTATTTTTAAATTTTTGGCTGTGCTGGGTTTTCGTTGCTGCGCGTGGGCTTTCTCTAGTTGCGGCGAGCGGGGGCTACTCTTCGTTGTGGTGCGCAGGCTTCTCATTGTGGTGGCTTCTCTTGTTGGGGAGCACGGGCTCTAGGCATGCGGGCTTCAGTAGTTGTGGCACATGGGCTCAGTAGTTGTGGCTCACGGACTCTAGAGCACAGGCTCAGCAGCAGTGGCACACAGACTTAGTTGCTCCGCGGCATGTGGGATCTTCCCAGACCAGGGCTCGAACCTGTGTCCCCTGCATTGGCAGGTGGATTCTTAACCACTGGACCACCAGGGAAGTCCCTGGGCCTCAATTTTTCTACTGCAAGACACAGATGTAACATGCCTGGCCTCGGGTTACGATAGCTGTATTTCTTATGTGAGGATGACCCACAGGGTGTTCCATGATGACCGATGGCAGGTCCTTCTTCAAGAAGCAGGCAGGCCTTTGCACACCTTGAGGAGACATGAGACGATGTCAGTCTGTACTCTGACAGCTGCTCACAAAGCCTATGACGACTTGAACCACTATCTCTGACACTTCTGTTAGAAAACAGCCATCAGCCTCAGAGAAGGTGGTCTTCCCGATGCTGGTATTTCCTGATGCTTCCTTGTGAGGCCAGTGCGAGTTCACACATAAATTCTTCATATCCCCGAGGGAAGAGGGGAGTCAGAGAAACCCAACTAGAGTCAGGATGGTTTGGGGGATGAGCTGGGTTAATTCCTCTGCCATGTTCCCAGAATAAAGAAAACAGACGTTTACTGGGAAAAGAAAGGGCTTGAATACAAATACTAGAACAGTGTGTTCTGTGAATCCCTTTACTCAGAAAAAAAGAGTATGGATTTCTCTCTATACTGCTCAACATGGCAAAAGACCCTGAGTTACTGGAATTAATGGGAAGACTGGAGCAGCTCTGGATAAGACACCAGTGAGGTAATGTCTGGTTTTTGTTAAATATCCCAAATAGTTTACTCACTCTTGCTAGATAAAAGGTAAAGACACTGTCGTGTATAAACACAAACACTGCTGAAAACAGGGCCCCTGTTGGTTCCTGGGCTGGGGATCCCCTAGGCTGCCCCAAAGACCAGTGACCTTGGCATCACAGGTAAACCTGTCTTCACAGGAAAACCAGTCAGCTCTGTGATCTTGGCACAGAAACTCTTATTTGCTAGGACCCCAGACCACCAGTGAGAGCAGGGATACCCATATCAGATGAAGCCAGAAAGAAGGGCCATGTGAAAGGTCCTTTCTCTTTGTCTTCGGGAGAAGACTTAGTCTGGCCCAAAAGGCTCCACTCAGCTCCTCTGACCGACCCTCTGGGAGCCATTCCCAGAGAATTTTGTGCCTGGAGCAATTCCTTCCATTTAAAGTACTTTACAGTTGACAAAGAATTTCCTCATTGATCCTCACAAGATAAGCAGTTTACAATGAGGCCCCATAGGTTAAGTGATAGGTTAAGTGACTGGGCAGAACCTCCAACCTAGAATGTGGACACCTAGCTCAGGGGTGTTTTCCTCCATCCACCGAGAGGGTTGGATAACTGTCTCCTAGGCAGTCCCTGTTGACCTTACAGTGTGGGGTTGTCAGAGGCTTGGGAGAGGCTTAGAAGAGAGCAAGGGATGATTTTCCGGCGCCTGGGGTTCAGCCCAGGCATTCCTTCATGTCACCGCATCACCCCTCAGCATCCTGCCAGGGTACCATCTCTCTCGTCCCCACCCAAGGCCACAGGCTGCCATTGCAGAGAACAGACCAGCTGCCCAGTGCTGGGCTCCGAGGCAGAGCTTCTGTTCTGGAAAGAGACTAATGGAGTGCCAGGGAAGTGGATCGATTTCCCCAAGGATTCTTGCTTCAGCCAAGTCATCCCACACACTCTCTGTGGTAGGGTCCTTGAGATTTCATTTCACAACTTCCTGGCGGATACCAGGGCAGTGGATGGTAATCCCATTAGAGTTGGCCAGTCTCCCAAACAGGCGGGAATCCTGCTCCATCTGCTGCAGACTTCCTCCTCCCTCACACGGCTGCCAGGCCAGCCGGGGCCATAATCTTGGTGGCAAGCTCTGAAACCTCGCCAAGAAGTCTCTCCAGGACACTTGAAGGCAGCTCACGGTAATGAGCAGTGAGGCTGCCGTGCTCCCCGCACTACCACCCCCCAATCCGGCCTTTCCCCTCAGTCAAAGGATGTGAATGCTCCCCACCCACCTCCGCTAACAAGCTCATGCTTTGTGCAGAGCCTGCCTTACAGAAGCCCTGTGGCACAGACAAGCTCCTAGGAGCTTGAAGCTCCTCCAGGACCCGGAGGGACCGGTCTGCACAGGGGAATGTGTGTCCTCAACCCATCTCATCATATCATCCAGAAAACCTCACCTCTGAGCAGCCCAGCCCTTCTCACGAGGCTTCTTACCGCTCCCAGATCCTCATTCTGAAGAACTCACCAGCCTCCCATGGGGTCACAAGGCTTTAGTAACCAGGAACTAAACAGCATGGAAATGTGATGAATTGCATGGAGGCAAAACAGGACCACAGCAGTACCTGCTGTTATCAAAGCCAGACCAAAGTCCTGCCTGCTTGGTCGTCTTTCAGTTACCCAGGCTACCGGTGGGTATGAGGTCGGGGAGGCTGTGGTAGAGAGAAAATCACAATTTTTAAAATAAACACATTTAGAATATTTTATTTATCTCAATCTTAGAATGAAACTGTCTGGGACATAGTAGATTCAAATGTTGGTTTTTCTGAGGTTGGGAGGGAAGATATGATTATCCCCACTCTACAAAGAAACAAATCAAGGCCATAATTACTCAAGATTAAAAAACATATATATATATATATATATATATATATATATATATTACACTAACAGTGAAATATCAGGAAGAGAAAGTAAAAAAAAAATCGTGTTTAAAATCACATAAAAAAATTCCTTGGTTAGGAATAAACCTAATCAAGGAGGTGAAAGACTTACATGCTGAGAACTATAAAACATTGATAAAGGAAATCGAAGATGATTCAAGGAAATGGAAAGATATCGCATGCTCTTGGATTGGATGAATTAATATATTTAAAATGGCCATACTACCCAAAGCAATCTACAGATTTAATGTGATCCCTATCAAATTACCTATGACATTTTCCACAGACTAGAATAAATAATCCTAAAATCTCTATGGAAGCACAAAAGACCCAGAATTGCCACAGCAATCCTGAGGAAAAAGAACAAAGCTGGAGGCATAACCCTTCCAGACTTCAGACAATACTACAAAGCTACAGTAATCAAAACACTGTGGTGATGGCACAGAAACAGACATATAGATCAATGGAACAGAATAGAGAGCCCAGAAATAAACCCTCACACCTACGGTCAATTAATCTTTGACAAAGGAGGCAAGAATATACAATGGAGAAAAGACAGTTTCTTCAGCAACGGGTGTTGGGAAAGCTGGACAGCTGCATGTAAATCAATGAATTTAGAACACTCCTTCACACCATAGATAAAAATAAACTCAAAATGGCTTAAAGACTTAAATATGACATGATACCATAAAACTCCTAGATGAGAACATAGGCAAAACATTCTCTGACACAAATTGTAGCAGTCTTTTCTTAGGTCAGTCTCCCAAGGCAATAGAAATAAAAGCAAAAAGAAACAAATAGAACCTAATCAAACTTAAAACATTTTGCACAGCAAAGGAAACCATAAACAAAAACAGAAAGACAACCTACTACTAGGAGAAAATATTTGCAAATGATGTGACTGACAATTTGGGCTTAATTTCCAAAATACACAAGCAGCTCATACAATTCAATAACAGAAGAACAAAAAGCCCAACCAAAAAGTGTGCAGAAGACCTGAATAGACATTTCTCCAAAGAAGACATACAGATGGCCAAGAGGCACATGAAAAGATGCTTAACATCGCTAATTATTAGAGGAAAGTAAATCAAAACTACAATGAGGTATCACCTTGCACTGGTCAGAATGGCCATCATCAAAAAGTCTACAAATAATAAATGCTGGAGAGGGTGTGGAGAAAAGGGAACCCTCCTACACTGTTGGTGGGATGTAAATTGGTGCAGCCACTATGGAAAACAGCCTAGAGGTTACTTAAAAAACTAAAAATAGAGTTACCATATGATCCTGCAATCCCACTCCTGGGCATATATGCAGAAAAGATGAAAGCTCTATTTCGAAAAGACACATGCATCCCAATGTTCATAGCAGCACTGTTTACAATAGCCAAGACATGGAAGCAAACTAACTGTCCATTGACAGATGGATGGATAAAGAAGGTGTGGTACACACACACACACACACACACACACACACACACACACACACACACAGAATATTACTCAGCCACAAAAAAGAATGAAATAATGCCACTTGCAGCAACGTGGATGGACCTAGAGAATACCACACTAAGTGAAGTAAGTCAGACAGAGAAAGACAAATAATATATGATAACACTTATATGTGGAATCTAAAAAATAGGGTCTTCCCTGGTGGCGCAGTGGTTGAGAGTCCACCTGCCAATGCAGGGGACATGGATTCGTGCCTCGGTCTGGGAAGATCCCACATGACGTGGAGTGGCTGGGCCCATGAGCCATGGCTGCTGAGGCTGCGCATCCGGAGCCTGTGCTCCGCAACGGGAGAGGCCACCACAGTGAGAGGCCCGCGTACGGCAAAAAAAAAAAAAAAAAAAAAAAAAAAAAAAAAGTCAAATGAACTTATTTACAAAACAGAAACAGACTCACAATGAGAAAACGAACTTATGGTTATCAAGTGGGAAGCAAGGGTGGGATAAACTGGGAGTATGGGATTAACAGATGTACATGAGTATATATAAAACAGATAAACAACAAGGATTTACTGTATAGCACAGGGAACTATATTCAATATCTTGTAAGAAAATATAATGGAAAAGAATCAAGGGAAAAAAGAATATATATATATATACATATATGTATGTATAACTGAATCGCTTTGCTGTACACCTGAAACTAACACAATATTATAAATCAACTACACTTACATTTAAAATAAAGTATATATATATATGTATATGGTAGTGGCCCCTAGGCTCAAAAGAGCTTTCCTGGCTGCACATGTCCAGATCCCAGAATCCTGGGGTACATACCTTACCTCTTCCTTCCTCTTAAGTCCTTCATCCAATTAGTCCTCTTGATGCTACAGCTTTAACCTATCTCAGATGTGTACCACCCTCACTATTCTGGCACAGTTCTAAGCACTTTAAATCTAGTAACTAATTTATCCTCATAAAACACTAAAGTAGGTATCGTTATTATTCTCATTCTACCGATGAGGAAACTGGTGCACGTAGTGGTGAAGTAATTTGTCCAAAGTCACATGCTTCTAAGTGGCAGAGCAGGAACCTGAGCCAGGTGGTCTGGCTCCTGAGTCTGGGCTCTTGACCACTGCGTTAGGTCAGCTCTCATTCACTTTGTTCTCAGTGCCTGCCTATCTCAGACATTAGTCGTTAAGTCCCTTGAAGGCAAAGATCATCTTTTTATCCTTATCCCCGAGCCCTAAGAACAATGTCTGGCACACAATACTTGCTCAATAAGTGTCTCCTGTATAAACGGGTCGGTAACTGGGAAGGAGGGCAGCTGAAGAAAGGCCATCCTGTTTAAACCTAAACTCTCAGAGCTCAAATTGGTCATGAATTCTTTCCTCTGCTTTTATCCAAGATATTAAATGGCCACAAAAGCAGGTCATTGATCCCACTGAGTCCACTTCTGATGAACTTTGAGGAAGCAGCCCTCCCGGGGGCAATAGCAGAACCCAAGGACCGGATGCAGAGCTCCCGGGGCACCCCGCCTGAGGTCCAACTTCAGTCTCCCAGGACTGCACTTCTGGGTCTGGGCTTAGAATCAATAGGCTCCCCACAAAAACTGAAATCCTACTCGCAGGTTCTATGCTGATGTGCTGAGTTGGGATCAAATGGCGAGGACTTCCCAGAACGTCCCAGTGAATCAGCTGCTCAGTTTGGGACGAATCCAGAACATGTGCCCGTGAAGGGTAGCACGTTGCAAAATTGAGATCTAACATGAGCCATCTGGTCTGGAGAAACGGCCAACTGGAGGGATGGGGGCCTGGAAACCTCCCAGAGAGCAAACTTATCTGGGGGAAATGATGAGTCAGCTCTGCCCAGAAACAAAAGGCTTCCATAAAGCCCTTTGCAATAGGCCCCACAGCATCTCTTCTTGGAGGCGTCGGAGTTGGGCAACTCCATCTAAAGGTTACCTTTGGATTCAAGGTTCTAAGATGCCTGGTCCCGGGCTCGGCACGGACCTGGGTACCGTAAACCTGCATTGCCGTGTTGGGGACAGCATGGGGTGCAGAGAATCATTTCACAGCCAGACAGATGTGCCAGGCAAGACGTGACGGGAAGTACTGGACTGGTCGGGGACCAGCATTTTCCCCTAAAATCAAGACAGCTTAGCCTTGATCCTGGAGGACAACTTTCTTCTGTGTCTTCTCCCAGCCATCGTCACTGTTGCCTGTAAAAAAAGTAAAAAGCAAACCAATTACCAGGTCTAATTATCTCCCTTCTTTCTCCTCTTGGCAGCAGCTGCCAAGATTCTTGCCAAAACTCTGCTTCACCAACACCCTGATCCAAAAGGCCCCAAGTTAGCGAGAGAAGGCTCTGCCAGCGCAGAGCAGCTGTAAGGCTTCCCAACACCAAGACAGGGTGCAGGAGTTCAGCGCAGGAGCTTCAAAGCAACTCTCTCCCAGGAGACCCCTTGGCCTCCACATGTGGACAGAAAAGAAGTAGTGGCGCCGGCCACCTGGAACTGCACCAGAAAATGAGGCAGTGGCCACCAGCAGCCACTTGCCCTGACTGCCCACCCACCCCGGGAAGTGAGGAAGCTGTTTAAAGGCTCATTTGTGCTGGTAGTGGGAGCTGCCAGGTAAGGGTGAGCTCCACGGCCATTTCTGTCCAGGCTTGCTTAGAGCTGAGCCCGAGCCCCCCAGCTGAGCTTAGCTGGGAGGTGGGCCAAGGGCTCTCAAGGGGACACTGGGAAGCCCTCCAGGCACCATGCCCGTGCCTGTGCACACCTCCTTGCACTTCCAAAGTAGCTGTCCTGTCTCTGCCCAGCCTGAGACCTGTTAGTCTCCTCTTGCTTGGAGCCAGAGGTAGCTCACTCCTGAAGGATGCCCCGAGCTTCGAGGCTCGCTTTGACTCTTGCCATAGTGAGCCAGCCTCTAAAACCCCAGTCGCCTCGGGGGCCTGGCCTTGTGGGAGCCACCAGGAGGCCATCTACTCAGCCTCCAACATTGCAGCCTCAGGGGAAGAAGGACCAGGTGCAGTTCAGGAAACCTGAGAAGAAGCTGGAGTGCCTTTGGGCTGGTGCTTTGAGAACAGGCAGGTATTGTGTGGTTGGGTACAGAGCGGGTATAGAATACCCAACAGTTCACATACAAACACCATCCCAGCCTTGAGCGGGGAGGGCGCAAGGGCCTTCCAGGAGCCTGGGTGATCTCCAACAAGAATGGAAGAAGGAAGCCTGTGTCCATGAGGAGGGTGGTGACCCACACCCAGAAGAAAGCAGGCCCAGACGCCAAGACGGACATGCTTCCCAGCCCTCACCCCAACGCACACAACAATTCCATAGATCTCAGAACATATGCCTGAGACACCTCCTCGGATACGGAAATTCCATCGGTCAGTGATCAAAGAATGTTTTCCTAAAATCCTTTGGTGGGGGTTAGTTTCTCCACATGTCATCATGCTGGCCATCAGCAAATAATTACTGTCTGTGTGGTCAAAGGTCAGTGCGGGCCCTCCCAGCCCCTGCATCCTGAAGACAGACTGTAAAGGGCTGCAAAGCTTAGCTAGATCTTGAGCAACCAGACACAGCTGGCTTGCAACTGGTCAAACACAGGAGACACAGAACACCTCATCTCTGTGCTGAAGTCAAAGCTTTGCATGTCTTACCATTTTTCTCTTTCACAGTGGCTGGAAGGCTGGGAAAGGTGAGAAGGGAATAAAAGCAGGAGAGAAATGGGGTGAGAGCACAATGGCGTGTGGAGAGAGTGATAATAGAGTGAGAGGTAGTGGGCCTCCGGGAGGGAGCTGTGGGAGGGCGGCTCCCAGGTCTGAGTGGGGAAGGAGACAGGCAGACACCCAATCAGTCATTGTTTCCCCTGGGGCTGGGCTTATCTTCTCCATCTGTCCTCCCACAGTCAGCCAGGACTCCGGACTTGGTAGGTTTCCCTTTCTCCCTTTACTTACTGTGATGAAGGGTATAGTTATCAATGTCCTGGTTCCTGCAGCCCCAGGCGGCCACACGAAGATCCCAGGTCAGTCCCTCACCCTGTGGCCTCTAAAAAAGATAAAATCCAGGCAGAGGGGGTGGGAGGACCTTCCTCACCGTCTCTCCAGTCATCAGTGGCCACTCCAATGCCCTCTTTCGCAACTGGTCATCTCTGCCACTAAGGTCGCCGTGTTCTGAGTACCCCAGCCTCCCCCCGGAGAAGGGCTGCACCCGCTCCTTAAAAGTTTGTCTCTGTGCCTTCGCTTACACCTTCTCTGTATCCTAAAGCCTGCCCGTTCCATCTGTCATAATCTGACCTTTATTTTTTAAATCCAGCTCCTCTGTGCAGCTTTTCCTGATTCCCAGTCCCAATTAACCTGTCCCTTCTCTGCTCAGAATTTTGTGACTTGAATGTAAACACTGCTTATGAAAGCCAGTAGCGCTTACAGCTGTAGCCTTCTTCATGCTGTGTCCATCCCCCCTCACAAAACTCCAGCGAGTACCAGGTAGACACTCAGGACGTGTTGATTGACCTGTTAGACTTGAGGACATGACAGCTGTGATCAATCAAGAGTCCACAGTCACCATTTCCCAGGCCACCCGGACAGTTTCCACAGCAGAGCCTGCTGCTGAGTGGAGATGTCCTCCGAGTTATTGACTGATTTATTTATGCAGTTATTAGTGTTAATTTTATTGTTAGTATTATTGATATTCTTTTCTTGTCATTTCACAGAGCATCCTTGATCAAGTATTCTGCATTCTTTGCCAACCGCACCTCCCTTCCCTCTGCCAAACTGACTCGTTTTCCTCCTCCTTAAGAAGGCACATAGGGAGGGTGGGAGGGAGGGAGACGCAAGAGGCAAGAGATATAGGAACATATGTATATGTATAACTGAATCACTTTGTTATAAAGCAGAAACTAACACACCATTGTAAAGCAATGATACTCCAATAAAAATATTTTTAAAAGGCACAATTCTCTATCTTAAGAACAAAACAAAACAAAACAAAACTTTGATCACCTAACTGTCTTGGATTTATTTTATTGCAAAACTTCTTAAGTAATATGTATGTTAGTGTCCTGAGATTTGTTTTCCACTTCATAATTTTACTGAGTTTATATACTTAAGACTATTCTCTGATTTTCTTATTATCTTTCAAATCCAAAGGGATTTTCTTTTTTTCTTATTAGTTATCCATTTTATACATATTAGTGTATATATGTCAATTTATTATTATTATTTATTTATTTACATCTTTATTGGAGTATAATTGCTTTACAATGGTGTGTTAGTTTCTGCTTTATAACAAAGTGAATCAGTTATACATATATTCCCATATCTCTTCCCTCAATTTATTATTAATTATATGTTGATTTATTAATTAACGCAAAGACTGTTCATCCAAATGCTCTAGGGCACAGCCTAAAAAGAAATCCAGAACATTTTTAAAACACGATAAAAATAACATTTACCAGCCTAGGAATAACTGAAGTTCTATTTCTAGACCTTTTTTGTTCCAGCAGTGATCCCCTCCCTCCCCAACCGCAGCCCCCATAACCCCCTACCAGTTGGTTGTCCCCTTTTCCCACCTTCCCCACCGTGCTTCTTTGGTGATAACAGAATTCCTGCCAGTGATTGCTAATTGGGTTAATGGAGTGACTGCGTAATTGTCCTCTCCCTGCAGCCCAGCCCACCACACTGGCTGCTCTCTGACTACCTGCCTCTCATCTGTTCCAGGATCACTAATTTGCAACAATGACTTCCATTGTCGTCCACAGCTGGGACTTTGGGGTTTTAAGTGAATCTCCCTAAGGCCGAGAACAGAAGATGCTGCTATTTTGGTTTGTCTCATCTACAATGGGGCCATTCTCTGGGGTTTCTGGGCAGTGCGGGGCTGCCCGGGTGAAGGGGAAATCTGAGCAGTGATGGGACCCAGGCCAGAGCGCAGTGTGCTGAGGAGGGAGGGGAGCAGGCCGGGGTAAAATTCTGACCTTTTTTCCCCAGCGACTTGGGTTTGCATTTCATTTTAACCAGTTTCAGAGGAAACTGACAAGGCAGGAGCCTCGGAATCGCAGTGCCCCCTGCCATTGGCCTCCCGTCTCCAGAGCACAGCGGCCAGGGTTGGGCAGCATCTGACCTGGCCTGACCCACCTTCCCCCAGAGGAGGCAATACTGAGGGTGGCCTTTCTGATCCCCAAGGCTCAATGGGAGCCTGTTCTCTCTCAACACCCTTGGACAAAACAAGGCTTTTCCCCCCTTGTTTTTTGAGGTGTTTTCATTCTGCTTGAAATCTGTTTCACCTTCAAGGGAGAATTACCTGCCCAAAGTATGGCAATGTTAGCATCCTTGGCATGGGGTTCAACTGGGGCAGCGAGAGACAGCCTCCATGAACTCTGCCACATGCCTGGGGGACGGCTTTGTCGGTGAGGGTGGCATGAGGGTGCTAGCACAACCTTTGGTCTCTAAACCCCTCTGAACATGGCTCTGGGATGGGGCTTTGTTTCTTAGGGTGACTTCTATCTCGGCCTGTGTCCCTCGCTCCATCCCTCCCTTTCCTACCCCGAGCCCGCAGCCTCAAGGTGATCCTTACTGTTCCTATGCAGCTCCGGGGGCGGGGGGGGGGGGGGGCTTCTGATCACAGAATCTGGGAGTGCTGGATGTGGGTCCTGGAGGTCAGCTCTGGGCTTCGTACAGTCACACTCTTGTCTTTACCTCCTGACCACCGCTCCCCCCCAAACACCTGGGAGGGCAGGGGATGCTTAGACCTGCTTGAATCCCCATCAGTATTTTTTTCTGCCTCCAGTTTTGATTATTTATAAACTTGCCTTATCCCTGCAGCCTGCTCTGCTCTCATTAGCGTGTAAGCTTTTCACACACATCTTTGTTTTCAGTGTAGAACACCTGGTAGCGTGACTGACAGGGAAGAGATGCTCGATAAGTAATGAATGGATTAAACTGGGTTGGAAGTTCCTGGCAATTAAGTAAGAGCTGAGGCTTTCTCCGGAAAGGAAAAGTTGAGATTGAGCAAAAGGTAATAAAGCGCACCAGTAACCTCCTCAGCTAAACTAGGGGTATGTGCTGCATGCGGACCATGAAAAGGCTGAAGTCAGCAGTCAGGGACCCATCTCCGCGTGACCGTCTGCACACCACTGCCCTCCGCCGGACACTGGGCCAAAGCTGCCCCCGACCTGCAGCTGCGTCAGGATGTCCTCAGGTTTCCTTCCCTCCCCGTTCTGGATCCAACTCCTGGGCAAACCGGTTTCTCAGTTGCCTTCTCTTACCAGGTTTGTTACACTCTGACTGCTCTGCCTTGAATCCATGAGACCTGGGAAGGCACAAGAGAAACAGCGGCTTCGTTGACTCCGGTGTATTGTGGGTTCCACAAATGCTTATTGCATGAAAATCAACATAGAAACACGCAGTTCCTGGCGTGCCAGCAGCACTGTGGACTGTCATTATGATTGTTAAGTAAGAAGCCACTTAAGAAGCTACTCCTATTCGTAGTCTACAACCACTATGGTGCTGACAGGTTTTAGAGGACAACCGAGGAGAACAAAAAGCTCCAAGGAAAGAATTTGAAAACAATCAGTCATTTCTAACTTAAAAACAACAACAGACCTTCCTCCTTAGGGGAAAGAGAGAGGAACAGAAGAGTAAACACATGTATCGCCAAATCTTGTGGAATGGACTGCTCTCTGCTGTACTGTGACACATTTTCTGTCTTTTTTTTTTTTTTTTTTTACATTTTCTGTCTTTAATTGTAGGTATTTGAGAATTGGCCTTATTATCTCTGCCCCTGACCTCACTAGCTTATAAATATTTTGCCCAACACAATCACTGGCCCTTGAAAGGTCTGCGATACATAGGTATTGAATTCCTGGCAGTCAAAGATAGTACACGAGTGGCTAATAATTTGCCAAATGGCAATAGTAAAATAAGTTTAAAAGGAGGCATCGGGGTGGGATTGGGGGAGTGGGAGGGAGGGAGACGCAAGAGGGAAGACATATGGGAACATATGTATATGTATAGCTGATTCACTTTGTTATAAAGCAGAAACTAACACACCATTGTAAAGCAATTATACCCCAATAAAGATGTTTAAAAAAAATAAATAAATAAAAGGAGGCATCACACTTATGGCTTATAAATTGCTTCCATTTGCTGAAAAATTGTTTTCACCTCCCAAAATTAAACTCCGGGGTTAGCCCCGGGGTCTGGCAGGCTTTTGGATATATGAATCTGAAGCTCAGGGAGGAAGCCTGGACCGAGCAGCATGGAGGTGGAAGTGGAAACCCAAAGAACGACAGAAAGAACTACAGAGAGTGCAAAGTCTGGTATCTTGGGGCCCAGTGCTCAAGTGCTGAAGGGCCAAAAGAGCACAGGAGGCTAAGACAGAGCCAGAGTGGGAAAAGCCAGAAAGGTCGAAGGAGGAGCAAAGAAGGATGGAGTCAAAAAAGCCAAGCAGCTGGGAAATTGTAAGGATTACGGGGTGGTCCATGGCCTCAGATGCAGCTGAATAGTCTGGTCAAGAAAAGATTGAGAGCTGTCTGCTGGATTGGGAAATACGAAGGTCACTAGTGACCCTGAGAGCAGCTGGTGACCTCGTGAAAGCAACTTCAGTTGAGGGGTGTGGTGGGGACAGAGTGGAAGACACTGTAGTGGGAATGGAATCGAATGGGAGGCAAGGACAAGAAAACAATCACAGGAGGCAACCAATGCAGGCGAAAGAACAAAGGCTTTTGGTTTTGACCTTGCACCCAGGCTGGGCTCCACCCATCCAGCTTCCCTACTGCCACTAGTGACATGTTCTAAAAATCAAAATTAATCATACCACTTCCTGTTGTTATTAACATCTGCTAGCTTGCCAGCTGCTGAACAATGGAGAGCAAAAGTCCAGTGCCAACCTGTTTCGTATAATTTATTTCTCAGACTTGGTTTCTTCATCACTTGTAAAGGAGAGTTGCACAGGTCCATAATCCCTTATCCAAAATCCTTGCAGACACCTATCTTTCGGAATTCACAGCTTGCTGGATTCTAGAAAGGTAATATGGCACACATGCCATATATTACCTAATACCTCCAGCAGAGACTAGGCTCCACCCTATAATCAAATACACCAACTTGGACAAATAAAGACTACAAATAGCCTTATGAGAGGTCAGATCAAGTTTTCCACCAAGATATCAAGATACTTCTGTTTTTCAGAGCTTTTCAGATTTTCGGAATTATGATAAGGGCTCGTGGACCACCCTCACAGGGTTGTTTTAGTGCTCAAATGAGATAACGTGTGTGAAGATGAAGCCAAAAGGATAACCACAAAGGGTGCAGAGGCCCTGCTCTTCCTGACTCTGGGAATGAAAGGAATTTTTCTTTTGTGACGTGCAAGTGTGAGCAGTTTATAAAGGACACTCTTTGATAGCCCTTCGGAAGCTATTTCTCCACAGCTGGAAAGAATAACCTACTTTAAAGAATGCACCCAAGTGTGGCTGGGAACATTTGAATGAAGAAGGGCCTCCTTCTTCCTCCCTTCTTCCTCATCTTGATTTCTCTCTCTCTTTAGGGGCTGGGCTGGGCTAAGCTCGGGGGATATGGGAACTCATCATGGGAAACCTCACAATGGAAATCACTTCTTTATTGTCACCCTGCCTTCTAAGCTGTGATCTCGATGAGGCAGGGATGAGGTCTTTCTTGTTCACTGCTGGGTCTCCAGTGCCTAGCACAGCTCCTGGTGCTTGATATGCCCAGGATGGGCACTTGATATATGTTTTGCTGAATTGAATTGATCTCTTATGTTCCTTATTGTGATGAATGCAAAGTTGGCATTGTCTTCACTCCCATTGTTTTCACCTTCAGGCAAAAACCCCTCCTCCCGGAGGGTCATTATTTCTGACTCTGCCCTCTCTGCCTCATCCTTTATGGCTCCCCCAACCCCGTTCGCATTAACTGAGGATTTGGGCCGCTGGCTCACAGCCTTCTCCTACATCCTATCCCCTTTCTTACTCATATGTGACTTTGATCCTAGTATGGACAACCCGGGAACCATTCTCCTCCAAAATGTTAAACCCCAATATCTCATCTGACCATAACTTCAGTTCCTCTTTCCTATTATATTACCTTCAGATTTCCTAGAGACCTGGTCCCTTAAACTCTCTCTTTTGACCCAATTAATTATCCCATGATTTATCACTGCAACTGCTCTCTTGCCTGTACCTTCAACATTTTTGTCCCCTTGTCCTTCTGCCTTGCATACCCTGCAAATACCTACTATCTGCCTTTTCCATTCTAAGACCCAAGCTTCTGGATGGTGCTGGAGACCATCCAGATTGGGACAGATGTGCAGATTGGAGCAATTCCCAGGGTATGATCTACAGTTTCAGCTGGGCCTTCAACTCTGTTTGACATACATTTTTTTAAGCTTCTGGTCTGCTTCCTTGCTCATTCCTGGCTTTTCTAAATCTTCTCAAGGCTCCAAACCCACTCTTGCCCACCTATCTTAGAAGATGGCCTTGCCTCTTAGGTGGCAAAGAAAGTTTACCTTCTTGTCCTCGTATCTACATATTCACCTATAACCTTACCCATCTTACCCTCCTTCCCCACCACCTCAAAGGCAATGGTGAATCTTCTGTTTTCATACATCTGTGCCTTTAGTCCTCCCCTTCATGATTCCCCTGAAATCTCGCTTTCCTCTTTCTCTTGTATTTTTTAATCTTTCCATCTCTTACAATTCCTTCTCTGAAAGTTATAAACAGGCACAAAATCTTTCCATCTTAAACAATAACACTTTCTTTACCGGTGTCTTTGGGCCATCTTCTTACCTCCTCTTCTTTTTTAAATTTTTATTTATTTAACATCTTTATTGGAGTATAATTGCGTTACATGTTGTGTTAGTTTCTGCTGTATAACAAAGTGAATCAGCTATACGTATACATATATCCCCATATCTCTTCCCTCTTGCGTCCCCCTCCCACCCTCCCTATCCCACTCCTCTAGGTGGTCACAAAGCACCTAGCTGATCTCCCTGTGCTATGAGGCTGCTTCTCACTAGCTATCTATTTTACATTTGGTAGCGTATATATGTCCATGCCACTCTCTCGCTTTGTCCCAGCTTACCCTTCCCCCTCCCCGTGTCCTCAAGTCCATTCTCTACGTCTGCATCTTTATCCCTGTCCTGCCCCTAGGTTCGTCAGAACCTTTTTTTCTTTAGATATCATATATATGTGTTAGCATATGGTATTTGTTTTTCTCTTTCTGACTTACTTCACTCTGTATGACAGACTCTAGGTCCATCCACCTCACTACAAATAACTCAATTTCATATCTTTTTATTTACTTCCATTTCTGTTTGTGGTTAAGCTCTTATAAAGGAGAGTATAAAGCAACTGCCTTCACTTTTCTACCTCTTCAGCCTCTTTCAGTCAGTTCTACTCGAACCCCAGTCTGACTAAGGGTTCTCTGGTTGAGGGTCGCCAATGGCCTCCCAATGACTACAATCAGTGGACTCATTTTAGTTCTCTTTGTACTTCCTCCCTACCCGCCATCTGACACCACTGACTACTCCCTCCTCAAAACCTTCTCCCCGCCACTTCCCAGACACTCCTGGTCTCCTTTTATCCCTCTGATAATTTCTGCTTCGCCTCCTTTGTGAGCTCTACTCGCTCTCTCTAACCCTTTGTACATGTGGCTGTTTCACAGGCTTTGTCCTTAGTCTTCTCTTCTTATGCTGTGTCCTCTCCCCAGGAAGGCTCAACTAAGACCTATCCGCTGATGACTCTTATTTCATACCGCTCCTGGAGTTACCGATGGAGATACCCAGCTAAGTTACCAGACATCTTCACCTGCATGTTCCAAAGATATTTCAAACTCATCAAGTTCACAACTGAACTCTTTGTCTTCCCCAATATCCCCCAGACCTTTTCTTCTTCCCTTTCCCCTGCATCAGTCAATGGCATCACCACCTCCACTGGCCCAGGAATCATTCTACTTTTTCCTCTCCTGCATACCCCACATCATTCACTGAGTAAATCTCAAAACTGTTTCCTCCTCTCCATTCCTAAGCTAGTGCCTTAATTTAGATCCATGGCTTTTTTGCTGTTGTTGTTGGCTACATTATATAGCCAACATATAGCCAAAATATTGGCTATATTCCTTGTGCTGTACAGTATATCCTTTAAAAAATTTTTTTGGAGTATAGTTGTTTTACAATGTAGTCTTAGTTTCAGGTGCACAGCGAAGTGAACCAGTTGTACATATACAATATATCCACTCTTTTTTAGATTTCTTTTCCCATTTAGGTCATTATACAGTACTGAGTAGAGCTCCCTGTGCTATACAGTAGGTCCTTTTTAGTTATTTATATGCCTGTATTACTGCATGAGCATCTTAAGAGGTCTCCCCATCTCCAGGTTTGCCACTTCACTTCAGTCTTTGTGTGAAGCTGGAGCCCTATAATATGCAAATCAGCTTAAAGCCCTTGCATGGGCAGGAAAACTAGAGTGGCAGAAAGCAGGTCAGTGATTGTCCGGGGTTAGGGGTGCAGGTGGTGGGATTGAATATAAAGAAGCATAAGGGAACTATTCTGGAGATAGAGATGTTCCTTATCTTGATTGTGGTATCTGGTAAATGGGCATATACCCAATGGTTTTAATATATAAATGTGTGTGTGTGTCAAAATGCATCAACCTGTACATTTAAAACTGGTGTGTTTCATTGTACAAAAAAAAATTCTTCAATAAACTTGATTGAAGAAAAATACCCTTCTATACCACTCCATTGCCTGGAGAACAAAGTTCAGATGTCTTCTCCTGGCTTAAGTGATGACATGATTTCTTCCCTTGATTCTTTTCTTCCCCCATCCCCCAAATACCTATCACATTAAATACACTACAGATCTAAAGTGGGGCTAGATATCCTGCCCCGCCTTGCTCACCTGTTGGACATTCACCATGTTTATCTAGATTCGGCTTGTGCCATCACTATAGCATCCCCCCACCCACACGTGATCACTCTTCCTTTGTGTTCTACTAACCCGACATAAATATCCATCACATAAAGTTTTCGGTTGCATTCTTGTGTTTATGTCTCCTCTCTCTTTTACTAAGCTGTAGGTGTGACAGCTGGACCCTAATGTCTCCATTCTTGTAGCGCCAGCGCTTATCACTAAGCCGCTCAATGTTTGCTGAAGAAACTTAGGCTTTACCATTGGAGTCCAGCCCAAAGAACAGCGGGACAGATTCTCCTCCAGTCCTATAGGGGGCGCTGTGGCAGCCTCCATCGTTTCCTCGCTCTCCACTTCTCTGGACCAGCTCCCAGAGCCACACGCTCGGGGCTCCACCTCCTACTTGGCAACATCCCTCCTTTCCATTGGGCGAGGGCGGTCCGGGCCGTCCAATGGAACGAGGCGTTGGTGCGAAGAGGCGCCACCATCGTTGAGCGGCTGGGTCTCTGCCGCAGTAGGTGGCTGCGAGAGGTAGGGAGGTCGGTGGGACGCGTCGCGTCGCCTCAGGTCCGTAGCTTTGCCTCCCTTTCCTGTTCTGCCGCGGGCCCACGATGCCGCAGTACCAGACCTGGGAGGAGTTCAGTCGCGCAGCGGAGAAGCTCTACCTCGCAGACCCTATGAAGGTAAATCACTGGAGGGGCCAGTGCCTCTGTCCCAGCCCCCGGTCAGGATAACTTCTCTGCCGTCCGCTCGGCCTCCGAAGCTTCTCCAGCATCCTAGTAGGTGCTGTGAGTGAGGAGAGACGGACCCCGCCAAGTCCGCTTGTTCTTCCCTTACTAACGGCCCGATGAAGCCCTGAAACGGGCAAGATCGGGGTCATTTCAGGGCCCTTAGGTAGCCTTCCTCCGCCCCCAATCCCCGAACATCCCTTATGGCTGTCGTTGGTTTACGTGTCTCTAAGGGCAGGGCTCCTCCCCCTGCAGTTTCGGCCTTCTGTCCCTCAGCTGTTTTGGTGCCCTTGTCCCGTACTACCTCGTGTAAGATAAAACGGTTATGTTTTTCTGCGACCGCAGAGAAATTTTGGAAAGACCCCAGTTTGGAGGCATCTACAGCCATTAGCGTAGTGGTTCTTAATCTTTTGGAGGTCATTGCCTTTTTGAGAACATGAGATGCTTGCACCCTTTTCTCAGAAAAATCCACTTGTACGTAGAAGTTTGTAAACAATTTTAGAGGGCCCATGGATCCCTGTAATTCATGCATGGCCCCCACAAAAATTATAATAAGTGAGTATCAGAGGTTAGCTTATTTTTAAAAAGCAAAGAAGTCTCAAGGATGAGAATATAGCATTTGGGTCTTGACTTTTCTTCCTCTCAGGTTTTTATTTATTTTATTGTCATCTAAATAATATTTGAAGCAGCTCCCTGTTAATTAGAAATTTTGCTAGCGGGACTTCCCCGGTGGCGCAGTGATTAAGAATCTTCCTGCCAATGAAGGGGACATGGGTTCCATCCCTGGTCCGGGAAGATCCCACATGCCGAGGAGCAAGTAAGCCCCTGAGCCACAACTACTGAGCCCACGTACTGCAACTACTGAAGCCCGCGCGCCCAGAACCCTGCTTCGCAACACGAGAAGCCACTGCAATGAGAAGCCCACACACCGCAATGAAGACCCAATGCAACCAGAAAAAAAAAAAAAAAATCCTGCTAGCTTTTTAGACCTAGATAAGTAACAAGAAGCTGTAAAACATTCTTAGTTTCATTTTTTGCAATACAAAGATGTAATAGTAACGAATTATGAAATGAGTTAGATATTTTTGAAATTGAGTACTTTGTTTATGACACAATTTCTGGCTCCTCCATTTGGTAGATTTTGTTTGTAGGGCCATCTGTTTCTTTAAGCAGTACACCATGAGGACAATACAGGATTTTTGTCCAGAAGTACCCACAGTGTAAACTAAAAATATTTGAAAAGATAGTAAAGAATATACAAATTCACATCAAGAGTAATCATATTTTAAGAATGTGGTCATTCTTAGGGAAAATGAAAATAAAATGGTAATTATAGAGCATTGCTGTGAACAAGGCATGTCTAGTATAGGCAAGAGAGCGAGAATCTTTGTGCTCTTTCCCCAATCAGAAAATTCCAGTGGCCTAAAAACTTGTGCCTTCTTATGATAGCCTTGCACTAGTTAAAAACTAGTGATTTTTTTGATTGGAAGGTGAGGGGATGAGTGGGGAGAGACTGACAGTTATATTGAGTACCTTGTATGTGACAGGCATTTTATATATATATTTATTTGTATAATTTATGTGAACAATTAAGACAGCTCCTTGAGGTAGATGAATAAACAATCTTAGATACACTAAATGATTTGCTTAGTCTCTAAGAAATGAAGCTAAAATGTGAACCCACGTCTCTAAACCCCATGTACATGCTATTTCTACCGGTCCATACTGCTGGGACTAAAAAAGAAAAGAAATTTTGTCAGAACTCTTTGGGATCTGTTTTACAGAATTCTGTCTTCTCTCCCTGTTGATTACATCCATCACTTTTTACCATTCTCTGTTGCATCTGCTCTAACTGAAGATGGCGGTATTTCTGGACCACTCTCATACCACAGCTATCTAAAACACAAAAATTGAATTCTCAGTTTCCTGCTTTAAAACTGGTTCTTCATTGATTGCTGGTAGACATCCGGACTCCCAGTCTCCAGTCTGACCCTCTCTCCAGTCTTGCTGCCTTTGTCTTCCACCATTTCCGCCATACTCAGCCCTAGTCTCATGAAGCTACATAATATATCATATCTTCAGACTGCCACTTCAGCTTTTCTCCTAATTTCTTCCCTAAAAGAAAAACAAATGCATTTCTGAAGCCATCTCCATAAAGCCTTTTTACACTTCCCCTTCTCCCAATCTAAATTACTTGTGTTCTCTTTTAACATTTTACCTGTATATGCCTTTATAGGGCTTAATTAATGTTGTTGTATGTTTTGATTATTTTGCTTGGTTGAATTCAAAGTTCCTAAGAAAGCAAGAACCTTGATTTCTTTTTCTCTCTTAGTGGCATCTGACATGGTAACTTAGGCGCTCCCTAAGTTACAAAATGGACTCTCTTGTAGTACCACAGACCTTTTAACTCTCATTTCTCCTACTCGCCAGTGAGTATTCTTTTAAGTGAGAGTTAAAACTTTACGTAGTTGTCGTGTTTAGTATATTTTTTAGTTTCAGTTTCCTTTTGTTTCTGGAGGACTGAATTTTTTTAAATACGTAAAACTGAATTTAATAGCTCAATAAATAGAATCAGGTAGTCTAAAGGTACTTAACCTAGTTGTCATTATTTATACCTACTTAAGTGCTTGGTGCGTTCCCTTTCCTCCCTCACCAAGACAAATCTCAGGGTGGTATGACTTTTTTTTTTTTGCAATCCCAGGAGAGCAGAGAGCATAATGGGAAAAGCTGTAGGAAAAGCTCTAATAACCCTTTTTATCTAGTTTCCAGAATTGTCTTGAGGGTCCTGTGCTACATTGTAACCATTTTAAAATTATGTTCCTGTTTTGGCTTATAGATACTTAGCACTTTTTAAAACAGCTAGCTAAAACTAAACAAGAGTTATTTATTTTGGTTAACAAGAAACTTGACTCTGCTGCAGCACACTTTTGAATCCATTATTTAAAGTAGTAAAAATAATGTTCATGGAAGTTGTAGACTCTATTGGGAGATGTCTTCTTTTATTGGAATATCGTAATACCTAAATCATTTTCTTGGCTTCCTAACTGTAGAATACCAAACAACAAAAAGTGCTGTGTAGCATGGCACTCAGTATAGGAGTTATTCTGGATTTAGAAAGTTGTTGATGGAGACATCATGTTGTGCCATGGTGATAAAGATGTGATTTTGCTGAGTAACTTAGCCTGAGCCCACCTCCTGAGAGTCATGGGAAAATGGAAGGTATGAATTGCGGCTGCAGTGCTCTTTCCCGGGGAACGGATTTGAACTGAGCTAGCCATTTCTGCTATTTTTTTCCCCTTCTTTGCCTATCATTCATCTGTGGCTAGGTGTGTTGGTATTGTAGGGGAGAAAAAACTTTCTCCTTTACTCTCTTAGGTGTTATGACTGGGGCTCTGCAAATTAACAGGTAGAAGCATACATAGCACAGAAGTTCACAAAGAAATGTGACCTGAGGAATTTGGGACCTATATGCCATCTTAACAAAGGGTGGGAAAGAGGCTGGACAAAGGAAAAGAGGTTTGGGGCTTCGGGGAGGGGGTAAGCTGTGAGAAGGTGACTAGGAAATGTATGGCAAATAAGAGTTGTTTAGTAAGGTTTGTTAGGGAACAAACTTGTTCTCTTTTCCCAGGGAGAGGGAAACACCTTTACAACTGGAAACTTATGTGACCTTTACAAAGGTTAATTTATGTCCTGCTTTTGGCCAGAAAGGGCAGAGAGCTAATCACCTTCAGCTCAAAACATTCCTTATGCCCAAGTGGTATACTTTGAGGTGGCAAGCTGTGACTACCCTTCAGTATATTATTCTTACTGGCAAGAAATGCCAAACCACCTTAAGAGTCTCACAGGCTCTCTGAATATGGATGTGTCATGGGAATTTTCAGTACATCTCTTCAAAGTGGCTGAAAATAAAATACCTGACTATTTTAAGGCTTAAAAGAATTGCAGCAATAGAAATGAACAAAATGCTGTTTTCCTGCATTTCAATAATAAGTTTACAGTAACGGTGCCTTTAGATGTTTTGGCTATTAATTCTAAAAGGATCCATTTTAGCCCACCTGAAGACTAAATTATTTATGAGAAATGTCTTCTGACTTCACTGTTTCTAAATATGTATTTTTATTTCAGGCACGTGTGGTTCTCAAATATAGGCATTCTGATGGGAGTTTGTGTATTAAAGTAACAGATGATTTAGTTGTAAGTATACATTTTTCTTTGTTGCATACTTTCAGATTCGTTTGAGTTAACCATTTGTTTGAAATTATTTACATAGAATTTATGCAGGTCACCCATTATGATGCTTATTTCACATTTCATTCCCATCAAGTCAAGAACCTTGGTCTGGAAGCTTTTTTTTTTTTTTTTTTTTTTTTACATCTTTATTGGAGTATAATTGCTTTACAATGGTGTGTTAGTTTCTGCTTTATAACAAAGTGGATCAGTTATACATATATGTGTGTTCCCATATCTCTTCCCTCTTGCATCTCCCTCCCTCCCACCCACCCCATCCCACCCCTCTAGGTGGTCACGAAGCACCGAGCTGATCTCCCTGTGCTATGCAGCTGCTTCCCACAGGCTATCTATTTTACGTTTGGTAGTGTATACATGTCCATGCCACTCCCTCACCCTGTCACAGCTCACCCCTCCCCCCCCATATCCCCAAGTCCATTCTCTAGTAGGTCTGTGTCTTTATTCCCATCATACCCCTAGGTTCTTCATGACCTTTTTTTCCCCCCTTAGATTCCATATATATGTTAGCATACGGTATTTGTTTTTCTCTTTCTGACTTACTTCACTCTGTGACAGACTCTAGGTCCATCCACCTCACTACAAATAACTCAATTTCGTTTTTTTTTTACGGCTGAGTAATATTCCATTGTATATATGTACCACATCTTCTTTATCCATTCATCCGATGATGGACACTTAGGTTGTTTCCATCTCCTGACTATTGTAAATAGAGCTGCAATGAACATTTTGGTACATGACTCTTTTTGAATTATGGTTTTCTTAGGGTATATGCCCAGTAGTGGGATTGCTGGGTCATATGGTAGTTCTATTTGTAGTTTTCTAAGGAACCACCATACTGTTCTCCATAGTGGCTGTACCAATTCACATTTCCACCAGCAGTGCAAGAGTGTTCCCTTTTCTCCACATCCTCTCCAGCATTTATTGTTTCTAGATTTTTTGATGATGGCCATTCTGACCGGTGTGAGATGATATCTCATTGTAGTTTTGATTTGCATTTCTCTAATGATTAATGATGTTGAGCATTCTTTCATGTGTTTGTTGGCAATCTGTATACCTTCTTTGGAGAAATGTCTATTTAGGTTTTCTGCCCATTTTTGGATTGGGTTGTTTGTTTTTTTGTTATTGAGCTGCATGAACTGCTTGTAAATTTTAGAGATTAATGCTTTGTCAGTTGCTTCATTTGCAAAAATTTTCTCCCATTCTGAGGGTTGCTTTTGGTCTTGTTTATGGTTTCCTTTGCTGTGCAAAAGCTTTTAAGTTTCATTAGGTCCCATTTGTTTATTTTTGTTTTTATTTCCATTTCTCTAGGAGGTGGGTCAAAAAGGATCTTGCTGTGATTTATGTCAGAGTGTTCTGCCTATGTTTTCCTCTAAGAGTTTGAAAGTGTCTAGCCTTACATTTAGGTCTTTAATCCATTTTGAGTTTATTTTTGTGTATGGTGTTAGGGAGTGTTCTAATCTCATACTTTTACATGTACCTGTCCAGTTTTCCCAGCACCACTTATTGAAGAGGCTGTCCTTTCTCCACTGTACATTCCTGCCTCCTTTATCAAAGATAAGGTGACCATATGTGTGTGGGTTTATCTCTGGGCTTTCTATCCTGTTCCATTGATCTATATTTCTGTTTTTGTGCCAGTAACGTACTTTCTTGATTACTGTAGCTTTGTAGTATAGTCTGAAGTCAGGAAGCCTGATTCCTCCAGCTCTGTTTTTTGTTCTCAAGATTGCTTTGGCTATTCGGGGTCTTTTGTGTTTCCATACAAATTGTGATGTTTTTTGTTGTAGTTCTGTGAAAAATGCCAGTGGTAGTTTGATAGAGACTGCACTGAATCTGTAGATTGCTTTGGGTAGTAGAGTCATTTTCACAATGTTGATTCTTCCAGTCCAAGAACATGGTATATCTCTCCATCTATTTGTATCATCTTTAATTTCTTTCATCAGTGTCTTATAATTTTCTGCATACAGGTCTTTTGTCTCCTTAGGTAGGTTTATTCCTAGATATTTTATTCTTTTTGTTGCAATGGTAAATGGGAGTGTTTTTTTGATTTCACTTTCAGATTTTTCATCATTAGTGTATAGGAATGCCAGAGATTTCTGTGCATTAATTTTGTATCCTGCTACTTTACTAAATTCATTGATTAGCTCTAGTAGTTTTCTGGTAGCATCTTTAGGATTATCTTGTATAGTATCATGTCATCTTCAAACAGTGACAGCTTTACTTCTTCTTTTCTGATTTGGATTCCTTTTATTTCCTTTTCTTCTCTGATTGCTGTGGCTAAAACTTCCAAAACTATGTTGAATAAGAGTGGTGAGAGTGGGCAACCTTGTTTCTGATCTTAGTGGAAATGCTTTCAGTTTTTCACCATTGAGGACGATGTTAGCTGTGGGTTTGTCATATATGGCCTTTATTATGTTGAGGAAAGTTCCCTCTGTGCCTACTTTCTGTAGGATTTTTATCATAAATGGGTGCTGAATTTCGTCAAAAGCTTTTTCTGCATCTATTGAGATGATCATATGGTTTTTCTCCTTCAGTTTCTTAATATGGTATATCACATTGATTTGTGTATACTAAAGAATCCTTGCATTGCTGGAATAAACCCCACTTGATCATGGTGTGTGATCCTTTTAATGTGCTGTTGGATTCTGTTTGCTAGTATTTTGTTGAGGATTTTTGCATCTATGTTCATCAGTGATATTGGCCTGTAGTTTTCTTTCTTTGTGACATCCTTGTCTGGTTTTGGTATCAGGGTGATGGTGGGCTCGTAGAATGAGTTTGGGAGTGTTCCCCCCTCTGCTATATTTTGGAAGAGTTTGAGAAGGTTAGGTGTTAGCTCTTCTCTAATGTTTGATAGAATTCGCCTGTGAAGCCGTCTGGTCCTGGGCTTTTGTTTGTTGGAAGATTTTTAATCACAGTTTCAATTTCAGTGCTTGTGATTGGTCTGTTCATATTTTCTATTTCTTCCTGATTCAGTCTTGGCAGGTTGTGCATTTCTAAGAATTTGTCCATTTCTTCCAGGTTGTCCATTTTATCATCATAGAGTTGCTTGTAGTAATCTCTCGTGATCCTCTGTATTTCTGCAGTGTCAGTTATTACTTCTCCTTTTTCATTTCTAATTCTATTGATTTGAGTCTTCTCCCTTTTTTTCCTTGATGGGTCTGGCTAATGGTTTATCAATTTTGTTTGTCTTCTCAAAGAACCAGCTTTTAGTTTTATTGATCTTTGCTATCATTTCCTTCGTTTCTTTTTCATTTATTTCTGATCTGATCTTTATGATTTCTTTCCTTCTGCTAACTTTGGGGTGTTTTTGTTCTTTCTCTAATTGCTTTAGGTGCAAGGTTAGGTTGTTTATTCAAGATGTTTTCAGTTTCTTAAGGTAGGATTGTATTGCTATAAACTTCCTTCTTAGAACTGTTTTTGCTGCATCCCATAGGCTTTGGGTCATCGTGTCTCCCTTGTCATTTGTTTCTAGGTATTTTTTGATTTCCTCTTTGATTTCTTCAGTGATCACTTTGTTATTAAGTAGTGTATTGTTTAGCTTCCATGTGTTTGTATTTTTTACAGATCTTTTCCTGTAATTGATATCTAGTCTCATAGCGTTGTGATCGGAAAAGATACTTGATACAATTTCAATTTTCTTAAATTTACCAAGGCTTGATTTGTGACCCAAGATATGATCTATCCTGGAGAATGTTCCATGAGCACTTGAGAAAAATGTGTATTCTGTTGTTTTTGGATGGAATGTCCTATAAATATCACGTAAGTCCATCTTGTTTAATGTATCATTTAAAGCTTGTGTTTCCTTATTTATTTTCATTTTGGATGATCTGTCCATTGGTGAAAGTGGGGTGTTAAAGTCCCGTACTATGAATGTGTTACTGTCGATTTCCCCTTTTATGGCTGTTAGTATTTGCCTTATGTATTGAGGTGCTCCTGTGTTGGGTGCGTAAATATTTACAATTGTTATATCTTCTTGGATTGATCCCTTGATCATTATGTAGTGTCCTTCTTTTGTCTCTTCTAATAATATTTATTTTAAAGTCTGTTTTGTCTGATATGAGAATTGCTACTCAAGCTTCATTTTGGTTTCCATTTGCATGGAATATCTTTTTCCATCCCCTCACTTTCAGTCTGTATGTGTCCCTAGGTCTGAAGTGGGTCTCTTGTAGACAGCATATATATGGGTCTTGTTTTTGTATCCATTCAGCCAGTCTGTGTCTTTTGGTGGGAGCATTTAATGCATTTACGTTTAAGGTAATTATCGATATGTATGTTCCTATTCCCATTTTCTTAATTGTTTTGGGTTTGTTATTGTAGGTCTTTTCCTTCTCTTGTGTTTCTTGCCTAGAGAAGTTCCTTCTTTTAACATTTGTTGTAAAGCTGGTTTGGTGGTGCTGAACTCTCTCAGCTTTTGCTTGTCTGTAAAGGTTTTAATTTCTCCGTCAAATCTGAATGAGATCCTTACTGGGTAGAGTAATCTTGGTTGTAGGTTTTTCTCCTTCATCACTTTAAATGTGTCCTGCCACTCGCTTCTGGCTTGCAGAGTTTCTGCTGAAAGATCAGCTGTTAACCTTATGGGGATTCCCTTGTGTGTTATTTGTTGTTTTTCCCTTGCTGCTTTTAGTATGTTTTCTTTGTATTTAATATTTGACAGTTTGATTAATATGTGTCTTCGTGTGTTTCTCCTTGGATTTATTCTGTATGGGACTCTCTGTGCTTCCTGGACTTGATTAACTATTCCCTTTCCCATATTAGGGAAGTTTTCAACTATAATGTCTTTAAATATTTTCTCAGTCCCTTTCTCTCTTCTTCTTCTGGAACCCCTATAATTCAAATGTTGGTGTGTTTAATGTTGTCCCAGAGGTCTCTGAGACTGTCCTCAGTTCTTTTCATTCTTTTTCTTTATTCTGCTCTGCAATAGTTATTTTCACTATTTTATCTTCCAGGTCACTTATCCGTTCTTCTGCCTCAGTTATTCTGCTATTGATCCCTTCTAGAGTATTTTAAATTTCATTTATTGTGTTGTTCTTCATTGCTTGTTTCATCTTTAGTTCTTCTAGGTCCTTATTAAATGTTTCTTGCATTTTCTCTATTCTATTTCCAAAATTTTGGATCATCTTTACTGTCATTATTCTGAATTCTTTTTCAGGTAGACTGCCTATTCCCTCTTCATTTGTTAGGTCTGATGGGTTTTTATCTTGCTCCTTCATCTGCTGTGTATTTTTCTGTCTTCTCATTTTGCTTGTCTTACTGTGTTTGGGGTCTCCTTTTTGCAGGCTGCAGGTTCGTAGTTCCCGTTGTTTTTGGTGTCTGTCCCCAGTGGCTAAAGTTGGTTCAGTGGGTTGTGTAGGCTTTCTGGTGGAGGGGACTAGTGCCTGTGTTCTGGTGGATGAGGCGGGATCTTTTCTTTCTGGTGGGCAGGTCCACGTCTGGTGGTGTGTTTTGGGGTGTCTGTGGACTTATTATGATTTCAGGCAGCCTCTCTGCTAATGGGTGGGGTTGTGTTCCTGTCTTGCTAGTTGTTTGGCATAGGGTGTCCAGCACTGTAGCTTCCTGGTCGTTGAGTGAAGCTGCGTGTTGGTGTTGAGATGGAGATCTCTGGGAGATTTTCGCCGTTTGATATTACTTGGAGCTGGGAGGTCTCTTGTGGACCAGCTCTCCCACCTCCTGGCTGGAGCACAAGAGCCTTTTCATCCACACAGCTCTATTACTATCTTTTTGAACCACAGTGCTTCACAGAACAAAGCTTGGGAGTTGACTTGATGCATAGTCAAGACTTCATTCAGTGTCAGGACATGAAGCAAATTCTTTGTTTCATCCTTGGATCTTAACAATTCAGTTCTTCCCTCACATAAGTCCACCCACTGGAGTGAAAGTTCTGAGCCCCACGTCGGGCTTCCCAACCTGCTAGTGTTGGAGGGTCTCCTGCAGAGGCGGGGGGTGGCTGTGGCTCACCGTGGGAACAGGGACACTGGCAGCAGAAGTTCTGGGAAGTACTCCTTGGCATGAGCCCTCCCATAGTCTGCCATTAGCCCCTGGAAGCTATTTTTATAGGCACTTGGAAAGATAATTCAACTTGCTTCATTAATGCAGTATGTTAAGTGTAGTTTAATAACTGCTGTCTTCGGACCCTAAGCAAGAGGAACATAGAGACCAAAAGTGGATATGAGGGGTGAAAGTTTCTTTATACGTGTGTGAGAAGTAAATAATGGTATTTGAACACAAGTTATAGGCTCTATAATTATATTTCTGACCTTCCCTGTCTGCTCACTGTTCCTCACACCCCATTCATTCCTTACCCCTCTGCCATCTGGTTTCTGCATGAAGTCTTCCACTCAGACTGCTCTTGGTGAGAGCTCAGCAGCAGCCCCTTTATTTTCAAACCCAGTAGCCTCAGCAGTTCATATTTTATGTGACTTCCTGGCTGCTTCTGAGAAAACCACTTCTTGTAGAAATTATTATTTTGGCATCTGTGCTCCATTTTATCTTGTTTTTCTGTTTCATTCTTCTTTGCTAATTATTTCACTGATGTGCCCCCATAAATATTGGTTTCTCCAGGATTCTGTTCTTGATCTTTTCATACCACTTCTGGACCAACCCATTAAGTCCAGTACTGCCTGTATCTGTCTGTTTCCAATTTTGTACCTTTAGGTCATATTTTTCTTCTGGCTTCCTGACTAGCTCTAAGTTGAGCATCCTGCCTCCTCTACTCGTTAACATTAGCCTGTCTAGAATGGAACTCATCATATCTTATCAAACTGGCTCTTCCTGTTTTTTCTCTGTTACTTGCTCAGAAACCTGGGGATCATCTTTGGTCCCTTCCTTTCCCTCATTCTCACATTAACTATTCCTTCATTTGAAAAACTTGTATTTTGATCCTCTGATAAGTTCCATACATTTTGCTGGGCATTTGTGAATTATTGATTCAAGCTCCCTCGTCTCATTTTCTGCCATGAACTCTCCATCTTGACTGCTAACCTCTTAACTTTAAGGGCTCAACGTCACTTACCTGGACTAGTAGAATAGGCTCTAACTGTGTCCCTGCTTCCAGTTCATCCTTTAGTCGTCCTATGCTGCCCTGCCGGAGTGATTTCTAAAAATGCAAATTTGGTTGTTACTACCCTGCTTAAAAATCTTTAGTGGCTTCTCATCACTCATAATGTAAATTCCACCCTCATATCCTGTCTAATCTTCGTTTTTCAGTGTTACTTAAGGGCTCCTTTCATATGCCATGATGTCTTAGGCGTCTGCACTTTTTTTTTTTTTTTTTGCAGTACGCGGGCCTCTCACTGTTGTGGCCTCTCCTGCTGTGGAGCACAGGCTCCGGACGCGCAGGCTCAGCGGCCATGGCTCACGGGCCCAGCCGCTCTGTGGCATGTGGGATCTTCCCGGACCGGGGCATGAACCCGTGTCCCCTGCATTGTCAGGCGGATTCTCAACCACTGCGCCACCAGGGAAGCCTGGCCTCTGCGCTTTTGAACAGTCTGTTTCCATCTCTGCAGTACTGAATCCTACCCCTGCCCCAGTGTGACAGACCTGCTGCTTATCTTTCAAAACCCAGCTCAAAAGGATTGCTTCATCTCTTACTTTTATTTCTGCCTCTTTTTTTTTTTTTTTAAATTTATTTATTTTATTTATTTATTTTTGGCTGCGTTGGGTCCTTGC
Organism: Phocoena sinus; assembly: GCF_008692025.1. Taxonomy (NCBI): domain Eukaryota; kingdom Metazoa; phylum Chordata; class Mammalia; order Artiodactyla; family Phocoenidae; genus Phocoena; species Phocoena sinus. Next base: position 163,045,346 of record NC_045763.1, on the reverse strand, counting down.
GGGCTTTCTCTAGTTGCAGTGAGCGGGGGCTACTCTTGGTTGCGGGTTTCTCGTTGCAGTGGCTTCTCTTGTTGCAGAGCATGGGCTCTAGGCACGTGGGCTTCAGTAGTTGTAGCACACTGGCTTAGTTGCTTCACGGTATGTGGGATCTTCCCGGACCAGGGCTCAAACCCATGTGCCCTACATTGGCAGGTGGATTCCCAACCACTGCGCCACCAGGGAAGTCCCCATTTCTGCCTCTTTTTGTGCTGTGTCACAATTGTCTTATCACATTGGACTTTTAATAGATTGTGAGCTTCAAAATAAAGATAGATCAGTAATATTCTTACCAGTATTTGTAGTGACTAGCATGGTGTCCTGACCCAGAGGGTACTTAATAAACACTTTTTTTTAATGGATTAATTCTTTAAAAAATTTAATAGTGACTTTAAAAATGACTTTTTGGTCATATATTTTACTATATTTGTGTTCAGGATTCCATTGTCAGGTTGTGTGAAGTCAGATCTTTTAATGATTACCATGTCTTCCAAGAACCAATTGAGTTTGGTGAAGTAACTGTGAAAATGTGAAAAAGGAAGAATAAATTGAGCTCTATTGTGCTAAACCTAGATTCAAGAGATCTGAATCCTAGCTTAGCCATCTACCAGCATTTCATCCTGGGGAAAGTTCAGGCCAAAAGTTTTGGCTTTGGGGGCCATAATTTTCTTGTCTATGAAGTGCCACAGTGATAGTCTGCTTACCCAGTTGGGTTGTTGTGGAGTGTAAATGAAGTATGTGGAGGAAGTGCCTAGCACTAGTGCCTGCACTTAGTAGATTCAGTAAATGTACACTTGAATCTCGAGCATTCACATTGAGAAAAATTTTACTTATGATTGTCGCAGAGTGAATAGATATATCTACTGAAGAGAAATTGGTATATCCTGCTTTAAAAATAGAGGAAAATGCAGAATTGAATTCAATACAAGGGGCTTTATCTCCAGATGATGACTTTTTGCCTCTGGTACTGATTAAATATTGTTAAAGGATTCATGGTAAGCAGTATTGGAAAGAATTTATTTAAAATTGATGATTCCTGTGACAAGATCTAAATATGAAAAATACTTTTTGTTCCCTTTCTTAAAACTGCTGAGAACTAGTCCATGTCTAGAAGGGACCAAAGATACAATCAAACCCATCCTCCTAAACAGTAAATATATGAATCAACTCCAACATAAAAATTTGTTTTCTAATGACTCTTAAAGAAAAGTTTGTATACTTCAGTAATTCATTTTAATGGCTAATAATTCCTTCACAAAACTGATCTTAGACTTCATTATTATTGTTTTGGAGCTTTGACTTTTTTATAGTCCCATTTATGCATCATTTTTTTCCAGTGCCATGACTGATTTATAATATTGTCTTCTGTGGACCTAAAATCTTTCTGTGTATTTTAATGAGAAGGTGTTTGTTCTTCTCACTAAACTGTAGTGAGAAGGTATTTTTTCTTCTACAGAACATATACTAAAATTGAAATGGTGGAGATGATTATGGCCGCTTTACAAAATTGTTAGACAAATTTGTACAATGCGTGGATAAAATTTTTTTAAGTAAGTGATTTAAAGGCTGTATGAATTCAGATCAGTTGGGCATGATGGGGTTGAACTCCAAAGTACTTAAGTTGATGAATATTACTGTAGGATCATGAAGTTCCCATTGTTTAGAACTCACGTGAATCTAAGATGGGCTAAAGAATAATGGATCAGTGTTACAAGATGAAAAAAAGACTGCCAGCTTAAATTTGATAATTTTGAAGATTCTAGAACAAATGGTTTTATGGCCAACGATAAACAGATCTTAAGTATCTAATGAAGAATTGAATTTATAGCAAGGAAGAATTTGGTTTGGTTTAAAAATTATAAGTAATGTCAGAAAATCAAGGTTGAATAGATTTATCTTGTTTGATTTAGTTAGCAACCAGCAGTAAGCAAGGGATTCCAGATTTTTTAAAATTATCATTAACCCTCCCCCCTCCCATTTCACAAAGAAAGAAAGGGATCCTAAGATTTATATGCTTTTCCCACTGTAACTCAATCATTTATGACCAGATCCCAGGGAGAAAATATCTAATTCCAATCTTGAAGTCTTCTCATCAGACCATGGCAGAATTTGAATACATTATTCAACTGGTCATTTTTGAGAAGCTTCTAATAGAGTTCAGTTTGTTTTTTAACCACAGCAGTGGCATTTGAGATATTATAAAATACTAAACTTAAGGAATGTCATTGTTGGGGACTTGGAAACTTGAATGTAATTTCTTTAGTATGACCTCCAGAGGAAGTAGAGCAAAACAGTGGTAGGAAAAGACTCAAAATTTTATCCAAGCATACGTTTGCTACGTCATTGATAATCTAGTTTTACATAGTTAATGTGTGCTTTTAAAATTTCTGACAGTGTTTGGTGTATAGAACAGACCAAGCTCAAGATGTAAAGAAGATTGAGAAATTCCACAGTCAACTAATGCGACTTATGGTGGCCAAGGAATCCCGCAGTGTTGCCATGGAAACAGACTGAATGGTTTGAAATGAAGACTGTCATGTTCCTAGGAAGTAAATATCTTTTGAATTTGAGAAAGTGTTGGGACAGAAAATACTTCATGTAACTAAGTGGGCTATTCAGAAGCCAAGAGATCATTTTTTGTACTTTGTTTTTTAATGTTTACTTTAGAGAGCTAGGACTGTAAATGCTTTCAGTTAGAAAACTTTTATTTATTTTTGGAAATGGAACAAGGAATGGCTCTATCTTGGAAACTTTTTGCAGATTGTTTGATGTTAGGCAAAATAAATAATTACTCTCTGGTAAGTTTGTATCAGTAATTTGAAAATGAGATATCGAGAAAAGCCAATTCTTCCTTAAATTTAGTTAATATGTCTTTAAAAGAAAAATTAAATGGAACCATTTTGCTGGATTGATATATTTCTTTTGGAGCATAAATTTTGTGCTGTTGATGACCAGCAAATATAAAATACGGTAACTGGAATTAACTGTGCACAGCAGTATAGCTGATTATATATGGTAGTGTAGTCTAATTATATCTAAAGATAACTATGAAAACAAGTATGCTTTACCTTAAACTTTACAAATTTAAACTATATTTTTAAATATAAGGGATTCATAGTATCATTAACTTGTTGAGCAAAGACTAACTTTGAATCTAATTTTCATGCCCAGAAACATCTGCTGTTACTTTAAATGCATGAACAGAATGCTCACTAGTGGATCGAAACCACCATATTACAGGAATATTTGCCACATATTTGCCATCTATATTTTCTCAGAAGGGCTAAGGATTATTTGAACTCTTAAATTTTTGCATACCTCTCTGACACCCCAAGCCATTTCTCTCATTACTTAACCAAGGTGTTAAGCATGACTCTCACAACTGTTCTCCATTAAATCAGAAGTATGATATTATTTGATATTTATCTTACATTTGTAACCTGAGTTTTACCACCTGAATATAATGTTCACATGTTGGTTCTTACATTAAAATATTTTTTGTTAGGAATTTGTTGTGTTGACCAGCATTTTAACATGGAAAGTTCCATTAGCCATATGAATTTTGGCGTGTTTCAGAGAGATCAGTAAATAAAATATTACATGAAGATATATTGTTTCTCTTTAAGTTTTTAACTTCTCAAGAATTACTTATTTCTTGACTGGGATATTCTATATTTATTTAGACTAAAGTGAGCCTAATGATACTATATATACATTTTTATTTATTTTGTTTCTTGGTACTTTTATTATATGACTTTCTCTGAGCTGTATGCTATGGCATTTTGTTTTCTTGATTAAGAAAAGTAACATTAGGGCTTCCCTGGTGGCGCAGTGGTTGAGAGTCCGCCTACCGATGCAGGGGACGTGAGTTCGTGCCCCGGTCCGGGAAGATCTCACATGCCGTGGAGCGGCTAGGCCCGTGAGCCATGGCCGCTGAGCCTGCGTGTCCGGAGCCTGTGCTCCACAACCGGAGAGGCCACAACAGTGAGAGGCCTGCGTACCGCAAAAAAAGAAAAGAAAAGAAAAGAAAAGTAACATCAAATAGTATAGGGTTTTTTGGGTTTTGGTATTTTCCCCCCATAGTAGGATAACCAGAGGGTTTTTTGGCCTTTTTCTTTTTCATTTACATCTTTCACTTTTTAACACTATTTTATGAAGATAACCGGGAATGGGGGGGGACTTCTGTTTGAGTTCTTTGAGTCCCTGTAGCTTGCAGCCGTGATTAAGAGCAGGGGTTCCAAGGCAGACTGCCTGCATTGCAATCTTGGCTCCACTGTTCCCCAATTCTGTGGCTTTTGAGACAGTACTTCTCTAAGCCTCCATTTTCTTCTCTGGAAATTGGGCTGACAGTAGTATTCATAGGGCTTTGAGGATTAAATGGCATAATCCCCTTTAAGCCCTTAGCACAGTACCTGGAACACAGTAAAGCTCAATAAACGGTAGCTATTATTACTATTATTGTTATGATTGTTATTTTTCGGGGGACTGGGTATAAGTAGCTAGCTCTTAAGTTTTCTCATAATTGTAATTGAATAGTTACTTATAAGTAACGTTTGCCTTTTCTACCGAGCTATGTCTATTATCAAATGCCATTTTTGGCAGGTGAGGTAAAACAAGATTGTCCCCATGGGGAGTGTTCTTATGTGGTGGGGGAAACTGAAATCCTTAAATCTAAAACATGTTTATTTGTATCTACACAAAATAAAATTATTAAGAGAACTAACTGGTGGTGAAAGTATTGAATCTCTTAAAGACCATATAAATAATAAAACACCAAATTATGTATTCTGAAAATCGCAATGCTGTATACTCTGATTTTTTTTCTTTTATTAGGAAGTATTTCTGGATACTATAATCACACTTTCATGGACTTTTTTTGGTGGGGGGGGGGGCTGCATGTCTGGCTTGCGAGATCTTAGTGCCCCAACGAGGGATCGAGCCCTGGGCCCCAGCAGTGAGAGCCCCAAGTCCTAACCACTGGACCGCCACGGATTTCCCCATGAACTAATTTTTAGCAAACTGTTTTGTGATGTATTTGATCAAATGCTGCTTATTCTAAGGTAATCCAAATGAAGTCATCATAGTAATTAAGATTCTAGGTACAGCTAGCGGTTTTGTTCTTCTCTTGGAAAGACCCACTCTCCTTGGAGCACAGAGCCCATTAAGCATTGTTGGCTACATATGTTCTCTGTTGAAAGGGCTGGCTTCTCCTTTCTCCCTAGCCTGCCAACTTTGTGTCTTAAAAATATAAAATCTCTTAGTCACAGCTCTAAGTCAGTGATTAGAGGCAGTGTTGGCAGCATTTTATAGTTGATATCTTCTGTTAGCCTTAGAAAAATCTGACACAACACTATGATGGTAATCGTCTTAAAAGTACAGTTGACCCTTGAACAACATGGGTTTGAACTGCACAGATCCACTTATATGCCAGTTTTTTCCAAAAATGCATAATACAGTAATACACAATCTGCAGTTGGTTGGAATTACAGTTATGGAGGGCCGGCTATAAAGTTAAACGTGGATTTTCTACTGCATAGAGCGTCAGCACTCCTAACCCCTGCGTTGTTCAAGGGTCAGCTGAATGCTAAAACTAATTCAAAATGAGTGAAATGTGAAATTAATTGCCCAAGGACAGTAAGAGGTACTCCTTTCTGCCTACTAAAAATGAAACAAAACCAAATCCCTAGTTAATATTTATTGTTCCCCTTTTAGTAAAAAATACCTTGTTGTGGTAATGGCAATATCGTAGTATTTAGTAGTATTTCTGTTTTTTTTCTGTGTTTTTTTTTTGCGGTACGCGGGCCTCTCACTGCTGTGGCCTCTCCCGTTGCGGAGCACAGGCTCCCGACGCGCAGGTTCAGCGGCCATGGCTCACGGGCCCAGCCGCTCCGTGGCATGTGGGATCTTCCTGCACCGGGGCATGAACCCGTGTCCCCTGCATCGGCAGGCGGACTCTCAACCACTGCGCCACCAGGGAAGCCCAGTATTATTTCTTTTTAAAACAGAAAATATTCCTCTAGTTCCACAGTTAAAATTTATGATAGCATGAGAAGAAAGTAAAAATATTTCATTGTTCTTTCTTACATTAAAGTAGTGATTGGGCTGGTTCCAGATAAAGATGAAGAAGCACACTCCACCATGGCTCTTCCACTGAGTACAGCTATGAATGCACAGAGCAGCTGTTTGAGGACTCTGAAAAGAAAATAGCAGGTGGGTTGGGCAAGAAGACTAGAATTGGAAGTACCACTGAACCAGTGATGAATGAGTCTTATCATTTTCCTCCCTCTGGTATCCCCCAGCCTGAATTCAACACATTGGAAACCTAGAAGTGAGTACTGGGGAGCAGACCAGGAGTACCAGAAGCCTTTGGGTCTGACCCAAGAAGTAAAAGGGTAACTTCTAATATTTGGAGAGAGTGCAGAAATCCTTTTTCTTTTTCTTCCCCCCCACCCTTTCTGTGTTCTTTTACAGCCCACCCCCAAGCAATCCCATGGTGGTGACAGTGTCAACTACTGGCAATGGGAGCCTGCAGGAGCCAAAACTCAGGGAGATAGCCCTACCTTTCCAGTACAGCTGTGTTTCCAAGAGGGTGGAACCAACCTTCATTTTTTTCTCTTTGTTCTCTATCTGCTTGGCCCTGGATGCAAAAGATGGTGGCAGAAGTACACAGGGTAACTAAAGCCAGATTTCTTTTGGCCTGAGAACCAATAGAAGGAATTAGAAAGTACCAGGGAGATCATAGAAAGGAAGGAACTCAAAAAAGTGACCTTATAAAGCTGTTTGTGTAGTTCTGAGTCTGCCCCCAATCTGCTAATGTGTATGGATCTGATTCTTTTCAGCATGTTAAAGACTTAGAAACTGAATAGGTAGACCACCACCCAAATCCCAGACCAGCAGTTGGGAGGCATTCACATGCAGTAGGTCCAAAAAGCACTGCAAAAATTTTGAAAGCTGCACCTGTCTTCTGTAGGCTATGATTCCAATGTCAGTTCACCTTTCAAAAACTGACTGGTGTTGAACACCTGAAAGTAACCAAAAGAAACAAAAAAAGCCTTTGCCTGCAACCTTACCAGGTTGACTACCTCCTGAAACAGACAAAAACTGTATTCTCCATAGGATTTAAACAAGGCCCAGAGTTGGTAACAATATTCAAAATGTCAAGGATACGATCAAAAATTTTCTGGCATAGAAAACTCTGCAAATTTGGTGAAAAACTTAAAACCTATAGATTTAAGAAGGCCAAAGAAATCCATATCATAATGGAAATCCAATCACAAACATAATGAAACTGGACAATGATCTGGAAAGCAGCCAGTGAAAAGCATTATCTATAGGGAAACAATTATTTGAATGACTGGATTTCTCATCAGAAATCATGGAGGCCAGCAGGAAGTGGCACAATATTTCTAAATTGCTGAAAGGAAAGAATTGTCAACCAGAATTCTATATCCACAGAAAATATCCTTCAGGAACAAAAGTGATCTAAAGCCATTCTTGGATGAAGGAAAAGGAAGAGAATCCATTGCCAGCAGACTTGGTGTAAAAAAGAATTACTAAAGGAAGTTCTTCAGTTAGAAGGGAAATGATACCATAAGGGAAACCGAAACATTTCAGGAATGAAGGAAGAGCAATAGAAATGGTAATTATCTAGGTTAAAAGAATATTCTGTTGAGTTCTTAAAATATGTTTGATAGTAGAAATAAAATATAGCATATATGGTGTTCTCACTGTGTGTAGATGTAATACATAAGATATCAGTAGCATAAAGGAGGAGGATAAAGAGACCCATATGATAGTAAACTTTCTACATTCCACTCAAAGTGAAAAAATATTTAAGTAGACTGAAAAGTATGGATATCCTCATCCCTCAAGCAATCACTAAAAGAACTATGCAAAGAAATATAATAACACGGTAGATAAAATGAAATACTAAAAAACATTTTTAAAAAGTGGGGGGCAAGAAAAGGGCACCAGGAGCAAAATACAGGAAACAAACACAAACCAAATAACAAAGTGGTAGGCCTAAATGCAGCATATCAACACTTACATCAAATGCAAATAGTTAAAGCACGCAGAGATTGTCAGAATCAAAGCACAAAACACTAGAACCAGTTGTACTCTCTGCAAGAAGCTTACTTCAAATATAATGGTATTTGAAGGTAACAAGTAGGTTACAAGTAAGAGGATGGAAAAAACATGCAATGCAAACACTAATCAAAAGAAAGCTACCTGGACTGTGTTAATATTAAAAAGTAGACTTCAAAAAAAAAAAAAAAAAAGTAGACTTCAAAGGGGAAAGGTGCGGGGGGGGGGGGGGTCGGGATAAATTGAGAGTTTGGGATTGACATAAACACACTACTATATTAAAACAGATAACCACCAAGGACCTACCATATAGCACAGGGAACTCTGCTCAGTGTTCTGTAACAACTGAAATGGGAAACGAATTTGAAAAAGAATAGATACATGTATGTGTATAACTGAATCACTTTGTTGTACACCTGAAATTAACACAACATTAATCAACTATACTCCAATATAAAATAAAATTTTTTTAAAATTAGATTTCAGAGCAAAGAATATTTCCAAGCATAAAGAGGGACAATATATTGATAAAACGGTCAATTCACCAAGACATAATAATCCTAAATGTGATTACACGTAAACAGCTTCAAAATGCATGAAGCAAAACCTGAACTGAACTGAAAGAAGAAACAAAAATCCACAATTATATTTGAAACCTACAATGCAACTCTGACATCATATATCCAGAGTTAGCACAGACTTCACTGGTTAAAAGCAAAGTCCTCCATGAGACCCCCTCACTTCAAACACAAGCTGCAAGCTCTGGGGTTCCCAGGCCACCTGCACTTCTGACCAACTGGCTACAAATTCCGGGGTACCCTCTATCCCCTCCGGTTTCATAATTTGCTAGAGTGACTCACAGAATTCAACAAAGCACTATACTTAGCAGTTTTATTATAAAAGGTATGTCAGGACCAGTCAAATGAAGAGACATAGGGTAAGAACTGAGAGGGTACCAAATGCAAAGTTTCCATGTTCTTTGGGCAAATTACTCTCCCAGCACATACATATATGATTACCAATCAGGGAAGCTCACCTGAGCTTTGGCTGTCCATTATGTTTCATCATGTAGGAATGACTGAATCATTGGCCACGTACTAGAACTCAATCTCCAACCTCACTGCATCTCCCCAAAGGATGGGCCAGACATCTGGCCTAAGATCACCAACCCTCTAATCATATGACTGGCCCTTCTGGCATGGCCAGGCCCCATCGCAAGTTATCTCATTAGTATAAACTCAAGACATGGTTCTAGGGCCCACCATGAATAACAAAGACTCTTCTATCACTCAGGAAATTCCTAAGATTTAGAGGTTAATTCCCAGGAACCAGGGACAAAGACTAAATAAATTATTATACAACAATTTACTCAGTAATAAAACTTGTAAATAGAAAATTAGCAAGGATGTAGAAAAACACCACCACCATCAACCAGCTGGATCTAATTGACACATAGAACACTCAGTTCAACAGCAGAATACTTCTAGTTCATGTGAGACATTCATTAATGTCATACTGGAAACTAGCCAGTGCAACAAGGCAAGAAAAATAAAGGCATCCAAATTGGAAAGGAAGAAGTAACTATCCATATTTATAGATAACATGACGGGACACATAGAGAATTCTATGGAATCTACAAAAAGGCTACTGAAACTAGTAAGTGAGTTTATCAAGGTTGCAGGTTACAAGATCAACATATATAATTTTATTTCTGTATAGTGTATGCAACAAACAAGTATGGAAATTTAAAAGACAAATACATTTTTAATATCACAAAGCTCAATATCAAAAAAATAATCAAAAAATGAGCAGAAGATCCAAAGAGACATTTCTCCAGAGAAGACATACAGATGGCCAACAGGCTCATGAAAAGATGCCCAATATTGCTAATTATTAGAGAAATATGAATTGAAACTACTATGAGGTATCACCTCACACCAGTCAGAATGGCCATCATCAAAAAGTCTACAAATAATAAATGCTGGAGACAGTGTGGAGAAAAGAGAACCCTCCTACACCGTTGGTAGTAATGTAAATTGGTACAGCCACTACGGAGAACAGTATAGAGGTTCCTTAAAAAACTAAAAACAGAGCTACCATATGATCCTGCAATCCCACTCGTAGGCATATATACAGAGAAAACCGTAATTTGAAAAGATACATGCACCCTGATGTTCATAGCAGCACTATTTACAATAGCCAGGACATGAATGGATAGAGAAGATGTGGTATATATATATATATGTAAAATTAGCCATAAAAAAGAATGAAATAGTGCCATTTGCAGCAACATGGATGGACCTAGAGATTATGATACTAAGTAAAGTCAGAGACAAATATATGATATCACTTATATGTGGAATCTAAAAAAAAAAAATGATACAAATGAACTTATTTACAAAACAGAAACAGACTAACAGACAGAAAATAGACATGGTTACCAAAAGGGAAAGGTAGGGGGAAGGGATAAACTGGAATTTGGGAATAACATATACACACTACTATATATAAAATAAATAATAAGAACCTACTTAAAAAAAAATTTAAATCATCACAATATATGCACTGGAAACTACAAAAGATTGCTGAGAGAAATTAAGAAGAGTTAAAAAATGAGTAATATATCTTATTCATGGGTCAGAAGAATTGGTATTATTAAGATCTCATTTTTCCCTAAGTTGATTTATAGATTCAATGCAATGTCAATTAAAATACCAGCAGGCTTTTTTTTTTTGTAGAAATTGGTATGCTGATTCTAAAGATTTATATGGAAAGCAAAGGACCTAAGATAGCTAAAACAATTCTGCAAAAGAAGAATTAAAGTGAAAAGCTAGGTACTTCCCTGGTGGTGCAGTGGTTAGGAATCTGCCTGCCAATGCAGGGGACACGGGTTTGAGCCCCAGTCTGGGAAGATCCCACATGCTGCAGAGCAACTAAGCCTTTGCGCCACAACTACTGAACCTACTGAACCATAAAACTTCCAGGAGAAAATCTTTTGGGTCCTTGGCTAGGCAGATACAATTTATAAAAGAATTTATGAAACTTTATAAAGTTTTATAAATTTATAAAACTTTATATATAAATTTTATATATAAATATATAAATATAAATTTTATATAAAATTTATAAAACTAAAGAATTTATAAAAGATTCTTTTATAAATTTATAAAATTTATAAAAGATTCTTTATAAAAGAATTATAAAAGAATTTATAAAACTTTATAAAATCTTTATAAAACTTCAAAATTGAAATCTTATGTTCTTCCAAAGACTTAAGAGAATGAGAAGACAAGCCACATATCAGAAAAACATTATTTGCAAGCATATATCTGATAAGTGACTTGTATCCATAATATATAAAGAACTATCAAAACTCAGTAAAACTGGGCTTCCCTGGTGGCACAGTGGTTAAGAATCTGCCTGCCAATACAGGGCACATGGGTTCGAGCCCTGGTCCAGGAAGATCCCACATGCTGCAGAGCAGCTAAGCCCATGCACCACAACCACTGAACCTGCACTCTAGAGCCCGCGAGCCACAACTACTGAGCCTGTGAGCCACAACTACTGAGCCCACATACCACAACTACTGAAGCCCGTGTGCCTAGAGCCCCTGCTCCGGAACAAGAGAAGCCACCGCAATGAGAAGCCCGCGCACCACAACGAAGAGTAGCCCCTGTTCACCACAACTAGAGAAAGCCTGCGCGCAGCAACAAAGACCTAACACAGCCAAAAATAAATAAAATTTTAAAAACCAAAACAAACAAAAAAACGAGTAAAACTGTCAAAACTCCCCTTGCCCCGCAACAAAAGTACACAAAAGATTTGAACACTTAACTGAAAAAGGTGGAAAGATGGCAAATAAGCACAAGATGTTCAACATCTTCAGTTTTTAAGGAAATGAAAATTAAAATCACAAAATACCACTACAGATCTATTACGATGGCTAAAATTAAAAAGACTGACCATACCAAGTGCTGACAAAGATGTGGGACAACCAAATCTCATACTGCTGGTAGGAATGTAAACTGTTACAACCATTTGGAAGACAGGCAGTTTCTTTAAAAGTTATACATACGTCTAATCATCCATTCAAAGACTTGTACCTGAATGTTCATAGCAGCTTTATTTATTAATAGCCGAAACACTATCAATAGACACAACTGAAAAGTCCATCAACAGGTTTTTGGATAGACAAATTGTGACACATCCATACATAGCAATACTATTCAGCAATGAAAAGGAATGAACTGTTTATACACACAACAAGGTAGATGAATCTCAAAATAATTATGCTGAGTCAAAGAAGCCAGACATGAAAGAGTACATACTAAATGACTTAACTTACATGAAATTCTAAAAAGTGCAAACTAGTATATAGTGACTGCAGATCAGTGGTTTCCTTGGGGAAGAGGGGAGATGTGGATGGAAGGGATTATAATGAGACATGAGGAACCTTTGGAGGTGATGGATATATTCACTATGTTAATTATAGTGACAGTTTCATGGGTGTACACATATACAAAAATTTGTGAAATTGTATATTCTGAATATTTGCAGTTTATTGTATACCAGTTATACCTCAATATGGTGTTTTGAAGAAAAGGAGAGAACCTCCTGAAAAAAACTGCAGTTAGCTGGCAGCCTCCAATTGCCACATCTGTGAGATTTGCTGCAGGTTCACACTGATATGTCACTCTTCCTGGGCTGTTCCCAGCCAGTAACTGACCATGGCAGGGATACTAGCACTGGGCCAGTCCTGCCCCGTATAGCCTGGCCAAGACCGAGAGCTGCACTGCAGGCTGAGGCTCTTCCTACCCAATCTTCCTTCCTCCCTGCTCTCCCTTCACAGGTGTCAGAACTGCACTGTGGTCTGAGGCTCTTTCCCTCTCCTGCTTCCACTTCTGTTCACAGGCATTTCTGCCAATAGACCTTTACACTTATTACATCTTGGTATATGCTTTCCAGAGGACTTGAGTTGATAACGGTATCTTCAAACGTGTTTTTGCTAATGTTCTGTTGGGTTGTTACTTCTTTAAGTGTTCTTGGAATGTTGGACAGGTTCTTTAACCTCTGTGCCTCAGTTTTCTCGGATGGCAGATAATAAGAACCTCATAGAGTTATTATGAAGGTTAAGTGAATTAGCATTTGTAAAGCACTGGGACCTGGGGCCTGGGACATAGTAATTTCTATGTGTTTATTAAATTAAAAAAACAGGAATTCTCTATGTTTTCAGAATGTCTTTTGTTAAATATGTCCCAAGCATTTTGCCCATTCTGTCATTCATATTTTATCTTTGTGTATGGATACTGTTTCGATCCCTTGGAAACTAATTTGTTTGTTATTGCTGCCATAACAGATTATCATAAATTTAGTGGCTTAAAAAACCCACACATTTATTCTCTTACAGGAACAGAAGTCTGAAGTGACTGAAAAAGGGCTAAAAGCAATCAGGATTCATTCCATCTGAGGGCTCCAGTGGAGAACCATTTTTTGCCTTTCCCAGCCTCCCAAGGCTGTTCTCATGGAGCTCATGGCTCCATGCTGCATCTCCTTTCCTACGTGTACTCTGTCACCACATCTCCTTCTTCCTTTGACCTTCTTGACTCCCTTTTATAAGGACCCTGGTGATTACATTTAGTTCCCACCCAGATAACCCAGGATAATCTTCACATTTTAATGACATCTTCAGAGTCCCTTTTGCCATCTAAGGTAACTGTCACAGATTCTGGGGGTTAGCTCAGGGATGTCTTTGGGGGAACCACTGTTCAGCCTACCACAGATACCTTTTGCCATGCAAAAGTTTCAGATTTTGATATAGTCACTTACTCTCTTAGTCCGTTCCTTTATGGTTTCAGTCTGACACCACTTTTCTTGGCATTCATGTACATGCAACCCAGAAATGCAGGGAATTCTAAGCCTGTGAGGTTCACCCTTGACCAGTGAGGGATGGCACTAATACTCCTACTTTTTGCTCCCTGTGTGGACAGTTCTGAGAATCATTTTATAAATCTTCTCAGAAGGTCCGATAGAATCAAGCACCAGTTACCCAGGGCAGTGGTGTAGTTGAAAACATCCTCGTATTGTCTTTTCCTCCTTTACATTTTCACCTCCCAGCCCTCACTCCTATCCCTGGAATGACTTCCCAAATAAGCTACTATAAGTAAGCCTTTGTCTCAGGCTCTGCTTTCAGGGGAACCTAGATTAAATGAACAGAAAAGACTCCTGGAAATTAAAAACATGACAGCTGAAGTGAAAAAGTAGAAGTGGGAAAAGAAAAAATTGCAGAAATACCTCAGAAAATGGAGCCAAAAAGAAAAAAGAGGCAGAAAAAAAGGCAAGAGTAGATAGGAAAAACAGTTCAAGATTTGGATATAGGAATTTCCTAAAAAAGAACCTGGAGTGGAAGAAATCATCAACAAGATTATTTAAGAAATTTTTGCAAAATTAAAGGACATGAATTTCCAGGCTGAAAGGGCCTGCCTAGTGCCTTGCATGAGGGTGAAAGTAGACCAAATATCAGGACCTGTGATCTCAGAATTTCAGTATAATGGTGATAAAGAACAGCTCCTATAAGCTTCCAGAGGAAAAAGGGGGAGAGGTCTTTTTTTTAAAATTAATTAATTTATGTATTTTTTACTGCTACTCTTTGTTGCTGTGTGTGGGCTTCTCAGTGCGGTGGCTTCTGTTGTGGAACAGAGGCTCTAGGTGCACGGGCTTCAGTAGTTGTGGCTCGTGGCCTCTAGGGTGCAGGCTCAGTAGTTGTGGCGCACGGGCTTAGTTGCTCCGAGGCATGTGGGATCTTCCCGGACCAGGGATCGAACCCGTGTCCCCTGCATCGGCAGGTGGATTCTTAACCACTGCACCACCAGGGAAGTCCCGGGGGTGGGGGGGTGGTTCTTTAAAAGGATCAGAACTTTTAAAAGGATCAGATGCCTTTAAAAGGCATCAGAGTGGCTTTGGACTTCTCAAGGGCAATACTAGAAACTAGAATATGGTGGAGCAATGCCTTCAACATTCTGAAGGAAAACTGTTTCCATCCTGTTTAACTGTATTCATCTAAACAGTTAAAGGGAAATATTGAATAAAGACATTTCCCAGACACATTTAGATTAGGTTTTACTGAGGTGGCCCTCCAATCTCAGTATCTTGAAAAAAGTTTATTTTTTGCTCAAATTACAGACAGTTGTGGCTCCTCAGCAAATCGCCGGGGGCAATAATCTACTCTACAGTGTCTCAGAAATTTACCTCCCACATACCCTTTTTCAGGAAGTCATTCAAGGAGGTGTTCCTCTAAAATGGAATGAATCAAGAAAGACGAAGACATGGGATATAGGAAGTGGATACCTAACATAGGAGACAGCAGGAAGGAATCCCCAGGATGGTGGTGAAGGGGGAACTCGGATGACAGCTGTGCGGCAGGGATGGAGCCACCAGACCAGATCAGAGGTAGGTCAGAGGGCTCCTGAGGCACTTCTTGAAGAAAAGGACAAAAATCTGATGTGAGTGAATGTACTATGAAGGGATGTATTTAACTGATAGAGAGGTGGGTGGTGAAGTAGTGATCGGTACACAGAAAACCAAGCAAATTTAAAAAATATTAATTCTAGGGAAAACATCGTGTTACACAGGAAAAGAAAATCATAGTGATAGTAGCTTGGCCCTGAGTTGCCTTCAAATAATGAAAACACTGAATATTAAAATATAACTAAAATTGGGGGGAAGGAATACTGGGCGGATGGAAGTTCCCTAGGGAAGTCAGTTGAAGAGCTAATTTCCTTATCTGTTGAAGTCTTCAACAGGTAGTGCCTAAGATGAAGTTAAAAAAGACACTTAAGTATACAAACATAAAAAGAATCAGTTAAAAGGGTTAAACCTGGTTTTTGCTCTTCAAGGAGAACAGGGGATGGAGGTGGGGGAAAAGGGCTGAAACTGCTGTTGTCTTAAAACCATGTAGAGCCAACTGAGGCTTCAAATGATTGACTCTGATTAAAATACTGAGTTTAAATAACAATCTCCCCATCCTGGGCAGAACAAGAACGAAATGATTCTCATACTCAGATAGGGCAACGTCATAATGCAGTGTCCAGTGCAGGCCCATAGAGGGCTCAAGAGGGCCTTGACTTCCTTTGAACTTTGTGTATAAACTGTGTTTACAGCTGGCTTCTTTACTAAATTCTTCTGTTGACTTTTGATCTTCATGAGACAATATTGTTGACCTTGAAGTCCTGGGAATATAGTATAGTCAGTGATCTCAAGAAACGTGGGAGAAAGTGGTCAGTGTGAAGTAATTGAAAAGAAATTTCAGGATTGTTGAGTAAGAATGTATCCTTCCGCCTTTCTGTGGACATAGGAAAAGTGCTTTTAAAAATCCAACATTTTGCATCTTTCCTCTTCGTTTGCATCTTTTTGTAAAACTATGAAATCTATTTAAAACCTAAAATTTGGGCTTCCCTGGTGGCGCAGTGGTTGAGAGTCCGCCTGCCGATGCAGGGGACGCGGGTTCGTGCCCCAGTCCGGGAAGATCCCACATGCTGCGGAGCGGCTGGGCTCGTGAGCCACGGCCGCTGAGCCTGCGCGTCCGGAGCCTGTGCCCCGCAACGGGAGAGGCCACGACAGTGAGAGGCCCGTGTACCGCAAAAAAAAAACCCTAAAATTATTTTCTATTTGTGGTGACTCAGGACATATTACTTTATTTTGTCGTTCTTGATAATCTCCCAAAAGATATCTTTGTAAATTATCTTGTCTATTGTACATGGGCAAGTTTCTAGAAACTGGGGGTTCCACTTGTGTTTCTTTATTGGTTGTTTTGTTGTGTTGATGGAAAAAATCAACAAACCAATCTACAATAGGAGTAGAAAAGAGTTTTATTTGAGCCAAACTGAAGATTACAGCCCAGGAGACACAGATTCAAGTAGCGCTTGAATTGTGTTCTGCCAGACTACAAAATGGAGGAGGCTTATAAAGTCAAAGACTGCAAAATTACAGGAGCTGTTTGTCAAGAATTATAATTGGAGCTGGCAAGAAGTAAGGTTGCCTGCCAAGGAAGGATTGGTTGTAATCCCAAATGGTTGCATAGTTACAAGGGGAGACCTTGAGACCGTGAGGTTGCAGCTGGCAGCTATCAGATATTGTTTTGAGAACGGATGGTTGTGTCCTTGAGTCTGATACAGTTCAGAAAATTTAATTCTTAGTAATCCAGGAACGTGTCTGAAACAGTGTCCAAAATGGCCACTCAGCTCCATTTTGAAGGCTTGAACCACGGTTACTCCATTTTGATTTTTTTAAATGCATTCTTTGTGTTAATGGTTAAAGCAGATGTACAATGCATGTTTAATAGGCCACAAACAAGCTGTTCTTAGCCTAAAGTTCAAGTTAAATCATGTATAAGCCAGAATAAGTTCTTATACCTCACTATGTGAAAATCTCTTCTATTAGTTGGGGTAGCACCGTATGCTAACAGATGACTGTTAAATACGCTTGATTATAAAAATGATGAGGAATACAGATATGAAATAATTCTGTGTAATTGATTTTCTTACAAAATGCTCTCTCTTTAGGGCATTTTGTAAAATAGCCATTTGGTATCCTCACCTCCAGTCTAAAGTCCCAGGGGATCTGTAATCTGTTCATTTTGAGGTAGATAACACTTTTGTGATGAGTAGCAGGTGATATGAGAATCTAACTCTAATAAAATACATACAGGGTCTGATGCAATCAATAATCTTTCAATTGGCATCTGAAAAGGAACTTACTGATAAGCATCCAGAGAGCAGAGAGTGCAAGGCAGGAGCCCCATGGTGAATAAACGTGAAGGAAAAGTTTGAGTGGAAGCAGAAGTAAACAGCAGTTTATTGGAACTGATATGAGCCTGGAATTGGGAAGAGTGCAAGTCATGCTTTAGAAATCTAGGGAGAAATGCAACAAATCTGGAGTGTCCGATGGCCTTAGAAAATAATATTTTTAAATGAATTTCTATTTTTATCTGTACATGGTTATTGAGAAATCAAATAATCAAGGCTTAGAATAAAATATGACAATCCCCTTCCCTCATTTTTCTCATTCTACTTTCAAGTCTTTTGGCATTTACCTCTGAATATCTAAATAAAATGCCTATAATGCATATTTCTTGGTTTGTCAATTTTAGACATGACCTATTGATTTTTTCTTATAATAAAGACTTAAGTATTATACACCCGCCCCTACTGCTCCCACTGCATCCTCCCAAGATAGTAACAATAACTTTGTGTTAAATCAATAGTGGTTACCTAATGATGACTATGTAAATATGCCCACTACACAGCCAAGCAGTGTACCATGATTAGATTTGCTTTCTTGAACAACTTCCTGTTTTTCCTGTTGTTAATCATTTTCCTCCTTCACTTATTTTTCTATCTTCCTTTCCTTAGTTTTTTTTCCCTAAATAAGCCATCAGATCTGACAAATATCTGTTCATGTTATTTCCCAAAAAGTTAACTCAGTTAGTATATAATTTCATTTCTTCCCTGGAGACCTGCCTCCCAACCATTTGTCTTCCTCTTTCAATCTGGACAGGTTGCTTTCTAAGCCTGCTGCACAGTTGTCAGCCCAGGACTCCTATTGCTGCTCCTTTATTAGATGCCCTGTTTCCCAAATACCATGTCTTCCCCTTTCATATTTTACCCCCTTGTTTTGCTGGAGCACATCCTCTAGTAATATCCCTAGAAATGGGTGCATGAGAAGTAAAAATATATTTAGTCCTTATATGTATGAGAATGTTCTTAATTTTCCCTCACACTTTATTATAGAATTCTTCTTTGGAGATAATTTTCCCACAACTTTTGAAGGCCTGGCTTCACTATTTTATGGCATCCAGTGTTATTGCTAAGAAGTCTGAGGATATTCTGATTATTGAGTCTTTGTGTTGACTATTTTTGGTTTTTTGGGTCCCCCCCAACCAAAGCTTTTAGGATCTTCTCTTTTTCTTTAGTATTCTGAAATTTCACAATGACTTGCATTGGTGTGTTCTTCTGGCTTTTTATTGTGTCTTTTTAATCTGGAGACTCCTGTG
Source organism: Phocoena sinus (assembly GCF_008692025.1). Lineage (NCBI taxonomy): Eukaryota > Metazoa > Chordata > Mammalia > Artiodactyla > Phocoenidae > Phocoena > Phocoena sinus. The sequence goes on along the minus strand of NC_045763.1, from coordinate 163,026,178 downwards.
CTTTGGTTTGGGAAATATTCTTGGATTATTTCTTTAATAATTTCCTTCTGTCTATATTCTCTTTTCTCTCTTATGGAGCTCTTATTAGTCTGGTGACTTCCTGGATCGATCTTCTGATTTTTCTTTTCCTTTTTTTTTTTTTCCTTCCACTGTCTATCTCTTTGATTTGTGTTCTATTTTTCTGGGAGAATTCCTCAACTCTATCTTCTGACCTTTCTCTTAAATTTTTAATTTCAAAAAGTGCATTCTAATTCTCTGCATGCTTCTTTTTTAATTGTGTCCTGTTCCTGCTTCAATTCATTTTTTATCTCTTTGAGGATATTATAGTTTCTTCTGTTACCTGTGAGCACTTTCTCTCTCTAGTTTGGACTCTGCCTTTTATGTGGGAGACTTTTGCCAGTGTCTGGTGATCTTTTAACGTTTAGGAGTGAGGTACTAAAACACCATTTGGAAGTTCTGTGTGCGTGGGGGGCAGTAGCCTGATTGACCTCAATGGAGGGTGGTCAGATGGGGAGCCAGCTGTTTCGTTATGAGGCCCCCAGATGTCACTATCTGCGGCTCTTTCTATCTGCGGCTGTTTTCTCCGGGACGGCTCATTTAGTTCAGAGGCAGATCCTCTGCTTCCTGCCTCGGGATTATTACTTGGGGACAGTGTTCTGTGAACTCGAGTGGGAAGGGGCTGAGGAGGGCCTCACAGGTTAATGGGAAGACTTTCACTTGGTTCTACTGGTTTCAGTCGGGTGCCTCATCCCTGTTCTACTTGGGCCTAGTGCCCCTGGAGTGGAAGCCTTTCAGTTCAATTTCCAGAAAATAAACCCCTGGTCAGCCACAGTGAGGGAGGACTGGTCACTGGCTTAGACTATGAACAAGGGACAGGAGATGTAAATTCTCCTTATACAAACTTTAAATTAATCCTCCTAGGGTTTCCCCGCCCCCCAAGTGTGTGTGTGGGGGGGGGGGTAAAATACACATAATATAAAATTTATCATCTTAACCATTTTAAGTGTACAGTTAAGTAGCATTAAGTACATTCATTTATATTGTCATGCAACCATCACCACTACCCATTTCCAGAACTCTTTTCATCTTGCAGAACTGAACTTCTATACCCATTAAACAGCAATGCTCCACTATTGAGTCTTTGCCTTGCGTTCTTGGCACACCCAGCAGGAACATGCAGGGACACTCAAGGTCTATGGCAGATGACCATTTCCCACACCATCACACCCCTGCCTTCAGAGACTCCCCATACCTCTAGCTCCTAAGACTTTGCAGGGCTCTAAGGCAGGGATTGGCAAATGTTTTCTGTATAAGGGTCAGATAATAAATATTTTAGGCTTTACAGGTAACTACTCAACTCAGCTATTGTATGAAATCAGCCATAGACAGTATGCAAACAAATGAGTATGACTGTACTCCAATAAAACTTTATTTACAAAAACAATTTACAAAAATAAGTTATGGGTCCGATGTGGCCCATGGGCTATAGCTGAATGATCTCTGCAAGACTAGGGCAGGAATCTGCTTGCTTCTGGTTGTAGAAAGCTTTTTAGCTTTATCTGTTCTGCTAAGTCAATCATCTGACTTTTCATCTTACAAAAATCTGTTGACATTTCTCCTCTGCTGTTATCTTTTCTCCCAATCACTTTCTCCTGGTGGAATTTATAGCTTTTCTACCCCTCTGTAGTTATTTTCACGGCATTTTCACTAGGGAACTGAGATAAATGTATATGTTTATTTAACCCACATTTTTAAAAACTTTTAATTTCAAAATAATTTCAAACTTACAGCAAAGTTGTTGCAAGAACAGTATAAGGAATTCCCATATATGCTTTACCCAGAGTTACTAGTTGTTAACATTTTGTTGCATTTGCTTTGTAATTCTCTCTCTCCATATATATATATATATATATATATATATATATATATATATATGTAGAGTATATATAGTGTATGAAATGGAAGGACATTTCAGCCATGACTCCTTAAATAATTCAGTGTGTATTTTCTGAGATCAAGGATATTCACTTAGAAAGAATTCATTCTCAAAATCAAGATATTTAACATTAATATGATACTATTATTTAATTTATAGACTTTCTTCAAATGTCCCCAGTAGTCCCAATAATATTCTTCATAGAAATGGTGTCTGGTCTAGGATCCAGTCTAGGATAGAGCGTCGCAATTTGTTTTTATGACTCTTTAGTCTCCTTTCATCATGAACGTTTTTATCTGCCTTTCCTTTCCTTTCATGACGTTGACTTTTCTGACATTGACATCTTTGAAAAGTACAGGCCAGTTATTTTGTAGAATGTTACTTAATCTGGTGGGTTTTTTTCCTGATGTTTCCTCATGATTAGATTTATATTATGCATTTTTGGCATAAAAGATGTTGTTTCCTTTCAGGAATCAGGAATTGATCTACAATTTTTAGCCAAGATTGTTCCCCCCAACACATTATTCTTCATTCTCCCTGATGTAGCTGGAAACTCTCCAGAAGTTTGTACAGAAGAACAGCCTTTGTTCTGACTTTTAAAAATACATTATTTATTCTAGAGATCACTTTATACCCATTCTTTCACTCCATAAACTTTTCAACAGCTTTTGACCAAAAGCTGAAATCTGATTGTCTAAATTTTGCCCTGCTGAGTTGGACTCAGTGTCTTATTTATTTACTGACTGTGTATATATAGACTGTACTTTGAAACATCTTGCACTGTCCTGGATTTCATATTCTAATACTGGATGAATATCTAACCAAGGAGGAGGATATTAGGATACAGGAGTGAGGAGTGAGGTTACAACCTCAGTGCAGTTTTTTTATATAAAAATAGCAGTTTTCTTGAGATATAATTCACATACCATAAAATTCAATAATTCACATACCATAAAATTACCTTTACCATAAAATTACCTTTACCATAAAATTCATCCTTTTAAAGTGAACAGTTCAGGGCTTCCCCAGTGGCGCTGTGCTTAAGAATCTGCCTGCCAATGAAGGGGACACGGGTTTGAGCCTGGGAAGCAGGCCACGGAGCAACTAAGCCCATGAGCCCGCGAGCCACAACTACTGAAGTCTGCCCACCTAGAGCCGGTGCTCCGCAACAAGAGAAGCCACCGCAATGAGAAGCCCGCGCGCCGCAAGGAAGAGTAGCCCCCGCCCTCCGCAACTAGAGAAAGCCCGCGCGCAGCAACGAAGACCCAACGCAGCCAAAAATAAATGTTTAAATTTATATAAAAAACTAAAGTGTACAATTCAGTAGTTTTTAGTGTATTAACAGAGTTATGGTGATACACCATCACCAATATCTAATTTTAGAATGTTTTCATCATCACTGCAGTTTGAAGAGTAACAAATTTGAGTCCCTTGGTAAAATGGCCAGAGGCAGAGCAGCTTCTGTCTGAAAGATGTGGGGGAGGGATGGAGGGATCTCACAGGCTGCACGTTTTCAAGGAGCACAGAGATGCCAGAGACTGCAGGGATGAGAGAAGGCTTTTGTAGGAGGGTGTGGAATTAAAGAACAGTAGGATTTCATGTTTGGATGCAGGAGAGCATCCTTTCCAGGCATGCTGCACGAGCAAAGCTTGGAGATGTGATTGAATTGAGTGTGTTTGTTAGCCAGGAACAGCCTCTCTTCACTGAAATGGAGAGTTCCTGGGCCAGGGTGAGCAGTACGGTTGGAGGCCAAGGGGGCGAACTTTATCCTGACGTTGTATACAGGGTGACAGTCAGAAGTTTAATATCCCTGTAACAGGCCCTGGTTCTGGTCTGCTGGCTGTGATCTTGAGGATGCCGGGTGTTGAAACTGCATCTGTGAGCACATAAAAACGGTGTCGGAGGAGTTGTGAGGCGGTGACGAGGAGCGATGACAGAGGTGACAGGGTAGGTTTTCTAAGGATGAAGGTCTGGGGATTAACGCTTGCTGCAGAAGTCAAGAACCAAGCATCCACTGGCCTGAGTGCCCAGCTTCTTCTGAACGGAAGCGGATTGATTAAGTGCTACTGTCCAGGGGTTGAACTACCCGTTGTAGACCTCATCCTCACCACGAAGACCTCTTCGGGTTTTGTTTGTTTTTGGTTTTGTTTTTACCTCTTCATTGGAGTATAATGGCTTTACAATGTTGTGTTAGTTTCTGCTGTATAACAAAGTGAATCAGCTATATGTATACACGTATCCCCATATCCCCTCCCTCTTGAACCTCCCGCCCACCCTCCCTATCCCACCCCTCTAGGTGGTCACAGAGCACCGAGCTGATCTCCCTGTGCTATGCGGCTCCTTCCCACTAGCTGTTTTACATTTGGTAGTGTATATATGCTCATGTTGCTCTCTCACTTCGTCCCAGCTTACCCTTCGCCCCATCCGTGCCCTCACGTCCGTTCTCTACGAGTGCGATGAAGACCTCTTTGAATGGGTCGTACTTTCACCCAGACTAATGCTTCTCAGACTCTGTGTTGAAAGACAAATTTGTTTGTTTTTAAATTTCCCAATCTGTCCTGGACCAATACACGTGTAAAATACAATAGCAATGAACAGCTAGAAATATGAAACAAGTCATACAACGTGCAACCTTGGGGTTTGTTTTTTGATTCAGTGGACAGTTACTGCCTGAGATACTAAACACTTTGGCTTCGTTTCTGTCCTCGGGTCCGCGTGCAGCACTTTGAGATCCCTCTTCCAAAGCAGAGGCGGAGCTTAGGCAGGTGCAGAGATTCGCCCGGGTCGCTCAGGTAAGAGGGGCGGAGCGCGACTGAACCCGGGTCTCCCCGCCGCCCTGGGCCCGGCCCTGGCCCGCCCCTCTGGGAGGCCGAGCCGGGGCGGGGTCAGCGTGGGGTTGGCAGGGGACGCGCGGATAGGGAGCCGGGGAACCAGGGGAGCCAGAGCCGGAGGGACCGCGTACCTGCTGCCGCCGAGCCTGGGAGCCAGGAGCAGACGACCGTAAGCGCCCGGGGGCGTCGTGCGCAGTTTCTGGGGCCCGGGCGGCCGTGACCGCGCTCCCGGGAGCCAGGAGCAGACGACCGTAAGCGCCCGGGGGCGGCGTGCGCAGTTTCCGGGGCCCGGGCGGCCGTGACCGCGCTCCCGGGGTGCAGGGGCGGATCGCGATCCCGCGAGCTTGGGGACGCTGTCGGCCGGCGCCGTCCGGCCAGGGCTCCAGGGAGACTTCCAGACAGGCCTCCGCTCCCGCCCGCTTCCCCGCATCCCGCAGCTCCGTCGAGACCTAGGCTCCGAGCGCGCCGCTCGGCCCCCGCCCCCTCTGGCCCGCAAGCGCTCCGGGCTCCGGGAGAGGCCCGCGTGAGCCCTGTGAACGGGCTCGGGCCAGAGTGGGAGAGCAGCGGGGCCCCGTTGCTTGGCTCTTCTGGGGAGTACCGCTTCCAGGGTGCGTCTGGGTCACGCAGTGCAACTGCACTTGTTTGTCACCGGAGTCCTAAAACCGAACTCAGGTCTCTTAGCTGAGACGTGCTCTCTCGCCATCTCCGTGCGCCGCTCCAGTTTTTCTCTCCCTCCCCTTGCTCTTCTCTCGGGAGAGAAGGCCAACCTGCTCAGCTCAGCGCACGGGAGAGGAAACCTGGGCCCGGGGTTAAGAGTTCACCATGTAGCAGGAGCCCAGGGATGTGATCAGTGTAAGCGCAGCAGAGACCCGAGACTCCTTTAGCCTCCCTCCCCGCAGGAAGCTGGGGAATTTAAGCCTCCGGCCCCTCACTTGCCCGGCCCTTCTGACACCTTCGGGGTGGAGGCGCGGTCAGACTCTAACAATGTTGTGATCCTAGTTTTGACTTATTTTGAAGCTTCGTCCCCCACCCTCTTCACTCTCCTCCACTATATAAACTTCAGGCTCCACAAAGCCTGGGTGGGCCCCTGGCGCCCGGATGCGCAGACAGCCTTCTCTCTGCCCTGCCCCACCTCCCCACGCTGTAGCTCCGTGCCGGCTCCGCCGTGGAGTAGGGGGGGACCTCTGCATTCGGCACCTCAGCACCCAGTACATCAGATTTACGAGCTGTTGCGGGAAATTGCTGAGAGCATTGGGATTTATGCCTGTCTCAGTGCCGCTTCACAGACTCCTCTGAATTCAGCATTAAAAATAAACTTTGGCAAGAAGAGGCACCGCCCCGGGAAGTAGCATTGTCTTCTCGTATGGTGGTTGCTTCCTTCATGGAGTGGGGGCTTGGGCACGTTGTAGCCTTTCACTAGCCCCAGCAGGTCTGATTTAGCAAAAAGCAGTTTTTCCTTCCCACATGTCCACACCTAGGCGTGGGCAGTGCGAGCGGACTGACCACTGTGTGTAGGCTCTGCCCCTGCACCGGGGCTCAGCAGGGAGCATGCCTTTACGGAGTCTACCGTTCTGCTGGGGGAAAGATGGACGATACGCACAATAGATTTGTAAAATATAAACTATGTTAGAAAGCGATGTGGGAGCAAAATACAGCACTGAAAAGAGAAGTGGGGGGGCGGGTAAAAGAAGGCCCCCCTGAGAGGGGATATTTGAATAATACTGAGGTGTAAGGGGGTGGCAGACTGCTATCTGGAGTGATGGTGCACAGGTCAAGCAAGTGCAAAGGCCCCATGGCAGGCATGTGGCTGGCATGGATGAACTTTATATCTGTGTTTGCTGAGTGTGGGCCAAGCTGCCACCAGGGTCCTTTGGTGTGAGTGGGCTACCGGATAAACTTAACTGGCTCAGCCTGAGAACAAGAGGCTCCCCCCCACCTCCAGTTCCAGGAAAGGACAGTCTTCCATGGGAAATAACTGCTCAGCAAGGCCGCCAGGGTGAACTTCAACACCACCTGCTCCAACCACGTGTTCCCTGTGTAATCCCACCTGCCTCCCGGCTATCCCTTAAGTGCATGGGCTGGTACAGACTTATGGGAGTGGGATGTCCGTGGTAAGAGGCTGAATGGGGCCTCTTTGGGCAGAGGGACCTTTAGAGAAAGGGCATCGGATCACTGGAGGAAGTGGAGTGCCTCCCCCAGCCCCCTCCTGTAGTGTCCTCGTTCATGTCTGAGGTCTAAATCCAGCACCAGCTGGAGGGCACAGGGGGCCCCCATGTTATCAATACACGGTGACCCTCCCATCGACGTAACCTAACATGCCCAGGCTTAGTGATTGCTGACTTGCACCTTGACTTTCCTTCCAGCGTCCTGGCCTAGCCCAGACATGGGAAGGCAGGGGCTGCCCAGATTCCAGTTCTCCATCCTTGAGCTGAGATACTCAAAGACATGGAACCCAGCTGGGCTTACAAAATAAGGCAGGGCTCAGTGTGAGCTGCTCACTACTGCCGATGAAGGAGCCCAGAGCATACCCACTCAGGCTGGAGTGGACACAGACAGAGCAGGCCTGTGGTGACTTGAGGGGTCTCTAGGATCCCATGCTCAAAACCCACCTCTGATAGGACCCTACATCCCATCATAGTGATTCATTCCTTTGAGAGGTGATACAGTGATGTGGAAAGAGAATTGGCATAGGAAGAATATCTGGCTGGTGTCCCAGCTCTGCCAGTAAGTTCCCCTCTGGGGACCTCATCCATGAAATGAGGTTGGGCTATATAATCTGCAAGGCTTCTTACAGATCTAATATGTGATGATTCTGTGGTTAAGAATCCAAAGGGATCTTCAGAAAAGGAAAGAGGTTACTGGGAAGCTGTCAGTTTTGATGGGGCCTAGGTGGTCCTGCAGCCTACGCCGGGTTCGCTGCGGGCAGCATCAAATAAGAGTGAAGGGCCTGGCCAGGGTGTAGGAGGCAAGACCCCAGGCAGAGGTCGAGGGCCCAGGGTGGAGGCAGAAGCGTCACTACCCAGGCCAGCTGGCCCCATGGGTCACCTGTGGGCTGCTGGTGGGTGGTTCTTGGCCCGAGCCTAGTGGTTTAGGGGCAGAGGCTCCAGGGGCCGTACGGTCAGGTGGGGAGGTTGCAGCAGGGAGATGGCACCCCAGCATTTCCCCCAAGAGGGAACCAAAGCTTTGCCAAGGATCCAGCCCCCACCCCCACCCCCTTCCCTGAGGAGGGAGTGCTGGACGCTCTCTTGTCAAGGAGAGAACGCTACGATCCTGCCCTTGGTTGCCTAAGTGAACACGCCATCGTGCAAACCAGGTTCAAACCGAAACTGCCTCTTCTGCCATCAAGGTTACAGTTGGCCCTCCGTATGCCTAGGCTTTGAGGCCGTGGATGTGGAACCCAGCCACACGGAGGGCAGGCCATACTCTGCCGTTTATATAAGGGACCCGAGCATCCACCGATTTTGGTATCTGGAGGGTGCTGGGACCACTCCCCCACGGATACTGAGGAATGACTCTATGTTTACTTCCTGAGGGAGGTCATCGTTCATCCTTTGTCACCAGAGACAGAGACTTCACTGTCTGAAGTCTAGCCTGTGAACATTCCTTTAGACAGGCTCAAGGACCTGGAGTGGAGTCTTCCTGTCCACTGGACCCCATGGTCTGTCTTGGCTTTGCTGTCAGGCAGCGGGTACCGTTCTCCTGAGGAGCCATTTGAGTGCACAGTCCAACTGCTGCTAAGCCACACCTGTTAGGCTCAGCAGAAAGTGCTTGCGGTAGGAAAAAAAATGCTCTTCTATTTGGGGATTTCAAGGACTTTCTGGAGGAATCTATAGCTAACCCACAAGCGGGAACCATGGGTCTTGTCCCGAGTCAAGAGCAGGAGTTTTTACTACCTTTAGCGTTTGGGAAGATTGATAGACTGAATTAAAATATCTTCTTGGCACTTGCAAGCTGGATTAACTTGGGCAAACTGTTTAGCCTCTTGGAGCTTCATTTTTAAATCTCTTTAAAACAGAAAACAACTATGCCTTACTTCTTAGGGTTATCGTAGCACGGGAGATGCTGTGCTTATGGAGTCTTCCCATCACCATGTCCCAGTCCAGGGCTTCTTTGGGCTTCCTCAGAGGAGGTGGTGCTGCCCAGACGCGTCCTCATGTTCTGGAAGAGTTCTGAGCGTCCCCACCGTGGGCCTATTGGGCTGGCTGTAGCTAGGCTGTGGCCTGCGCCGTGAGCCGTGGGGGCTGCAGGGAGCCAGTGACCAGCAGCGGGAGGCCAGGTGCCTCTGAGCCAGAGACCCGTGTGGTGCTTCTCAGTGGCTGGGCGCGGGCCTTCCCCGAGGACCACCACCTCAGGGTGTCCCCCGGCGGCTCAGCCTGCGACTTGGCTTTCCAGGTGTCACGAGTGGCCTTTGCGATACTGGGTGCGACTTTCCCGTTGTACTACCCTTCTCGTTAGAACTGGAGAGACTTGGACCTTTTGGACAGTAAGAGAAACACTGATTCCAGCACCAAGCTCCATGATTAACCCCTGAGTGCCAAGGGCTCAGGGAAATCTGACGCTCTTACCAACTCTTTGGGAGAAAATGGATGTATTTTCCTGCTTTCCGGGTTTTCTGCCTGTGAACCAAGTTGTCGCTGTGAGGAGGCAGGAGCCGGCAGGCTGGCCACCAGGTGGGGGAAGGCGGCCCCCTGCCCTCGGCCGGGTCTGTGCCCCCTTCCCACAGGTGGGTCTCAGGGTCACGGTGATACTGTCAAGATGGAACACCTTAATTTCAGAGTTGCCCCCTGGACCTTTGGTTGAACTTCAGAAGTATTTTTAGCCTTTTTTGACTTTTTATTTCCTTTTGCAACCTAGACATTTCCACAAGCAAACTGACCCCACCAAGACACCAGCAACCCAGAATATTCCTCTGAGCTCAGACTCTAGTCCTTAGGGCTGCAGTACGTGAAGCACAGGGACCCTTTCAGTGCGTTTCAGACAATAAAGCCAGCTCAAGTGACTGTGCTGTGGCCCAGCTCGCAGTGCTATCCTGTTACACACTATTGAGGAAGCTTCCAGACCGGGAGCACGTCGCTGAGGAAAAGCAGACTTGGGGAGGGGAGGGAGGAGAGAGAGTGTGGTTAGTGGTGGAAAGGAAATCAAATCGGTGTATTATACACCTATATAATAGGCCCACGCCTATTATCTCCTGAAATAGGAGTCTTTCTCTCCTCAAATAGAGAATGTCACGTATTGAAATTCCAGGAAGGTAATGTTTTTTCCTCATAGGCAGTGAACTGTGTTCCACTTGGGTTTTTTCTCTGGTAATTTAAACCAGTGGACAACTTGACAGAATGCGAGATGGAAAGGATTCAAATGAAACTCCCAGAGCATGAGTGTGGGAGAGAGAGAGGTGGAGGGTGCAGGGTGGAGAGAGTCTGCTCCCCACTTGTGTTGTTTAACTAAAAGTCTGCATGGCAGCTTATGTAAATGAGTTTGTGGTGGCCCCTGCTCCCCCAGCTCAGGGACATTTAAAATCTGTGGAGGTCAGCATCCCCTCTCTGAAGGTGCTCTGGGCCAGGCAGCCCACCTATATGATTCCCCCCGCTTCACCCATCCAGACCCTCCTGGCAGGTGCTGAGGCTGCCTTCACTCCGGCCCCAGAGCCAAGAGCCCCCTCCTTATCCTAGGCCGTGCTTCCCTCACTCTCTGCCTTCCAGCCACACTGGCCTTCAGGCATCCTATCTGCCCTGGAACCCTCTGCCTTTCTCTCTTTCAAGGATCGCTCCTAACTTCCCTTCTTGTTGTTCAGATAACACTTCCTCAGGGAAGGTTCCCTCAGCTTCAGGGTAGGCCTCTCTCCCTGACCTTTAGTGTCCTCAGGATTTAAAAACAAAAAGCGAATGCCTGTGACAGCTGTTCCCTGTGCGGCCACTTTCCCTGAGTTCATTCAGTAAGGGATGTACTTTATTCCACCCATTTTGCAGGTGTGGAGACTGAGGCTTGGAGAAATGAGGACACTGGCCTAAGTTTACCTAGGCTATGGCTGGTAAGGGATAGGGCCAGGATTCAAAGCAGGCCCTGAGTGCCTGACCACCAGCCGAGGTGGCTCCTGAGTCCATAAAGATTCTCTTCAGATCAGATCAGCAGTCAGTAATTGTATTCTTTCTGTCTGTCTATACAGGTGTGTGTGTGTGTGTGTGCGTGTATATATATATCTCGTTGGGGGCATGGGGATGGGGGCAGGGGGCGGGGGTGACCCTCCAGAGCATACAGTGATGTGCCTTCACTCAGGCCCCAGAACAGGGTTCCCCATAATAAGGCTGCCCCCCACACTGTTTTTACTTTTTTACTTCCCCTTGTTTTTGCCTACAAACGACGTGTTTCTTTTCCTGCCAGGCTGCTCTCCCGGGGCTTGGTTCCAGATCTTTCAGGGAGATAAACATGGCCCTTGTCCCAAGTGCGGAGCATTCTAATCTGTCCAGCCAGCTGACCTTGCGCATGGGCCTGGCCCACCCCAGCACCGCTGGCCACTGGGGTTCCGGGAAAAGCCTGTGGGTGGAGAGGCTGGTCACGTGCTGGGCTGTGCAGAGTTGGGGAGGCCCTTCACCCAGGGTATTCTCCCATCTATCCTGGGCCAGAGCGGTCTCCGCTACAGTGAGCTTGCCTGGGAGTTTCGGGCATCGCTGTTGGGGAGCCCCTGGGAGCCCCAGGCTTTGGCCAGCCTTCGGTGTACGTTGCTTGGAGGGACGTTCCTGGTCTGGGTGGCCTTCCTTGACATGCCCACCTGGAGTGGAAGGGAAGCCATCTGTTTTCCCCTTTCTGCTGGATATGCCTCTCCCCAGGGAGGAGCAGCAAGGCTGGGTAGGGCGGTGAGGGGCCGAGGCCGAGGAAGCACACAGACCCCCAGCCCTGCCTTTCTCTGGCCTGGAGTCTGTGGGTACACAGTGTACCCCTCTGCCCCGCGCTTGTGGACCACTGGCTGACTACTTCCCCAGAAGAAACACAAGGTTATTACACTCCTGAGTCTGAATCCCTGTCAGGAAGACATCAGACAACAGGCTGGAGGGAGGAATCCCCCGTGCAGGCCACAGCTGGGCCTTCTCCTGGGGCTCAGGTCTGTGTCCACCCTCTCGGCCTCTTCTCTCTCTTTTTTTTTTTTTTTTTTTTTTTGCTGTATGCGGGCCTCTCACTGTTGTGGCCTCTCCCATTGCGGAGCACAGGCTCCGGACGCGCAGGCTTAGCGGCCATGGCTCACGGGCCCAGCCGCCCCGCGGCATGTGGGATCTTCCCGGACTGGGGCACGAACCCACGTCCCCTGCATCGGCAGGCGGACTCTCAACCACTGCGCCACCAGGGAAGCCCTCGGCCTCTTCTCTTGAAGGACATTTGGGCATCCAGCCCAAGGCCAGGTACATGGTAAGAGTTGGAGTTAGCTAGTAGCTTTCTATGACTTGGGGAGCATTTTCAGATTGTGAGGTTCTCACCACCTGCCTGGGTCCGAGGGAGGAGACTCTCCGAGGGCAGGCTGGCTGGCCCACCCCTCCTCCCATCGTGGTCAGCAGGATCCTGAGGCTGAGCCTCATCTTTCTAGATCCCAAACCCTGACATTTACAGTGCGCCTGGGATACCGGCCCATCTCTACAAACTAGGCTTAGAAGTAGGTCGTCTATAATTCCTCAAGGAGAATTCAGCCATCTTTTTGCTCAAAAGGTCTGATCATTTTCAACGCTGTCATTCAAAGAACTTTTAAATTCATTCATTCAACAATTTTTTTTTTATCACAAGTCGTCAACAGCACTTTATTTTGTTCGAATGCTTCTTGTTGGCAGCTGCCACCTGTCCAGCGATTCTGTCCAGATCTCTCTGTCCCTGAGGTGTCAGTTTGTAGCCCCCATCTTGGTCCTTTCCCACCTTTTTCAGCCCCTCCAGGGCTTGGAGAACCCGACAGACCATGCTCTTGGAGCCTCTGCTGAAGTGGCTGGGCATGACACCGTTTCCCTGACACCGACCATAGATCTTGGTCACGGAGCCCCCGCCCCAGCCCCGGGGCTGCCCCAGAGATACAGGTGCCTTGCTGTGGAAGCAGCTCGTGTGTAGAACCCGTTCTTATCGTAGGGAGTGAGTTCTTTATGCTTGGCCGGCTTGACAGTGTCTACCCGTTCAGGGGCTTTCAACTTCCTGGACTTTCTGAGGAAGGCTGCCAGGGCTCTGACGAACTCCCGCTGGTTCACGTCCTTTACAGTAACTCCAGGCATCGTGCAGCCTGCGAGCTGCCAGCCAGGGGAAAAGGCCATTCAACAAATATTTACCGAGCATCCAATAAGTGCCAGGCACTGGGGACACAGGGGAGCCAAAGCAGCCCTAGTCTTTACCCTCAAAGAGCTTCCTTCCAGTGGGGGAGACCCCTACCAGTCACATAACGTCATGGACAAACGTGACAGTGACGAGGGGTAGGAAGGAGAGGTGCGTGGTGCTGAAATAGGCTTGGAGGAGGGACACGATCTGAAATCAGAAGGATGAACGCAAGTTAAGGAGCTGAGAAGGGACGGGAAGAGCGTTGCAGACAGAGGGAACCAGCATTTCCGCGAAGCCCTGCAGCTGGAGGGAGCAGGTGAGCACACACGCCTGAAAGGACATGGGGGTCCTGAAGCCTGGGAGGGGTGTGGGCAGGTCAGACCACACAGGCCTTGAAGGTCACCTTAACCAGCCTTGCTTTGTCCCCAAAGTAGCAGGAAGCTATTTAAGAGTTTTAGCAGGGGGCGCGACAGGGTCAGATTTGCATTGCCAGAAGATTGCTCTGGCTACAGAGTGTATTGGGGTGGGGGGGGCAGAGCAGGAGTGAGTGGACCGGCTGTAGTCCAGGGAGAGACGGGCACCTGGGCACCTGGGCGGGGTGGTGGTGGTGGAGAAGGATTGGGGATATAAGTTGGGAGGTAGAGCTGCCGGAACTTGCCGAGAGATTGGATGTGGATGAAACAGAGGAGGGGGCTTTCAAGGACATCGCCCGGGTTTTTGGCTTGGCAGATGGAAGGTGGCTACCGCCAGCTACAGTGAGAGGGAACCCAGAGGAAGACAAAGTTTAGGGAGACAAGTGCAATTTCAGATGCACTGGAGGAGGTGTTGAGACATTGAGGAACTATCGACTTGGCCGGTGGGTGCCTGGGTCTGGAGCTCAGAGGAGGTCTGGGTTAGAGATGCTCATGTCTGTCATCTGTCCAGAGGTGGCAGTGGGAGCCATGTGCACAGAAAGGACAGCCCCGTTTGGACACCAGTTCTTCGGCAGCCAGTGTTTCTCCCACAGCCCAGCCAGCTTTCTTTACCCTGTTTCACATGTTCGCCAGGCCCCCGGCCCTCAGATGCCCATGGGTTTCTGAGTTTCCGGATTCACCTTTGTCTCCAGGGCTTCTTGGCCACTGGGAAGTCACAGCTCAGCTGCTGAGTGCATTTGCGCAGTTCTGGTGCTGCGAGGTGTCTGACTCACTGTTGGAGCTGGATCACAGGGAAGACTCACTCTTGTGGTTGTCCATATTTTTTAAATGTATAATTATTTTGTTTTGGGGTAGATAGTACATGCATTTGGTAAAAAGAATTTTTTTTTTCAACATGCAAAAGCATATTCAGTGAAAGTTTGTTTCCTCTTTGCTGTCTTTTGAGAACATACCTTTATGTGATTGGGGCAGCAGGAAAATGTTTATTTATCATATAAATGTTCCAGAGACGGAACAGTAATAGAGCACTGAAAAATTTGAAGACTGGGCGTTTGTTCTTAAGAGTGTGTGCCCTGGGGGAGCTTGATATATTTTCTTTCCGCCCTGACTTTCTCAGTTAGTTGGGATTATGTTAGGCTTTATATAATAGAAAACTCAAAATAACAATGGATTAAACAATATAGAAGTTTATTTTCCTGTCATACAAAGGAAGTTTGGGAGTAAGCAGTCCAGGCCTGGGCTGGTGGCTCCATGGTGAATGCAAGATCCTTCCATCATCTCTGATTTCCATCCTCAGGATCACTTCATGGTCCAAAATGGCTACCAGAGTCCAGCCATCATGTCTGAGTCCCAGGAGGCATGAAAAGAAAGGGGAAGGGCAAAAGGGTGTGCTTCCCAGCTGAGTCAGGGCTCTCTACATAGTCTTCCACACACATGCAGGACCCATGTACTCTTGTGTAGGTTGTTCACTGGACAAGGATGCCATTCATATCATCAACATCATGGATTTATATTTTATTTACAAGTGCTTTCTAGCATATGGCAAAGCAGTATATTAGGTTCATCTTGTGATGGTATTTTGAGGAATGGATGCCTTTTCCTAATTCACACAAAGGTACTGTCTGGATCACAGATGGCTCTGCCTCAAATACACTTCCAGCTCTTTGTCAGCACCTAATCACCCTGTCATACTGAGCTGCAAAGAGGGCCAAGAAATGTAGTGTTTAGCTGCGCTTCTCCAACTAAAATAAAAATTCCAGTGCTGAGAACGAAGAGGAAAACATAGCTGGCAGTCTGCCACACTATCAGTCTCAGGGCGTATTTGCTGAAGCAGCCCAATCACTAAGGGCAGCTGGGGTGGAATGTTGGTTTTGAGTAATCTCTTGCCCTGGCCACCTTTTTCTCATGCAACCATGAAATACTCACCTCCCAAGTATATTTCCTTTCCTCACTCCCCTTGGCATCTAATTTACAGAAGGGTCATCTGAATTGCAAACACGATTAATAAGTTAAACGCCTGAGTCAGCTTCAACATGATGAAGTAACAATTCATAAAAGAGATAAGGTAGGGACTCCTTTCAGCTAATATAGAAATTAAATGACTGCACTCCAAAGTTTGTAATCGTCAGCTCTACACTGAACATGGATGTAGATTCTTGTGGTTCTTTGCTTACACCATGCACTTTCTTACTTCCATGCCTTTGCACATGCTCTCTTTTCTCCCTAGATTTATCCCCATTCCACCATTATTTTCTGCCTGGTAAACTCCTATTCATCCTTAAAAACCCTACTCAGTGACCCCCTCCTCTGTGAAACCTTTGTGGCAGACTTACCACTCTAACTTTGCACACTTCTCTTCCATCTGTGCAGATATATTGTATCTATCATTAGAAAGGTGTTATTTGTTCATCTGTTTGTCGGTCCTACTAGAGCATGCACTTCAGCAGGTACAGGACTGTGTCTTGTTCCTTGTGCCTGCAAAGACCCCAGCTCATAGTCATAGGTAGCATCTACTAAACCGCCCTTTGATCCAAAAGCAAGTTTATGCTTCCTTTTCCAGCACCAATACAAATCTCTTATTTACTTTAAAAGAACAAAATGATTTCTTGATACTTTACATATTCAAATTACAAGAAAAGAGTTTTCACTTGAACTTTCAGTATCAATCTAAAAGTGAATTGTGGGCTTCCCTGGTGGCGCAGTGGTTAAGAATCCGCCTGCCAATGCAGGGGACACAGGTTCGAGCCCTGGTCCGGGAAGATCCCACGTGCCACAGAACAGCTAAGCCCGTGCGCCACAACTACTGAGCCTCCACTCTAGAGCCCACGTGCCACAGCTATTGAGCCCGTGCACCTAGAGCCCATGCTCCACAACAAGAGTAGGCCCTGCTTGTCGCAATTAGAGAAAGCCTGTGCACAGCAACAAAGACCCAACGCAGCCAAAAATAAATAAGATAAAGGAATCGTATGTTTTTCTTTTTAATTCCATCGGTATTTTTATTTATTTATTTATTTATTATTTTTGGCTGCGTTGGGTCTTCGTTGCTGCAGGCGGGCTTTCTCTAGTTGCGGCGAGCGGGGGCTACTCTTCGTTTTGGTGTGCGGGCTTCTCACTGCAGTGGCTTCTCTCGTTGTGGAGCATGGGCTCTAGGTGTGTGGGCTTCAGTAGTTGTGGCATGTGAGCTCAGTAGTTGTGGCTCGTGGGCTCTGGAGCACAGGCTCAGTAGTTGTGGTGCACGGGCTTGGACCAGGGCTCGAACCCATGTCCCCTGCATTGGCAGGTGGATTCTTAACCACTGTGCCACCAGGGAAGTCCCAATCGTATGCTTTAAAACTTGTGTTTTTGCCCCAAGCATAACAGAAATACTATACATTCAGTGAAATTGTTAGACTGGGTTTCCTTTTAGCAATCCTAGAGAACTAAGCACCCTTTTTACTTGATCTCCTATAGTTAAAATTGTCCTTTTAGAGTAAGACCCAGAAAGACAAAAGAAAAGTAAAATAATAAATTGCTCTATTTGCATCTTTAAAGGGTAAAGGTCACCATATTGCACAACTGACTTCTTCAACTTGAACTAATTCCTAATTTTTTCCCAAGTTTCAGAAGCGCATGCTCAAAGCTTCAGTATAGAATGTGGGGACTTAAACTTCATATAATCCCATTTCTTATGAGTAGTCAACTGCTGCTCAGATTTACCTCTCAGCTCAACATTTTAGAACTAAATGACCACTGTCCTCCAGTTACTGTGTCTTTAAAAAAATTAGGCTAGTTTACAACAAAAGCTGCATTTTCCTTACTAGACAAACTACTCATTTTTTAAGGAAGGGTACTGTGGCTCCAAGAAAAAAATGCTTTCATTCTGAAAGGCTACCACCCGCTCTCCAATTCTCTCAGCAAAGTATTTTGCCAGTATTCTGGAAAAGTGCATTACAAACAAAACAAAACAACTTAATCAGATAAAATATATTTTCTGAACTTTTCAAGTAGATGAATTAACCTCGAGTTTCGGGTGCTAGCATAATAAAGCAGGCACTCTCGTTTTGCATTGTATTACTTCTGAAGTTTTCATGGTGTCTCCTAATTATTGATGTTTTGAAGTAGATAGAATATTTTCTACACCAGCAGGAGCTGACCACACAGAAGAGATAAATATAGCTTTCCTTGGAAACGGGGAGGCTTAGTAAACAGAATTCTGCTCCCTTACACTGAGAATGTAACTTCTCAGAAGAGTGGGGACTACCCAGGTGCACGGACTGCAAAACACTGGTAGCCAAGATGTACGTGACCTTGTGCTTTCCTTATCCTTCAAGTCCGTCCTTGGTGAGGGCACATGGGGAGGCCAGCAGATGCCCACGCCATGCACTTTCCTCCTCCCAGCCTGCTTATCCCTAAGTCATCTAATAGGGATGGGGTCCTCTGGGGTCTCTTCCTGCATGAAGATTCGGCACAGTAATAAGGGCTTTGGGGGAAGGGGAAGGAACACACATTGGTAGAGTACCTGTTTTGAGTCTGTGAGATCGGCGTTATCCCCATTTTACAGAGGGGGCCGCAGATGCTCAGAGCAGTTTGGTAACTTGTCCAAAGCCCCTCAGCTGGTAAATGGCAGAGCTGGGCTTTGAACTACTCAAACAGGGAAGCAAGCTAGAAGATCCTTTACTGTAAACTCCAGAATGTTCCCGGTTCTTAAAGTCAAAGGTAGTCCGAGTTGCTGTTGGTGGGGCGATGTCTCATGGAACGGGGGTTCTACCAGGAAAGCCAGGCTGGCTCTTCAAATGGGAACACCGAAGTGGGCCACCAGGCTTCCCCAAACTCACAGGGTGTTTGCATTTCCTCGATGTATGGCAGGACGGGGTGACACCTTGTTCCCGGGGACCCAGTGACTAGGTCTGCCCTCTAATGTCCCACCCTCCTCCAGGAATCAGGCTTACCTGCGGCTGACTTCTGAGTCAGTAGTTCTCACTGAGTAGAGAATCAGAGCCCAGGTGGGGTGCCACAGTTGAGGGGCAGCATACAGGCTTATAGGGAGGCCTGCGACCGTGGTCACCCCACACTCGTGACAGCTCAGCGCACCCCTGCATTGTTAAGTCACACGTCCCAGTCTTGCTCTTGAGGCCTCTCTTTTCTGGGCTACATACGGACCTGTCCCCTGTCTGCACACTGTATTCACTGGGGAGTTTACAAAATAGCGCTTGGGCTCCAGCCCCCATACCAAAGGAAAGTGCTATCCTCCAGTCTCTTACTACAGATTCGGTTTGCTTGTCTATGTCCTTTATATAAGTGGAGTCATGCGGTGTGTGCTCTTCTGTGTCTGTGTCTGGCATCTTTGGCCCAGCACTGTTTGTGGGATTGATCCCTGTCACTGTGTGTAGTTACAGATCGTCTGTTCTCATTGTATGGTGTTCCCTTGTGTCAAGAGACCATCATCTGTGGTGGAAGGACATCTGGATTGTTTCTAGTTTTTGGCTTCTACAGATCGGATGGGATCGTGCTGTCATTTGTGACTTTTGGTAAACACGTGGACACATCTTGGTTGGATCTATACCTAGGAATGAGTTGGTGAGTCACAGCGTTTGTATCTGCCCAGTTTTAGGAGATTCTGCCAAACAGTCTTCCAGAGGGATTGTACGAAAGTCTCCTGTTACATTTTGATTCATCCTAGTTTATCTCTAGCACTGTTACCTCAATTCCAGTTTTGAGGGGACCCTCCACAGACCCTTCCATCTTAAAGGTCAACGTCTTACCTGAGTCCAGTGGTAAGACTGAGGCCCACCAGCCAGAGGTGGGCCTGAAACCCCAGCCCTGCAGCTTCAAGTGTGTGCCTGCACTGACACTGAGCGCCTCCGTGGGCAGAGCCCTGTGCTTGGAGCCACGGGGAAGACAGAAGAAACAGAAGATCGCATTCTAGCTGGAGGGGGCAGAGGGGTTGGGGGAAGATAGGAAAGACACCTGCAAGGAAGGTGACTTGGAAGGCATCTCCCCAGCTTCCTTCCAAGCTCTCAGCAGTCCCCCTGCCCCAGGCAGGCCTGAGCTAGCTCATAACCCCTGGTGACCTTGAGCAGAGCCATGTGGTCTCCCTGAGCCTCCGCCAGCTCTCTTTGTCACGACGGGCTTGGCTATTACAGTATTCAGTTCTGTGGGGTTGTGGGTCTGGCTGTCATTATTAGAATCCTGCCACATTTCCCCCCCAACCCCACCCCCTTTACTGGCTGTGATCTCAGACGAGTTACACAACCTTGGTTTTCTCATCTGTAAAGTGGGATTGTTGTGAGGATTAATGGGTCAAATGATACAAAGTGCTCACAGCAGTGTCCAAGGAAGCCCTCCCTAAGATGCCTGTTACCCTCAGGCCTTGAGCCCACTGGGGTGAGAGTTCAGGGGCAAACATAGATACACACTGCCATGGGGTCAAGGGCAGCTCACGGACAAGAGATTTTGCGGGCTCCTGAGGGAGGAAGAGCAGGGTTCTGATGGGGGAAATGGAGGGTTGTCCCAGGATTTGGAGGTCTGTTTGTGGGGGACAGAGAAACTGCCTTGTATGGCTCCAGGCTCGAGTCGGGGTGCCTCCTGGGGCTGGCTAGGAGTTTAGCCTGTAGCTTGCAGGCTGTGAGGACAGATTATGGAATTTCTCCTCCCTGGGAAAAGAGGGTTGGTAAAACGTGATAGTCAGGCTGCTGAGGCTTTCACAGGCCTGGCTGTGGGGGCAGCAGGCCCCCCTGGAACTGTAGCATTTTCTTCAAATTTCTAACTGGGATCTTGGACACCATGGATGTGGAGTCATGGGTCCACCCTTCCCCCTGAGGGTTACAACCAGGAGGGCAGCTTGGGGAATCTGCACGGGACCAACTTACCAGTCTGTGTGCAGAGAGAGGCTCTGGGATTGTCTGCTCACCTTGGAGATGGAATTTTCTCTTTGCTTCTTGATCCTATAGAAGGGCCACAGTCCCTCCCACCTCGGTCAGGCCCAAGTGTTTATTCAACAGCTGTTGGTGAGATTCCTGCATCTGCCAGAACTGGGCTCGGTGCTCACTGGGATACCTTGGGGAGCAAGACAGATAGCCAGCCTTCTTAGACTTTATAATTCAGTCTAGAGCAAAGGTTCTCAGAGTGTGGTCCCCAGACCACCAGCAGCAGCATTACCTGGGAACTAGTTAGAAATGCAGATTCTCCGGCCATACCCCAGATCCCTTGAATCGTTTAACAGCTTCTCAGGTGATTCTAACACATCCTGAAGTTGGAACCGCTGATCTGCAGCATGGGTTCTGCACTGAGGGCAATTTCCCTCCCAGGGAACATTTGGCCATATCTGGAGATATGTTTGGTTGTCACACGGGGCGTGGTGGAGTGGGGGTGGGGGTAGGGGAGGAGGTGGAGCTGGTATAACTGGGTAGAGGCCAGGGATGCTGTTAAACACCCTACAATGCACAGGACAGGCCTCATAACAAAGAACTATCTGGTCCAAAATGTCAGTTGTGCTGAGGTTGAGAAGCCCTGCCCTAGAGCAGTTACAGTAGAGGGCAGCGAGGGCAGTAGTCCTTTTCTCCCTTTGTTCCAGATGTGTTGCTCCCTGGCCACATGACCTGGGGTGAGTCACGGCCACCCCTGGCCTCAGTTTCCCCAGCTATGAAGTGAGGGGGGTGAACTCACGTTGCTGAGTTCCTCTTTAGCTTGGAGGTTCAGTGGTTCCAACCTAGCAACTGGCCGACCCAGGGAGGTTGGGCTGATGCAGCCCTACTCTTCATCTCAGGTGCCAACTGGCCTAGAGAGGCCTTGGGGGAGGGGAGGCAGGTAAGGGCTGTCGCCTCCGCAACCCAGGCTGCGGCAGCCAGAGTCCAGCTGGCCTTGGGTTTCCCGGTGAATGGTGCTCCTCCCCACTGGGGGAGATGGGGAGTCCAACCCCATGGAGCCCGCCCTGGGGAGGAGAGTCACCAGCTGGCTCCACGCCCTGGCCTGCACTGTGCAGGGAGCTGGGCAGGCAGAGCGGCGCCTTCCCTCCTGAGCCTCAAACTTACACTTTCCTCATACTCTAAGTAAACCAGCAGTCCTAGCCAAGGAGGGCCGGAGGCCTGAGGGCAGCCGCGGCACCCGGGTAGCCGTCCCGCCGGCGCCCGGCACGCCCAGACTCTTCACGCCCCGGGGGTGGGCGTCTCGGCTCTCCCTCCCTACCGGGGAGCGTGGGGGCGGAGTTAAACCTAAGGACGCAGGGGGCCCCTGAACTCTGATTGGTCGGACTCTGAGGCCCCGCCTCTTCTCGGAGCTCGCTGACCTCCTTCGTCATGGACCCGCAGCTCCTGTGCACCAGCAAGGGGAAGGTCTTGTTTATTATTTAATTTTTCGGAAAAAAAATGTGCAGGCCTGAGAGACCCACTCGGGTAGACGGCCGCGGCCCGCGTGCAGTCGTGGCTCCTGTGCTCTGAGGGTCCCAAAGAGCAGGTATGAAGGCTTGAGGCTGAAAACATGCTGAAGGGAGACAAGATGGGATGGGGGCGGGGTTGGCAGGAGCAACATGCCCAATGACAGACAGGGAATGAATGCTTTGACTACAAATTCTAATCCTCACAAGTGCGATGCGATTTGGGGCAAGTCCCTTGCCTGCTCTGACTCTTACCTTAAGTGAAAAGGAAAGTCAAGTTCAATGAATTTTGACTCCTTAGTAGGTGGATTTGTATGGGCCATGGTTTATCACATCCCTGGAAAACCCACCGGCAGACAGTCAATACCTGTTACACCTGGCTAACCTAGAGCGCCTTACTTCGTGTGCGTTTAGTACCCGGTATTAAATAAAGGGCGGTTAATAGGTGGCAGATTAACACACTGCAGTAAAGCTCGCTTTGTAATCTGAGATCAGTGGCTCTAAAGCGCCCTCCTTGAACCAAGGACTAATATTCTTATTATCTTAATTAGGATGCAAGAGAAAGGGCTTTAAACTTTCTCCTTGAATCTGTTATGTTGCCCTGGGCTGTGGCCCATCATGGTGCCCCTTGTCCTGGTTCCCTGAATTTAGATGCAGTGTTTGAACACTGATCATTTCAACATTCTCTCTCGTGGTTCTGTTTGCTGTCGAAGTCCGGGGACATAACTACGCTACACACACATCAGATCTGCTAAGTTGGTAGGACCCAGCAATTGTTAAAAGTCAGTGGGGCGGGGGGGGGGGGGGGGACTTCCCTGGTGGCGCAGTGGTTAAGAATCTGCCTGCCAATGCAGGGAACACGGGTTCGATCCCTGGTCCGGGAAGATCCCACATGCCGCGGAGCAACTAAGCCCGTGTGCCACAACTACTGAGCCTGTGCTCTAGAGCCCGCGAGCCACAACTACTGAGCCCACATGCCACAACTACTGAAGCCCGCACGCCTAGAGCCCGTGCTCCGCATCAAGAGAAGCCACCTCCATGAGAAGCCCACGCACCGCAACAAAGTGTAGCCCCCGCTCACTGCAACTAGATAAAGCCCACGTGCAGCAACGAAGATCCAATGCAGCCAAAAAAACCCCTAAAAAACAAATAAATTAAAAATTTAAAAAAGGCAGTGGGGAGTGAGGGTGGCACCTGCAGCCGCCCCACCTCTCCTGCAGGCCCCTAACTCCACAGCTCTGCTTCCCTGGCTGCTTCCCAAGGAGCTGATCAAAGGGTGAGAGCTCAGAGCTCATGTGGACAAGTGAAAGCACTGGAATAATTCTATGCAGAAAAGGGAAAGTTGGGCATTTATATCCCAGCAGCAAGTGACAACTGTGCTCTTGGCCTCTCTGTGCTTGACAACATCCTGCAAAATTTATCTTATTTGCTTCTACCGTGTATGCTGATTTCACAGATATTGGCAAAGTGCCTTTCTGGGCAGGCATTATGCCGGGCACTGGGGTCAGGGCAGGGACCAGGATAGACACAGTCCTTGCCTTCCCATCTCCAGACTGTTGTGTCGTGACCCTCCCACTGGGTGAACTGTGTCCATCTGCTCCTGCTGCTGGGGGCAGCTGTGCTCTCTGCCTTCTGCCTTTTCCCACATGCGCCCCAGTGCCCCACAATCCCTAAGCCTAGTCCTGCCTTTGAATACCACAGAGACTAGCAGCTGGCTTTTCTCCCTGTTCTCAAAGGGTAGGATTTCCTGGGAGGGACAGAGCGTCTCTCTGTGGGAGGCGGGAGAAGCCTGTGCCTGCTTTCTTTTCTTGGCAGGAGCAAACCTCAGAGCCTCAGCAAGCCCCCAGCAGAGTCCTGTAGCAGATAGAGGGCACCCTAGGGTGGGTTTGCTAACAGCGTCCTCCTCCTGCCCCAGTTTTCCAAGGGAGAGTCCGGATGGGCCTGGGAAGTGGATCTGCTGAGGCCTCACCTGAGATCCATGCTTTCTCCTCTGGTTGGGTCCTGACTGCCCTGCATCCAGCAGACCCTCTGCTGGCTCAGGCCCGAGGACGGTGCCCGTATTCACGCACATTTCTCTGAATGTGAACCTTCGGGCGGTTACTTCCCCTGGGAATGTGCAAGATGAGGAGCTAGATAATAATGCTGGGCCAGTGTCAGCCTGGTATTGGTTTGCAGGAACTAAGTTCTTTCTTCCTCTTCTGAGAAAAAAGCAGGGGAATCAGACTAATGAGTGTTAAAAGAGCTGAGTTGATATGAAATGTAATAGGCAAGTCTATAGAGGCAGAAGGTAGATTAGTGGTTGCTTGGGGCCTTGGGTGGTGTGAGGGACAAAGCAGGGTGATAGCTAAAGGGTACAGGGTTCCTCTTTGTGGTGGTGAAAATGTTCTAAAATTGTGGTCATGGTTGCACATATCTGTGAATATACTAAAAACCACCGGGTTGTACACCTTAAACAAGTGAATTACATGGTATATGAATTATATCTCAATAAAGCTGTTGACAACCAACTGAGATATATAGCCATGTTTGGGCCACTGAACACTCCCCCACCCCGAATGAACTTAACTTCCCAGCTCTTCACACCTCCCTTCTTACCCCTATGGGTACCCTGAGGACAGACCCCCCCTCAGAGAGAGACAGCAAGGGGCAAGTATGGCTCTATCTCCTCTCCTGAGCCCACCACTCAGAGAAGTCCCTGCGCCTCCCGTTGGGGAAGGTGTCACGGGGGTGGAGAGAAGCTTCTCCGAAGCGTCTGGAGCCAGAGGCCCCTCAGAGAACCATGAGGCCTCAGAAATGCAGGCCCACCACCCAGGGCTGTACGGAAGCCAACACAGCTTCACCTTTTCCAAATTTGACTCATGAATTTCATAGCTCAGTAGGATTATGGGTGATTTTTGTGTCTTTTTCTGTTGTTTTCCAATTTTTCCATACTATGCTTATAATATTATTTTTTTCAGGTCAAAAGTACCTAAAGTCGAGGGTTGGGTGGGAAAGAAGTCGGGGATCTGGCGTTTCCGGCCAGAGGTCAAGGTGGATTCTATCCCCCTTGCAGGAGTCATGTGGCTGGAAATACTCCTCGCCTTAGTGCTGGGCTTTGTCATCTACTGGTTCGTCTCCAAGGACAAGGAGGAAACTTTGCCACTTGAAGATGGATGGTGGGGGCCCGGGGTGAGGCCCACAGCTGGGGAGGACGAGAGCATCCGCCCATTCAAGGTGGAAACGTCAGACGAGGAGATCAATGTAAGGCACCTCTTTCCAGATGAGGGAGCAGTGGGGAGGACGGGGAGGTCCCTTCTGGGGCTGCGCCTCAGGCTGGGGCTGGGATGGGGAGGGGCTTGGGAAGTGCTCCTCTTGTGGGGGGGTGTTTTTTCGCCTACTCTTCTCCCACTGGGCTTTCCTGCTCTGCCCACCCATCCCTTCTGCTCCTTCCCTCCCCTGTTTCCGCCTTCCCCTTCCCAAGGCCCGAGCAGTACCCAGGCCGGCAAGTGGGTGCCAGCCGGACCCAAGGGTCACAGAAAGCAGCTGGTTTTGCCTCCTTGGTGCCCCACCTGAAACCCTGGGAGTGAGCTTGTCGGCTCAGGGCCTGGGTGGAGATTGTGAGTGAGAAGCAAGGCCGTGGTGACATAAATGCTGCTGCACAGAGAACCTGGCACAGGGCCAGCCGTGGCCAGGCATCTACTGTGTGTCAGCCCCCTTGTAGTCACATGCAATCCCTGCGGTCATGCAGAAAGTGAAGCTCAGAGAGGCAAAGCAACTGACCCAAGGCGACCGAGATAATAAGCAGAGGGTTTAAACTCAGATCTGTCTAACTCCAAAGCCTAGGCCCGTCCCCTGCACGGGGCTGGAATCAGGATGGATGGACATGATCGTGGGGTGGGCTGATCTGAGAGCGAGGCTTGAGCAGGGCCAGGAGGGTGGGTGGGACCTGCAATGTCCCTACTCATCCTTTTTTCATTTTGTGGGTGTGGGAGCACCTACTGTGTGCAGGCCCTGTGCTGGGTGCTTAGAAGAAGAGGGAGAGCCTTCCCTCAAAGAGCTCCTAGTCCAGCAGTTGAGAAATGTGGACAGAGAAACGTTAATGATTAATAGAGATAAATGCGGTAAGAGGTGCCGATAAAAAGTCATGGGAGCGCTCAGGAGGATGGGATTAAAGAGCGGAGACAGCTGTACCCAAGAGAAGCCAGACTGAGGTTCCCTTGGTAGCACTTGACGAGGTGTCGCTATTGAGGACAGAGGCTGAGCCCTGTCGATACCTCCTTTAGTGGGTTCCTAGGCTCAGCGTATGACATTCCTAAAATCTGTGTGGAGGTTACTGCAGTGCTTGGGAGGACACTCTGGGAAGGGTAACACTTGAGAGGCTCCGTGGACCAACTTGAACTTCCCCAGCTGGAGCTGCTCTTTCAGCTTGAGGCACGCCTGCCCGTGAGACTTGTACCTTCTCTCCGGGTCTGTCATTTTTATCCTAACTGAGTTAGGATATACTGTATCGTTCAGTGCTGCGTATCAGAGTCAGCAAATCCATCCTGCCACCTGTTTTTTTTTTAAATTAATTAATTAATTTATTTATTTATGGCTGTGTTGGGTCTTCGTTTCTGTGCGAGGGCTTTCTCTAGTTGTGGCAAGTGGGGCCACTCTTCATCGTGGTGCGCGGGCCTCTCACTATCGCGGCCTCTGTTGTTGTGGAGCACAAGCTCCAGACGCGCAGGCTCAGTAGCTGTGGCTCACGGGCCCAGTTGCTCCGCGGCATGTGGGATCCTCCCAGACCAGGGCTCGAATCCGTGTCCCCTGCATTAGCAGGCAGATTCTCAACCACTGTGCCACCAGGGAAGCCCCACCTGTTTTTTTTTTTAATTTAATTTTTATTTTATATCGGAGTATAGTTGATTTACAAGATTGTGTTAGTTTCAGGTGTACAGCAAAGTGATTCAGTTATACATAGACATATATCCATTTTTTGTCAGATTTTTTTCCCATATAGGTTATTGCAGAATATTGAGTAGAGTTCCCTGTGCTATACAGTAGGTCCTTGTTGATTATCTGTTTTATATGTAGTCTGCCACCTGCTTTTGTACAGCTCCCATGCTAAGAATAGTTTTTACACTTTAAATGGTTGGAAAAAAATCAAAAGAAGAATAATACTTTGCGACATGTGGAAATTACGTGACATCGAATTTCAGTGTCCATAAATAAAGTTTTTTTGGAGCACAGCCATGCCCATTTGTCCGTGTACCATCCACGGCTGTCTCCACACTACAAGGGCAGAGTGGAGTAGCTGCAGCTCAAAAAGCCTAAGATATTTATGATCTGGCCCTTTACAGAAAAGTTTGCCAACCCTTGCTATATATAAGCCTCGATAAATTAAAGATCTGTATTGTTCATACATTTAAAAACTGAAAGATGAGAAGTCATCCTGAAGTCGAAAGTGAAGAACATATGTTTGGGGAACAGCCACCGCTGTGGGAAGCCAGGAGGTTTCTTCTGGGATAAACCTAACAACCCAGAGCACAAGTGTGCAGACCAGGAGTCTCCTCACCTTGTCTGGTGAAACTTTGCTTTGCCTCTGCTATACATATTATATATAATATACATTAATATAATTATATAATATATATCATATGTTATCATATATATTAACTATATTAATATATATAATTAATATATAATATATTACATATAATATCTAGGATATAATATAAAATATTGTATATAATATAAAATAAATATATATAAATTATAAATATATAAATAAAATATAATAATATAAAATATATATTATACATTTTATGTAATATAATAATGTTATAAAATATATAATATTTGGGTCTTGTGGCTGCAGGGTTTGGAACTGTCTTCTGGAAACAAACTTTCTCTTGTGCTCTGCCTCATTCACCTTATCTACTTGGGGTCCTGCATTTTGCTCCAGGATTTACACCAGAGGATTGACAAGGTCCGTTTAACCCCACCTTTGGAGGACAGCCGCTTCCACTACGGTTTCAACTCCAACTATCTGAAGAAAGTCATCTCCTACTGGCGGAATGAATTTGACTGGAGGAAGCAGGTGGAGAATCTTAACAGATATCCTCACTTCAAGACTAAGATTGAAGGTATGTTACCAGAACACCAGCTGGAGGGGGATGTATATCACAGGAACGGCCTTCTTAGGTACTGGACGTGACTTAGGGACTTCCCTGGTGGTCCAGTGGTTAAGACTCTGCGCTTCTACTGCAGGGGCATGGGTTCCAGCCGTAGTCAGGGAACTAAGATCCCGCATGCCTCCCAGTGCGGCAGAAAAAAAAAGAACCACCTTCCTTAGATACTGGACATGACTTAGATAAAGCCCGGAGACCTAGAATTCAATTATTGGTCACTGAGATGTATTTGGAAGGTATAACGCCACGAGGATGCAAAAATAATGCAGAACCCCAACAGATCCAATGGTCTTTAGAGCTAAACAGGAAAACCTATAAATAAATTAAAAACCAAAGAAATGCACAGTCCACTTCAGTGATAGAACAATCTCTGAGAGGATGGAGATAAGATTTAGATCTGGGCGTGGCCTCGGTCAGTCAGCCCCTCCTTGAAGCTTTGGAGTCCATGATGCTGTGACTGTTCAAGGGTGCTCAGCCTGTCAGTCAAGGTCCGAATAAAAACTGTCCTGTCTCTGTAGCTCTAGATCTCCTGTCCCAACAGTATCACAGGTTGTCACCCAACTTCATCTGGAAGGGAAGGTATCTCTCAAAATGTTCTTGGGAAAGTAACCTAAGATCATTTGGGATGAGATAATAGTTTCCTAAGTGGAAAAACATTTTTTTAGCCCCAGAAAGATTTAGAATCAAATATAGAAATGCTTAAGAAAATCAAACTCATGCTGTTAATTTTTACAAATTTATCTGTTTTTAATTATAGTAAAATACACATAATATAAAGTTGACCATTTAAACCATTAAGTGTACATTGTTATGTGTAACGCCACAGTGGAGTACTTTTATATTGTTATCCAGCCAGCACAGCCATCTATCTTCAGAACTTTTTTTATTTTGCAAAACTGAAACTCTGGGGACTTCCCTGGTGGCACAGTGGTTAAGAATCCGCCTGCCAGTGCAGGGGACTCGGGTTCGAGCCCTGGTCCGGGAAGATCCCATATGCCGCGGAGCAACTAAGCCCGGGTGCCACAACTACTGAGCCTGCGCTCTAGAGCCCGGGAGCCACAATTACTGAGCCTGCGTGCCACAACTACTGAAGCCCGCGTGCCTAGAGCCTGTGCTTCGCAACAAGAGAAGCCTCTGCAGTGAGAAGCCTGTGCACCGCAACGAAGAGTAGCCCTCGTTCGCCGCAACTAGAGAAAGCCCGAGCACAGCAATGAAGGCCCAACGCAGCCAAAAGTAAATAAATAAATAATAAATAAATAAATAAACTGAAACTCTGTACTCATTAAGCAATAATTCCTCATTCCCTCCCTCTCCCTAGCCTCTGGAAACCACCATTCTGCTTTCTGTCTCTATGAATTTAAATATGATTCTGAATCTAAGTATCTCATATGAATGAAATCATACAGTATTTGTCCTTTTGACTTGCTTATTGCACTTAGCATAATGTCCTCAAGGTTCATCCATGTTGTAACATGTGTCAGAATTTCCTTTCTAAGGCTGAATAATACCCCGTGGTATAGATATGGCACATTTTGCTTATCCATTCATCCGTCAGTGGACACCTGGGTTGCTTCTGCCTTTTAGCTATTGTGAAAAATATTGCTATGATTATGAGTGTACAAATATCTGTTTATGTTTCTGCTTTCTGTTCTTTGGGTATATACCCAGAAGTGAAATTGCTGAGTCAAATAGTAATTCTATGCTGATTTTGGGGGGGGAACTTTAATACTGTTTTTCCTAGCAGTTGCACCATTTTAAATTCATCTTCTTAAAAAATGTTCAGAGAGGTTGTATTTACCTTCCCAAGGCTGAAAAGTGTGGGAATTGCCCAGTTTCCTAATTTTCCACCAGAGGAATATGTAAGTAGAAAAGTCCACTGCTTACATATATTGTGTGTGAGTATGTATAAAACTGCGTGTGAAAGAGCTGCATACTGATTTTCATATGAGAATGTTTTGTAATGTAAATGTAATAAATACTACATTATAGGCAAGGACCTCCCTGCATTTGAAGAGTAGGTTTTCATTTATATGTATTTGGGGATGAAAAATAATAAAATGAGTAAATATTTTTTGAAGTGTACAAGATTCCCAGTTTCTCCATATTCTTGCCAATACTTGTTATTTTCTGTTTTTGTTTTTGTAATAGCCAGCCTAACGGGTGTGAAGTGGTAGTATCTCATTGTGGGTTTGATTTACATTTCTCTAATGATTAATGACGTTGAGCACGTTTTCATGTGCTTGTTGGCCATTTGTTTTTCTTCTTTGGAGAAATGTCTACTCAAGTCCTTTGTTCATTTTTGAATCGGGTTCTTTGTTTTTTGTTGTTGTTGTTGAGTTTTAGGAGTTCTCTATATAGTCTGGATATTAATCCCCTATGAGATAATGTGATTTGAAAATATTTTCTCCCATTCTGTGGGTTGCTCTACCAATAATTTTTCATATTGAAGAAATTGCACGTGTTTGAAATTTTAGATATTTGTAATGTTTAAGAGAATTCGGCCTTTGCAAGTAACAGATATGACTTTTCAGTACTAATTTAAAGTGGGTAATTGAGTCATGGATTTAGACCTGTGATTTTTTTTTTTTTTTTTTTTTTTTGCGGTACGCGGGCCTCTCACTGCTGTGGCCTCTCCCGTTGCGGAGCACAGGCTCTGGACGCGCAGGCTCAGCGACCATGGCTCACGGGCCCAGCCGCTCCGCGGCATATGGGATCTTCCCGGACCGGGGCACGAACCCGTGTCCCCTGCATCGGCAGGCGGACTCTCGACCACTGCGCCACCAGGGAAGGCCCTAGACCTGTGATTTTTATATGAAAATCTTCCTGTGTTTATATGCAATATTGGAAGATTTAAGCCTTACCATATTTATAAATTTAATTTATTAAAATTCTGAGAGTTACTTAAAGTTTGTGGACGATATACTGGTTAGTCAAATCAAGTAAAGTTCTTATAAAGGAAATTGAAATTATACAGTGTTTAAGGGAGTGTCATAAAGCAAGTATAGACATGCAGCCCCATTAATCAAAGGTTCCTGGGGAATAACTGTCAACATTTGCTAGATTAAGAAATATATAGAATAATATCTGTAAGTTGAACTCAAATGCTTAATGAAGAGCTTTAAATTTGAAATTTGTAACTTCAGAAAGTTGAAGAATAATTTTTAAATCTGTAACTTCAATAAGTAGGAGAATAATTCTAAATATAAACCAGTTGTTGCTGGGCACTTTAGAGGACTTTGATACCTTCTGTCATGAGCCTAACAAGAGGATCTAAACCATTTTATCTAAGCCAAAGTACCTACAGTTCCTTGTATGTAATTTACGAAGCTTGCCTTTTGTTTTTTGTGGGTTTTTTGCGGTACGCGGGCCTCTCACTGTTGTGGCCTCTCACTGTTGTGGCCTCTCCCGTTGCGGAGCACAGGCTCCGGACGCGCAGGCTCAGTGGCCATGGCTCACGGGCCCAGCCACTCCGCGGCATGTGGGATCTGCCCGCACCGGGGCACGAACCTGTGTCCCCTGCATCGGCAGGCGGACTCTCAACCACTGCGCCACCAGGGAAGCCCCAAAGGTTGCCTTTTGGATCCCTGGTGCCAGATGCCTGGCTCCCTTGGGTTTGACTCGGCTCCTTCTGTTACCCCAGCTCTTCAGTGTCCATCCGGCAGATATTGACAGGGCACCTCCTGTACCCAAGCATTCTGCTTGTGACACACAGTCAGAGAAGACAAGGTCCCTGCCTTCCCAGCTCACAGGCTCTCGGGGGTGATTATAGCATGTGGTAAGGGGTGCTATGAGGGAAGAGGCTCCGGGAACTTTGTGAGCCCCACATGCCACCTGGGAGTGTAAGGGAAGGCTTCGTGGAAGAGGAGGCATCTAGGCTGAAACTTCAAGGATGGATGGGAGTTTGCCAGGTGTGTGTGGGGAAAGTTGTCCAGAGGAGGGAACAGCATGTTCCAAAACCCAGAGGCAAGAGGCATTAAAGGGCTGTTTCCTTCCTGGAGGCTTGCAAGCTTGAGAAAGCCTTACCCCACTGGACCGTCTCAGGGCTCCTCACGACATCACAGGATATCAAGTGTTTATAGCACAAAACCTTCTCAGGGTCCAAGTGCTCCAAAGGGGGTAGTTTCTTGCGTGGAGTTTATCACGGAAGCAGCCCACTTCGTGTGCAGTTCAGTCACTTCCCTAGGCCTGCAGCTTGGCCTTGGCCCCGGGCCCTGCAGTGTGGGTCCTCCTGCTGGACCCGGCTTCACGTGCCATCTGCCCCCGCCACAGTGCTGAGCTGGCCACCTCCCAGCCCTGGGCCCAGCACGCCTTCAACGTGTCTCTTTTCCTGGCTCCCCAGCCCAAGGAAAAGCCTTCTTGGCCCAAGAAGGCTCCCTCGTCACTCTCTCTGCTGCTATCCTCCTCCCTCACTTTTGGACCTTTTTGGGGTCCTTTCTGTCTCTGCACTGACCCCTGTGCTCCAGGCTGCTCAAGGCTCAACCTCTGACCCCTCCCCGATGTTCTGTCCTCATCTCCACTAGCCTCCTTATTCGGCCTCCCTGTTCCTGCCACTTTCTTGTTCTGTGATGAGCTTCTGGCTCCAGCCCATGTCCTGGGCCTCCTGCCACAGATCAGTCTCTGTTCTCAGAGAGTCTGAGACATTCAGGGGCTTCAGAGGCCTCCGGGGAATGTAGCCCATCACCTCCAGACGGGAGGGGGGAATCGCCCGAGTCGCAGGGAAGTGGAGGTTCAGGGCCAGAACCCAGCTCTCCAGCCTCCCAGCCTGTCTGTTCTTCCTTCACCTGTGGCCGCAGTTTCAGCTCGGGCCCTAGGCTGTGACCACCGCCTCCCCTCACCCGCTGGCCAGGCCCAGTGCTACCCTCTGAGCCCAGTTTGGCTTCTCGATTCTGACCCAGCAGCTTGGGCACAGAGAACCTACCGGTACCACGTAAGGCAACTGAGAGAGTGTTTCCTCCCCAAAGGGAAGGGGGGCCCATAGGGCATATATTTTTTTTTTTTTTCGGTACGCGGGCCTCTCACTGCTGTGGCCTCTCCCGTTGCTAAGCACAGGCTCCGGACGCGCAGGCCCAGCGGCCATGGCCCACGGGCCCAGCCGCTCCGCGGCACGTGGGATCCTCCCGGACCGGGGCACGAACCCGGTCCCCCGCATCGGCAGGCGGACTCCCAACCACTGCGCCACCAGGGAAGCCCCATAGGGCATATTTTAACATTTTTTTTTAATTTTAAAAATTTACGTGTTTAAAATTCAAAAAGTACAGAAGGAGACAGAGCTAAAAGGAAGTCTCCCTCTTGTCCCTCCCCAGGGACAGTGTCTGCTTCCGTTAAACATATGCTTCCAGGGGTTTCCCTGGTGGCGCAGTGGTTAAGCATCCGCCTGCCACTGCAGGGGACACAGGTTCGAGCCCTGGTCAGGGAAGATCCCACGTGCCGCGAAGCAACTAAGCCCGTGCACCACAACTACCGAGCCTGTGCTCTAGAGCCCGTGAGCCACAACTACTGAGCCCACATGCCACAACTACTGAATCCCACACGCCTAGAGCCCATGCTCCGCAACAAGAGAAGCCACCGCAATGAAGAGTAGCCCCCGCTCACCGTGACTAGAGAAAGCCTGTGTGCAGCAACGAAGACCCAGTGCAGCCAAAGATAAATAAATAAATAATGAATAAATAAATAAATAAATTTATTAAACAAAAACATATGCTTCCAGGGATAGCCCATGCATACACAAGAATGGATGTATATGTGTGTTTTTTCTAACTTTAAACTCAAATGATGATGTGATTGATAGAATTCGAATCAAAAATAATCTCACATCATGCTCTGTGTTCCAAAGGAGATAAAATTACCTACTAAAATAAACTTTAGGAGTAAATTTAGCAGCATAGGACACCCAGGATATATTGTTAAGTGAAAAAAATGAGGTTCCAAAATAGAATGTATGTAGGATTCTGTTTTTGTTAAAAGAAAGTTATGTTCTCTCTTTTTAAAAAAGTCTGAACTGTCTGAACGGCCAAAGAGGAGCCTAAGGAGACATGACAGATAAATGTAATGTGTCCTGGATGGGATCCTGGAACAGAAAAAGGACATTGGGTAAAAACTAAGGAAATCTGAGTAATATTCCATTGTTTGTATATACCAATATTATTCAGCCTTTAAAAAGAAGGAAATCCTGCAATATGTGACAACATGGATGAACTTTGAGAACATTATGCTCGGTGTTATAAGCCAATCACCGAAGGACAAATACTGCGTGATTCCACTCACATGAGGTATCTAAAATTGTCAAAGAGAGAAGAATGGTGGTTGCCAGGGGCTGGGAGGTGGGTGAACTGGAGAGTTGCTAATTACTGGGTACAAAGTTTCAGTTACAGCAGATAAGTAAGTTCTAAGGATCCGCTGAAGGACATTGCGTCTGTAGATAATGATACTGAACTATATATACACTTAAAACTTTGTGAAGACAGTAGGTCTCGTGTTAGATGTTCTTACCACCATAAAATTAAAAAAATTAAAACTTAAAAAAAAAAAAACTAAGGAAATCTGCATACTTAAAGTATGGACTTTAGTTATTAATGTATCAGTACTGGTTCATGCATTGTAACAAATGTACCATCCTAACATGAGATATTAATAGTAGGGGAAACTGAGTAGTGGTATATGGGAACTTCCTGTACAAGCTTCACTATTTTTCTATAAATGTAAAATTGTTCCCCAAAAAAATCTGTTGCAAAAAGTTGGACAGACAACACAATGTTCTCTTCAGATCATGGGGTTACTATGTGATTTTTCCCCCCTTTTGATTTACCTCTGTTTCCTGTTTTCTATAGAAAACATGCATTATTTGTATAATGAATAAACAACAGACCTTGCTATCAGTGCCAGCCCTCGTGGTGGAGGGTTCCAGGTGTGCCAGCAGCCCTGGCTGTGTTTGCCTTGAACACCCAGGCGCAATCCAGGCCACTTGCCTGGGAAGGGGCTGCTGTCAAAGGGACTCTAGTGGGGCCTGGAATCCATTCACCTGCCCTTGG
Source organism: Phocoena sinus (assembly GCF_008692025.1). Classification (NCBI taxonomy): domain Eukaryota; kingdom Metazoa; phylum Chordata; class Mammalia; order Artiodactyla; family Phocoenidae; genus Phocoena; species Phocoena sinus. The sequence goes on along the minus strand of NC_045763.1, from coordinate 162,991,194 downwards.
CCAGGATGGTGTTCCAGTGCCCAGCACTCTACCTTAGAAAAATTTTCTCCACTTAAAAAAAAAAAAAGTTATGCATATGTCCATTGTAGAAAAATTTAGTAGTTCCTATAACACAAAAAAGCCAATAATTTACTTGAAATTCTATTGCTCAGAGAGGACTACTTCTTATATTCTTGTAGTTTATCTCTTCAGACTTTAAAATACCTATGCACACGGTGTAAACATACGCATACATATGACTGTTTACGAAAATTGGTCATACGATGGATATGGCTTGGTAGTTTGCTTTTACCACTTAGCAGTGTATACGGAACTGATTTCCATATTCAATACACGTCGACACTATCATTTTATTTTATTTATTTACTTTTTGGCTGCATCGCCCGGCATGTGGAATCTTAGTTCCCAAACCAGGGACTGAACTTGTGCCCCCTGCAGTGGAAGTGCGGAGTCCTAAGCACTGGACCGCCCGGGGAGTCCTGACCGCCAGGGAAGTCATTTTAGATGACTGTGTTATATTACAGTATACTGTTAAACTATAATCTATTTCATTCTCTACTGCTGGATATATAGGGCTTTCTCCCCCCGCAATTTGTAAATTATTAAACAAGTATTCATTGAGTGCTGCCACGAGCCAGGACCTATTCTGGCCTCTGGGAATCCAGCCATGCGTGAGCAGCCTGGCTGCGGCCTTACAGACAGAGCTCACGTTCTCACGGGAGAGGGGCACGCTGCAGGTGGCCGTGAGGCCAAGCAAGCTACCCGGGTGTCTGGAGCTCCGTGTAAGCACTCAGCCAGCACTAGCGGTGGCTACTGTAGTCAATACCATGGGGGCGCCGAGGGTGGCAGCCCTGCTGTGGCGGTGCAGAGCCTGATTGGCTACCCTGAGAGCTGGGACTCTGGCATCCACAGCCTCAGGGCCCTCTCCTCCTGACCCTGACTGTGCTCTGTCTCCCTAGGCCTGGACATCCACTTCATCCACGTGAAGCCCCCCCAGCTGCCCTCCGGCCAGACCCCAAAGCCCTTGCTGATGGTGCATGGCTGGCCTGGCTCCTTCTACGAGTTTTATAAGATCATCCCGTTCCTGACTGACCCCAAGAACCATGGCCTGAGCGATGAGCATGTTTTTGAAGTCATCTGTCCATCCATTCCTGGCTATGGCTTCTCAGAGGCATCTTCCAAGAAGGGTACGGGCTGCTGCAGGCTGTGTCACTGCCCCAGGGGTGGGGAGTCGGCTGGGACAGCTTCCTTCAGAGCCTAAGGAGGCTGAGGAAGGAGGGGTCTGAGACCAGAGCCTAAGGAGACCAGAAGGAGGGGTCTGAGACCAGAGACCAGAGGGAAGAGAAGCAATGGGGGCGATTTTATTGCCAGAGGGCCAGTGCATCTTCTCAGGATGTGAGGGGCGTGGCAGGCGGGGGACCGGGCCGAGTCACGACTGTCCAGAGCTGGCTCAGGGCCTGGACTCTCGTGTCCTCAGGAGCTGCCCACTCAGGGCAGGTCCACGTGTGGGCCCTGCACTGTTCCGGGCCAGCGAGGCCAACTAAGCCCCGCACGCGGCGTGGGCCCACGGACGCTCAGCCGGACCGGCCTGAGCCCATCACACGCCCTCACTGTCTCCTGCACCAAGGCCAGCACCAGGGGCACTGCCTTCTGGGCACTGGGCACCCCACGCTTGGGCTCCAGGATTTCTTCTCATCCCCTGTGAGCTGCTCTCCCCTCAGCCTGGGGCAGGGGGGCTGAGGAATCTCAGAGGGCCTGGGAGGACCCAAGGCGTGACCCCCACACGGTTCTTCTTTCCCCTTTACAACCAGGCTTCAACTCAGTGGCCACTGCCAGGATCTTTTATAAGCTGATGCTGCGGCTGGGCTTCCAGCAATTCTATATTCAAGGCGGAGACTGGGGAGCCCTGATCTGCACCAACATGGCCCAGCTGGTGCCCAGGTGAGGGTGGCTGTCAGGCGTGTGTGTACGTGTGCAGGTGTGTGTGCACAGCCCATGTGAGGTGGATGTGCAGGGAGGTGGGTTATGCACGCCAGGCCCTGCCTGGGAGTAGTGTCTGAGCCTTGGAGCAGGGGCTACACAGGCAGGATATGTGTGGGCCCAGGGGAGACAAGGGAGGGTCCCCGTCATTCAGCTCTGCCTGGGGCACTTCGACGTGGATCTTCCCTCCACTTGATGTCACACAGGATTGGTGACTCTGGGCCAGGTTCCCAGGCAGAGAGGGCCAGTTAAAGGAGGGGAAAGTCGGGGAGTAGACCTTTCTGATGGACCAAGTCCCGGGAGAGGCCTGACCGGGACCTGCCCTTCCACCATGTGGTCACCCCAGGGGGCAGAGGCCGAAGAGGGCTGGCCCTGTGCTCTTCAGCCCCGTGGCCTCTTTCTCCTCCATCTCTGCCCCTGTCGCTTCCCCATCCTTGATGCCACCCAGCCTCCCCTGGCCCTTCTCTGCCCTCAGCCACGTGAAAGGCCTGCACTTGAACATGGCATTCATTTTAAGAAATTTCTACACCCTGACCCTTCTCCTGGGATGGCGTTTTGGGAGGCTTTTTGGCTACACCAAGAGGGATATGGAGCTGATGTACTCCTTAAAGAAGATCTTCTTCAACTTAGTGAGGGAGAGCGGCTACCTGCACATCCAGAGCACCAAGCCGGACACCGTAGGTGAGTGGGCAGGCGGAGGAAAGCCTGGCTCAGTGGTTCGGGTCGGGTGGGCTTGCATCCATTCCATTCAGCAAGGCTTCCAACCGGGGGGAAGCCTCACCCACCCCAGGAACACGGTTCACGGGGTGAAAACCTCTTGTGAGAAACTCAGAGCTCCTTCCACCCTTACACGGCATTTCTCCACAGACATGAGTGATGCGTGGTCATAAAATTCCCAAACAACTCCACTGAGCGGCATCAGTGTTCCTGTTGGCTTTGACCCCTGGTCCCTCCACCCCTGAGCCCAAGTCCTACAGTGAGAAGCAGAGGGATGGACAGGGATGGGGGGAGGACGAAGCCTAGGGCTCTTTAGGCCTGGGGCTTTGGGGGCAGGAGGGTGCCCCAGGGCGTGGGGGGAGTGTCCCCAAGACACTGAGGAGGGCCCAGCAACCGTTTCTGCCATCAGGGCCCTGTTAAGGAATAATAATTTTTTTTTTTGCGGTATGCGGGCCTCTCACTGTTGTGGCCTCTCCCGTTGCGGAGCACAGGCTCCGGACGCGCAGGCTCAGCGGCCATGGCTCACGGGCCCAGCCGCTCCGTGACATGTGGGATCTTCCCGGACCGGGGCACGAACCCGTGTCCCCTGCATCAGCAGGTGGACTCTCAACCACTGTGCCACCAGGGAAGCCCAGGAATAATATATTTTTTAAGATATTAATCACACAGCTATACTTTGTGTGTGGGGGGGGTATACTATATATTTTGTCAATAAAGTAATTTACAAATGTAAATTAAAACCCCCCAAATATTTAAAAAGATAAAATCATACAAATAAAAAATGAACACGTGTCAAAGATTTTATTTAACTCATTAATTAATAAAGGAACTAGTAAAATGTAAAACAGAACAGTTCGAAGGCAACTGGGAACACTAAAGTAAATTTGCTAATAGATGCAAAACTTGTCAAAATCCACAGGATAAAACTCAAGTAAATCTGGACAAATTTATTTTTCTTTGAGTTTCTTTGAGATATAACTGACATATAGCACTGTATACATGTAAGGTTTACAGCCTAATGACTTACATCTGTTGCAAAATGATTAGCACGATAAGTTTAGTTAACATCCAACGTCTCATAGATACAAAAACAAGAGGAAAAAAGTGTTGTTTACTATGTGATGAGAACCTTTAGGACCTACTTTGCTTCTCTGTGAACAAGAATCATTCGCATTCCTATCAGTTTTCAACAATTTACAGAGCTGTAAAAATAGCTCTAAGACAAGGGAAGAGGGGTCCCCTTGGCAATCACATGACCCCAGAAGGGTCCACTAGAAACTCTCCGAATTCCACTCAGAGGATACCCAGAAATTGTTTTGCCCGTTTCCAAGTCTTTTAGAGTTTCCATGACAGTCTCATGCTCACACACGTTAGGCAGCTCCTGATAATAGTAACAGTGTTTTATAAAACCAGTTTTTTTCCTCTGATTATAAAAGTAATCCATGTTCATTGTCAAAAAATTGAAAGATGCAGAAAAGCACAAAATAGAAAAGACAATCGCCTGAAACCGCTCGGCCTTCCCTACCTCTCCTCTCCCAGACCTGCAGAAGAACCTGCTAACATTTTGGTTGATGAATTTTCGCAAATGGGATCTGTCCATATAACCAGCACGCACTCAAGAAACAAAGTATGACCCACCAGCCCGGAAGCCACCTGTACCCTCTTCTGGGCACTACCCATCACGCCCAGGGCAGCCAGCCTCCTGACCTCTGACAGATAGATTGCTTTTGCCTGTTTTTATACTTTATATGCATCGGAATCCTCAAATAGGTGCTCTTTTGAGTCTGGCTTCTTTTGCTGAATATTTTGTTTGTGAGATCCATCCATGCCATTTTTAATGCTTGCTCAGTCTTTGAGCTTGTGAGTGGATCAATATTATCTGTAACTGATTCCCTATTTTGGACTTTTAGGTTGTTTCTAATTTTTCACTAATCATAGAATAGAAACAAAAAAAACCCCACTTTTAAAAAACACCATTCATATGTATTTCGCATTGGGATCCTACAAAACCTGGAGTCGTAGACTCTTCAGTACTCTTCAGTTTGAAGGAAGTTGCCCATGTAGCGTATGGATCCCTAAGAGGTAGTGGGAGAGGTGTTACCCCTTTTGCCATTAAGGATTCCAAGGCCAAGGGTCAAGGAAGTGAGGTGCTCCTAGAGTTAGGGCAGGGCTGTGCTCTGACGTGGGCTTCCTGCCCACGGTGCCGCTCTGGGGGACCGGCACCGCACCTCTGTCCTGCTGGCCAGCTCCCTGGCCCCAGGCCTGAGTCGCTCGCTTGCTTCTTCCCATGTCAGGCTGTGCTCTGAATGACTCTCCCGTGGGACTGGCTGCCTATATTCTAGAGAAGTTTTCCACCTGGACCAATCCAGAGTTCCGAGACCTGGAGGATGGAGGCCTGGAGAGGTGAGACCCCATCCACCCCTGCTGCTGGCACCACCTTCCTCACCCACCTCCCTTCTCGCCGTCTTCATCTCTGCTTGCTTTATCTGGGTGGGATGGTCAGCAAGTTCCATCTGTTGCTGGATGTCCCACAAATCCTCACCCTGTGGCCAGCCTAACCCTGATTTTTGGATGAGGAAGCTGATGCCCAGAAGGGTCTAGCCTCACAGTGGAGGGGTCAAGCATAGGATGCAGGGCTCAAGACTGTTCTGGTTGCTAAACAGCCTCCTCCTGGGGCCGGGGCGTCCAGAGGGCAGCAAGAGCCTCTTTTTGGCCAAGACGTGGGAGCAGCCCACGGCCCCTCCCCCCAAACCCCGGAAGAGCCGGGCCTCAGGGCCGTAGGAATGCATGCTCTGTGGAAGCCGGTCCTGCAGGGTGGCTGCAGAAAGAGTGGGGAGGCCGTCCTGTCTCCCGAAGCCTTGGAGGCTGCAGCCTCGACAGCGTAAGATTCCCGGGTCCCTGGTCTGACCTAAGCTTCATCAAGGTCGGTCTTGACCCACCTTCTCCAGGGCCCATCCCTTTTGTTATTGCTTCAGAGACACAGAGAGTGCCAGATACAGTGCTCAGATGTGGAAAAGAGTGAATGGATCTGGCCCTGGAAGTAGGGACTTTGTCTAAGCCATGCCCTAGCCCCAGCACCTGGAACAGCACTGGGCATGTAGTTGGTGCTCAATAAATACTTGTCTGATGAAATGAGCTCTAAAGATACATGCCAAGGACTGTGGGGCACAGAGAAAGGAGGATTCACTCTGTTTAAGGGACAGGGAGGGGAAATGACTGGGAGAATCTATTTGATCTGGGCCTTAAAGGATGAGTAGGAGTTTGCCAGGTAGAAAGGGCGAAGAAGGGAATTTAGGCAAAGAGAAGAGCAGAAGCAAAGGTTGGAGTGATTAAAATGCACGGTGTACTTGGAAGGGGTAACTTGTCCAGAGGCTGGAGCAGGTACAGTGGAGCCAGACCACAAACTCATTCCTATAGGCGGGTCCTCCAAGAGCCTCACCCGGGGATCTGTCTCCCCCGCCCCACACTGGGCAGCACCCAAAGGTCAATGCAGTGCCACCGGGAGCACCTTGGCGAGGGGTCCGGCCCTGCTCCTTGCACACAAGTACCTGGAGCCAGATGTGAGGCCAGCCAGACCGCCCGCGGGCTTCCCCCTTCAGCTTCTGCTTGGCTGCATACCAGGAGCACCAAAGCTTTGAGCAGGGGACAGATGTGATCAGATCTGTGTTCTATAAGGGACACAGATCTTTTTGCAGGAGGGTGGAAATGGTTGCTGTGGTAGTTTTCAAGCTGTGGTCAGAGCTGTAGGGGTGATGGAAGCACCTGGCCAACTTGCCAAAAGCCAGTTCACCAGTTTATTTTTTTTAATTTATATATTTATTTTTGGCTGTGCTGGGTCTTCGTTGCTGCGTGCGGGCTTTCTCTAGTTGTGGAGAGAGGGGGCTACTCTTAATTGTGGTGCACGGGCTTCTCATTGCGGTGGCTTCTCTTGTTGTGGAGCATGGGCTCTAGGCACGCAGGCTGCAGTAGTTGTGGCATACGGGCTCAGTATTGCAGCTCGCGGGCTCTAGAGCGCCGGCTCAGTAGCTGTGGCGCACGGGCTTAGTTGCTCTGCGGCATGTGGGATCTTCCTGGACCAGGGCTCGAACCCATGTCCCCTGCATTGGCAGGTGGATTCTTAACCACTGCGCCACCAGGGAAGTCCCAGTTCACAAGTTTAAATGCTTCTTTTAACTGTTCAGTTTCCATTGACTGGTTTTCATTTTGTTATCAAAATTGCATTTAAAAAGATGTTCAGGACTTCCCTGGTGGCGCAAAATGTGGTTCTAAGGATAAAAATGTAATTGACCAACTGCATCTAAATAGCGGAAGCAAACAAGTAAATTAAGCAAACTGACCATTTTGGGCCAATTGGCTTCTGAAGAATCAACGAAGCTAACTGCATACAGCTGAGGAGCCTGGCAGGCGGAGCAGCAAATGTTCTTTTTTATTTTATTTTATTTTATTTACTTATTTATTTTTGCAGTACACGGGCCTCTCACTGTTGTGGCCTCTCCTGTTGCGGAGCACAGGCTCCGGATGCACAGGCTCAGTGGCCATGGCTCACGGGCCCAGCCGCTTCGCGGCATGTGGGATCCTCCCGGACCGTGGTACGAACCTGTGTCCCCTGCATTGGCAGGCGGACTCTCAACCACTGCACCACCAGGGAAGCCCGCAAATGTTCTTTAATCCAGGCAGCAAGGATGGGGTGGGAATGCAGGAGTGAGGGCAGCAGGGCTTGGCGGGGACACAGACAGGCTGAGCTCATTTTCATCACAGACATGCCGAGTGGGAGATGCTGGCAGGATGCCCGGGCACAGGTGTCCACTTGGTAACTGGGCTTACAGATCTGGAGCTCAGGTGAGGGGTCGAATTGGAAGGAGTTATTTCCACTGTCCTCTTGGTGAATTAGTAGCTGGAGCCACAGGGTAGATCTCCTCAGACAGAGTGCAACAGGGCAGCATCCAGGGATGCTGGGAGGAGCCTTATTGGCTGTTGAAGGACCAGAAGTGAGAAAGTCTGGGAGGACAGACCTAGTGAGAGGGCCCTACCCGCGAGGCCTGGGCAGCAGGGACAGTTCCGGTGTGCAGGGTGAGGAGGCATGGGAGAGATGGCAGGGGCGGGAGAGAGGGGACAGGGGTATGGAGCAAGGGTAAGGCCTGAGGGCATTTGGGGTTGGGGGGGCGGGTGACTGACGTTTGGGCCTGAAGAGGCAGATGGAGGCATTTAGGGCCCAGGACAAGCGGCGACAGCTCTCCTAAGCCCCAAATCTGGACTCAAGCAGGGAAGGGTATGGGGGGTGGGAGCTGCTGCCCCATGAACTTGGATTTCCTCAAAGAGGCAGGCAGGGCAGGCGGGAGGCTGTGGGTGAGCACAGGGCTGTCAGGACCTGTTGAGGAGGTGGCAGCTGAGGTTGGAGAGCGTGGCGTCAGTAGTGCTGGAGTCCCCTCACGTCTGTGGACTGTCGGGTGGGCTCAGGGTGGCAGAAGGCCCCCAGGGTGAGGGCACTGAAGGGGTGAGTGATGGCAGGGGAGCGAGAGGGTCTGGGGTGCGGTGGGCAGTTATTCCAGGGAAGAAGGGCAGATGCTGGGGAGTGGAAGATGAGTTGGGGAACAGTGGGGAAATGGAGGCCCAGGAGGCACAGCCAGTGGAAAGCAGCAGCTGAAGTGGGCAGAGGGGAGGCCACATGGAGGGCTCCGGGGGCTCTGGACGCAGGCCGGGCTGAGGGAGCCCAGCAGCAGGAGAGAGAGAGGGCCGGGTGGGCCCAGGAGGAAGTGGGGCTTCCAGAGTCCACAGGCCACGTGCTCCAACATTAGGTACCAAATGATTATTTCCTTCCAGAGTGTGGGGCTCTGCAGTCTGGGTGGGGCTCACCTGCTCAGCAGTTCCCAGGCTGGAGAAGAAAAGGGGTGTCCCGTGCTGAGTGGGTGTGGTGGGTCTCTGCAGGGGCCCATGGCTCCCTCCTGGGGTGACACAGGTTTGGCGGGAGGCAAGCTGGGGGCTAGTGAATAAAAATGCCCCAGGAGCTGCTGACCCTGCCCTGCTTCTCCTGGTGTCCGGTCAGGGCAGGATCAGGGCTTCTAAAGCCTGCCTGGAGATCAGGTTTGGCTCAGGGCCTGGCAGGGTGGGCCCCCCTGAGGATGGTCTGAAGGTGGCCTGCACTGAGGTCCCAGGAGTGGGCAACACTTCTGAGCAGAGTTTGCAGCATCCTACCCACCGACCTCCTGGCTACCCAGCGGTGACCAGCCAAAGCCTCTGGGTTCAGTTGACCTCACCTGCTTCATCCCTTCTGGCCTGAACCGTTAGGCAGGTCAGGGAGGGGGTTGGTTGACACCACCCAAGATGACAGCCTGCCTTGTACATGGCCATTACTCTGCATTACCTGTCGTCATGGTTATGGTGACGCTGGGCCAGGCCTGCCTGTGGCACGGGGATAAGATCGCCAAGCTGGCAGTGAGGCCTGAGGAGGGAAGCCAGGAGGGCATAGCGCCTGGCGTACAGCTTGAAAGTGGCGGCCCTTATTTGTCATACAACTGCACCTGGCACTGAGAGGGGCCTTCCGGTCTGCTTTCCCAGGAAGTTCTCCCTGGACGATCTGCTGACGGGCGTGATGCTCTACTGGACGACAGGCACCATCACCTCCTCCCAGCGCTTCTACAAAGAGAACATGAGGCTGGGCAATAGGCACGAGGGGTAAGTCCGGCTGAGCCCGGAGCGGGGCTTCTGAGGAGGGTGCTTCCGAGGCAGGGAGCAGGGGAATGGCCTGGCCTTGGACTCGAGGGAGGACGTTTGATGCGGTAAAGTACAGCCTAGCCTTGGGTGCGCACCGGGAGTGTAAGATGAGAACACAATTTAAAGGTCAGGGGTGTTGGGAGAGATTCCTATTATTAGAAGTAGCTCACGGAGGGAACACCAGGCCTGGCCCCCAGACATCCCAAGTGGCTCCCGGAGGGCCAGGAGGCTGTCCTAGGGTGGCGGTGATGGCTCTGGGACTTCCCCGGAACCCTTTCCTGATCTCACAGGGAAACTCTCAGGCAGCAGCAAAGGGAAGCGGGGGTGGTGGGGACAAAGGTGGGAGTTAGAGGCTGTCCCACCCCACCTCAGTGACGCTGTCCAGCTGGGGCAGCCCCAGAGAGGGCTGGAATTGAGGTGGGCGGTTAAAACCCTGGGTCTGTCCTTCTATGGTTCCACATGGGTGAGCGAACTGAACCCCCAGCCCCGTGAATCCCTGCTTTGGGGAAGAGGGGGGCCAGGACACAGCTTCCCCCTCAGTGGGATCTCTGTCTCTTCCAGGATAAAGGTCCACGTGCCCATGGGCTTTGCTGCCTTCCCTTGTGAGTTAATACACGTCCCAGAAAAGTGGGTGAAGTCCAAATACCCGAAACTCATCTCTTATTCCTACATGCCCCGTGGGGGCCACTTTGCTGCCTTTGAGGAGCCAGAGCTGCTCGCCCAGGACATCCACAAGTTCATGGGGCTGCTGGAGCGGCAGTGACCCCGGCGGGGACCGGCTGTCACCTCGCAGGCAGCCCCTGCCGTGGCATGGCAGGCTTCCTCCCGACACCTGCCGTTTTCCCCGGAAGCCCCCGGTCTCCCAGCCCAGCTCCCAGTAGAAGTGAGGCTGGCAGGGAGGCCCCCTCCCAGTCCTCTGTTGGCAGAGTTGCCCCTTTCCCCAGGAATGTGCTTGCTTCCATCCCCTGCCCGTGCTGGGACCCCGTGCTCACCCCTGCACACACACTCCCCACACACTTTGTTAAGCAACATGGCTTTGATGATAAATGATTTTCCTTCTAAGAGCGGCTGGAACAAGTGACATGTCGAGCCCCAACCCCACGTGGGGTGCCCCTTCCAGCAGAGCTGCCAGGTCTGCACTGGGGCCCTTGCTCCATCCTGGCCAGGAGAGGCAGGACGGGCCGCTGGGGCCGGCGGGAGGCCGCTCTGTCCTCCCAGGTGCCGCCCGAGGCAGCTCTGAGCAGAGGCAGTGAGGCCAAGTGACTGCCGGGGACCTGCCCGCCTCGCCTCAGCGGGGATGGAAGCGGCCTCCCAGCTCTGCCCACCGGCACCCACCACACCGGCTTGTGCCTCTGGCAGTAGGAAGGCAGCTTCTCCGGCAAGTGCCCAAAGGTGCGTCCCAAGCCGCGGGATCCCGTGGGGAGAGAAAAAGCAAGAGGCTGCGCCCCTCCTTCTGTGGCCATAGTTCTCCCTTGGCTTCAAGGAGGCCCTGAGCACTGCTCCCTTTGGAGGGAACAGACAGATGGAATCAAGGGCTGGAGGCTGAGCCCCACGCACTGGGCCCCGAAGAGGCGGCATCTCACCAGTCTGGCTGAATGGGCATTTTATTAGTGGTCCTCATTGCCTCTGCCAGCTGCAGGGGACCCTGACCCAGCCACAGTGTCACTGGCAACGTGACAGAAAAACACAGAACCATGGCAGGGACGTAGAGGAGACTGGGGCGGCCCAGCACCGGCCTGCTCCCGTCCTGCGCCCTGTGGCTCGCTCCTGGGGGCTGGGGGCAGGGGTGTGAAGGGCCTGACAGCCAGAAGGGGAAGCTGGGATGGACCTGGACCATCATCTGGCACCCATCTCAGGCCTGCGGTTGCTGCAGACTCTTTGGTTATCAGTTGCGTGTGTGCCCGGAGGAGGGGGGCAGTGTCTGAATGCTCAGAGGGAGAAGGTCTTCCACACGGTACCTCCCCCTCTTGCTTGATACAGTCACCACACTAATGGGTTGGAGGAACACAGTGCCAACACATGACCCTGCTGAAGACCGTCAGGGGCATCATCCCGGCCACAGAGCTGAGCACTTATGCAGAAGGGGCACTTGGAAATAGAGCCTTGGGCAAGCAAGGGAGGGTCCAGAGCTGCACATCCTCCCCTTACCACTCCTAGGACTAGAAAAGACCACCACCTGATGGCAGTCCCGCACTTCCGCCTCAGCCGAGGGCCAGAGCCCCTTTCTTCTCCCATCTTTTTAGAGCTGTTGTGCTTAAAACAGGTGGAAAGAAGTCCTGACTTGGTTGAGGTTGGAGTCAAGCCACTTCTCCACCTGTGTCTCTTCCCCTCCCAACTCCCCGGGTCTGGACGAGCCCGGCAGCTCCCCGGCCCTCAGGCCTCCTGGCAGGCGGCCGCCACGCTGTCCGCAGGGCTCCGATCCAGGCACTGCCGTGGGACGGTCCCACTGATGTTGTGGATGGCACCGTAGGTCTGCTGCTGCTGCGGGGACAGGGCTATTTTCTCCGAGGACAAGCTGTTCAGAATCCGGGGCACGTAGGACTGCCAACAAATGGGGGTGTTAGTGCTTGGGTGGGGTGGGCACGAGAGTCCCTATCCCGTTCCTCCCCTACCGCCCCGCCTCCCTCCAGCCGGAAGACACACAGAATGCTCGTGAAGGACACATAAAGAAATAACATCAACCTAGGACATCAGGACCTAAACTATGCCAACTGCAGATTTTCCTAACAGCCAGAGCAAATCAGAACACACAGTCACAGTTCTCCTGGTCATAGAGAAGAGAGCACACACACCAATTTCTCAGAGGAAACAAAACTCTTCCTGGCACTGGGTTCTAGAAGAACTTCTCACTCTATGTAGGAAACAGCTCTATCTACACAGGGCAGGCTTAGAATGCCGTCAGTGGGACTTCTGAACAGCTGACCGACTCTGTGCAGGTTCTGTCTCCTCTTAATCCCAGACTCCAGCTGCCGACCTGAAGCAGGCTGGGAACGAGGGATCTGCATCATCCACCTGCCCTGTCTGGCAGGCATAGTCACAGGTGTGCCTCTGGGTAATGGATCTTCCTGAAACCTCCTCTGGGGCTGGTCCAGAGACAGACACTGATAAGAGTGCCTGACACCCGAGAGGGAGCCACTGGAAAGAATGCTGCCGCTGATCTAGATGGGCGCGGTCCCAGCCCTGTCTGTCAGGCCTGGCGGTCACAGCTCCGGGAGCCTGTGGCTCCACCTTCCTTACCCAACCCCACCCTAGGAGCAGGACCCTGGAGGCCGGAAGCAAGGAGAACCAGGAAGGAAAGGAGTCCTGGTGTCTTTCTAACACTGTGCCCCCCCTCCATAGCAGGTAAAATGTTCATTTGTTGAATTCAGAGGGGAGTTAGTGTGACACCCTCTAGGTGCCTAGCAAAGGACCTCACACAGGCAGGTGCTGGCGAAATGCTCTGATAAAGCTTCATCAAACCGCAGGGCCTTGCCATATGGCTTCGCTAAAGGCCCAAGCTCACCAAGCATTAAATATGCAGAGAAGGAAAGTGAGCAGGCAACTGAAACCGAGGGAGATGGGTATACATCATGGCAAAACTAATTATCTTCTGGTGATGGGTGTGGCTTCCCACATGCAAGAGAAAACATCCGGAGGGACCAGGGATTCCTTCTCAAATGACGTTAATTCAGAAACCCGCCTGGCACGTGATCAAGGGACTTCTGTCTTAACAGGAGAGGATCAAAGCAGGTTTGCAGGGCCCATCTGGTCGGGGCCGGTGCAGATGCTCACGCTTGGCTAAGAACCGCACTTACTGTGAACGGTGATGGCACGTGGGCCCCTGCCTCACTTCCTTTGTCACTTGCCGATTCTTCCGTCTGCAGACAACAGCAAAAACTTGCGATGATAAACAAAACCGATCTTCCTGAACTAACACCCTCTAAACAAACAGACTATTAACACCCAGAATAATAGTACCAGCTGGCACAAAGCTCCCAGCGGCAGCCCAAGAGAGGATGGTGTGGGCAGTGCAGGGAGCAGGGAAGGGGGCAGGGAGGGAAGCTACACATCACACCCAGCTACCCACGCCTTCCCCGTGGATAAATAAAATGTGGAGAGGGCCGTTGATCTGTTGATCTGGGAAGAGGTGGAGGAGGGATGGAGAATGAAGCCACCATCTTCTCCTCCCAGACCCTGGCTGGGCAGCAGTGGGGGAGGGGCCCTTTACCTTGTAGTTCAGAGGGCTGAGGTGCTTGAAGCATCCAAAGCAGGTGTAGGCCAGGCAGACCAGGATGGTAAGCAGAAGCACCAGGAAGGTGAACACGGTGAGGGGAGCCTTCAGACCTGGGGACAAAGATGCCAGCCTTGGCGGGGGGGAGGTCACACCTGGTGCAGGAACTGTGTGTGGCTTCTCCCTCAGGCCGAAGACTAAGAGAAGGCATCAGCCACCCCCTTCCCACCATCTCCAGCAGCTGGGATGGTATCTTCACAGGCAGGGGCACAAAGAGTGACCCATTGAACAGCTGGCGTTATCCCTGGTCAGATTTCAGGTACCGGGGCACCGAGTCAAAGGCAAGTTGCCAGCTTCCTCGCTGGGTCGGTTCCCTCCAGTCTCCAGTGCCCTCGGCAGAGTCACACATCTCTTCTGCCTCTTCCTTTTTCTCAAGAGTGGCAGTTCTCCCTCCTGCATGTCCCCACTGCCTCCACACCGTGAAGTGTGACGACCTGGGCCCATCCACACCCGCAAAGAGCATCGCGGACGAGCTTCCCCCTCTCTGGTTCAGCCCCTTCATAGCTGGTAAAGGGACCATCTTCTCTGTAAGGCTGTCTGGGGCAATCCACCTGGCCTTCACCAGGTTACACCTGACCTCAGGATAGCTTGGAACTGGGTTGTCGGCGCTGTACCCAATCAGCCCTCACCCTTGGGGTACCACCGTCTGATTGGACACCGAGTCGATGCTCTTAAAACAGGAAGGGATTTGACTGGCTGGTGTGGATGCGGGAATAGGAGGCTGGGTGTTGCCTCCTGCCCTCCACCCCCGCCCTAGTCAGAAGGGCCACTCACCCAGGCGCAGGAAGGAAAAGAAGTAGAGCCAGAAGAGGCACAGGATGGGAGCGGCCAAGGCCTGGTTCACGGCTGCAAAGTGGATTCGCTTCTCCAGCTTTGCCGGGAGGTAGGCGAAGTAGAGGTTGTGCCGGTCGACCATGTGCTTGAGCAGGATGTAGATGAGGCCTGCAGGGCCAGGGCTGTGAGCTGGACGGTGGCTGGGCCGCAGGGGCCACTCGACGCCCTTCCTCCTGGAGGTGGCTACTTGTGCCGGGAGCTGGGCTGGGGCTGCGGCTGGGCTACGTGCACACGTGCACGTCCTCGCTCCTACTGCTTTTTCTCCTTCTCTTTCTCTCCCCGCCCCACCCCGCCCTGTCCACCTCTCCCCCTCTCTCCTCTCCCCACCTCCCCTCCCTCCCTCCCAGCCTCTTTCTGACCCAGGGAGTAGAGGTGTCTGTGCTGCTGTCCTCACGGAACATTGAAATTCTAGGACCATTTTGGGGAAAGAGGCGATTTCACACCCAGAGGCCTGGCCTCAACTTCCTCACACGCTGAGCCCCCCTCCTCTTATCCCTCAGTGCTCCCACGCTCCTTTCCTTCTCCCACCCAAGCTGACCCCCTGTACCGTCACTGCCAACAGATGCCCAAGGGTCTAAACCCAGGGATGGCACAGGAGGTGGGTGGGTGCTGCCTTTTCTATCATGTCAGGTTCTTTAAAAACATTTTTTGTTGTTTTGAAAGAGTAATACTATCATAGATCTTTAAAAATAGTACGAGGGCTTCCCTGGTGGCGCAGTGGTTGAGAGTCTGCCTGCCGATGCAGGGGACATGGGTTCGTGCCCCAGTCCGGAAAGATCCCACATGCCGTGGAGCGGCTGGGCCCGTGAGCCATGGCCGCTGAGCCTGCGCGTCCGGAGCCTGTGCTCCGCAACGGGAGAGGCCACAACAGTGAGAGGCCCGCGTACCGCAAAAAAAAAAAAAAAAGCACGAGAGAGTATACAGGGGAAACTAAAACTTCCTCCTTTCCCTAAACCACAGCTATCACTGCCAACAGTCTCCTGGGTGTTCTGTTTCCTTCCAGACGCTTCCATTTGTCTGCCAGCTCCTGATGGTGTATTTTAATTGCAAGACCTTGACCTTGTAAGTCACACAGTCCTAAATTCATATCTGGGCTCTACTCCTCACTAACAAAGCGTTAAGTGCTTCATCTGTGAAAAGGGGACAGAAACAAGACCTGCCTTGAAGGATCATGAGAGAATTAAGTGTGACAATCCACGTGGAGAGTGACAGTGGCCTCCAGAGCCAGGACACAAACACGAGAGCCTCCACCAGTGCTGCTGGCACTGTCCTAGCCGCTGCCGGAGGGTCACCCAGGAATGAAGCGGTCAGCCGGCAGAGGCCCTCAGACCAGGAGGGGTACTAAGAGAGCTCGCAGTTTGGAAGGCCCGTGGAAGGAATCCACGAGAAGTGAAATTAAATTTGGTGTCCCCTGTGGCTCCCTGGCAGCTTATGCTTCCTGAGGCTACAAGAGGCCCTCTGTTTGTGGGGCTCCATGACGCCCTGCTGATGGCTGCCAGCCATCCACCTACCCTGGGACCAGCCCCAGGGCCACTCACCGAACGGCACGATGATGGGGCAGGTGATGCTGTAGGCCATGATGACGGTGAAGACACACAGCATCCAGGCATACATGGCTCCAAACTCGTACTCGAAGGCCTGGTTCTGGGATGGGGAGGTGGTGAGGGGCTTAGGGCTTTGGTCCACACCAACCCGCCTCTGTGCACTCCAAGTGGTCGGGGAGAACACAGTGCGGGAGGACTTTGGAAGTGGGAGGCTCACCGCGCCCCTCACCTCTCAAGGCCCCTTCTGTCCCTCCGCAAGCCTCCTCCAGCTTCACCTGGCTCACACCCAGACCTTGAAAGGCACAATGACTCGTGTTTTCGTAGTGTTTCTCTTGTTCTAATCCTGTCTACACAACAGGCCTGTGAGCCCCCAAAGGGCAGAGGGGCTACATCTGACTGTAGAATGATACTCCACAGACTCTGTCAGACCCAACATCGCTCCGCCCCTTCTAGCGGTGTGTCCCGGGCCAAGCACTTGAGCTCCCGGTGGCTTAGTCTGTGCGTCTGCAAAGCAAGCTCCAGTAGCGCCCATCTCACGGCGGGCTCTGAGGATTAGATGACAGGATGCAGGGCTTCTCCTCTTATGGTTCCCACAGTGGCAAAGGAGAATAAAAGAGAAACCCACACACCCAATTTAGAGAGTCCTGGAAAAAATGCCACCAGCCCAAAATGCCTTGACCTCTGTAGTAATCTAAGAATTTATGCAAATGAAGGTCCATGGGAAAGAAGTGTGTGTGTGTGTGTGTGTGTGTGTGTGTGTGTGTGTGTGTGTGATCAGCCCGGTTAAAATGCAAAAATCCCCACTCTCTCCTCCAGCCCGAGTCAGTGTGGAGGATGACCTAGCCAGGCTCTCACCCAGGCTCCTTACACCTCCTCCCCCCACAGCCCTGGGCCCAGTTGAGAGGCCCTGAGCAGAGTGGCGGGCACTTAGCAAGTGGCTGGGTGAACGCGGGCGGCGGGGAGGCTCTGGGACGAAGGCGGCGCCCACCCCCAGCCTCTGTACCTGCTTGATGTTCCTACGGTCGGCTGCAGTCTTGGCCATGACCATGCGGAAGGTGTAGAGGATGAGGCCGGGCAGCCGCAGCAGCTCCATGCCGTTGCCAATGAAGGCCGAGGCGATGACATAGTTCACAAAGAAGGCGCCCTGGTCGGGCAGGAAGACGCACCTGGGGAACCACCGGGTGTGCGAGCTGAGCGCCCCGAGAGGGAGAGGGGCCCGTGACAGCAAAGACGGGACTCAGAACTGACCACGGATTTGGCCATCTGGAAGTCACTGTCAACCTAGACCCGAGCTGGTTGGGTATGGGTGTGTCTGTCTGTGGCTGCCAGCTCCCAAGTCCTCAGTTTACCCAGCGAGAACCCATTTAAGAAAATTCACTCTATCCTTTCAGATAGGCACGGCCAGGCTTCCCTGTGAACAGTCCTTTGGAAAAGTCTATCTTGGACATTCGGGCCTACATTAGGACTTAAAGTATAGTACAGTAGGGGCTGGGGATGAATCCCAGCTCTGCCTCTTAACTAGCTGGGTAGCCTTTTTTTCTTCAGCACGTCTGGGCCCCAGTCTCATCTGTAAAATGGAAATAGTCCAATTTCTGACTCGTAGCTTGTTTAAAGAGTAAATGAAGGAAAGAATCAAGCATTTAGCATGGCATCTTCTTAAATAACAGCTATTACTATTAAGTGGGTTCGGTACAAGTTGAAAATACTAACGAGGACACACATTAGAAATAAGTTCAACTCCTCTCTCCTAGCAAAACTAATCCTGGACCAGACAGTCATTCTGGTTGCAGTGTTAATTATTATTCTCCTTCCCCCTTCCCTGGCACCACTGAGACCCAGCAGTTCCTTCTCCCCAGGCGGTCCGGTTCTCAGTAAGTAAGTTTCAGAGAATGAATGAGAACGCCACTAATTGAGTTTCAACCTAAAAGATTAACCACATTTCTACACTTGTAGCACAAAGTGGGTCAGTTCCCCCGGTGCAGCCCCGCCAGGAACCTGTAGTGGTGCGGGGAGTCCACAGGCCCTGAAGGACAGACAACCCTCCCCACACTGCAGCCCCAGCCCCTGGGGGACGTGGCTCCGAAACTCAGCGTGGCTGATACTTACTCCAACCTGACAGAGGCCTCCGAGGAAGTTTTATCAAAGAGCCACCGGAAGAAAAAATCCAAACTGAAAGAAGAATGAATCCCATAAGAACTTATTTCCAACGGTCCATGTGATCACTGCATATGTTTTCATTTTCTTCTGCTGTTTTTTTTTTTTTAAAAAAAGGCCAGATCTCAAGATCTACCCTGGTTCTCTAAGATGCTACTTATACCATAACTCATCAGGGCCTGCTTTAACAGAAACTTCCTTCCTCAAAATAACCAAAGCCATGATTAGACCCTCTCCCTAAGTGGAAGGTCCATGGTAAGTTTCATTTTCAAGCTTTTTTTTTTTTTTAAGGCAGAAAGATCATATCTCTGGAAGAATCAGTGGGCCAGCACAATTGTATGCCAAGTGAGTGTGACAGGTTCAAATGTCGTCAGGAATCTGCAACCACTCCCAGAGCATCTGCATTTTCTTGAGGACAGTGTTCTCTGTTGTGACCCTGGTTCTGAATTGAGAGCAGGAGGTGGTAATATGTACCTGGTGAGGCCCAGGGAGGGCAGAATCAGCACCATGAAGATCAAGAATATGTAGACCTTGGTCATCATGATTCGGTTTTCCCCTGACCTGCAGGAAGTCAGAGGTGAGCCGTCACAGTCCCTCAGATGCACCGGGCGTCCCCAGTAAGGCCCCGGCTGTATGCCCATCGCGCTGGCGGGGAGGGGGCATCAGAGACACCCACCTCAGGGGCGAGCCCCAGGGAACTCACTTGGTCCAGTGAGACTCCAGCAGCGTAGAGTAGTAAACGACGGTGGGCAGCAGGGCTGAGAAGGACCACAGGAGGAGGGTTGGGAAGAACTGGCTGATGATGGGGTCCTAGAAAACAGTCCACAGCAGAGAGAGCTGTGAGCCCTGGGGGCTTTGGGCCATGACCTGTTGGCATGGTGACTCAGTGACCTCTGGGATTTTGGTCACTTTTGTCCCCCAGAAGCAACATTGTACCTGGTACAGGGTAGATAATGTTGGCTGAAAGACAATAACAGCACCTGACATTTGTACAGTGCTTTATTTTTCTTTTTCTTTCTTTCTTTCTTTCTTTTTTTTTTTTTTTTTGTGGTACACGGGCCTCTTACTGCTGTGGCCTCTCCCGTTGCGGAGCACAGGCTCCGGACACGCAGGCCCAGCGGCCATGGCTCACGGGCCCAGCCGCTCCACGGCATGTGGGATCCTCCCGGACCGGGGCACGAACCCGTGTCCCCTGCGTTGGCAGGCGGACTCTCAACCACTGCGCCACCAGGGAAGCCCCAGTGCTTTATTTTTCTTATTTTTATTTAAAAAAGATTTTTGGCCACGCTATGTGACATTTGGGATTTTAGTTCCCCCACCAGGGAGCGAACCTGTACCCCCTGCAGTGGAAGCACAGAGTCTTAACCACTGGACCGCCAGGGAAGTCCCTGTATAGCTATTTAGAGTGAAGAATGCAACTTCACATACAACTGAACTCCACTTGTCTTACTGACCAGAGAGATAACCTCCTCCATTCCCTATAGAAAGCCAATGACGGACGGCAAAGGAAGACAGAGCACTGACGGCCAGGGCCCTTCCCCAGCCACCTGGCCCAGTCGTAGCTTCCCAGAACTGCTTCGTGATTGTTCCCAGTCTCATCTATGCCTGTTGTACTTGTTATTGCAATTACATGGTTCGATTAACTTATTACCTTCCCTGATAAAATGAGCATAGCAATAGAGAGATTTCTTTGAAAACTAAGTTGGGTACATCGGAAAGACTTGATAAAGGCCAATTTCTCAAAAACGCTGCTGAATTAGATGGGAGTGAATTAACTGTAAAAGACCAAGGGAAATGAAATCTAGGAGGGTTCTATACTTTGAACGGCTTTGCAAGTATCTTTAAGTTCTTGCTTGACTGTGAGAAAGCAAAGCTAGAATCACAAACAATGAAATAAGCGTGTGTTTTATGTAAAATACACAAAGGGGAAATCCAGTCAGCAGATCCTTCCTCAAAAGAACAGGCCTTGACCATACATCAAAAGACTGGCAAAGGAATAAACATGTAGATGCTTTAAATCTAAACAAAACTTACATATTTTTTATTATCTATTGAGTCATTCGATCATCACAACGGCCCCATGGGTATAACATAGCAGAGTGTTACAGAGGACAAAGCCAGTTTTTAGAGGAAAAACCAAGGCTCAGAATTCATCAGCTAGGGAATGGCAGAGCGAGGACCAGGCCCTCAGGCCCCCCAGCTGTTATCAATTCATCTAAGATCCTTAAAAATCATTCATTACCTATCTAGAATAAGGAACTTTACAACAGGAGTATCAGAAACTGAAATATAAAAAGAAAAATTGATTCATGACCCTGCCACCCCAATCAGAGAAGCGCTTTGCATTCTTTGCTACCCACTCCCCGTAGCAGCCATCCTGCACACACATCACTGGCAGATCACTATAACCGTTGCTGAGAGATAATTTCATATTCTGCTTTTATCGTAAAACCCCATGTCTGCCACAAAGTCTATACAATTTTTTAATGGATGCTTAATAGTCTGTCAGACTGAATACACCTCATTCAACTCCTAATTTTACCCCTACTGTTGAACATTTAGATTGATTCCACTGTATCTATGTCTCTATGGTCAACACATAGACACACACATATACATACACATACATGTATACATAAAGTATATACACACACGTATGTCTACATAACGTTACTATAAAGACATTGTAATAAACGTGGCCATGCCTGCTCAGGGGCTTCAAAGCACATGAGCCGAGTGACATGGCCTCTTGCTTCAGTGGCCCCCACGGCTCTTGGTCTCATTCCTCCCGCACCCGCCATGCCCTCTTGGCAGAGGCCCTGCAGAGTGGTCACTCACATTTAGCGCGTGGATGGGTTTGGTGACGTTGAACTTGTCCATGGTGGACAGGATGATGGAGGGCGTGGTCAGGAAAAACAGCCCCAAGAAGAGAGTGAAGTTGATGCCCAGCCATTGGAACCACCAGCGGAGGCCCTGGATAGAGAGGTTCTTCCTGCAGAGGGGAGGACACAGGCCTTGGAGGTTTATCTCTCAGGCTCTGGCCACCTATGACACCTACAGTGCCCACGGCTTGGGTGAGTCAGAAGGTCAAATTTAGGCAGGGCAAGAGACTAGACTGAGTGCTCTGGCTGAGGGCCCATCTTGACCTTGGGAGCACAGGCCAAGTGTCCTGCACTGACCTTCAGCTATAGGAAGGTCGAATTTGGGGTCCCTAGGAGCTCAGAGGGAAAACAGGTTATCTGCAGCTAGGGTCTGGGAGCCAGAACCTATTCGGAGAGATGCCATGAGCCCCCCAGCAGACCAAACAAGGCTGCAACATGGCATTTTTCAGACACACTAAAGACACGTGACTCCCCACGGGGCCGTGAGCTGTGGTGTGAGCTGGAGGGAGGCGGGGGACAAAAGCAAAAGGCGCAGCTGGAACCCGCCCTGGCTTCTCACCCCACCAGGAGCAGACCGACAAACCAGTCCCAAGTTTAGAAAGCTCAGTGAACCAAAGAGCAGAACTGCCAGGGGCTGAAGTACAGCCCGGTGGAGATGAGCGCCCAGACCCTGCTCTGGACCAGGAACCGAGGCCAGGCCGGATGGCGAGCCATGCTGGGGCCTCTGTGGGGCTGTCCTCACCCTCGGCATTGTGCTTAAGGCTCCTGTGGACACAGCTCAGCTCACCAGCTTGTGGCCCAGGCTAGAGAGGCGGCTGGCACCTAACCCAGGGCTGCACTGTCTGTTACAGCAGCCTCGAGCCACAGCAGGCTACTGTGTGTTGAAATGTGGCTGGTCCAAACAGAGATGGGCCAGAAGTGGCACATACACGCTGGATCTCAAAGACGCTACGTATGAAAAGGAGACTGTAAAACATTTCAATTAAGAAAAACTGATTACATATTTAAATGATAATATTTTAGATACAGAGGGAGAACTCTTATTAAAGTTAATTTTAACAGTTTCTTTTTTTTTTTCTTTTTTTTTAAGACCTGTTTTGTTGTTGTGGTTTTTTTTTTTGTGTTTTTTGGCCTCACCGTGCACCTTGCAGGATCTCAGTTCCTTGACCAGGGATTGAACCTGGGCCATGGCCGTGAAAGCCTGAAATCCTAACCACTAGGCAACCAGGGAACTCCCCAGTTTCTTTTACTTTTTTTAATGTGGCTAAAAGGAAACTTAAAATTACATACATTGCTCCCATTATAATCCTACCAGACACTGCTGATACGGGGGAGAAACAATGGAGTGAAGTCCTGGCTGTGGACACACCACCCACCCCCATCACACCTCCCACCCCCTGCCCAGAGGGGTGCAGGAGAGTATGAGTGTCTCTCTGGGTGCCAGGTCACACCTGTGCTTCCAGGTGACTTGGGCAGCCCTGCAGGGCTCCCAGGCCCCATTCCCGCCCCTTGCCGGCCTGGGGGCTCACCAGCAGATGTCTTCGGGGTAAGCGGCGAAGCTGACCGTCCACTTGGAGATGCAGAGCTCTCTGCTGTGGGAGGATGGCTGCGGGTCACTTTTGCACTGAAGGCCCTGACACTTGCAGGCGTTGAAGTCCTTCAGGATGCTGCCAGGAAATGTAGAAATGGCCAGGGTCCAGACCCCTCGGGGTACCACGTACCCACACAGCAAACAGGACCGTGTGAGAGTGGGAGCCCCATGGCACAGGACCTTTGCTTTATTATTAGTTTATTATACTTATGCTATAATTAGTGCTATGAAAGAGATGCCCTTCTTAGCACATTATGTGCAGAATTTTGCTGAATCCTCAGGACAACCCTCTAAGCCGGGGATTACCATTCCTATTTTACAGATGAGGAAACTGAGGCTCTCAGAGTTAGGTTTTGCACCCTGTCTGGCTGACCCCAGCTCCCATGCTGTTGGCATTGCCCCAACATAGGGTTCCTCCTTGCGGCCCCCCTCTGCCCTGCCCATGAAGCTGGACATCCCGCTGCCAGGCCCGGGGCCTCACTTTTCCACTCCCTCACCTCTTCCCAGGCCCCATAGCAGCATTAGACCACATCAACTACGACTCCAAGATGCCCCTCCCTAGGACTCCCACCCCCACCCTCTCCACTCCTTCCCTCTTTAGTCTCCCACAAAGAACCCACCAGCACCCCTACTCCTGTCTCAGAACACTCTTCCTCTTTCCACTGGCCTCGTCCCCACCCCAGCCTCACTTGAGAGTCTGCAAGGCACAGCCAGGAGTCTGTTCCCAGGGTTCACGATGCACAAAGCAGGGAAGGCAGGGGAAGGAGCATTTGCTGGGCCAACTCCTTTCCGTCTCCCTCTACCGACCCCATCCCCTGCTGCCCCCGAGGCGAGACGACATGGAGATCCCAGGCATGAGAGCGTTTTAGGAGCTAGAGCTCATGCCACTCCTGGAGTGCCCAGAGGTATTCCCCCACAGCAGTTCATTTGTAGGGAGATGGGAAGGCCACGCACAGAAGGAAGACCTGTGGTTCCAGAGTGGGTACATGAAAGAGGGTGGCATCCACCCCACCTGGTGAAATGCTGGCTCATAGAGGCAATGGGATCCCTGGGGCAGCTGGTGAGAGCCCGGCAGTGGGGTAAGGCCATATCAACCCAAGAGGGGCTCAGCTGGAATCACCCATGCCCAGCTGTCACACAAACATCGGCCAGGCTCCCCAAGGGAGTGGGTGTGGATGGCTGCCCCCAATCCCAGCCACACCGGCAGAAGGACATGGAAATGCTACAAACAAATCCCAGCAGTGGCGGTTCAGCAGTACCGTCTCTATCCAAGAGGGACAGCAATTTAGCTGGAGGCAGACAAGGAACATGCATACCCACACTCACTAGGTGGCCATGGACTTTTCCTGGAAGGTAACGAAGGCCATTCCCAGGGGCTGGTCCTGGACCCTGCATTCCTCTTCTGTGATCCTCTCCGTCAGCCTGTCCTTCATGCGCGTGTAGTAGGCGATGGCGTCCTCCTACCAGAGGACACATCCCCTTGTGATGACACGGCCCTGTGCAGGTCTCGGGGGACCCAGCGCCCACGTTCCCGGGGGGTGTGGGCCCTCACCCACTCACACCCCTTCACTTCACAGCAGCAGAACTGGCCGCAGGGCTTGGGGTTGATGAAGGTCTGCTGGCCTGTCTTCATCTGCAGGTTTGTGTAATAGGTCAGGCTCTTCTCTGTCTTTTTTCTGCAGTGGGAGGGACAAATTTCAGACTCGCAATCCTGTGGTGTGACTCACAGAGCCACTCCCCTCCTTTCCTCCCTAGGGGATCCGAGGCCAGCAAGGAAGGAGGATGGCATCTCAGAGGGAAGGAGTCAGAAAGGTGCAGGCCAGCTCAGCCCACGCCCGCCCACCCTGCCAGCCCTCCCTTACCTCTCCCTGCACAGGTAAATCAGCTTGGCCACGTTGTAGCACAGCTGGACCTCCACCACTTCACACGTGGGATACGCGTCCCTGTGCCCAGGGCAGATCAGAAGCAAAAGATAGCCATTGGAAAAGAGAACCCCCCAGGCAGGAGAGACCCCCCAAGACTCCAGGGGTGGCAGAGCAATTACACTGCTCATTTCTGTGCCAGGGGAGACCTCTTTCCTCTTTGTCTTTTACCAAAGGGGGAAATTTTGAAACTTAATACAAAGAGGTCCTCTTAAATAGCATGAAAGTAACTGCCTGAAACTGACAAGTTTATACCCACTTGGCTTTAAATCAGTCAGTACTTCTCCTGAAGAAAAAAAATAACACTATTCATTCCCTCCTCTACCCATGCAAAGGAGTAAATTTATTGTTTGCTCTAGGTCATTTCTACTCTGGACCATCACTGAAATCCTATTCAGTTTGTGACCTTTTTGAAGATCACAGACCTTTTTGGTCTCATGAAAGCAAAGGACCCTCAGCCCAGTAAATGCATTAACTTATTTGATCCTCGCCGTAACCTGTGAGGTTTGTGTCCCCATTTTACAGATGAGGACAATATGTGTCGGAGAGGTAAAATGACTTGTGCCCAAGATCACACAGCTAGTGAGTGTCTGAGCCAGGAAGTGAATCCAGGCGGCCCAGCTCCAGGGCCCATGACTGTACCCAGCGTACGATGCTCCCTCACCATACACGCAAGATCCTATGTGCAACTCCTGGGCATTCCTGAACCATGTAAATCCCCACCTACTACTTGCTAGGCACTGGGATGGAGCCTGGATAAGTTTACATTTTAGTGAGAGAGAGAGACACAGCCCATAGACATGTCAGGCAGACAATTTCAGGTCCCATTAGGAGCTTTGCGGAAGAGAACAATGGTGTAAGTATCCCTTTTACAAGGCAAATTCACACATCAGTCCCCATGGATTGCAGCAGTGTTCACTAAAAGGGCTGCCTGAAATGGGAGAAAGTGTGATTCAGTGTTTGTAATGGGAATGAGAGGACTTTTTTTTCTCTTTAAGGTAATATATTAAGTGGAGCTACTGTTTCCAAATGTTGCTTAACAGGAAACTTTGGGGAGCTGTTGTTTCAAGGAATAGGGAAAAATGATTCCAGTACCCAATGTTTACATATAGAAAAATATCTCTAAAATACCTAGAGTTTCTAAAAGAGAGGTTAGTCAATAAATTTTAAACATTCATTTTGCAATTCTGTTTATACTAATTTGCTTAGCGAGTGTTCTTCATAACTAGTGCAAAGCCAAGCCATAGCCAACCCCTAATCCATACTACAAATTAATGACTACTGATGAGGAATGAATACAGGCTGAAACCTCAGCTCCCTAGCCCAGGTTCAAGTCCGCCAGCCCAGGGTCCTGGGAGCCTTCCCGGCCTGCTCTCCCCCGACCATCCCCTTTCCTGAAGCTCCATGAGATGCCCTGCATTCATCGCACCGTACACACAATTTCCTTCTCACAGGAAGGCCCTTCCTCTAGCCTCCACCTGCAGGTATCCCCGGTGCAGGTGCTCAGAGGAGGCTGCTGGAAAGGAGGTTCTGCTGAGGACAGGGCTCCGGACCCGGAGTGCTCACTCAAGAGACACGTGCTGAGCAGAAGAATGAACCACGAAATGCAGAGCGGGGCCCAGGTCCCTCCCCGCCTCCAAGACTGCTGTCTCTCGGGCATCTCTTACTCTGCAAAGCTGACGCTGAGAAGCCCAGGGTGAATCCTTTTCTTTTTTTTTTGTTTGCGGGGAATGTGTGGGTGTGTTGTTTCTATGAATCTTTTTCTCTGCCCCTGAGCTCTCAAGATGTTTATCTGCCCCACACCCTGGCCTGTATTCTGGCTACTGCGTTCACGTGGGCAGCCGTGGCTGCCGGCAGAGGACGTGCCGCCCCAGCCCAGGCCCTCACAGCCCCAGGAGAGCCTGCCCAGAGCAGCATCCGCGGCTCTGTGGCTGGGCCAGGTCCTCCTAGGGTCTCTCTCCCCTTCCCTCCCAGTGGAAGCGGCCCTGCTCACCGGAAGTGGCTCTCCACAGTCTCCTTCTTCGCGTCTCTGGAGAGTCCTGTGATGAACAGGGTCCGCCTCACCTGCCGGAGAAACACACCAGGGAGAAAAGTCAACAGGGCAAGCCAGTCTGCCAGGGGGACACCCTGTTCAAGCCTCCTCAAGGAAGACGGTGGGGACTCAGAGGCTCAGGTGCTTGCCTTCCCGGCCTGACAGAGCCTTGAAGTCTCTCCTTTACATAGCGTCTTCTTCTAGGCAGTCAAGAATAAATTTCCAGGGAACTCCCTGGCGGTCCAGTGGTTAGGGCTCTGCGCTTCCACTGCACGGGGCACGGGTTCGATCCCTGGTCGGGGACCTAAGATCCCGCATGCCACGCAGCGTGGCCAAAAAAAAAAAAAATACATTTCCAAAGCAATTTCAATGAGCCTCCTTTGCATGACAAGAGACTGAGAAAGAACCCAGAAAGGGGAAGTGACTCAAACGAGGTCACACAGCAGATCAGAGGAGGACCCAGGCCTGGAACCAAGTAACAGAAACTCCCTCTCCCCCCATCAAGTTATGGGCAGCAATGAGAGAGGGAGCTGCTCTCAATTCAAACTTCTTGGAAGTTACTTAGAATCAGTAACTACACGCCCAAACCCCACAAATCTAAAGGCTAGTTGGCAAAATGGGGGGAAATAGCCAAATCCTAAAACAATCTACCAGAAAAAAATTTTAATGCCGATTCTGAGCACACATTTGCAAGCCTGAGGCCCCTCCTTACCCTCACTGCCATCGCGGTGCTGGGGAATAAGCCTGGTGCCACTCCTCCCCAGCTCCCGCCTGAGACCCTCCCCAGCACGTGCCCAGCCCCCCACCACCCCTCACTCACCAGGTTCTCCTCTTTGTACTTGATGGACTGGGTGTGGTGCCGCATGAAGCCCACAGTGAGGACGAGGTAAAGGATAGCGAAGATGGTGTGCAGCCAGAGGAGGTCGTTGCTGCGGGGGAGGGGAGGGACACCACCTGCCATCAGGGCTGGGCTCCCAGGCAGGGAGTGAGGGTGCGTTGCTGGGCTTGGTTACCCTCATGGCACTGAGCTGAGTGTCAAAGGCTTCATCACAACAGATTCCTCCAACAGAGGTTGAGTGGCCAGTGCCCTTTAGAGAGGGCGCCGTCCTGACTAATGAACCCCAGCTCCACGGGGCCCTCTGTGTTTCCTAAAACCCGCAGCAAAACAACGGCGGCCTGGGGCGTGTCCATGCCCATAGCCCAGCAGCGGGTACTAGTGGCAAAAAGGCTTTCAGACATTAACTCGCTCACTTTGGACGACCTCTGGCTTATCCCGGGCTCCAGAATCCGCCCTCTCCTTGGTCTCACCCATCAGCAGTCTCACACCCCCCAACTTCGAACTCACTCAGTCTGTAGGTTTGCGATGGTCGTCCTCCCAAAGCTGTAAGGGTCTTTGTCTGCAGAGAAGCACAGATACTCAGTTGCAGGGTCACACTAGGGAAGTGGGAGGGGGACAGCACAGCCTTGGTTTGTGGAGCTCTGAGAAGCAGCACCATGAGATGTCCGAGAAGTCAGAGGACTGTATCCGGTCTTTTCAGAGCTACACCAACCAAGGCCTCTGCTTTGCTCCAAGATGCTTCTGGCAACTTCTCAACCTACCAGGTGGGTAAAGTCAAAATCTGAATTCATCTTGCTTTGAGAGTCTTGTGGCATTCCTTGAGAAATCTAGAAACACCCTAAGCTGTTCCCAAAACCAAGGCTGGGAATCACTGGGCGTAAGAGGTGGATTCATGATGGGGACGCTGGATTCCTGTGGGTGCTTGGAACTAGAACGCCGCGCTCTGATTTTCACTTTGAGCGTCACAGACATCTTCTGGATCCACTACTTGTGGCCTCCTGATTTGGGTGGGGGCAGGAAACTACAAAACACACTCTGAAAGCCCCTGATCAGTCTTGGGGTCTTCCTCCTACTTAGATATTAGGGGCCCCAGCTCTTGGCCCAGGTTTGGGGTGGATTCTTCTCCAGATCTTTAAGCAGATGGAAAAGTTCAGAAAGTCACCCTGAGACCTTCTCACATCTGAATTTGAGCATGAATCCTGGGGTTCTGATCCACCACAATGAGGCCCTTTCCCCAGGTCTGCTGCTCTGCCTGGGCCCAACTCAGGCAAGATGAGGAGTCCTTACCCAGCAAGCTCCCCGAGAGGTTGACGGGCAGGATGACACACAGAGACAAGAAGCTGACCACCACCAGCAGGAAGATGATGTGTTTCTGGAACGACAGGTAGTGGATGGCGTCCTCCCCACACCACTCCAGGATCTGGTCATCTCTGGCCAAGACACACATGGAATCCTAGTGAGTAGTGGTAACAGGCTGGGCCCTTTGGGCCTTGCATGGATGATCTCATTTAACCCTCATGACCGTCCGTGAGGTAGGTCCCAATTTGATCTCCACTTTTTTAAATATGAGGAAACAGGTACAGAAAAAGCACATTAACTTTTACAAACATCCAGCCTGTAACAGCAGAGCTATGACATGAACTCCAGAGCCTGGAGCTCTCAGCCCTCGCCCCACACTCCTGGATGAAGGAAGCTGCCACTGCTCCGCTTTAGGTCTCTAGAAACATCTGTGCCCACGTTTGTGTGTAAATAAAATTATCCCTCATCCCTTTCCTGCACCTGTGGACAAGCAAAGCCACTGATAAGAGGTGAGAATCTCCTGAGCAAAGCTGTGTGTGTCCAGGATCATGGCTCCCGCCCTTTCTCCCATCTCCTCCTCAGGGAAACTGGGAGACAGAGGTGGAGTCCCTGCTTTATTTTATTTATCTTTGAATATTTATCTATTTATTTGGCTGTGCTGGTCTTCGTTGAGGCGTGTGGGATCTTCGTTACCGCGTGCGGACCTTCATTGCGGCATGCGGGATCTTTAGTTGCCGCGTGTGGGATCTTTTAGTTGTGGCACGCGGGATCTAGTTCCCTGACCAGAGATTGAACCCGGGCCCCCTGCATTGGGAGCGCAGAGTTTTAACCACTGGGCCACCAGGGAAGTCCCTGGAGCTACTGCTTTAAACATTCTAAGGCTCAGTCCATCCCGCTGGCCCTGCCTCTTCCCTGTGTCCCTGCTGTGGCCCCAGAGGCGGGGGGCGACCTGCTCCACCCTTTCCCACCCTCAGTGCTGTATTTGGAGGCTCCAGATCATTTGGAGACCCAGAAAATTCTGGGTTCTGACAGCCAGACTTCCATGCTACAGAGGGAGAAGGGGAGGGGGGTGTCTCCTGTTTGCCTATTCTCCTGACAGGGAGCTACCCTGAGGATCCTGCTTCCAGAAGACAGGGAAAGCCCTGCACTGGGAAGAAAGAGCTCAGGGAAGCAAGGGCCACAGCATCAAAAGGCAGGTGTGAAAGGTGTGGCGCGAGGGCTCTGCAGCCAGACAGACAGACCACGGTGGACTCCAGCTCAGCTGCCTCCAGAGAGGGTCACGGCACCCACCTGAGGCTGGGACCTAAAGCAGGGAGGCTACGACCCGCTAGCTAGCTGGTCACTCAGCAGGTGCACAGGAGGCAGTGAGGATCCAGGCCCAACGCCGCGCCTGGTGCCGGGTGGATGCTCGCAGTACGCTTGCTAATGTTACCCTTTTTTACTGCTTACCTGGAGGACAAAGCTCTACCACTGACTACACTGTTTTCACTTCTGAATACACGACCAAAATGCATATACTTTGCCACAGTACGTGCTTACTAAACAAACACTGGTGAAGATTAAAACCCATAAGTGGGATTTCCCTGGTGGGCCAGTGGGTAAGACTCCATGTTCCCAGTGCAGGGGGCCGGGGTTCGATCCCCGGTCGGGGAACTAGATCCCACGTGCACGCCGCAACTAAAAAGATCCCGCATGCCGCAACTAAGAAATAAATAAATATTTAAAAAAAATAAAACCAATAAGTGAGTAATTTTCATCAACAATTTTTTCTTGAGATACACCTCGAATTTCCCTATTTTGCTGGGAAAGGCAATTTGGAAGGAAACTGAGAGGCCTCTTTAAATGTCAGTTGTGGGCTTCCCTGGTGGCGCAGTGGTTGAGAGTCCACCTGCCGATGCGGGGACACAGGTTCGTGCCCCGGTCTGGGAAGATCCCACATGCCGCGCGGAGCGGCTGGGCCCGTGAGCCATGGCCGCTGAGCCTGCGCGTCCGGAGCCTGTGCTCCGCAATGGGAGAGGCCACAACAGTGAGAGGTCCACATACCGCAAAAAAAAAAAAATGTCAGTTGTAACGCTGGGCGTGAGCAGCTGTTAAAATTTAATTGCAGGGCTTCGCTGGTGGCGCAGTGGTTGAGAGTCCGCCTGCTGATGCAGGGGACACGGGTTCGTGCCCCGGTCCCGGAAGATCCCACATGCCGCGGAGCAGCTGGGCCCGTGAGCCATGGCCACTGAGGCTGCGCGTCTGGAGCCTGTGCTCCACAGTGGGAGAGGACACAACAGTGAGAGGCCCGCGTACCGCGAAATAAAAAAAAAATTAATTGCAGCCTTAAAAACAGTCAAAGGGTAGTCCTTTCTGTGGCAGGAACAGAAGAGAAAAAACAGTGGGAGTTGAAATGGAAAAATATGTCTGATACAGCATTAAAATGACAAAGCAGAATACGCAACTGTATGGGTATGGCCTCACTCAATGAGAAGTGAGGTCCTCGCAGAGAGGGCAGGAAGGGGACATGGAGTGATAGAAACAGTGGGTATGGACTGCGGTGCAAACCGTCAGCAGCCTTTGCTAGTTAACGTGAAGATGATGAGTCAAAGTTTCTGGCTTTGCCCCACCCGATCGAGGCAGAGAGTCGGGGGCACAGCCCCGGGTAGGGGAATGGCCTAAGTCCCAACCAGCGGTGCCATGGGCAGTGGCTGAGCAGAGGGAAACATGCCGAGGGCATCCTTCAGAGGTAGGGGTAGGGGTGACTTAAAATTTCTTCCTATGAATTCTGTTCTGTACGTGATGGATTGTTGCACAGAATATGCATGACTTCCAACACCTGGAGGAAACGCTGACATGATTTTGGAGTGGGCAGGGAAGGGCGAGGCAGGCAAACCTACCTCTCCCACCTCTGTCCCCTCCTCCCTCCCAGAAACCTCCCCTCCTACTCCAGACCAGAGTTCACTGGTTTCTTCTGCACAAAATGCCTTCTGCCAGTTCCCCTGGGAACAACTCTCACCAGCCTGGACTGTTCACAACACGCTCACGCGTGTGAATGCATTTGAACTAGACAGAGCAGGTGTTATTCTCAGCCTGCTTTTATAGTTGGGGAAACTGAAGCCCAGAGAGAGGGACTTACCCAATGTCCTAGAACTGTCACGTTTCATCACTTCTAAGATGGCATTTCCATATTTCAACACCTCTGAAATGGGGGGCACCCTGGGATCATAGCCAATCACAGCATAATGGGAAGCATTTTCTCATTCTCGGTGCTGTGCGTCTTACAACGGCGGTTTCTCAGATAGGATGCAATACGGCCGCAGGCAGCAGAGCTGAGACTCGCAGCTTGGCACTGCCACCACATGCAAGGGGACTAACTGGCTTATAATCACCAAGCGCCTCTTTCAGGATTTCTCTCCAAGGGGCCCAGGTTTTAAGAAAAAAAAGAAAACTTCTAACCACGTGAGCTGAACATATTAAGCAAACATTATTTCTCCACTTTTCACTAATTCAAAGACATGACGCTGCCTAGAAGAGCTTCCATCCAAATATATCCGTGTTAAATAGTACGCAGATATGATTCCTGCCTAAAGCAAAAAATTAGCTTTAATGAGCTTGCACGGGGGCTCCCCGGGCCACCTTTATTCTCAGCCCCCAAGTATAGCTTTGGGTCTGAACTGAAAAGTATCTGAGAGACTCCAGCTCAGGATCAGGCACCTTGGCTCTCTCCTGCTGACTGGCCGAACACCCAAACAAACCCACCCAGACAAAGACACCTCCGGCCACCCGCGCTGTACTCACTGCAGGCGGAAGACTGCAGTCAGCCAGGGGCAGCATCCCTGGAAACGGAGAACAGGGATTAGCTTCCAACAATCTCTGTTTTTCGGAGGCAGACATAATCATCATCTTTGACTTTAAACAACCACCTAACCTCCCGTTTTATAAAAAAGCAGTGCTTTTGTCCCAGATTCAGCAAAGCAACCCTGTTGTCCAAACGCGACAGAGTCGGCGTGTTCCCAGTCCTCTGTCACATGCATCTTGTGCCTGGAGATCCTGTGAACGTCTCTCAAGTTTTGACAGTTTGTGGAATTATACAGGCTCCTGGGTCAAATGGTGCAACTTGAATGGAGAGCTGACGAAAGTTCAAGGCCGCTCTGGAGAAGCTGACGGGGGCGCTTCTGTTTGTTTCAAGATGACTGAATGAGATGCAAGACAAAAGCAAGGAACCCAAGCCCACTCAACTGGACAGTTCCCTGGGGCGGGGTTTAGAGAGGGAAAGGGTTTCATGGGTTTTAGTGTCCATCGTATCTCTTCAACTTGATACCCCTTAAAGCTGGACTACCGGCCGGGAAAAACAAATATTTGCTCGTCATTCATTTGACAGTCACTTAGCACCTACTGGGTGTCAGGAGGTGGGGAACAGGGCTGGATAAGATTTGGTTCCTGCCCACAGCTGGCTCACAAGCTAGCAAGCAAGTCAATAATTAACTGTCACACAAAGCCGTTAAGTACGATAACACAGACAAGAGCTGCAGCCAGGTGCCTGAGAATTAATCAAAGTCTCACGATCCTGGATCACGCGGCTGCCATCTTTGCTGTGGTATTTCCCAAGGTCAGGTGTCTTTGTCAAAGCAGAGAAGAGCTCTCACCAGCATGTGCCACTCAAGGTCAAGGGTACAGAGTTAGCGGCTCAGCAGGAATACCACCGCCCTCTCCCTGCCAATTCATTACTGCCCATCCTTGCGAGCCCCCATCCCGCAGCCACAACCATACCTGCCCCTTAAATACCAACCAGCTCGCTTTCAAAGTCCTGCTGCCCTGAGGAGGAAGAGGACAGTCTCTGGAATCTGGACTCACTAGAAACACAAAAGGGAAAAATGGCAGATAATCCTTTTAAAAGGTCTAAAAACTTATGTCTAGTATCTCGCTGCCTCTTAGAGCTCAGGACCGAAGCTACTAGCGCTCGGCGGCTGGGACAAAATATAACTCACCGTGTGAAAAATATAGGCAAGGGCATCGACCATTCCAAGGTTTGGTGAGACGTCAAACTCTGTGTTACGTGGGATGAGTATCAGGGGGTCAGGGTATCAGTGGGCCATCCTGTGCTCCACACCCTTGAACCTCAGCCCTGAGACTGGTCTACGTAAAGTGACTTCAAAGTGTTGCCTGTTTACAATATATTTCCCAATATAGCAAATAAAACTTGGAATAAATACTGTATTTTATCAAATCTAAGACACCACTGGTTGTAAAGGGCACAATTATTTTTTGAACCACTAAGGAGTAAAGGATGCTGTCAATTAACCATGATCACCATCGATAATAAGTTGCACTCAGTTTCATAGATGAGAAAATGCCAAAGATGGGCATTTTAGACTTGATGAACTGGGGCATTTTACATTGCTAATTTGGGCAGATCCTTTCTTCTGAGTAACCCATAAAAACACCCCGTGCACTGTGAATTTGGGGTGTTTGCAATATGCTAACGTTTTGCTTTTCTCTCTGTTTTCCTACTCCCGGCTTCACCATCCCACTTCTCATGGCATAAGGCCTGGTGAAGCTCAACTTTCAAAGCCTTTCCGGAGAACTGCCTCAATCGACCTTCGTGGTAACCCTATGGGCAAGAAGAGGCAAGAGGAAACAACCCAACGAGCTCAGCGTCCTGACCAAGATGACACAGCCACGGAAGTGTGGAGGCTCCTGACTTCCAGGTGCTCTAGTCTGTTGTAGTACTCAGCCCTCCTAGGAGTGAAGGTGCCAAAAATGCACCAGGTGTTTCAAACGCTTCCCCCCAAACAGTCCAAGGCTGGCACACAGCTGAAGCAGAGGCCCCAGCACCTTACCCCAAGGTTAATACCCTTGGGCTTCCACAAACACCAGGGTGGAGACTGTGGGGAAAGAAGGTGCATTTACAGACACCCCCATCGCCCTCCTGCACAGACCGCATTTCAACACGGGAACCCCCTGAGGAACAAGAGTGGGGGTCTGCCTGCGGAGCCCCTGGGGAGGCCTGGGCGGGGCAGCCCGGGCCAGTCTCTGTTTCCCCAGTCGCTTCCTGTTACTGCATCTGGCACAAGATCCTGGGGTGAGGGACAGCTAGTTGGAGCTGGAAATTCCAGTTGTGCAAACCTGAAACTCATTCTCCCCCTTGCAGGTGACATGCGTAGAGAGCCCAGGGTGGAGGCGGAAGGACGTGAGTCCTGGCCAAGGCAGTCTGTGCTGTGTGACAGAGCGTCCGAAGCGGGCGGATTAGGGCCGCTGGCTGACCCTGACCCAGAGGAGAGGAGCAGCTCACCTACGGCCCTGCTGCCCTTCTCAATCCAGCTCGCCTCATCCCCAGCCCCGAACTAATTAACCTCAAAGAAGATACACTTGAAAATGTCCAAGGCGAGAAAGCAAGCTGGCGTCCTCCTGAGCGGATGATGAAAGCCTTAAGTATCTAAGGCAACTAGATTTCTTCCGTAGCCCGAAGCAGCTGGCTCACAGCGAGCCAGCTCCAAGCCCCAGGGGAAAGCTGGGTGTATGGGCAATGGTGTTCTTACCGCCACCAAGAAGGTACCAAGGCTAATCTCACAGGTCTGTGGTGAAGAGCAGAGAGAACAGTTTCTGGTACAGGCCTGGCAGACACACTAATGAACACAATCTGACACGAACATCATGTGTGGGCTGTGCCTGGTGGGCTTCACAAGCCCCCAGCCCCATCCCAGCCTCTGTCTCTGTCTCTGTCTCTGTCTCTCTCTCTCACACACACACAGACGCTTGACGTAATGAGTCTTTTTTACCTGTTTGCTTCTGACACCAGGGCAATGCGGCCATAATCCCAGAAGTTTCTTCTTATGATGGAAAATACCAATATTAAAAACTAAAAGTAGAAAAGAAATCAGGTCTTGTAAAAGCATATTGGATGGCTTCTAATTAGGGGCAATTGTCTTAGGGGCAAAGCCCGCCCCTCCCCCAACAACCCCCCCGCCCCCCCACCCCCGCCCCCCCCCGCCCCGTCCCCGGACTCAGGAGGGCTAAAAGGGCCAGAGAAGGCACGGAGCTGCCCAAGGCCACACAGCTCAAGGGCTCAATGCCGTGCTCACCCCCTTCACCAGCTCCTGTCCCCTGTGCCCAAGCCACAGAGGCTGTCAACACTGACACGGAGCTTGCCCCGGCAGCCCCCTAGTCAAGCACTCAGGTCCTGCTCTTTTAGTCTCAAGGCAGCCCTGACAGCCACAGCTTTCCTCAGCCCTGGTTTGCCTGCAGGGTCTCCTGAGCAGGAAGGCCCTCACAGCAGCCCTGGGGACCAGCTCCCTCCTTCACTTTACATAGAGCTGCATTTTTCATTACAGAATAGAGGTAGCAGAGCTCCTGGAAGCTGAGCCAGAAGTGGTCAGATCTTCATCTTGAGTTTGGTTCTCCTGGAGGCAAGCCCTGGGGACACCTGGCGCAGAGCATGCGGGGCCCTCGGCAGGCCTGTGTGCCCAACAGCAACGCGAGGCGCTGGACTCAAGACTAACCCCCTTTCCGCTCTAAAAGTCTGTCGATTCTAGACTGTCTCCTCGCTCCCTCCGTGTCCACCTTTGCAGGTCCTCTGTCTTGCTCCTGCCTGTCTCCCCTCCCTGGACAGGTTCCCTCCCTTCAGGGCTCAGAGTTTTAATCAGTATATCCCTGCCTGCCCTAGTCAGGAACTGTGGTTTTAAATGTGGGTTTTGCGTAAAATAGATAGCTAGTGGGAAGCAGCCGCATAGCACAGGGAGATCAGCTCGGTGGTTTGTGACCACCTAGAGGGGTGGGATAGGGAGAGTGGGAGGGAGGGAGACGCGAGAGGGAGGAGATATGGGAACATATGTATATGTATAACTGATTCACTTTGAATGTGGGTTTTGGACCCCAGAGGGGCTGAGTTCCAGCAGAATTTTCTCAAGGTGAATCTGGAAGCTGGTGATATATTTTCAAAGGCAGGTGAGTCCTGCTGTCGGATAAACATGAAGGCAGCTTGGCAAGTGCCTGCCCTCTGCCCTGGCTGTTGCTCCCTTGGCTCGAGCGGTGTGGACATTTCCCACGCACCTCTCTCCTCCAGGCCCCTCTGGCTCTTTGGTGGGTCCCTTCCTCCACCCCACCCCCAATCCCCGTAACTTCCTGCAATACAAATCCACCCCCACCAGCACGCTCCACTGGAGAGCTACTCTTTCTTCTCAACCAAGACATACCCACCCCAGCCTGCCTCTCCGGACTTCTCTCCTTGGCCCAGACCCTCCCCTCCCTGGAGACGCTGGATGGATCACAGCTCTAGGGCCACCCTCCTCCATGAATCCCACCAACCTTCAAATCCATCACCACTCTCCTGCCTACTCCCTCCTCCCAACCAAGGCTGGTAGATGTGACTGTTCTCAACCTACAAATGGGTTTTGGCTCCAGGACGTGGGTTATTCGGCACTTAAAGAGCCCTTTTTCGTAAACGCAACATGAGTAGCACACGGGTTCCCACATCTGCCCTTAGAGGACCAACAAATGTCACAAAAGTCTAAGGCAACAATTTAGACTTTAATCCTTGGGAGGAAAATGCAAAGAGGAGTTAGGACTCCCTTTCCCTCTTCCTGTGAACATTTTTCCCCCCAAGCAAACTTGGGTTGGATACTCGCCTCCTTCAGGGACGGGGGCCCTCGGGCTACCCTAACCCCCCTCCCCCAGGCCCCCACCTAACCTCTGGCCCAAAGCAGTCCAAGGGGTCTACTCCCTCCAGCCCCTCTTACCCTGTTTAATCAGATGGCCTCCACTACGTGGGAAGAGAAGGTGACAAGAGGGACCAACCATCCCATGGGCACTTGTCCAAAGAAGGTGCCCCTGAGCCCCAGTAAATCTCACCTAGCATGTCTGAGCCAGTCTAGGGGAGAATACGGCATATTTCAAACTGGGTGGGGGGGGGGCGGTCTTTGGGAACAAGGAGGTCTGAACTAAAGAAAGGCCACCTATGAGGGCCGGCACCGATCTCGCCTTTCCCAGGTTTTCTCCTTTTCTCGTCTGATCCTCTAAAGGCCCAGGGACCCCAGTGGGGAACAGGGGTGTGACATTTATAAACTGGGAATTGCAGCTGCTGTAATGCTCATTCACATCTCTCATCCCTGTGGACTGACCCTTCCCAGGGGCCTTAGACACGTGACAGGCTGATAACTCGGTAACAATGGTAATAATCAAAAGAATCGTAATGTGTATTCTTTACATACATTGCCTTATTTAATCTTGTCCCAGAATCTTCGAGGTAAAAATTATTACCTCCATTTATAGAGCAAAAACCTGAGGCCTCAACGAGCTATGTAACACGCCCAAGGTTACAGAGCTGCGAAGTAGCGGAGCTAGAACTTCAACCCAGGGATGTCTGCTGGCTCCTCACCTGAGTTTCCCAGAAAGCCCTGGGGTGGTGGGGAGTTGGGGGATGGAGGTTAAACAAACAAAGAACTGACACGATTCCCAAGGAGTCTCACCAGGAAGCAGCTGACGTCTATGAAGAGGACAGTGGGGATGCCACCGAAGGTGACCCCCTGGAGCACGGTGCTGTTTTTGGCCGAGTTGTAGCAGTAGGAGTCATTGGGCTGGTCCCCGATGCCCAGCCGCTGGCGGATGGCCACTGCCCTGGATTGCCACAGCTCCAGGAATGGGGAGTCAGTCATCGTGCTGGTCCTCCCTGGAGAATGGGACCCGGCGGAGGGTCAGGGCTCCAACTCTCCCGTGGTTTCCCCAGCCAGCGCTGGCAGAGCCAAGGGTGGGTGTCTCCTCCAGGGGCTGGTGGGGCACAGGGATCGGGGAGAGGCAGACACTGGCCCCGAGCGCCCGGCAGAGCCTACAGAGAATAGCTCCATTGTGGGAACAGCCCGGAGGGTCAGATGCACCGGGTGGATGGCTCACCCAGGACACAGCTGGCCGCCTCCCCAGCGGGGGTGAACAGGAGGACAGGGGAGGACAGGAGCTGCTGTGGTGCCTGCCTAAGGGGTGCCAAGTTCCTCCAGCCTCAGGGACGACTGCCGGGAAGTCATTCCTGCAGCGGGACCCTGGGAGGTCCGGAGGGCAGGCAGGGGAGACCAGGCAGGGCACAGGAATCAACAGAGGAGGAGGAAGAGTGTCCAAGTGCAACAACTCTTTTTTTTTTTTTTTTTTTTTTTTTTTTTTGCGGTACGTGGGCCTCTCACTGCTGTGGCCTCTCCCACTGTGGAGCACAGGCTCTGGAGCACAGGCTCTGGACGCGCAGACTCAGCGGCCATGGCTCACAGGCCCAGCCGCTCCGCGGCACGTGGGATCCTCCCGGACCGGGGCACGAACCCGTGTCCCCTGCATCGGCAGGCGGACTCTCAGCCACTGCGCCACCAGGGAAGCCCAACAACTCTTGATCATCTGAGCCACAGACAAGAGTTCATAGGATGTCAGGCCGGGGCCTCAGAGACAGGCCCACTCCATACACTTGGAAACCGAGGCTCAGAGATTAAGATTAAGGAGGTGGTGGGGGCAGAACTGGGTCTCAGGCCCAGCCTCCTGGGTCCCAGACGCCAGCTCTCTTTCCACTACGCCACACTCCCTCTGCAGCCGGCTACACACATGGGTTAGTTTAGTGAGAGATTAAAAGCCAGGAAAGGGGTAGCGGAGAGGAGACAGAGAAGGCAAAAGGGGGTGGTCTAGGGTGAGGAGGATGGGATCCCAGGCCTCCTCAAGGACCCTTGAGTCGCCCACCGTGCACCGCTGGAGCACTCCCCAGGCTCTGCCCTCTCATTCCTACACCCCTAGCCTTAGTGGAAGGTCCAGCATTTCCAAAGCAAATATCGCTCCAGGCTGGTTGTTGACTTTTCCTTCGAGGAGCCTGGTAACCCAGGTGAAACTAATGGAAATCTCCAAACACCAAAGGCCCCAGAGTTAGTAGCCAAGTTCTGGCCTGCTTTTCACACTGTCTGTGGCTGAAGAGCCTGGAGAAATGCTCAGCAACACCTTCCTCTCAAGGTCCCACCTCCTTAAATCTGGTTAACCTAGATTCCCAGGGGACTTCGGCTAAGTCTGGTCTTTCTACCTGTTAGAGGGACAAAAATCTTGGGGACAAGAAGAGGAGGTACAGAGAACAGACAGATATTTGGACTACGCGGTAATACTGGCAGGATGTGTGTTGGGGGAAGGTGATTCCCAATTCTGGCCCCTGGGACGGCTGGGTTGGGGACAGTCTCACACACACACACACACACACACACACGACAGGAAGTGCAGGGTGGGTGGGGGGAGGTGGCAGGTCAAGGGCATGGGAGGACTCCTCAGAAGGCCAAGTCACTCTCTCATCCCTACAAGAGACTGGGCAATGGCCGGAGGATGTGATGGCAGAGCCACAAAAGCTGCCTCGGGCAGACAGATGGTCTTAGCTTCCCTCCTTTAAACCCCACCCCCTGGCACCACCCCAGCGGAAGGCCCAGCCTGACACTGATTGGCAAAGGCCCGCCCCTCCTTCCTGTCCCCCGCACTTACCAGATGCCAGGGGAAGGAAGTGTGGATGAACGCCTTGGAGAGGACCTCAGTTGATGCAGGCTCTAGCAAAGGCAGTGGCAGCCCTGGCCACCCTCCCAAGCTGCCTCAGGTCCGCCACTTATTTCCTGCAGGGCTGTCCTGACTGGGGGCATGGGGCACCAGCCTTTACAGACTTCCCTGAAGGAACACAGACAGTCAGAGTCACGTGGGAGCTGCCCTCTTCCAGTTCAGGGCTTCTGGTCTGAAACCCTGCAGCACACTGCCCCTGCACTCACACGTGCCCCAATGTGTCGGAACTCAAACGCTTGTGCGGAGCCTGTGGTTCTCTCCAATGCGCTCTCTCCGGCCCCGGCTCTCTCCCCAGACTCCTAGCACTACGGAGGGTCCACGCTCCTCTGTGCTGCCCTGCTCCTCTCTCCTCTCTCTTCCCCAGCATCACCTGAGGGTCCAGCCTGCCCCTTCTTGTCCAACGGCTCAAGGCCCTACTGAAGCCAGGGCAGTGGACCTCCCCCCACAGAAGTACTGGCAGCTGTGGGCTCCAGGAAGGCTGAGTCCAGGACCTCATATAGGCCCCAAGAGGCTTCCCCAGGGCCCCCAAAGGCTAGAATCAGGAAAAAGGAATGCAGCAGAACAAACAAGGAAGGCTTGAAAAGTGAAGTGGAAAGAAAAAAACCACCCCCATAAAATGGTCACAGAGGGAGCATTGTCCCTGGAAAGGGGCAGCTACTGCAGTGGTGCTGGGGCAGGATGAGCCTCCCCAATGCTGCTTTGTGTTGAGCTTTGGGAGAGCAGAGGCCCCGTGGGAAGCAGGTACCTAGGCTCCTCTCCCCCCTTCAGCCCCAGTCACGCCTCTAAGTCAAACAGGCTCCCCTGGGTGGTTTGACAAGGTTTGATAAGAAGGACTCAGTGAGGTCAGCCATCAAGTCCCACCAGCCTGGGATGGAACCTCAGGGCTCCCCAGAGGTGGCCTGTCTTGCCTTCCCCCTCCAGGTGAGGGCACAGCTTTGGGGGCCCGCATTCTCTCTCAGAACTTTCTGCTTAGTTGCAGTCTGTTACCCATGGAAAGTCCAGATTCTGCTGAACCATGACGGTCCCTCCAGGGCCAGCCCCCTGCATCCTCCCAAACGGGCACGCTCTGAGAGGGCAGCTGGAAACACACGCACCACAGGGTGGCCCCGCCAGGCTCGGAAGTAACAGGACGGGGAGAGAAGGGAACTCAGCTGGTGGTGACCAGGAGAGAGCTAGCTCAGCGGGCAAAAGATTGGCAGTGCTGGGCAGGGGCCAAACCACCAAGTAGGCCCTGTGGCCAAAGGCGC
The DNA here is from genome assembly GCF_008692025.1 of Phocoena sinus. NCBI lineage: Eukaryota > Metazoa > Chordata > Mammalia > Artiodactyla > Phocoenidae > Phocoena > Phocoena sinus. Next base: position 162,949,647 of record NC_045763.1, on the reverse strand, counting down.
CCTGCCTGGCAATGTTCACTCATCCCATGTTTGTCAGATATGCATGTGCGAATGCCTAGTCTTATCCGTGCCTTCCAGAGAGCTCTCTGCTCAGCACCTCATTCAGGAAAGGCAAGATATACTTCTGAGGCCCAGGCGCCAGGTGAGCAGATGACTCAGGCCCCAACACAAAGTTCAGCCCACACACACCATACAGTCTGGTTGTGGCCAGTGAGACTGAGAGCTCGATGCCATGGCTGGTCCCAAAACTGCCAAAGAAGTCAGCCACCAATGCTAACCCCCTGCCCACCTGAGCTGGTAGCTGCTGGCCCCTGTAGCACACCTGAAGATCTCTACGCCTGCCCTGCCAGGAGTGGCAACACAACGCTGCGGGAAGCCTGTGAGCATCGTCAGCTCTTGCAAATTCAGGGTATTTTTATCATCACCAAATTTTCCGACCTTGTGAGGATGAAAAGCAGCTCCAGGCCTTCTGCCACAGGAGGTGACTCTGATGTTCTAGATGGCAGGTTGCAAACCTCTCCTTAAAGCCCCACCAGACAGGGCCCAGGAACCTGGACAACCATTTACCTCCACAGATGCAAGCCCTGGAGCGCCAAGGAAACGGCACAGGGTCTGGCTGCAGTGGGAGGCGGGGGCAGCCGGCAGTCACCTGAGCAGGCTCTGGAGTCAGGGTCTCAGCACCACGTGCCTTTAGACAAGTGGCTTAAGCACTCTGCGATCTGGCTTCCTTCTCCATAAAATGGGCACAATGACATCTCTCCTGCAGGGCTGGTGAGAGGCAATGTCCATAAAGCACTGAGCCTTCGTGGGCACTCAAAACCTCCTCTTATTTTGTCGCCTCTCCAGACAGTGGGAAAGACAACATTAGGAGTAGCAGGACCCCATCTGATATTTCTCCTGTTACAGCCCAGTGAACAGCCAAGGGAGACCTTTGCCCCCAAACTAAACAAACAAGAGGTGAATGAAGGCAAAAGGAGGCCTCTGCTTCTGTACACATCCACCTCAATGCAGAAGCAGACTCAGGACTACCTGACAGCTGTCAGAGGAGGGGAGAAGGTAGAAAGACAATGGGCGTGCAGAAGGGAGAAGGGAAATACGGGTCGTTTCTCCAATAAGCAACGACCTGGAGTCTTTCCTTCTTGCCAACGACTGTCCACAGCCCTGCAGGAGCCAGGGCCTGAGAAAGACCCCAGGATGCCGCCTTGTACGCACTGGGCCTGGAGTGGTGAGCACAGTCCACCGGCTTAACCTCAAACCCTGCATGCTGTGGGGCTGGGACACAGCCACACAACTTCAGCGTGGAAGGAAGCTGGCGGGTCATTCTGTGTACCGCTGTGGCCTGCTGCCCTTCAGGACACCGCCTGAGCTGAAAGACAGAGGCCATGCCAGAGTCTCAGGTGGCCGGGCTTATCAGGTACTGGCACCGCTGCGTTTTGGGTTTCCTGGCAGAGCTCTCCTCGCCCTCCCCACCCCTCCCCAAACCCCCAGCTTCCCTCCTCAGGACTCCACCAGGGCTGCAGGGAGCAGTCACCGGGGAGCAGCCCCAAGGTGCTTTCTACCTTCCCAGCAGCAGGTGACTCAGATGCCTGGCCCCTTCCCAGGCCCACCTCGCAGAGTCGGAGAAGGAAGGGCCCCCAGCCTGCGCTCCGGGTTAGGCTGGGAGGTCGACACCAGCTGACAAACCCCCAAAGAGAGGGGTGGGAAGAGAAAGGGATCAGCCATAAAAGCGAAAAGTTGGAGCCTTGGAGGGGGAAATCCCGAAAAGTCGTTAGGAAGTGGAGAGGCGCGGCGCTGGAAGAGGGGCGCGGGGTCTGCGGGGCCCAGGGACGGACCTTCTCCTCCCACCCACCCGGTCACCCCTGCTCCGGAGTCGGGGCTGCGGAGGCCGGAGGGCCGCACCCCGGAACCGGACACTAGACATGGCACTCTGACGTAGACCCCAGGTCCTGCACGTCCCAGGAAAGGCGGAGGGCGACATTCCCCCCTCCCAACGCTTCTTCCCCTTTACCTGCGGCGGCGGCGCTGCGGCCCGGCGCGGCCCGGGGAGGTTGTCTGGCTCCACCTGGCCGGGCGGGGCGGCGTCCAGACTACTTAAAAGTTACAAAGTGAAACTCCGGCACTCGTGCACATGCGCAGACCCGCGCCCACTGCTTGCTTAATTTGCAGCTTCGGCGAGGCAGGCGTCTGCGCTGCCGCCGGCTCCCGCTCCCCGGACCGTGCGCCCCTCGGCGATCCTCCGCCCTGGTTTGGCCCCCGGGCGGCTGCTCAGCCCGCGCAGCTCCTCCTAATGTTCTGCAGGCCCCGGCCGGGCCGGCTCGCATCCTGGGACGGAGGAAGGCGCCGCCACGGCTAATTCCTCTCCCCAGCCCCCGGCGCGTCCCCCTTGTCCCGGCACCTCGGGGAGCCCCGGGCCTAGCACAGGGTGGTCGCGTCCGGGGGCTGCGCGGGGAGAGCATCAGGAAACGTTCTTGATTGTCCTGTATTGCACTGAATTTCCGCGACCGGCTCCTCGGCCCACCATGGAGAGTGGGAGGATGGGAAGCTCGGCTGGGCTCAGCCCGCACCTCGGTTCCACGCAGTCCGCGGTCACGCGGCTCCCCCACCGCTCTGGGCAGCCGGACAGGGAACGCCTTGTGGAGGGTGGGTGGGTGCGTCCTACGTTTGGCCCCAAACGGAGGTCGCAGTATTTTCAGCGGTCCCCTGGAGCCAAAGCGGGTACTGCCAGGACCAGGCCGCCGGGTGCCACCCATCTAGCCCAGCTGTTTCCTATGAGCCAGCGGCCTCCGCAACTGGACTGTAAGCTCCCTGGGGGCGCCGGGGTGTGCGCTGGGCCACACGCAGGACGGGGTTCAGTGAGGACTCCGCACCCTGTGAAACCAAAGACCACCGCCTGCCTGCGGCACCAAACTGCCCTCTTCTGCAGGCCTCGGTTTCGTCGTCTGCAACACGAGGGGGTGGGACCGAAGCTTCCACTCAGGTCCCTTCCAGCACTAGAAATTAGTAAATCCTGAACAGGCCTTCACTCCGCACGTGTGCAGCTTTGCAGGGCCTCTGACCTGTCTTCCATTTCTGGGTCTTCCTCTTTCCTGGAAATGGTCAAAGTGTTCTCCTTCCCTCCCTGCCCACGCCTCCAGCACCAGCCTGGGGCTCTCTGGAGTGGGATGGGGTAGGGGATGTCTCCTGCTTCTCTAACAGCTCCTTTTGTCCCATCTGGCTTCCTCCCTCTCCTCCAACCCCAGCCGCTAGTTATTTCCCACAGTTTGCCCTCGGCCCCTGCGCTCAGCCCAGCCCTTGTCCTTCTGCGCAGGGGCCTGACCATCTCTCCTGCTCTCACCTCCGGCTGCCAAGGGCCGACGCCTGACCTCCAGCAGGTTCCTGGGTGTGGCCGCCGGACTTGCCCCTGTCTTCTCAGACTGCCTCTGTCCACTCTCTGCCCCCCCCCATACGCCCCACCTGCGTGTTCCTATTCTGTCCCTGCCTCAGTTAATGGAGCCACCCCCTGCCTGGTCTGTGCCCTGGGGCCCAGGGAAGTGCAAAGTTCTAACCCCTAACCTAGTGGAGCCACTGACAAAGAGAAAAGTTAGGATCCTTGATTTCAGAGAGGGAAGGGATTTCTAAATTTGACTTTCAGTTGGTTATTTCAAAATCAAGAGAAGGCCAAGATAGATCAGAATGTGAGTTGAAATAACCATAGCCCCCATTACGTGTCAGGCAGTATGGAGAGTGCTTATAAAAACACTATTTCTGGGACTTCCCTGGAGGCGCAGTGGTTAAGACTCTGTTCTCCCAATGTAGGAGGCCCGGGTTTGATCCCTGGTCAGGGAACTAGATCCCACAAGCATGCCACAACTAAGGAGCCCACCTGCTGCAGCTAAGACCTGGCGCAACTAAATAAATATTTAAAAAACAAACAAAACGAAACACTATTTCCTTAAATGTCCAGTAAAAGTACAGGAGTCAGGGACTGTCCCTATCTGATAGACAAGAAAATGAAAATTTAGAGGATATAGAATTTATAGCTAATAAGAGCTGTGAAGCCTGGCTGGCAAGGAATCCAAGACATCCATGCCCCAGGCCCAGATCCTACATCAAACTCAGTTTAAAAGCCAGTGTAATCTTGGCATTCAAAAATCTTATATTCACCATTTTATCATTTGCTCCCTTTATCTGCCCCCAAATCTAAAGGAGTGACCCACATTCTTGTAATATTGATGATGATTTTGATCACAGATTTTTAAAAATTTTGTATCAAGTAGAATTTAAATAAAGCCCACTCCCTGTGCCCAGAAAAGTAAAAATGTCAACAACAATGACCAAAATAAATCCTGCCTTAATCCTAAGAGGACAGGTACCTTAGAATCAATGCATTTTGATCCTAGCACCCTGTATCACCCTTAACTGAGACCTCGAACAAGTCTTTTTAAGCTTTTCCCTTAGTTTTCTAATCTGGTTGACCTAATCCCTATAGAACTTTCTGTTCCCTCACAATTTGCAGGATTCTGGGTAAAACATAGCAATACCGAATAAAATCTGTTTTATTTGTTTCTTGCAGAATACCCTTATTATCTGAGTTGGGAATGCACAACCCATACTTGACCCTAGGTTTTAAGCCCAGAGTGGCAGCTGCATCTCCCACCCATACCACAGAGCTCAGCCCAGATCCAGTGACAGGACGAGGAAACAATGACAAATTGTGGTTTCTCCTCTTAGGTTACAAAATCTACACAGATAAGTGCTTAGGATACAGTGCAGTGAATAATGTCAAAAAAAGGTAGACTGGGCAGGGGTTACCCAGTGGCCAGGGAGACTTGTTCCTGGGAAACAAAAATCAGAAGGTGAGCTGACTGGTCAGAAGAACTCCGGAGAGAGCACAGAGCATGAGCCATCCACGGTTCAGTAATCCCCATCTCTCCTGATACCCTGGAACACTTCTGACACACACACAAGCCAAGTCCCTCGATGGCTGCACCCCACACCTACGGCTCCAGCTTCCTTGGTACAGGCGCCCCATCCGAGGCACAGCTGCACTTCTGCACCCTCATGTTGGGCAAGCTGACCACCTGGGGCCTGGGCTTGCCTCCCTCCGGGATGCTGACAATCATGGGCAGCGAGGTCGTCTCTGAGGCGATGCACTGTCTCGGCCCCAGAAATGGCCACCTGAAGGTCAGGGGCTCTGGGGGCTGCTGGCAGGTGCCCACACACTCATAGGCCAGGAAGCCTGGGGGCTCCAGGACCCAGTTCTCAGCCCACTTCATCCCCTGCAGGTCAATGTACACCTCCCGGCGGCAGCAGCGGGTGGCCTCGGTCGCTGGTACCTTAGGATCACAGTTTCCCTGAGCTCTGTGGGGGGCAAGGAGAGGCAGAGTCAGAGGTCAGCTGGGAGGGCAGAGGTCAGCTGGGAGGGCAGAGGTCAGCTGGGAGGACAGAGGTCAGGGATCCCAGGGCGGGACTTAGTGGGGCATCTGGAGGGAGACTTATGGTCCATCTCTTGTTATGTTCAAAATGCTGGATAACTAGAAATAACGCCCAAATAAATAATTCGACCTGATATTACTCCTAAGACTGTTAGGAGAAATTTTATATATTCATCCATTCCCATAGCACCCTGTAAAGTTGCCCATTTCAATATAAGTTTAATTCTGCCATTTGCCTCATTATTCGGGTTCACCCATCTGACCCACAGCACCTACCCGTAATCCCTGAGGTCCAGGGTGTGCAGCTCCAGCTGGGGCTCCCGCTGCCCGGCGCCCGACGGCCCCTGCGAGGCAAAGCGGACCAGCGTGTGGGCGCTGGAGGCCAGCGGGCCCAGGTGCTCCCGCTGCACCGACACCTGCAGCAGCAGCGACTGCCGGGGCCGGCGCAGCTGCTGCCAGAAGTTCACGGCGTCCGTCACGTCCAAGGCCTTCCAGCCGCTCTCGTGGATGGACACCAGCCTGCGACACCACACGGAGACACGGGCCCGCGCTGAGGGGTGGGGACTGGGGCGGCTGGGGTGGCCCCGGGGGGGGGGCCTCTCCCTCCCCTTCCCCTCTCCTCCCCCTCCCCTCCCCCCCAGGGTCCCCCCGCGCCGCCCCTCCTCCCCCAGGGCACCCCTCCTCCCGCGCCGGGCCCAGTCCCCCTCCTCATCCCCCGCCCCACACCCCAGCCGCCACCTCCCCACCTGGAGTCGATGAGGGAGGTGCGGTTGGAACCGTCGTCGCGGACGTGCAGCCACTGGACGGTGATCCGGGCGCGGTCGCTGCGCGGGAAGAGCCGCTCGTGTCTGCGGAGCGCGGCCTTGGGGACCGGCTCCTGGAAGAGGCGCAGCACGGCCTGCACCAGCTCGCTGTGGGGCGGCAGCCGCTGCTCCATGTCGAACACCAGCAGGTGCGAGGAGACCTCGGACACCAGGAACCTGCCGGCCACCTCTGGGGACACGAGCGGGGTCAGCGGGGCCCCTTCGGGCACCAGGGGAGCTCTGAGGGTGGCAGGGCCCAGGGCCAGTGAACAGGGTTTTCCCAGTAATCCCTAGGGAGAGTTTGGGGGCTGGGAAACTGATGGGCCAGGCCAGAAAGAGAGCACCTCCACTCCTAGAAAAACTGTTAGGGCCAAGCAGGCTCTCCCCCATCATCTGAGGTTGGGGCTTGTTTACTAGTGGCGTCTGCCCTCACCTGGTAGGGGCAGCTTTGAAACGCCCTGCCAAGACTGGTGCTTCCAGTGAGGACTACAAACCCACAGCCTTCTTTAGGCAAAGGGGCAGGAGGGGGAATGGAGCGCGGGAGGCAGAAGACCCAGCTAGTGAAAATCTATGGTCACTGGCTGAGACTGGCTTTTCCTAAGAGCCAGAGGAAGAGCCCAGAATTTATTCTCATTTCCCTGCTTATGCCCAGTGAAATGTCCCCCAAAGGAGGAAGAGTAGCCAGGGGCCTGTAAACAACTTTTGTGGGACTGCTGAGCCCTGAGGGAAATGGTGAGGATGGGTACAACAGCCTCCTCAGAGGCACCAGCAGCATGTCCCCAACACCTGAGGCTCCGGGTGGGCAGCATGATCACCTGACCAGCCAGCCCCGTGACCACAAGCAGTCACCCCCCGCCCCCCCCAGGCGTCCAGGTCTACTCATCTCCCCAGACACCTGGCCGGGTCTATCTCTGGGCACTGAAGAGGTGAGCCCCAGCCCCAGGGAGGTGACAGACTGCAACAGGATCCGGACCTGGTACCTCCCATCTCATAGAACGCCCACAACTCTGGGAAGTAGTCAGAGCTACTTTAATCTCACTGCCAGAAACGCAAATAGGCTAGAGTTGTTCGGTGACTTGTACAAAGTAAAACAAATATCACAACTGAGAACTGAACTCAGAGGTCCTTTCTCTGTGAGGCAACAGTCTCTGCTGAGGCCAGCCTTTTTGTTCACCAACACAAAGTCCCCTTGACAGTCTGTCTTCTCTTCTCTATTCTCCCCTCTTTCCACTTTGCTTCCCTACCCCATGATATCTGGTCTTGCCTTGGCCTTGGCAGCCGGTCCAGCCTGGCCCAGCTCCTCCTGGCCCCGAGGGGTGGGGCCCTCAGTGCAGACAGAGACCAGGGGCCCGGGCCCAGCCTTCCTCACAGTCCATGGTCCCTCCTCATCGCCCTGGGGAGCCTGCGCCCCCAGATCGCCTCCCCAGAGCAGCCCCCCGACCCCCACCCCGCGAGGACCAGGCTGCAGCAGGGAGGGAGAGCCTCACCTCGGAAGCTCTGGCTGAACCTCTTCCCCCGGGAGCGGGCCCCGTGGCTGCGCTGCAGCAGGGCCACGTACTGGGCCCTCACGTGGGCAGGGATGATCAGCCTCTCCACATCGGCCTCGTCCAGGACGGGAGCCTCGCTGAGGTGCAGCTGCCGCAGCAGGCTGCCCAGGACCCGCTCCTCGGTCAGGGCCGCCCCGGGGCCGGCCAGGGGCAGCGCCCAGAGCGCCCAGCAGAGCCAGAGGGGCCGCATGGTGCTGCTCGGGAGACGGAGGGGCAGAGCGGACGTGTCCCCGGTCGAGGCTCCGGGAGGGTCCCAGCTGGGTGTGCTGAGGGCCAGGCTGGGCCAGCTTTATAGCCAGGCCTGGGCTGGGCCTGGGTGGTGGGAGGGAGGGAGCCCGGGAGGGAGGGAGGTCACACCCCTCGGACCTCCTGGGAGTTCAGCGGCCAGACAGGTCCCTGAGCCCCGAGGAGGGGGCTGTCTGGACTGTAGACAGATGGCTATTGTTGTGGGTCAGAAGCCTCTACCTTGACTTGGGGTCCCTCACCAGTTAAATTTAAAAGCTTGTTTCCTGAAGCAGAGGCAGGGATCTCATTCTGTGCTAGATCCCCTGTCCCGCAAGTCAAAGAGCAAACTCCCGTCTCTGGCGTGTAGACGTAGAGACCTGTTCCTTGCTGCAGCTAAACTGCCAATTCAACACCAGGACTCTCTGCCTAAGGACCGATCCTGCCTGCCGGGATGAGCGTCTGAGCCTGGCGTTCAAAGGGCTCCTAGGAGCTGTTGAGCTCCTGGGCTGTCCGCGGTTGGAAAACCCATGATTTTCCCCGGTGTTCTCGGGGGTCTTCCTAGGCAAGGGAGCCTGGGATAATTTAGTTCCAATGGGGTTTTGTCCAATAAGGAAGCCCATCCTCTCCCTCTTCCTGGCTGTTCATGGATTCAGAGGTCAGAGTCGAAAAGACCATCCAGTCCATCCCGTCCTCCAGTTTTTGAGCCAAGAAAACCAAGGCTCAGAGAGGCAAACATCCCCAGGCTCACAACTGTTCTCGATGGATGCCTGCCTAAAGTCAGGTCTGCTGATTCCCAGCCCAGAGTTCTTTCCACAGCCTCAGCTATTTCCAGACAGAGTCCTGCTCAACCCCCTGAAGCTAGCCAAGTGGACTCAATCCAGGTGATCAGGGCTGGACAGGGGCAGGGGACATGTCCCCCAGTTTCCTGAGACTTCCCCACGTGAACGTGGATTTGCCTGGTTGAAGAGTTTCACTGGGGAAATAAAACAATTGGGCAATCAGCCAGGGATCGGGCTGCCAGAAGAAATACCCAACACAATTTGGGATGTATTAACAAATTATTTGTTGTTTATCTGAAATTGAAATTTCACCTTTCACCAGGAGTCCTATATTTTTTAGTTGCTAAATCTGGCAACCCTAGCCAGAGGCCAAAAGAAGAAATCGAATGTGGATTGGGAGACTTTTGACAATGGGCTGATTAGCGGTTGGGCGGGAGGGCAGCCCCCATCCTTTGTCATGCAGAAGAAGGAGCCAGGCCTCCCCCACTTCCACCCCAACCTGTGTCTGGCCTAACACCCTGCCAGGTCAGAATGGCTGGAGATGGTTAAGTGGCCCCTGAGCCAGATCTTGAAGGGAGGAGAGGGGCCAAGGGAACAGGGCGTCACTACCCCTGATTACGGGCCAATCTGGACCTGGCCCACAGCCGAGGGTACCCCGGAGGGCAGTGGGCCGGCCGTCTTGGGGTGTGGGCAGCAGACCTGGCCCCCAGAGGGTCCAGGAGAGATGGATGATAGGGACTGAGGCAGGAGGGCAGGTGAGGAGTGTGGCCAGGTGCCCACTACCACCCTCCTGCCCCTAATAGGGTAGGATTTGACCCCAGCCCGAGTCCAGACTGCCAGCTGAGGGCCGTGAGAAAATGTGAGGTCAGAGGTCATCCTGCGGACTCTGCGGTTGGAGACAAACTGGACCAGAGCCTGGGCTTGGAACTAAAGTGAGCTGTGAGGTTGATGAAGACTGGAGGCTGGGAGCCAGTTCACCTGTGGATTAGAGCATCTGGGAGTCTTTGGGGGAATAAGGACACCTGTCCCCTTCCTAAGCAGGGCAGGCACTGCTGTGGTGCTTCTGAAATTCCCCGAGGCCCAGCCCCAGGTGCCTTGGGCTGCCCCAGCCCTGTACCCATTATCCTCCCCAACCCCAGACCTGGGGGCCCATGTGGCTCCTTGGGGTCTCCAGACACGCCTCTGGGTGGGCAGTGGGCCTTCCCTGTCCTCCCAGAGCAATTTGGCCTCTGCGTTAGCAGGGCCAACACTTCCCTGGGGCTCCCTGGGCTGAGAAGGGTGGGAAACAGGAGAGAACTAAGGACCCATGTTTCCGTTTATCCACACCTTTCTGGCAAGGGTGAGCCCTGGGTTCAGTCCTTGCTGTGCCATTAATCTGCTGTGTGGCCTTAGATGGGTTTTCTATCCCCTTCAGTGTAAGTTTCCTCCTACAAAATGGGGATAATGTACTTTTTTTTGCAAAGAACTTGTCAGTATTAGTGGAGATGTCAGCAAAGTGCCTCTCACAAACTCCCCCCCCCCCCCACACACACAATAGGTGCTCAATAAATGGTAGGGATCTTTCAACTGATACTAACTTACCATGTTTAACTTTTTAATTTTTTAAGTTAACAATGTTTCTTAATTATTTTCTAGTTAATTAATACACATAGTACAAAAGTCAAAAGGTGCAAAAGATGTTCATGAAAAATATCAGCCTCGGGGGTTCCCTGGTGGTCCAGTGGGTAAGATTCCACGCTCCCAATGCAGAGGGCCCGGGTTTGAGCCCCGACCCGGGAACTAGATCCCGCATGCATGCCACAACTAAGAGTTACCATGCCACAACTAAGAAGTCCACACGCTGCAACTAAAAGATCCCACAGGCCACAACTAAGACCCAGTGCAGCCTAAATAAATAAATATATATTTTTAAAAAGTCAGCCTCCCTGCCTTTGCTACTCACCTCCCACTTCTCCTCCCCAGAGACAGTCTGCTAACAAAGAAACTCAGATATTTTTCCCACCGTAGGAATCTTACTAATCTATCATCGTGATCCATACCCCCTTTTCAAAATTATAATTTTATTCTGTAAATGGTACAGTAAAAAGTCTCTCCCATCCCTGGCCCCAGTCTCTCTATCCACCACCCCCCACCCCAGAGGCACCAGTGTTGTTAGTTCAATTGATTCAAAGGGGTTTATTGCTGTCTCTGACACGCTGCCTCTTTGAAATCAGAATTTGTCTCATAATCACTGACAGACAGGTGGCAGTTAGGACACTCTTGTGCAACAACCTTCTGATGACATTTGGTGTCTCAGGCTGCTCCGGCCGTAACGAAATGTTCGTGGGGAGAGGGGAGGGGGCGGTCTTAAACAGCAGAAATTTATTTCCTCACAGTGTGGAGGCTGGAAGTCCAAGATCAAGATGCCAGCAAATTTGGCTTCTTCTAAGGCCTCTCTCCTTGGCTTGCAGATGCCACCTTCTTGCTGTGTCCTCACATGGTCTTTCCTCTGTGCACACACATCCCTGGTGTCTCTCCATGTGTCTAAATTTCCTCTTCTTAGGACACCAGTCAGATTGGTTTAGAGCCCACCCTAAGGGCCTCATTTAATTTAATCACCCCTAAAAGCCCCCTGCACCACCATCTCCAGCTACAGTCACGCTCTGAGGTACTGGGAGTTAGGACTTCAACATATGAATTTGTGACACAGTTCAGCCCTGGTCAGAAGAAGGAAGCTCCAGCATCAAAAACTCTTAGGTTTGAGGAAATACCATAATTTCTTAGGTATCCTTCAGAGATATTCTATGCAAATATATGCAGATACATTTCTTTCTTTCCTTTTTAACTCAAAGATTAGCATACTACACATATTTCCTACAGTTTTCTTCTTTCACTTAACAATATACCTTGTAGAATCTTCTATATAGTACTGCCACATTCTTTTATTTTATTTTACTGTTACATAAATTTTTTATATACATGTACCATAATTTATATAACCAGAATCTTTTGAGTGAATATTCAAATTCCATTTCAATCCTTTGCTATTACAAATAATGTTGCAATAAATCGCCTAGTATAAATGACACTTTATACATATAAGAATGTATCTTTTGGATAAATGTCTACAAGTTGATACCCTGGGTTACAGTGTATGTGTAGTTTTCATTTTGATAGATAGTTAAATCAGTTACTGATAGTTTATATTTTTTATGGTCATTTATAGTAGTAGTTTTAGTTTATATTTTTTTGTTTGTGAAAATGGGATCTTTTATTCCACAGCACTGCCAATTATTGTTTGTATCACTGAAGAATGTTGATTTCTATGTACCAATTTTGAACCCAGCCTCCATACTGAATAGTCTTATCATTTGTAGTAGTTCTTAATTGATTCTCTTGCATTGTCTAGGTACAAAATCTTTTTTTAAATTAATTTTTATTGGAGCATAGTTGCTGTACAATGTTGTGTCAGTTTCCGCTATGCAGCAAAATGAATCAGTTATATATATATATATATATATCCACTCTTTTTTAGATTTCCTTCCCATTTAGGTCACCACAGAGCACTGAGTGGAATTCCCTGTGCTATACAGTAGGTTCTCATTAGTTATCTATTTTATACATAGTAGTGTATACATGTCAATCCCAATTTCCCAATTCATCCCACCCCACCCCCCTTGGTAACCATAAGTTTGTTCTCCGCATCTGTGACTTTATTTCTGCTTTGCAAATAAGTTCATCTGTACCATTTTTCTAGATTCCACACATAAGCGGTATTATTCGATATTTGTCTTCCTCTTTCTGACTTACTTCACTCTGTGATCCTCTCTAGGTCCATCCACGTTTCTGCAAATGGAACTATTTCATTCCTTTTTACGGGTGAGTAATATTCCATTGTATATATGTTCTAGTACAATTTTTTTTTTTTTTTTGTCCATGCCGCCCACAGCATAGAGCTTAGTTCCCCAGCCAGGGATCAAACCCACACTCCCTGCATTGGAAGCTCAGAGTCTTAATAATTAAATTCTTCTTTTTAAAAATGTATTCCTCTGAGAAATGCAAATCAAAACTACAATGAGGTATCACCTCACACCAGTCAGAATGGCCATCATAAAAAAATCTACAAATAATAGATGCTGGAGAGGGTGTGGAGAAAAGGAAACCCTCTTGCATTATTGGTGGGAATGTAAACTGGTACAGCCACTATGGAGAACAGCATGGAGTTTCCTTAAAAAACTAAAAATAGAACTACCATATGACTCACCAATCCCACTACTGGGCATATACACTGAGAAAACCATAATTCAAAAAGAGTCATGTACCACAATGTTCACTGCAGCTCTATTTACAATAGCCAGGACATGGAAGCAACCTAAGTGTCCATCGACAGATGAATGGGTAAAGAAGATGTGGCACATATATACAACGGAATATTACTCAGCCATAAAAAGAAATGAAACTGAGTTATTTGCAGTGAGGTGGATGGACCTAGAGTCTGTCATACAGAGTGAAATAAGTCAGAAAGAGAAAAACAAATACTGTATGCTAACACATATATATGGAATCTAAAAAAAAAAAAAGGTTCTGATGAACCTAGGGGCAGGACAGGAATAAAGACACAGATGTAGAGAATGGACCTGAGGACACGGGGAGGGGGAAGGGTAAGCTGGGACGAAGTGAGAGAGTGGCATGGACATATATACATTACCAAACGTAAAATAGATAGCTGGTGGGAAGCAGCCGCATGGCACAGGGAGATCAGCTCGGTGCTTTGCGACCACCTAGAGGGGTGGCATAAGGAGGGTGGGAGGGAGACACAAGAGGGAGGGGATATGGGGATATACGAATACATATAGCTGATTCACTTTGTTATACAGCAGAAACTAACGCAACACTCTAAAGCAATGATACTCCAATAAAGATGTTAAAAAAATGTATTCCTCTGGTTTCTTTTTATTGTCTTATTTCCTTAGCTAGTACCTTCAGAACAACGCGAAATCAAATTGATGATAATAAATATCATTGTCTTGTCCCTTGTTTTAACAGGACTACGTTACTCTTTCCCCATTAAGTATGAGCTTTACAGTTGAGATGAACACATGCTGTCATATTAAGGAAGTATCCGTAGTAGGAGTTTTTCAAAATCAAGAATGGATCTTGCGGAAGATTGGTGAAGATCTGGAGAAGCAAGAACTCTCCGATGTTGCTAGTGAGAGTGTGAAGTTCTACGGCCACACTGGAGAATTCTTTCCCAGTATTTACTACAGTTCAAGACACCAAAAAAAAAAAAATCACATTTCCCAAAGACCTAGAAAGTCCACTCTGTTGGACAGAAACGCACGTGTATGGATGATTATAACAGCATTGCTTATAAGAGCCCAAACTGAAGCAACCCACCAAAAACATCCATCAACAGTGTAATGGATAATAGAATGTAGTATAGTCCTGTAATGGAATATACTGCAGCAAGGAAAATGAACCAAGCTATAGACAATATCGGTGCTGATCACAAACAGAAAACTGAGCGGAAGACGCCAGACCCGAAAGACACAGGATACCATTTATTTAAATTCAAACCAGGCAATACCGTAGTGTTTAGAGATGTATTCCTTTGCTTTCTTAGGAAAGAGAAAAAGAGTTATTTGCTAAGAAGGATAATTTTGCTCCTTGTTTCTAATATTTACCTCTGATTTCTCTCTACAGTCGCTCACTTGAGTATTTGCAGTCATTGTGTACAAACTTTTTAGGAAGTACCTTCAGGCTAGCAGTGATTTTTGACTTATCAATTTCCTTCTTCATACTTTATACTATAATTCTATGATACACATACTGTACCACTGCTCTCTTACCCTCTACCCACCAGTGGCCTGGAGAGAAGAGGGGAGTCAGCCCTATGAAAGCCCTGAACCCCATACCCATCTTCTGTCCATGGTCTACTAAGAACCAAGCTGTTAGCAGTTGTGGTGGGGCCCCATTCCTCGTACACCACTGTCCTCCTGGGGCCCGGCTGAGGGCAGGCCTGGCTCCTGGACGGTGAGTGACACTGGTCCTGCCCTGGTGGAGAGCCTTTATCCTAAGCTCTCCCTCTGAGCTCCCAGACACAGAGGGTTTTACCCTGGCACTTGGCAAGAGGGGTGGTGAGCGCCCTTCACGTGGCATCTAAGACCTTCTACTGAAAACCCCAGGCTACCCTCCCTCTCTGCTCCACTTCTCCAATATGCTCCCACAATTCCCCATGGAAAGCAAGCTCTTGAAGGAACAACCTTGAATTGTTCACTGATAGATCCCCAGGACCTGGCATGGTGGCAGGCAGCAGTAGGGGCTCCATCAATATTGAGTGAAAACATGTCCTGCCCTCTCCTGCCTCCAAACATATGCTACCATTCTCTGTGAGTCATATGGGCCTGCAATTTAAAAACTGTACATCTTCCAACTGAAATCCCACTGTCCTGCATGGAGCAGGACATGCTTCTACCAGGGGACACATCAATGGTTCCACTGAATCCTCAGATGTGACATCTACTTGGCCATTTTAGGCTCCTTATCACTGAACCACCAGGTCAAAAACGGAGCTACTCCCCTGGCTGGTATGACTGATCCCGACTACCAAGGGGAATAGGGGACTGTCACACAGTGATGGCAAAGAAGACTATGTCTGAGGGCTTCCCTGGTGGCACAGTGGTTAAGAATCTGCCTGCCAATGCAGAGACATGGGTTCGAGGCCTGGTTTGGGAAGATCCCACATGCCGCGCAGCAACTAAGCCCGTGTGCCACAACAACTGAGCCTGCGCGCTACAACTACTGAAGCCCGTGTGCCTAGAGCCCGTGCTCCGCAACAAGAGCAGCCACCGCAATGAGAAGCCTGTGCACTGCAACAAAGAGTAGCCCCCGCTCGCTGCAACTAGAGAAAGCCCACGTGCAGCAACAAAGACCCAATGCAGCCAAAAATAAAATAAATAAATAGAATTAAAAAAAAAAAAGAAATATGACATTAAAAAAAAAAAAGACTATCTGAGATCCAGGGAATTCTCTGGGGACCCACTTGGTACTTGCTTCCCAACAGTAGAGGTGAGTTGAAAACTACAGCAACCCCAAAAAGGCAGGATAACCGAGGACTCAGACCTTTGGGGAATGAAGGTTTGGGTCACTCCAGAACCCAAAGCAGCTGAAGTTCTGGCTGAGGGCTAGGGAAACACGGCATGAGTCGGTGAAGACGGAAACCATAGATACCGACTATGACCTGGTGACTGTTACAGGAGTGAGCATGGTGGTAGCTTTGTCTCTCTATGCCTGTTTCGTGCATGTACTGATCTGTAAAAAGTAATCATTCTCCTCTCTCCTTCTTCCCTTTTCAAAAAGTTGTATACATGAGTTATTGAAGGTCAATTTTACAATTTAGTAGGAAACAGAACATTTAGTGAGACCATCACCAAATTTGAGGAGGAACTAATATAGCCCGTGATGGATACAATAACTATTGGGATGGTGGGCCTTCTCATTTTGGAGCTGAGAGAGAATTGCTTCACCGGTAGGAAAGACAGGTGGATCCTGTTAGGGAGAAACATACAGTCGTGTTCTTGTTGTCAGGCGGTTCCCATGTGTAGAAGGGAGCACACGGAGGCTGAGTTACAGGGGGTGGATCGTGTGAGTCGTGTTTATCGCCTCAGCTCGGGGTGCAATCTTCAACAGATACTCTGTGATGAACAAAGGAATTTCATTAAGCATTTCCTTGAAAGCGAGCATGATAAGCTCCTTGAGAGAGGGCACTGGAGGGACCCTGCAGGAAGAGGCTCTCCTGCAGTTTCCAGCGCAGGCCGAGGTCAGCGGTGTGGGAGTCCACCCGGTAGAACACTGCCCCAGCCACAGGCCCAGAACAAAGCCCCTCTGTGACCTTGTAGCCTTGGCCTGGCAACCACCTTTCCGCAGCCCTCTCACCAGAAGGCAACCATGGAGGCCTGGAGGGAGAGCATCCGGGACACAGGACCCAGGCCCTCGCTGAGTGAGATGCTGTGCCCTGACCTTGGGAGTCTCAACGGCTACAGGGGCAGTGGGTGGAAGCTCACTCCAGCCGGAAGGCGGGACCCACATCAGACTAAGCAAGTCAGGGGCACCATGGAGACGCGGTTGTGTGGTCATCTGGGCACCCATTTTCCAGGGCCAGGTCTTCCAGTAGGGCTGGGTAGGCTGGGCAGCTGGAGGGGGCGGGTGACTGTGTCACAGAGAGATGTCCAGACCCAGATTAAAGCAATGGCATCTTCTTCACTGCCGGCTGCTTCTCCCACGTGCAGGGAGCAGTTGTGTTGTTTTTCCCCGGCACGAAACGTGTCTCTCAAGAGTTCATCTTTTCCTTTCTTTCTTGGGGGCCTTACTGGGAGAGCTCTCATGCCTCTGCGTTTTTAAAGCCAAGACATTCCCGAATTCAGAAAATCACAATTGTGATTATAATACAGGTTGTTTCCTTCCTTCCCCTCTCCCTCTCTTTTCTTTTCTTTTCTCCCCTGCCCCAACCTCCACCAACCTGCCCTGAGGGAGTCGTTAGCAGTATTAGTCTCTGATTTGCCCCCCAAATAAAAAACATCCAGGGCTTCCATGGTGGCACAGTGGTTGAGAGTCCGCCTGCCGATGCAGGGGACACGGGTGCGTGTCCCGGTCCGGGAAGATCCCACATGCCGCGGAGAGGCTGGGCCCGTGAGCCATGGCCGCTGAGCCTGCGCGTCCGGAGCCTGTGCTCCGCAACGGGAGAGGCCACAACAGTGAGAGGCCGCGTACCGCAAAAAAAAAAAAAAAAAAAAATCCGAAAAGAAAATCATCCACATAGACTATCCTCAAATCTTGCCCTGAGGAAGGACCTTCTAGAAGCCCTACGTCTCCATATGCTCCTCTTCCTGCCTCTCTTTCTCTTCAATTAATTAAGCAAATGTATATTGGTGATTTTGCCTCTTCTCTGTAACCTGGGGGCAGCTGAGAAGACAAAAGGGCAGCTGATACAAGAGGAAGCTTGAGTTCAGTGGGGCTGGAGACCATGGGCCAAGGGCACCCTAAATGCCATGCTTTGGGTGGTTCCACAGCCTCACCCCTGCCCCGGTTGGGCTCTCCCTTTGCCTCACTCGCCTCCCATTTCTCCCTCACTCCCCCTCACACCCTTGGGAGGAAGACATTGTTGACATTGCAGGAAGGAGGCTCAGAGCAGTTAAGACCCTGATCCAAGGTCATAGATCCTTAATGAGAGCACGGAGGGGGGCCAATCCTGGCCAGTGACCTTGGACAAGTTCATCACCGTGCCTGCGCCTTGGTTTCCTTGTCTGTGAGGTGGGAGCACTAATATGTATTCCACGAGCTCACGGTGAGAGTTCAATGAGGTACAGGCCCAGAGTAAACACTCCATCCAGACCAGCCATTGTTATCTGGCTGCAAAGGTGTCCTTCCTGGCCCTCTTTCCAGAAGCCAGGCCTCTCCTTGCCTCACCCAACTGACCAGCAGACAGCTGTCAGAGGGAGGCTCAATGATCCCCCTGAGACCACACAGCTGCCCCGCAAGGACTGAACCCAGGACCCAGCCTCGCTGGGAAGGTGTGGATGAAAGGAATCGCGGGCCTCCCCCACACCCTCTTCAGCCCAGGGAGCCCCGGGGAAGGGCCGGTCCTGCTGATGCTGAGACCAAGCTGCTCTGGGAGGGCAGGGAGGGCCCACAGCCCACCCTGTGGGCAGGGGTGTATCCAGAGACCCCAAAAAACCACACGGGCCCCCATGTCTGGGGTCGGGGAGGCCGAAGGGTACAGGGTTGTGGCAGGCACAGGGCACCTGGGGCTGGGCCTCGGGGTGTCTCTGGGGTTCCCAGAGTGGTGTCTGCCCCCCGCTGTAAGGAAACAGGACCCTCCTGGAGCCCCCAGATGCTGGGCTCTGATCTAGAAGGGAACCTGCTCCTGGGCTCCAGCCTTCACTGACCTGAGTCCTCTTTGGTTCTGAGCCCAGGCCCAGGTCCAGCTCATCCCCACCGATGGAGCCCATGGGATGACCTCTGACCCTCATCTTTTCTCATGAGGCCTCAGCTGGCAGCCGGGACTCTAGCTGGAGTCAAATCCTGGCCTCCAGGGGCAGGAGGATGGTCAGGGCTCCCACCATCTATCTCCCTACAGCGTTCTCAACCTCAGGCCTACGGCCAGGCCTGTAGTCAGGGGTGTTGAGCTCTCCCCCTTCCTCCCGACTCCCTCCCACCTCCTGTCCTCTGGGACAGCAGATCTGGCTTTGGGATGAGTTCACCACCTCTGGGCCTTTTAGGACAAAGCCAGTCTGCAGAGGGCCAGACTCTCCCCCAGACCCACAGCCGGAAGCCAGGCTCCTTCCTCCGCATGACAAAGATTACCCCAGAGAGCTAACCAGTCCCTGGTAAGAAGCGTCCCAATCCACACTGACCTTCTCCTGGCTGACTGCCCAATTATTTTACTTCCCCAGCAACACTCTTGAACCCATGTGAAATCCACATTCAGGAAAGGGGCCTGTGTTTGCAGAGGGATAATAGGTCTGGGGGATTTGCTCGTTGTCTGGTTCTACTGATCCGCTTCCCAGGTCTGCACTCAATCAGTCCCCTGTATTAATGGTGTCTCACCATCTCTCTGACCTCAGGCCAGAAGGGCCCCTGGGGCTGACCTGCTATTACAAACAGCATGAGGTCATGGAAAGAACCTGCTGCTCTTTCTGCCGAAGTGAGGCGGTCCAGTCTCCTGGCTTCCCTCGCCATCCAATCGCTGATGGCTCTAGGCTCACACCTTCAGCCTGCCCACTTCACTGGGTACCAGAACCACATATCCAGCTGCCCTTCCACCCTGACCTGTTCCCATCTCGGTAAATGGCTCCACCCTACACCCAGCTAGACCTCCAGACCTAAGGGTGATTCTTGATTCCTATCCCACATCCTTCAGAGTCAATTCCCAGGAAGCCCCGTTGGTCTCACCTGCAAAATAAATCTTGTATTTGTTCGTGACCTTCCATCACTTACCTGAGCGACTGTCACTGCCATCTCCCTGCTCCCATTCCCCAGCCCCTAGTCAATAGTAATCTTAGGCAAACTTTAATCAGATGAACTCTATCCGTTAAAATCCTCCAAAAATTAACTCAAAATGCACCATAGACCTAAATATAAAGCCCTAAACTATAAAGCTCCTAGAAGATAACATAAAAGAAAACCTAGATGAACTTGGGTTCGGCAATGATGTTTTGGATGCAACACCAAAGGCAAGATCCATAAAAGAAAGAATTGATAAGTTGGACTTCAATAAAATTAAAAACTTCGGCTCTGCAAAAGACACTGTCAAGAGAACAGTAACATGGGACTTCCCTGGTGGTCCTGTGGGTGAGATTCCACACTCCCAATGCAGGGGGCCCAGGTTCAACCCCTGGCCAGGGAACTAGATCTGGCATGCATGCCGCAACTAAGAGTCCGCATGCTGCGAGACCCGGTGCAGCCAAAATAAGTAAATAAATATTTTTTTTAAAAAGAGAGAGAGAGAAAAAAAAAAAAAAAGAGAGAGAGAGAAAGAACAGCAGCACAAGCCACAGACTAGGAGAAAACATTTGCAAAGACACATCTAATTAAAGACTATTATTCAGGGTCTTCCCTGGTGGCGCAGTGGTTAAGAATCCACCTGCCAGTACAGGGGACACAGGTTCGAGCCCTAGGTCTGCGAAGGTCCCGCATGCCGCAGAGCAGCTAAGCCTGTGAGCCACAACTACTGAAGCCCGTGAGCCTAGAGCCCGTGCTCCGCAACAAGAGAAGCCACCACAGCCGGAAGCCCGAGCACCGCCACGAAGAGTAGCCCCCGCTCTCTGCAACTAGAGAAAGCCGGGCGCAGCAACAAAGACCCAACACAGCCCCAAATAAATAAATAAATAAAATTTTAAAAACTATTATTCAAACTATACAAAAATCCCTTAAAACTCAATAAGAAAATGAACAAATTAATTAAAAAATAGGCAGAAGGTCCAAACAGACATCTCGCCAAAGAAGATATACAGAAGGCAAATAAGTATATGAAAAGACGCTCAACCCAGTACGTCATCAGGGAAATGTAAATCAAACCACAATGAAGTACCACCACTCACCTATTAGAAGGGCCAAAATCTTGAGCACCAAATGCTGGCGAGGATGCGGAACAATAGGAACTCTCCTTCATTGCTGGTGGGAATGCAAAACGGTACAGCCACTTTGGAAGACCCTTTGGCAGCTTCTTTCAAAACTAAACATACTCCCTTGCCGCGTGATCCAGCAATGGTGCTCCTTGGTATTTACCCGAAGGAGGTGAAAACTTAGGTCCACACAGAACTTGCACATGGATGTTTACAGCAGCCTTATTCATAATCACCAAAACTTGGAAGCAACCAAGATGTCCTTCAACAGATGAATGAATAAATAAACTGTGGTGCCTCCAGACAATGGAATATTATTCAGCGCTCAGAAGAAATGAGCTATCAAGCCATTAAAGACATGAAGGAAACTTAAATGCATATTTTACCGAATGAAAGAAGCCAACCTGAAAAGGCTACATGCTGTATGATTCCACCGTATGACATTCTGGAAAAGGCAAAACTATGGGAATAATACAAAGATCAGAGGTTGCCAGGGGTTGGTGGGGGAATGAATGGGGGAGCACAGAGGATTTCTAGGGCAGTGAAACTACTTTGAATGATATTGTAATGGTGGATACATGTCATTCCTCATTTGTCTGAACCCACTGAATATACAACGCCAGGAGCGAACCCTAATGCAAACCATGGGCTTTAGGTGGTTATTGTGTGCCAGTGTAGGTTCATCACTCTGGTGGGGGATGTTGATAAAGGGGGAAGCTGTGCATGTTGGGGCAGGGGGAGGGGATTATAAGGGAATTCTATTGTGTTTTCCACTCAATTTTGCTCTAAAATAAAGTCAATTTCAAACAACAAAAAACAAGTAAGCAAACAAAAAACCTCCAATGAGTTCTTACTACCCTTTGAATAAAATTCAAATTTCTTACCATGTCACCAAAGTCCAGGCTGACCTGGGCCGGGTTCATCTTCCCACCTCAGGTCCCACCACTCCTCACGTGCTCCCCAAGAGCCAACCACACCGGCCTTCTTACTGTCCCCAAACATACCATGCTGGTCCCACCTCAGGGCCTTTGCACTAGCTGTTCCCTCTGCCTGCAAGGCTCTGCACGCAGACCTTTGCAGGGTTAGCTAGCTCTTATCATTCAGGACTTAGAGCAACTGTCACCTCCTCGGAAGGCCCTCTCTTGCCCATTCATGGATACCTGTGCAACCCTTCCTGTCTCTTCTAGTCACTATCTCTCCTTTCACCCTGGTTTATTTTCTTCATGGAACTTAGTACTATCTAAAGTTACTTTCTTCATCCATTTGTTTAACTGTTTGTTAACTGTTTGTTGACTGCTTCCACTTTAGAATGTAGATTCCAGGAGCTCAGTGACTTGGTCTACCTGTTTACTTCTGTGTCCCTGTGCCGAGAACAATGTCCAGCCCTTGTGGTGGGTACTCCGATACTTGTTGGATGAGTGAATTAATTAAAAAGTGGGAGTTTTAGCTGTGCAAGCTTTGTTTTTTGTTTGTTGTTTTTTAATAAATTTATTTATTTATTTTATTTTTGACTACGTTGGGCCTTCTTTGCTGTGCGCAGGCTTTCTCTAGTTGCAGCAAGCGGGGGCTACTCTTCGTTGTGGTGTGCAGGCTTCTCATTGCCGTGGCTTGTCTTGTTGCAGAGCGTGGGCTCTAGGTGCTCGGGCTCAGTTGTGGTCGCAGGCTCAGTAGTTGTGGCTTGGGGGCTCAGTAGTTGTGGCGTGTGTGCTCTAGAGTGCAGGCTCAGTAGTTGTGGCACATGGGCTTAGTTGTTTCACGGCATGTGGGATCTTCCTGGACCAGGGCTGGAACCCGTGTCCCCTGCATTGGCAGGCAGATTCTTAACCACTGCGCCACCAGGGAAGTCCCTGTGCAAGCTTTGTGAATGTCTCTGGATCTTAATTTCTTTGTAAAATGAGGGAGATAAACTAGATTTTCCTTCCAGCTCCAAAGCACTGGAAGAGAGAAGAAGGATGGATTGGGCGTCTTCCCGGACAAACAGCCACCAGTGTAAGATACTGCCAGACTCCTGCCAAGGCTGGTCTCCCCAGGACCAGGAAGGGCTGACCGTGTCCCAGCTGTGGGCTTCCTACCCGGCAGCCCTCTGAGCGTCAGGCCCGTGCCCGCGGGCAGGACTCTTCCTTGACTCTTCCAGCGAGTCCCGCTGCTGACGGGGAAGTTTCTGCACATGCCCAGGGCTCAGTTCCAGCAAGGAATGGAACTCAGCTACACACAGTGGCCCCAGTTGGCTCTGTGCTGTAAGGCTGACCCACAGCCTGCAGGTTGTGTCTGGTGAGGAGGTGGGCTCAACTTTATCTCCTCAGGAAAATAAGCTCTTCATTTAAGTGGTTGGTCTCCCTGGGTCCAGGAAGGACTCTGGCCACCCGGGACCTCCCAGAGTCACCCTCCACCGAGGCATCTCCTGACAGGAGGGTACCCTGTGCTATTTGTGGAGGCCTTGCTTGGTGAGGGAGACAGCTTCAGGGGCCTGGCCTCCCTCAGCCCCAGGGTGGCAGGTCCTGCTGAAATCCGTCTGTGCTACAGCCACAGAGAGCTCCCTGGGCCTGAGGTGGTGAGAGGCTGGGGACAGGGCATGACATGGCTTGCAGAGCAGCCCTGGACACCCCAGGGGCAGGAGTCCGGAGACCTGGCTTTGACCTGACTCTTTACCAGCTCATAATGAAGACACTTCTGCACTCTGGGCCTGAGGGATAGACATCCTGGAATTTCAAAAATAAGTATCTGTTCCCATCTTTTGGAGCAAGAAAGCTGCACCGGACACAGAGAAAGGAGGAGGGTCAAGCTCCCGTGGGGAGAGCGGGGAGGAGGGTCCTTCCCACCCTGCGGCAAGGCCCCATCCTCCTGCACTCCCCTGGGCCCCAGGACACAGACCAGGCAGGGGGTGGCTCCATTAACTGAGGCAGGGACGGAATAGGGACACGCAGGTGGGGCGTACGGGGGTGGGGGCAGAGAGTGGACAGAGGCAGTCTGAGAAGCCAGGGGCAAGTCCGGCGGCCACACCCAGGAACCTGCTGGAGGTCAGGCGTCGGCCCTTGGCAGCCGGAGGTGAGAGCAGGAGAGATGGTCAGGCCCCTGCGCAGAAGGACAAGGGCTGGGCTGAGCGCAGGGGCCGAGGGCAAACTGTGGGAAATAACTAGCGGCTGGGGTTGGAGGAGAGGGAGGAAGCCAGATGGGACAAAAGGAGCTGTTAGAGAAGCAGGAGACATCCCCTACCCCACCCCACTCCAGAGAGCCCCAGGCTGGTGCTGGAGGCGTGGGCAGGGAGAGAAGGAGAACACTTTGACCATTTCCAGGAAAGAGGAAGACCCAGAAATGGAGGACAGGTCAGAGGCCCTGCAAAGCTGCACACGTGCGGAGTGAAGGCCTGTTCAGGATTTACTAATTTCTAGTGCTGGAAGGGACCTGAGGGGAAGCTTTGACCCAATGCCTTACTTCACAGATGGGGAAACCGAGGCCTGCCAAGGCGGAGCCAGGCTGGAGTCCAACATCTAGGTCACAGAATCCCCCGCATCTCCAAGCTGCAGGCTGCACTGAGCCCCTCACTCCGTGTTCCATGCAGTGGACCCGCAAGGCTTTCCATCAGGAGAACAAAAGTCAAATTAGAAAGCTTACTATTTCTGGCTCAGCCTCGGAGGCTTTGCTGCCTGGCTCTGTAATTAAAAATGAAAAAAGAACAGGGCTTCCCCGGTGGCGCAGTGGTTGAGAGTCCGCCTGCTGATGCAGGGGACACGGGTTCGTGTCCCAGTCCGGGAAGATCCCACATGCCGTGGAGCGGCTGGGCCCGTGAGCCATGGCCGCTGAGCGTGTGTGTCCGGAGCCTGTGCTCCGTAACAGGAGAGGCCACAACAGTGAGAGGCCCATGTAACTGCAAAAAAAAAAGAAAGAACATGCGAAGTGAGGAGGGAGCCTGTCCCCAGGGCTGCTGGGAGAACAGCCTCTCATTTCCTGAAGGGGAAACTCCCTCCCGGGGTCTCGGGGCCTCCAGAAAGGGGATGGAGGCTGTGTGGGAGGCTGGAGTCCCCACCTCGAATCAAAGAACCAGGCGGGAGCACCCCAGCAACTGTTTGTGGGTCAGCGTTGACAAAGGTAGACTTGGGGCTGGTCTTTGTGGCTTGAACTCAAACCAAGAGGGCCTGAAAGAGGGAGTGGACACAGGACAAGCCTTCCAGCTGTGTGACCTTGGGCAGCCCAGGACCCTCTCTGGACCAAGAGGCATTTGACCTACATAATCTTCACATCCCTCCAGACACTGACTCTTGACCATGGTGGTGTCCTCTAGTCAGGAATCATCCAAGATGTGTCTGTTTTATTTCCACTCCAGTTTTACTGTTGCTGTTTTTCACAAGAAGATCCTGAGATGTGTTAGTTCAGCGTCAGCAGCAATTGGGGAAAAGAGAAGCATCCTCTGGTGTGCACATGTGTGTGTGTGAATGTGAGTGTGTGCATGGGTGTGCAAACCCCTCCCTGACTACAAGATGACCAAGGGCAGGACCTCGGGCTCTGTAACTGCACGATGACCACAGAGGAGCTCCTGGTGGTCCCAGGAAATGTTTTGTTTGTGTTTTAGTGGGAGGCTGATTGCTCCCAGCAGGTACCCCTGAGGTCCCCAGAATGCGTCTAATAACAAGGCCAGGGTCCCTTGGTCTCCACATGGGAGCGGCTATAGGTAGATTCTAGACATGGACAGGATGCGGAAAGAAAAGGAACCAAACTGGCCCCTTTGGAAATGGTTAACACACCTGGGTTGGGCTGGCGTTCTGGGTCCTGTAGTCAGTAGCTCAGCGGCTCAGTGATGCTTGGACCACCTTTGTCCCAGGCTTGGGCTGTGCTTGAAGCAGACTGCGTGCTGATGGGAGTGGACACACCTGGAGAGAGCCTGCTTCCCTGTGGCCTGGCTTTGCAGCTGGTCACGCCAGCAGGGGTGTGGTCAGTGCAGCAGGTGCCCCTGGCCCCCAGCTCTGGGGAATGGTCTTCATCCCCACTGATGAAGACACCACAGTCCGCAACGGCAATTGACCAGAGGTGCCTCCACAACTGTGTTGACCTTTGTCTGAAGCAGGTCTGACTGATGCTTTAGCTGGAGGTGTGGCCACTCCAGCCACCTCCTCCTCCTCCCGAGAAGCCTCCCATTTCTCAAAGTTCTGGGTTCAGGAACACAGCCCCGGTCACCCTGGTCCCCTCTTCCTGGATCACCCGGGGCCTCCGTCATTTGCCAGCCTCAGGGCTTCTGTTCCACCCCTTCCTACGAGCTGCCACTACACTCCCAGGATGTTCTCTCCCTCCTCCCAGGCTGTCTCTGGTCTTTCTCCCCTCAGCCTTTGAACCTTCATGATCCCCAGACTGTGCTTGCTATGGGCTGAATTTTACCCCCAAATTCACATGTTGAAACCCTAACCCCCAGCGCCTCAGAATGTGACTGTGTTTGGAGACAGGGCTTTTATTTATTTATTATTATTATTATTTAAATATTTATTTATTTATTTGGCTGCACCGGGTCTTAGTTGCAGCACGCGGGATCTAGTTCCCTGACCAGGGATCGAACCCAGGCCCCCTGCATTGGGGGCGCAGAGTCTTAACCGCTGGGCCACCAGGGAAGTCCCAAGACAGGGCCTTTAAACAGGGAATTAAGGTAAAATGGGGCCATTAGCATGAGCCCTAATCCAATCTGTCTGGTGTCCTTATAAGAAGGGAAAGTAGAACACAGACACAGGGAAGACCCTGTGAGGACACAGTGAGAAGGCAGCCGTCTACCAGCCTAGGAAGAAACCCACCCCGCAGACACCTGGATCTGGGGCTTCCAGCCTCCAAAATTAGGGGACAATAAATGTCTGTTTCTAAGCCGCCCAGTCTGCAGCGTTTAGTTAGAGCGGCCCTAGCAAACTACTATTCTGCTTTTCCCACACAGATGCCCACAACGCTCCAACTCTGCTCAGCTCTAAAGCATGGTGCTGGGTCGCGAACCCACACCTGGCTCTAAAAGCTTCTTCTGAGGCTGCACCTCAGGGGTCTCCACCTAACCCTCACTTCACCCCAAGCGGAACCCCCGACAGCAGAGTGGGGTGAGCACAGGCTCTGGCCTCCACTGCTGCCTGCCACAGCCCCAGGGCAAATGGGTAAGCCTCAATTTCCTCTTTGTAAGAGCGGGGATCAAAACACCAACTCAGCAGGGCTGCTTGTAAGGATTTGGGAAGATCGTGCAAAGGCCCAGGCCTGGGTCTGACCCTTACTTGGGACTCAACGAATGGCAACTGTTATTTTTATTATTTCTCTCAAACCTGACCCAGTATTTCCCAGGTCAGCTCCTGGAGCCACCAAGCTGGGAGCCTCGAGGGACCTCCACACCTGCAGCCCCCTACCTGCCCCCGCCTCCTGGATCTGACCTGTGTTTGCTTCATTAACTCAACAATCCTCATCCAGCACCTACTAAACAACAGCCATTGTGCTCTGCTGAGCACCGGGGCCTGAATGAAGCCTGTGGGCAGGGAGGAGCTTCAGCTTATCTGCACATTAATAAACAAATTGAGTTTTAAACAATCAATTACTATGGAGGGGGTTATGCTGGGGGAGGAGGGGGAGGGGTCCTTAAGCCTGTGAATCACCTTCTTTGGCTGGCTTGTCTTTTACCCTGATGGCTGCAAGACTCAAGTTACTGTTCCCAAAGGCTTCCGGAATTTCCTTTCTTAAGCAAAAATAGACCCGATCCTTCCCTGCTTAAAATCCTTCCTGGCTGCACCTGCCTTCAGTGGGCCCTCCTCTACATGGTGCAGCCTCACCTGTCTTCCCACCTATCTCCTCCAGCACATCCTTCACTCTTTTTTCTTTTTTTAAAATATTTATTTATTTATTTGGTTGCACTGGGTCTTAGTTGCAGCTCGTGGGCTCCTTAGTTGTGGCTCGCCAGCTCCTTAGTTGTGGCATGCAAACTCTTAGTTGTGGCATGGATGTGGGATCTAGCTCCCTGGCCAGGGAGGGAACCCGGGCCCCCTGCATTGGGAGCGCGGAGTCTTAACCACTGTACCACCAGGGAAGTCCCACATCCTTCACTCTTGCCAGGTGAGAGACACTGGCCTCTGTCCGCCTCTAGACCTGGGCACAGGCAGTGCCCATCACCTGGGTGTCACTCCTTAGCGCACCTTTGCTCTTAGTCACCTCTTTCTATCTGAAAAACTGCCCTTATCTTTCAAGGACCAGCTCCAACATCACTTCCTTCACCAGATCTTCCCAAACACCTCCTCTCGGCTCTCAAGGCTTTACTGTGTCCATCACAGCATGTATCACCTTGTAGTGTGGAGCTTGCAGCGATTTCTTTCATATCTGTTTTCTCCACTAGATCAGGAACCCCATCAGGGGAGGAAGAGATCAGGTCTGGTTACATTTGCTGCTCCAGTGCCCGCCACACAGGGGCGCGCCACGTGTGCAGAGTGAATAAATGACTGACAAAGGCGGGCGAGTCAGACTGAGCCAGATGCTCCTTGCACCTCCTCCCATTTAATCCCCACACAGCCGAGGAAGTACAAGGTTACAGGAGAGCGGGCTTCCCTCTCTGCCCTGAATGGCTCAGGATACTGACACCAAACCATGGAGAGTCCTGGTACCTGAATGATTTGCATTTCATGTGCCCATAATAAGCTCTAAGTGAATGCGTGTCGGCTGGTGATGATGCAGCTATTCTTCTCTGGTCGTCATCTTTTTTTCTGGTCTATCTCCATGGATACCCGGGAACGTTGGCTGTGGCCACAATCAGCTCAATTCAACAACCATTTGTCAAGTGCTGGGCTGTGGCTCCCACACTGGCTGAGGCTTGGAATCTCTGATTCTGAGGTTTTAGTGGGAGATGAGGATCTGCCACATTTAGAGAAGAGAAAAGAGAGGGAGAAGGCATTTCCAGTGCAGGAAAGGGGATGAGCAAAAGCAGTGGAGGGCATATGGGTAAGGGTAAGTCTGGGCTCCAGATTTTGGAGAGTCAAGAGTAATAAAATTGGAAATGGAAATTAGAAAATGCTAGTTTCCTCTACATTTCCCTTAGTTAAAAAGGCAGGTGAGGGAGCTTCCCTGGTGGTGCAGTGGCTGAGAGTCCGCCTGCCGATGCAGCGGACGTGGGTTTGTGCCCCGGTCTGGGAAGATCCAACATGCCACGGAGCGGCTGGGCCCGTGAGCCATGGCCGCTGGGCCTGCGCGTCCGGAGCCTGTGCTCCGCAACGGGAGAGGCCACAACAGTGAGAGGCCCGCGCGCCGCAAAAAAAAGAAAAAAAAAAGGGCAGGTGACCAACTGGTTTGAGAACCAGGTCTGGAGTCAGTGGTGCCCAGGGAACAGGGGCCATGCGCACACCCAGACCTGAGCCTGACTCTGGCTCCGCCAGGCCCTGGCTCTTGGGCCAGTTCTCACGCTTAACTTCTCTGAGCTTCAGGTTCCTGAACAATTATAGTAAAAACGACAGCACCTCCAGTCATTAGCACTCACCTCCTGCCAGACACCAAGCCCAGCCCTTTATCTCATTTAATCCTCATCTCAACCCTTCAAGGTGGGGACTGTTATCATCCTGATGCAGCAGATAAGTGCCTGGAGGGTAAGTAACTTGCCCAGGGTCACAGGACCGCTAAATGATCTGACTCTCAAGGCCGCTTGTTTTTCTCCCCAGTTTTATTGAGATATAATTGGCATATAGCACTGTGGAAGCTTAAGGTGTACAGTGTAATGATTTGACTTACATATATCATGAAATGATTACTACAATAGGCTTAGTGAACATCCATCACCTCATATAAATATTAAATATATTAAAGAAATAGGAAAAAAATTCTTCTGTGTGACAATAACTCTTAGGTCTCTCTTAACTTTCATTTATAACGTACAGCAGTGTTACCTTTATCACGTTGTACATTATATCTCTAGTACTTATTTATTTAAGGCTTCTTCTTGAGCAAGGCTGGTGTGTATTGACTGAGATGATCTATGAGAAGCCTGGACACAGGGGCCCTCGAGAAGGCTCCTCTCCCTCAGCCCGGGATGCCCAGGGGAGGGACCCCGGTGTGGGCAGTCCGGTGTCCCGCTTTTCCCACCAGAGATGATGATGCTGAGGGGAAGAGGGCAAAGGCTGCTCAGAGGAAGATGATTCAAGCGCTTCCCTCTGTAACCAACACTAAGCTGCTTTGTTATGTGAATACATGAAATCACCTGCTGCAGCTGGCACGCGGGGCACCGAGCTGGATCCGTGTTTCTGACCGAGTTTCTCCCCAGGGCACAGGCGTTCCGCGTTTTGCAGCTGGAATCAGGCGGCCTGAGTGCTCAGCGGCTGGCGCCTGGCGCCCTCTAGTGGCGCGAGGGAGCCTTTCCTCCGCAGCTGAGCCGTGGGGACCCCGGGGCAGCCAGGAAAAGCTTTCCTCAGGGCCTACTGTGTAAAGGGTATTTTTAGGAACCACCCACTGTCCCTGAGAACCCATCTGTGAAATGAGTGGGGGAAACCGGAAAGAGGACTTGGAATCCGAAAGCTGGGACCTAAGGCCCCCGGTTGCTTTAGCTCTTCCTGCGTGAGATGGGGATGCTCATAGCCTCCCCACCTGCTTCCCAAGATCTTGTGAGAATCCTATGGGATGTGATGGGTGACAGCAAATTACTGCGTTCATAAGAAAATTACCAACAGAGTGAGGTCCAGGATGCTGAGGACCAGTGAAGGGCTGGGGCAGAGGGCTGAGGAGAGGGGAGGCAGTAGAGGGATGGAGTGAGCAAGACGGTGGGGGGCACGGGGTTCAGCAGAGACAGGCCCATGTGTGCAGGGCAAGGGGAGACTTTTGGGGGAGATGTGGGCAATGGCGTTGGAAAAGGAGATGCGTAAATACTCATTTCTCATTCCTTTCTCTTCATTCAAAATGATGGTTATATTTGCTTCCATACTAAAATGAAAAAATTAAAATATCTACTTCTCTGAGTTGCTTTCCCGTGGCTTGGTACCCTCAAAAAAAAGGTCCCTACCCCCGCTGAAGGCTGTAATGAGGCCAGTCCTGACCCCGCCTGTGCTCCGGGTCCCCTTCCCGGGCACCCACCAGGGACCCCTGCACATTATCCCCCGTTTGCATCCCCCCTCAGCTTAGTTTTCCGGTCGTTCCTTGTGTTCCGGCAGGAGGGCCCCTCAGTTAGAGCAATGAGGAGGGCGGCCTGCCCGCCTGAGGCAGGACATTCAGTGCTTCAGAAAAAGAGTCTTGGTTTCTAGCACCCAGGCTTTTCCCTTCATTGGCTTTGTTCCTAACATCTCCAAACCTCAGTATTCCCATCAGTAAAATGGGGAAATAATAACTACGTCATAATTACTCAATTAAGATTCAATGAGATCATGATTGCATATATAATATTGTGCCTGGCACTTAGGAAGAAAATACATGTTAGTTTATTCAGGAAGTTTCTATGTTTTAGGTTATAAATGAGAAGCTGCTTGACAAGGAATGTCAGCCAGGCTTCCCATCTCAGGAAAGAGGAAACCTTGCAGTGTGGGATTGCAGAAAGCGTTGGGGGTGTGTGGGGGGGGTGATGGGAGGGAGACAGGAGGGAGGGGAGGGGGGAGGGGTGGGAGACACACCACTGTGTCCGGGCAACACTGTCATCTGCCGAGGTGCCACCTGGCTGCGCGGTGACTCAGCCTTCGCTAAGGCTTGACCCAAAGCAAAGACCACCCTGGGAGAAGCGCATGCAATTATTATTATTTTTCCATTTTAATATAATAATAAATTGAAACCAAAGCAGATGAATGACTTGCACGAGGTCACCTGGCCAGTGAAGATTAGAACCCAGACCTTTGTTCTTTCTGTTACCAGAAATGCATTAACCAAGCTGGCAGAAGGAAAACAATCTTTACTGTGATGTAATTGAAAACATACTACAAATGAAATTCCAGTTCAATATTCAGGTCTTACAATTCAGGGTGACCAGTACCCGAGAGGTGCTGGGGTTTCTCAGCTTCTCCAGGTCACCACTATCGACGTATCTTGATTGACAGGAGAAGTCTCTGATGTCTAACCAAATATACTGCTGCTGCAGCCCACCGAGTGCATTCCTGGTTGTTTTTATCTTCAAGGAAGAGAGAACACGTATCCATGTAACCCTTTCTAAAATTGAAAGCTGTTATGAAATTGATTTCCATCCCAATCCCATTTTACCTGAACATTCCTGTGGTGCTTCCCTCTTACCTAAGGCACCCCAGAGCTGTATGAAATTACAGATGGCTTTGAGGTGTCCACATGCTGAAAAAGCTCTCAGGCAGCCCTGAGGGAGGAACAGGGTGCACTAATAGAGGTGCCCCCGAGACAGAGTGGCCAGGATAGAAATTCACTAAGAGTTCCCCACAACCCAGCCAATCTAGCATGAGCACAGCATCTCAGAAGTGCTCAGCAAACACTGGCTGATTGAATAGAAGAGTCAGAACTCAACAGTTGAGGGTCAGGCTGGGAGCTGCACAGGGCTTTCACCCCAGTAAACCAGAAGCTTCTCGAGGCACAGCAAGTAAGAGCCCAAACTGACATTTAAGCAGAAGAGTTGTCATTCATTCATTCATGACTGTATGCATTCATTCAGCTGTGTTTACTGGGTGTCAAGCATTAGGACCAGGAGGGATGGCCTACAACCCAGCCTGTTCCCCATACCTGGAAGCACCCAAGTTGGTGGTGGAAACAGACAGGAAAACAGATGATTACCACACGACGTGGTCAGTGTCACTGGGGAGGAGTCCCAGGTTCCACAGGAGCCCAGAGCTGGGCTCCTGCCCACAGTGACACAGAAGGTGGGCCCAGGTGGAAGGAAGAGGCTGGGCCCAGAGCACCCATCTGTCCACCTTTACCAAGGAGGACACACTCATGCCCAGAGTGTTCCTGGATGCAGCGCAAGACCAGAGTAGGGCACTCGGGTCGCTCCAGCCCTGACTGACCGCCTTGGGGCAATGCGTCCTGCTAGAGCACTGCACAGCCAGGGCAGCCCGGCAGCCCCCTGAAGGTCTACAGAATGTATTTGGTGACTAGGTAACACCCTCGTACGATTCCTAAATCAGCACACTGCAAAAAGGTTTATAATGGGATGTTACTCCCGTCTCTGTTCCCGTCAGCCTCCTTCCCTCTGTCCCCCCACAAGTACCCCTTCTTGGTGTCTTGTGTATCCTTCTAGAGTTTCTTCATCCAATTTCGTATTTCCTCCTTTTCTTACATAAAGGTAGCAAGCTATCCACACCGGCTTGGACCTTGAAAAGGGGTGCATTTCATTTTCAAAACACTACTGATCTCAAGTAGACACGATATCCATTCTGCCTACGTTCTGGTTTATTGGTAAAAGCAGAGCACAGGTCAAGGCTTTAAGTATTTGACTAGATATGCAGAAAGGCCTGTCTACACCATCGCGAACGGGTGAGGGAAGAAGCACAGTCAGGCTCTCTGGTGTCCCTCCCCAGAGCGTTGCTTAGTAATGGTCACGTGCGGACAAGGATGAAGAAGGGTGTGTTTGTGCCCCACGTGGCCTGCCGGTGGGGATCAGGGGAAACATTTTAAAATCTTTTAACTATGGAGATCATGCCTGCTTATTGCAAGCAACAATCTAAAGCAAAATAAACAGAGAAAGAAATCAACTGAGAAGTCAACCTCAATCCCACTTCCCCAAAGTAACTATTGCTAACTTTTGGGCCGGAGGTCTGTGCCCCCATTTCACAGGAGAGCAAAACTGAGGCAATAGATGAGGGAGTGTTTGGGGGGGTTCCTGAGAGAAGTCAGTTATGAAACGAGGGCTGTGCCTGCTCTAGGCCCGGCTGCCCCCAGAGTCCAGGTGGAGAAGCAGAGAGTGGGGGAGGGCGGGCAGGGGGTTAGCTGGCGCCCTTCCTCACTCTTACCCATCTCCGTGCTTCCTTTTCCTCTGCCTTCCCGTGTTTTCCACTTCTACTCCCTGTGTCCACATCTTTCCTCGGCCCTTGTGCAACTCAGAACAAGGACAAGTCTTCCTGACTGCGGCACACCCAGGCTTCACAGGGCGCTTGGCACAGAGGGAGTGCTGCGCACGTGTTTCTTGGGAAGGCTGCCCTAGCCTCTCACACCAGCTTTTACTCCTACAAGGCGTCAGGAGGCATTCACGGGCTTTCCTGGTGGCTCGGGCCCCAGCCTCTAGACCCTCTGTCCAGGGTGTCCTCTGCAGCTCCAGCCCCCGCACCCATCAGCCCTGTGAGGAGGCGGGCAGCTGAGAGGGCTGGCCTGAGGCCCCGCAGAAAGGCGACCGGAACTGGTTTCCAAGGGGTGGCCCTCTTCGCCTAAGCCCTGGAGGCCTGGGGCCGCAGCCACCTTGGGTGAAATCTAGTCCTGACCACACCTGGTCGAAGCTCAGAAGCAAAGGGCAGGGGGTCCTGAGCAGGTGGACTCACCTGAGCCAGGTGGACCCTACACACCAAAGCATGAGCCAGGGCCTAGCAGTTAGTAGGTCCTCAGTAAATGTATGTTGGTGGATTTAGGCCTGGGAAGGAGGTGGCCTTGCAGGGGGGCGGAGGAGAGGAGATGAAGGGCAGTCTCCTGTCACCTAAGACAGCTTGCCAGCAGGCTGGGTGCAGAAAGGACAGAATTTGGTATCAGACTTGGATTTGAGTCCTGGTACCACTTCCTAGCTAATTAAACCAGGGACTGAACTCGGGCCACAGCAGTGAAAGCCCGGAATCGTAACCACTATGCCACAGGGAACTGCCTATTTCCTTTTTTTTAAGTTTTTTAAAAAAAATTAATTAATTAATTTATTTTTGGCTGTGTTGGGTCTTCGTTTCTGTGCGAGGGCTTTCTCTAGCTGCGGCGAGCGGACGCCACTCTTCATCGCGGTGCGTGGGCCTCTCACTATAGCGGCCTCTTGTTGCAGAGCACAGGCTCCAGACGCGCAGGCTCAGTAGTTGTGGCTCATGGGCCCAGTTACTCCGCAGCATGTGGGATCTTCCCAGACCAGGGTTCGAACCCATGTCCCCTGCATTGGCAGGCCACTCAACCACTGCACCATCAGGGAAGCCCCTTTTTTAAAAGTTTTATGAAGTGTAACTTACATACCCTAAAATTCATGCATTTTAAGTTTACGATTCAATGACTATGTCCAGAGTTGTGCAACCATTGCCATAATCTGATTTTAAATCACTTCATCACTCCAGAAGAAACCCTGTCCTCGTCCCATTCCCACCCCAGCCCTAGGCAACCAGTCTATCTCTGTAGAGTTGCATTTTCTGGACATTTCATGTAAATGAAATCATATAATTTGTGGCCTTCTGCAAGCAACTTCCTTAACATGATGTTTTTGGGGTTCGTATGTTGTACCATGTGTCACTACTTCCTTTTTATTACTGGAATAATATCCATTGTGTGGGTATAACACATTTTATCCCTTCACCAGTTTTTCAGCATTTGGGTTGTTTTCACTTCTTGGCTATTTTGAGTAACGCTGCCACAAAGAACCATGAGCAAGTTTTCGTGTGGACATCTGTTCTTACCTCTCTCGGGTAGGTATCTACGAGTAGAATTGCCTGGTCATACGGCAACTGTTTAACCTTTTGAAGAACTACCAGACTGTTTTCCAGAGTTGCTGCACCATTTTACACCCCTACCAGCAATACACAAGGGTTCTAACTTCTCCACATCCTTGCAACATTCGTTATTATCCTTTTTATTTTTAACTAGAAGTCACACTAGTGGGTGTGAAGTGGTATCTCACTGGGTTTTGGTTTGCATTTCCCTCATAACTAATGATGTCGAGCATCTCATTAGCCATTTGTAAATCTTCTTTGGTGAAATGTCTATCATCTTTTCGGGCCACTTACTTAACCTCTTACTCTTAATTATACCCAGCTCCTAAGGCCATGAAACTTTATGTAGAGGGTTTGCAAAGGGGCTGCCATATAAGGAGGGCTTAAAGATGACAGCTTTTAGTACTGTCGTACTCGTTGTCACTTTGGCCCCCTAGGAGTACGCTGGAGTTGGGGCCCAGCTGCCCTCCCTCCTCAGGGGAGGGTGAAGGATGAGCTCCACTGGCACAAGGGTCCACATGTTCTCGATGTTCTGCTGAGCAACTCCACACGATCTCATTTCATACCCACCAGAACCTTTGGATGAAGCGTGACCTCCATATTTCTAGGGATGAAACCTTAAGGTCCAAGATATTCAGTACCTTCTCCAAGGTCGCCTAGTTAAAAGCGGTGGGAACTAAGATGTGAACTCAGAGCTGATGTTGAAGCCAGTGCCCCAGGCAGGAGCTGGTGGGGACAAGCACCAGGGACACGGCCTGCAAGGGGAACCTCCGGGCTCAGTCCGGCTGTGTGGACAGCACCACGACTGATCCACAACTCAAATGGAGTAAGCTGCTTATCCCCTTCAGGCCTCAGCATCCTCTATGAAGTCAGAAAAAGAATAGTTCCTCCCTCGGAGGGGACCTGTCTGGATCCGATGTAGCGCCCGGCCCACTACAAGCAGGCAGCTTCCTCCTTTGTGTCTGGGCTGCGGCCAGCCCCCCACCAAGGCCACTTGGCTCTTCTTTGCCCTGAGCTTTGGCCCATCCTAGAACACAATCTCCTGACCCTGACCCTGACCCTAGGGGCCGGGCTGGAGCAGGGTGTCATTACAGCTCTCAGGGCCTGGCACCTTATTTCCTCTCATCCCTACTTCTTGCCTTTAGGCAGTACTCTCCCGAAGCTGGAGCACCTGGGGAGGGCCTTGAGTTCTCTAGAATGATGACTTAAGATAAAGCATAAGAAAAGCAGGGTAATAAAAAATAAAGCTTTATTAAAGCAGCTAAGCTTAGCAGCACTGAATAACACACTTTCAATGGTATAACTCGGAAGCAAGAGTTAAACAGAAGTCTAATAGGTGCATTTCTGATTAACTGTGATCATTCTAAGTCACTCTCTTCTTTTCCATTCACCGACTCAGAGAAAAGCTCTTGTCATGTTTTGTACCTCTTACCTCCTTGACTTGGCAACAAACTGACCCTGCCTTGGGCTCCAGCCGGAGGACCCCAGTTGAAGGGATCATCAGCTGAAGGTCTCCAGACCTCCCTCTGGAGCTGGGGCTCTGACTGGAGTGCCAGCCTCTCTCTCCTGTAACCGTGTGAGGTGTGCAGGGCTGCATCTGGTTTCCAGCATCCACCACCCCTTCAGAGCACCTTCTAACCGGAGACAGGAGGGGAAACTAGTGCTGCTTGGTCTGAACAGACTTGAGGAGGTTTTATCACAAGGACCTGAAGACTGACTGAGCCTACCCCTGCACTGCACAGCGTCCCTCATCCGAGGGCTCCGGTCACAGAGAGAAGGGCAGACCGAGGCTGCCTTAGTCTCTTTTGCCTCCTGGGACTGGGCTTCTTGTGAGGAGCTTCCCTGAGCTGGAGGGGGTCAGTGAGGTCACTGTGCGCGAGTCCAGCTTCACTCTGTCCAGGAGGGTCTTCTTGAGGGCAGCTGGGGAGATCTTTTCTTGGTCGGCCATGGACTGCAGCTCTCTGCAGACAAAGCCCCAAGAGGTTGAAGGAGGAGCCAGAGCTGCACGAGGCTTCCCCATCCACTTAACCCCCAACCCTTGTTGACCTGGTACCAGCCAAACTTAGAACCCCAAACCAAAAACTCCCCTAAGCTTCCTAGAAGTGCTATTTAACTAAGTAGGGGTTACTACATAGATGCAGAGCTTTATGTGTTATCTGTGATCAGATGGGGAGAGAGAGTGTGGAAAAATCACAGGACTGGAGGTCAAAGACTGGAGGTAGAATCCTGCCTCCATCACTTACTAGCTGTTTGACCTTGGGAGAGCTGTATCTCTAAGCCTCGACTTCCTCATCTGTAAATCAAGCTAACCCCAGCTATCAGAACTGTGTGAGAATTAAATGAAGGCCTACAAACCCTTACCTAACAAAGTCTAATAAATCGTGGCTATTAAGAGAGCACATAAAAATAAATAAATTTTAAAAATTAAAAAAATAATAATAAATTAAAAACAAAACAAAACAGAGCACAGACTCCAGCATTGGTAATGGGACCAAAGATGGCAGATTCTGCAAGACGGTGTGCAGCCCATACTGGGGCTGGCTGGGAGTAGAGGGCCTGGGCAGAGGAGGAGAGAGATCCACCGTGTTTGGATGCAGGAGGCCTCAACTGCGTTGATGAGCAGGGAGCAGAAGCCCCCGCTCTCTAGGACGTGCAGGGCGTGGATGGTGGCCCCCCCAGGGGAGCAGACATTGTCCTTGAGCTGGCCCGGATGCTGCTCTGAGTCCAGCAGCATCTTGGCAGCCCCCTAGGGCAGGAAGGAAGCATTAGAGCAGAAAACTGCTGGTGCCCCTTGAGATGAGCTTCTCCACACCCACTGCTCCTCCCCAATCCTTATCCCAGCTTCCCAGCCAAGCCCTGCCCCAGCCCAGTGACCCCTAAGAACCCCATCCCCACACTGTGGTCCAGAACACGCAGGCGGAAGATACTGACCAGCAAGGCCTGGGCCCCCAGTCGGACAGCCAGGCGCCTCGGCAGGCCCATCTTCACCCCACCGTCGGCCAACGCGTCCAGGGCCATGAACGCCTGTGGAGACACTCACTGAGCCCTGGGGCAGCAGGCGCTCAGGAGCACGCCCTAGAGTCTACTTTTCCTGATAACTGGAACTAGCTCCAAGGGTTGACCGCCTCCACCAGCCTGCCTTGCCCCAGAGGTGCGTGACACCCCCAGCCCAGGCCTGCCTCGCAGCCCACCTTGCGCCCCTGGGTCCCCAGAAGGCTGCGTAAGTATATGAGGGCCTCACATAGGCAGGCCCGCTGCCGCTGAGCCCTGTGACGGCGTCAATCAGGTCCTCCTCCACCTCAGTGCAGAAGCCCACGCTGCTCATGAGCTGCTCCAGGAGCTGCCCATCCCCCACCAGGGCGTGGGCGCCCGAGGCGTACATTGTCCGCCCTCTCGCACCACCCCATCCCCCACCAGGGCGTGGGCGCCCGCGGCGTACACTGTCGCGCCTTCTCGCACCACCCCATCCCCCACCAGGGCGTGGGCGCCCGAGGCGTACACTGTCCGCCCTCTCGCACCACCCCATCCCCCACCAGGGCGTGGGCGCCCGCGGCGTACACTGTCCGCCCTCTCGCACCACCCCATCCCCCACCAGGGCGTGGGCGCCCGCGGCGTACACTGTCCGCCCTGTCGCACCACCCCATCCCCCACCAGGGCGTGGGCGCCCGCGGCGTACACTGTCGCGCCCTCTCGCACCACCCCATCCCCCACCAGGGCGTGGGCGCCCGCGGCGTACACTGTCCGCTCTCTCGCACCACCCCATCCCCCACCAGGGCGTGGGCGCCCGCGGGGTACACTGTCCGCCCTCTCGCACCACCACGGGCGTGTTGGTCGTGCAGCGGATCACCTTGGGGGCCGGCTGGAATGCCATCAGCTTCTGGGGTTGAGGCAGAGGGCCGAGTGAGTGGCCAGGCCCACTAGCACCCACCCCTCCTCCCCTCACACAGGACCGCCAGGGCCGAGATGGGCACCTTCTCGACAGAGCTGATGGTGACACCTGCCGCGCAGGAGACCACAATGTGCCTGGCCTGGACGTCGGCCCCGATCTCGTCCAGGATGAAGGGGATGATGTGTGGCTTCACGGCTAGGAACAGGACGTCACTGTGCCTCACCGTCTCCTTATTACTCCGGGTCAGGTTCACAGCCATCTTCTGTGGGAGGAGACCACTGGGCTCACGGTGTGCAGCGGCCTCACTAGGCCCAGGAACTCCCAAGGAGCAGCTGAACCCCCCAACAAGCCTGGAATTCCCTGCCCCAGCCCCTCAGGGTCTGTCTGCCCCTACCGCCACCGGCACAGTTTTCCGATGTTGCTACCCGGCAAGTGAGCATAGGTGCTGGACGCGGACATGCTTCCCCCTGGCAACCAGGAAATAGCTGTCCCCCATCCCCACTTCTCTGGCACCCAAGGCACCCCTCTGCCAGGTAAGAAGTCTCCATGGCTGGAAAGTGGCAAAGGGAAAGGTGAAATGCTAGTAGTGCCCAATGGTCGGAAGCGAGGCCGTATTCCAACTCCAGACACTTGTTCATCAGAGTGCGGTCCCTGTGTGGTCCAGGGGTGGGCTGGAGGACACCCATCTCTCTAAGACTCCATATGGAGAACCAGGGCCCTCCAGTGCTGGTAACATCAGCCATCCCAGGCACAGACTGCCTGTCGCCCGCCTCATTAGACATCCTCTCCCACACTGCTCAGGTTTGGGGTGAAGACTTGGGATATTGTTTTTTTAGACAGAGGAACAACTAACCTGCCAGGTTCTTTCCCAACACGCTCTTTTATGCCTCAGAATAATTCAGCTAAGTGGCTATTGTGGTCTCCATTTTATAAATGAGGAAACTGAGTCTCAGAGTAGCCGAGGACCGTAAGGCCACTTAGCCAGTGGATGAAGAAAGGTGAGTATTTTATTGGATACCTACTATGCGCCAGGTGCTTTCCATACATAAAACCTCAACTAACCTTCTAACCACCCCAGTATCTGGATTGAACCCAAGTCTGTCTGCCTGGGTG
Organism: Phocoena sinus; assembly: GCF_008692025.1. Classification (NCBI taxonomy): domain Eukaryota; kingdom Metazoa; phylum Chordata; class Mammalia; order Artiodactyla; family Phocoenidae; genus Phocoena; species Phocoena sinus. The sequence continues at coordinate 162,909,269 of NC_045763.1, read as the reverse complement.
CTCCCACCACCCTGAGCTGCCCCATGGAAGGTGAAGGATTATGCTCCTGGTGGGTAGGTCAGCGCCGACCATGGACCAGCACAGGGGCTCAGCTCATCAGGCCATCCTTCTCCTGGGCCTTCACCCTCTTCCCCAGTTACCCCCCCGCCCCACCTACCCTGAGCGCGGACACTGTGGGTAGGTCCATGTCCGGGGAGCTGGCTATTATCTTGTGAGCCGACAGGATGCCTGGAGAAGACAGGACTTTTCAACTGGGGATCATGGCCCACCCGGTTCCCATGCTTTCCCTGGGAAAGCAGAGTCAAAACCCACGACGTTCTGACCGTTGTGGAGACGGCTGCTAGTGTCCTTCTCCCCGCTCAATCCCTTACGCGGGCATGACTCTCTTGCTGCTTAAGAGGAGTTTCCCCTCCCCCAGCAGACACAAATTCCCCTTTCTTCATTCATTCACGTTCGTGGGGTGAAGGGCGGTTCACAGGGTAGGCTAGGAACCGTCCGCACATCCGCCTCCCGCCTCCCGCCTCCAGGCGCTTACCTGCGGCCGTGAAGCCCCGCGCCAGGGCACAGGCCAGCTGGCCAGCGCCGATGAAGCCCACGCTCATGGTTCCAGGGTCTGCGTCTGCCGGGCCGCCGCAGAATTCGGCTCAAAGGTGCCCTAAAAGAAGAGTGGAGAACGGAGGGCACAGCGGGCGCAGAGCCCCGGAGCCGAATCCCGGGAGCTGCCCGCAGCTTCCGGGCCGGATCCTGCCACCCCTCCTCATTCACACTCACCGACTGCGCCTCAGTAGCCCAAGTGTCCCCGCCCCTCCAGGGCGACCAATCCTCGGCCGGGACGAGGCCGTGTGCCCGCCTCCTGCGCACGGCATTGGCGGGTGGAATCTCGGACGCGGCGCGTGAAGCCGGGATTTCCACCTCGTGTGGGCCCCAGCCCTGGGGGCCGGAGAGCCCAGCCGTTGGAAGTCGCATGGGGCTCAGCGCTGAGGCCGGGCAGAGGTGTGGCTAATGTTATTCTTGGTGCTGGCCATGAGCCGCACCTCGAGGGCAAGAGGAGCTCTCCAGGTTGCTGATTTGAGGGGACGAATGTGACGTTCTTGGCGGGGCTTCAGACAGGAGCTTGGGGACCTGTGGGCTCCGAGCCAGGCGCCTCGGTGCGCCCGCGTTAGAGCTGGGAGGCCCCCGGCTGCCGCCCGCTCCCTCCCGGCCCGCGCGGGGAGGCAGCGGGGGAGCCGCGGTTACTCACTTGAACTTGCGTGGTTCACGCGATTGGTCTTATTAACTAGATTGCGAATAGGGTCAGTTCCTCTGTTTAGGAAATGATGGGCTCCTTAGAGCCTGAATAAAGTAACCCCGACCACCGCCACTTGCTTTAAAACGCTCCACAAATGTGATGTTTACGTTTTCATCAGTAGTAAATATAAGTACTACGGGGGACAGGTGACAGAGGAAGGAGATGGCATCTCAAGAGGGAGGCGTCTCAGAACAGCCGGAGAGACAGTTGGTTCACCACCGCCTCTCTCAGTCTTTCTACAGGCCTTTCCGTATAATCCACACCCCACCCCCAGGCTTTCTGCAATGTTCCTCCAGTTGATCACGTACAGGAGGACACGTCCCTGGTTCTTGAGTTTCTGGACCCTTAAAAGTGAGGACCAGGGACTTACCTGGTGTTGCAGTGGTTAAGAATCCACCTGACAATGCAGGGGACGCCGGTTGGATCCCTGGTCCTGGAAGATCCACATGCCGCGGAGTAACTAAGCTGGTGTGCCACAACTATTGAAGCCGCGCGCCTAGAGCCCGCGGGCCACGACTACTGAGCCCGCGTGTCACAACTACTGAAGCCACAGCAATGAGAAGCTCGTGCACTGCAGTGAAGAGTAGCACCCCCCTTCCTTTGGCAGCAAAGAAAACCCAATGCAGCCAAAAATTAATTAATTTTTGAAAAGTGAGGACCAAATATTTACTGTGAAGCAAAATTACATTTCTATAACTTTCTCTGATTAGGAAAGTAATACATGTATATTGAGAAAAAATTTAGAAAATACAAAAAAAGTAAAAGTCAAAATCACCCATAGCCATACTTCCTAAGGATCATTTTCTGCAGACATTTTTTTGTGTTTCCTTACACATTATTTTGTATGCATACATACCTTTTCCATCGTTGGAAATAAATGATATACATGTAGTTTTGAAATTTCTATACTAGATATACAATAAATATTTTCCAATGTCACTGAAAAGTTATTTAAAACAAGATTTTAGTGACTACTTAAGCGTTCCATTAAATGGATGTATTGTACTAATTTAGCCATGCTCTCAAAGGTCAGCATTAGGTTTATTAATTCATTCAATATATATTTATTGAGCCGGTTTCTGGGGATCCAGCCACGAAGAAAACAGACAAAAGTCCTTATCTTCAGGGGCTTCCCTGGTGGCGCAGTTGTTGAGAGTCCGCCTGCCGATGCAGGGGGCGTGGGTTCGTGCCCCGGTCTGGGAGGATCCCACGTGCCGCAGAGCGGCTGGGCCCTTGAGCCATGGCCGCTGAGCTTGCGCGTCCGGCAACGGGAGAGGCCACAACAGTGAGAGGCCCGCATACCGCAAAAAAAAAAAAAAAAAAGGTTGTGCGCCGAGTGTGTGTGTGCGCGTGAGTGTGTGTGTGTTGGAGTGGGGTGAGGTGTAGGAGACACCAGTATCTCACACCTGCAGTCCCCTTACACACATCCATCCCTTACCTGCTTGCCTTGGTAACTCCTGCCTCAGCTTCCAGGAGTGGAGGTGAAATATGAGGAGGACTGGAGAGCCTGGGAAAGGAGGCCGAGTTGGTGGCCCCCAGTGCTGGCTTGATTCCCAGCCAGGGCAGGCCACGTAAGACAGGGAGCAGCCAAAGCACTTGGTCCTCCTGACTAAGCTTAAACATGTGAACTCCTGACCAGAAACTGGCTATTTTTAGTGGTACTTTGTGGTCTTTTTTTTTTTTACCCCCAAAGTTTAAAGTTTATGCATACAAAGTTTTAAATATATATTTTAATTGTAGGCAATCCCATTTCATTTTCTTATAATGACCTTGCTGACTCTAAAGGCTCATTTTGTCTGCGCAGCGGCCCCTGCTGTGGCTCCCATGGCCATAACGTTTGATGCCTGTGAAGTTCCTTTGGGTACAAGTGTTGGATGGATGAGATGAGATGAGATGAGAAAAGACCCATCCTCCCCACCCAGCCACTTAGGACATACCCTCAGGAAGCCTGGTGCTGCCATTCTGCCATGGACATATACTCTCCTTCTCTGGCACCTGTCTTCTTGGGTGCCTACTCTATCACTTTATTCCGTCTGAACAGACAGAGAAGTCCAGAAAGGAAACGGGGAGTTCACTAAGCTTCCAGGACTGCCCACCTCACTCCTCTCCTCTGATCCTCGCATCCACCAGTCAGATGGGTTGAGCTGTTCCTGCCCTTCCTCCCTTCTCACCCCCCACCCCACGGTCCTGCCCCCTCTTCACCTCCAGCTGTCCCAACAAAGTGGACAGTGCTTCATTTCTGCTTTCACTTGTCAAGGGTCTTCACTCTCAAGGCTTCAGGACATCCTTCCTGGTCTGTCTCTGGATAGCAGGCTCATCTTCCTAAGAATGGAGATGATTCAGGGAATGAGGGCGAATCCTGAGCTGCTCCCAGCCAGTCAAATGGCAAGTCCCTTTGACTCCTTCCCGATATAGGAATCTCCAGGGAGTCACACTTTGCATGCATATTTGCCTTGCTGTTGTTGTTCTTATACCAATAATCCATGTTTACTGTAGAACAATTTGAAATTAGATCATGGAATGGAAAAATGAACACTGCCTTTAATCCCACCACCTAAAGAGAATCAATGTGACTCTTTTGGAATATGACTCTACACCTCTTTTTCATATGCGGTAAGGCCCACCTTAACCTTGATTTTTCTTTTTTTTTTTTGGCCATGCCACGCGGCTTGCAGGATCGGGCTTTTTCCCCGACCAGGGATCGAACCTGGAGCCCTTGGCAGTGAGAGCGCTGAGTCCTAACCACTGGACCGCCAGGGAATTCCCTTAACATTGATTTTTTAAAACAGGTACGTACTTCTGTTGTATGTAAACAGGTCAGGTTGTGTATGAACAGGAGATTCAAAAACTGAAACAATTTGGTTTTAGGATGGTGGGATTATGGGTAGTTTTCAATTCATTCAAAATTAGCTGTAATGTTGTTACTTTACTCAGTGGAAAAAAATTGTAATTACAGCTCACTTCTAATGGGATTTGGTTCACTGTCTGTATTAGTTTTCTGCTGCTGCCGTAAGAATTCACCACAAAGTTAGCAGCTTAAAACAAAACGGATTAGTTATCTCACATTCTGTGGGTCAGAAATCTGAGTGGGCCCAACTGGCTTCTGTGCGCCGAATCAAGGTGTCAACTGATCTGGGTTCTTATCTGGAGGTTCTGGGGGGAAATCGGCGTCCAGTCTCATTCAGGTTGTTGGAAGAATTTGGTTCCATGTGGCTGTAGGACTGAGGTCCCTTTTCCTCACTGGCTGTCAGCTGGGAGTCATTCTCACCTTCTAGAAGTTACTCACATTCCCTGGCTCATGGTCCCTTTCATCTGCAAAGCGGCAATGGCAGATTGAGTCCTTCTCAAGCTTTGGATCTCTTTGACCTCCCCTTCTGCCTCATCTCTCCTGCCTCCAGCTGGAGAGAGCTCTGCTTTCATGTGATTAGATCGGGTACATCGGCACAATCCAAACCAATCTCTCTGTTTTAAGGTCTGTAAACTTAATTACATTTGCGAAGTCCCTTTGCCATGTAACAGAACACAGTCACAGTTTCTAAGGATTGGGGGGCATGGACGTATTTGGGGAGAACATTTTGTCTACCACATTGTCTCCCTGCGCTGATGAGCACATCCTTACTTTTTGAAATGAAGCCGATTTCCTAGGTATTTTTAGCTCGCATGGGATGATGTGAGCAGGCCCATCCTTGCCACTGATTGCATGTGACTGGTTAGGAGTCCACAGACCTTTTAGAGCCACAGATACATCACTGAGAAGCTGGTAGAACTCTTTAGATGATTTTGATATCCTTCTTGTAGAGAAAGCGACTGTATGCCCTGGTACTCACAACATGCCAAGTGGCAGTTCTTCATTTTGACGTCTTACGGAGGTAAGATAGCCATTTACAAGTCAGAGACAAATCTTCTCTCCCCATCTCCAACAATATTCTTGCCAAGTCCTCAAGTCCTGGCTGTCCATAGACTAGCTCCTTTTCCCCTTTGCTATTCAGTTGCTATTAATTAGCTTTGTACGCCAAAATAGAAAATCCATGAACTTCAATAAGTCAGGCATAAGGAAACCCCGTTGAGCGGGAAAGGTAAATGTAGGGGAGTTGCCAGATGTGGCGGCTTCCAAATGACATGTTAACTAATGCCTGTGTCATCAGCAGAGCATGGGGCATGCTGATCTCTACCCCATAGATTTGCATTGCCTCAGCCTTGATTTCTTCATCTGAAAAATGGGAATAATAATACCTACCTCAAGGAGTAGTTGCAAGAATTAAGTCGTATAATGTATATGAGGTTGCCTAGCATAGGTCCCAGGTTCAGAGTGAATGCTCAGTAAACATTCGCTTGCCTTCCCTGTCCCCAGAACCACTAATACAATAATTGTTTACAATACTATTTTTGGAATGAGAGTTGGAGGGATATAAATATTACAAATAAAAGGAGAATCTAAACCGTTACTACAGTCTTCAGCGCCACCTAGGGGTTGGGGGATCTTGGTCACGCCCACTCTTCAGATCCTTATGTCGCTCTCATTCCCCATTATTGCTCCCTCTCTCCTACGTCAAGGACACTACAAATTAAATACAGAGACACAGAGTGAAACATCACTTTTATTTCAGCAGATTATCTACATTCGATTGTTTTCTTTTTGCTAAGTTAAAAAAAAACACACGTAAATACATGTGGGTTCTGGTGATAAGTTCTCTAAAATAGTGGGGGAAATAACCTACATATGCACAGGCAATGCTCTGTCTCTGGAGGAGCAGAGGAGCGGGTGAGTTTAGGGCTGTCTGATCCCCAGGGCGATGAAGTCCTAGAGCTGAATCCCAAATCCTCCTTTTTAAAAGGAAATGGTGGCCCAAAGCCTTCTGCATTTGTCTGAGGTCACAGTTTATGGCCCTATTAGATCCAGAAACCAGGTATCCTGATACCCTGTCCACTGCCCCTAGCCTAAAGCCCTTCATCCTCCCTTCTAGCACTCTCTCAGGGGACTGGGGACCCAAGTATATGTACAAAAGCCCAGAGTAGGTCAACATTTTGGTGAATGGGGCTTCTTTTTAGACCTTCTCCCTACCTAGGGGAAACAGAGGGATTTTTTGTTTTGTTTTAATTCATCATATAATAGAGTAAATCAGTCTATTTTCGCACTTCTCATTGTAGGGTCTGTTGTCCCATACTCGGTTGAGAATCTGCTAGAGAACAGAAGCTCCTAGCTGACAATCTGTCCCTGCTCAGCTATATCCTTTAACAAGTAGGCTGGGATTTCCCTCTACAGCTCTGCAATCGGGTTGCATTAATTACTCATGTAAGTGCTTAGGGTGGGTGACGGACAGGAGAGCAAGAAATGGAAGGACACACGAGACAGGTAAAATAGGGGCACTCAATTGGGGCAGGGGTAACTTGCTAAGTAGAAAATTAAGACCTATGTCAAGACCTGCTTTGTGCACGTGTCTAGTCAGAGCCTCCGTGGCTGCACCCCACACCTACGGCTCCAGCTTCCTTGGTACAGGCGCCCCATCCGAGGCACAGCTGCACTTCTGCACCCTCATGTTGGGCAAGCTGACCACCTGGGGCCTGGGCTTGCCTCCCTCCGGGATGCTGACAATCATGGGCAGCGAGGTCGTCTCTGAGGCGATGCACTGTCTCGGCCCCAGAAATGGCCACCTGAAGGTCAGGGGCTCTGGGGGCTGCTGGCAGGTGCCCACACATTCATAGGCCAGGAAGCCTGGGGGCTCCAGGACCCAGTTCTCAGCCCACTTCATCCCCTGCAGGTCAATGTACACCTCCCGGCGGCAGCAGCGGGTGGCCTCGGTCGCTGGTGCCTTAGGATCACAGTTTCCCTGAGCTCTGTGGGGGGCAAGGAGAGGCAGAGTCAGAGGTCAGCTGGGGGGGCAGAGGTCAGCTGGGAGGGCAGAGGTCAGCTGGGAGGGCAGAGGTCAGCTGGGAGGACAGAGGTCAGGGAGCCCAGGGCGGGGCTTAGTGGGGCATCTGGAGGGAGACTTATGGTCCATCTCTTGTTATGTTCAAAACGCTGGCTATTTGTGATAAGTGGTGAATGAATAAACATATCCAAAACATAAATTATGAATCAGTTACTGTTCACTACAGGTTTCCTATTATGCTAGGCACTGAACTAAGTACTTTACATATATTATCTCCGATGATACTTGCATTTCATCCTCAGATGAACCTTGAAGAGGTTCCAGTATCATTCCCATTACACATGAGGACACAGAGACCCAAAGGTGTTAACTGACATGCCAGAGTTCCTGCAGCAGTAGAAGGCAAAGGTACATGGACCCAGGCTGTACGATTCCAAAGCCCTGTTATTAATCACCCTAGTACACAGCTCCATCCACTCCAAAGAGCTAACTTGTCCCAAGAAGAAAGAATTCACCAATGCCAGAGGAAAGCTGTTTAACCCTAGTAACCGCTAATGCTAATATTTTTCAAAGAATTAATCAGGGAAGAGGGTAGAGTGAAAAGAGATGATTACAATAATGTATACGTATCAATGACAACATAAAGCTTGTTGAAAATACCTGAAGTTTTTTGGTTTTTGGTTGTTGGTTTTGTTTGTTTTCTTTTTGCCTGTTGGTTGGCTTACGGGATCTTAGCTCCCCGACCAGGGACTAAACCTGCACCCCCCCTCACCCCCCGCCCACAGTGAAAGTGAGGAGTTCTAACCACTGGGATTCCAGGGAATTCCCTGAAGATATTTTCAATAAAATATTTGAATAATAAAAATTCCTACCATTAGAAACTCTTAACATGTAGTGGGGAATCAGTTGCATCCTGGGGCTATCTGCATCTGCCCCCCAGCTGGTCCCCGCCGCCGTGGCCCGGGACCACCCAGTCTACTAGAGTCCTGGCCCTGCACCTACCCGTAATCCCTGAGGTCCAGGGTGTGCAGCTCCAGCTGGGGCTCCCGCTGCCCGGCGCCCGACGGCCCCTGCGAGGCGAAGCGGACCAGCGTGTGGGCGCTGGAGGCCAGCGGGCCCAGGTGCTCCCGCTGCACCGACACCTGCAGCAGCAGCGACTGCCGGGGCCGGCGCAGCTGCTGCCAGAAGTTCACGGCGTCCGTCACGTCCAAGGCCTTCCAGCCGCTCTCGTGGATGGACACCAGCCTGCGACACCACACGGAGACACGGGCCCGCGCTGAGGGGTGGGGACTGGGGCGGCTGGGGTGGCCCCGGGGGGGGGGCCTCTCCCTCCCCTTCCCCTCTCCTCCCCCTCCCCTCCCCCCCAGGGTCCCCCCGCGCCGCCCCTCCTCCCCCAGGGCACCCCTCCTCCCGCGCCGGGCCCAGTCCCCCTCCTCATCCCCCGCCCCACACCCCAGCCGCCACCTCCCCACCTGGAGTCGATGAGGGAGGTGCGGTTGGAACCGTCGTCGCGGACGTGCAGCCACTGGACGGTGATCCGGGCGCGGTCGCTGCGCGGGAAGAGCCGCTCGTGTCTGCGGAGCGCGGCCTTGGGGACCGGCTCCTGGAAGAGGCGCAGCACGGCCTGCACCAGCTCGCTGTGGGGCGGCAGCCGCTGCTCCATGTCGAACACCAGCAGGTGCGAGGAGACCTCGGACACCAGGAACCTGCCGGCCACCTCTGGGGACACGAGCGGGGTCAGCGGGGCCCCTTCGGGCACCAGGGGAGCTCTGAGGGTGGCAGGGCCACTGAGGCGGTGGCCAGGCAGGGAGAGACCAGCCCCTGTTCTGTCTCCCTGGGCCAAGCTCAGTTACCTAAAAATCCCCCTATGTGTCTGGGCCTTGTTTGTAACAATCTCCGCCCAGCGGGAAGGCTGGCAGGGCTGACAGGGCTACCTCAGCTGCGATGCTGAAGATCAGAACCCTCCCCTGGGGGCACCTGGCCTTGGGTCTAGCTCTGGGCACTGAGAAGGAGAGTCCAGGCCCAGGGAGGTAAGAGGCTGAATAGGACTCAGGATGGCTGCCTCCCTGACAGCTGAATAGCTCGGCGTTACGCTACAGTGTTGTCCTGACACCTTTTCATCCACAATAACGCACTTTAGTATTCACAGCGCTGGGAGATGGGTCAGCTAGAGTCACACCAGTGCTCCAGAGGAACAAACAGAGAAGCAAAAAGATGATTCTAAAACCATTTGCTCGGGCTTCCCTGGTGGCGCAGTGGTTGAGAGTCCACCTGCCGATGCAGGGGACACGGGTTCGTGCCCCGGTCCGGGAAGATCCCACATGCCATGGAGCGGCTGGGCCCGTGAGCCACGGCTGCTGAGCCTGCGCGTCCGGAGCCTGTGCTCCGCAACGGGAGAGGCCACAACAGTGAGAGGCCCGCGTACCGCAAAAACAAACAAACAAACAAACAAGAAAAACCATTTGCTCAAGGTCAGGCTACTGGTGGCAATGTGAAAACGGTACCCGGAAGCCCTGATTCTACGCCTCTCCCTAAGACTGTGCCAGGGTTCTCGCCACACCCACACGCTCCCATTGGTTCTGCTTTCTCGTCTCCATCCTCATCTTCTCTGATGCCTTAGCTTTGGCCCAGCTCCTCCTGGCCCCGAGGGGTGGGGCCCTCAGTGCAGACAGAGACCAGGGGCCCGGGCCCAGCCTTCCTCACAGTCCACGGTCCCTCCTCATCGCCCTGTGGAGCCTGCGCCCCCAGATCGCCTCCCCAGAGCAGCCCCCCCACCCCCACCCCCACCCCGCGAGGATCAGGCTGCAGCAGGGAGGGAGGGCCTCACCTCGGAAGCTCTGGCTGAACCTCTTCCCCCGGGAGCGGGCCCCGTGGCTGCGCTGCAGCAGGGTCACGTACTGGGCCCTCACGTGGGCAGGGATGATCAGCCTCTCCACATCGGCCTCGTCCAGGACGGGAGCCTCGCTGAGGCGCAGCTGCCGCAGCAGGCTGCCCAGGACCCGCTCCTCGGTCAGGGCCGCCCCGGGGCCGGCCAGGGGCAGCGCCCAGAGCGCCCAGCAGAGCCAGAGGGGCCGCATGGTGCTGCTCGGGAGACGGAGGGGCAGAGCGGACGTGTCCCCGGACGAGGCTCCGGGAGGGTCCCAGCTGGGTGTGCTGAGGGCCAGGCTGGGCCAGCTTTATAGCCAGGCCTGGGCTGGGCCTGGGTGGTGGGAGGGAGGGAGCCCGGGAGGGAGGGAGGTCACACCCCTCGGACCTCCTGGGAGTTCAGCGGCCAGACAGGTCCCTGAGCCCCGAGGAGGGGGCTGTCTAGAAAGGGCACAAAGGGCTGTCTGGATGCCACACGGGCCTGGGGCCTCTGACCGCTGCTGTCTGGCAGCTCAATAATAATTTTAGTGCCTATTGAATTTGCCTGACCCCACCTCAGTCCTAGTCTATGAAAACGTGAGCCTATTCTGTGGAAACGAGTGTCCCATTAGCCGGCTGCTTAAATCTCTTTCCTGCAGGCCAGTCTGGGTCTAGGTTTGCTCACTGAGAGGAAGGAGGGAAAGTGTTCTGCACTCCTGCCTGCTCCGGTCCAGGCCCCGTTCAGGGCACTTTCACAGAAGCCCCTTGAGTCGCCTCCCTCCATTCTCCAGTCCCTGCAAGCCCCCTCCCGCTCATCTCCACAGTCCCTCAGGTGACCCTGTCCTCCCCGTGACAGAAGGAAGCTAGACGCTATCAGGACAGGGAAGCTGGCAGCTCGGCTCTCTGCCAGTCCCAGGAGAAGCGATTTCTGCAAATGTCTTTGCAACCACAGGACTGCAGTGAGGGAGCCCTCAGGTGCAGCACCCTTCTGGAGAGCCAGCCCTCTGCACAGTGAGCCGGCCGCGGGCTCACAGCAGCAGCGCAGTCTGAGCCCAGGTCACGCCCGGATTCAGAACAACGGAGCTGCCCAGAGTCACGTGGGTGGGAGCCCCCAGTGCCTCCTCGAACACACATCTGAGGCTGGCTGGGCTCAAGTAGGGGGCCTGCTGCTCGCTGGCTATTTGAGCTGCTAACAAGTCCCCTAACTTCTCAGTGTCTCGGTTTCTCCTCTGAAGGAGGGGGCGATGACAGATCTACTTCACGGGCTAGTGTGAAGATTGAGTGGATTACACGCGTAAGACGCTGGGTGCAGCGCCTGGTGTAGTGAGCACCCTAGAGGGTTTGCTCTGGTTACATCTGCCTGCTCTTGCAGTCTCGGGGGCACCTTTCTAAAAATGACGATGATAAGAAGAGCAGTCATTTCCTGAGTGACGCTCTGTGCCAGGCAGTGTTCTGGGTCCTGGACGTGTATTCATAACAGCCCTAGGAGGCAGGTGTCGGCAACTGCAGATCTTCCAGATGCGAAGTCAGAACACTGCGTGGCGAAGGAACCTGCCTGCGCTCGCTCAGCAAGTCCCCGACGCCCCTCCTGGCACGGGGGATTTGAGTATGCGCAGGAGGAAGCCTTTCCCGAAAGGAGACAGCCTCACCTCCCCCTGTCCTGTCACGTGGGAGGTGAGCAACGACGGTGGAAGAGGACGGTGGTTGGGGGCCGAGGGGCCCAGTGCGCAGGGAGAACCCCTGAGCCCTTTCCCAGCAGGGGGCACTCTGGCCTCCTCTGTGGGTATGCTGTGTCACTGACAGGTCTCTCATGCCATCCCCCTGCCTCTGTGCTCCTCACATGTTCCAGGAAGAGAGAACCTTCTGGTGCTCGAGGGCGGAATTCCCCATGGATGAGAGCACAAATTGCACCGTACGCCTATGTGCGTACATATAGATAGATAGATAGATAGACGTATGCATATACCTGCGCGTGTGCATTTGCTTGGGTTTTAGTAGTAAGGTGGGGGGGGGGCTTTGACTTCGAGGAAGGGGAGGAATAATAATAACGCTGATAATAATCATAACGGCTAATATTGTTTATGGGCTGCACACTGTTCTGAGTGCTTTATATACATTAACTCTTTATCCTCACAATTTGCCATGATTGTTCCCATTTTATAGATGAAGAAACTGAGGCATAAAGCTGGGTACCTGACTTGCCCAAGGTCATACAGCTAGTAAGTGGCAGAGCGCGGGTTATTTGAAGGGAAGGAAACAAGGATTCTGTCAAACATGCTCACAGGACAAGGTAAGAGGAAATACAGAAATCCTGATAGTTGAACGGGGTGGGAGGGGTAATGGATGAGGGAGAGCTGGGAGCCTCTCAGCGGGCAACACAATCATGACCTTTACTGCTTCTCTGCTCCCCTTTCCTTCTCTTGCACCTCTGTTTCCTCAGCATTTGTGTAATTCACAAGGCAGAATTCAAATCCCATCTTGGAATTCATATATCACGTTGTTCCGACACCCCCTGAAATATAAGGCGCCACGTCTGGGTCCGGCCTGTGGGGGCCCTTCTGCTCTCCCTGTGAAAAGTGTAGCCTTCTTCAAAAGGAGAGCTGTTGCCTTTCTTTGCAAGTGATTAGCAAGGAAAGGACTTACTTGATGCAAACATTTGGGCCTTAAGTCAGGCCAAAAGGTGCAGAAGTGTCACATTTACAGGAGATCCAGGACTTGTGGCCCTCAGTCCCTGGAAGTTGTTCCATATGCAGTAGTCCACCACCCTCGCTGCTGGGTGAGAGGAAGAGATGTGGCTTATCACTGGCCAGGGTGGTGCCAAGGATATAACACCCAGGCTGCCCTTGCAAGCCGAGGCCCCCTCTCCGGGCCCCCAACATCTAGACCCCCCGGAGCTCCCTGGGGCTGGAAGCTCATGATGAGGCCTTGCGGGGCCCCTGTGCTGCAGCTCCCTGACCAGCCAGTGCGCCAAGATGCCTCAGGGCTGAGGACCTCTGGGAGTCCCCCTGGTCAGAAGCCGCTTCTGCACCTGGGGTAACTGACCAGTTAAACTGAAACTTAGTTTTTCAGATAAGAAAGTAAAGTGGAAGCACCCTCCTTTGCTGGATTCTCTGCCTTTCCCAGGTGTCTCACTGGGCTCCTGGGCTGGCCTCCCAGCACGGAGCCGACTCTAGACTGAGTCCTTCATGGGAACTGGAACTGATCAGGACCAGTCCTGCCTTTGTGGATGGGCTTCTGGGGTCCGGTGCTCAGGGAGCTCGTAGGGCCACTGGTGCCTGGGTAGATGGTCCACGGTTTGGAAACTGAGAATCCTTCCCAATCTCCCTTAAGGCGCGAGAGCCTGGGAGCATTTGTCACCCTCAGAGGATTTGTCCAGCAAGGTGCCCCATCCCCGGCCTTTTCCTGGCTACTTTGTAGAATCAGAGGGCTTAAGGCTGAAGTGGACCATCCCATCCATTCTCTTGCCCCCTGGTTTTTAGAGCTAAGAAAACTGAGGCCCAGAGAGGTGACAGCATCTCCAAGCTCACACAGGTAATGATGGATGCCTGCATAAAGCCAAGGTGTTTCGATTCCCAGCCCCAAATCTTTCCTCACCTTCAAACTATTTCCAGCACATGGTCCTGCAGGACCCCCTGAAGCTGGCTGGGAGCATCCATAAGCCCCAGGCAAGCTGGGGACTCAGTCAATCCAGGGTCGAGTCTGGGCTGGGCAGGGGATGCAGGGGAGGCAGACAGACAGAGGGCAAGTCTCCCAGACTCCTGAGGCTTTCTGGACACAGCCTCTTAGTCCTGCAGTGTGGATTCCAGGCGGACTGAAGAGTTTTGTTGGGGAAATAAAATAATTGAGCAATTAGCTAGTGGTGAATGTGGATTGGGAGACTTTTTTCAAGGGACCTATTGCAGGGAGGAAGGGCAGCTGCCCTTTGTCATGCAGAGCTGGGAACCAGGCCTCCCCTCCGACTGTGGATCTGGAGGGAGAGTCTGGTCAGGCAGTCTGTGGGGTCGGGTTGGTCTTGAAAATGGAAAAATTGTAAAAGAGCTTCCACTGACCTTGTGGGAGGGGAGACTGCTTACAAACCTCTCTGATTTCTAAGGTAGAAGGAGTGCATACTGTTTACGAACCTGTGTTGTTAGGGGTTTGAAAAGTTTGTGAAGACTTTTTTTCCCAGAGATAGTATGTTGTGAATGCCCTAAGTGTAATCGTGTGAATTCTGTACAGGCATGCAATTACTCCGCCTCCCGTCTGTTTTGTTGGCATGTTGTTGGCATGCACATGAGTTAGGACTGGGGACATTTACGACCAGTCTCCTCCCCACCCCCGGTGGCCTTTAGATAACCTAGACTGGCAGCCTTGCTCTGTCTTCCCCAGACCAGAGTCCACGGTTCCTGCAGCCGCTTTCCCTGACCTGGCGTCACCCGGCCCGGCCACCCAGCACAGCTTGGCCATCGTGGAGCCACAAAGCCCGCGGCCCCTGAGTGTCAGGAGTGCCCCCCCCCATGCCTCCCCTCCCTTCAGCCCCAGACAGCTTCTCTACAACCCCTGTCTGGGCACCTCCCACCTTCCGCCAGGTCTGGGTGTTTTTCCACAGGAGACTCTTGGGGGCAAATCATCTGAGGAGCTGGTGTAACTCTGGATTCCTGGACCCCAGCCCAGACCTCCTTAAGGGCTCGCATGGGGGTCCGGGGCCAGGAATCTGAATGTTAGAGCTTCTGCGCGTACACAGAGCAGGGTTGGGTGGCAGTGCGATAGCAGTCCTGTGGGAGAAAGGCATCCCATCCTACCATTAAGGAGAACCGTAACCCAGCCCTTTCCAGAGGGTTCCTCAGCTTCCTGATTGCCTGAGATGAGAGGAAATAAAGTGACCAGAAAAAAAAGGGAAACGAATTTTTTCCCTGAGGTCTTTTCTGGGCTTTTCCTAAACATTTGAGAGTCAGAGCAGACAATCAGAAAGGTTTTATTTTTCTCCCTCTGGTAAAAAGCCCTTTTGTGTCTTTCCCCACAGCTTCAGTATTTCTGAATATTTTCACATTCAAGGACCGTTACATAGGACACAGGAGCCCAGGGTGCTGATTCTGAACCGTGCCTCTCTGCCCAGGTGACGCCTAACTTGTCACTCTCGTGGCCACATGGAGCACAGACGGAGGTTCCTCCCCCGAGGCCCAGCCCGCTTTCCCACCCCTGCGTCCTGCCCCTCACATCGCCCTCCACTTGGCATTCAGGCCTCTCACAGAACACCTCCTGGAGGGTCATCTAGTGGCTCATTCTTCAGATCTCTTTTATCTTTGAAATGTTCTCATCTGGCAAGTCTCAGCATACATTTCACTTCCTTTATGAAAACCCTTCCTAATGTTCTGAGCACCCCCATCTCTCCCTGCCCAGTTCATCACTATGTTCTCTGGATGCCCTTGGTCTCTCGTGAAAACAGGGGGATGACACTCCCTGTGACATTCTGGAAAGAGATGCTGGGGTGCAGCTCTCCCGACAGAGCACGTGCTCAGCGAGGGACGGACACCCTCTAGGTGTAATCATGTCTAACATGGTGCCCGGCAGATAGTTTGTGCTCGAACTGCACTTGCTGAAAAAAGAGAGAGGCAGGGGGTGGGCAGCAGGGGAAAAAGAGAAGAGTAGATGAATGGAAATTAGACACATGAGATCTTACTCCAGATTAAGGCCACTATTGATTCAGGAAACTAATAGCCAACACATACAACGTTAATGTTGACAAACTTGGCAGATGGACAGACAATGAGAAGCGTCTCCTGTGCTCACCTCTAACCTCTGCTCTGCTTCCCCAAAGCAACACTAAATCTTGTATGAGCTCCCACAACGTCTGGACCTGCACAAGCCCAGGTGTGTGACAACATCCGTGTAGTAACATGTTCTCCTGTTTTCACCCGACAACACATCCTCCGCCGCCTCCCTGCCCTTGGAGACACAGCCAGGAGGCAGCAGGGCCGGAGCTGGGTCCTGGTTCTCCTGCTCTCACGTGATTCCCTTGGCCTTTTCTTTATGTTTTTTTCAGTGTGTCAAGATTTGCTTTTATAAACTAACTTGGCCAGATTAAGAGACTGAACAATACTTACACTTCTGAACTTCAAGGATCTAAAACTTGTCACATACTCCCCACCCAAATCCCCACCATCTTTTAAGGTAATATGACATGAATAAGTAGGTCAAAACACTTTTGAAAAAAATTTTTTTTCTTAATTTCTACTTATTCATTTATGCAAAGACAGTATCAACATAGGTAGTAGGAACACATTTTTTTTTTTGCAGTACGCGGGCCTCTCACTGTTGTGGCGTCTCCCGTTGCGGAGCACAGGCTCCGGACGCGCAGGCTCAGCGGACATGGCTCACGGGCCCAGCCGCTCCGCGGCATGTGGGATCTTCTCGGACCGGGGCACGAACCCACGTCCCCTGCATCGGCAGGCGGACTCTCAACCACTGCGCCACCAAGGAAGCCCCCCCACCATCTTTTTAGATAATATGACATGAATAAGTAGGTCAAAACGCTTTTGAAAAAAAATTTTTTTTCTTTATTTCTATTTATTCATTTATGCAAAGACAGTATCAACATAGGTAATAGGAACACACTTTTAAGTTTAATTTTCCATTTTGAAAGGTTCAGAATTTTGTCTCTTCTTTCTACCTTTTTAAATACTTCGGTCCAACAAAATAGCACACAAATAAAAAGTTTATTCCCTTACTTTTCTTAAGGTCATATTGGGATAATTAGAATTGGCTCTTTAGAATTTAGGTATCATTTATAGTAAACTGGAGATTTAATCATAGAATAATACATGTAAAATGTTATAGCACACACACACAAAAGTACAGAGAATTTTAAAAAGAACAAATTTCAGGGCACTTTCAAATTCTGAGGCATAAGAAAGCACTCTTGGGGATCCTTAAGTTAAAAGACTCTTCCCTTCAGATTCAGAATGAAGATTGTTAGGAATTGTAAGACAATGGGCACTGATGATATGGCCGATGGAAGATTCATTAGGCTAGGGAAAAATGGAGTTTCCATGTTTTAGTGAAGGGGCTGGCCAATGAAAGAAAACCCAGGAAGCCACTTTAAACTCATGTCCATGGCAGGTCAAATGATGCCGATAGAAGTGTTTCCCTTAGAAAGGTATTATCCCATTGCTACCTTTCCAAGGCTTAGTCCTCAAATTTTTTATACTGATATTTCTCTTCTTCACCTCACCTGTTCTAGGAGCAAACCTCCTGGAAGAACGGTGCTGCAGACTGGAAAAACAAGACTGTGGGTATAGCAAAGGGGCTCTGGATCTCTAGTTATTTGTCACGGTTTACACTGTCTAACGAGGAATCTAGCTGATGTAAAAATGGACTGTTAACTCTAAATCTAGTATAGTTTTGGGATATGCTTATTGCTAAACAACTTTTTTGGTTTAGAAATGCCAAAACTTCCTTGACTCTCCTGGACATATATTACTTTAAAACGGAAATATAATAGGCTAAAAAATAAAAATCTATCTGTTCTTTAACAAATATTTTAATGTTTTTATAGAAACAATTCCTTTCAGGTGCTCTGAGTAACATTTTTTTTTTTTGCTCTGAGTAACTTTTAAGTGACATTAAAAAAAGTTTCAGGGCTTGCCTGGTGACACAGTGGTTAAGAATCGGCCTGCCAATGCAGGAGAAACGGGTTCGAGCCCTGGTCTGGGAAGATCTCACATGCCGCGGAGCAGCTAAGCCCGTGCGCCACAACTACTGAGGCTGTGAGCCACAGCTACTGTGTGCCTAGAGCCCGTGCTCCGCAACAAGAAGCCACCACAATGAGAAGCCCGTGCACTGCAACAAAGAGTAACCTCTGCTCACCTCAACTAGAGAAAGCCCGTGCACAGCAACGAAGACCCAACACAGCCAAAAGTAAATAAATTTAAAAAAAACAAAAAAAAGGTTCAGCCTTCTTTAATACCAATATTTTGCACAATTTAAGATATAGCCATTGAGTTTAGCATTTCAAGGGAAAAAAAGTAAAGAGAAAAAGGAGAATGGTAACTTATCGAGAAGCTTATGTAATTAATAAAGTTTAGTTTGTTTTGGAGTCTTTAAAAAAAATTAGGCCCAGAATTTAATTATCCTAATTACCATCCCAATCGGATATCTCTATGTGTGGATTCTAGATAAGATAAAATATTTTGAACTAATAAATGTAAGACCCACTGATTGGACTGTTTGTTTGGAATCTGTTTTACTGGGTTTAGATAAGGAAAACTTCAATAAAGCTAACTATATACTGAGTTCCACTGATTAAAAATGCAGTTTTAAAAACTCTGCTTTCGGGCTTCCCTGGTGGTGCAGTGGTTGAATCTGCCTGCTAATGCAGGGGACACGGGTTCGAGCCCTGGTCTGGGAGGAACCCACATGCCACGGAGCAACTGGGCCCGTGAGCCACAACTACTGAGCCTGCGCGTCTGGAGCCTGTGCTCCGTCCGCAACGGGAGAGGCCGCCATAGTGAGAGGCCTGCACACTGCGATGAAGAGTGGCCCCCGCTTGCCGCAACTAGAGAAAGCCCTCGTGCAGAAACGAAGATCCAACACAGCCAAAAATAAATAAATTAATTAATAAACTCCTACCCCCAACATCTTCTTTAAAAAAAAACAAAACACAACTCTGCTTTTGTGGTAAATTTCTGGACAAATCATCAGAGCACAACATCATAGATATTGTACTGTTCACAGGTACTTGTTGCAGAAGTGAAGTGCTTGTATTTAAACTATCAAAATTCTAACCTTTCAAAATAGGTTTTCTAAAACAATTTTTTTTGCAAATCAGCATTTGCTTTTAAACTCTTAAAATGTCAATTAAAAAAAATCCTTACAGATAAATCTTAAAGTTATTCCTTTCAGTCTCAATTATTTTTTTACTTTTAACTATATATTGAACACAGAATCAGTTTCTAAGTACATGTCTAATGAAAAACAGTTTCACTGTAAAATAAAACTAGGCAATCTAATATAACTTGTATAGAAAAGTCTGAGTGTGATTTATCAAAATTCAGAATTAAATTTCTATAATAGTTACAACACTTTCAGTCTCTTCTTACTATTCAAAACCTGCAACTTCCTATGAGACTAGAAAGTCAGCAGAGAAGATCAAACAGACTTAAGCACTGCCCAACTTCTTCTAAAGTGATGAACTCGGGCTTCCTTGGTGGCGCAGTGGTTGGGAGTCCGCCTGCCGATGCAGGGGACACGGGTTCGTGCCCCGGTCCGGGAAGATCCCACATGCCGCGGAGCATCTGGGCCCGTGGGCCATGGCCGCTGAGCCTGCATGTCCGGAGCCTGTGCTCCACAACGGGAGAGGCCACAACAGTGAGAGGCCCGCATACCGCAAAAAAATTAAAAAAAAATAAAGTGATGAACTCTTAACCTTGAAGTAGTCATCTTGAGTAACAAGGGAGTTTCTCAGTCTGTTCTCCGGATTAAATAGACACGACTCCACCATCTGTACGCTTCAGCCCACAGATTTCTTTTGTGGGCCGTTTCCAGAGGATGGAGTAGCTTCATGAATTGAACATTCACTTGGCAAAACTTCAGCTCCTGGATCAACTTCATTACAGTGGTAGTTAACAGCTGTATAATCCAGAGGAATAACCTAACTCCTCTGCTCCCCAGTAGGCCACTGAGGTGGCATCTGATAACTACAAACCCACAGCTGATATCCGGTCATAACCTGAACTGGTGAATTTGGATAAGGAGGATAAGCCTGAACACACTGAGTCATCGTGGTTGGAGGCTGCATATAAGCTTCAGTGTTGGGATTACTCCAGTGTCTGGATTACACTGAAACTGTGGTAGAGGAGGAGGATTACATACCAAAGGACGGGGCTTCCCTGGTGGCACAGTGGTTGGGAGTCCGCCTGCCGATGCAGGGGACGCAGGTTCATTCACCGCTCCGGGGAGATCCCATGTGCCGTGGAGCGGCTGGGCCCGTGAGCCATGGCCGCTGGGCCTGTGCCTCCGGAGCCTGTGCTCCACAACGAGAGAGGCCACAACAGTGAGAGGCCCGCGTACCGCAAAAACAAAAACAAAAACAAAAGGACGGCGCTTCCCTAGTGGTGCAGCGGTGGGGAGTCTGCCTGCCGATGCAGGGGAAGCGGGTTCGTTCCCCGGTCCGGGGGGGATCCCACGTGCCGCGGAATGGCTGGGCCCGTGAGCCATGACCACGGGGCCTGTGCCTCCGGAGCCTGTGCTCCGCAAAAAAAAAACCCCAAAGGACGTGGCTGTACATGATAAGCACTTAAATTTTGTTTCCTGATTGCAGGGCCCAGTTTCAGCTTTTTACCATGGAAATTTATCTGTGATTCTACTATCTTCTGCACATCCATGTCATTATAAAATGAAACAAATCCATAGCCTTTGGACACACCAGTTCAGTCCGTGATTATCTTCACTTCTTTTACTGAACCATACCTAGCAAAGAAACTTGTAATTTCGGTTTCATCCATCCTAACATCAATTCTACCACCAAAAAAAAAAAGAAAAGGTATTTGGCATGATTTTGCCTTCTGGTAAAACATAGCCTTGGCTGGGCGTAGTTGATGAAGGCTGGGTGCTGGCCTCTCTGGAGGCAGTTGAGTTTGGAGTCTCAGGATTTGCAGCCTCAGGATGGCGGCAGTCAGGGTTCCCGCGGGGGGGCTTTAGGAGGAGCAGGGGCTGCTGTTAGGCCTGCTCGTGCCCGCCACCCAGCTTGACAGGGCGCAGGCGGACGAGCGGGGACAGTCAGAGACGGGTGGCGAGGCCGAGGGGCACAGGCGGACTCCCTTGGCCTTTTCCTTAGGATCACCTGTTCTAGATGGAAAATTCTTTAAGGCCTGGATCAGATCATATTTTCTAGGCTGTCAGTACTAAGTTCATCCTAGTGGAGCCAGAGTTCTAACCAGTCCGGGGGAGAGTGTTAATGGAGGGCGGTGGTATTGATATTTGACATCATTAATTGATATTTGCTATGATAATCATTATTATGGTACTGATATCATTATCTTATTCTCTACCTGATTCTCTACCTCTCATACCTGATAAAGCAGGGAGGAAGCCTTTGCACATTCTGACGGGTAATTGGAAAGGTGGCCTGAGTAAACAAAATACATAATAACGAGTGTGGAGTCATTTGGGAATCCCTAGGATTAGCTCTGTCCTGCTGAGCCAGATCCTTTCCCCAGATACTTCAGCATTTTGTTAATGGCTCAGCACTGCATCTATCATGGAAAGGAAACGAGCTTTTGCCATCCACTCTGGTGAGAAGCTACTGGCGTGTTTTACCCGCTTCCTGCATGTTCATTAGGGAATGTGACACTCCAGCCACCAAGCAGCCCCGACACCTCCTGGAAACACTTTTTGCTTCCTCTGCAATGCAGCTCTAAGCTGTCCTTTGAGCATTTGGCCTGCCGCTTGCTCTTGGAGCTCTGAGAGTTTCCTGGTGGGAGCTGATGAGTTTTCTAAAGAGCCGTGTGTGTGTGTGTGTGTGTGTGTGTGTGTGTGTTCAAGGACGTATCTAGGGTACTAAATCAAATAGCAAAGAAAGGTTTATAATGAAAAGTAATAGTCTCCCACTCCATCCTTCCCCACTCTTCAAACGTCACTTCTGACGGTTTACCTCCCAAACCAGAAACAGTATGCTTGATTTCTTACCTTAGACGTATCTGTTGACTCCCTGCTACGAAAAACAAGGGTTTCGCTCTTTTCCCCCCCTCATTCTGGATTCCATCCTCCTCTCAAATTTTTAATAAACGCATTGGTAATTTTAGTTATTTTCATCACTTTTGCAAATTTAAACAATATACGAAAACCTCTATTTCTTGCTCCCAGAGCTGCAGACCGTGTCTTATTTTTGCATCATGTAAAACTAGACTATGAAGCGACCATGTCTTGCACCTCCTCACCCAGCCTGGTCTCCCAACCCTGTACTAGCTACACCTTGGCATTTGCGATGTCAAGACTGGTAACCTTAACATTCTGTTTAGTCCTTTGTTTATAAGTTGATTTTAAATGCTGAAAACAAGTAAGTGACATTTATGTTACCATTATTAGGTAAATATTCTTTATTGTAGAGCCAAAAAAAAAAGCTATGGGTCCAAAATAAACCCTGGGCCACTCATTCTAAGCGAAGTAAGTTAGAAAGAGAAGGACAAATACCATATGATATCACTTATATGTGGAATCTAAAATATGACACAAATGAACTTATCTATGAAACAGACTTACAGACATAGAGAACAGACTTGTGGTTGCCAAGGGGGGGGGGGTGTGGGAGAGGGTTGGACTGGGAGTTTGAGATTAGCAGATGCAAACTATTATATATAGAATGGATAAACAACAAGGTCCTACTGTATAGCACAGGAAACTATATTCAATATCCTGTGATAAACCATAATAGAAAAGAATATGAAAAGAATATATATATGTATAACTGAATCACTTTGCTGTACACCTGAAACTACCACAATATTGGAAATCAACTATATATTCAATTAAAAATCATTCTGAGAATACTAATTATAATTTTTGAGCATTTTATATTCCCAAATAATATTTGTTTGCTCTAGAGTCAGTCCTTCAAAGGGGACCAACCTAAGGAATCACCTATTACTTTGGAGAAAGTAGGGCTGTGGGTCTTCACTATCAAAATTTATTCTTTGGCAAAGACCTGAGGCCATGTCTCCTCATTGTGAATTTAGGTCAGCGTGCTTCTTGTACGAGGATGCATGCATTTCAGCCTCATCTTCAGTGAGAGGCTGACTAGCGCTCTGTGAGCAAAAGAGACATCCCCGGACATCACCCAAGTCCCTCGTCCAAGGACAGCTTCTAGGCTCCCCCAGGGGCACTAACCACAGAACTGTGCAGCCCCTTGACTCTTTCCTGAGGAAGATTTCTCTAAGAAAATGGTTCCCCTCCCCAACTTTCCCCAGATCCTGGAGAAGCCTCTGAGGTGGACAAACTGAAGGACTGGGATGTAGGAGCCCAACACTTTGCCCGAAATCCTGCAGAAGGAAAGCAACCGGTGTGCCCCACAGAAGCCTGAAGAGGCAGTGAGATTGCGAATGAGACTCGGGGCTGAAGCTGACATGCTGTTTGCAAAAGAGCGCAGCACAGCCCTTGCCCCTTAACCTGCTCGCGACCACTCACAGCGGGCAGCCTCTCAGAGGAAGATGTTGCTATCGCCCTATGTTAACACGGCCTGTTACTGGGTGTCTATAAACAGAATAATACTTTTTTTTTTTTTAAAGCCTTCAGAGTCCTTGCAAGAAGGCAGGCTCCAGCTGGAGTGGGTGGGATGACCTCTGTCAGGCGGTCTGGCTACAGGACCCTGAGGCCAAAGCCCTAAGGCAGGTCTCTCAGTCCTGAGGACTTGTTTGCCTTGTCCTGGAAAGAGAAGCCATCTCCCTCTGAGGGAGGCCAGAGGAGGGAGGCTGAGGGAGGCTGAGCCCTTGCCACCCCTTTGGGCCTATGTAGGAGAATGCCAGGAAGGAGAAAACAGGGAAGGGTGGAGGGAGGAGTTTTACAAAGGATGCAGCAGAGATGGGCCCTTGCTTCTGTGGTACCCTATTCCTTCCTTTGCCTTCATCACATCACTGTGGCCGCTTCTTAATTTGTTAACAGTGGGAGGGAAGTTTAGAACTTCCTGGAATCCAGCCTCAGCCGATGTGAAACGTGTCCAGCCAGACCCCAGAGGTCTTGGCAAATCAGCTTCCTGCCTCCCAGAGGCTGAAGCCCTGTCAAGAGGACAGAGCCCCCTTGAGGAAAAGCATTTATGAGTAGGGCAGGAAGGTCAACCCTGGAACCCCTAATGGTGCTGCCTTTTCTCCAAAGGAGCGAGACAGAGCAGACCCTGTGGCTCCGAGATCCCCGTCCAAAGGCTCAGAGTCCATCGCTTACATCTACCTGGGTCTCCTTGTCATCACATACATTCCATTTCTACCCTCACAACAATGGGAGCCTTTGAGAAGGAAAACTGAGGCCAAAACACACAAACTAATATCACCTAAGGCCATGAGCCTGAATGTCAGGGACACCACTGGGATTTGAGCGCAGGCCCCCTGACCAGGGTAGACCACGCCCACAGCACCTTAATCTCGTGGGTAAACAATCTCTTAATCTCAGTAGGTGGGCCACTTCTGGTCAGCCAGCTCATCCCATCTGCAGTTCATTCATTCAATCAATATTCACTGAGCACCTATCAGTCACCAGACACCTCAGGGCTGGGGAGACAAAGACAGGGTCCCAGCCGTAGGAAGTCCACCCTTAGTAAACAGACAGCTGCACGGGGTGATAAGTGTGGCTGGGCTGACGTGAGGCTAATGTGGATTCTCCCTAGCTTCCCAGTGAGCAGTCGATGTCAGATTTCCCTTCCTCTGGGGTTTGGGACACTTCCACGCTGACTGGCAGAGGTAGCCCTGCCACCCACTGAGCTTTGGGGTTGGAAAAGGCCCTGGCACAGTGACTCACGGCTGTGATTCCTTATGACCTGTCTGTGCCACAGCCTTGACTACAAAGCAAGTGTCATTCTTGACACGCCAGGGACACTGGCCAGGCTGCCTGTAGGCCCATTAATGTGACCAGGCTTGGCAACAGTGTCCATGAACTGGTGCTCAAGGCACCTGAAGAAATAAGACAGGGCCTAAAAGAAAGAAGGGTGATGAGTCAGGGAATGCATGGCTGAGACCCAAACCAGAGGTGCTGGCTTCTTTGTGCAGCAGGAACCCTTCCCTGCTTCTGAGTGGCCCCAGCGCCCGCTCCCAGACCGAGCCCAGCTCTACCTTGTCGCAAGTCAGGTGGCCTGGAGCTGCGCTCTGTGCCTTAGTTTCCACATCTACTGAATAAGGAGGATGACAATAGAGCCTCCATTGTAGGGTTATCTGAATTAATATTTGTTAAGTACTTAAACAGTTCCCAGGACATGGAAAACACTATGGAAGGGCTTTTTAAAAAAAATAAAAGAAGGGATCCAAGAGGCAGTGGCCCCATTACCTTCAGCCAGGATCCCCTCCATGGAGCATGGAGAAGTCAAAAGAGGACAGGCTTAATCAACAGGAAGGTAGCACTGTTGGTGGAATGTAAATTGGTGCAGCCACTGTAGAAAAAGGTATAGAGGTTCCTCAAAAAACAAAAATAGAGCTACCGTATGGTCCTGAAATCCCACTCCTGGGTATATATCCAGAGAAAACTATAATTCGAAAAGATACACGCACCCCAATATTCACAGCAGCACTATTCACAATAGCCAAGACATGGAAGCAACCTAAGTGTCCATCAACAGATGAATGGATAAAGAAGATGTGGTATAGATATACAGTGGAATATTACTCAGCCATAAAAAAGAACGAAATAATGCCATTTGCAGCAACATGGAAAGACCTAGAGATTATCATACTAAGTGAAGGAAGTCAGAGAAAGATAAATACCATATGATATCACTTACATGTGGAATCTAAAAAATGATACAAATGAACTTATTTACAAAACAGAAACAGACTCACAGACATAGAAAATAAACTGTGGTTACCAAAGGGGAAAGGTGGGAGGATAAATTAGGAGTTTGTAATTAGCAGATACAAACTACTATATACAAAATAGATAAACAACAAGGACCTACTGAATAGCACAGGGAACTATATTCAGTATCTTGTAATAAACTATAATGGAGAAGAATCTGAAAAAGAATATATATCTGAATCACTTTGCTGTATACCTGAAACTGACATAGCATTGTAAATCAACTAACTTCAATAAACAAAAACAAAAACAAAAAACAGGAAGGTAGCATTATTCAGGCACCAAATTAGTAAAGACTTCTTTTGAGAAGTTAATAGTCAATGTTGCAGAGAGAGCAGTGAGAAGGTGCCAGGTGCATTTACAGGTGCCACCTTTGCTGCAGTAATTTGGTCATATGTATCAAGGGCCTTAAAAATATTCATAAACTTGCCCCAGTAAGTCTCCTTTTAAATGAATCTGTCCCACAGAGATAAGTTGAGATTTAGACAACAGTTGAAACACAAAGATTTTCTACAGCATTTCATACAATTACCAAAAATATTAAGAAAATGCCCAACAAAAGAAAGATAAATACACAAAATAAATTGTTAAATAGTCATAAAAAACCACGTTCAGAAGAATTTTAAATGGCATAAAGAAAGCTCACACTATGCAATGTCAGTTAAAAAGGAATATATATCATCATTAAAATGTATGATTTCATGCTGGAGGGGGCATGGACAAAAGGGAACCCTCCTACACTGTTGATGGGAATGTAAATTGGTGCAGCCGCTATGGCAAACAGTATGGAGGGTCCTTAAAAAACTAAACATAGAGTTATCATATGAGCCAGCAATCCCCCTTCTGGGCACATATCCAGACAAAACTATAATTTGAAAATATGCATGTGCCCCGATGTTGACAGCAGCACTATTTACAATAGCCAAGATGTGGAAACAACCTAAATGTCCAACAACAGATGAATGGATAAAGGAGATGTGGTACATATACAGTGGAATATTACTCAGCCATAAAAAAGAATGAAATAATGCCATTATCATACTGAGTGAAGTAAGTCAGACAGAGAAAGACAAATACCATATGATATCACTTATATGTAGAATCTAAAAGATAACACAAATGAACTTATCTACGAAACAGAAACAGAAACATACTCACAGACATAGAGAACAGACTTGTGGTTACCAAGGGGGAGGGGGTACAGGAGAGGGTTGGGTTAGGAGTTTGGGACTAGCAGATGCAAACTATTACTTATAGAATGGATAAACAATAAGGCCCTACTGTATAGCACAGGGAACTATATTCAATATCCCGTAATAAATGGAAATAGAATAATGGAAATTTCAGTCAACGCACGCAGAAGAAAAAAAAAAAGAAATTTACCAATGTGTTAACAATGATTACTACTGAGTTGAAGAAATCTGGGTGATTTTTAGTATCATCTTTATATTTCTTCTGTATTTTCCAGAATTTCTGAAGGCCTTTTTTAGTAATCAGAAAAATGAGATTTTTGTTTTGCTTTGCTTTGTTTTTAATGCACAATCTCTGTAGTTAAAACAGATAAATTCTGACAATAACCTGCCTGCTTAGGAGCTTGGGCAAGTTATTTAAGCACTCTTGATAACTCGGTTTGATCCACCACAAAATGGGGGAAAGAATACCTACTTCATGAAGACTGGAGGATGAGAAAATGAAGTAAAGCCAGCACCTGACGGTTCCGTCCACCACGCCTTAGGCCAGGGGAGATGCCGTTGGGGAAGAGTCCCATCCTCCCTTGGGATGTCAGAAGAGACCTTCTGAGAGTTTACAGACTGGCTTTGCTGCCCTTATAATTTTGAAAAACATTCAGAAGGAAGTGCTTCTTGGCTGCATAAGCTGTATCCATTAACCCACACAAAGAAATTTCCTTCCAAGCATTCAATTGAAAGAGCGTTCGTAAAACGGTCTTGCAGACAAAAGTTGTCAAGAGCTGTTCAAAGGTTGGGGATTGTTGTTGGCAAGAGTTGTGTGACACATTGGAATATTTTTCAGCCACAAAAAAGAAAATCCTGCCATTTGAATAAGTGGGATGGAGCTGAAGGACATTATTCTAAGCAAAATAAGCAAGACACAGAAAGAGAAATACCACATGACCTCACTTTATGTGGAATTTAAAGAACAGTCAAACTCCTAGAATCAGAGAGAAGGATGGTGGTTGCCGGGATGGGGGAAGGGGGAAGTGGGGTGATGTTGGTCAAAAGTACAGCGTTTCAGTTATGCAAGATGAATAGGTTCTGGAGACCTAATGTACTGCATGGTGACTATAGCTAGTAATACTGTATTGTATAACTGATATCTGCTAAGAGGATGTAGCTTAAATCTTCTCAACACACACACATACAAATGGTAAGTACAGAGACGTGATAGATACATTAATTAGCTGGATTGTGGTGATCATTTCACAATGTATAAGTACATCAAAACATCAAGTTGGGGCTTTCCTGGTGGCACAGTGGTTGAGAGTCCGCCTGCCGTTGCGGGGCACGTGGGTTCGTGCCCCGGTCCGGGAGGATCCCACATGCCATGGAGCGGCTGGGCCCGTGAGCAACGGCCGCTGAGCCTGCGCGTCCGGAGCCTGTGCTCTGCAACGGGAGAGGCCACAACAGTGAGAGGCCCGCGTACCGCAAAAAAACAAACGAAAAAAACAACTGCCCAAATCAATGCACTGAATCCCACACGCAAGCACACACCAAAGAGAACTTTCCTCATCTCCCATGTACGTAAGTCAGGATAGTGGTTACCTTGGAGGGGTGGTGTCCAGAGGAGGCATAAAAGGGGCTTTGGGGACGCTGGTGATATTGATTCTCAATCTGGATGCTGGTCACACAGTTCATTTGTAAAAAATTCACATTGTACTGCATGATGTAGTCACTGTTCTGTATGTATGTATGTATGTTATATTCAATAATATGTTTATTTTAAGACCCCATTAACGAAAAGGCAAGCCGAAAGTAGGAGGAGATATTTGCAACACAGAAAAAGTATGCCGGTACATATATCACTTAGCTCTTTGCCAGCATGTTAAATTAAGGGCTTTTCCTTCTAAGATCTCTTCATCTTTCTCTAACTATGCATTTTTATGTGTTTCTATAGATATGTGTGATTTGAAAATAAATTATTCTTTGTGTTTATTGAACAGATTTTCCCTCATTACAAACTTTTAAATGCAGATGAGTGGAAATTCTGCTCTTTCTCTGGGGAAATTTTTCAAATAATTTTGTTATGTTGTTCTTGGTTTCTTTCTTCCTCTAGTTAAAAGATTTGATATATTTCTTTTTAAAGCTCTTTACCCGATATTCTCAGTTTCTCTCCCTCCCTACATCGTCACAAAGCGCTAGGAAGTCAGGAGGAGACACACGCTGTCAGCATGCCCCACCTTGATTCGACGGAAGGAGAAACTGAGACCTTCAGTCCAGCTACCTGATCAGGAGGCTGTGGATACAAGGAAGAGAGGGAGAAAACCTGGGTTCCTAACAGTCAAGTGCAGCCCCTTGCAAGGTCACAACCACCTTCTAATATCAGTACTTTTATAAAAGCGCATTTAGGACAAGTGAGCAGGTGACACTAAATCACGGCAGGTCACGCCCCCTGCAGACAGCCCGACAGCGCCCATTCAGCCAGGCGCTCATCAGAGCATCTTTACCGAGCCCACGGCAGCGACCCAGACGGCCAGGTCTGCATCTTGTGAAGCTCCCATTCCAAGGAGAGGAGACAGACAATAAACAAGCCACCAAAGAAGCCAGATAATGTGAAGGAAGTAAACAGGGTGCTGAAAGAGAGAGTGACTGGGGAGGCCTCACCAAGGAGGCAACATCTGGAGTGAGAATGAACCAGCACCAAGGGAGCAGGGAAGATGGTTCCAGGCAGAGGGCAACGTGAGTGTGGGGCTGGGAAAGGGCTTGGCTTGTTCCGGGATCAGGAAGCGGCCCGCGTGGCCAGAGCACAGAGGCCGAGGGGCGGAAGCTGGAGGAGGGCATCCCAGCCATGGGAAGCCTCTGACTGAGGGCCACAGGAAGCCACTGAGGAGTCTTAAGCAAAAAACGGACGTGATCTGATTTGCATTTTAAAAGATAATTCTCATGGATAAACAAAGTGTGGTACACACATACAATGGGATATTATTCAGCCTTGAAAAAGGTAGACATTCTGACACATGCTACAACCTTGAGGATATTACGCCGAGTAAAATAAGCTGGTCACAAAAGGACCAACACTGTGTGATTCCACTTACGCCACGTACCTAGAGTCATCAAGTTAATAAAAACAGAAAGTAGGATGGTGGTTGCCAGGGGCTGGAAGCAGGGGGGATGGGGAGTTACCGTTCAAAGCGTTCAGAGTTTCAGTTTGGGAAGATGAAGAAGTTCTGGAGGCGGACCGTGGTGACAGTTGTACAACAATGTGCATGTAATTAATGCCAGTGAAGTGTACGCTTAAAAATACTTAAAATAGCAAATTGTATGTTATGTATATTTTACCACAATAAAAGAAAAACATTTTAAAGGTAATTCTACGTGCTGTGTAGAGGATGAACAGCAGGGTTGGGGCTTCAGAGATGAAGCTGAGAGACCTTCGAAGACTAAAGTGCTGAGGGCAGCCTGTCGGAGGGGTGGAGGCCTGACTAGGCAGTGGCCGTGGGGGTGAGAGGAGAGGGCAGATGTGCCGTCCAGGTCATTCCGGACTTGGCCACGGACTGGACTGGGGAGAAGGGGAGGGAGAGGTCAGTATGTCTGTGACCTAACAACAAATGACAATAACAGAATACGAAATGCAGTAACAAGAAAGCATTCCCAAATAAGTTGTGCTAGTGTAGGATTTCATGTTTTCATTTTCAGAATTGTCTTTAACGTTGTATTAAAAAATGATGTATCTGGGCTTCCCTAGTGGCGCAGTGGTTGGGAGTCCACCTGCCGATGCAGGGGACACGGGCTCGTGCCCCGGTCCGGGAAGATCCACATGCTGCGGACCAGCTGGGCCCGTGAGCCATGGCCGCTGAGCCTGCGCATCCGGAGCCTGTGCTCCGCAATGGGAGAGGCCACAACAGTGAGAAGCCCGCGTACCGCCAAAACAAAAACAAACAAAAAAAAAACGATGTATCTTTTTTCCAACAAGATTTTTTTTTTTTTTTTTTTTTTTGCAGTACGCGGGCCTCTCACTGTTGTGGCCTCTCCCGTTGCGGAGCAAAGGCTCTGGATGCACAGGCTTAGCGGCCATGGCTCACAGGCCCAGCCACTCCGCAGCATGTGGGATCTTCCCGGACTGGGGCACGAACCCGCGTCCGCTGCATCGGCAGGCGGACTCTCAACCACTGCGCCACCAGGGAAGCCCTCCAACAAGATTTTAAAACCCACACATAAGGCCATTTACAGTCTCCAAACCCGGCCTGTCTCAGCACGCAGGACACTGCATCAGACCCCCGTCCATTGGGTCGTGTTCCAGTGGGATCTGCTTCAGGAGCTCAGCATCCTCCTGACTCCCGGCTTTTGTCTGACAGCAGAGGGGAGCAAGTGCAGTCCCAACACTAAAAAACACGAGGCACCGAGACGGGTGCTTTAGGGAAATGATCTCATTGAATCCTGGAGACAGCTCGGCATCCTCAACGCTGTGTGTCCTGGGGCTGAGCATTTCCTATTTGTAAGCGTTAGTTTCCTGTCTGTAAAACAAGGATAACGGTATCCTTTGAAGGGTTGCAGTGAGGAGCAAATTAAAGTATTTGAACAGTGTTTTCAACTCAGATTGTCTCTTTCTTTGGCAAGGCCTGGGAGGGTCTGCTGGAGGTTACGGGGGCAAAGAACAGCAGCTAAGCTTCCCCACCTCAGCCAGCCTTTGTCACTACAGCTGGACAGGGAAGGATTTTATGAATCATTGTGTGGCATGCACGTGCTACATCTTAGTAAGAACGCCATCATTTTATACCCATTTTTTGTCTGGGGTGTAAGATCTTTTAAAACCCAGGCCCCCAGTCGCCTCCCAAGTGACCTGACCTCACTCCACCAGATGGAATGAGTCCTCCTTCTTCGTGCTGTGTCGCCTATGAATACGCTTCATTATTGCACCTTCTATGTATTGATAAAAAACTACTATAACCACGTTCTAGACACCTACTTTGGCTGCTGGATTTGAGCTCTGTGAGAAAGGCATCCCCAGGGCGGGGGAGAGTAGAGAACAGGGCAGGTGCTCAACGAGTTATTTGTTAAAATAAAATTGAAATAAACCAAAGTGACGTTCCAGCAAAGGAGCCATAACATGTTTCATTGTTATAAAAATTACATACATGGGACTTCCCTGGTGGCACAGTGGTTAAGAATCCGCCTGCCAATGCAGGGGACATGGGTTTGAGCCCTGGTCCGGGAAGATCCCACATGCTGCAGAGCAACTAAGCCCATGCGCCACAACCACTGAACCTGCGTTCTAGAGCACGGGAGCCACAACTACTGAGACCACGTGCCGCAACTACTGAAGCCCACATGCCTACAGCCTGTGCTCCACAACAGGACAAGCCACCGCAATGAGAAGGCTGCGCACCACAACGAAGACCCAACACAGCCAAAAATAGATAAATAAAAATTATATACATATACACATATATACATAATGGAATATTATACAGCCATAAAAAGAAGGAAATCCTGCCATTTTTGACAACATGGATGGACAATGAGGGCACTATGCTAAGTGAAATAAGTCAGACAGAGAAAGACAAATACTGTATGATCTCCCACATATATGGAATCTAAAACAAAATAAAACAATGACTCATAGATAGAAAGAACAGATTAGTAGTTAACAACAACAAAAAAAGTAACCTGATCATAGGTCATAGAATATTTAGGGAATATATGAGATTAGAAAGAAGGGGAAGTAATCCATTTTCACATCCCCCAGTGATAATTTTGGTAAACATTAACCCGTATTTCTTTTTTTTATATATTTTTATTTATTTGGCTGCACCAGGTCTTAGCTGCGGCATGCAGGATCTTTGTTGTGGTGTGGAGGATCTTTAGTTTTGGCATGCGAGATCTTTAGCTGCAGCATGTGGGATCTCTAGTTGTGGCATGTGGGTTCTAGTTCCCCGACCAGTGATCGAACCCAGGCCCCCTGCATTGAGAGGGCGGAGTCTTAACTGCTGGACCACCAGGGAAGTCCCAACCTGTATTTCTTTCCAGTCATTTTTTCCTAGATGTGCTCTGTTTTTACATAATGATTTTGTAATTTATACATGCAATATTTAAATCTGGCCTCTTTTAACATTATAACTGTTACAATATTTCATTCTTAAATCTCAAGGTCAGTTTTCATTCTTTTTTCCCTCTTTGATCTGGATTAACCATTTTTCCAAAAATCATGTTTCTAAAATAACAATATAAAGAATTAATGTCTCGAAGCTTTCAAAATTGCTTTATCAATAAACCCTGTTTTTATAAATTGAATCTTATATAGAACTCCAATATACAAAGAGATAATACTTTATTCAAACAAAATCATTTTCTAAGTCAAAAGCCTGGTATTTGCTTGTGGCAACATCAGTCAATTCGCACACTAAGGCTATTTAGATGAAGACAAAATTGGAGCCTGGGGCTATATTACAGCCTCTGAGGAGCTACACCCACAGAATCACGGCACCCTGAACACCCTGGGATTCTGTGGCAGCTCCATAGAGAAGGGGACAGACCTGCCAGCTCCCCAGGAGCCTGGCAGATGGGTTTCCCTCCCCATGCCAGGCTGTGACCAGTCAAGACTTACAGGCAGTTCCAGGAGCCTCCCTAATTCCGCCAAGTGAACGGAGGAGAGGAAGAAGCATCTCTGAGGAACCCCATCTACCTCGACACTCACATAGGTGACTTGGGGGATTGCCTTTAAACAAAGCAGCCACTTATCTCTGATTTTCCAGGGCAGAGGCTAGGATTTTGTCCTCCCCACCCCCGGCCTGATTTCTCCCTTCTGCCCCTCTCCTGCAGTCCCCTCTCACTCAATCTGTAGTCAAGGGCTTCCCTGGTGGTGCAGTGGTTAGGAATCTGCCTGCCAATGCAGGGGACACGGGTTAGAGCCCTGGTCCGGGAAGATCCCATGTGCCGCGAAGCAACTAAGCCCGTGCACCACAACTACTGAGCCCACGTGCCACAACTACTGAAGCCCACGTGCCTGGAGCCCGTGCTCCACAACAAGAGAAGCCACTGCAATGAGAAGCCTGCGCATCGCAACAAAGAGTAGCCCCCACTCGCTGCAACTAGAGAAAGCCTGTGTGCAGCAAGGAAGACCCAATGCAACAACACAAAAAATAATTAAAAAAAAAAATCTGTGGTTGAACCTTCCAACAGCCTTTCTGAAGAGATGAGAGAGAAGGAAGAGAAGACGGTATATTTTCTTGTGTCTCTGCGTTTCGGGACAGGAAGCTAGCTCTGGTCAGAGGCCTCTTCTGCCGGCTGGAGTGAGGGCAGTGAAGGGCAGTAGTACAAGCTGGAGCATCAGTGCACACAGTTCCCACTAAAGTGACCTGAGGACACCGGGCAGAAATAAATATGTCAGAGGTGTACAAAATACAGCTGTACCCGCCTCCCCTAATTTGTTTTATAACACAAAAATAAAGCAATTGTTACACAAGGATACTCCAATTCCTCTGGCAGAAAACAACAGCAAATGATTAGGAAAGAGTTGTTTTGTTGAGAAGTAGCTCTGGGATATTCAGCAAGCCTGTAAATGAGTTATTAACACCTGGTAGAGTGGAAGCTGAAATGCAATACGGGAATCTAAGAATCAGAATGGATATAGCCTGGTCAAATCCAGGCCAGCTGCCCCTGACCCTCTGTCTGTCACCTCACCTCGGAGCAGGCTCCCACCCTGCCCTGCTCCTGTTCACATTTGTTGGTGCCCAGCACCCTCTACTGGCAACAAGAAAAGTCTTTCTTCCTCCAGAAGTTGGCAGTTTTGTCACTTGGCAGGTGGTGACCAACAGAATCCCTTTCTGTAGGGTTGCCCTTCCTGCCCAACTTGAGATTGCTGTCAGATTTTATTTTGATAAAATATTAAGTTCCAGTCATTTTCCACAAAGACCTTCAAAGGCACCTACGTTTACAAGCAAAGGTTTCAAAGGCACTCCGTGGGATATGCCATATGATGGATGATGAATATATTCGGAATTCTAT
Source organism: Phocoena sinus (assembly GCF_008692025.1). Classification (NCBI taxonomy): domain Eukaryota; kingdom Metazoa; phylum Chordata; class Mammalia; order Artiodactyla; family Phocoenidae; genus Phocoena; species Phocoena sinus. The sequence goes on along the minus strand of NC_045763.1, from coordinate 162,874,563 downwards.
GCTTATTGTTTTTATAAAATACATCATATTAGGGCAGTAGTACATTCATTCGTTCATATTTTTTGAGCAGCTTCTATGTACCAGGTACTAGAAAACAGACAAATATTTCTGCCCTGATGGAGCTTATCTCTATGGGGTGAGGGGGGCGGAGAGGGACATTTAATAAACAAGTAAAATAAATAGTATGAAATTGGTGGTACAATAAAGAATACGCAGGAAAGAAAGGTACAGATGTGTATGGGGGAGGGGTAACTGCCTTTTTAAATTAGTGAGGATATCTGGAGATACAATGTTCTGGGCAGAGGGAAGTTGGTGCAAAGCTCTGGAAGCAGAGTGTCTTTGGTGTGTTGGGTTTGTCCAAGAAGCAGCAAGGAGGCCGCCTTGGCTGAGGTGGAGTGAGGCAGGGAGGAGATGAGGTCAGAGAGGGGTGAGGGCATAGACTGTGAAGGGGTTGCCGGGGATTGTAAGCAAGCACTTGGGCTTTTTTTTTTTTTTTTTTTTTAAAGGGCTTCAAATGCTTGGCTTTTTTTTTTAAATTTTTGGCTGTTTGGGGTCTTCATTTCTGTACAAGGGCTTTCTCTAGTTGTGGCAAGCTGGGGCCACTCTTCATCGCGGTGCACGGGCCTCTCACTACCGCGGCCTCTCTTGCTGCGGAGCACAGGCTCCAGATGTGCAGGTTCAGTAGTTGTGGCTCACGGGCCTAGTTGCTCCGCGGCATGTGGGATCTTCCCAGACCAGGGCTTGAACCCATGTCCCCTGCATTAGCAGGCAGATTCTCAACCACTGCGCCACCGGGGAAGCCCAAGCACTTGGGCTTTTTATTCAGAGGCAGACGGGGCTCTAAACAGATAAGTGACATGATCTGGGGTACACACCTCCTAGTGTTTTACTGATAGACGTGCACAATTAATGTTTGGAAACTAGAGGTCTGCAGAATGAACTCTAAAATCAGCCCACTGTTTCCTTTCACTGAGACCCACATTGGAGGAGGAAACGTGAGCTGTCTTGAAAGATGAGAACTTCAACAAGCAGATGTGACAGGCCTTCCTAGACTAATCGGCATTCCTATGCTAAACCTCTAAGTGCAGCAAGTGATCTAGTTGGGAAACTGAGGTATCCAGCACTGGGGGCCTTCTCCGTACTGAATGCCCATTTTCATTGAGTATTTGTCTACACTCCTAACTCTCTTCCTTACTAGTCCTGATTCCTTACCTGAATCAGACTTCTCCCCAGAAACAAGTCGACAGACAGATGGCTTAGAGGGCCTGTGTGTCACAGTGACACCTGGATTCCCCATGTTCTAGATCAGACACACACGGAGTGTCATGAAGTTTAACAGTTGGTACCTTCCCGATTTTGATCAGAGCCAGCCTAGACTTGTTAATACTTGCTATTAAAATATTGGACTTTCTGGGAGGCACTTTTAATTTAGAAAAACCACTAACAGGGGCTGGTTCAGGTTGGTAATCTGAGAACATCCATTTAACTCCTTCTTGCGAACTCCCACTTAAGTGACCAAAGGACTATAACAAGAAAACTCTGTATTAGTACTAGAAACGGAGGAGAGAGAAAGGGTGCTACCTTCAAATCAAAGTGTGAGCAAGTAAGTGAAATGAGTCAGACAGAGGAAGACAAATTCACAATCTGACTTACATATAAGGAAAAAAAATCAAGCTCATAAAAAAAAAAAAGAGAGAGAGAGAGAGAGATCAGACTTGTGGTTACCAGAGGTGGAGGGTGGGAGAGGGGGAACTGGAGGAAGATAGTTAAAAGGTACAAATTTATAAGATTAAAAAGTACTAGGCTGTGATAACCTATATAAGAATCTAAAAAAGAATGAATAAACGTATACGTATAACTGAATCACTTTGCTGTACACCCGAAAGTAATACAACATTGTAAATAACTATATTCCAATAAAATTAAAAGAAATTTTTTTTTAAGTACTAGGGATGTAACGTTAACAGGACTATAGCCAACACTGCTGCCTGGCATGTAGGAAAGTTGTTACAAGTAAATCCTAAGAGTTCCCATCACAAGAATTTTTTTTCCTTTTTTCTTTTCCTTTTATTGTATATATTTGGGAAGATGGATGTTAGTTGAACCTATTGTGGTAATCATTTCACAATATATGTAAATCAAATCATCATGCTGTATGTCTACAACTTATACAGTGATGTATGTCAACTATTTCTCAATAAAGCGGGAAAAATAGAAGTGTGAGCCTGGGCTTCCCTGGTGGCGCAGTGATTGGGAGTCCGCCTGCCGATGCGGGGGACACGGGTTCGTGCCCTGGTCCAGGAGGATCCCACATGCCGCGGAGCGGCTGGGCCCGTGAGCCATGGCTGCTGAGCCTGCGCGTCCGGAGCCCCCAACAGTGAGAGGCCCGCGTACCGCAAAAAAAAAAAAAAAAAAAAAGCGTGAGCCATTGGAATGGACCCCAGCAGAAGCTCATTAACATCCCCACCCGTGGACCAGTGAGAGCTGGACAAACTACAGCCACATATAATGAGGTCAAGATGGTCAGTCTCGGTTCACCGTGAACCTCCTAACTTCCGGTCTTTAATGCTACAAGGGGCAATTTCAGAATTATGATCTTCTTACTTTGCCAGTCAAGGTCATTTTGCTTTGGGGAGCAGGGTGAGGGCTGCTCACACTTCCACACTCAGTGAAGCAGGGCACAGCTCGAGCTGGCAACTGAAGGGCATAACCACGCCACTTGGGAAAGGGGCACTGGCCCAGCCAACTTCATGCTGCCACAACAGAAAAATTCTTTGGACACGGCTGCCCAAATCTCTCACACGTGAAAGAACCTCTAATCTGACAAAGTAAACCTCCACTAAATCTAAACTCTCCCCTTCCCCCTTTGAGTGTGCTTTTTAAGATTTGCACAGGTACCCACATAATTTGAAGAAAATGGATTTCAACTACCTGAACTAGAAAAATAATCCTAAGCAACAGAAGAACACACTGTGGCAACCATGAATAAATACCCTTCAGATGCCCTAGTGGAGAGCATCATTGACTGATGGTCCCATCGGCTGCCCCCTGGATCCACCAGGTTCACCCCAGCCTACACTTCCCGGGGACTCTTTCTAGCCAATGAGCACGGTGGGGTACTAAGGCAGGCCCATTCAGCGAGATGCTGGATTCCAACAGATGACTTTGGCTTGAGTCTCCATCCGCCTGGCTGAATCTTTCTTGGAACTGTAGTCCGAGATTCTTCCCATCTCCTTTCTTCCCTCTCCTTCCATGGGTGTCAAACCTAGATCTAAAGCCTCTCCCTACCTTCTCTGGCACCAGCCCCCAGCCGCAGCCCCCAATGAATCTCTTGTATATCTAATCCCATCCTAGCAGACCTAAATGCACGCACATGCAGACATACTAAAAAATCGAAAAATTGTAAAGAAATCAATTTGAGGGATTAGAGGAAAGGTGCCCTTATGAAAGAGAAACAGTAAACATAGAAGACCCTAAAGCACATGCATACCGAGTTTCAAGAGAACACATCTAAAAACAGAAGCAAGTAAGCATGAAGAGGGACTAATCTGAGAGTGAGAAAGATTCTCTAAGGGAAAAACCTAATTGCTGACAACCTCAGGAGGAGTGGTAAACAGCAGACTGGATGTGGCGAAATATCAGCTTCCATGGAAACAGAGCAGAGAATAAAGGCAAGAATCAAATAATAGGAGAATAATGGTCTAAAATTAAAAGGCTAGTCTTCAGACCTCAAAAAGGTTTCCCAACACTAAGAAATATTAAGGAAGAGACCATACCTAGAAATAACGTGGTGACATTTTAAAATCTAAAGGATAAAGATATAGAGGTATCTATCTAAGGAGAAAAATTCACATTGTGCACAAAAGAAACTCAAAATGAGACAGAAAGCTTCTCTTCTGCAATACTCTATCCCAGAAAACAAAAGCAAGTATCTATTGTTTTTAAAGGAGAAGACTGTAAGCTAAGGATTTGATATCCAGTCACGGTATCACATATGCAAAGGTAACAGAAAAACACTGCCAGGTATGTGACGGTTCAGAAAGTGCACCACCCATATACTCTTTATTTAAAGAAAAAAAAGAAAGAAATTAAGAATACCAGCAGAAGACCAAAAAAATAGTAATAATTAAAGAACTGGGGCTTCCCTGGTGGCGCAGTGGTTGAGAGTCCGCCTGCCGATGCAGGGGACATGGTTTCATGCCCCGGTCCTGGAAGATCCCACAGGCCGCGGAGCGGCTGGGCCCGTGAGCCATGGCCGCTGAGCCTGCGCGTCTGGAGCCCGTGCTCCGCAACGGGAGAGGCCACAAGTGTGAGAGGCCCGCGTACCGCAAAAACAAAAACAAAAACAAAGAACTGGCCAGACTATGTAGTATGATACTGGAACATTAATTTGGGCCCAAATAAAAACTGAGACATTACAAAGGGAAGGGAAGGGAGTGGAGTGAAGATACAGTAAAAAAAAAAAAGCAATTAAGAGAAACCAGGAAAAACAGAGCGGTGTCTCCGTAAGGTTGTTTCTATCATCATGAAACAAGGTAATGTCCAAAATATTCCTGAAAGAAGATAATAAAGAAAAAAATGCACTTCTTTTTGATTCCTTAGGTAACCATTTACTGTCCAGTTTTGCCCAAGGCATTTCATTGAACAGCTGTTTTCTGTGTAATAACCATACTTCTATATAAACAGAGAGCCCCTGGTAATACCGTGAAGGGAATTTTGGCATTGGCTTTCTCCTTTACAGGAACACCGTTTGAAAAATCAGACAAAACCAATAGCTAAGCACGTCTAATAAATGCTGTGCAGAGTTTAGCCCATTACATTTATGCCTTATGTAATCTTCACAACCCTACCATTATTCCTTTTACAGCTGAACAGACTGATTCCCAGAGAGGTTAAATAATTTTTCCAAAGCCACATAGCTTGTGAAGTGTATGAGCTAGGACTGGAAATATCTCCAAGTCCAAGTTCTCCATCACTACACTAAAATGCTTCATTTTCTCCAGAATAAAAGCACTTACACACAAAATTGTGCCTATAATTTTACTTGTAGTTTTACAGACAACCCTACTGAGGTGTTAGGAACCATTAATACGTGTGTATGAACAATTTCACCACGTAAAATCATCCCTTCATAACTCAAAATATATGGACTCTTGCAATTCAGTTTATAAAGGTATAGATACACACACATCTGTAATGCAGTACTAGAGGTTCTTCTCCTAATATGGCTGAGCAGCTTCTTTTGGACCAACCTCCTGTTGTTAATAGGTATAAACTCTGGACAAAATACAAAAAAACAACTAACTGAATACACTGGAGAATGACCAGAAGCAGGCAGAGTTCACACTTCAAAGAAAAGAACAGCACTGCGGAAGTCTCCCACTTTTACAGTTTTTAGTCCCTATTCTATACCTTGCCAGGCAGCTAGAACTCTGATGGGAAAACTGCAGAGTATTGTTGATAAGAATTCAGGGAAATCACAGCTGCAGGAAAGTGAGGGAGGAGGTCCTGCAAGGCAGAGCCAGAGAAGGTAAGCCAAAACTTCTGTCTACTTTAACTCTGCCCCCTGAACCACACAGGCACAGGGCAGACTCTAAGCAGCAACTGAGATATGAGGTGCTGCCCACCTAGAAAAAGAGTTTAGGGTTTGAGTCCAGCCAAGTTACATGCCTAATAGGAAACAAAGAGCTATACTCTTGAAGGCACAGAACAGAATCCAGAATCTCTGTCAAATCATTCACCATATCCAAGATACAACCTGAAACTACTCGACATGTGAACCATCAGGAAAATGAGATCCATTTTCAAGAAAATCAACAAAGACTGAGCCTGAGATGATCCACGTGTCAGAACAAGCAGACAAGGATTCTAAGGCTGCTTTTTCAAGTTTACGTGGAACATTCATCTAGACAGACCATACGCTGTGTCATAATACAAGTCTCAATAAAACTGAAAGGATCGAAATCATAAACAGGCTATTTTCTGACCACAGTGGAATTAAAAGCAGAAACCAGTAAAAATAAAATACTTAGGAGAAAAAACAAACACTTGTTCTATGTTACGCCATCCATAAAAATTAACTCAAATGGATTAAAGACTTGAACTTAAGACCTGAAACCATAAAACTCCTAGAAGAAAACATAGCGGTAAGCTCCTTGACATAGGTCTTGGCAATGATTTTTTTCAATCTGACACCAAAAGTATAAGCAACAAAAGCAAAAATAAACAAATGGAAATATATCAAACTAAAAAGCTTCTGCATAGCAAAGGAAACCATCAACAAAATGAAAAGGCAGTCTACTGAATAGGAGAAAATATTTGCTAATCATGTATCTGATAAGGTGCTAATATCCAAAATATATAAAGAGCTCATATAACTCAACAGCAAAAAAAACACAAATCAAAACCAGAGTGAGATATCACCTCATACCTATTAGAATGGCTGTTATCAAAAAGACTAGAAGTAACAAGTGTTGGCAGGGACGTGGAGAGAAGGGAACCCTCCTGTGGCTTGGGCTTCCCCGGTGGCGCAGTGGTTGAGAGTCCGCCTGCCGATGCAGGGGACGCAGGTTACTGCCCCGATCCGGGAAGATCCCACATGCCGCGGAGCGGCTGGGCCCGTGAGCCATGGCCAGTGAGCCTGCGCATCCGGAGCCTGTGCTCCGCAACGGGAGAGGCCACAACAGTGAGAGGCCCGCGTACCGCAAAAAATAAATAAATAAATAAATAAATAAAACTAGAACTACTATACAATATAGCAATTCCACTTCTAGGTATTTATCTGAGGAAAATGAAAACATTAACTTGAAAAGCTATACGCACCCCCATATTCACTGCAGCATTATTTATAATAGCCAAGATATGAAAGCAACCTAAGTGTCCATCGATGGATGACAGATGAATGAAGATGTGGTAAATATATACAATGGAGTATTATTCAGCTGTAACAAAGAAGTAAATATTGCCATTTGCAACAACATGAATGGAACTTGAGGGCACTATGCTCAGTGAAATAAGTCAGATAAAGACAAATACTGTATGACCTCTCTTAAGTGTGGAATTAAAAAAAAAATTTTTTTAATTAAAAAAACCCCTCAAGCTGATAGATACAGAGAACTGATTGGTGGTTGTCAGAGGCAGCGGGGTACAGGGTGGGAGAACTTTTCTTTTTAGTTTAAATAAACTGAAAGTTTAACATTTGCTAATTAGACAACATACTTCTAGGTAATCCCATGGGTCAAAGAATTCACAAGGGGGCTTGCCTGGTGGCGCAGTGGTTGAGAGTCCGCCTGCCGATGCAGGGGACACGGGTTCGTGCCCTGGTCCGGGAGGATCCCACATGCCACGGAGCGGCTAGGCCCGTGAGCCATGGCCACTGAGCCTGCACGTCCGGAGCCTGTGCTCCGCAACAGGAACGGCCACAATAGTGAGAGGCCCACGTACCGCAAAAAAAAAAAAAAGAATTCACAAGGAAGCTAGAAAATACTTGGAACTGAGTGAAAATGAAAATACAACATATTAAAATTTTTGAGATGCAGCTAAAACAGTGCTTAAAGAAAAACTTACAGCTTTAAATATTTATACTAGAAAAAAAGTCTAAAATCAGTGACATAGGACTTACCTTAAGAAGATAAAGAAAAAAGAGCAAAGTAAACCCAACCTAAGTAGAAGAAAGGAAATGATAAAGAGCAAAAATCAATGAAATTAAAAACAATTAAAAATCAACAAAGGCAAAAGTTGGCTCTGAAAACAGAACAAAACAATAAACTCCTAGCTAGACTGATCAAGGAGAAAGCAGAAATTATCAGTACCAGAATGAAAAAGAAGTTACCACTACAGCTCCTATAAGATGTTAAAAGGATAGAAAAGACTATTATGAATAACTTTATGTCCACAAATCTGACAACTGGGGTCAAATTCTTTGAAATTATAATTTACCTAAACAACAGAAGATGAAACCCAAACTCTGAATAGCCCTATATTTATTAAAGAAATAAGTTATAAGAAACCTTCCCACAAAAAAAACTTCAGGCCCAGAGGGTTTCACAAATTAATTCTATAAATCTAATAATGAAAAAGAGGATAGTTAGAATTTGGTTATTAAAAAGTCACCTTTAATAGCAACAAGAATAATGTCCAAGAGTCAACATTATACAGGTTGTAAGCGCTAGCCTATAAAGAAACAGGAGATCAGCTCCGATGAAATTCACTTCTTCTTCCCTTTCGAAGGCTTGGCATATAAAGCTGGATCTATCTGCTCCTTTGCCAGTCCTCTGACAGAGAAGAGCCTCGCCGCCCGCTCCTGGAGAGTGCCCCCGCACTTCAGTCCCCGGGCCGTGAGTTCACACTTGAGCTTCTCCAAACCCAGCAACTCCACTTCTGCAACAGAGCTGAACGCCAGTAAATCTACAGTTTCCTGACCAATATCCTGAGAAGAAGAAAAAGAAAGAAAAATTTTAAATAGGTCCATTCCTCTGAATAAAACTTTCTTCAATTGTCATCGACCTTCTGTTTTTCAAGAAATCTTCATTTAATATGTCATATCTTACTACTGAATTTTAATAATCATGCTATTCTCTACACATTGTCAATACATATAATTAATAAATATTAATTTTTTATCTATATACTTAGAAACAAGTATTCAGAAGACTAACAAGTTATAGAATTCTTGAACAGATTCTTAATATTACTTTTCTTTTTTGATTTTTCCAGTAAAAATTCAAACAGCAAAATGTACCTCACCTACCCCCATACTATGACCAGAGAAAAGAGCAGCACCCTATAAAGCCTCATTTTAATGAGATTCCTATGCCTGTGAATCTACTAACCCCATAATCCTAAGCTTTCTATTTTAATCAAATAACTGTGATTATCAAAGTTCTCACTTATATAACTTGACAAATTTAAATGCTGTTCAAAAGACTTGCAACTGTTCTATCCACCAAGTACCTTTATAGACTTTAAGACAAAATTAAATACTTTTTTTTTTTTAATTAAATACTTCCAATGATGGGTGCTCTGCAAAGAATGAAAACATTCACCACCTAGGTTTTTTTTTTCTTTTTTGCAGTACGCGGGCCTCTCACTGTTGTAGCCTCTCCCGTTGCAGAGCACAGGCTCCGGACGCGCAGGCCCAGCGGCCATGGCTCACGGGCCCAGCCGCTCCGCGGCACGTGGTATCTTCCCGTACCGGGGCACGAACCCATGTCCCCTGCGTCGGCAGGCGGACTCTCAACCACTGCGCCACCAGGGAAGCCCTAGGGTTTTTTTTTAAAAAACATATTCAAAGGTCAGTAATTTTCTCTCACAGTAAGTTGTTTTTTAAAAATATTGAAGAGCTCTAGGGACAAACTATCTTTCTAGGTGATCTTTATTTTTTTTTTAAAAAAAGTCCATTTTGTTAAGATTTCTGGAGTGAATCTTGGCTTCTTTATATACGGCCAAATCCTAAACCACCACTTATGTGTCTTTGGAGAATCACACATGGTTGTACATGATTATTATGAATACAACAGCTACAACTACATCAAGAACAAAATTTTCACAGTCAAAAGCTCAAAGATTGAAAATCAAATCAGGTTTTATTCTATTTTCCTTTCTTCATTTTTCCAAGACTAGGATAAACTCCTAGCATATATGAGTAACATAAAAGCTACATGCTTGTAACTCCAGAGATGGTGTAAGGGTCAATTTAAAGCCCTTAGCATAAAAAATTTCACTATCTTCCCTAGAAAGGGCAATATGTGCATTTTTGCTTATTTAACCAGCACCAGTAGGGAAGGTGCTGGTTAAATAAATAATGATAAGCTTTGTGTTTACCAAAGAAGCCAAGTAGTTCAGGTTTCATCTATCCTAAAAAGCAAATCATTAGACTGAAGAGTGAACGTTAAAGATTTTTGCTGAAGTAAGTCCACTAAAGGCGGCAAATAACTATTTAAGGAAAAGCATGCACAATGAAAATAAATTTTAAAAAGGTTGAGTGTGGGGCTTAAGATTTAATGATAAATTTAAAAGGAGCTGCTCCTCTTCTACAGGAAAGATCTTCACATCCAACTGACAACTGTATTCAAACAGTAACTCACATGAGAAAGAAAAACTAAGTAACTAGAAATTTAGTGATAGGAAAATAAGCACATTTTATCAAAGCTAAAAATGCCATCTATCATAATATGCATATTATTAGTGCATGTTATTAAGAAAGAATAATAATACCAATTAAACTATAAGGTGATATATATTCAAATTCAGAGATATTAAAACGTGAAAAACGTGCATCTTAGAATTGATGAAATATGGAACCAAGGACACCACCTAGTGGCAAAATAATACCAATTCCAGAGCTTTAAAGAAAACAAAAACTGGGCTTCCCTGGTGGTGCAGTGGTTGAGAGTCCACCTGCAGATGCAGGGGACACGGGTTCGTGCCCCGGTATGGGAAGATCCCACATGCCGCGGAGCGGCTGGGCCTGTGAGCCATGGCTGCTGAGTCTGCGCATCCGGAGCCTGTGCTCCGCAACGGGAGAGGCCACAACGGTGAGAGGCCCACGTACCACAAAAAAAACAAAAAACAAAAAACTAAGGATTTTGGGGGGGGACATGGCAAGCTTCACCATCATCTATACTTCTGATTATTAAACAAGCTTTTCCACTAAGCAGCTGATGGGAAAAAGCACATCTTTTCATTTTAACGACTTACTACAGAGATTAAACTGATTTGGCTTCAGACATCACCCCCCGCAAATTTACTTACTGTGTTTCCTGACTGGCTTTCCTCCAGCTTGGCAACAGGTATGTTTTCCCTGTCTCCTCCAGGGGCTCCCTTGGCACCTCTTTCCCCATCAGTCATTTCTTTGGTCTCCTGCTCCTTATTCAGTCCAACTCCAGCTGCTTCCTTTTCTAAGGGTTCTTTACTCTCTGCCTCATTTTTCTCCTGGGTTTTCTCTGTTTCTAAAGCCATCTTCCTTTCCATGTACTCCTGGGTAGATGCCTCTCCCAGCTCAGCATACAAGTCTTCTGAAATACCATTCCCAGAGTCCGTCACAGGGGTCTGTAGTTCTTCTCGTGATCTAGAGTCTGCACTCAGAACTCTTGCCTGCTGAGAGCTACTAGGAAATTCGGCTGCCATCTCAACAACATCACTGCCATTTTGGGGAACGTGAAAGCTCATTCCTGAAGTACTAGGTGCTTCTGCACTGTCATCATCGGAGCTCGCAGAGCCAGACCCTTCTGCAGTCTCTAGTCCTTCCATGCCCAACCTATTAGAAGCAACAAAAAGGTTTAACACCATTTACAGCTTCTACTTAAAAAAAAAAAAAAAAAGAGTTGCAGTTTGTCCAGGAAACAGACTCTGAATAAAGGTATCGGCTAGCTAGAGAGGAGAGTAGGTGAGTTTCAGAACAAGATACTCCAGAGAGGGATAAAAGGAAAAAAAACTTCAGTGAGACTGGAAGCAACATGCCAAAGATCCAACAGGATCTCTTTTTAAAAGCTGTGACTCTCTTAAAACAAACTGGTTTTGCTTAAAACTTTTTTCCCCAATACTGTATGAATTTTAACTGTTGGAAATTAGATAAAATAATAAACAATTAAAAGAAAATCCTGGGAACTCCCTGGCAGTCCAGTGGTTAGGACTCAGTTTCCACTGCAGGGGGCACAGGTTCAATCCTTGGTCAAGGAACTAAGATCCCGCATGCCACATGGCACGGCCAAAAAAAAAGAAAGAAAATCCTGTTTTATTCATAATTGCCCAAGACTGGAAACTACCCAAACCTCTAACAGCTAGAGAATGGTTGATAAACAAATTGTGGTACAGACATACCACGCAACAATACTTGGCAATAGAAAGGAACGAACTACTGATACAATATAATACCATCTGTGGATCTTGAAAGCATTATTGTAAGTGAAAGCAGCAGACATAATGACATTCTGGAAGAGACAAAACCATATGAACAAACATCACACCAGTGATCAGCGGTTGCCAGGAATGGAGGTGGGGGAAGAAAATTAACTGCAAAGGGACACGTGGGAACGTCTTAGGGTGATAAAAATATTCCATAGCTTGATTTTGGTGATGGTTACATGACTGTATATTATAAAATTTTCAAAACGTGTAGAACTGTTCAAAAAGGGTGAATTTTGGGCTTCCCTGGTGGCGTAGTGGTTGAGAGTCCGCCTGCCGATGCAGGGGACACGGGTTTGTGCCCTGGTCCGGGAAGATCCCACATGCCGCAGAGCGGCTGGGCCCGTGAGCCACAGCCACTGAGCCTGCGCGTCCGGAGCCTGTGCTCCGCAACGGGAGAGGCCACTACAGTGAGAGGCCCGTGTAGCGCAAAAAAAAAAAAAGGGTGAATTTTACCATATATAAATTATACCACAATAAACCTGGCTTAAAAAAAAGAAACCCACAGGAAATACTACTATCTTTTCTCTCAGGAACATTTAATTCGCATTTCAGAAAGAACACAAAAAATTCTATGCTGGACTCACAGAGTTACATGGTGTTTAGTTAATAATTATCTTTCTATCCCCAAAGGGGAGGCCAACAAGGAAACCAAGATCCATTTGCACTTATCATATTCTAGAACTCGGCCCAAGGGAACTGAGCTGGTAACCAGAGGACCAACTGGGAAGGGTGGGAGAACTGTAAGAAGAATGGATAAGAAAAAGTACTGTTGTGCTTTTCACCTGCAGGTACAAAAGTGGTGAAGAGAGGTCTGGCAAAGTGACCAAAGACCTCAGTGATGACGACGAAAAACCACAGAGAAAACAGAACCACCTGGAAAGTAAAGCCATGGCTTCCACCTGGAATTTCTGAAAGTTAACTCTTTCAACACCTAACAGTAATTCAAGTATAAAGCTATTTTTATGTGACTTTCCACTGTAAAGAAAAGAATTATCCTTTAGATTCTATGAATGGCACTTATGGCAGAAACCATTACTAATGTATACAATGTGAGAATCACCGAAACCTGAACTGAAGCACTCTGGAAAATTTCTGAGCTTCCGTCAGACTTTACTTAAAAGTATGTTTATTCCAGGTAGATAAGAAAAAAATATAGTAGGTAAGTTTCAGAACAAGATATTCCAGAGGGATAAATAGAAGGAAAAAAAATTTTTTTTTTCTTCAGTTCTCAAAGATCTGTTTGAAATGAAAATGAACACACTTACCAAAAGCATTTCCTCTTCTCTGCACTGGCTGCTCTGTCTGTTTTTGATTTGTTAGGCCGTTTCCGACTCTCACCGACTCCTGCCGATACCGTCTTGCTGGAGGCAGCCTGCATACCTAACCAGACATTTTAACAACTCAGTTTCTACTATCAGGACTAAGTTCAATTAAAGAATTTATAAATAATCTGAATTGCAAAAACAGCTGCAATCTAAAGCTCTACATTTAAATTTCTTAACACACCAAAATTTAATCCAGTTAAAAGGAGACTAATCTCAAATTTATACAGATTTAAGATAAGCATTCTGGCTCTTGAACCGGATTTTTAAAGCACCATGTCCAATTTGTAATTTTGAGGCTGACAGATTCATACGTATCTCTCCTCAAACCTAACGATTCATCCCCTTGTGCTTGTTATTTGCACACAACTGTCTTTCCCCTGTTATGCCATAACCCTTTTGATGGAAAAGACTCCTTCTTATTCAATTGAATGCACAACAGCCCTAGCATAATGCTTTGGATGCTAAAAACATAAAAGTTAATGAAAATCATTCTCATTAAAAACCGTGTTTTAAAAAAGGGACCTAAAACTGGAAGCAAGATGTTGGGGTCTAGGCACCTCCTTGAAGACTTAGCTTATTCCCATGAAGCACAAAAAGTATTCTTACCTGGGGCCCATGAGCCCACAGAGTTCAGGGGTCAAGTATGTCAAATGCTGTGAGAGTGTATGGGTTTTTTCCCTGGGTTGTATAAGATATACTGTATTCATTACTGAGGGGAGAAATTCCACAGCTTCATCAGTTTCTCAGAAGTCTGTAACCCAAAAAGGCTTAAGAACTGCCCTCTGTGTGGAACAGCTGGCTGCAGGGACGCCTGCTGATGGCACTAAGGAATCCTCATTCTCACCTCGGAGGACGGAATCCTCCAGACGCTCGGCCATCTCATGGCACTGCTGCTGGTAGTCGGGGCTGGTGAAGCAGTGCCTGGGTTCTGCAAGCTTCCGCTGCAGTCGTTCCAGGCGCTTTTGCTCCTTTTCAGCTTCTCGCTCGGCTTGTTGTTTTACCCACTCAGCCATTCTGGGGATGGGAGAGAAGAGATGTAACTGAATGGCCATATTATACACATGTGTTTTTATACATAAAACACCCCACCCAGACAAATTAATGCACTCTTGTTCATACTGTGATATTCCCTCAGAAAGGTGTGCCATGCTTACTACTTAGCATACTGTTATGGACTTGACTAAAATCCAAAGATAATTATTAAATTACAGAAAAAGTTAAATCTGATAACAACAAATTAGAGCATAAGTATTTCAAGTTTACATTTCTGATATGCATGGCATGCGTACAATCACTAATGCTAGAAAAGTATGTTTCTTAAAAAAAAATAAAAACAGGTGGGCATCTTACGCTTTTTCGTGATTGACATCTCGCAGTCTCCTTCCACTGAGATCCCGGCAAGCTTCTCGATTGGTTGTCTTCTCAATCTGAGCACCAAGTGCTCGGAGCATAGAGCCAAAACCTGAGCAAATATGTTTGGAGAAAGCAGGTTAAAAGTGTTCAAGGATGGACAAAAGCCAAATTTGTGAAAACAGTATTATATCACAAGACTACAGGTGATCTCTACTTTCTTTTCCGTTTTAAAGGAAATGTACATCAAGATTCTAACCCAGGTGGCAAAGGTTAAGAGTACTGATAAACTTGGTTCAAGCTCATGCTTTTTACACTTCCTCTTATACTCCTGCAATATTGTATCAATACCCACACCACTGGGCTATTTTAGAGGGCTTTACCTAGTGCCAGAAATCTCAAGATTCCACGATTAAGAATTTAAAAAATTATATGGTGAGATTTTGCAAGGAGGCAATTTTAAGCTGTCACTGGCTGATACGACAAGCTTCATTCTTACTGACACAATTTCAAACAGCAGGATGATTATAATCTGAAATGTTAGCTCTTTGAAAACCAAACCGAATCACCACAGATTTTGAGAAAGCCTAAGGATTACATGTTAGTGCATCAGGAGAAATACCAAGAACTGTTCATATTCAGTTTTTGCTCTTTTAGTTTCTTTTTTCTCTTCTAAGATGAGTTACTACAACCAGGACCTTAATCTACCTCAATCTGTAAATGGTTGTATTTCATAAAGTGACTTTAGACCTCTCTTGGAACTACAATAACTAGGCAAAAATCTTGAGAAAAGCACAAGGAGATTTGATTGTTTTGACACTCGTCTGCAAACTGGACAGAATAACAATCACCCCTCTTCATCTAATCCTCCCTAGAGTTTGAGAGCCTAGGGTGCCTAAGAGTGATCCAGCTGGAGAAGGTGGGAATTTTATCAGACGGTATCTACCTCAAAAAGAATAAAAGAGAAAATATGCAAAATTAGATAAGCAAACAAAGGATTTCACAAGGCAAATCGAGGCTGGTACATTACAGACACCAAGGAGTTTGTTAATTTAATACATATGGCTACAGAACACAGATGTGTTACAACTAAGCCATCAACATTCATGTCCTACCTCCTTTTCCACCACGAAGTCTGGGTTCCAAACTATAAACAGCTCCATGCTGCACTGTGTCACTGGTGTTAACGAGTAATCCATTGCATTTCACAAAGTAGCATTCCACTGGAATATCCTAGAGACAAGTTTGGGGGTTCTTTCAATGCTGTTTATGAGACAATACAAGTTTCTTGCAGAAAGGGACCTAGCTTATCTTTTTATTACTCCAGTTATAAGGAGATGGTATGTGTTCAATTAATATTTGTTGAATTGCAAAAATGGAAACTACTAAAAGAAAAAACTCATCTTGTATGATGTATTCTAGGTACAATTTCTTCCTAATACTTAATCATGATATATAGAAGAAATTTCTGCCTTTTGGGTGAAAAGTAAAACTGCTCTCAGGGCTTCCCTGGTGGCCCAGTAGCTAAGACTCCACACTCCCAGTGCAGGGGGCCCAAGTTCGATCTCTGGTTAGGGAACTAGATCCCACACGCCACAACTAAGAGTTTGCATACCACAACTAAAGATACTGCACGATGCAACTTAAAAAAAGATCCCGAATGCTGCAAGAGCCCGCATGCAGCAATGAAGATCCCACGTGCCGCAACTAAGACAGGCACAGCCAAACAAATAAATAAATGTTAAAAAAAAAAAAACAACAGAAACAAAAAACCTGCTCTTTCTCCTTCTCTAATAGGAAATAGGAGTCAAGGTAGAATATTCAGTGCTCAGACCTAGTAACTCTGAAGGTCCCACTTCCTCTGACTTTTAAAAACAGGTAGTATCAAGTTGAACACTGAGTGGCCCCAAAGTTTAAAAGTGACATCATGAAAAGTGTAGATAGGGGTAAGAAGAGAGGAGAGGAGGAGAAAAAGTATGATTTTTGTGTGTGTGTGTGGTACGCGGGCCTTTCACTGTTGTGGCCTCTCTTGTTGCAGAGCACAGGCTCCGGACACGCAGGCTCAGCGGCCATGGCTCACGGGCCCAGCTGCTCCGCGGCACGTGGGATCTTCCTGGACTGGGGCACGAACCCGTGTCCCCTGCATCGGCAGGCGGACTCTCAAACACTGCGCCACCAGGGAAGCCCTGATTTTTAATATACTACCTATATAAGCTTTAACAGCTTTAGGACCAGCTGGCAGTTGGTGCCTCATCTCTTCCGCCAGCATCCCCCTGAGTTCCAGCCAATCACTGCAGAAGCCCAAGTACACTCCCCCAAACTCACTCTATGTATTTCAAAAAAATTCTCAGATCAAATGATGAAAAGAAAATATAAAAACTGTAAGTCTTTCTAAACAAGTTTCTAATGCCATAAAATGAGACAAGAGAGGAGTATTCACCAAAGTTATATGGAACTTAGGAGGCTGACAATTAACTCTGCAACATGAAGAAAAGAGAGATCTAAATAGGAATAGAAAGGAAAAATGCATTGCCGTCATCTTCCTGAAGTGGAAACTATGAACATTCATTCTGAACCACATCATACAGCTATTTCAATGGGACCCATTCATTCATTCAGCAAATATTAAGTACCTACTATTTGCCAGGTACTTTTCAAGTGTTGGAATACTACCATGAATACTACAGTGAATACAGATCCTGTCTCATGAAGCTAACATTCTAGTGGGGGAAGACAAATAATGAACAAATTATATATCATGCCAAGTGGTGATATGCAGGGTAAAGGGGATAAGATATGTGGATGGGTATGGTGGTAATCTATTTAATATATATAGTCAAGGAAAGCCTCTCTGATCAAGTGACATTTGAGCGGAGAATTAAAGAAAGTGAGAGAATGAGCCATGTGACTACCTGGGGGAACAGTATTCCAGACAGAGACAAGAGCAAACGCAACAGGAATGAACTTATTCAAGGAATGACAACACAGCCAATGAGGCTAGAACGAAGTACACAAAAGGGGAGTGATAAGGCCTTCGAAACCACTGTAAGGACTCTGGATGTTACTCTGAATAAAACTATTGTAGAGTTTTGAACAAAGTGCGATCTGAGTCATGCTCTTAAAGTATCACTCTAGCTGTTAAACTGAAAGTAAGACTATAGAAGCAGAGAGATCATTGAGAAGCTATTGTGATAATCCAGGTAAGAAATGAAGGCTATTTGTACCAGGGCAGTAGTGGCAGAGATGATGAGAAATGTGAGATTCTGAGGATACTCTGAAGGTAAAGGCAACAGGATTTGCTAATGCTCTGGGTGAAGGGAGTGAGATCAAGAGAGGAATTAGAGATGATTGCAAAAATCCAGTTTGATAAATGGGAAAATGGAGTTGTCATTCATTAAGAGGGAAAAGGAAGTTTGAGGGAGAAAATTAGTCTCATCTCAGATATTTTACTTTGAGATGTTTATTGCACAGCCAGATGGAGATGCCAAATAGACTGGTGGCTATACAAGTCTGGAGTGTGGGGAAGAGGTCTGCACTGGGGATTTACATTTGAAAGTTGTCGGCATACTGACGGTAGTTAAAGCCATGAGTATGGATGAAATCACTGGGATGAGGGAGGGGCCCCTCCGAGATTAGAGTTCAGGCTGATGAGGAGGAAACTGTAAAAGACTGGAAAGGAGAGGCCAGTGAGGTGGACGAGAACTGTATCTGGACAAGTGAGAAAAGTGTACTCCGGCGGGGAGTGGTCAATTGTGCAAACTGGCACTGACAGACAAAGCAAGATGAAAACTGCAAACTGATCACTGGATGTGGCAACATAGAAGATACTGACCAGTATGACAAGGAGCTGTTCTGTTGGAGTGATGGGAACAAAAAAGCCGAACTAGAGTGGGTTCTAAAGGAGAAAAGTTATATGTTCAAGAATATTTTTTTATAAAGAAAATCAGAGAAAATAAGGTGATAGCTAGAATGGATGTGGGCTCACGTTTGCACACCGGTAGGAATGATGCTGTAAAAAGGGAAAACACTGGAAAATACAGGGGAGAAAGAACTAACGCCCAAATAAGTCTTTCAGTAGGTGAGGGGGAGGGGTTACTGTACAAAGTAGAAGATAATTGCAAATTATTTGTAAAATAATGACAGTGCATCCACAGTAACCGACAAGGAGGCTGAATATACAGCAGGTACCTACCAGAGGCACTGGTGTGACGATGCAGAAATTCTCTCCTTACTGCTTGAGTACAAAGTATGATCCTTGGGATGGAAGAAGTCTTGGAGATTTAAAGAGAGATGTGAAAAAGTAATCTACGAGAGTGAAAGAGTGATGAACTGAGCAGTGCCTCTTAACCCTTTTCACACCATGGTATACACAAATAATATTTGGATGACACCCTAGGAAAAATGAGCCAGGCTATTAAAGATGTGTTGAGATCCTGGGTTCTGTCCAGCTGCCCAAGGACTACTTAGATCAATATTCTCAGCAGTCCTGCAACCCAGTGGAAGCATGCTCTGGGTTAGAGAAATACAGTAGAAATGCCAAGCACCACTAAGTTTGGTGTTTATGAATTTGTAGTGAGACTTGTTTGCGTGATTAGTTCCCCTACCACAGTCACTGCCCAGATGCCAGGTAAAACAGGTGGAGAGCTGGATTTAAACTGACTGGAGTTTTCCCAGGCAAATATGATACCAGGAGAGAGGAGCAAGGGAGCTCAGGCTATATGCAATGATGTGATTAACATGAAGGACTATTCTTGCCTATAAAATACTGTCCACTTTAAAGAGTTCTAAAAATTAAATGAGACATATAATATACCTCCTATATGTTTAATGTTTATAAATTAAAAGCTACTTTAGTTTCTTTTAATATCTTATATATCCAATGGGTATGGTATTTCTAAAATCCTAAATAACTTTAAAAGACTTTAACATGAAGGCTGAAAGATTATACATCATGCATCATACTTCATTTTCAAACAAAACTGCTTATTTAACGAGACAACTGATTAACAAAATGGCATTTTCTACTTGTTAAGATTCTTGTCAGTTAATAATCACTAGTAGAAAAAAAAACAAAGAAAATTTACAATCAATTTAACTGTTTTTAACCATTACAGAGCATTTCAAGCAGAAAGTATTACGTGTGTCTTTGGCCAATCAGCCGAAGGCCACCAGAGACAACATATAGTTCAACAACTCAAATTTCTTGACTCACTACAACAAGAGAGGGACTGCACACAAGAGGAATCATGAGGTGTCTCACCAACAAATAAAAAGATATAGTTATTATAGGATTTGGGGTGGATGGAATTTAGGTAAAATTTAAATGAAACAATGTTTCGAGAGGCTCACAATAAAGCAGGGCTGTGTGTATAAGAGTCAACATCAGGTCTAGACTGTGAAGGAGATCCAGGCTCCTCTTTCCTCGGAAACTACAAAGTTAAGAGAAATGTGGAATGTTGTGTCCGGAAACCCCTAATCTGAAGCTCTGCACCTGCGAAATCAAGAGTGCTTCTCTACGTCAAAGTGACTTAGATTCTCAAGGTAAGAGTGGGATGCTTCTTACTGATATAACTTCCAACAGCAGTTTATTCTTATAGTCTATGATTTTTGAGGTAAGGTTTCACAAAGACTAAAAAAGCAGCAGACTTTCAAGGAAGTCATTATGACATTTCATCACTGTACCATGTCCTTGGGAGAAACACTGTTTCCTATTAACTTTGCAGCTAGCTTTATCTGTGTATTATCCCAGTCTGATGAAGAGCCAGGCTGACTTTTACTTTCTCAGGGAGAGCTAACACTAACTTTATCATGTGTCAGAATAGTTCTGTTTTAAAAGGCATAAGCATGAACTTGAGCTATTTTTATTCGTTCCAGTGTCTCATCAAATGCCCTTTTATAAGTTTTGTTCATACTTGTTATGGCCATGTGTCTTAAGTATATGAATGAATCCATTCGTTTATATTTCTTGCTTATTTTAAACTATTTTTTCCAAGACCCCTCATAATTAAGATCTTATTTTTTTCTGGTCTCACTTTGGATCAACTGTCAGTAAGTTTGAAAACTGGTCATCAGATAAAAGTCATTTTCAGAGATATTAAAATCCAACTATTTTGGAAAATATTTCCCCATTCAGATGGTAAAAACATTTCTGACAGTTTTTAAACTGGACTGAAGTCTAGGAAGAAAAATGGGGAAACTGAAAAACCACATTATTTGCAAACAGACATTGCTTCTTCATGGAACCAATCCAAGTAAAGATTTGGTTTAGACTGCAGTGTTAACGTGTTAATAGGAGATCAAATGTCAAGATTAAAATTAGATTCATTGAGACCAGCATATTCTTTAAATAACTGAATAGGTTTAATATCTTATAGATGGTAAAAGCTTGCTTACTTGATAATTAAGTAAACCACACATGTAACTTTAGAAGTCAATGACAGGTTTTCAAAAATATGCCTGGGCAAATCAGAGCATCATAATGATTAGTGAAAACATCTACATGACAGGCCCTAAGAATCATGCGCTCGACATGACCTATGTGAATGCTTGGCCCCGACCAGTGACCAGATAAATCCATTTCCTTCCCAACCATCCTTTGGCCTGGGTTTGGATATGACATACTTCTCTAGGTTGGAGCTAAGAGGGCTGTGTTATCAGTGGACAAAAAATGCACGTCACATAAGCACAGAGCGAAAGTAAGGAAACGAGCCTTAAAAATCATCTGGTTCAACTGCCTCATTTACGAATGAAGAGAATACCAAAGTGTATTCTGTTAGTCCAGACTGAGGGCCGGACTAAACGCCCGTGAGCGGAGGGGTTTTTCTCTCTTCTGTGAGACAAAACCACCACAAAACAAAAGCAAAGGCAGGCCTCAGCATCAGTTTGAAGCACCTTAAAACCCTAACCCTCAGCCTCAAAAACTGAGAACCCCAAAGAATAGACGTGCCCCCGACAGACCCTCACCGCACCTAATCCTGCCCCTGTCCTGCTTTCCCATTCCTTCCAGGAACCACAAACCTGACCTGATCTTGGCAGTGTCGGTGGATAAAATCGCGTATGGAGCGCGTGGCCGAGGTACACCACACCGCCTTGCACCCGAAGCTGGGGCCCCGAAGCCACACCACGGCCGCAGGCTCCGCCATTTCACCCAGTCGCCGAATCTCAAGACTCCCAGAAGCGCTAAGCGCCACAACCAGCTCGGCGTATCTTGATGACGTTGAGCTCGCCCTCCAGCGCCCCGCCCCTCACATCTTCCGCTCGTCTTGTTCCTCCCCTGGGGATAGTCACGTGACTTGGGGCGGCGGGGCCTGCTGCCTGGGGGAGGGGAACAGGAAGAGCCTGGCAGAGGCAGATAAGCCCGCGGAGCACCCGGGCGAGGCGTTGCTAGGAGAAGTTGCTAGGGCGGGGCTCCAGGGACTCTCTATAAAAGGCTAGCGCTGGGTTAGGTTTCGAGCGTTCTGGCTGTAAGCGATAAGTCGGTAACTAAGCACCTCCCTGTGCCACAGGCTTTGGCCCTTTTCCTCACGTCTGTGTAGTTATTTTTGGGTCGCAGGGAATCGTGGCCTGAGAAAGAGCTGCTCCCTGGGGGCGTGAGGAGGGAAGCTTCAGTCCCGGAAGCGGTTTTGGGGGGCTGCTTCCTCGGCTCTGGGGAGCTCCCCCAACCCTAGGGGCAAGGGAAACGAAGGTCAGGAGGTTTCTAAACAACACCCCTGGGCGGTTTTTTCCTCCCGGTTTACCAAGCATTCTCTTCCTTTGCGGAAACTGCCAACCTCTCGGTTTCTGCCTGCCACGCTTAGTTTATTCGTACTTCCGCCTGTTTGCGCTCTGCGTTAGCTTCACTTCAGCTCTGTTTTCAAAATATTTCACAGCAAGTGGGCCCTTGTGAAAGGCAGTGGCAGGAGTGACGCTTATAGAAATGCTGCTTCGAAAAACCCTGCCGAAACTTTCATTCCGCACCATGGAAACACGCTCGCACACATTTGCATAGCCTAACTTTAAGGCTCTGGGAATCCGAAGGAGTCCCTTCATATTTAATATGCTGAGATTATGGTGTTTCTAAAATCCTGAAAAATATAAAGGCGACGAGTGTGAAGATAGGAGGGTTCTTAGGAGATATCTGCACCTGTTAAACACAAATATATCCGCCCGCAGAATCGAATTCTCTGACGCTCAGGTACTTGGCAAATGAAACTCTGCTGAAGGGAAAGCAACAAAAAATTCAGAAATCATTTTAACTGTGGCGGTATGAACAAAAGTAAAATTTCAAGGCCTCTGAAGTTATAGACTCTGTTACCTTTATTTCACTTACACAGGAGGAAAAATGAGAAAGTGCCTCCGTGGGGGTGCCAGGAAATAAAAATTACACAAAATAACAAAGGTGCGGTGCTAGAGACCAGTGTTTTGCAAAGAGGGTGACATGGTGACCCTGGAGTCAGTAAATGTCTCACTAAGTATGTATCTTTCTAATAAGGGAAGTCCACATTGTTTATTACTAACAAACACCATATCTAGTCCTTCCAAAACCTGAAGTCTGAATGAAATTGTTCACTCTTTATCCCTTTGTTGCATTTAAATTCCATTGTTAAAAAAAATCCCAAGTATTGAAAAGGCGTTTGTCATATAATATATGAAATAACTATTATTAACTTTTCAAAGACAAAAATCTCCTGAGCAGTATATAATGTTGTTAAATCTTCACAATAAGCACTTAGCACTATGACACACACAAAGTAGACATTAAATCAATATTAGCTGGATATTTGATGAATTACTAAGGTATTAAGTCTAATTATTCCCAATATACATCTGAAGAGACATAACTTGCACCAAGAGAACGCTTTCTCTCCTAAGGATGCAGATTCAACTTGGGTTTTCATTACTGAATACATTTAAATAATGAGGAAATTGATGTACCTAAAGTTAGGGCTGTGGCCAAGAAAACAGTGCACATCAGTGGAAAAAAACCTAGAAACACAGCTGCCTGGCTGGATGGCTGAGAGTGTGTGGTGGTGTCCAGTAGACGGTGTTGTGTGGCCAGACTGGTCAGTGGTTATGATAAAACAGAGATAACTGCTGCCACGTTTCCCACCTCACGGTGTTAGGTAGGGAAGGGACAGAAAGACACATGTAGGGTTGTGACACTAAGTGGTGAGGGGGTGGGGGCCTAGTTCCTCTACTATCAAAAGAGTGTAGCTGTGCTCTTAGAACTGTATTTGGTGTTCTTTCCAATAAACCACACTGACCTTGTTTCTGCCCATCTTCTCCAAAAGATTGACTCTAGCTATACAGTTGCTTTTTGAAGACTGGTTCAACCGCCACAAGAAGGACACTGTGAGAGCATCCCGAGGCAATGGGGAATATTGTTCACTGCCAGGAAATGACAGCACCAGACAACGTTTGTGTGGCAGCCCGTGACGGGGGCTCAACTGAGCCAGAATGTCCTGCTGGTCTGTAAGAACAGGAAGCAGAGCCGTACAGCTCTGGCAGTTTTCATAAATGACAGCAAGGCTCCTGAACTACTGAATTCACAGACTATATCCGTGTGTGACATACAAGTCGCACTTCCGCGTTTTCAGCCATGTTCGTGCTCAGAGAAGACGAAAGGAGGTTGTCAATGCCGTCTTTACGACAAAAGACAATGGGACAGGATGACTCCTCCAGTGCCACAAACGCAAAACTGCTCTAGACTCCCCAATTGGTGTCACCTTGTAGATGGCTCCCGACCCAGGAACAATGAGGTCAGCTCCTAGGATGGAAAAACAGCTTCTGGGTAAGAGCTGTGTAATCCACACTGGGTGGTGGTTGGTGTAGGAGGTGGAGCCTGAAGCAAGCACCCAAGATGTTTGGCTGCCAATGAAGGCACAGCTCCACCCTCCTTCCTTTACTGGATGGAAGAAAACAGGACCCGTCAAGGGTGAGATGGAGTTGAGAGGTAGAAGAGGTTTGTGTTTAGCTCTGATGCTGGAAAGGATCTGGAGAGGGCAGAAGAGGAGAGTAGGGTAGAAGCGCAGAGCAGAGATAAAAAGCTGGACCCACAGTCAGTGCTGAATGTAGAAGCCCACCTCTTTGTAGTATCAGCAAGAAGAAAGCATCTTCACTTAGGGTAGACTTACATCAATACATTCTGTCACTCCTCATTGCCCTAGATATTACCTTGTTTGCATCATCATGCCAACAGTAGTTTCCAAAGGCTTATTTGGTATCATCATTCTTACATCACTATCAAATAATGTCATTACATTAAAAATTTCTGCCGTGCTGTTCAGTGTACTAGAACTATAAAACAAAACTGGCAAAGCACCTATCTTTCAGAAATTTACTATCTCAGCACTGGAATTTTTTCAACACTGAAATTTAATTTCTCTCCAGTCAATAGATATCCACAATCCTTTATGAATTCTGCATAGCTAAGCCTTTCAAAAGGGGATTTTCCTGCTGGAGAAGTGATAAGTCTTTGGGAGTATTTTTTCCTTTAATTATTTGACATTAGAGTATGTCCACTACATTAGTCAGTGTTCTCCAGAGAAACAGAGTCAATAGGAGATATATGTGTGTGTGTGTATACAGAGAGAGAGAGAGAGACACTTATTATAAAGAATTGGCTCACACCCCATGCAATTATGAAGGCTGACAAGTCACAAGATCTGCAGGGCAAGTGGGCAAGTTGGAGATCCAGGAAAGCTGATTGCGTAGTTCTAGTCTGAAGGTCAGCAGGCTCAAGACTCAGAAAGAGCCAATGTTTCAGTTTGAGTTT
Source organism: Phocoena sinus (assembly GCF_008692025.1). Taxonomy (NCBI): domain Eukaryota; kingdom Metazoa; phylum Chordata; class Mammalia; order Artiodactyla; family Phocoenidae; genus Phocoena; species Phocoena sinus. The sequence continues at coordinate 162,849,228 of NC_045763.1, read as the reverse complement.
GAAGGCAGGAAAAAGCTGATGTTCCAGTTTGAAAGCAGTCAGGTAGAAGGAATTCTCCCTTACTGGGAGGAGGGTTGGGCTTTTTGCTCTATCCAGGCCTTCAACTGATTGGACGGGACCCACCCACATTAGGGAGGGCAATCTGCTTTGCTCAGTCTGCTGGTTCAAATGTTAATATCTCATCCAGAAACACCCAGAATAACGTTAGACCAAATATTTGGGCACCTCGTGACCCAGTCAAGTTGACATATAAAATTAACCATCTGGGAGGGAGACGCAAGAGGAAGGAGATAAGGGGCTATATGTTTATGTATAGCTGATTCACTTTGTTATACAGCAGAAACTAACACACCATTGTAAAGCAATTATACTCCAATAAAGATGTTAAAAAAATGGGGCTTCCCTGGTGGCACAGTGGTTAGGAATCCACCTGCCAATGCACGGGACACAGGTTTGAGCCCTGGTCTGAGAGGATCCCACATTCCGAGGAGCAACTAAGCCCACGTGCCACAACTACTAAGCCTGCACTCTAGAGCCTGTGAGCCACAACTACTGAGCCCACATGCCACAACTACTGAAGCCCGCGCGCCTAAGAGCCCATGCTCTGCAACAAGAGAAGCCACCGCAATGAGAAGCCTGCACACCACAATGAAGAGTAGCCCCTGCTCGCCGCAACCAGAGAAAAGCCCACACGCAGCAACAAAGACCCAACACAGCAAAAAATAAAATAAATAAAAAAAATTTTTTAAAGATGTTAAAAAAATAAATAAAAAGTAAAAATAAGGGGCTTCCCTGGTGGTGCAGTGGTTGAGAGTCCTCCTGCCGATGCGGGGGACGCGCGTTCGTGCCCCGATCCGGGAGGATCCCAAATGCCGTGGAGCGGCTGGGCCCGTGAGTCATGGCCGCTGAGCCTGCGCGTCCGAAGCCTGTGCTCCACAACGGGAGAGGCCACAACAGTGAGAGGCCCGCGTACCGCAAAAAAAAAAAAAAAAAAAAAAAATTAACCATCATGTCCACTAACTGGAGTTATCTTTAGTAAAGAAATAACCTTAACTATTTAATTTTACTTTGCACCTGAAGAGGAAATGTTATGTGGTGAATAGAGAGACTGAGAAAAAATTAGATGTTTCTTACTCCCCAGAGGTTTCACTGTATGAACTCAGGAAACTCATCTGACTGCTCTGTGTATCTGCTTCTGAATAGCTGAAGAGCTACACTACAGCTGTTGTTAGAATTTATCTTTGTACCGCAGGGTGTGGTCAAACTTCAAGTGGCGAAATCCTTTGAGATTTTTTGAATGAAAGGTGTTGTACCTTATTAATTAAAATGTCAGGGGTCATTGGGCAACTGAATTAGGATTCTAGGTTAAATAAATTAACTAAATTTATTTTAATAACTCAGCTGTCTGCCTAACTCACCTACCTAAGAACATATTTTATAAAAGTAAAAAATAAAATAAGCCCAAACGTCTCTACACAGCTAACGTCTGTGAATTTATCTCATAAAATCCTAGACTCCTTTTTTATCCATTAATTAATTTATTCATTCATTTAACAGATATTTACTGAGAATCTACTAGATGCCAGGCACTGATCTAGGCACTGAGAACAAGAAGAGGGTAAGATAGACAATTCTTCATCCCAGAGAACTTAGATTCTAGTGGGACCATAGAGGCAAAGAATACTACATTTAATTACATGAAAATGGAAATGCTTCTAAAGGACAAAAGATGTCACCAGCAAAATGACAGTGCTAGGAGAAGATACTTGCAATGCACATAACCAAAAAGGATTAGTATCTGGAATATATAGAAACATTTCCTAATCAAAAAGAAAAAGACAGACAACCCAATAGAAGAATGAGCAAATGATATAGAAAAAGAAAGCCAAATAGTCAATAAACATGAAGAGATTTTCAGCATAATTTATAACAACAGAACCCTAGACTCTTTTTGTTTTAAAAAGGATTCTAAGGGAATTCCCTGGCTGTCCAGTGGATAGGGCTCGGCACTTTCACTGCTGTGGGCCTGGGTTCAATCCCTGGTCAGGGAATTAAGATCCAGCAAGCCACGTGGCGTGACCAAAAATTTAAAAAAAAAATAAATAAAAAGGATTCTAAGAAGGGTGGTGGTCGGCTACAGAAAATTAGTAAATTAATATGAAGTAAATTCTATGAAATGGGGAGGCAAGAATGAAGAGCGAAATGGGGGCTGCAAGAGTCTGGTGTGGGAACAAGAATGAGAAGTAATAGTTGCTGGCCAGAGTGATATAAAAGACAAAACTAATGCCAGGGAAGACTTGGAGAAGATTTTGTGATGGGTCAAACAGCGTGACACACCACTATAGACCCTGGAGATCTTCCTATATCACAGCAGAGTGAAAGCCTTGAAGGAAAGACTCAGTTATGTGGAGTGTACCCTAGTTAAGATGACAAGGTGGCATGATACACATTTTAGAAAAGATCTACCCAAAAGGTAGAATTTTGAAAACTCATGAGAATATAGGTTAAACTCTAGCAATAAAGAAAACTCAGCTCTCCAGAACAGCATGTTTCCCGAAAGCTCCAGATGTGAAAGTCTTAGCTGTTTAGGCTCTCCCCACAAATAACTTTCGTCTTCTAACATATTTCAAATAGAGGGTAAGACAGACTGCTTTGTGTACAAATAAACAACTTTCTCCTTGTTACTATAATATGATGGTGATTTCAACACATAACTTCTCTTTTAATGACCCAGTGCCTTGAAAGACAATCTGTGCCACTCTGGGTAAGAAGATAAGTTTGGAAATGACACAAAAATTCTCTCATTTTCCATACATTAGTAGAGGGCTTTCTTTTGAATATTTGCTAAAAATCTACAACCCAGGTATCTGGGCTAAAGGATTCATAAAGGATATGAAATGCATATTTCTCCTGTAATCACTGTTGAAATCCTCTGGACCTTGGAAGAAGGAGAGGAGTAATGCATATTATGTGCTGCTATTAGGAGATGCAAACAACTCATATACAGTCTTCAGGTATTAGTGTTAAATTAGAGCAGTGTTTCCCAAAGTGTGTTCCATGAAGCGCTAGGTTCTTACAATGCACTATTATAAAAGAATTCCATTTTCAAATAAATTTGGGAACACTCACATACCGTATGCTGGCCCCTAGAGATTCACAAAGTTCATTAACATGATAAAAGTCCTGAGAAATTCTGTTATCTTTGTTTAATCCAATATTTCACAAACATATTTGACTATGGAACTTCTTTTCTAGATACACCTATTAGTTTGCCCTAGGATTAGTATTTTAAAAAGGTGAGGCTGAAGTATGGTTAACTGTGGGTTCCCCCCCCAGTTTTATTAAGATATAATTGACCTACAGCACTGTATAAGCTTAAGGTGTACAGGATGATTTGTCTCACATATATTGTGAAACAATTACCACAATAAGTTTAGTTACCATGCATCAACTCGTAGAGGTACCAAAAAAAAGTTTTTTCCCTTGTGATGAGAACTCTTAGTTAGGATCTACTCTCTTAACAACTTTCAGATATACCACACAGCAGTGTTAACTACAGCTATCAGGCTGTACATTACATCCCTAGTGCTCATTTACCTTATAAGTAGAAATTTGTACAATTGACCACCTTCATCTAATTCTTCCACCCCACTCCCCTGACCTCTGCTGACAACAAATCTGATCTCTTTTGCCGTGAGTACTTTTTTTGTTTTGTTTTTTAGATTCCACATGTAAGTGAGATCATACAGTGTTTATCTTTCTCTGTCTGACTTATTTCACTTAGCATAATTCCCTCAAGATCCATCCATGTTGTTGCAAATGGCGTGATTTCCTTCTCTTTCATGGCTGAATGATATTCCATTGTATGTATTCCACAACTTCTTTATCCATTGATCCGCTGATGGACATTTAGGTTGTTCCCATGTCTTGGCTGTTGTAAATAATGCTGCTATGAACATGGGGGTGCAGTTACTCTTCAACATTGTGTTTCCGTTTCCTTCAGATATATTCCCAGGAGTGGAATTGCTGGATCATGTGGTACTTCTATTTTTAATTTTTTGAGGGACCTCCATACTATTTTCCATGTTGGCTGTACCAATTTACAATCCCACCAACAGTGCACAAAATTTCCCTTTTCCCCACATCCTCACCCGCATTTGTTTTCCCTTGTCTTTTTGATTATAGCCTTTATAATAGGTGTGAGGTGATATCTCATTGTGGTTTTGATTTGCATTTCCCTTATGATTAGTGATGTTGAGCCCTTCTCATGTACCTGTTGGCCATTCATATATCTTCTTCGGAAAAATGTCTGTTCACATCCTTTGCCCATTTCTGAATTAGATTATTTGGGATTTTTTTTTTTTTTTTGCTATTGAGTTGTATGAGTTCTTGGATATTAACCTATGGGGATTCTAAATTGAAAAAGCCAGAGGGGCTTCCCTAGTGGCGCTGTGGTTGAGAGTCCGCCTGCCGATGCGGGAGACACGGGTTCGTGCCCTGGTCCGGGAAGATCCCACATGCCGCGGAGTGGCTGGGCCCGTGGGCCATGGCCGCTGAGCCTGCGTGTCCAGAGCCTGTGTTCCGCAACGGGAGAGACCACAGCAGTGAGAGGCCAGCATACCGCAAAAAAAAAAAAAAAAAAAAAAACCAGAGACGCTGACCACAAAGGCAATTCCTCAGGGTATTGTAGAGCTCAGTTCATTTTAATTCAAAAAAACAAACACATTTTTTCCCTCCACACACTGTCAAAATCCACTTTACCATATATATTTTTTCTAAATTGTTAGGACCTATGCTGGTGAGCTAAGGCTTCTTTCTGCCTCTTGGGGGATAAGGTAATAAGTGAACACAATGGCATTCCTTGTCCTCTTCATGCCCACATGCAGAGTCAATAAACACAAAGGAATTTACTGTGTCAAGATGAACCTCCATTACCTTCATAGTTCATACTGGAGATTTAGAGACCTGCAGTGTGAGTGAATTGTTCAAGTCAATTTAACAACCGCTTATTTCTTACCTCTTAAGTGCAGGAGAAGAGAAGGGAGAGAGAGGGGACTGGACAGAGAGATACCAAAATAAAAAAGTTTAGGGCCCACTCTCCTGACGCTCTAAAACCGTAATAAATGAAAAAACGTTCTTAAAACAGCTCAGACCAATAGATGCTATAATAGGCATTCTAACAGACAAACACGAACTACATCCTATAGGCATATAGGGAAGAGAGAGAGAAAGGCAAAGAATTTGAGTTTTGAATGGCTATGCATTGTATAGGCTGGTTAGGTAAACACACACACACACACACACGCACACGCACATGCACACGATAGAAAGGCACAGAAGAAGAGAGCACAGGGTTCAGGAGTGCAAGAAGTCTGAGTTACTGCAAGAGCATGCAAAGTGTGGGAAGAGGGTGGAAACCGTAGAAGAGAATGGCTGGAGGGGTGGATAGGGCTTTTAACTCCAGGCTGAGACATCCAGACCTCAATCTTCAAGGAAGGGAGAGACCACAGCAGGTTTCGAACAGAAGAAACATGATCAGATCTATATTTCAGAAAAATAAATCTGGGGAGAGATCAGAGTCATAAGCAATCACACTTTATTGAGTACCTCTCCCTACTGATAGCTGATTCCACAGCATCAAGACCTACTAGTAGGTCCTACAGTAAGCTGTTGCCAAGGTCAAAGAGGCCTGCAGGCAGTGACAGCGAAAAGAAGAGAACAGGCGGGAGACACTGAGGAAGCAGAATGGCTAGCTTGTTCCCTGCCTATTCACCATGACGTGGCATCCTCACAGAGAAGTCATAGAGAAACCACCGTCTGGAACAGAGATGATCATGGGGGAAGAAACAGGAAGACATTTGGTGAATCTTGAGCGTCTTCTTCCTGCCTCAAGACGGTTGTTGAGTGCTGAGCAGGGAAACTCAGGGACTCGTTTCTGTTGTGTCTTTATCTTCAATGCACTTCTTGCCAGATCCCCTTTCTTTGCCTTTCGTTTTACATATCTGGGCTCCGTGTGCAGCCTGTCAATGTCTGTGTTATGAATTCATAATGATATTCTGTTAGTATCTGCATGAATCTGGAAAATGCTTGTGTGTTTGCATCATATTGTGTTGACCAAAAATTTTGTTCGTTTTTTTCTCCGTAAGATGGCTCTAGTAGCAGTTAGTTGTCTTCATTCAAGACAATTTTTGCATTTAAAAAAAAAAATCAAAATTGGTGAATTTTTGTGTAGCCATTTTAATATTGAAGGTGGAAGGAAAAAAGCAACATTTTTGGCTTATTATGCTTTATTATTTCAAGAACAAAAATGCAACCAAAACGCAAAAAAAGATTTGTGCAGTGTACAGAGAAGGTGCTGTGACTGATTGAACGTGTCAAAAGCGGTTTGTGAAGTTTCGTGCTAGAGATTTCTGGCTGGACAATGTTCCACGGTCAGGTAGACCAGTTGAAGTTGATAGCGATCAAATTGAGAACAATCAATGTTATACCACATGGGAGATAGCCGACATACGTAAAATATCCAAATCAACCGTTGAAAATCATTTGCACGCACTTGGCTATGTTTATTGCTTTGATGTTTGGGTTCCACATAAGAGGAAAAAAACCCTTCTTGACCATATTTCCGCATGCAATTCTCTACTGAAACATAACGAAAACGTTCCATTTTTAAAACAAATTGTGATGGGGGATGAAAAGTGGATACTGTACAATAATGCGGAACGGAAGAGATAGTGGGGCAAGTGAAATGAACCACCACCAATCACACCAAAGGCCGGTCTTCATCTAAAGAAAGTGATGCTGTATATATGGTGGGATTGGAAGGGAGTCCTCTACTATGAGCTCCTTCTGGAAAACCAATCGATTAATTCCAACAAGTACTGCTCCCAATGAGACCAACTGAAAGCAGCACTCGACAAAAAGCGTCCAGAGTTAGTCAACAGAAAACACAATCTTCCATCAGGATAACGCAAGACCGCATGTTTTTTTGCTGACCACGAAAAAACTGTTACAGCTTGGCTGGGAAGTTCTGATTCATCCACTGTATTCACCAGACATTGCACCTTCGGATTTCCATTTATTTCAGTCTTTACAGAATTCACTTAATGGAAAAAATTTCAATTCCCTGGAATATTGAAAAGGCACCTGGAACAGTTCTTTGCTCAAAAAGATAAAAAGTTTTGGGAAGATGGAATTATGAAGTTGCCTGAAAAATGGCAGAGGTAGTGGAACAAAAGGGTGAATACGTTGTTCAATAAAGTTGTTGGTGAAATGAAAAATATGTCTTTTATTTTTACTTAAAAACTGAAGGAGGGACTTCCCTGGTGGCGCAGTGGTTAAGAATCTGCCTGCCAATGCAGGGGACATGGGTTCAAGCCTTGGTCCAGGAAGACCCCACATGCCGCAGAGCAACTAAGCCCGTGCACCACAACTACTGAGCCCGTGCTCTGCAACAAGAGAAGCCACTGCAATGAGAAGCCCGCGCACTGCAACGAAGAGTAGCCCTCGCTAGCCACAACTAGAGAAATCCCGCACGCAGCAACGAGAACGCAACGCAGCCAAAAATAAATAAATAAATAAACAAAAAACGAAGGAAAGTTTTGGCCAACCGAATACATCTGCATAAATAGAAAACCCCAATGAAAAGGGCTGGATGCCTAGCATATTCATGGAATACAGATATACATAAAGACGTTAGGCCTGAACCTGTTACCCTGAGTTACATTCCTTTGTGTGATTGTTGTAATGTTGGATATATACCTTGTCTGTGCATTGAAATTGTTGTTTGCTGTCTGTGAGGCAAGAGGTGCTATAATTTTGACACTATCTAGGACTTATTTCAGGGTAAAAGTGGCTTCCTGGAAATACCACTACCTTTTCTTTGAGATCAAATCAATGTCCAAATCATTCACACCTCTCCCAGCCCCTCTTCCCCTGATGCTAACACCTTGTTTCAGCTGTCATGGTCTCTGGCCTGGGTGGGCTCTCAGCCACCATCCTCAGTCCCTCCACCCACACTCCAGAGTGATCTCCCTGAAACCAAATTTAATAATGTCACTCCCTGTTCAAAACTCTTCAGTGGCACCCTGGGGCTTCTAGGCAAAAGTTCAAGCACCCACTGGCCTCTGCCTAATGCTGCATCACGATCTCATCTAACCTTCCCCACTGGACTCTATGCTTCAGCCATGCTGGCTACTTATGTTTCTCTATATTTACCTTATTATTCACACCTACACGTTTTTGTTCAATTGCATCTTTCAAGCTTCTCCTATGCCTACCTTTCCTCAACATTCCCTGCCTTTTCTGGTGGGATGGACCATCTCTTCCCTGGTGCCCTACTGGACCCTACGACAATTCTAACAGCGCCAAGGACTCTTGTTGCCCTATCAACTCCTTGTCTTCCCTGACACACTGTAGTCTCCCTAAGAACAGGGCTGCATCTTATTTACTTTTGTACTTGTAGCTTCTAGCACAGTGTCTGAAAGATAGTTGGTGCTCAACAAATATTTGAGGAAGGAATGTTTTTGTTTTTGTTGTAACATCTTTATTGGAGTATAATTGCTTTACAATGGTGTGTTAGTTTCTGCTTTATAACAAAGTGAATCAGCCATACATATACATACATCCCCATGTCTCCTCCATCCTGCGTCTCCCTCCCTCCCACACTTCCTATCCCACCCCTCCAGGCAGTCACAAAGCACCGAGCTGATCTCGCTGTGCTAGGTTGCTTCCCACTAGCTAGCTATTTTACGTTTGGTAGTGCATATATGTCCATGCCACTCTCTCACTTTGTCCCAGCTTACCCTTTCCCCTCCCCGTATCCTCAAGCCCATTCTCTAGTAGGTCTGCGTCTTTATTCCTGTCTCGCCCCTAGGTTCTTCATGACCATTTATTTTGTTTGTTTTTTAGATTCCATATGTAAGTGTTAGCATACAGTATTTGTTTTTCTCTTTCTGACTTACTTCACTCTGTATGACAGACTCTAGGTCCATCCACCTCACTACAAATAACTCAGTTTCGTTTCTTTTTATGGCTGAGTAATATTCCATTGTATATATGTACCACATCTTCTTTATCCATTCATCTGTTGATGGACACTTAGGTTGCTTCCATGTCCTGACTATTGTAAATACGGCTGCAATGAACATTGTGGTACATGACTCTTTTTTTTTTTTTTTTTTTAATTTATTTATTTTTAGTTTTGGCTGCGTTGGGTCCTCGTTGCTGCACGCAGGCTTTCTCTAGCTGCGGCGAGCAGGGGCTACTCTTTGTTGCAGAACACGGGCTCTAGGCATGCGGGCTTCAGTAGTTGTGGCACGCAGGCTCAGTAGTTGTGGCGCACGGACTCAGCTGCTTGGCGGCATGTGGGATCTTCCCGGACCGGGGCATGAACCCGTGTCCCCTGCATCAGCAGGCGGACCCTCAACCACTGCGCCACCAGGGAAGCCCTACGTGACTCTTTTTGAGTCCCCAGTAGTGGGATTGCTGGGTCATATGGTAGTTCTATTTTTAGTTTTTTAAGGAACCTCCATACTGTTCTCCATAGTGGCTGTATGAATTTACATTCCCACCAACGGTGCAAGAGGGTTCCCTTTTCTCCACACCCTCTCCAGCATTTATTGTTTGTAGATTTTTCGAAGATGGCCATTCTGACCGGTGTGAGATGATACCACATTGTAGTTTTTTTTTTTTTTCACATTGTAGTTTTGATTTGCATTTCTCTAATGATTAATGACGTTGAGCATTCTTTCATGTGTTTGTTGGCAATCTGTATATCTTCTTTGGAGAAATGTCTATTTAGGTCTGCCCATTTCTGAATTGGGTTGTTTGTTTTTTTGATACTGAGCTGAATAAGCGGCTTGTAAATTTTGGAGATTAATCCTTTGTCAGTTGCTTCATTTGCAAATATTTTCTCCCAGTCTGAGGGTTGTCTTTTAGTCTTGTTTATGGTTTCCTTTGCTGTGCAAAAGCTTTTAAGTTTCATTAGGTCCCATTTGTTTATTTTTGTTTTTATTTCCATTTCTCTAGGAGGTGGGTCAAAAAGGATCTTGCTGTGATTTATGTCAGTGTTCTGCCTATGTTTTCCTCTAAGAGTTTGAAAGTGTCTGGCCTTACATTTAGGTCTGTAACCCATTTTGAGTTTATTTTTGTGTATGGTGTTAGGGAGTGTTCTAATTTCATTCTTTTACATGTAGCTGTCCAGTTTTCCCAGCACCACTTATTGAAGAGGCTGTCTTTTCTCCACTGTATATTCTTGCCTCCTTTATCAAAGATAAGGTGACCATATGTGTGTGGGTTTATCTCTGGGCTTTCTATCCTGTTCCATTGATCTATATTTCTGTTTTTGTGCCAGTATCATACTGTCTTGATTACTGTAGCTTTGTAGTATAATCTGAAGTCAGGGAGCCTGATTCCTCCAGTTCTGTTTTTCATTCTCAAGTTTGCTTTGGCTATTCGGGATCTTTTGTGTTTCCATACAAATTGTGAAATTTTTTGTTCTAGTTCTGTGAAAAATGCCAGTGGTAGTTTGATAGGGATTGCATTGAATCTGTAGATTGCTTTGGCTAGTATAGTCATTTTCACAGTGCTGATTCTTCCAATCCAAGAACATGGTATATCTCTCCATCTGTTTGTATCATCTTTAATTTCTTGAGGAAGGAATGTTTATTAATTTTTATTACCTTCTTTGGAAACTTTATTTTTAGGAATTTCAAATTTTTACATTGGGGTAGGCATAATATCCCATTTGTTTCTTTGTTTTGTTTTGTTTTGTTTTGTTTTTGCAGTATGCGGGCCTCTCACTGTTGTGGCCTCTCCCGTTGCAGAGCACAGGCTCTGGATGCGCAGGCCCAGCGGCCATGGCTCACGGGCCCAGCCACTCCGCAGCATGTGGGATCTTCCCAGACCAGGGCACGAACCTATGTTCCCTGCATCGGCAGGCAGACTCTCAACCACTGCACCACCAGGGAAGCCCTCCCATTTGTTCTAATACAGAAAAATTTAACCTTTTTCTCCCAACACTATTTCCAGCCTGTAAAGACTCTGATGTTTATATTCCAAGTGGGAGTCAGAGAGCGATCAGCAAGCAAGAGGCGAACACCTGGTTAAGTAGAGCCACATCCAGTGAAGAGGGTGATTTGGCTACAGTAAGACTATTGCAATTTGGAGGAAACAATGGGTCTCTTTAAGACTGTGAAGTCAGCTGCAATTTTATTTATATTCACATCTAATCTCAAATTATAAAATGTTTATCATGGGGGTGGGGTTTAAAACAGCAGAATAATCTTTAGTCCTGGAGATTGTTTGCCTAAAATCTATAGGCAAACAAATGTTCTTACTTTGAATGTAGTCAAATTTATCAGTTTTTCCTTTTTTGTTAAATGCTTTTTGTGTCTTAAGAAGTCTTTTCCAACTCCAAGTTCTAAAAGATTCACCTGCATTTTCTAATTAGAGTTTTTATGTGTTTTTTTATACGTAGGATTTTAATCCAGTTAATGTTAATTTTTACTTATAGTCTGAGGTAGGGATTCGACTTCATCCTTTTTCATATGGATAATAATTTTATCCAACTCCATTTATTGAGTAGTCTCTCCTTTCCCCACTAGTCTTAAATGCCACCTCTGACACAGAAAAATTTCATACCATCCCATTCTATTCCGTTGGTCAATTTTTCTATCCCTGGGCCAGCACTACACTGCTTTCATTACTATAGCTTCACAATAGTTTTTGCTATCTACAGCATAAGTTTCTCCTTGCTGATCTTCTTTCACAAGTATCCTATCTGCTCTTCACTGTAACAAAAAACTCCATAGCAACTCAAATGCCAATCAAAAGGAGAATAGATGGATAAGCTCTATTTTATTCCCACAGTGGAATGTGATTCAGCAGTTACAACAAATGAACTACAGCTTCATGTAACAATATGGTTGAATCTCAGCAATATATGAAGTGAAAAAAGTAAATTCCAAAAAATTACATTTATTATGACCCTTTTTATATAGCCAGAAAAGACCAGAATAAAAATGTACTTTGTAGGAATACATAGAGATGAAATAAAATGATATGAAAAGACAAGCAAATAAATGAGAACACAGGATTCAGGATGACAGGTTCCTTGAGGTACAGGAAGGCATGTGTCTCTTGGGGGTGGGTTTATGGGTACGTGTTACATGAATAAACATAACTGAATAAAAGAGAGACTTGCTTGAATAATGAGGATATGTTTAATACAATTCTGAGGTTTAAAAGATGAAATGAAATAAAAGATATAGGAGCTTCCCTGGTGGTGCAGTGGTTAAGAATCTGCCTGCCAATGCAGGGGACACAGGTTCGAGCCCTGGTCCGGGAAGATCCCACATGCCATGGAGCAACTAAGCCTGTGCACCACAACTACTGGACCTGCGCTTTAGAGCCCAGGAGCCACAACTACTGAGCCCACGTGCCACAACTCCTGAGCCCACGTGCTGCAACTACTGAAGCCCAAGCTCCTAGAGCCCGTGCTCCGCAACAAGACAAGCCACTGGAAGGAGAAGCCTGTGCACCGCAACGAAGAGCAGCCCCACTCGCCGCAACTAGAGAAAGCCCGCGCATAGCAACGAAGACCCAAAGTAGCCAAAAATAAATAAATAAGTTGAATAAATAAAAGATATAGAAATGGGCTTTGAGAAGGTATGTTGAGTTCTAAATGTTCCAAGGCCAAAGATTTTTGTTGCTGCACTTCAATGTAAATCTAAAGAGCTACTCAGGGGCTTCCCTGGTGGCGCAGTGGTTAAGAATCCGCCTGCCAATGCAGGGGACACAGGTTCGAGCCCTGGTCCGGGAAGATCCCACATGCCACGGAGCAACTAAGCCCGTGAGCCACAACTACTGAGCCTGTGTGCTGCAGCTACTGAAGCCCACACGCCTAGAGCCTGTGCTCCGCAACAAGAGAAGCCACCGCAGTGAGAAGCCGGCACACTGCAATGAAGAGTAGCCCCCGCTCACCGCAACTAGAGAAAGCCCGTGCACAGCAACAAAGACCCAACACAGCCATAAATAAATAAATTAATTAATTAATTAATTAAAATTTATTGAAAAAAAAAAGAGCTACTCAGAAACTGCCTGACAAAAATATTGTAAAGACTAGCAGATGAGTGTCATAAAAAATTACACTGCAAAAAAAAAAAAAAAAAAATTACACTGCTATTTATTCCACACTCTTTTATTTAATCTGTATGGATTGTGTACTCCAGTGGGTAATAAAGGGTTTCCTTCCCAGCATCCTTCCCTTCATCAACAGCCCCAAACTTGTCTTCAGCATCCCCACTGTGGAGCTGCGGGAGTTTGGAAGGAGTTGGACACCCGCTCATTCCCGGCCAGGCTCTGACTAACCAGGGTGATCCCACCCCCTTACCTCAGTTATCCCTTACGGGTTGAGGGATGAGTATCTGATGTAAACTGGCCTCGCCAGAATGAAGTTAAAGACTTCCATCTGCTGTTTAGGGAAATGCATTCTCCCCCCAGACTTGAACTGAGAAGTCTGTAGCCCAACCTGTTGCTACTGGCTGTACTGAGAACAGAGATGACACCTCAGAAACCAGAGCTGAGGGAATCCCAGGACACAGAGCCTGAGCCCTGATGGAACCACCCATGAAGCCTGAATGTATTTCCTCAGGAATCTGCAGTTTCATGAGCAAGAAAGTCCTACTTTGTAAGCCAACGTGAACTGGGGTTTTGAGTCCTTGTGACAGGAAAACCTCGTAACACCAATATGCTCAGTCTAGGACGCCTCTCACTCGGCACGTCAGAGGGATATAGAAAATGAAACAGAACAAGTAAGCTGAGGTCCCTGGTACATTATAAAATCTGAGCGAAAATGTGATGAGTACGATAAAAGTATAAAAACGCAGTGCTGTGTGCCTGATGGGGGATCAAGAGGGGCTCTGGGAGGAGCGGCGTTTGAGGCGCACTCTGGAGAAGGAGGCAGAGCAGGCAACCTCTGCGACGGATGGGGGCGAGGCCCAGGGAGGCTCCGAAGAGCAGAATGGCAGAACCAAAGACGCAGGCGCAAGCAGAGGACTTTGATTTTACTCATGCTTTCATACCAGGCACTAATATGGATTATCTCTTTTAAGTCTCACTAGGTAGATGCTATTGTTACTGATTTCTTTTTTTCGGCAGAAATCCTGAGGCACAAAGAAGTGTTTTGTTTTGTTTAATATTTATTTATTTGGCTGCATCCGGTCTTAGGTGTGGCACGTGGGATCTTCCATGCGGCCGGCGGGATCTTTTGTTGCAGCGCGCAGGCTCTTCGTTGCGGCACGCGGGCTTCTCCCTAGTTGTGACACGTGAGCTCAGTAGTTGCAGCACGCGGGCTTAGTTGTCCCGAGGCATGTGGGATCTTAGTTCCCCGACTAGGGATCGAACCAGCGTCCCCTTCATTGGAAGGCGGATTCTTAACCACTGGACCACCAGGGAAGTCCCCCGACAAAGAGGTTAAACAACTCTCCACCTCTCTAGTTAACGCAGAAGACAAGCAGTCTGATTCCCATGCCAAACCATTAGCCTATACTGCTGCAAGTTCAATAAGCAATTAACTTGTCTCCACACACGGTCAGTGTTGAATGACTTCACTAGGTACCCGGTGGCAGGGTTATGAAGTCCAAGTAATGGACTTCCTCAAGAAGTCCCAGTTGGGGAATTCGCTGGTAGTCCAGTGGTTAGGACTCTCCACTTCCACTGCTGGGGGCCCGGGTTCAATCCCTGGTCGGGGAACTAAGATCCTGTAAGCCACGTGGCGCAGCCAAAAAAAAAAAGAATTCTCAGATGGATTTGTCAAGGCAGAAAGATAAATAGGAAAATGTCACCCACATGTAATAAATAAATACAGGGCGCTATGAATAGTCCTTATACTATGCCTTTCTTTGACAACTCAGAGCCCTTTGGGCACACCCCACCTTACCATCACTTATTCTGATAACAGCCCATGGAAGGTTACTGGGGACGTTTGTCCTTTCTTTGCGAGGCCCCAGGCCCTCAGCCCCTCTGATCATATGTGGAATTCTCTACCAGGTGTTTCCTAACCAGGCAGTCCTCCTGCAGATTTCTTCCCTCAACTTTCCCAGGCTGCTTCTGAATCATACAGGAAAGCTCTTTGCCTAGCAGCCTCCTGGGCTGGTACTGGCAGGAGCACCTCTCTCTGAGCAGAATCTTGGCTCCATCATGAGACGAAAGACGGGTAGAAAGAGAATGTTCTTCCACTACATAGTCAGCCCTCTCTTGGTTAATAGAGCAAAATAAGGTAATCTTAAATTTTCACATGAAGAAACTGAGTTGCAAAGGACGGAGAAAAATGGCTATTTATACAAATATTAAGCACTCTCAAGGTGGACAATAAAGCGTCCCTCCCCACCCCAATTTTCTGCCTCTATAAATATATGTTTTTCCTGTAGACCAGTGGTTCTCATACTTTAGCACCGTCAGGTCAGGTTGTTAAAACAGATTGCTGGGCCCCATCCCTAGGGTTTCCCATTCTGTAGGTCTGGGGTGAGGCCTGAGAATTTGCATTTCTAGTAAGTTCCCAGGCGAGGCTGTGGCTGCCAGATTGTTGGGAACCACACTTAGAGGACACGTTACAGACTGTGGCTCTGTAACTGTGGCAAATCCTTTGATCCCTTTACCTTGGAGCAGTCTAAAAGAAGGCATAGAAAAATGAGAGTTTGGACTATATTATCTGTAAGGTTTCTTCCAGAATCAGATCCTATGATGAGGACAGACAGTCATCAACTTACTGGGAGATTTGTGTACCAAAGGTAATAAGTCGGTTGTGTACACCTCAGGAAACATTTTCCTATAACAGTAAAGTAGGGAGGAAGCATCATTAAGTTATCATTCGTTTACATTAGACCATGAGACAGACGCTTCTTTCACAGAAGTATATCCTGAATTGGGCTCAAAGGGCAATTAAGAGACTGAGAATCCAGCCCTCCTCCACTGCTTATTTGTTTGTTTTCCTAAAGTCTGAGTCAGGAATCAAGGGCCACCCACATTGATGTCCTTGTGCAAGGGCAAATGTCAACAATGAGCCTTCGAGTCCAGAGGAAGTAGCCCTGAGATCTTGGTTACCTGATGGCAGATCCAGGTTCAGAACCAACACCTTCTAATTTAGGGTCTGGAGTGGAGTCTTTTTATGTGATTTTTGTTATTGTTGTTTTAATTAAATTGCAGACTTTCTTGGCACACGAGTCATAGCAGTCTGAGGACCTCTAATCTCATGCATTAATTTAACCAAAGTTGCCCCTTGCCAACCAGGAAATGGTTTGACCTGATCTTGCTGCTAAGAAAGGAATGAGCATCTGGTGTGGGACATGACCCTGGCTCTTTGTACACTGGATTTTTTATTCCTGGAAATACAGGCCAGGAGTGGCTTTATGATCATACCAGGTATAAACCCTGTCTGGTCAAGCGTGACTGGGCTATTCTTTTTTTTTTTTTTCCTTCTTTCTTTCTTTCCTGCTGGCAGGTGAGGACATTTGACTTCTCCCAACACATCTGAGGCATGCTCTGACAGTATCTTGTTTTGATTTACTGTTTAATTATAACCGTATCCACATCTGCCTGGGCCTGTAAAAGAACTGGAGCTCTTTTCTTTTCATCTATAATAGGCAGTCATAGTTACGGATTCAGAGAAAATATTTTTTTATGGTGAATGAATTATTAACCATAAACCAAAGTGGTACCAAGCTAAGTCAGCCTAAACAAGGATGCAGGAATAAAGCAAAGAAAAAAGAGAGAGGAAAGTTCTTATCAAGGAAAATGAGGGCTAGAGAAAACCTGAGTTGAGACGTTGATGCAACATTCTCTAGCTTGGGTCACAAACAGATTTTCAGTTGGTAAACAAGAGACCTCTTGAGATATTCTATGAGAGAGAGAGAGAGAGAGAGAGAGAGGATGCTTGCGGAAGAGCAGAACTCAGACATATATATATATATATATATATATATATATATATATATATACATATATATATATATACTCAGACCAAAAATGCCTTTGAACTATAATAACACAAATATGGAGGTTCTAATCCAGGTACCTGCAGGCACAATCCTGTCATCACAGAGCGATAACAACAAAGGGGATGATATCAGAAGTGAAACATAGAACAAGCTCTAGAGTCCAACATCCCTGTGGGAGGGTGAAAAGGAGCATTCCAGTTTCAGTTTTGCTCAGGAAGCCAAGAGTTTGTTATGTTGAGATTTTCAACACATCCAGTCTTAAAGTTTGTGTTCCTTGAAAACCCCAAGTGCTGTTGGGAAGTCACCTCTTAGCTGCTATCAGAGGAGTAGCCCTCGACCCTCTTCCCAGCCTGAGAAAACCTGAGGGGTGCTATGAAATTTGGTACGAGGCTTTGAAAGAGTTCCAGGGATCATCATCATCATTTCAGCTCTTTTAAAGCCCCTTTCAGCTGAACATCTCAAAGTCCTGTGTAAACATTAATTATTCTCATAACACTGCTCGGAGGTAAACAGATAATAGAATTCAATTGCCTTTCACTGATGCTTCTACATCTGTAGACTTCAGGTTCCATTCCATTATTTACTTTAGCAAAAAGTAAGTATCCCCCTCCCCCATTTTTTAGGGTAAATGAACTTGCCAAAGTCTGTAAGCTGTACAAAGAAGTTCTGTATAGGGACCTCCCTGGTGGCGCAGTGGTTGAGAATCCACCTACAAATGCAGCGGACACGGATTCGAGCCCTGTTCCGGGAAGATCCCACATGCCGCGGAGCAACTAAGCCTGTGCGCCACAACTACCGAGCCCGTGTGCTGCAGCTACCGAAGCCCACACGCCTAGAGCCCATGCTCTGCAACAAGAGAAGCCACCGCAATGAGAAGCCCATGCACCGCAACGAAGAGTAGCCCCTGCTCGCCACAACTAGAGAAAGCTCCTGCGCAGCGAGGAAGACCCAACACAGCCAAAAAAAAAAAAAAAAAGTTCTGTATAAAACACAGCCCCTGCCCTTGTGGAGTTTACAGTCTATTGGAGATAAGATGCATGCATATAACCAATAATAATTTTTAAAATATTACAAGACAGGATATGATTAGACTAAAATGAGAGGTTTTCAGCAGGAGAGATCAACATGGATGCTGGTAGCCCAGGAGAGCTTCATGGAGGAGGAGGTATTTGGACAGAACCCAGTGTGTAAGTGTATGTGTGTGAGTGCACAAGTGCATCCCAGAAGGGGATGATAGGTAGGAATTCCTACTGAGGTAGGAATATGACTGATTTGTTTAGAAGTCAGGTAGCCTGGTATTTTTGGAATCGGGAGAAGAGTGAAAGATAAGATTAGAAAGCTAAGTAGATTGAGATCAAATAGTGAAAATCTTAATACTAAATTCTTCAGATTTTGACACTCAGCATATTCTACAATAAATTAAATAGGATCAGAAACTGGCCGAAGTGAATAGTTAAAGCTCATACTTGACATGAAAAAGAAAAGGAATGGAATTGGTGACAGAAAAAATGAAGCAGGGGACTTCCCTGGCAGTCCAGTGGCTAAGGCTCTGCGCTCCCGGGGCAGAGAACTAGATCCAACATGCCACATGAAGATCCCACGTGTCGCAATGAAGACTCGGTGCAGCCAAATAAATAAATAAGTAAATAAAAAGAAGCAAGTTAGTTTAGAAGAGATGTTTTAGCTAGAGTTGTGGTTCTCAAAGTGTGGTCCGTGGACCAGCTGCATCAGTATCAAATGGGAGTTTTTTAGAAATGCAAATTCTTAGGCCCCTGCAAAGACCTATTGAATCAGAAACTCTGGGGCGGGGGGACCCAGCAATGTGAGTTGTAACCAGCCTTCCAGGGGACTCTGATGCATACTCGTTTGAGAGCTAGTAAACTAGAAAAAATCCTTTAACAGTCTCAAATATGACAGAACTCTCTCCATCTAATTCATGCTCTGCATATGCAAAAAATAAACTGTTAAACCAAATATTTTAATGTTCTTTAAAATAAGTTTTATTATGTAAACTTTTTAACTCACACAAAAGTGGACAGAGTAGAACAATAAACCTTCATATTTCCATCACTCAGATTCAACAATCAGCAAGATTTTGCTGTACCATCCCTTCTCTCTTTTTCTCTGAATTATTTTTTTAATCCTAGAAATTATTTCAACTCACTGCTCCATATGTCAGTGTGCCTCTCTTAAATATATATATGTTCTCACATGACCATAATGTCAATATGACACCTAACAGAAAGAACAGTACTTCTTCCGTTTCTCCTAATACCTAGACTATAATCAGATTTCTCTGGTTGTTGAAGTAGAGTCTATTTAATTCTGTTGTAACTGGCTATCTTCTGTATTATGATACCCACCTACCACAATAAATTTTAGAGGGAAACTGACGAAGAGGGAAAATACTTTAGACATCTTTCTTTGTAAAATGTCTCTAAGAATGCATATTTCTTTTAGATACAGATGTCTGTAAGTACTAGAGGGGAGTTCCTTAGTATCTGTGGATTGGATATTATCACAGTACCTGTGAAATGAGTTTCCACTTTGGATGCTGTGACATCACACTAGCTGTCAGAAAATGTCATTAACCAAGATGAATCTCAGTCAGCTTAAGTACAGTTTCCTGCCATACATCTATCTGTTCCACTCTCTGTAGAGTCAGAAGTATGAAATGTTATTGAAATGTGTGGTGTTTCCTGACACTGCTTTGGAAATACCTGTGCTGTATGAGTATTAAAATATATAGTAAAACATTCTCAGTACCTTCAAAATATTCTTAGTTCTCTTAATTTCTAGAGTTAGAAGTAATAATAATTGTGTACACTTACACAGCGCTTGTAAGCACTTTACCTATATTAACTCTTAATTTTTTAAAAAAGCCATTAAGGAAGTGCTCAAATGATGCCCAAACGACAGGATACGAAGGAGACAAATGAAATCATAAGAAGATAGTTGACCAAATGTTTAGGTAATGAGAAATGGAATTTTTAACTTTAATTCTCTTGTCAGTTTTTTCTGATTATATATATATTCTGTTATATATGGACCATCATTTATACAATCTTGATATTTATAAAGTAATTAATTTAATTAGCATATGCTCAAGACATGCACATACTGTATGTGTACTTTATACTCTTGCAACTATAATTTAAATTGGATGATGCAATAGAGACAAAGACGTAGAGAACAAACATATGGATACCAAGAGGGAAAGGGAGGGGTAGAATGAACTGGGAGATTGGTATTGACATATAAAAACTATTGATACTCTGTATAAAATAGATAACTAATGAGAACCTACTGTATGGCACAGGGAACTCTACTCAGTGCCCTGTGGTGACCTAAATGGGAAGGAAATCCAAAAAAGAGGGGGCATATGTATACATATAGCTGATTCACTTTGCTGTACAGTAGAAACTAACACAACATTGTAAAGCAACTATACTCCAAAAAAATGTTTTTTAAAAAATAAAATAAAATAAATAAAAAATAATAAACTGGATGATGCAACAAAATACAAAGAGTAAATCTGGGTCAAAACTGAACAGTACCACCCCTTAAAATTCAACACAGATGACAGATTTTAATTATTTCATTTTCTTTCTTAACCTTCTTCTGGGGGAGAATTCTATCCCTGTCTTGTTCTCATCACCTCTTCTGCCTGCTTCTTCCCTGCTTCTCTCTAGGCCATTTCACAAATGTGTCATTTTACTGCACTTTATTCAGACTCATTTGTAAGGTTGGAAATACTGTAAACAAGTTGATAAAGTGTCAATTGTATTGAAGATAAGAACAACTCCAAAAATAGTTGTCTGCCTCTCTGTGTTTTTTGTTCTCCCAATAACGAAGCTCACTGCCTTTAATTATAGTTCGAGGCACTGTTGAAATATTTAATCTCTGAGTAATGACTGGATTTTAGTCTCCTAATTGGCATCTGCGTGTTTGGCAAATCTGTACCAAAGCCCGAATCTGAGGATGAGCACACAAGACAAGACATGGACTATATGTAAAACATGTCTGCTATCTGCCACCTTAGCTCCAGGGCAACAGTGCTATAACCAAAAAGGAAAGGATAAATATCGCACAGTTTATGATTTCACATTTTTGAATCACTAACCAACAACCTGCTAAGGTTTATATGTCACACCCAAAATCCACGTGTGACCAGCACATAGTGAAGTGTAACTGTAGCCTCAAAGAAGCCCTTGGGGCTTGGGAACATGTCTTGCTTGCTCTCAAATGGTATTTCAGGTACCTGGGAGTAGTTCCCAGGAGATAAGGTCCCACCCACAACTGGGTGACTTACTGAAAGCCTTCTGAAACCAGCTTGAAAGGACTTAAAGAATAGGTTAGATGGAGAAGTGATCACCTTGAACTCTGTCCACCAGAATGCCTTTGTGTTTTCCTAGGAGGAGAGTAATCCACAGAATTGACTTGGGCATCTCCCTCCAATTATTGTTAGCTTCTTACTGTTTGAAACAAGATGGCCGACTCACCATCAGCAACACACCTCTTCGGTGAGTGTGTGATACAGATACATGCTGTGGGCGTGAGACCTACAAGCTCACATTCCCTGAATAATGTATGTTTCCTTTGGCAATGTTTATCCAGCCTAAAGTTACACATGAGTGAAGATGGAGCAGGGGGTGGAATTACAGAACCCAGCTGTTCTACCCATTCTGACCTTCCTAAGATGAAAGGCCAAATTGTAGCCTGATGACAGGCTCTGGAGGCCAGTAGACAGAACTGCTCTTTCAGCTGTGGAGAAGGAGAAGAGATTCTGATCCTCAAATCTAGTTCAAACGGAGAAAGAGATCCCTGACACGTCTGATAGCAGTGTCTGAAGCCTCTTTCACTCAGGACAGGGTTTAACAGGCTACCTTAGACACTTCAGAGCTGAATAGTCACCTGGAGGCTATGGCATTCATGGTTCTCTGAAAACAGAAAATCGCTCTCCTTCCACATGTGAATGATAGCCTGTGGGTCTGGGATTGGTAAGGTGATACAGTGAAGGACTAAAGGAGGCCACTTGCAAACGCTGAACCATCACTGTGGTTACTCCATAGGATCAAAACAAAGCCAGCTCCCTCCGTTGGCAGGCCGTGAGATGATGGCGGAGGCCAGCTGACCATGTTGATGAACGGTCGCCCAAATTTGATCTTCACATTGTATGTTGCCTTTCGCAGGCACAACCCAGAACCAGAACTTTCACTCTCCCCAAATTCAGATAAAGGAGATCCGATCATGTCCCAGAGCGCTCAGTGCTTTCACTGAATTCTCTCTACTGCTTCGTATAATGGGATTTTCCTCCTTGTGCTACGGAAGAGAAAACTAAAGCTTAAGCAACACACAGGAAGAGGCAGCACCAGGAAGGGAACCCAGGTCTGTCTGACTTCAAAGGTCGCGTCCTTTCCACTTCCTCATTTTCCACGCCTCCCTCACCCCCCAAAAATATAGATTCTATAGATAAACAAACAACAATTCTATGTTGTCCATCCCACTGTGGTATTAGCAGGTTCTAAATTTCACTGTGATAGAGCTCGTTGAACCAGATCAGTTCTAGGTAGAGGTGACAAGTATGTTGACAACATGAGGCCATAAGATCGCTTGCCTCTTAAGATTCAGTAACTTCACTCCTGGCCAAAGACACTGAGTTGACAATGTTCTTTGGACCCTTTATCATGGCAAGGTATAATTCTCAACCTGGAATGTATAGATTGGCTGGCATTACCACCTGGAAGAGAGTTTGCGTCCTTTTTATGTCCTCCCTCAGTATCTGGAGGCAACAAATCTGAGGTTGATTTAGCCGTATCCTCTCCTCTATAACAGGCTGAAGGTGGAAGCGGGGGGAAAATGTCCCGGAGAAGGCCTCAGGCATTTGGGCACCCAGTTACTTCTGTGGTAACAACTCAGGGACACGTTGATCCTCTGCTCCCAAAGCTTCACATGTTCTCCTGCCTCTAGCCTCAATACAGTGTCATTTACATAATTTCAAAAAACAAAAGGAACATAACCACTGATTTTTTTTAACACACATTATATATTAAAAGCATAAAATCATGAATGGGAAAGAAACACAATGAAATTCTTAATAGTAGTGCCTCTGACAAGGGAAAGAGAATGGGGGGAGGGGGAAGGGAAAAGTTCAAAAGAATTTCAACCACATCTGTTTTCTGTTTGATTTATTTTAAAGGGGAAGGAAAAGATTTGAAATAAGCATGGCAGAAAGTTAACATGGTCTGTGGGACTGAAAGTGTGTGCATTTTGGGGTTGGGTGCATGGAATGGGGACCTAAGGAAGGGAGCTGAGGCTGCAGGAGGGGCCTTCCTCCCAGAGGGATTGCCCATTAGCAAGTGACACAATTTGGGAGTCCAGAGATGGCAGGGCTGGACTGAGGCAGTCAGAGTGGTAGGCATGGAGAGAAATGGACGGACTCAACAGAAATTGAGAAGGTAGAAGGGCAGGATTTGGTGATGGATTCTGAGAAGAGGAAACCAGACCAATGCCTGAGTGCTTAGCCCACGCAACAGGGTGGGTCGTGATATGGAATACTAACAGAAGCAGGTGAGAATTCCCTGGCGCTCCAGTGGTTAGGATTCTGAGCCCCCAGGGCTGAGGGCTGGGGTTAGATCCCTGGTCGGGGAACTGGAATTCCACAAACCAAAAAAAAAAAAAAAAAAAGCAGGAGTGCAGCAAGGAGAATCATGGATTTGGTTTGGGACATATTGATTTTGAGGTATCTTTAAGACTTGCAAGGAAAATCAGGGTACAGTTAACAAGGAAGTGGCCATACTTTGCTAATTGTCAGAGGACCAAAACCTGGCTGTCTCTTCTGTGCGCTTCCTCTGTGATGTATCCAGTTGCCCCATTCAGGGGCAGCGGTTTAGGGTGCAAAAACCTGCTTTATTACACTGTGATGAATCTTAGAATATTGTCTGTCTCTAGATGGGAAAGGTAACCATGCCCAGCTTAGTTACGTTTGCACTAACTCATTGAGGATTGTGTCCGATTTTTCAGTTTCCTCCTTTCCACCCCCAGACCCGCTAGGCTCTTTCTCCAATTCCAAGTCCTTGCTGATTTCAGGTCCCTTTTGTTGGACTCTGCCATGGTCTGAATGTTTGTGTCCCTCCCCCCAAATTCACATGTTCACGCCCAATACCCAAGGTGATGGTATTAGGAGGTGGGACCTTTGGGAGGTCATTAGGTTGTGAAGATAGAGTCCTCATGAATGGGATTAGTTTTCTTATAAAAGAGACTCCAGGGGGCCAGCTCACCCCTTCCACCATGTGAGGACGCAGCAAGAAGTCAGCAATCTGCAACCCAGAAGTGGGTCTCCACCAGATACCAAAACTCTGCACACCATGATCTTGGACTTCCTGGCCTCCAGAACTGTGAGAGATAAATTTCTGTTGTTTATAAGCTACCCTGCCTGTGGTATTTTGTTACAGCCATCCAAATGAACTACGACACACTCCAGGTATAATACTAAATTCAACTTGTAACTGATATTTTTCCTCTGCCACCCAGTCTAGTATTGACTCCCACTGTCTTGGGTTGGGTTGTCCCAGAATGGGACACTGACGCAGGATTTGAGTGCAACTAGTTTACTTAAGAGGTGATCTGGGGCTTCCCTGGTGGCACAGTGGTTGAGAGTCCGCCTGCAGATGCAGGGGACACGGGTTCGTGCCCCGGTCTGGGAAGATCCCACATGCCGCGGAGCGGCTGGGCCCGTGAGCCATGGCCGCTGAGCCCGCGTGTCCAGAGCCTGTGCTCCGCAACAGGAGAGGCCACAACAGTGAGAGGCCCACGTACCGCAAAAAAAAAAAAAAAAAAAAAAAAAAAAGAGGTGATCTGAGGAAGACTGAGAGTGGGGAAGGGAGGCAGGGAAGGGAGGGAAGCCAAGGAGAGAACATTATCAAGCATGTTAGCTCTGTGGCGACTGGAACTGGGGCTCAGTCCTGCTGGGGACTCTGGGAGACAGTACTGAACACGCCTCTGAGTTTTCCTACCCAAGGGGTTAAGAAGCGGGGGAGCCTCCACTTACCATCCGTCATTGGCTGAGGCCGGCTTCTAGCGACATTAATTCCCCAGGATGTCTGTCGGTGGCATGGAAGGAAAGTTGTCAGGTGGAGAATCATGGATGCCTGCAGTAGCAGCCTTCGGAATGTACCAGAATGCTGAGTGACAAGGGGATGTGTTTCCCACAAAAATTTTTGAGCTTTGTGTAACAGACTCTGAGATCATCCCCATGATTCCCACTTCCTGGTACAATCCCCTTTCCTGAGTGGGATGCTTCTAACCACTAGAATATGATGGTGATGGGATGTTAGTCTGTGATCAGGTTATGTTATGTAAGATTCTATTCTTGTTAGCTGTTTCCCTTCCTGGCTTTGCAGACGTGAGTTGCCATGTTGTAAGAGGCCCTGTGGAGAGGCCCACGTGACAAGGAGCTGTGAGCAGCCTCTTGGAGATGAGCATGGCCTCCAGCCCACAGTCAGCAAAAAGCTGGGTCCTCAGACTTACAGCGACAAGGAGCTAAATTCTGCTAATGGTGAGTGAGCTCGAAAGTAGATCCATTGCCAGTTAATCCTCCAGAGGAACCGACACCTGGCTGGCACCATGATGACAGCCTTGCAGGGGGTCAAGTCTATACCGTGCCCACCCAGACTCCTAACCCACAGGGTGTGAGATAATAAATGGGAGTTGTTTTAAGCCACTATAAGTTTGTGGTCATTTGTTATGAAGCATAGAAAACACACACTCCCTTATCCTATAAGCCCCCAATCTGGGTAAGGTGGCCTCAGCTCCTCTGCTTTACTTATAATCTTTACTCCTTGTTCACTGATCAGTAATTCTTTTAGTTAAAAAGAAGTACTGGGTTTTTTTTCTTCTTATTACAAAAATAAGACATTTTCATTCTAAAACATTTATAAAATAGATATAAGGAAAAAGAAAACGAATGAATTTCACTCAACTATTTTTAAGTAAGTTCAAACTTTCTTGCAGGGAGTTTTCTCTGTCTTTGAGTCCTATAATTTGTTCTTTTTCAGCCCTACTATGAATGAACTTTTACCCAAATATAAATTTATAATTAGAAAAGACTGCATTTATATGAATTGTTCTTAAACTATTCTGAAAAGGAGAACACTCAAAATACCCATGTAATCGGGAAGACGCATTATTCCCAGAGGGAAAGGTTTCCATGGACACAGCAAAGCCATTGTCCAACCTTTGCTCAGAGGGATTCTCCTTCCATCCAAGGAGAAAAGAAGTGCCAAGTGTTTGAGGCCGTTCTCCCTGAACATCTTTTCAGTTAATAAAGGGCTTCCAAATTTAGAAATTAGGTGCTGAGTTTAGCAAAGGAGGAACTGCAGAGGCAGACTGAGTTCTCTGTATCTTCCCTTATTTTTCCACTTTTTTCCTTCTTCACCCGGGACAGCAGTGGAGGAAGACTCTCCTGCAGGCTCTGAGGCTCTCAGTCCCCAGGTGGTAGCCCCAAGGCATTTCCTCTCTTCCCTCTTCCTTTCCAACTGTCCCTCTTTCTGCTGCTCACAAAGCACTTTCCATTCCACCTCCATGTAGCCTCCATGAGGCCACCTGCCATTAGGTGAGCCTCCTTATCTTCCTACCCCACTGGTGTTCCTTTCTGGGGAGGTTTGCCCATGCATTCATCCAACAAACTGTCCTAAAGTGACTGCTGTGTGCTGAGCAATGTGATGGATGACCAAGCACGTGGGCAAGAGGCAGCCTATGCTCCAGGAGCTTGGACCTAGTAGGGGAGTCCAGTGCGTGCACAGATGACACACGGTGTCCTGAGCGCTCTAATAGCTGCCTACACGCACATGGGACTGTGGGGGCCAAAGGACAGGTGATAGGGGTTGGGGAAAAGAATGACAGTGGAAGATAGAAGGCCAGATAATACAGAACCACAATGAGATACCACTTCACACGCAGGATGGTCATAATAAAAAAGATGGACACTGGCACATGTTGGTAAGGATGTGACAAAATCAGAAGCTTCATATGGCGGTGAGAATGTAAAATGGAGCAGACCCTTTGAAAAACAGCTTGGCAGTTCCTCAGAAAGTCAAATATAGAGTTACCATATGACTCAGCAATTCCACTCCTTAGGTATGTACCTAAAAGAGCTGCAAACACAAAAACTCATATGAGGGAACTCCCTGGTGGTGCAGTGGTTAAGAATCTGCCTGCCAATGCAGGGGAAACGGGTTCAATCCCTGATCCAGGAAGATCCCACATGCCACGAAACAACTAAGTCTGTGCGCCACAACTACTGAGGCTGTGTGCTGCAACTGCTGAAGCCCATGCACCTAGAGCCCGTGCTCCGCAACAAGAGAAGCCACCGCAATGAGAAGCACGCGCACCGCAACGAAGTGTAGCCCCCACTTGCCGCAACTAGAGAAAGCCCGCGCGCAGCAACGAAGAACCAACACAGCCAAAAGTAAATAAATAAAATAAATAAGAGAGAAAAAAAAAAAGAACAGTTGCATCACATACACCCCTTGTGCCACCCCGTTATGGCCACAGTCATACCCCCCTCCTCCCATCTACCTGACCCCTGGCAACTGCTAATCTGTTTTCCATCTCTATAATTTTGTCATTTCAAGAATGTTATATAAATGGAATCACACACTATGTAACCTTTTGAGATTTTTTTTCACTCAGCAGAATTCTCTGGAGATCCATCCAGGTTTTGTGTATAAATATTTCCTTCCTTTTTGTTGCTGAGTAGTATTCTATGGTATGGATCATACCACAGTTTATTTAACCTTTCAGCTGTCTGGATGTTTGGGTTGTTTCCAGTTTTTGGCAACTACAAATAGAGGTATTATGAACATTCATGCACAGGTTTTGTGTAAACATAAGTTTTCATTTCTCTGAGCTAGATGTCCAGGAGTGCAATTGTTGAGTCATACAGTACGTGCATATTTAATAATTTAAGAAACAGCCATACTTTCTTCTAGAGTGGCTGTACCATTTTACATTCCCACCAGCAAAGTCTAAAGATCCAATTTCTCTGTATCCTCGCCAGCATTTAGTGTTGTCACAATTTTTTATTTTAGCCATTCTGATTATGCATGTAGTTTTTAAAAGTTAGACAAATATGCACCACAACTTTTAACATTGGTTATTTCTGGTGTGTATGTGCAGGGCGGGGTGGAGGGGGGCTAATATTAAGGAGGACTTTTACTGTCTATGTTACATATTTTTGTAGTGTTCAAATTTTGCATAATGTAATATGTGTTTGGAATCTAAAACTCAATAGGGATTTTTTTTAAAGAGTTAACAGGTAGTAAGACAATGAAGACAAGTATTATAAACTCTTCTATAGAGGAGTTTGTCCATGCAAGGAAGCGGACAGGTGGGCAGTAGAGGGGAAAATAGTGTTGAGGGAACTTTCTCTTTAATATAGTTGATGAAAGAAACCAATGGAAAGGGGAGAGGCTGTGCCACCCTAGAGCCCGTGCTCCACAACAAGAGAAGCCACCGCCATGAGAAGCCCGCGCACCGCCACGAAGAGTAGCCCCCGCTTGCTGCAACTAGAAAAATCACCAGCGCAGCAACGAAGACCCAACACAACCAAAAATAAATTAAAAAAAAAAAAAGAAGAAGAAAGGGGAGAGGCTGATAATACAGGAGTGAAGGAATATCTCCTCCATTTATCCAAGACCCTCCCTCCTCTCTCCTCTGTGCCCCCAAACATAGCTCTGCTCCACCTGACTTTAAGGCCCCCCCTTCTCTCAGGCAGCCTCTCCTCACGGTGTCACCTCTCCCCACGCCCCTCACCCCTCTGCCTAGAGTAAGCCATGGCTCCCTGCTGTTGCTTGGGCCCAGGTGCCCCCTCCTACCCTGCCCACATCCCTGGGGACGGTCTCTCCATCAAGCCCTAGTGGTGCTCAGGGGTCAGCTCCCTCTGCCAGGACCCTGGCTCACGCATCCGATGAGGCCAGCCCCTGGAGCATGCCAGAGGGACCCAGATCCGCTAAAGCGAGGGGACACCCAATTCTCTGAGCCCGAGGAGGCAGGCGAGGGTGGTCCAATGGAGATGTCTGCAGGTGGGAGCCAGGGGAATTCACACCCAATTCCCTCAGTTTTCTTGGTCAGCTAGGAGGCAGTGACTGTGCAGGCACTAGAGCTAGAGACTGTTCACTCCTTTTCACAACCATGCTTCCAGAAAAAGTTAGTCTTGTTCTTTTCTGAAGAGGATAAAGCATTTTCTCTGCTCTTTATTTAGGTTGCTGAGCACAGCTGGGTTTTATTATCACAAAACTAATAAGGGGTTAAGGACCTTGACTCTGGAACCAGGCTGCCTAGTTCGAATTCTCATTATCACTGTTCTGTGATGTTGGACAAGTAAATTAGTCTCTATGCCTTAGCTTTCTCATCTGTAGAATGGGGATGCTAATAACAGGATTTGCCTCCTAGGTTTCAGGAGGATTAAAGGACTTAACACATGGAAAGCACTCAGCATAGTGCTTTTTTTAGGGACTTCCCTGGTGGTCCAGTGGTTAAGAATCCGCCTTCCAATGCAGGGGAGGTGGGTTTGATCGCTGGTCGGGGAGCTAGGATCCCACAAGTTAGAGGTAGCCTGTGCTATTGCCAGTCTCTGGTAGGGAAAGAAGCGATTAGCATCATCTACTGCCCCTGTGAATGTTGTCTTCAGGTCTAATATTTAGGAATTTGTTCAGACTGACTCTTGGTAAGCATCAAATCTCAGGCATCAAAGAACTCTGGTCAATAAATTCCTAGAAAGCCTCCTAGGCGGGTGGCCATGAACACTTTTCTATTAGCAGAACCACCCTAAGGAGAAATCCAGAGGCGGATCAAGGAAGAAAAAGCGAAAGTCCTACTGTTCCCTCACTTAGCAAACAATATTGTCTAGTATGTGACATTTGTCCTCAGCATCTTCTCCTTCCCCTTTCTGAATCTCCCTCTAAATTTCCAGCTAATCTCAGCACTAAGAGTAAGTCACCAGCCCTCCGAAGGCCTTCCTCAGGCACAACACTGAGGCCCACTCTCTGCAGGCAGCTCCCCGTCTGAGCCCTTTCTACAGGGCTCGTGGGATCAGGGTCCTAAGCACACAGACACCCCTACCCTGCCCCCCTTTCCCCAGCAGTTTCTGTGACTCTGATTTAACCTATAAACTGAGGGGGAGGGGAAGGGATGTTTTTCTGTAGTCTTTAATTCCAGTATGTAATAAATTATGCCTGTTTAAATTAATCCCTTAATAAATGAACAAATGACTGAATCAGCCTTCAGGACATTCAGCAATCCCTTTTTATGAAAACTTAATTTGGAGTGTATGTAACAGTAGTGACAGAGAGAGAGCGAGAGAGAGACAGAGAAAGAGAGAGAAAGAGAGGGGTGGGGCGGGGGAGAGCAGCAATGGCAATGAGCATCTGGTGTAGTCTCCAGGCACCATCCTGGATGCGCTGCTTAACGCAGGGGCTAGAAGGAAGGCTCTTTTCCAGGACAAACTCGGTGAATGCGCTGGGAGAGGGAAAAAGTAGCAGAATGTCATTATCTGAATTCCACCAAAAAGCTTCTAAATTATGGGTAAGGCATTGTAATGCTTCTGTACCAGTGTTTATGTTAGTTAGGACTTGCCTTTGTATAGAATGATGACACCACCAACAGAGAAGTTTCTGGAACAGGACAATTGCTCAAAAGATTCATTGTTTTAGCCACAGGAGGGTATGGATTTTATTTGGTCCCCTGACAGCTTGCACCACCCTGGGACTAAGGCACCATGGGTGGCCTTGAGTCACTGACAATATAGTGCCTGGAGGGCTTCCCTCCAAAAGCCCTGTCACCTGATTCACTTTTGGCTTACAGTCATCACTGCCAGTTTACATGTACATACGTGTCCTGGATCTGCAGGAATATTCCAATTTCAAATCCTGTGTCCTGTTGCCAGACCATAAGTCAGTCCATGTATCCTGGGGCTTTTAGTTCTAAAACTTCTCATCATAATGTCATATGGTTCTAATTGTACTTATAAGAGTTTTTTATTAAAAACCTTTCCGCTATAAAAATAATATAATCATAGTATTAAAATTCTGCAAAACTAGGAAGAAAAACATAGCACCCATAATACCACCATCCTGCTGTATAGTTATATATACCAGTGTATAATTTCCCAGCATATTACCAAAATAAATACACAATTTTATATTCTGATTTCTCCAACCAACATTACATTTTTTTAAAAAAATTGCTAATAAACATTTTTAAAGCATGTATTTTAATGAAAGGGTAATATTTCATTCAGAAGATTACTAAAATACATTAATCATATTTATAGTTGTTTATAATTTCACTAATGTTAATAAATCCACAATATATACCATTGTAATACATTTTCTATATTTTTAATTTTTCTTTAGTTTAGTTTTTACAAGTTGAATTCCAGGCTCAGAGTATGAATATGCTAATGACTCTCAATACATACTGCAAATTGCTTCCCAAAAGAGGTGAGCTAACATACACAACCATCAGCCATGCATGAGGGTGTCTGTTCCATGTCATCACCACCAACAAACCGATGTGTTGAGGTGAAGTTTTGGAACGATTCTCATGATAGTTTCATTGAGTAACGGCCCCCTGTTTTAGAAGGGAAAGTACAGGTACAAAATGGATTATAAACAGATGATATACTGAAGATGGTAAACTGACAAAGGTTATCTTTTAAGCCAGATGAGCAGGAAAAAATAAAAAGCACTTAAATGATGCTCTAAACCACAATTTCCAATGATGTGTCTGAGGACTGCTAGGAAATAAAACTATGGCAGGCAAATAAACGGCATGCAGCAATCCCAATTAGGGGAGCTTTTTCAGAATAAAAGTCTTTTGGTGGATTTGAGTCTGAAGCCAAACTCCAAACAGCTCCAGGCACACTGCCTCATATGAAGGGTCTGATTTCTATGTAAATACCTTGGAAAGCATTGTTGCCACACACTGTTCTTTTCAATGCTACTTATGGATGCAACATATGGGAACGACTCTATTACTTTCTAATACAACAATAAATAGTGGCTAGATACAACTAAACAGCAATTCATTGACAAAGAGAAGGGGAAAATAGTATTTACAGGGTACCTACAAAGAGCCAGGCCCTTCACATTGGTTTTGTCCATTTAATGGGCTTGGATCCAATGTGCCGGCCATTCAGCCTCACTTGGCAGCTCTGAAAACCATATTCCAGGGGTGCAGAATGACTGAGCTGGGGCTTCTTGGCTGGGGCTCCCCAGGCTCAGGCACTGCACCTCTAAAATGATAGAAGGGTATTTACTAAGTACTAGGCTAATAGGCTAACTGCCGATACATGGCCAATGGTTGATGTTCACCCTCTTTACTGGATGACTCTTGCATTTAGATGCTAATCTCTCTGAAAATTACTGCAGCTTTAAATAGTAAGCATTATGGTTTACATTCTGGATTTTAGCAACTTATTGTGAGGTTCTTAGTATATCTGCATGACACCCTAGAAAAACTGACCAGTTCTTAGTACGTAAAAATATTATGAAATGTGGCCATTTGAAAGATTTTCAAGGTAAATTTCTGATAACTGTGACTAATCTTAGACAAATAAAAGTTTGCAAATCATGTGGGCAGGAGAGCCTGGGCTCCCAGATCTGCAACTTGCTAGTCCTGCCTTCCTTAGCCTGTTTCCTCATCTGTAAATGGGGCAGAATAATATATACTTATTATTATTTAAGAAAACATACCTAATGTACTCAGCACAGTGCCTGACATACCATAAATGCTCAATAAATATTATCTATGTTTATTATTATTGTTTTACATGATGATGGAGCCCATCAGATGAAAGCACAGGATAAGCAGGGATGTTTAATCCCTTAGACTCTGATACAATCAAATCATTAAACTATTTTTGCTAAAAAGCTAAATTCCTCTTGATTAGGGAGGTGAAATTGACTATATCTTTAAGTATAAAAAATATACATTCCTGGGAATTTCCTGGCAGTCCAGTGGTTAGGACTCCACACTTTCACTGCTAAGGGCTTGGGTTCAGTCCCGGGTCGGGGAACTAAGATCCTGCAAGCCATGTGGCGCGGCCAAAGATGATAATAATAATAAATATGCATTCCTGAGGTCTCCTCATGAGTTTCTTTACCTTCAGTCTTTTTTTTTTTTTTTTAAGTGTCTGGTACTTCGTAGATGCTCAATTATACTTGTTGAATAGAGATAAATTTTTTTAATTGGGGTATAATTGACATACTACATTGTATTACTTTTAGGTGTATAACATAATGATTCGATATTTATATCCTGTCAATCCTTGAACAACTCAGGGGTTAGGGGTAACACACCCCGGCATTCAAAGATCGGTGTAGAACTTTACAATCGGCCCTCCGTATCCACAACTGCACATTCGCGGATTCAACCAACTGAGGTTGTTTTAGTACTGTAGTATTTACTATTGAAAAATTCCGCCTATAAGTAGACCCGCACAGTCCAACCCCGTGTAATTCAAGGGGAAGCAGCATAGTGCAAATTGATCACCACAATAAGTCTACTTAATACCTGTCACCACACATAGTTACAAAACTTTGTTTCTTGTGATGAGAGCTTTCAAGATGTACTCTCTTAGCAACTTCAAATGTGCAGTACAGTACGTTTAACTACAGCCACCATGTTATACATTATATCCCCATAACTTATTTATTTTATAACTGGAAGCTGTGACCCCCTTCACCCATTTCACCCACCCCACACACACACCATGCCTCCAACAACCCATGCCTCACCTCTGACAACCACCAGTCTGTCCTCTGTACATAGGAGCTTGGTTTGGGGGTTTGGGGTTTGGGGGTTTTCTTTTTAGATTCCACATATGTGAGATCATACAGTATTGGTTTTCCTCTGTCTGATTTACCTCACTTAGCCTAACACCCTCAAAGTCCATCCACATTGTTGCAAATTCTTTGCCTTCAGTCTTAACCCTCTCAAACTCACCACTCACCCTGCTGCCAACGTGATATTCATACAAGAAAACCTGATCATGTCTCTTCCCTAACCCTCCCCACAGCCCAAGTGTCTTGGGCTGACAGACAAGGCCATCTAGGACCAAGTCTCTGGTCATTTTCCAGCCTCCTCTCCTGAGACTTCCTGTCTTGATATATGTGTCCCGGTTTTATGAAAATGCTTGCCTCACTACCTTTACTCATGCTATTCCCTCTGCTTGGAACACCCTTCCATCTCTTCTTCACCTGCTCTATTCCTACTCATTCTTCAGGGCTAATTCCTATTTTTTGTAAAAAAAATGCCAAAAGAAAAGTTTGCATATGAATATCATGTTTATGCATGTTGATGTATAGAAAGAAGTCAAGGGGCTTCCCTGGTGGCGCAGTGGTTAAGAATCCGCCTGCCAATGCAGGCGACACGGGTTCGAGCCCTGGTCCGGGAAGATCCCACATGCCGCGGAGTAACTAAGCCCGTGCGTCACAACTGCTGAGCCTGCGCGCCTGGAGCCCGTGCTCTGCAACAAGAGAAGCCACCGCAATGAGAAGCCCGCGCACCGCAACGAAGGGTGGCCCCCGCTCGCCGCAACTAGAGAAAGCCCGCATGCCTCAGTGAAGACCCAACGCAGCCAAAAATAAATAAATTTATTAAAAAAAAAAAAAAGAAAGAAAGAAGTCAAAATATTTGAAAATACAAACTGTTAGAAGTAGTTATCTGTAATAACTTTCTTCCTTATAAGAAAATATTTTAAAATGTTGAAAATATTTTAAAGAAAGTTTAGGTGTTGCCACTTCCCAAATGTTCCCTGACCCTGAGGTTTCCTTGGTGCTCCCACAGAACTCCTGAAATGCCTCGAATGGAGAACACATCACACCATGTTGAGATGATCCCTTTCTCAATAGGACAAGGGCTATCTTTTTGCCTTTGTAGCAAGTGCCTAGCATAGTGCCAGGCACACGGTGGGCACTCAATAGATGCTTGTTGAACCGACGCGAATTGCCCTTGTTCACACCTAGTGAGCAGTTAGCAGATCCTGTTCAGATCTGTGGGCAGAGCCTGGCCACACATTTGTAAGAGGCAAACCCCGGAGCAGAGCCATTTTTCTGTGTCTGCCATTCCCAGTCACTCTGTCAGGAGCCGTGGGTGCCTTTTCCCAGTTTTTGCACTTCCATTTTTTCTAACTATAGAAGTAATACAGTCTCACTATAAAAATAAAAATTTGGAAAGCATATACTGCAATAAAGTAAGAAAAAAAAACATCTATTCAGTCCAAATACCTACTATTTTTTAACCAGAATTATTTAAATCAATGTTTTTCAATTTTCTTTTCCCATTTCCTGGCACATATATAACTTCTAAATTTTCCCAGCACTGGTCCGATTAGGAAATGGAGGGAGTCTATGCCCACGCATGAAAATTTGTAGGGGGCAATAGTGCATATAAAAGATTTTTAATAATCTTTGTATAAACCATGTTTAATGTGTTGGGGTTTCTTCATCTCCTAATAAGTTTAAGGCACCTAGGGAGAGAAACTTTGCCTCTGAAATGACAACAGATCTCTCATCTGTGAATCCTGGTAACTAGGTGTGAAGAAGCTACTTTTGGTGTTCAAGATAACCCAGAGGCAAGGAAAACCTGATCACTCTTGGAGGAAACATAAACATATCATTCCAAGATAACTGAGTCATCTGTAAAGTCAGGGAGAGCCTCCTCCATAGAATAAGGGGAGTAGCAGCAGGGTGTCCTTTTTGACCCCCAAGGGTCATCAGAGAGAATATCCAGGGAAGGACACTACTCACAGGCCAAAACATCACCTAGGCAGAGTCAGTCTCTCTCTCTCCCTGTCTCTCTCTCTGAGATGTTAACACTCCTGTGGATCCAGCATAGAAAGATCTTCCTCCCTCCTGATTCTGCAATTACTGTTCCACCTCAGAGACTGGGGGACATTGTGGGGCTTCTAATAATGTGGTTATTGTTTAATTAAGCTTCTTCTTAAACCTTATGTAGAAGTACTGGGCCCATACTATGTCCTGGGGGGGCGCTGACTAGCTACCTAGCAGGGGACTGAAGCTAAACAAAGCATGACAAATTCTTTCAAGCTAACCTGCACCTTTAAGCTTCAAAAAAGGTTACAGTTTGCCCACGTGTTTGGGAACTATTAACACAGCTACTTTAAATTGCAATGATACATAGTAGATCATACCTTTTGAAAGCAGTAAAGACAGGTTTGACACAATGATGGTCATTTGTGGAGCCCGTACTCTGTGTCAGGTGCTCTGTATTTATTCTTTCTGATCCTTAGTGACCTGGCAAGGTAGGATTATTATTACACTTTAAGGTAATTTTGCTCATTTTACAGACGAGGAAACTAAGACCCAGAAAGGTTAACGCTCCGTTGATTAGTGGCAGAGGTAGGATTCAAACTCAGTCCTGTTTGCCTCCAAAGTCCCCTCCCTTCCTACTTGGTCTCCTTTGATCCTGGCTGTGCCATGGGTGTCAGTCATCATTGGGTAGGTTCTGCTGGGGGAAGGACTAAGTAGGAATTGAACTCAGATAGCACTGTCAAACCTCACAGCGCTGGCAGGATGTGACAAGGACTCCAGACTGCTTCCTGGGGTAGTTTCTCGGCAGAATATTTAGGAGGGAGAACAGAGTAATAACCTCAGCTATTACGGCACTTCGCCATGACGGTGGAGGGTTCTAAAGGCCCCAGAAGAGACCTGAGAGGGCCTGGAAACTCCTTGAGTGTGGAGATCTTACATGGAACACTGCTTTCTAGAAAGGGTAAGATGGGTGTGGCAAGAGTGCCGGCAGACACCAGCCCTGCCAGCCCACGAAAGGAAGCCAGATTCAGTTGCTGAAGAAGCTTAGAGAAGCTTGAGCAATGGGAGCTGGGGTCATGGAAAGTTGAGAGGAATATCCCCTTAGCATGCGTAAGGGCTGTTAGACTTAGGAAATAAAAATACAGGATGCCCAGCTAAATTTGAATTTCAGAAAAACAACAAAATATTGTTTAGTATAAATATGTCCCAGGCACCATTTTATCTGGAAACCCTAGCTGAGCTGAGCTTGAGTAGAAAGAGTTCCCTCTATGAGGGGCAGTGTGTCCAGGATGGGTCTTGCTGTTGGTGGATGTCAGTGTTGGAAGTGGTGTTAGGGAAACTTACTGTCTCAACAGGGAGCCATATGAGCCCTAAGCTCTTTCATTCCAACCTAGGGTAGGACAAGCCATCTAAGAATATAGCGGAGGTGCATGGATTTTTAGACTGAGGTGACTTAGAAATTTTCCTTTCCAGGTAAAGACTTCATACTTAAGGTTTGATAACGTATGTTCCATAATTTTAAAAAAATATTTCTTTATTTATTTGGCTGTGCCGGGTCTTAGTTGTGCCATGTGGGATCTTCGTTGCCACGTGTAGGATCTTTTTAGTCGTGGTATGCAGGATCTTTAGTTGCAGTCTGCACTTAGTTGCGGCATATGGGATCTAGTTTCCTGACCAGGGATAGAGCCGAACCCCCTGCATTGGGAGCATGAAGTCTCAGCCACTGGATCACCAGGGAAGTCCCCATGTGTTCCATAATTTAAATTTTAATATAATTGGGAAAAATAGTCTATTAAAAAGAAAAAATCTTAATATACTAGGGATAAGTTAACTTGTCTGGTATTTGAGGTATTCTTATAAATGCTAGGAGTGAGAAAGGGGATTATAGAAGAAAGAATTTACTCTTTTTTTGATACTAGAAAAGGGGAACACCACTGCTTGAACCATTAAAAAATGGTACCAGGCAGTTCAGGGCTCCCTGGTAATTCAAGTCCTTGTTCTTCTGACAGGCAAGCTCTGCAGAGTAGAATATTCTGTCTGTCAAAGGAAGCATAACTCCTCTTATTCCCAGAGGAGAAGGTAGTACTTTTTTTTTTTTTTGGCTGCGTTGGGTCTTTGTTGCTGCACATGGGCTTTCTCTAGTTGCAGCAAGCAGGGGCTTCACTGTGATGCACGGGCTTCTCATTGCGGTGGCTTCTCTTGTTGAGGAGCACGGGCTCTAGGCGCGTGGGCTTCAGGAGTTGTGGCGCATGGGCTTAGTTGCTCTGTGGCATGTGGGATCTTCCCGGACCAGGGATCAAACCTGTGTCCCCTGCATTAACAGGCGGATTTTTAACCACTGCGTCACTGGGGAGGTCCCAAAGGCAGTATACCTCTTGAACCTTACTTTTCTTTGAACTTGGACAATTAATCCAGTTCTTGGAAAAGGGGGGATTTTTTTAAAAAGAGAGAATCCTCTTTTTTTTAAAGGCTTTTTTATGAAATAGGATTTTCTCACCTGTTTATTAATACTTAGCAAGTGTCAAGATCATTATATTAGAATGTTGGAGTTTGAAGAAAGGGGTTGGGGAGTGTCTCAAAGGCTGTCTAATGTCCAACAACTTCACCAGGTGCCATTTATATGTATGAATTCACAATGGTTCAAAGGCCTGGCTCTGGGCCTTGTGGTCTTAGAAACCACTTAACCTCTTGGCCGTCCTTCTTCAGGGCAGACCTACACCAACTCACTTCACCAAGACTGATGTAGAACTGGGACACCCGTTTATTCATTTACAAAGAAATGTGACAATCTCCAGGATCCTGGGGAGGGCACCTCCAATCTACATAAGGAGCCCAACTACGATCCCAAGGCTGCTTGGTGAGCAGAAAATAATGATAATAGATGCCATTAGTCACTTAATGAGTGTTCGAAATTTATAAAACATTAATAGTGACGGTTAGCCCTGGTCAAAAGCACATTCATCCTCACAACTTCACCATGAGAAAAAGATTTACCTTCCTTATACTGATGAGAATACGGAGAAAGATATCATAGCTCATTAACTCTAAGAGGTACATTTTCTCAGATGTGAATATCCTGCAAACAAAATACATTTAAAAATTGGTTATAAAACTCTATAAACTATGGTCACTTTTTGTTTATTTATCCATCAAACAGTTATTAAGTGTCCAGCATGGACTGGGTACTACGCAAGTTGACAGGGACAGAACAGTGTATAAAATATCAAGGTCCTTGCTCTCATCAAGTTTACAGTCTAGTTGGGGAGACCACTGATCAGCAAATGAATCAAAACATCAGGTTGTGAGAACTGCTGATGGAAATAAGCATGGAAATGTGACCGAGTATTACATGAGGGGTGGGGGGCAAGGAAGACAGGGTGGCTCTCTGAGGGGTGACATTGAACTGAGACCTCAGAGTCATCCAGTGGTCTTCACTTTGGGCTACGTAGGTACCAGGAGATAGGTCCTCTCAGTCCTATGGCCCAGGGCTCCTGGCTGTGAGCAGCCCCTTCTGAGGCTCCTTGGAGGGCAGCCCGAGAGGCATGGGTCTGACCTGTGCCCCATGGTTGGCACAGAGCTGAGCAGATAAGTGGTGCCCACGACCCACTGTTCCATGTGATATGCTGAACACAGCCCAGGAGGTGTTCTAGCCCCTCATGCTTGCTTTAGTTCTGCGGCAGGGAACACTGCCCATCATGGACAAGGAGACAGAGGAATACCATGCCAGGTGCCCAGGGAGTGTTGGTGTAGCCCAAAATGCAGCCAGTCTGGGCTGGGGACAAGGAGGCTGAACAGGGCTGCTGGTGCAGATTTGAACTTCCGTTCTCCTACCAGGTACTTCTCACTATTTTAGACTCTTTTTGGTGGTGACCAAGGCACCTACAGGGTGACTGCTTAGCAATATGTGCATTTTGCAAATTTGAGCTGTATCATAATTTTAAAATACTTGACCTTTAAAAAGTTTAATTAGATTCAAAATCCATTAACAAGAAATTCCAAGTTTACATTTGTCAATGAAAGAAAGGCAAGAATTTTAAATATATAACTTCAACAGTTACACTTCTTTGAATGACTGAAAACAATTATTTTGAAGTTTTTCAGTAAGATCATCAAGAATTTTAAGAGCTCTTCATCCTAAAATCTTGATCAGGAATGGCACGTGGCCATTTCAAGTATAAAACCTGATATAAAAAATTATGCTCATGGATGTAAGCTCAACATTTCCCATTAAAAACTTTGAAAACGTTTTATTTGGGAGTTTTACACAAGTTTGATACGTATTATCTTCTTTAAAATGTAATTATTTTCTTTCATAGTGATTATGTAATATAAAAATGTATAACGAAAGTTTTAATCAAGTTCTATTTGAATCGCTCCAAATCCCCTTCACTTTTCCTCAGTGTACCGTACAAAGAGGATCTTTTTCTAAGAGACATGGAAAAGTGGAAAAGCTGCCTTAGAAGATGAGGGAGCCAGCCCTGTGAAAAGCTTGGGGAGAGCATTCAAGCTGCGAAACACAGTGAAATGACCCTCAGGAGGGAAGAGCTTGAAAGGTAAGGTAGCAGGGCTGGAGCAGAATACCACTGGAGAGGGCAGAAGTGATGCTAGGCCTTGCATTTAACCAAAAGCAGTGGGAAGCCTCTGAATGCATTTACACAAGGGTATGACTTAAGCTGATTTACATTCTATAAATCTAATCTCTGCATGCAGCGTAGAGAATGGAATACAGAGGTGCAAGAGTGGAAAGAGAAAGGTCATATAGGAAGTAACTGGGGGCCAGGTGAGAGGTGAGGAGAGGAGGAAAGGAGTAGGTCATTCTGAGAAGCTTTTCATAGGTAGGACCAATAGGACTATGGGAATGAAAGAAAGGGAGGCTTAAGTAGGATGCCTACACTTTTCGGTTTAAGCAGTTAAGTAAATCATAATGCCATTTACCGGGCAACACTGAAGGAGGGACAGTTATGGAAAGAGGACACTGGGATCCAAAGTCTCAGGACATAGTTTTCAACAAAGGGCAAATAGAATCATAGACGATAAGAGATTTAATGGGCATATGAATCATTAATCAATGATTACAATACTGAAATATCTACAGGTAAAATGATGTAAAGCCTGCAATTTGCTTCAAAATCATTTGAGTGGGGGGAGGTAGGAAGAATGAGTACAGGCGTAGATGAAACACAAGATTGGGCATGAGTAGATCATCTTTGAAGCTAGCTGATGGGTACCTAGAGGTTCATCATATTACTCTCCTTTTGTGTATGTTTGACAATTCCATGGGACTGGATGAGATCACCTAATATTCAACAAATGGGGACAGCCCCACACTGGCAGGGGTGGGGGGAGTAGAGTAGAGGTGGCAGTGCTAGTGCAGTGGAAAGAAAGAGATAAGACCACTGCTGTCCTACAGTTGACATTCTCTGGGGAAGAGACATAACAAGCAAGTAAACAAATATGACAGATTTAAATCAATGTGATAAAGAGGAAGGGTGATGTGATAAAGTGTGCATGGGTACAGCAACTGAGTGGCCAGAAGCAACAGCTCCTTGAGGCAGTAATCTTTGCATTGGACTGATTCACAAGCTAAACAGATATCAATAGTGGTGCTTTTAAAGTCCTTTCCATTCTACTTTTTAAACTTTTACTCATAAATAAATCTGAATTAGTGACCATAAGATTTCTACTCTAGGGAAAATGTTTTAACTTAAAAGCTTTTGCTCCCCTCCTCTCCACTGTTTTTTTTTTTTTTCTCTCTCTTTTTTTTTTTTTTAAATTCATTTGGCTGCACTGGGTCTTAGTTGCAGCATGCGGGATCTTTAGTTGCAGCATGCAGGATCTTTAGTTGCAGCATGCAGGATCTAGTTCCCTGACCAGGGATCGAACCCGGGCCCCTTGCATTGGGAGAATGGAGCCTTAACCACTGGACCATCAGGGAAGTCCCTCCATTGTTTTTTAAACTCCAAATTTTGAAGCCATTATTAACCCAAGAGTTCTAGAAGTAAAGCCAATTCAGGACTGACCCTGGTACCCCCTTTAGAATCCCTTTTTGTCCTGACAGCTTTCCTTCCCCCATCATCTGACTCTAAAGTGCTCTTCTCCCCTCAGCTACAGTTTTTGCCAATCTTAGGACTCCAAAGGACATCTTTCCTTCCCTCTTCCAAGTGCTACTTCCCTGTGCAAAGCAATGCTTCCAGAGATTATAAGCCCCATGAGGGCTTGTGTTGTTCACTGCTGTCTTCCAGCACCCAGAACTGTGCCAGGCACAGTTGGTACCCAATAAATATTCACTCAGTGAGAAAACTTCCAGAAGCCACTAGGTAGGTAACCAGGCACCTACCTAGGTGCTAAACGTACTTGATCCTACAACTAGAAAAAACTTGTGGCCTATCTTCACACAAATAAATATCACTCCTATTTTACATATGGACAGCTGAGTAGGTTCAGATAATCCAAGATCAGAACTATTTCACCTAAAATAGTCTTTCCTGTCCTTAAAAATATTTTGAAGACAAAAAATAGAAGCTATGGAAAAATCTAGCATATAAAGAGAACGTTACCAGTGTCATTTAACATTTCTTGAAGATATGATGAGTTTAATTGATGTACAACAGCCTTCCTGGAAAACTCCTGGAAAAAAACCCAACAAATATTTTGGTTTCCTCAAAACAAAACATAAAAACAAGCAAAGAAACCTCTTCTTGGCCCGAATTATAGGAAGTCTTTGCTGGCAGCTCAGCCTAAGCTCTTTTGCATACATGCTTTTAGGAGAGGCTTGCAGATTGCATGTATTCTGCAGAGCAACCACACACACTTAACATTCATTAAATAATAATGAAACAGGAGGCCTGGATTTTTTTTGGTTTCTCCTGGGTCTCTTCATCACTCAAGTGTCCTTGGACAAATCTACTCCCTCTCTCATATCTGATTTCCATATATCCGTTTCAGGATAATCTTTCATATCTGATTTCCATATATCCATTTCAGGATAATGTTTATGACTAAGATGCTTTATAAGATCTTCAGACTACCAGTAGTAGTTATGCCCTCCATCTATGAAATTTATCTCCTTCACTATCCTATGGGATGTCTTCATGACACTTCTATTGAAAACCCTCACACATGGTTGCGAGTGCTGTCAAAACCATCTAGGGACGGTACAGATAGTCTAAGGCCAATGAGCTGACAACGTGGATGACTTGAACCTGAAGTCTGTTTCCTATGCTACTGAGAATTGGAAAATGGATAAATGTGATAATCCCCAAACCACGTTTTCCTTATTTCTGCCGTTTTCCGCCGCATCTAAACTATGCAGAAGCTGCTGACAACACTTGACTATCCAGTATTTCGCAATTCTACCGAATACTGAAAAGGTTAAAAGGCCGAACTTGCTAGTAGGACAAGCTGTCAGGACTGGTAGTGAGGCTCTGGTGCAGTTAGCTGTGTATTCCAC
The DNA here is from genome assembly GCF_008692025.1 of Phocoena sinus. Taxonomy (NCBI): domain Eukaryota; kingdom Metazoa; phylum Chordata; class Mammalia; order Artiodactyla; family Phocoenidae; genus Phocoena; species Phocoena sinus. Next base: position 162,805,948 of record NC_045763.1, on the reverse strand, counting down.
ACATTGTTTTAGAGGCTTACAAAATACAGCCATCTTGCATCAGGCATCCCGGCCCAGGAAAAAGGCGAGCCCCGGCCCCTCGGCCCTGGAGATGCCACCTGCGCGGGGCCGGGCGTCCTAGGTGGCAGAGCCCTTGCGGACTGCCTACAGCCCGCACCGCGGGGCCCGCCACGGCCCGGGCCGGTGTGTTGAGCGACTAAAGTTGTCTACGGGCGGGCCGGCCGCACCTGGCCCGGAGAGAAACCGTGAAGACTGCAGTCCAGCAGCCCTGCCAGCGGCTAGAGCAGCCCCATCCGAAAGTGGACGTGGGACGCTAGGCTGCTATTTGCAAGCTTCCGGTTGGGTAGTGTTTTCAACTGGGGTGCACCGACCCGACCGGCGGTGCCCTCCTCCCCGCCCCCACGCCGCCCGGGGCGCCTCGGGGACGCGCGCCTGGGCCCGCGCCGGAGCTGGGCGCCCCCTCCCTCGCCCTCCCCGCCGCGGCCTGAGACGCCCGCAGGCCGGGTGTTCACCGACCGCGCCTCCTCCCGCCCGCTCCTCCCCCCTCACTTCCCCCTCGGCGCCCCAAACCCGGGCTTCCCGAGTGCCAAGACGTGTGCGCACGGAGCAGGGTGGGAGTGCGGGGCCGGAGAGTCGGAGTTAAAACGGGGGCGGGCGGACGGCCTTCTCGGCCGGAGCCGGCGGCCCTTCGGCGTGTCTTTTGTGTTTGTACACACACTGCGCGAGGCGGCCGGGAGGAGGGAGCGGGCGGCGCGCGGGGGAGGGGCGAGCGCGCGCCAGCGAACGGGCGCGTGGGGGGAGGGGCGGAGGCGGGGCGCGAGCGAGGGGCGGGGGCGGGGCCGAGCCTTCCCTCCATTGTGTGTGATTGGTTGGCGCGCGGCGCGGGGGCGGGGCGGCGCGTGTTGGGGGATAGCCTCGGTGTCAGCCATCTTTCAATTGTGTTCGCTGCCGCCGCCGCGCCGCTGTCGCTCTCCGACGCCAGCGCCGCCTCTAGCTCGCTGAGCTCCAGCCGAAGGAGAAGGGGGGTAAGTTTCCCCGTCTGCCCGCTTACCCGGAACCGAGCCCCGCTTGCCGTCAACCCCGGGCCGGGCCCCGGCGGTGCGGTGAGGGGACCCACGGTCCCTCCGGCTTGGCCCACAAACTTTTTGGCCCAGAAATGGAGGTGAGGAGCGAGTTTCCCTCACCCCTCAGGCGACGGCGGCTCCGGCGGCTCCCCAGTCTCTCGCCGCCTCAGCCCAACAGCAGCAACCGCCGCGTCGCCGAGCCTGCTCTCCCTCCCCGCGCCCCTGGCTCCTCTTTCTTCGGTGAAATCCCGCCCGCCGCCCCTTCCCGGGACCCCAGACCTTCACCACGACCCGCGCGGGCCTCTTAACTACCGCCCCCGGACCCCGGACCCCAGTTTTCGAGCGGGAAAAGGGTGGAAATCGCCGCTGCTTCCCACCCTGGGGTAACTCGCTTTTTGCTGCCTCCCCACAGTTGTTGCTAAGCTTCACCATCTTGTCTCTCTTCTCTGGTCACCGACCATATTTTTTCCCCCGTTTCTCTCTTCCCCATTTGAAAAAGGAGGAAAATTTTTTAAAGAGAAACATTTTTTTCTCCTTTTTTAGAGAAGCGGAAACTTGATGCATTTGAAATGCACAAAAAAAACTTTTGCATTTTGGAGGGCGGCACGTGGCAGGGGATCGGGCTATTTTCGAGCGATTTGGTGTTTTGTCTCTTTGGTAGGGAATCGGATACGTTTTGCGATTGTTTCCATTTTGTTCTGGTCTGGGAGCCGAGTTTGTGCCTGCGCGAGACGCTGGGAGCGAGGCGGGCAGGCTGGGGGACCCTGTGCCGAGGGGCCGGAGGAGGCGAAACCAAAAGTTTATGTGGTGCTTGGGGTGGACTGGTCGGCCGGTCCCGTGCGTTAATTAAAGCCTGGGTGCGGGGCACTTTTTTTTTTTAATTTCACTGCGAAGCTTCTGAGGACTGGACGCCAGGACGGTGCTTTGTAGAATGCTCGCTGGTGGTAGCTGTTGTTCCTCTCTTGTTTTTTGAGACGCCTTTTTGTCAACAGAACTGTAGAGATGCAGAAGCAGGAATGTTTTCAGATATTTACAGCAGTCTATCAACTGCCAGACGTAAGGGGGGGGGGCGGCGGGGGGGGGGGGTGACCAAAACCTTTTTTGCTGTAATTTGACTCGACCTTTCCGTGGTTTGTGGCTTCGTTCTTTTGACTTGTTAGTGGATCGAATATTTACAGACATTTCTAATTTCTACTTTAATTAAAGAAACTGAAGTGAAGGCTGTCAGGGGTCTTTTTGTTTTGCCGTTTATCGCTCAGATTTGGCATTTTTGAGAGATGGTTGGTGTTAACGCTAACAATTTTCTAGTACTACAGTTTGTTTCAGGAAGTCATATTTGGGTGGTAGACGTAATCTGCACACTTTAAAATTATGTAACATTACAGACATTCTTTTTTTATACTGATCATAATTTCCAGATTTTTTTTGGGGGGGGGCGGTGGTAATGGCAGGAAAACTTGTATGTTTGTTAGTTGCATATGGTGATTTTTGTGTTTTGATGCTGGTAGGTAAGGAGGTCTTTATACCATGGCTCGTACAAAGCAGACTGCCCGCAAATCGACCGGTGGTAAAGCACCGAGGAAGCAACTGGCTACGAAAGCCGCTCGCAAGAGTGCGCCCTCTACTGGAGGGGTGAAGAAACCTCATCGTTACAGGTATTAAAACAAGAGGAGGGAAAAAATGGGACAAAGCCTATCTCCCGAAGCAGTATCTGTATAATTTAATAAAAAGATGTATAATTATACTTTTTGCTTTAGAGAAACTAATAATTTTTCCTTTTGAATATTTACTAATACTTTAAAATATATATATAATTTAGTGTTAGGTTTTATTGGGAACATGTTTAATTTTGAAGCCATGATCCTGCCCATAGCCCAGAGGAGAGGTTGTATCACTAATAACGTTAATGGGATAGGGTAACATTTTATTTAGCTGTTAGGTGTAATGTATATTTTTTAAATAGTAAAGTGTTTTTAAATACATTTTTGAGGATACTCTTTCTCTTGGTAAAGTAATTTAATCAAGATTGGGGGTCATTTTGTTTTAGGTAAGTCCTTCATTTACTTGAATTGGTTTATTTCCTTCTGTTAGCACAGTTTTGAACTAACCTGATCAGTGTTGTTAAGGGCATCTGCCATTAGAGGGCAGAAGTTGTCTGTATTTAGGTGCCTTCCGCAAATGATTTTACAGTTAGCCTAAAATAAAAGTGGAAGAAATAAGTCAGAATTGAGGTAAATTTCTTGCTTAAAATTAGTTTTAAAAAGAAAGAAAGAAAACTTCCATATAGAAGATACACCATAAAAGAGTATTCACATTTAATCATTCATGAGGGATGTGCAGTGTTCAAAGGTATTCTGGGAAATCACGCTTAAATGCCATAAGTGTATTTTTTAAAGGAAACTCATTGGGTTGTGCTGGTAGGTCTTTTAGAAGAATTGGGGGTGCCAGTGGGAAGAAGGAGAGTGCTGCCAAATTGAGAAGAGTCTGAACAATTTTGACCTCTTTATTTGTGGCCTAGTACTTTCCCAAGTTGTAATTATAACAAGTTAGTGATATATATGTTAAAGAGGAAGAAAATAAAGGGGACTTTGATTAAACCCCCCTGCCAGGAATCTACTTTAATATCATGCTTTTTGCTTTAAAGGATTGTTGTGTTACTCTTAACAGACTTGAATATTCGGGTCATAAATTAAGAAGTGAAATTTGATACAGAAGCTGAAGAATAGTTGGGTGATTTATTTTTTGAAAAGTGCGTCTTTTTAAAGCTGATGACCACTCTTTTATGTTTTTTATGTATTTGGTAACCGTGTCTTTATTGTGTTTTGTTTTTAAAGGCCTGGTACTGTGGCACTCCGTGAAATTAGACGTTATCAGAAGTCCACTGAACTTCTGATTCGCAAACTTCCCTTCCAGCGTCTGGTGCGGGAAATTGCTCAGGACTTCAAAACAGATCTGCGCTTCCAGAGTGCAGCTATTGGTGCTTTGCAGGTAAAATGGCAGGTGGGAAGGGCTCTAGGAGTTGGCCGTTCCTGCTTTGTACCAAGAACAATTCTAAATCTTTGCATATGCTTGTTAAATTTAATCATCACAAGCGGATGAGGTAGGTCTTATCTATTTCACTGTTAAGATGTCAGAAAGGTTAAGTTGCTCAAGGTCATACAAGCAGACATAAGATTTTAAAATTTTAGACGTTGCAGTGTTTAAAGGGAAAAAGAACCTTCTGGTTTGGCTTACAGTTGCTGCAGGACATCAAGAAGTCATGGGGCTAGAGGTAATTGGTAATTAGTTTCAAACAGTGACTGATATAAAAGGAATGTTAGAATAAATGGCTTCCTGGGCCTGAAGAGGCAGTTGCAAGTGGAGAGAACATAATATCTGGGATGGGAACAGGCAGCATAAAAGAACTATGCATTGAGGTAAAAGAAGCATGAGTGGTAGTTAGGATTAGGTTGACGATAAGGAGAAAAAGATACTAGGCTTGTAAAGAGAAATTGGAAGACTTGTAGTTTGCTAAAGGGGATTATGTATGGATTTCCACTTAAATGGGAAACATAGTGAATTTATTCTTAGCTCCAGTGTGTCAGAACTTTGAGAAGTACTGTTTTAGCTGTGGTTGTCTATTTGAAATACTGGTGGTTTGTGCCAAGATTAAAACTTGAAATGCCCACAAGTAAGGTATTTGATTAGGTATGTGGGTATAATTAACATCAATCACTTAAGTAACCTATAATGTTAACGAGTTTGGCATTCATTGTAACTCAAAGTATGGTAAGACTGCCACCTCCTTCAGAGCGTGGGGTTAGAGGTGATTAAAATTGCAGATGGCTAGGCACCTCCACAGACCTGAATCGGAATCTCTTTTGGGGGAGGGTCCAGAATCTACATACACTCCATTGGAGGATTTTTCAAGGCTGCTGTTGCCAAGCTTTTCCTTTATGTGTGAGGGAGATTTGATAGGTGGATTCTACCCTGAAGTGTAATTGGTTGAGCTGTTTCTATGGTTAGTCTGAACTTCATTTGATTGGTAAATTCCAGGAGTAGGCATCCATTAAATTCTCAATGAATTGAAATTACTGAAATTTCAAACTACTAAAATCTTCCAGTGCTGTTATTTAAAACCCTTATCTTCTGTTTTAATCATTGACTATCTTTAGATCCCATTTTGTTTTATTACTGTAATTGCTAATCACATTTTCCCCACTAATTTTAAATATAGAAATATTATTGATATTCTCAAGCATTGATCTAAAGCTGCCAATTTTGTTTTGTAGTTAGAGTTAGCAGGGCTCTGCTTAAAGAACACACTATACTTGAAAGTCCAACATTGTTGAGCTTAAGTGTCAATGATAGAGCTTTGTAAATTGATTACTAAACAGTCTGAGTAAAAGACTATTGTTTTTTAAAATTCATGTCTAAACTTCCACATTGCTGTTATTAAGGTGTGTGTTTTATATTTGTCAGTAAATGTGGTTGTATTGGTTTTGAGCAAAATGTTCAATTCTGCCTGTAGTACTCTGCATTAGGTAGCTCTTTATTGGAAGAGTAATCTTTGTTAGAAGTTTATTTTGTTTTGTGTTGCTGTTTTTATACATCAGTTCTCTTAAAGATACAGAGATGGAGAATTTGCTAATGGAAATAGGGCAATAGAAGAGAGCAGTTGAAATAGAATTCCAAAAGTCACTATTTTTGCCTTTAGAATTACACAGTTTACAACTTTTCTAATACAACTAAATGAGGAGGGGAGAGAATTTAGTCTAGGTTTGCCATAGATAATCAAGAATTAGCTAACTTGAAATTTAGCCTTTGCCCCTAATATCTGAGAGTTTGAACTGAGGTATCATGTTAAAAATGGACATTGGTGGTTTGAAGTGGTGGAAGAGTCAGATATTGAATATACTCAAAATGTTGTAAATTAACATTTTCTTCCAGTTATAAGATACTTTTTCTTTTGCTGTTATCAAAATTACGTTCACTGGGCTATAAGTTAATGTGTCAGTCTTTAATTCCTATCATAGCCTTAATGTTTAGGAGACTTTGGGACACTAGCAATAGAATTAGAAATATGAGTCATGGTTAAATTCCCTATGAGTATTGACTCTTCTCCCAGAGCTGACCAGACACAACTCTATAAAACCTATAGCCAGGTTGTAAGATGGCAGTTGAGAGGCCCAGCTGCTACATGCCACATTTGAGTAGTACTAGGGGAGCCAGTAGATCATTATTCCACTCTTAAATGGTCTCAGAATTGCAGGACCTGTTGGCTTGTCCATATAGCAGCTCATAGTGCTGTTGTTTTGCAGAAGCCTTCTAGATTTGCATAATCCTGAGATACGCTGGGTGAAACAAAAAAGAAACTAGTTTCTTTCTTGAGGAACTTCAGTCCTAGTATCTGATGTGTGTTGCAGACCCGTAAGAGTAGGTAGGCTACAGTATGCTGTGTTTCCTAAATTTTTTACCTATTTCTAGAGTATCCCAAGAATTAATCCCCGAACATTAAGGACTTTTGCTTTTAATATATTCTTTGGAATAGGTAAGATACACGGAACTAATTGCATAGAAAAGATGCAAATTTCGGGAATTCCCTTGTGGTCCAGCGGTTAGGATTCCACGCTTTCACAGCTGAGGAGCCGCATTCAATCCTTGGTCAGGGAACTGTCCCGCAGCCACATATCCTGGCCAAGAAGAAAAAAGGAAAAGATGCAAATTTCATTTAGGGTTAGAGATCTCTGTTAAGTAATTTAAGGGCTTTAAAAGATGGCTAGTATACAAGGCCATTATGATTGCCAAGGAATTAGGAGTTCAAAGTTACCTGCACCTGGGAACCAGGGGCAGGAGGAGTGTTTGCTTTCTCCTTCATGGAATAATCTTAGGTAGTCTATAAAGGGTAGGTAAATAAGACTTAGCTCTTGATAACAAATGCTGCAGAAAGACATGTAGGGATAGTAAACTTCAGGTAAAAGAGATTTTTATAGAAGAGAGAGATTAGGCTAAAAAGAATGAAGATATAAATGTAGGAAATAATTTTTTTCATAAGATAGAATAACGTAAACCATTTGAATTAATTGTTGCTGTGTTCTTTTAAAAGCAGAATCTCAAGTTTTATTGGCAAAGTCAAAATGTTTGTAAAAAGCAAAACTGGTTCTTCCCATCTCTGTATCTTGTGCGTTACGTAGTATTGTGGGGCTTGAATTGCTCAAGTATTCTGTGTATTTCCCTTTTAGTTTTATTACCTAGAGTTTCCAAAATGGAAATAATTTTTTTAATTAGGACAAAAATAGCAATTACAAAAATCTGGTTTTTTTCCCCTAAATATATCTCAAACAGAGAAATAACTTGCTTATAGAGAAGCCAAATATCGTCTTTCATTTAGTGTGTTCCTAATCCGCTGAAACAGTTGGACTGATGACTGGTAAAACAGTAGGTTCATTTCAAAATGAGTAAGCAGATGTTTTAACCTAGACTAAAGGATTCTTCAGCTTTTCAGACAGCTGTAAGATGTACTCACAATTTAAGAGTTAATTATAAGTAGAAGCTCCCGTTTTTTCCTCTTCACATGCCAAGTGTTGGTGAATGATTCATGTAGCTACCAGTTTTTGAGTGAAAGTAGGGATAAGAAGATGCCTTCAGAAAAGTCTTAAGAAAAACCAGAGGGATCAGTGTTAATGCTGGGAGGTAGCAAAAATGCCATTACAGATAGGGGTGCATAGAGGAAGGTGCAGTTAGTGGGGGGCATGGGGGCATATCTCAGCAAAGTAGGTCAATGTATGTAAGTAAGACACAAATCTGGTGTGTTCTGGGACCCAGTAGCACTCTAGTGGTAAAACTGAGGTTTTAAAGGAAAGGTAGATGAGGACCATATGATGGAAATCAGTGGTCAAACAGATATAATGAAGTGTGAGTAAGATTCAGAAAAAGGACACAGCAGGGTAGGAGAGTATATTACTTTGGATTAGATACATGATTCCATTTATCTTAGGATGAGAATGAATGTTAGAATTTAAGTTGGATTTTTTGCTTTACTCAAGACACATTTCAGTTTACTAAAAATCACATATAACATTAAAAAAATTAAACTTTTTTAGTAGTGAAATTATTTGACTTGTATTATTTGATAAAGACTTGAGTTTTCACTTTCATAAGCTGCCTTTCAGCCTCGTCGCACAGATTTTAAAATGTAAGCATTTGGTAAAATAGTCAGCATCTTCTGAAGTAGGTTTTTAAAGGCCTCAAAAACCTCATCTTTTTAACTGATACAGATGTAACTTAACTATTGTTAATATTTTTTTCTTTATTCCTGTTGTAGGAGGCAAGTGAGGCCTATCTGGTTGGCCTTTTTGAAGACACCAACCTGTGTGCTATCCATGCCAAACGTGTAACGATTATGCCAAAAGACATCCAGCTAGCACGCCGCATACGTGGAGAACGTGCTTAAGAATCCACCATGATGGGAAACATTTCATTCTTTAAAAAAAAAAAAAAAAAAAAAAAAAAATCTCTTCCTGTTATTGGTAGTTCTGAACGTTAGATTTTTTTTTTTTTTCCCCGTGGGGTCAAAAGGTACCTAAGTATATGATTGCAGGTGGAAAAATGGGGGACAGAAATGAGGTATTGGCAGTTTTTCCATTTTCATTTGTGTGTGAATTTTTAATATAAATGCGGGGACATAAAGCATTAATGCAAGTCAAAATGTTTCAGTGAACAAGTTTCAGCAGTTCAACTTTATAACAATTATAAATAAACCTGTTAAATTTTTCTGGACAATGCCAGCATTTGGATTTTTTTAAAACAAGTAAATTTCTTATTGACTGCAACTAAATGGTGTTTGTAGCATTTTTATCATACAGTAGATTCCATCCATTCACTATACTTTTCTAACTGAGTTGTCCTATATGCAAGTACATGTTTTTAATGTTGTCTGTCTTCTGTGCTGTTCCTGTAAGTTTGCTATTAAAATACATTAAACTATACCTGCTTTTGGTCTTTACTATCAACCTTATCTGTACAATTAACTTACTTGAAATTTCCATATTCAGAAGAATTTTAGTATCAGGTATTTTGTCACTTTTTATCTGAAACTGTTGAGGAGGAAAGTATAAGCTTTGTATGGGAAGGAAACTGGAGCTACCGGCTTTCCTCAAATTTTTAAAAATTTAAAGATGGTATTTCTGTTTTCCAAAACCAGAGTTTGACTATGGATATGTGTACTTTTAACCAGCAATTCCCAAACCTAGCTGGCCAGCAGAATCACATGAAAATAGTTAAATCTGTATAAGTAGTTTATAACATTATAAACATAATCTCTGTTATTAAACTTTGAATAATGGTAATTTAACTGCAAATGTAACAGTCTTCAAAAATTGGTGCATCAGAGAGCTGGCTATTTTAAGATATTGTATATTAACCCTGAAGTTATTAATCAAGCACCTATAGTTCATTCTTAGCACTGTTTTATTTAGCATTGGGGTGATTAATGTGAAATGAGGATGGTGAACCTTTTAAGACTTACAACATTTCTTATTAGAGAAATACAAATCAAAACTACAATGAGGTATCACACCAGTCAGAATGGCCATCATTAAAAAATTGTCTACAAACAATAAGTGCTGGAGAGGGTGTGGAGAAAAGGGAACCCTCTTGCACTGTTGGTGGGAATGTAAATTGATACAGCCACTATGGAGAACACTGTGGAGGTGCCTTAAAAAAACTAAAAGAATTACCATATGGCCCAGCAATCCCACTACTGGACACATACCCTGAGAAAACCGTAATTCAAAAAGAGTCATGTACCACGATGTTCATTGCAGCACTGTTTACAATAGCTGGGTCATGGAAACAACCTAAATGCCCATGGACAGACAAATGGATAAAGAAGATGTACATATGCACAACAGAATATTACTCAGCCACAAAAAGGAACAAAATTGGGTCATTTGTAGAGACATGGATGGACCTAAAGACTGTCATACAGAGTAAGTCAGAAAGAGGAAAACCATATATTAACACAGATATGTGGAATCTAGAAAAATGGTACAGATGAACTGGTTTGCAAGGTAGAAATAGAGACACAGATATAGAGAACAAGTATGGACACCAAGGGGGGAAAGCAGGCGGGGAGGGGGTGGTGGTGTGATGGATGGGAGATTGGGATTGACATATATACACTAATAGGTATAAACCAGAAAACTAACAAGAACTTGCTGTGTAAAAAATAAAGTTCAAAACAAGGGGGCTTCCCTGGTGGCGCAGTGGCTAAGAATCCACCTGACTGGGACATTGGTTCGAGCCCTGGTTGGGGAAGATCCCACATGCCGCGGAGCAGTGAAGCCTGTGCGCCACAACTACTAAGCCTGTGCTCTAGAGCCTGTGTGCTACGACTACTGAAGCCTGTGTGCCTAGGGCCCGTGCTCCACAAGAGAAGCCGCTGCAATGAGAAGCCCGCGCACCGCAACAAAGAGTAGTCCCTGCTTGCTGCAACTAGAGAAAAGCCCACGCGCAGCAACAAAGACCCAATGCAGCTGAAAATTTATTAATTAAAAAAAAATTCAAAACAAAAACAGACACATGCTCCCCCAGTGTTCCTTGCAGCACCGTTTACAACAGCCAGGACATGGAAACAACCTAAATGTCCACTAACAGAGGAATGGATAAAGCAGATGTGGCAAATATATTCAGTGGAATATTAGCCATAAAAAGGAACGAAATTGGGTGATTTGTAGAGATGTGGATGGACCTAGAGGCTGTCATACAAAGTGAAGTAAGTCAGAAAGAGAAAAACAAATATTGTATACTAACGCATACATGTGGAATCTGAAAAAATTGGTATAGACGATCTTATTTACAAAGCAGAAATAGAGACACAGATGTAGAGAACAAATGTATGGATACCAAGGGGGGAGGGGCGTGGGATGAACTGGGAGATTGGGATTGACATATATACGCTATTGATACTCTGTATAAAATCGATAACTAATAAGAACCTACAGTATAGCACAGGGAACTCTGACATTAGTTGTAGCATATGAGTGAAGCTGCTCTGGAAGTGAACTGAGATGTATTAATCAATGGGCTAAGAACAGATTCATGTCAATAAGATGTAACATTGGGCTTATAAACATAAACATCGGTGTTAAGCTCCTTTTTAGCAGTAACTTCATTTTTAGATTTTAGGTTATTGTAAAGTCACTGAGAAATATAAGATTTTTTGAGAGCCTGTTTCTAATTTGTTGACATGGTATCCTAGTTTTAGTGTGGTCGTTTGTATAGGCTTCTACAGGCAGGCACTAGTATTACTTGGAGTATTGGCAGGAGCATATGTTCACTGCAGTATAAGCTACTAAGAGCCAATTGAAGTATGTTTGATACAAAATAGATGAACTTGGCACTCAAAGCAGGTACACAGATGTCTGATGAATGTACTGAGCTTGTCTCAGTATACCATGGTCTGTTACTACTTGACATGTATTCTCTTGTTCCTGTAAGGTAGGTAACTCTTTCCTACTTAACTAAAGAGGCAATGAAATTTGGGAGGATTATTCTTATTTGACTAGGGTCTAAACAATATTCATAATCTTGAGGTCAGGGTTATTCTTTGACTTAGATATGAGTGTGATCTGCCACTCCCATTGATGCTTATTAACCTCCTGGGCTGAAAATCCTCTTACCTGCTCCGCTTTGGAGTTGGCTACATGAGAATTTACTTAGGAAAAATCTATAGTGAATTAGAGTTGGGCCCAAAGTGATATGTGGGGACCATAGCTAAACTCACCACTCGTCATTAAGTTCAGTTTTTAACATCTGTAACAAGGTGGTAACCAGCTTTTGAATATGAAGTATCTTATGAAAATAGTTGATTAATACGTAAAAGTTTCCAGAAAATATTCCTAAAGTCTAAGACAAATTTACAGATGAAAAACCCTATGAACTCATGTGGTAAGACAAAAAACTTTAGATAAGGTTTTAGGGAAATCAGGGAATGCTGGAAGAACTTCTAGGAAGGAATTTGGAAATGTCATTCTCTTAGGCAAACGGGGGGAGGAAATCTTCTCTTGGCTAAATACCGTCAGGTGGGTTAGTGCTTGAACAATGTCCAAGCTCTTGCCCTTCTTATCTTGACAGCCTAGAATCTGAGAGGAAATCAACTTTGCACATTTGAATATATCGAGGATCTGCTAGATGCTGAGTATGTAAAGGTATAAAGCTGCTCCAATTTAAATTCTCAACAACTCTGTAAGGTGGGTACTATTATATACCCTATTTTACAGGGGAAACTTGCCCAAGATCACAACGTAAATAGAGGGGACGGAATTTGTTTCCCAGTAGACTAAATCCAAGGCCTTGCTCTCTAATTCCCATGCTCTAAGTGTGAGACATACAAATAAGAGCAGTTAGTTTGTCGGGGGCACTAGAAGTTAAGGAAAGTCTTGACAGTAGAAACAAATGGGGGCCAGAGGAGACAAAATTGGGAATGAGAGGGACAGATTATAGAAATTACAAGAAAACTCTTCATTTGAAAACGTGCTGCTCACCACCTGCTCAGTCTTGAGCTACCTCCTTGATTCCTCCCTCTTCCTCACCTCCATTAAATCCTGTTGACTTTCTCCAAAAGTGCATCCAAAACTTTGCACTTACTTACTCCTTCTACCATCCTAGTCCGAGCTGCTATCAGCAGCTAAGTTATGGACTATTGCCATAACTTAAATCAGTCTGCATTCATCCACTCATTCCCTCCGGCCTCTTCACACAGCCCCCAGAGAATGTTTCTAAAACATAAGTCATTTCAGATCATTTCCGCACTTAAAAGTATCTAGTGACTTCCCATTGCTCACAGAGTAACATCTGAACTGGCTCATGAGGCAGGCCCTGCGTGACCTGGCCCTGTCAATCTTCTCCTTCCACCACTTGCTTATTAAGCTGTAGCCAAACCCTCTGCCCACATGCCCTTTGTCACATCCCTTGGCTTTATTTCCCTATTTATCAAAATCTGAAATTACATTGCATTTTTCCTGACTCTACCCCTACTAGAATGTGCTACACAACAGGGGTTCACATAATATTCAATAAATGCTGGGCTAGAATTTTAAATTCTGGTAAATCAAGTCAGCATACATATTGTTTCTTGCAAAGTTGTAGAGAAAAATGCCTCCAACTTCCTATCTTTCTAAGTAGTACGCATTTTCTATTAAAACCCTGCTGAATAGTTATCATTCTTATGCCATTAAGCATAGGTGTCTAAGTGAAATAGGATTTAGGTAACACCCTTATCACGACAAAGTCAGTTGAATCAGTAAGTACATAACTAGTGGTGAAACCATAGGTTAAGAGGCATTCTCTTAAAGTCATTATGAGTACTTTTTTCACCATTATCACTAAACATTCTTTGGAAAGTTCTAGTCAACGAGAAAATGTATTTTTTTAAAGGAAATGATTATTTGCAGTGTAGCTTCATAGCTGAGTTCCAGCTCTGGGACTTTCCTGGCTGTCCAGTGGTTAGGACTCCGGGCTTTCACTGCCGTGGCCTTGGTTTGATCCTTGGTCAGGGAAATAAGACCCCGCAAGACCAGCAGTGCGGGGGGTAGTTCAGGTCCACCCGATGCCTTGTTCATTCAGTATTTATGGAGCACCTTCCACGTGCCAGGCACTGTTGAAGGAATACTGAAGTGAACAAAACAAAGTTAACGTTCTCTGTCCTCATGGAGCTATATTCTAGTGAGGGAAATAGACAAGGATAATCCTTAAAGGATAAAGAAGTAAAATACAGTTGTTCCCCCGAATCCCCTGGGATTGGATCCAGGACCCACTGCAGATAACAAAATCTTGGATGCTCAAGTCCCATAGTTGGTCCCTCCACGGCCGTGGTTCCACATCCAGGGAATCAACCACCACTGATCGTGTGGTACTGTAAGATGTATTTAGTGAAAAAAATCCGTGTAGCCTTGGACCCACAGAGTTCAAGCTCGTGCCCTTCAATAACACAGGCTTGAACTGTGCAGGTCCACTTATAGGTGGATTTTTTTTCAATAAATATGCAGTGAGCCCTCGATTTCCCCGGGTTCCGCATCTGCAAATACGGAGCGCCCACTATGGGACTTGAGCGTTGGCAGATTTTGGTATGCGAGGCGGGTCCCAGAACCAATCCCCCACAGACACGGAGGGACGACTGTATATCATTTATTAGATAGCGGTATGTGCTAAAGAGAAAAAGTAACATGGGTAAAAAGTGTTGTGATACAAGGGAAGTGGGTGTTGGGAGTTAGGCCAGGCAGGCATCACTGAGGTGTCTTTGGAGTAAAGCCCTAAAGAAAATAAGAGAGCAAGCCACACAGATGTGAGAGAAGAATATTCCAGGCCCTACTGGGGGTCCTGCTGGGGGCAAGCCTGGTGTGTTCAGGAACCACAGGGAGACAGGAATGGGTGCAGTGGAAGAAGTGAGCAGAGTAGGAGAGAAATCAGAGATGCAATGGGGACCAGATCCTGCAGGACTTAGAGGTCCTAGTAAGGACGCTGAGTGAGAGGAGATGCCTCGGGAAAGTTTTAAGCAGAAGACTAATAAGTTGTGACTTAAGTTTTAACAAAATCACTCCAACTGCTGTGTGGAAAATGAGGAGAATAAAGGTAGAGCAAGAAGGAAAACCCCTTAGGAAGCTACTGGCAGTAACCTAAATGTAACATGATATTGTGGCTTGGACTTGAGTGATGGCAGTGGAGGTGGTGAGAAGTGGCATGCTGGCTATTTTTGAAAGGTAGGATGGCTGGGACTTGCTAATGGGTGTGGGCATGAGAAAGAGGAGTTAATGGTGCCAAGGTTTTTTGTTTTTGTTTTTTGCGGTACGCGGGCCTTTCACTGTTGTGGCCTCTCCTGTAGTGGAGCACAGGCTCCAGACGCACAGGCTCAGCGGCCATGGCTCACGGGCCCAGCCGCTCCGCGGACCGGGGCACGAACCCGCGTGCCCTGCATCAGCAGGCGGACTCTCAACCACTGCGCCACGAGTGAAGTCCAGTGCCAAGGTTTTTGGCCTGAGCAACTGCAACAATGAAGTTGCTCTTGCTTGAGACAGGGGAACCTGTCGGGGCAGGTTGGAGGGGAATATAAGGACCTTAGTTATGGACATGTTAAGATTGAGACGCTTATTAGACTTTAGTGGAGATTTCAAGTAGATTGTTGGATACGAGCCTGTGGTTTAAGAGAGAGGTTTGGGCTGGAGACAGAAATTCAGAAGTCATCAGTAAATGTATGGTCTAAAAGCCAAGAAGCTGGATGAGATCACCAAGGGAGTGGGTGTAGATAGAAATTAGAGAAGAGGTCCAAGCACTCAGGGACTCAACATTCAGAGTTTAGGGAGCAAGGGAGCACTCCGAAGGAGACTGAGACGAGCGGGCAGATAGGAGAAAGCCAGGCGTCCGTGATGTCTGTAAGCCTGAAGAAGCAAGTACTCCAAGGAAGAGGAGTGGTCTCTGTGACAAATACTACTGCTGTGTCAGGAAGAGGGAGGTCTGAGAGTTGACCATCGGATTTGGCAACGTGGAGGTAATTGGTGATCTTGATAAGAGCCATGTTGGTGAAATCGAGGGAACAAAACCTGATTAGAGTGGATTCAAGAGTGACCGGGGCTTTAAGCAAAATAATCACACTTCACATTGTCAATAATGAGACGAACTGACATTATAAACCCCTGATGTAAAACACTAAGGACACAACATTACCCAAACGTTTACCCCAATGTTTAATCTGTATATAATCATGAGGAAACAACCAGTTAAATCCAAAGCGTGAGACATACTACAAAACAACTGGCCTAGGCTCTTCAAAAATGTCAATTTCACAAACCAAAACAAGGCCAGGGAACTGTTTCAGGTTAAAGGTGACTTAAGAGATATGACAATTAATTGCATGTTAATCAATCCTTCATTGGATCCTGGATTAAAAAAAAAAGTTAAAAAGAAACTTTGGGGACAGTTGGGCAAATTTCAGTATGGAATATATGTTAAATAATACATCAATTTCAAATTTCTTTGGTGTATGATAATGGTATTAAGGTTATAGAGGAGAATGTACTTGTTCTTCACTCATGCTGAAGGAGTGAAGAGTCATAACAGCTGCAGCTTAATCCAAAATATATAGAGGGGAAGGTGGGGGAGGGATAGACTGGGAGTTTGGGGTTAGTAGATGCAAACTATTACATATAGAATGGATAGACAACGATGTCCTACTGTATAGCACAGGAAAATATATTCAATGTCGTGGGATAAACCATAATGGAAAAGAATTTTTAAAAAGTATATATATGTATAACTGAGTCTGCCGTACAGCAGAAATTAACACAGCATTGTAAATCAACTATACTTCAATTAAAAGAAGAAAAAAAAAAAAAAAAAAAAAAAAAACAAAAAAAAAAAGAAGAAAACATATATAGAGAAAAAGATAAAACAAATATGGTAAAATAACAATTGGTAAATTTACATTGTGCCATTCTTTCAACTTTTCTATAGGCTTAAAATTTTCAAAACAATCAGTTGGAAATGTTTTTAAAAAGAATTAGGAGAAATGAATTGGTAACTCCAGGAATTTTGCTTAAAATAAAGAGAAATGGAAAGTAAATGAAGAGGAAAGTGTAGCTCAGTGTTTTTGTTTTTGTTTCCTGTAAGATGGGAGAGATAGAATATTTGTTTGCTGTTGTGTGTTTTGTATGTTTGTGCTATTGGGGTTGTGAGGATTATATGAATTAAAACAAGTCAGCTGCTTGGAACGTTCCTGGCACATAGTAAATGCTCAATAAATATTCACTGATATGTTTATTATAAAATTGTTATTATTAACAAATAATATTTATCTTGGAAGCCCAAGAGTCTCAATTATAAAATTATTGGTTTTAATGAGATCTCAATAAGATGGTAGGTAATAAAATATACAAAAGTCGATAGTGGTGATCATTTTGTAATGTATAAAAACATTGAGTCACTATGTTGTACACCTGAAACTAATGTAATAAGTCAATTATACTCCAATTTTTAAAAAGTCAATATAATTTCTATACATTAATAATTAGTTAAAATTTATAATGAGGGATTCCCTGGTGGCACAGTGGTTGAGAGTCCACCTGCCGATGCAGGGGACACGGGTTCGTGCCCCAGTCTGGGAAGATCCCACATGCCGCAGAGCGGCTGGGCCCATGAGCCATGGCCGCTGAGCCTGCACATCCGGAGCCTGTGCTCTGCAACGGGAGAGGCCACAACAGTGAGAGGCCCGCGTATAGCAAAAAAAAAAAAAAAAAAAAAATACCATGTAGCCGGGACTTCCCTGGTGGTGCAGTGGATAATACTCTGTGCTCCCAATGCAGGGGGCCCAGGTTCGATCCCTGGTCAGGGAACTAGATCCCACATGCATGTCACAACTAAAAAAATTCACATGCCACAACTAAGGAGCCCGCCTGCTGCAACTAAGACCTGATGCAACCACATAAATAAACACATATTTTTAAAAAAGAAAGAAAGAAATACTATATAGCCATTGAAAAGAATGAGGCAGAGAGACCTATACATGCTGATGTGGAAAGGTTTCCAAGCTATACTGTTAAATAAAAAAGAAAGCTGGGCAACAAGCATAGCATTTTTCTTTCTATGAGTCTAACAACAAAAACAGCAACAAAACCACAAATCACTTGTAAATCGTGTGTGTATGTACACATTATATATAACCAGAGACTACATGCATATGCAGAGGAAAGATCTGGAAAGATATGCACCAAACCGCTAACAGTGGGAGCCTAAGGGGAGCAGAGTTTGTGGAATCTTAGATATTCTGGCAGAGGAGCCACTCACTCACAAGCATGGCTTCAGAGCTCCTTACCCAACTTTTTACAGCAACAGGAGGGATTTATTGAGGGCTTGCTACGTGCCAAGCCAAGCACTGTACTAAATGCTCTGCTTTACCTCAGTTCTCACAAGGACCTCAGGAAGGAGACTGTTACTACCTCCATTTCAGAGATGGGAGAAGTGAGGCTGAGAATCCCCAACTTCCCATCCCTGCCCAGCCCTAGCGTCTTGGACACATCCCTGTGTTTGTGGTACCCCTTTGCGAGAATCCTTCTGTTTGGACTGCTCCAGGTTGTATCCTTTTGTAGTCGCCTGTGTCTGGTTTGAGGGCAGTTTCAGGAGTTAAGTAGGGCAGTAGCTTGGCCAGTGCCACAACCGTGGGCGGGGCACTTAACGTCTATGAGCCTCAGTTTACCAGTCCAAAAAACAGGGACCACTGGTGGGACATGAGGTGATTTCATGTGGCTTATGAAAGATTTTTTTTTTTTTTGGCCGCGCCGCGGGGCATGTGGGGTCTTATTTCCCAGACCAGGGATCGAACTTCCACCCCGTGCAGTTCTTAGCGCAGAGTTTTAACCACTGGACCGCTGGGGAACTCCCATGAGTGAACATTTTAAATAAATAAATAAATATATATATATATATATAGTTTATGAACTAGTAAAATAAACATTGTACATCAAACCTGGGATTTCAGATAGCACCTCTTTACATTTTGAGTGGATTAAAAATTATAATAAGTGGGCTTCCCTGGTGGCGCAGTGTTTGAGAGTCCGCCTACCGATGCAGGGGACACGGGTTTGTGCCCCGGTCCGGGAAGATCCCACATGCCGCGGAGCGGCTGGGCCCGTGAGCCATGGCCCCTGAGCCTGCGCGTCCGGAACCTGTGCTCCGCAATGGAAGAGGCCACAACAGTGAGAGGCCCGTATAACGCAAAAAAAAAAAAAAAAAATTATAATAAGTAAATAATAGTACAGGTGGTGCTGGCCAAAATGACGAAAGGGGTAGGAGAGGAGGGGAATTTATGAGAAAAAGCACGAAAAAATGCTTAGCACAGAGCCAGAACGCACACACAGTGAGTGATCAATGCACAGATTTAATTGGTCATCATCATCACATTTGGACTTGAAATAAGCAGCTCTGATTCCAAGTGTAGGGGAGCGAGACGGCGTGGGGAGAGAGAGAGGTGGCCAGGACTCCTGTCACCAGCCTCGGGCACCCTCAAGACGTCCCAGGCCCGGGCTTAGCCCCGGTGGGGCCCGACAGCGTGTTGGTGACTTCACGGCCAGCTGAGCCGAGGCGACCGCGCTGGCCCCAGACTGGTCAGCAGAGGGCCGCGCATAGGGGTCCTTCCTGCACATCCTGCGCGACTCGCGGCTCTCAGCGCCCGAAGCGGCGGCTGCCAAGGACGGATTCCGAAGGAGCGCTGCCTAGTCTCGGGGAATCGGGTGCGGAAAAGGCTGCCGCTGCCAGTCCGCCCTCGGGAGCAGCCAGCGGGGGACGGGGCAAGGACGGGGCCTCGAGAATCGAGCGCTCAGACTCCTCCCTGCCCCTCGCCGCCCACACCCCGTCTACCTCTGGTTGGGAGGCCAGTCCTCCACGCCTTTCGCCTCTCGAGCCCACCCCTTTCGCTCCTTGCCCCTGTTGTTGCCCTACTGAGGGCTTTTCCTTTTCCGCACTTTTCTAAAATCGCCTCCTGACCTGGGCTCTCTCCCTGCGATCTCTCCCTCCTCACCCACTGTCCAGCGCCTGAGGGACCTTCCTACGACGCCAAGCTGATCTTTCCAGCCCTTTCCAAACTAACGCCAGGCCGGCGGGCAGCACCGCAGCCTTCGTCCGCTGTCACTGGAGGCCGCCCCATCCAGACCACGCCCCTCGGAATCCCGACACGCCCCCGCCAAGTCCACTCCCCTCCTAGACCACGCCCCTCCGCGCCTGATGCTCTTCTGGAGCTCCGGAAGGTGAGCTAGCGCTGGGAGTCACGGCTTTGCAGCGCACTCCCCGCCCGCACCCCCAGGAGGGAAGATCCTGGACGCCCCCTGCCGTCCCTGCGAGGGCCACACGCGCCCACGATGAGGCCTACTTCCCAGACCTCAGCCTCCCCGGGGGTCAGGGGCAGGGCCCGGGCTCGCTGTCCCCGCAGCTTCTCCCGACCCTCAGGTTTGGGGCCCCTTCCTCCGACGAGGGGCCGGCGGCCCGCACGGCTCCGAGCTCAGGGCCTCCCCGCCCCCGGCCCGCCCCCGTGGCCATCTGGAGGCCCGCGAGCTGCAGCTGCGGCCCCGAAGACGCCGCGCGTTCCGCCGAGGGATTACACTTGGAGTTTTGGAAAAACAAAGCTGGTTAATGCTCAGCTGCCTCAGATGAAAACTGTGGATGAAAATGTAACATTTATGAACGGAGAAGCCATGAGCATGTAAACTGCGTTTATTCTTGCCGCGGCTCCCGGAGAGCAGGAGTTGCTGATCCCGCCGCGTCCGCGGTTGTCTCTGGCAGCCGCCTCCTTCTGCCCCTCGAAGGTGGGCTTCAGCCTTTAACCCACCTGGACCTGACTGAAACTGATCAGGAAGCAGGGCTGTCGGAGAAAACGCCAGGACGCCGCAGGCTTCCGAGGCGCAGTCACTGCACCCCAGCCTCCCCTGTGGAGGAAGAGGCCGCTTTCCTGGCTCGCCCGGACCGGCCCGATTCCCAGTGCTCCGGATTAAGTTTTTTTTACCCGGAGCTTCGGTCTTTTATTCAGCCGCCCCGCTGGGAGCTAGGAGAAAGGATGACCAGGCGGTTCCCAGTCCGGAGAAAGCGAGTCCTTATGGGACACTCAGGAGAGGGGAGCCAGTGCTGAGGGAAGCGGCGGGGCGGCGGTCGTCCAGGTTAGCGTTCCCCGTGCCCTCGGGGATAAGCAAGATTTATACAGGTCAGGAGAGGCAACCGGGGAGGCTTTAGGATGGGATTTTACTTAGGAATCAGTCATGTGGGATTATCGCAAAGTGATCAGTTATGAAGTCGGGGCAAGGCCTGAGGAGCTGCCCCTGGGGAGAGGGAATCCTAAGTCCTGGAGGAGTCATCTTGGGGACATCAAATGTAGAAGGGTCCTGGGATGGGGGCTGTCTCCCAAGGGTGCCTTAACGGCCCAGCTCAGCTTCTCCCACTTGCTGGGGAGGAGGCCTGGGGCGACCTGGGGAGGGGACCCCAGCACGAATACCACTTCAACAGAGCTTTGCCTCTGTACCACCCCAGCCCCTGCCCAGAGGTTTTAACAGGACTATTTCCTCCCTCCTCACAGAATCAAGCACTTGGCAATGAGTCTGAGAGAAGGTGCAGTCAAAACAGTCCTCAGGGGCTTCCCTGGTGGCGCAGTGGTTGAGAATCTGCCTGCCAATGCAGGGGACACGGGTTCGAGCCCTGGCCTGGGAAGATCCCACGTGCCGCGGAGCAACTAGGTCCGTGAGCCACAACTACTGAGCCTGCGCGTCTGGAGCCCGTGCTCCGCAACAAGAGAGGCCGCGACAGTGAGAGACCCGTGCACCGCGATGAAGAGTGGCCCCCGCTCGGCGCAACTAGAGAAAGCCCTCGCACAGAAACGAAGACCCAACACAGCCAAAAATAAATAAATAAATAAAAAATAATAAAAGAGTCCTCAGCACAGCAGGGGAATAATTTTCTAAGGAAAGGGCACACCCAGAGAGAGGATGCCACCTCCACTCCTGGGGATTTCAGGTAGGTGCCACCTGGGATCTCCCCAGAGCCTCCCTCCCTTCCATCTGCTGGTTGAGTGGTGGGGACACTGTGGAAGTCTCCCAGTAGCCTGCTCTTGGGAGATAAAGAACGATGGATTAACCCAAGAGTCCTAGGACCCTGGAACTTAATGTTGAAAATGGTTGACAAACAATTTAAAGGGAGATATTTGGCTTCATATTCAGGATGAAGAGATGTTCTTGAATATCTTCTTCACCATGAGCCAAGTACCATGCTAAGCTTTCATTCTCACGTCGTCAGAGCAACCCTGAGGAATAAGTATTGTTTTCCCGATTTTAATCTTTTTTTTGTTGTTGTTGTTGCAGTTCGCGGGTTTCTCACTGTTGTGGCCTCTTCCGTTGCGGAGCACAGGCTCCGGATGCGCAGGCTCAGCGGCCATGGCTCACGGGCCCAGCCACTCCGCGGCATGTGGGATCTTCCCAGACCGGGGCACTAACCCGTGTCCCCTGCATCGGCAGGCGGACTCTCAACCACTGCGCCACCAGGGAAGCCCTGTTTTCCCTATTTTAGAGATATGGAAACTGAAGCTCAGAGTTATGAAATGACGGGCACCAATCACACAGCTGTTGAGGGGCAGAATCAGAATTATAAGACAGGTCTTGACTTCAATCTTGGTAGGAGAAATTTAGATAATTAAGAAATGGATGAAACCTTTGTTAGGTTTTGGGAAGCATATAAGGACAAACATGGACCCAGCCACAGGTTTAGTAAGCAGGGTCTTCCAAACGGCAATGACCAACGCACCCCAACCCCTTGGGTTGCCCTGTGCCATTTCCACTTTGCAGTGCGGGGCAGCACCTCTGCTTTCCTGCTGGCTCGCCTGTAGACCGCACCGGGGAGCAGGGCAGGAGACTGCCAGCCTAGAGGGGGCAAAGGGGACTGACTTCTTCCCGGAGGCTTCCTGTGGGCTTTCCATCTGCTTCCAGTTTGTGGGGGCATCACCCCGGTCTCAGTTCTTCAGCCCTGCAATAGCAGTTCTTTCCTGTGGCAGCGGCTCAACCCAGTTTGCAGAGTTTCTCCTCATCATGTACCACCGCAACCCCCCACCCCCCTCACCTACCGGAGATCTCAGCACTATTTGGACAACACCCCCTCCTCAGAAGATTGGATTCCAGACCCACAGGGCCCTTCTTCCCAGCTCAGAGACGCTAGCACCAGCCGAGCAGTACCCCCTTCTCTGAGGTCCGTGTGTCAGCTCCGGGCCTCTCGTGTGAGTTTCTGTTTTCATCATTCTGACCACTTTGATTCTCCCAGCTCTAGAGTGGTGGCTGCTTCCTGCAGTTACTCCCTTTGTGATACCTTAAAGCTTTCTTTTTACTCTTTCACTTACTAGTTAAATGTTTACCTACTTAACAGTTCTTTTTTTAAAACTTTATTTTGTTGAAGTAGAGTTGATTTACAATGTCGTGTTAATGAACAGTTCTTTATATTAAATTTTCTCTGTTAAAAAAAACTACTGTGGCTTCCGTCTCCTGACTGGCCCTTGACTGATACAGAAATTGGGACCACGAGTGGAGTGTTAGGTGTGATAAAAGCAAGAGGAGAGCTTCCCTGGTGGCGCAGTGGTTGAGAGTCTGCCTGCCGATGCAGGGGACACAGGTTCGTGCCCCGGTCCGGGAAGATCCCACATGCCGCGGAATGGCTGGGCTCGTGAGCCATGGCCGCTGAGCCTGCGCGTTCGGAGCCTGTGCTCCGCAACGGGAGAGGCCACAACAGTGAGAGGCCCGCGTACTGCAAAAAAAAAAAAAAAGCAAGAGGAGCCACTCTCGCCCTGATTCCCAGGCCCAGCTGTCGTGGCTGTGGGACAGACAGTGCCACGTGATGGTCTCTGACTCAAAGCATCCACTGTAACCTGTGAGACAGAACCCCATGCCTTCAGAGTGGTGACTCCCAACAGGCACCATAACTAGGTCATCAGTCGGTCATCCCACCTTTCTATTAGGTCAGCTGCTTCTGAGTGATAGGGTATGTGATTAAACTGGTTAATTCCACAGGCATCCGCCCTTTGCTGCTCTTCTTTTGACATGAGGTGACTTCTTTGATCCAGAGCAGTGTTGTGTGGAGCAGCAAGGCCGTGAGCGAGGCACTCCGCAAATCCATGCATGGGCTGCTTGCAGAAACGCTATGAGCAGGAAAGGCACGTCCATATCCAGAATGCGTGTATAGTCCATTGGGCACAAATCTCTGCCTCTTCCATTATGGAAAGGGTCCAATGTAATCAACCTGCCACTAGGTGGCTGGCTGAGCCCCCCAATATGGCTCAGTGTCGGTATCTGCTTCTAGCTGATGAGACAGTTGTCGGCCAAGTCAGCATTGGTGAGGGGAAGCCTGTGCATAGACTTGGACTCAAACCCTGCCGCCATGGCCACTTGGTTCCATGGGCCCATTGAGCAAGCACTGGGGTAGCTGTGCAAAGAGGCTGACTGACATCCTTAGAACATGCTTTGTTCACCTGATTGGCAAGAGCCTGCTTTGCAGTGAATACCCTTTAGTGAGCAGTTACATGGGACACAAATATCCTGGCATTCCATGCCCGTTTGGAGAGACACATCCACATACTTCTTCCCCAGACCTCCTTGTCACCAACCTTCCAATCATATTCCTTCCACATCCCTGCCAATGAATCCATATAGACCCATACTTCTGGCCGTCTCTCCGCCCAGACAAAGTGGGCAAAGTGCCTCTTGAAGTCCTGCCCACTAGGAGGATTTTCTTTCATTGTCCTTCAGAGCCACCCTGGCATGGGACTGTAGGGTTACGGCTGTCCACTTTCTGTTGGTGCCAGCAGATCGTGTAGAACCTTCTGTAAACCAGACCTGAATTTTTTACTTCTCAGCCAACTGATCACAAGGAACTTTCTATGAAGTCCTGGGAGTAAGGGAAGACAGGCGATGAAGAAAGAGTCTCTGTTACAGGCATCTGAGCCACAAGCACACACAACCTCCTTGTGTCTTCTGAACCTGCTTGAGCCCAGCCTCTCACGTGCCATTCCACGGGACAAACCAGTGTCGGGTATTGTACCTGAAAAGCTATCACCATACCCAAGTTCACCTAGACTTTCTCCAATGTTATCTTCTAGGAGTTTTATAGTTTTACCTTTTATACTTAGGTCTCCAGTTAGAGGTAGTTTCTGTGAAGGGTATAAGGTCTGTATCCATACTCCCTTTTTTTTTTTTTAAATAGATCTTTATTGGGGTATAATGGCTTCACAATGCTGTGTTAGTTTCTGTTGCACAACAAAGCGGATCAGCCGTATGCATACACATGTCCCCATATCCCCTCCCTCTTGCGCCTCCCTCCCACCCTCCCTATCCCACCCCTCTAGGTTATCGCAAACACTGAGCTGATCTCCCTGTGCTATGCTTCTGCTTCCCACCAGCCAACTATTTTACATTCCGTAGTGTATACATGTCGATGTTATTCTCACTTCGCCCCAGCTTCTCCCTCCCACCCCATGTCATCAAGTCCGTTCTCTACATCTACCTCTTTATTCCTGCCCTGCAACTAGGTTCATCAGTACCATTATTTTTTTTTTTAGATTCCATATATATGCATTAGCATACAGTATTTGTTTTTCTCTTTCTGACTTACTTTAGTCTGTATGACAGACTCTAGGTCCATCCACCTTACTACAAATAACTCAGTTTCGTTTCTTTTTATAGCTGAGTAATATTCCATTGTATATACGTGCCACATCTCACATTCACTTTTTTGCATGTGCATGTCCTGTTGTTTCAGCACCATTTGTTGAAAAGCATAATTTTATTTTTTGAATTTACATACAGTAAAAATTGACCTTTTTCACAGGGTGTGTGTGTACACTTCTGAGTTTTAACTTATATATAGATTCATGTAACCATCACCACAATCAAGGTACAGAACAGCTCCATCACTCTGCAAGATTCCCTCATGCTCGCCCTTTGTAGTTGAACTGTCTATCCAACCACTAGCCCCTGGCAGTCACTGATCTGTTCTCCATCCGTATAGTTTTGCCTTTTCCACAATGCCATATAAATTGACTTGAACAATATGCAACCTTCCAACGCTAGCTTCTTTCACTCAGCACAAGGCCTTTGAGATTCATCCATGTCATTTCCTGTATCATAGTTTGTTCCTTTTGCTGAGTGGTGTTTATGAACCATTTGTTTATGTATTTGCTCATTGAAGAACATTTGTTTCTAGATTGATGACTTATTAAAGTTGCTATAAACATTTGTGTAGACGTTTTGGGGTGAATGTAAGTTTTCATTTCTCTAAAGTAAATACCTAGAAGTATTTTATTTTTATTTTTCAGGTCAGTTTATTAACTCTTAAAACTCTTAAAAATAAAGCGTTTATTAACGCTTTATTTTTCAGGTCAGTTTATTAACTTTTTTTTTTTCCATTGGCTGTGTGGCGTGACTTGCGGGATCTTGGTTCCCTGCCCAGGGATCGAACCTGTGCCCTCAGCAGTGAAAGCATGGAGTCTTAACCACTGGACCATCAGGGAATTCCCTCAGGTCAGTTTTTTAAAAAATATTTATTTATTTATGGCTGTGCTGGGTCTCAGTTGCGGCACACGGGATCTTCACTGCAGCCCATGGGCTTCTCTCTAGCTGTGGAGCAGGGGCTCAGTAGTTGCTGCAGTGCACAGGCCTAGCTGCCCCACAGCATGTGGAGTCTTAGTTCCCTGACCAGGGATCAAACCCACATCCCCTGCATTGGAAAGCGGATTCTTAACCACTGGACCACCAGGGAAGTCCCAGCCCTCAGATCATTTTAAATTGGACTTGCTGTTACTGAAGATGGAAAGCATCCTAGTAAGTACACGTCCCAGGATCACAGGGTCATGTGCAGTGCCCAGGCACCACATGGTCTCCAATCTTTGGTCATAGGTCCCTGGTGGTATCAGCAGTGACGCCCGTGACCCCAGCTCACAAGGTCCCTATGGATCTGAAGGTGCTGTTGCTTCCATGCCTCTTATGAAGTTGGGGTTCTTGGGTGAGGCTGGGCCTCCCACATCTAGAATCTGCCTTCCCTGGTGTTACAAGCAGCCAGCTCGCTGAAACACTACCCTGTTCACTGCAGCTGACAGCAAGTAGGCTCCATGGAACCTGTGGCAATCACCAAACATGGTCCACACATTCTTTGACACTCTTTCCATCAAAGAGTAGAATCTAATCCCCCTCTACTTGAACCTGGGCCATCCTTGGTAACTCACTTCTAGTGAATAGAATGTGGCAGAATTGATGCCGCGTGGCTTCTGGGGCTAGATTAGAAGAGGCAATATGCTTCCTTGTGGTTCTCTCCCAGGATGCTTGCTCCTGGAACCCAAGCCCCATGCTGTGAGAAATCCCAACAGCCACATGGAAAGGCCACATGTAGGTGCTTCGCCTACAGGTCCAAGTGAGGGTCCAGCCAACAGCTAGCATCAACCAGACATGTGACTGAGGCCTCAGTGATTCCAGGCCCCAGCCTTTGAGTCCAGGTCCAAGCCGATGACGAGCAGAACAGAGACAAGCGGTCCCCACCAAACACTGCCCGAGTAGCAGATTTGTGAGCAAAATAAATGGTGTCATTGTGTAATGCTAAGTTTTGGGGTATTATATTATACAGCAACAGATAACTGGAACAGCAGATAACTTCTTTCCCCAGACTGTCTCCTCTGGGTCTTACTGCTTGTCACCCCTCCCCAGCCCCTGGAGCACCCAGCATAATCTCTTCAACATCACCAGCTTTGGGAAAACTAAAGCCAGAAAGGAGAATGCGGTAACTTGCTAGTTATGCCTCAAAATGTCTTCTTCCCTTCCTCTAGAGTAATCGAGTTAGGTTAGCACACGTTGCTCCAGCTAGAGACGCCATTTCTCAGCATTCCTTGCAGCTGGATGTGTCCACTTGATTTAATTCCAGACAATGGAATGTGAGTGGGTGATGTGCGCTACTGCTAAGCCTTGGGCATGTGCTTTTCTAAACTCTCCCCTTTCAATGGGTTGGATCACAGATGGGATGATGTCCCAGCTGCAACCATGCAGATGAGGGTAACAGCCTAGGAGATGGAGGAACAACAGCTTAGAGGAAGCCTGGGGCCCTGAATAATCCTGTCAGAGCAGTTTATCCTTCTTGATCCTCAGCTGGCCTCCTCTGCGTTGGCACATGAGAGAGATGTAAACTTATATCCTGTTTGAATGACTATACTTTGGGGTCTCTTTGTTATAGCAGCTTAGTCTCTACCCAAATAATACTAGAAGTAAGTGTCTCAAGCCCTGTGACCTAACCTTCCCTGAGACAAGGGCACAGAAGGGCTTGGCTACTTCCCTAAAATGAGAATTAAAACATAGGGAGGAAAATCGCAACCAATGCTCAGGAAATTATCCTGCTCTAAGGTCTCCTCTGATGAGTGCCATATAACTGGTCCCAGCAAGGGAGCTATGGGAACCTAGAAGGAGAAATTGCCTTCAGATGGAACTATTAGGGAAGACTTCTGCAGAGACAGTGGCATTAAATTGAAGGTAGAATTTGGATAGAGGCAAATGGGGTATGGGAAGTTCAGATAAAGGGAAAGTGAGCCAAAAGGTAGAGATAGGAAGATGACAGATCTTTCTGGGAGAGATGCAGAAGAGATAGTATACAGTTTAAAAGTAGAGCTAAATATAAGCCAGTGCTTTGGGGCTTAAATTCAACATGGCAAATTCACAGGTTTAGTATCCTAAAAGGTTCTTTCCTGTTTCTATTAGAGAACTGTCTGCAAACAAATCTTTACTTGATGAGAAGTTTAAACATAATTACGTCTAGTATATTACATGCATATTTCATTGCTTTCTTAAACCCTTCAGACAACACAGTTCTTGGAAGTATAATTAAACTCTTTAGAACATTACCTCACAAGAGAATGAATGAATCATAAACTTCAGATATTCTTTCTAAATACCTCTTAGTCTGTAACGTCTGCAGTGATACTGAGTGATGCCATGGGAAAGTGGCCTAAGGGAGTGAGGGTGGTGGTACCCAGCTCACTTATTCCTACTCCCTTTCTTCTGGTAACAGACTTGCTGGCCAGAAGAAAGGCATGTCAGCCAGGCCTGGGCCATTGTAGTACACCATTCCCCAGGCCTCAGTGATTAGACCAGTGATGGATATGTGACTAAGCAGGACCAATCAGAGTTCTTCCTTAGGATTGATGCACAGAGGTAGGTAGAGAGGGATTGGGAGTTATTTTATTCTCAGGACTATTAAGCTGGGGTTTCCCCCATGGCGGAAGAGAACCCATAGGCAAAGATGAGCAGAGATGAAATATGGACAAAGACCTAACAGTGTTGAGTCCTACTTTCAGTGTCTCTGCAGCTCTTCCTTCAGTCCAATGACTTAATCCCAGGATCCTTCCCAATTATTGAGGGTAAGTTCCCCTTTGAGCTGGATTTCTGTCACTTGCAACCAAGAGTCCTGACACAAGGGTGAACTATATATAAGGGAGGTTACTAGGATCAGCCACTTAATACCATAGCTCATCAAATTTAAGATGCCTTTGATTGTAAAATATATTTTACATATCACTGAGAAAGGGGAAAATGCGGCCGAATAAGCTATGATGAGCCATTCATTAGATCCTGGTTTCAGAAATATGAAAATATGAAAAAGTACTCTCTAGAAGTGATGAAATATGGCACTTGTGTGCCCTTGGATGAGTTACTTAATATCTATTATCCTCAGTACCCTCATGTATAAGGCGAGGATGATAATGCCCACCTCACAGGATTGGAAGGATTAGTAACAACAGATTTAAAGTATCAGAACACAAACTTAAATTAAAGAACACAAATGTTCTTAGCAGCGTTATAGCCCAAAACTGGAAACAACCTCAGTGCCCATCAACCAGTGAATGCATAGGCAAACGGTGGTATATCCAAATGATGGAATACTATTCAACAGTAAAAAGGAATGAAGTACTGATACATGCTATACCATGGATGAGCTTTGAAAACATTCTGCAAAGTGAAAGAAGCCAGACACGAGAGACTGCATATTGTATGATTCCATTTATAAGAAATGTCCAGAAAAGACGAATAATATATGATATCACTTATATGTGGAATCTAAAAAAGAATACAATCAAATATATATACGAAACAGAAACAGACTCACAGACATAGAAAACAAACTTCTGGTCACCAGACGGGAAAGGGAGAAGGAGAGGGATAAATTAGGAGTATGGGATTAACAGGTACACACTACTATATGTAAAGTAGATAAGCAACAGGATTTACTGTATAGCACAGAGAACTACATTCAATATCTTGTAATATCTGTAACGGAAAAGAATCTGAAAATTTATATCTATACACAAAACTGAATCACTTTGCTGTACACCTGAAACTAACACAATATTGTAAATCAACTATGCTTCAATTCTGAAAAAATGTCCAGAAAGGACAAATCTATATAGAGACAGAAAACAGTGGTTGCCCGGGACAGAGAGAAAACAGGAATTGACAGTGAATGGGTGTGAGGGATCTTATTGGGGTGATGGAAATGTTCTACAACTGATTCATGCTGATGATTGCACATCTTGGTAAATTTACTAAAAAAATTCATTGAATCGGACACTCAAAATGTGTGAATTATACGATATGTAAAATAGGACTCAACAAAGTTATTTTAAAAAGATGTAAAATGTCTAGAACAGTTTCTCAACATGGTGGTTGCTTAAGAAAGGGTGACTCTCTTTACAACACAGGGAATATAGCCAATATTTTACTATAACTATAAATGGAACATAATGTTTACAAACTGTGAATCACTATGTTGTATACCTGAAATTTATATAATATTGTATGTCAACTATACCTCAGTTGAAAAAAAAAAAAAAGAAACAGTGACTCTTCTCAGCTCTGCTTCGGGCTCAGGTACCTAAATTCATAAAGCTACCCCTTCTTGGGGAACCAGAAGGGTCAGTGCTCTCTCTTTTTTTTTTTTTTTTTTTTTTTGCGGTACGCGGGCCTCTCACTGTTGTGGCCTCTCCTGTTGCAGAGCACAGGCTCCAGACGCGCGGGCTCAGCGGCCATGTGGGATCCTCCCGGACCGAGGCACGAACCCACGTCCCCTGCATCAGCAGGCGGACTCTCAACCACTGCGCCACCAGGGAAGCCCAGTGTTCTCTTTTTTTATGGTACCTAGGAAGCACTGCTTCTAGAAACTACTCTGGTCAGTTAAGCTGTGCAGGGTGCAGCAGGAGAG
Source organism: Phocoena sinus (assembly GCF_008692025.1). Lineage (NCBI taxonomy): Eukaryota > Metazoa > Chordata > Mammalia > Artiodactyla > Phocoenidae > Phocoena > Phocoena sinus. Next base: position 162,775,115 of record NC_045763.1, on the reverse strand, counting down.
GGTCCTTGTCTACAGAGAGCAGACTGACAGGACTTCAGGAGACTGGCCAACCCGCCCACCCCTCCACCCACCGCTACCATTACACACACAAACTAAGAGGTTAGTGACCAACAGTCTCCTGGACTGGTCCTGGAGGCAGTAAAAGATCTCAGAAATATAAAGAAGTGAGGTTGCTTTCACTTCCTGGAAAGCTGGTTTCATCCCCAGGAGTCTCCTCTATGCAGCCCTACACTTGTCCTCTTCCCTCCTCATCCTCTGGAGGTCACCAACCTTGAGACCCGACTGTCAGCATAGTGACCATCGGCGTATCGAGATGTCCAGACAGTGGCAAAAATATTCGACCCAGAAAGAAGCTCCTAAGAAGGCCTCCAGCATGGGGCTTGGACTCAGCTCCCACAGGTGGCCACGTGGTGCCTTGGCTCCCTTTCCCGGCCACTGCCGGGCCCGCTGGAGAGAAATGTGGGCTTCGGGTCCGAGAGCCCAGTGTTCCAACCCCAGCTCGGCGTGTGTGGGCCGTGTGACCTCAGGAACCACAGTGTCTCTGCTGTAGAAACGGAGCTTCCCTCACCCCTACCTCTCCAGGGACTGTTGCGGATGAATGGAACGTCGGCGGTGGCAGCACCTGGATGGCAGGGCTCCAGCAGGACCGGCTCCTGCCCTCCCATCCAGGTGCTGCCACCGCCGACGTTCCATTCATGCGATTGGACCTGGCTGCTTTGCCTTCACCTGGGCTCCATTTTAATCCCAGAAATGATGTTGTCAGCAAGTCATCAGGCCTGAAAGAGGGCCTGCCCCCTTGATTTATGGCGACACTTTTACTTTCTTTGAGATGCTGGTAGACACAATCGGGCCTGGCAGCAAAAACAGTGGCCATTGAGTGGTTTGGGGCTGTAACCACTTAGCCATACACAGCCTGCACCTTCAGGGCCTTGCATTACCAATGTGTGGGGTGCAGGGCCCCAGAGGGCAGCCTGGCCCTGGGGTCACAGCCTCCTCTACTCCCACAACCCCCCAGGGTACAGGGAGGGCATTTCACCCCTGCCAGGCAGTGCCCTGGGGCACAAGCCAAGCTCCAGAGCCCTGCGGGCCAGAGAAGGCAGCACAAGCACCTGGCCTGGATTTGAATATGCGCTTCAGCACTTGCTGGTCAGTGACCTGGGCAGGTCTCTTAACTTCTCTGAGCCTCAGTTACTTTGTCTGTAAAATGGGCACAATTGCACCTGTCTCCCAGGGTTGTTGGAGGATGAATGTGTGCAGACCCCTGGGCACAATGCCTGGCGCACCTGCAGTACCTATTATAGTCCAGGCAGAGGAGATGGGGCTGGTGGGAGAACAGCAAGGAGGAGAGAAAGAAAAGCAAGAGAGGGGCTTCCCTGGTGGTCCAGTGGCTAAGTCTCTGCGCTCCCAATGCAGGGGGCCTGGGTTCGATCCCTGGTCAGGGAACTAGATCCCACATGCTGCAACGAAGAAGTTCGCATGCTACAACTAAAGATCCCATATGCAGGAACAAAGATCCCACGTGCCACAAATAAGACCCAGGGCAGCCAAATAACGAAATAAATATTTTAAAAAAGAGAGAGACTGAGACAAAAAGAAAAGCAAGAGAGGCAAGTGCCAGGGGAAACAAGAACACCTTGGGTTTTGCAGGGCCGGCAGTTTAGGCTTTCCTGGCATTGCCCATTTCCCACCCTGAGCTCTCCCCCTGCCAGCTGCACCCTCCCTGCCCCTGCCTGCCGAGGCCTCCTCACCCCTCAGCCTCAGCCTCAGTTTAAAAAACACCTCCTCCAAGAGAACTTCCCTCGAAAACCCCAATCCACAAGAAAAGAGATCCCTCCCACCTTGTTTTTCCCTTCCAGGCCAAATCTATAGGTGTACCTGTCTGATTATGCGTTTAACATCCATCCGCCCCCAAGACGGTCAGTCCCAGAGGGCAAGGCCACGTTTATTTTGCTCACTTCTGAACCAGCACCCAGCACCGTGCCTGGCAGAGTTTGTGGAGGGAACCATTCCATGTCTGCAGCTCAGACAGGTGACAGAGACTGTGGACGGGGGCCTCCAGGCCATAATGACAGGGCCCTGCTTCCAGCAGAGAGAGGAGCGCGGGTCAGCATGAATCAAAAGCAGAGCCTGCAGACGGTGGCATGGCGAGAGCCCGAGCAGGTCGGGCCACGGAGGGGCGGGCGCGGGGCATTCTAGGCATTGTCTCAAGGAGTTTGGAGGAGACAGTCTAGGGAGTGGCTGGATCAGCAGAAGGAAGGGGCCGGCTTGTAAATGACCTTGAAATCTCCACTAGGGTACTTGGACCTTCCCTTGGTTTTGAAGTGGGAAAGTCATATGGTCAAGTATGGTCAGAGCTCCCTTGAGAGTGGAGTCTGGTCTCCAGCCTCACTCCTTCCTGGGACAGGGTCCTCGCTGGGCTGAGCAGCTGGTGAATCGGACACACTCCCCCTTCTTTTGCCGCCTTTGGCTGACCCTCTACAGACAGGCTCCCCTGCATCCTCTCCAGGTACCTCCTGCCCACCACAGCGTTTTCCCTTCCTTTCCCTTTTCCCTTCCTGTCTGCGCCCAGGCAATGCAGACTCAGCCCAGCAGTAGCCCCGCAGCAGTAGTGAGCCCTGTGCTTGGAGACATCCCAGCCAAATCCTCCCCAGGGCACTAAGTCCTGATGTCTTCCTTGCTCTACCCATGCCCAGCCCACCTCTGTGCTGCTGAGAGGGGAGGTCCCCTCAGAGCTGGTATATTAGTCAGGTTAGGCTCGGTTCTACTGCAGTAAATCAGCCCCCAAACTTCAATGACTTCACAGTAAAAGTTTCTTTCTCGGTCACGTTATATGCCCAGCGCAGGGGGAGAGGGTGATGGCAGGGCTCCGCTCCACCTAGTGTCTCAGGGATCCAGGCTGCTAGAAGAACCACCATCTGAACAATCACCAGTCACAGTGGCATGGGAAGAGAGGGCATAGAGAACTCTGACCCAGAACTGACACAGATCGCCGCCAGTGACGGCCCATTGGCCAGCAGCCAGGACTTTGGCAAGGAGGAAAGCCCACAGGTGCTCAATGGCCAGTGTCTTTTCAGCCTGGTGAGTGCCAGGGTCAAGAGCAGGTTGGCTCCTCCCTAGACACAGGCAGATGGATGACAAAGGATGCAGGGGGAGGTGTGGGCTCCCTCCCGGTTGCCTCCACCCTGCCCCTGCTTCCTAGAGCACAGCTCTGGTAGCATCAGCCCCACTGCTCCCCCCTCCTGCAGAATGCAGTCTCTACCCAGTCTGGCCTCAGCCTAGCTTTTTGCCTCATTTCCCTCCACTCCCCCACCCTCACCATGAGTCCCTCTCAAGCCACACGACACTCCCTGCTGCTCTGTAGACATCTGCTTTATTTCCTTTACTCCTCCTGTAATGTTCTTTCTGCCTCATCTCTGCTCATTGGAATCCTACCCATTCTTCCAGGCCTAGTTCAGGTATCACCTCGTCCATAAAAGCTTCCAGACTCTTCCACACCGTAGCATCTGCGTATCAGACACGTCTGTGACGGTTCGTCTCACAGTTCACCCCCACAGTCTCCTGCAAGTGACACCGCCCAGCCTAGAGCCACCCACTGACAGGCCGGCCCCAGGCCGACCATGGGACTCCACTCCCTCCCAACCACAGCTGACTAGCCCGAAATGGCCAATATGCTGCCTGGCAGCAGCCTACGAGGTGGAGCCTGATGCACGAGGATGAGGTGGGCCAATCAAATCCTTGCCAGAGACTTTTAACTGGGGCCAGGCAATAGTAGCAGGAGGAAGAGCTGCAGAACGGCATCAGGGGTGCCACAACCTGGAGATGAGCGAGCGGGGCCCCAAGAGCTGAGCCTGAAGAAGCAGAGCCATGAGGACAACGAGAAAGGCAGAGCTGCCAGTAAGCAAATCCCCGATTGGTGGAGAAGAGAGGGCACGGGTCCGGGAGTGGAGGGAGAGGCAGGCACCCAGGAGAGGCTTCAAAGCACCCTTCACCCCAGGTCACCCAAGGGAGGAAGCTGTGTAGCATCCAAGTTGGTGCCATGCTGCTGTGGACCCTTCCCACGAAATGACTGCAGAAGCTGGTCCATTTGGAAAGGCTGACTCTAAAGCAAGTCCAGGGGGCAGGCCTGCTGACCAGAGGAGTGGGTGTGATCCACACTGCTTGCTCCCCAGCATGGCCGCCCTGCCCTGCCGCTGAAAAGCATTGCTGCTGACTCCTCACTCCTCAGGCCCCACACACCCAGAAACAAAGGCAGGGAGAGACCAGCTTGCCCAGCCAGAGCGGTCCTGATGGACTCCCAGGCCCTGGGGCTACACTGCCTCACGCCTCTAACTCCCCCAAGGCACCAAGAGCCCCAGGGCCTGGGCTCAGTATCTCAATATCCCGGTACTGCCTCTTAGGAGTACAGTATCACTGAGCAAGTTTTCACGTCTGTAAAATGGGACAGTAATAGCTGTCTGCCCACTTCATGGGGTTGTCATGGAGATCCAGTGCTTCTACATGGAAAGAGTGTCTCTATGTCTTTCCGTCTTTCTGTTGCCTTCCGTGCTCTTCAAGACGTGATGATGGAGGCCGAGTAGGCGGTTTCTCCTGTGACAGAGGCAGGGCTGAGGCCGGCACTGAAGACTTGTCCCAGGCGTCTCTCAGCCCCGAGCCCTCCTGTTCCTGTGGCACCTGACCCAGGCAGCCATACGCTGTTTGCGTCTGCTCCTTACCCCCACCCCAATCACTTGCCATTTTAGTTTCTGCTCCTTTTTTTTTTTTTTTTTTTTTTTTGCGGTAGGCGGGCCTCTCACTGTTGTGGCCTCTCCCGTTGCGTAGCACAGGCTCCGGACGCGCAGGCGCAGCGGCCATGGCTCACGGGCCCAGCCGCTCCGCGGCATGTGGGATCTTCCCGGACCGGGGCATGAACCCGTGTCCCCTGCATCCTTTTAATGGTTACCTCACCTGACCTCCAGATGTGCCCTCATCTTCAGGTCCAAGTCCCCAGGGGCCACTCGGCTCTGTCTCTGGCTGCCACGTTGGCACAGGGCATCTGAGGGCTGAAGTCAAGCCTAGAGCCATTCCCCTCCAGGCTCCTGAGAGGACAAGCCACACAGAGAATTCACCTCAGATGCTTTGGCGAAGGTTGCTTGTGGCCTACCCAGTGTCCACTTACCCCTTCTTCCTTGGTAACTGACTGTTGTATAGTTGGTGAGGGATGAGGCTAAAAACCTACATTTCTAACCTCTCTTGCAGATAGGGGTTGCCAAGGAGATATAAGTGGGAGTCATTGGGTGGGGCTTCTGGGAAAGCTCTCTAAAGGGGGTTAACTCAACAGGGAACTTAGCCCCTTTTGTCCTTCTCACCTTCTTCCTTCTTGGAACTGAGAGGTGAGGGTGAGAGCACCAGCAGCCATCTTGTACCATAAAGACAACCTTGAGAACAGAAGACATGAGCTAATAATGGCGAGGCCTGGGTTCCTGTGATCGTGGAGCTGCCATCTAATCTGGAATTCTTAACTCTGGACTTTTTATGTAAGAGACAGACGCACATAACTGGATCGAACTAGACTTCATTTCACAGAAGAAGTGTCTTCCTAAAAGACTGCTTTTCAAATAAAATTTTTAGTCATTGACTTCCACACCAAGGAGGATCCTGAGTCCTAAAAAATGTTTTCCTAAAATATTCTGTGCAAACCATATTTTCACAAATCTAGTCACTGTTCCCCATTGACTTACTTTATGAATTTTAGAGATTCCTTTGATATAGTATTCATTTGTCAGTGACACTCAACCAGTGGTTTAAGTTTTTCAAATTTTTCACTCCTCAGTCAGTTGGGTAATGACCAGTAAACAGTGCTTAAAAGTCTCAAAGAGGCACTTCAAAGAGAAGAATCTTTCTGTAAGATCAGTGTAATAACCACCCCTAATATGTTGTGACCTTGCATTTCTTAGAGCAGAGGCTGTGACGGCAACCCAAGGTTGAGGGGAGATGACCTCCCCATCTACCCTGGAGGGAGGGGTCAGTGCCCTGGACAGAGATGGCTCCAGAGGCAGGCCCTGCTGGCCAGGAACCTGGGATGAAGGGGCTGATCAGAAAGTCCTCAGTCCCCCTGGTTACTGCCCACCATTGAAACGGGTGTTGAAGCTGGGTTGGTAGCACAGAGGCAGCCCACGGGAGCAGGGTGCATCCAGGGCAGGGTGTGCTGATCTAAATGGCTCCCTGGGGGGAGTTTCTCCCCAGAGGCAAGAGACTGCGTCTTCCCAAGTACCTTCATGGCCTTGGGTGTTGTTAATAAGTATTCTGATTTTTGTTTTTTTAAATGTGACAAAGTGTTTTTTTTTTAACCTTTTAATCTTTTAAATAAATTTATTTATTTATTTTTGGCTGCATTGGGTCTTCGTTGCTGCGTGTGGGCTTTCTCTATGTGCAGCGAGCAGGGGCTACTCTTCATTGTTGTGCGCGGGCTTCTCATTGCAGTGGCTTCTCTTGTTGCGGAGCATGGGCTCTAGGCATGTGGGCTTCAGTAGTTGTGGCACACAGGCTCTAGAGCGCAGGCTCAGTAGTTGTGGTGCACAGGCTTAGTTGCTCTGCGGCATGTGGGATCTTCCCGGACTAGAGCTTGAACCCGTGTCCCCTGCATTGGCAGGTGGATTAACTACTGTGCCACCAGGGAAGCCCCTAAGCATTCTGATTTTTAAAAGGTCCAGGGTCAAATCCATTTAGGAAATGTGTCTACACATATTTCACTGCCCCAGGCCCTGCCAAGCCTGATTCCCATAGCTAAGGACTTGGGTAAGCGCATGCACAGGGGACTCTCAGCTTCAACAGCTGAATGAGCACCTGCTAGACACACTTGAGAAATATTCGGTTAAAGCAATCTTCCAAAGACTCAGCTCCCTTTCATTACAGACCACCAGGCACTGGGCTGGGCTCTGGAGGAAAGACAGGAAGCAGCTTTGGTTTTAGGAAGAGGATGGCGAAGGAGTAAAGCACAAACAAATCCACATCCTCATTAGCAGCTAGAAAGGCAAGTCCAGAGCCGGGTTAATGAGAATGCAGATGTCTTAACTGAGAGAAGGACTCTCAACCTGTATCCCCTCCCAACCACACTCTCCTCAGATGGATAAGACGGCGGATGGCAGTTTACCTGTGTCCTGAGGAGTGCCCCTGTGGAGGGAGGCAAGAGGGGTCCCGGACGTGGAACGAGAGGAGCCAGCACTGCTGCGGCCCTGGGATGTACAGGAAGCAAAAGCGAAGGTATATTCCTTCCCCAGGTGCTGTTTCTTTGAGTCTTGTAGTAAAAAGAAGAGTTCTGATAGATGGGCAAGTAGATAATTGCGAAGTGGGCATGCCTGTTTAGAGGCAAATCAAGTGGATGAAATTGCAGCTATCAGAACAGAACTTCCATAAGCTTCCACCACCTAACCCACCTCTCTGTCTCTGGGCTCGAGAACTCTGCCTTCTCTCTGGTACCTATGGAGCCTTTCTGGCCCCGGCAAAGGCCTCTGCTCTCCCCATCTACTCAAGGACATTGCTGCAGCTGCTCTCCCCTCCCCACTGGCTCATCCCCATCAGCAGGAACACATGCTGCCATTTCTCCCAGCTAAAAAGAGCCCTTTCTGTCCCAGCTCCCTCTCCAGCTCCCTCTCCCTTCTCCCTTTACAGGCAAACTCTGCTAAGAGTTGCCCGTCCCTCTCCTCCCCTCCTCTCTTGGAGCTGCTCCAATCAGGCTTTGGGCCCACTGCTCCTCCAAACCTGCTCTTGCCAGCATCACCAGTGAGTGACCTCCCGGTTTGGACCCAGTGTCCACGCTCTGTCCTCATCACTTGACCCTGCAGCAACGTTCTGCCGATGCTCACTCCCTCCTCCTGGTATCACCCTCTTCTAGGGTCTTCTGGGACACCACATCTGCCTGGTTTTCCTCCTGTCTCTTTGCTCCTTCCCAGGCTTTCTGCCGGTTCCTCCCCATCTTGCTGGCTTTTACATCATGGCGTGCCCTTGGGCTCAGTTAATCCGTGGACCCCTTCTCTTCTCTAAACACATTCCCTCCCTAGATTGAAACTATCCAATAGAAGTTTAATCAACCACATGTGTAATTAAAATGTTTCTAGAAGCCATTTTTTAAAAAGTAAAAAAGAAACAGGTAAAACTGATTTTAATGACATCTTATTAACCCAATATATCCAAAATAGCATCACTTAAATATGTAATCAATATACAACTTATTAATGAGACATTTAACTTTTTGTATTAAGTCTTCAAAACAGTGTATATTTGACATAGCATATCCCAAAGTGGACACCAAATTTTCACTGGAAGTTCTTTTTTTTTTTTTTTTTTTCCGGTACGCGGGCCTCTCACCGTTGTGGCCTCTCCCACTGTGGAGCACAGGCTCCAGACGCGCGGGCTCAGCGGCCATGGCTCATGGGCCCAGCCACTCCGCGGCACGTGCGATCTTCCCAGACCGCGGAACGAACCCGCGTCCCCTGCATCGGCAGGCGGACTCTCAACCACTGCGCCACCAGGGAAGCCCTCACTGGAAGTTCTTGATCTGTATTTAGATTTTATAAACTCTACAGCTGAAAAAGTAGATCTGTATACCCAAGTTTTTCCAAACATATTAAAAATTTTCCAATAGTTTAATCAAATATCAGTTTTTAAAATTTAACTAAAAGTTAAAATTTAGCTCTTCAGCTGCACAATTTCCACTAATTTCAAGCGCTCAGTAGTCACATATGGCCAGCAGCTACTGCATCAGACAGCACAGAGCTAGATCATCTCAGAAAATTATGGCTCTGAATACCAGCAGATCTTACTGATGACTTCCCATTTTTATCTCCAGCCTGTACATTTCCTCTGGCACTGCAGACCTGTCTAACCAGTGTCTACTCAACCCTGCACCTGGATGTCTAATGGGCACCTCCAACCTAACCTGTTCAAAACTGTGCTCAGAGAGGTCCACTCCCACCCACCAAACTAGCAAGGCCAGTTTTCTTCATCTCGGTTAATGACCACTCTTTCTTCCTTTTGCTCAGGCCAAAGCCTTGGTACTCTCCTCGTCCTTTTTCTCTTTCCTACCTCATATCTGGTTAGTCTCCCCATCGAAGTATTTCCAGAATCCCACAACTTCTGGTCATTTCAGCTGCCACCAGCCTTGGACATGCCCCCTCATGGCTCCTAGATTACTGAGGGGCCTCCCGGCTCTGGTCCTGCCCCTGCAGTCTGTTCCCATTCAGAATGCTTTTAAAAGAAGTCAGACACATCCTTCTTCTGCTCAGAACCCTGCAGGGCTCCCACCTCACCCAGGGGAGAAGCCCAAGTCCTTACAATGGCCCCATAAGGCCCTCCCACATCGGATCATCCACCCTGACCCCTTGATCCCCAGCTTCTCCTAGGTGCCTCACCCTACTCTGCTCCAGCCTCCTGGCTGTTCCTGGAACACTGTAGGCCACCAGATATCTGCATGGCTGGCTCACTCAGTCCTTTACTCAAAAATCGCTGTTCTCCTACATGTACATTTCATACCCGCTTTCCCTGCCTTTTTGCCTTTAGCCCTAATTACTAACACGTTCTATATTTCACTTATGCCGTTCTGTCTCTTCTATTATAATATAAGCTCCAGGAGGGCAGGGACTTTCGTATGTGTTTGTTTTGCTGCTCTAACCCCGGTGCCTAGAATAGTACCTGGAACCTATCAGGAGCTCAAGAAATATTTTAGATGAATGACTTCCAGTCAGGGAGAAAAGCTGGAGCAAATCCAAGGGCAGTTGCTAACTTGAGAAGCCTGAAGCTGGAACTGGGGAGCAGCGGGGGGTGGGACAGACCACTCCCCCGGTTGAAGTTGGGTCGGGGGTGGGCACTGAAACTTTGCTATCTGCAAGATGGGAGTCGGCGCCGGAAGCTCAGAGTCTTGGGAAAGCGGCGGGTCTGTAATCTCCTCCGGAGAGGCTGGCAGAAAGGCAGAGGCGGGTTGGCTTCCTCCGTCACCACTCCCCACCGACCCAGGGAAGCCCGGGAGATCCGAATGTCGAAGAACTCTGAGAAAGCAAAACGTGTCATTAAACTCAAGCTGGGGATTTGTGTGGAGGATCCTAAATGACAGCTGCCCCCACGGAGGAGCGCGAAGGGCGGGCCGGGCTTTGTCCCGGGAGGAGGAGCTGCGGGCTCGGGAAGCGCGCGCGTCACATGGCCGTCAGTGCGCCGCTCCGCGAAAAGGGGCTGACCGCCGGGCCGTGGGCGGTGAGGCCCGGGAGGGCAGCCGAGGACGCAGAGCGGCGTGCTAACCTTCTCAGTCCTCGGTCCCGCCGGGACAGTGCAGGCCCGAGTCACCGCTCGGAGCCGGAGGCGAGGCCTCCGGAGCCCGGGGCAGCTCGGCGCGGGCGCGTGCCCGGGTTCGCCGCCGCCGCCAGTACGTCCGCGCTGCCGGCGCGCGCCCGGGCCGTGCTCACAAAGGAGATCCTTTCCCGGGCGCCCCGCCGCCCGCGCGCCAGCCGCGGCCCCGGCACCAAGGGGAGGGGCCGTTCGCGAGCCGCCCGCGAGCTGCTCCAGGCTTCCAGGCTTCCAGGCTCCCCGGCCGCTTGCCCCGAGCTGCCCTTCATTTTTTTATTTTGGTGGAGGAAGGCGGGGTCATCTATCTTGGAGCAGCAAATCTTTCCAGGAAGTTTGTACCTATTAATATTTCAGTTCCTGGCAGCTGCTTTAAGTGCCTGGGGGTGGGGGTGGGGTGGGGGAAGGGCCAAGTTCAAAGCCGCGAGAGTGGGAGCTGCTGAGCACGGCCGACTGTTCTCTGCAGGCCTCCGGCGGTGGGGCCGAGGGGCAGTCCCCGCGCCTCCGAGACACGTCCCTCTCCGCCGGAGGCAGGAGCTGCCCGGACCCCCGTGGGGCGCGGGCACTACAGTGGCGGGTGACCTCGGGAGCGTCGCGCTTGGGGGCAGTGGGGGGAGAGGCGGGCCCAGAGTCTGCGACCTGAGCGGGGATGGCAGCTTCGGGTTCCCAGAGCTGGGGCGGTGGAGGGAGCGGGGAGGGCCGCTCAGCCAGCAGATGTCGGCGCGGAGCGGACGCGGGCGGGGAGGAAGGAAAGGCGGCGCCGGGAGCACCCCGGCTTGGAGGGCGCGTCCCCGCAAGCGAGGGGCCGGCCGCCCGCCCGGTCCCTGCGGCTCGGTCGCCGCCTGCATTCGCGGGGAGCCGGCGACGGTGAGGCCCAGAACCCTGAAGAGGTCGGGACGCCCTTTCTGACCTTGGTCCAGCCACACAGTGCGAGGGCGCTGCTGCAGAAACTTGATCTCTTAAAGCTCGATACTCTTCGCAACCTCCCTGCAAGGTTATCGTTATCGCCAGTCTACAGAAAATGGAGCTCAGAGAAGTTAAATAACCTCCTCGCGGTCGCAGTGCTGCTGCCCCACAGCGAGGTTCCCGATTTTGGACATATCTTGCAAGAAGTGGTCCCTTGGAAGCAAACGCAAAGCTGTTCTTCCTATAGTACCGCCCACAGGATCGTCCCCTAAGGGGAACCGCGGGAACGAGTGGAACTCTAGACCCACAGCACCTGGACTTGACAGCTTTTCAGAATCCCTTTCATTCACCGCAGAAGTGCCTGCTCAGGCTCTTAGCCAATCACACGTCCGGAACACAAGTCGTTTCGCCAAAGAAAACTTATTTTTAACATCCCTCAGGTGCATATGTAGCTGAAGAGATTCGAAGCGGTTGGCATAGCCACCTCTGAAGTGTGTGGCTCCTGAAAAGGTTACTTCAAATGCTAACATCCCCACGGTAAAAACTGAAGTCCTCACACACCGCAACATGGCACTGCCTTGTCCCCAGTATTGCAAAGTCAGTCGTAGACACTATGGCAGCGTTCCTTCTCAGTATTATCAGCCCCACTCTGCTGAGGCACTCTGTCCAGCCCGGCATGGAGGTTACTCGCTCCAGGGCCAAGACTCGGAAACCCTTGGGCAAGGGGAAGTTTGTCTCAGGCACCTTCTCACTCTAGTCTCCAGGATCCCCTCCCCCTTCCACCCTCTTACCCCCTCCCCAGCTACATGTGTTTCTCCCAGGTGGCCAGAGCCCCACTGGCCTTGGACCAGAGGGGAGGATGTGACAGGCTCAGGCATCTTAAGGTAGGACTTGCTGACTAGAAAGCCTTCCCTGACTGCATCTCCTGGGACAAGTACTCATAGGAAAGCCCCTGGTGGAGCGTGTGGAGAGCTGGCTGCCCCATCTGTCTTCCTGGGATACCAGCCTTGGTGATCCAATGGAAGAATTCCAGCCTCTGCTGGCTACAGTCAGCAGGGCGTGCTTTTTGGAGGCTTAAGTCCTCAAGCATGGCTGCCTCCTGTGAGCTTTCTCTCCCAGCCCTGGGCCATACCCAAAGCACCCCGCTTCTGTTTGCATTCCCACCGCTGAGGTTTTCGTGAGGGATGGGGGCGCTGTCGGTGAAACAGATGCCCTCTCCCCGGCTTGGGTGGGCTAGCCCTGCCAGCTGCCTTCACTTTTGGCTGCAGAAAGCCTGCCAGGCTGCAGTGTGCAAGGGCCTGAAACAATGACTGGTAGCATCAGCTATTTTAATGCAGAGCTAGGCACACAATCCTTGCTAAAAATACATACAAAGGAAAGCCCCAAAGTAGCTAAGCCTATTTTAATACCTTTTATTTTTCTTGGTCCTAGTTCTTTTGTCTTCCCTTGCAACTTGGGAGCTGCATTTCACACAGGGCCCACCCTGAGTGTTGTCAGGGCTCCCCCGACCCGTGTCCTGTGGACGTGCAGCCCTATCTTGATCATTGGCAGGAACAGTCAGAGAGAATAGAGGGAAGAAAAGGAAGAAGACTCAACGGCCATTTATTTGAGTGCAATTTATATTATTAAATAAAATGATGGCATGATTTCTGAGGCATGATAACCACAAAGGAGCTTAGGGGTGATGAGCCCTCTTCCCACTGCCCATCTCCCATGCAACTCCCACGCAGCCCCACAGTGGGGAGAATGGACGTTTGCCAAGCACCTGCCTGAGAAATGGCTAGCGGATGCTGCTCTCCTCTGATGGGAGGAAACAAATTCGAGTGCCTTTGGGCTCCTGTGGGCATCACTGCTTACCTTTTCAGAAGGGAAACAAGGGTGGCAGACACCTTTGTGCGTGTCTACTGTTAAATTACTTAAACAAGGAGGCCATTAGACTGACTGTGGCTCTAATGCTTTGGGGGCTACCTAGGCAGACCAAAATCTAAGCCTGTGCATGCTTCAAGGTTATGAAATCAGAACTATAAAGACAACTCATCACAAACAGCCAACTAGGCTGTAAGCTACAGCCAAGCAAATGATTTCCTTTTTCGCTTCCACATAAGTCTGTCTTTCCCTCCTGGAGGAGTGCTCCTAGCCACTTCCAGTTTAACCCTGCCCCCTTCAAATGGGTTTTTGCTCAAACAGACTTACAATTTTCAATATGTCTCAACTGATTTTTTAACACTGCCTGGATCGGAATCGATGACCCCTCTTTTCTCTGGGAACTGATCCTCATCCCCGTGAGCTCAAGGAGGTAGTTCCTACCTGCTATGACGTTACAAATTTCCTCTACCCGCCCCACCCCCACCCCTGCACCTCTCTCACAGGTGATAGGATCGGGGTGGACACCTGGCCCGATCAGGCTCTTCCCTGGAAACTGGAACAGAGAGAAAGGGAGGGAAGGAGAGAGACGAAGCCCAACATCTGGGCCCCCTCAGTGAATTTCTAGTGATGCCTTTTTTTTTTTTTTTTTTTTTTTTTTTTGCAGTACGCAGGGCCTCTCACTGTTGTGGAGCACAGGCTCCAGACTCACAGGCTCAGCGGCCATGGCTCACGGGCCCAGGCGCTCCGCGGCATGTGGGATCCTCCTGGACCGGGGCGCGAACCCGTGTCCCCTGCATCGGCAGGCGGACTCTCAACCACTGCGCCACCAGGGAAGCCCCTAGTGATGCCTTTTTTTCAGATTACAGGGCACACTTTTCTGTTTCTTTGCATATCCTGTCTATTTTTTTTTTATTATTATTGACAAGTGGCTATTGGAGGTCATATATTGTAGCGGCTCTGGACTTGGACCCCACCCCACCCCTGCTGCCCGCCCTTGTCACTGCTGGGCGTGTTTGTGTATGGGCTTTGCTCAGACCAATTCTGTGGAGTCTGTCTCCCTGCAGCGTGCAGCTACTGCTCTCTCTACTCTGTTTCTTCTTCTTGTTTTGATGTTTTGGGGTTTTTTTAATTAAAAAAAAATTTTTAACATCTTTATTGGAGTATAATTGCTTTACAATGGTGTGTTGGTTTCTGCTTTATAACAAAGTGAATCAGCCATACATATACATATATCCCCATATCTCCTCCCTCTTGCATCTCCTTCCCACCCTCCCTATCCCACCCCTCTAGGTGGTCACAAAGCACCGAGCTGATCTCCCTGTGCTATGCAGCTGCTTCCCACTAGCTATCTATTTTACACTTGGTAGTGTATATATGTCCATGCCACTCTCTCACTTCGTCCCAGCTTATCCTTCCCCCTCCCCATGTCCTCAAGTCCATTCTCAACATCTGCGTCTTTATTCCTGTCCTGCCCCTAGATTGTTTTGATGTCTAATCTGGCCTGTCTGGAGGCTGTCCCTGTGAGCCAGTGATTGGTTAGAGGTTATGCCCACACTTTTTGACCAGTAAGGCTTCCACCCTTCGCCGATGGATCTGTGTGTAGGTCAGGGGAATGCATTCAAAGTCCAGGCAGTTGTGCAAGTTTGACCCCACCTTTACTTTCTGCCAGGCCCTCTTGTGTCTCTTCCACATGCGTGCAAGGCATGCATTCAGCCAAGGATGTGTGGAGAGCCAGAGCTGTCTCAGGTCTCTCTGGAGTGGTGCAGCCTAGGGCCTGCAGGCAGCCTCGGGCCTGCAGGCAGCCTCCAGACCACGAAGGATGTGAGGAAGACTACACACTGATGAGAAGAGCCCTCCTTGTTTTCTCCTCCAGGGGTCGGAGGGCCCTGGTCACCAGTGTTAGGTCCCTTATTGCCATGACCAAGAAGGATGCCTGTGCTCGGATCTCAGGCACAGCCCAGAGGCCTGGGCTCCACTGCTGAGGTACTGAGGGGACAGCTGGGGTCTTCCTGCCCTCACAGAAAAGTGAAGACTTCTGCTCCAAGCCAATTCTACACGGCCTTCTCACTTCTCCTCCCCTTCACCAGTAAGCCGGTCAGGCCTGGAGGAAAGAGACCGCAAGATATGGTTCTCAGGTATCAGAAACTCAGGGCTCAGGTGGGGAAGGGAGCCGGGTAAGTGACTAGCTCTAGGACAGTCCCCTGGGTGTCCTAGCCGAGGGGGGCAGGAGGCTGATTGGGAACAGAGGGGGAGCGGGGGTGGGGGGAGTATGGGTGGGGAACACTGGGCCCCGAAGGCTGAGGGGGCGCCTGGCTTCCCTTGCTTCTGTCTCCCCCTCTCGCTCCCCCTGCTATCTGTATGCCCCCCGCATTCCATCCAGCACCAATGAACCCTGCCTGGATCATCACACTTTGGTCCTTTCATTGGTGGATTTTCTAAGATTTGTATTGTTAAGAGATAAACTGAGACACATTAAACATTTTAAGTTATTTGAGCAAAAACCAATTCAAATTGGGCAGCATCCAGTCTAGCAGAGGATGTACAAAAGGGAAGACTTTTATAGAAGGGAGCAGGAATAGTTAAACGAGGCCGAAAAGCAGGTTGGCTATGGCAAGGTCACTTTTAGGGAATGGCAGGGCTCTGCCAGGCAGATGACCTCACTAGTGCCAACTGGGTGTTTCCTGATGGACTGGTTTAAGATTCCATTTCTGGGAGAGCCGAAACTGTAATTAAGTCTCGGATTGGTGACATGGGGCCTAGCATAAGTAACTCCATGTGGGGCTGTTGCCTTACTTTTTTTCACAGTATGTTACTCTGTTGTGATTTATTTATTTTTTGTTTTTGTTATGCCTCACTTTTTTTTTGGCTGCATCGGGTCTCAGTTGTGGCACGCAGGATCTTCATTGAGGCGTGCGGGATCTTTCGTTGAGGCGTGCGGGCTCTTTGTCATTGTGTGCGGGCTCTCTAGTTGTGGCATGCAGGTTTTCTCTTCTCTAGTTGTGGCGCACAGGCTCCAGGGTGCGTGAGCTCTGTGGTTGTGGCTCGCGGGTTCCAGAGCGCGTGGGCCCTATAGTTTGCGGCACGTGGGCTCTAGTTGAGGTTTGCACGGGCTCAGTAGTTGTGGCACGTGGGCTTAGTTGCCCCGCGGCATGTGGGATCTTAGTTCCCTGACCAGGGATCGAACCCGCGTCCCCTGCATCGGAAGGTGGATTCTTTACCACGGGACCACCAGGGAAGTCCCTATGCCTCACTTTTTATAAGTATTTGACTTATTTACTTGTCCGGTAGATGATACATTCACATAGTTCAAAATTCAAAAGGCACAAAAAAGGTATTCAGGGACAAACTCCCTCCATTCCCAGGCCCCAGCAACCCCGCTCCTGTCTGTAAAGGCAGACTCAGCTCTGTGTGCCAGCTGAAAGGTTTCAGCTGCCAGCTACACGATAAACATTTCCCTGCCAACGGGACTATGGATCCACCTGTCAGGAGCACCTCCAGTCCCAGCCCTGGAGGCAGTACTGTCTTGACTGTAGCAGGACTTGATGCCTTGTCCATCAAGAACCCAGTGCGTGTTTGTGGAAGGGATGGGCAGACAGGGGATCAACATTATTTAATATTCAGCTACCACATATTAGGGGCCTGCTGCATAGTGCTAACATGTCTTATTTTTAATCCTTTCAAAACTCTGTGAGGTACATCTATGATCTGTATTTTACAGATAAGGGAACTGAGACTCAGAACACTCAAGCACACTCAGCCTATAAGTGGCTTTATTGGTTGTATACTGCTGGATAATAAATTACCCTAAAGCTCAGTGGCTTTGAGACGATGCACATTTGTTATCACTCACATTTTATGTGGCTCAGAAATTCAGAAGTAGCTTCATTCTGACTCAGGATCTCTCCTGAGATTAGAGTCAAGATGTCAGCCGGGGCTGCAGTCATCTGAAGGCTCGAGTGGGGCTGGCAAGTTTGCTTCCAAGGCTGCTGACTCACGTGGCTGGCAAGTTAGTGCTGCTGCTGGTGGGAGGCCTCAGCTACCCGCACACGGGCCTCTCCGAAGCTGCTTCAGTGGCCTCACAACGTGCTGGCTGGCCTCCCCTAAAGCCAGTGATCTGGGAGGTGGGGGTGTCACGGGGAAGCTGCAATGCCCTTTATGACCTTGTCTCGGAAGTCACATGCCACTTCCACCACATCCAATTCATTATAAGCAAGTTATTAGGTCAAGTCCAGCTCACACTCGAGGGGAGGGGATTTTTCTCCATCTTTGGAAACACTTGTGAACACATTTTAAAACCATCACAGGGCTGATCCAGGATTGTAACTGTAGACCCCAAAGCCCGTTTTTTTTCACTGGAGGTCCGCGAAGCTAAGCTCTCAGAATGGGAAGCTCTCAGAATGTAAAGTCTTTGCCCCCATCCGGATGTGTCATGAGGACAAGACCCCACAACGCAACATGAGCGCTAGCTTCTTGGGTGTGGATAGCAGTTACAGCCAAGGCCAGTGGAGGGCAGGGCCAGAGTGGGTCTGAGGGCCTGGGAGAGGCTGGGAGGAACCAGCAACAGGAGACTGGGCCTTGACAAGTTGGCTTGGAGGGAGCACAGGGGAGAATGAACTGGGAGGGACCGAGGTGGGATAGAGGCCTGGGGGCTAGTGGAGAGGGCCCCTGAGAGGGGGGAGAGCCCTGAGCAGGTGCAAGGGAGTGGAGAGCTGTGACACTGTTCACTGCCGACCCAGGGCTGGGGATGTCCCTCTCGTTGGAACAGCATGACCTGCAGCTGCCTGGGTCCCATCATCAAGCTCTTCCCGACCTTCTCAAGGCACTAGTGTGCTGCTTGAGGCCCGTCTTGGGCCCAGACAGGATGGTGTCCCTGCTCCCCATTTCCTCTGGGTCCCATAGCTCTGGCTGCCCCAGTGAGGAGAGGTGCTAGTGGCCTCACGCACATCTCATCTCCCTGGAGGCATAGACGCCCTCCCTTTCTCGGGACTGGCAGGGCATCGACTCATCCTTCCGGTCTGTCCCAAAGCCCTCTCCCCTTCCGCTCCAGCTGGTCAGGGACCCCAAGTGTTGGGAAACCTCTCCACACTGGTTCCACCTGACCCCCTCCACCATGTAGCTCCTGAGGACAGAACCCTGTCCCTGGGGGGAGGGCTCCTCTCTTGCCCTTTGGGTGGGGGGCAAATGCCAGCCATATTCCAGATGACTTTTAGTGTTTGCAGAACTAGGTCAGAAGTGGGCGGGAGGAGGGAATTCTCCCTCATCAGATGGTCATTTCAGCAGGGGAATGTCGCTTTTTGGAGGAGTAGCATCGACTGTCTGCTAGAAGGTTCATTAAGGAAGCCCCTGACAATAACAGAGAGGAGGTGAAGAATAATGATGATGAATGTGGGTGCGCTGAACCGTGTGTCTTCTCGATGGTGCCAGCCCCACGCAAGTCTCCGCGCCTCTGGCGGCCTCTGTCTAGGCACATCAAGGTGATTAGAACTGCTGTGGGGGACAGCAGGCCTGTGGTGTCTGTCTCCCCTCTGACCTTGGGCTGCTGCCCACTGCATGCAGGAAGGCAGAAAAGGAGAGGGAGGAAAGGGAGTGGCAGGGGAGGGGAGACATCAGCTTTTTCTTAAAGGCCAGGAACCCTGGCTGCCGGGGGGCGGGGGGGGGGCTACTCTGGTGGGGAGGAAGCCAGGAGGAGGATGGGTAGCCCTTCCCGCTGTGATAGGGAATTTTCCTGGGTGTGGGGGGGTGTATTTCTAAGGAAGGAGATGAAGGGTCCAGACGAATTCTCCTGGCTGATGGCTGACTACAGGGAGGTGTGAAGAGCGGACCCTCATGGGATGGGGTAAGGCCCTGAAAGGAGGACCACAGCCACCAGAGGCAGAGCCGGGATGTGGGGGGGCCTCCTGACTTGGGGGAGCTGGAGGACCCCTTTCTTTCATCGTGGGATATCTGCCCCTGTCCTGGTCAGGGGTCCTCGGTGGTCCTTGGCATTCAGTCAGTCAATTACCAATCACGCAGGCGGCACACGCTTGCATGTCTCCAGACAATAGGGAAGAGACTGGTGAGGAGGCTTGGTGGTCTGGAGGAGCCCTGGCGGGGGAGGGAAGATGGTGGGAGACCAAGGGCCTTCGGGGAGGAGGGTCTGAGCTAACCTCCACCCCCAGAGCCTCAGGCTGTCTTTCTACTGTGGCCAGAGAAAGTTCTACAGGGACCTCTCACAGCTTTATGGCCAAGACTCATAGTGGAGGTATCCGACCAAGATGCCCTTGGTCTCACTTTTCAGATGAAGAAACTGAGTCTCAGAGAGGTTGAGTGACTTGCCCCAGGTCACACGGCTGATAAGTGGTGAAGTCAGAGTTCTTCGCTTCAGTATCAGGAAGTAAGAAACACTCTCCATGAATCCTATAAAAATATGTTTTAGGGGGACTTCCCTAGTGGTTCAGTGGTAAAAAATCTGCTTTCCAACGTGGGGTATGCGGGTTCGATCCCTGTTCGGGGAGCTAAGATCTCACGTGCTGCGGGGCAACTAAGCCCATGCACCACAACTACTGAGCTCACGTGCCTCAACTAGAGAGCCTGTGTGACGCAAACTACAGAGCCCACGCGCCCTGGAGCCCAGGCGCCACAACTAGAGAAAAGAACACCCGCATACCACAGCTAGAGAGAAGCCTGAGCGCCGCAACAAAGGGACCGCGCGCAGTGACAAAAAGGTCCCGCACGCCTCAGCGAAGATCCCCTGTGCTGCAGCTAAGACCCGACAAAGCCAAAAAAATAAGGAAAATAAATAAATAATACATATTTTAAGAAATACGTTTGGACTTCCCTGGTGGCGCAGTGGTTAAGAATCTGCCTGCCAATTAAAAGGACACGGGTTTGAGCCCTGGTCTGGGAAGATCCCACATGCCGCGGAGCAACTAAGTTGTGAACCACAACTACTGAGCCCACGTGCCACAACTACTAAAGCCTGCGCGCCTAGAGCCCGTGATCCACTAAAAGAGAAGCCACCGCAATAAGTCCGCACACCGCAACGAAGAGTAGCCCATGCTCGCCTCAACTAGAGAAAGCCCACGCACAGCAACAAAGACCCAACGTAGCCAAAATTAAATACATAAATAAATAAATTTTTAATAAAAAGAAATATGTTTTACGTCTCCACCCCCACCTCTACTGGAGAGCCTGATTCAAAACAGGTGTCAACAATAAAGATGTTAAAGATAATAATAATTTTTTTAAAAAAACGTGTCAGGAACTGTGTGTAGCACAATTAAGTAAAGAATAAATAGAAAACAATGACTGAAATCTGCTTCCTGAGGTGCCTTCTGCACATGCTGCCCAGGGGATGGAGACCCTCGCTGCTGAATAGGCTCTAAGCCCGCCCCAGTTGCGGAGGAGGGGAGGAGGCCGCCGTGGTGAAGGCATTCCGGTGGTTCCTCCCTGAGGCCCCAGGTCGTGTGCCCCTCCCCACAGGTTTCCCAGGCTTGGCCCTTGCCCTCTGGCCGGGGAGGCCCAGCGCTGCTGGGGTGGTGGGTGGTTTCCCTAAATGGGAAACCCTGACATTCATTGGCTCTGCCTCTCCTCAGCCAAGGGAGGTGAGCGCCTGTGTGTTCGCCTGACGAAAAATTCACAAAGATCAGAGGATTTAAAAGCAGCGAGTGAGCAGTGCTATCTGCTAATGGTCGGTCTCTGCCCAGCACCAAATGGCCCAGGGAAGAAGAAGGCTTGTGTCACCTCCTTGCCCAACGCTGGGTGGCTGGGTCTTTCCTTGCAGCAGGGCGGCCTGGGGCTGGTGGACCAAGAGATGGTCCACACTTCACACGACGTCCTGGAGCCCGAGATGCCGTCTCCTCCATCCACCAGCATCCAGAGAGATGCCCCACTGAGTTCAGGAATTCTGTGGGTGGGAGTAGGGAATGGGTGGGTGTCCCCAAGCCAGAGTCCCCAAGAGGAGCACCCAGGCAGGGTGGGAGGCCCTGGTCAGCACACATGGGTTGGCTGGCCAGTGAAGCTGCTCTCTGTGTGGCCTCTAGGTCTCTTCCCGCAGAGGCACATGGAGCAGCCAGATAATCTGTCCTGGGGGGGGAGGGGGGAGGAGGTGGGGTCAGGAGGGGAAACTGAGGCAGGAAGGGGCCCAGCTTTAGTATCCCCAGGCCAGGTGAGGCAGAATCCCGGCTACAGAGCGAGTGGGAAAGAACTGACCCCAAGCAGCAGGTCAGGGCACCTATCGGTTGAGCCCTGAGTCAGCTCCCCCATCACATGCCCGCCTTTGGCCCTGT
This sequence comes from Phocoena sinus, assembly GCF_008692025.1. Lineage (NCBI taxonomy): Eukaryota > Metazoa > Chordata > Mammalia > Artiodactyla > Phocoenidae > Phocoena > Phocoena sinus. The sequence goes on along the minus strand of NC_045763.1, from coordinate 162,753,768 downwards.
ATCTGTTACTACCAGGGAAGTATTTATTTTACAGAAGAATTGATTTTCAAGTCCCCTGGACTGTTATAGATATTCTATTTACAAGGGACACTTTCCTACAACTTATTCATTGAGAGAAATCCCACTGCAAGTGATTTTGTAAGGGGAGGAATCCCTTTGTTAAGCTGATGCCAGATTTCCCTGGAGGGAGTGTGCTCAAAGGAAGGGCTGCTCGGGACTGCCCAGGCTGGTAGTGAGTAGCGACCACATCACAGCGCCGGGTGGGGGCGGGGGCGGGTAGGTGCACCTGGGAATGAGAGGACCTGGCTCCCACTCTCACCCACTTTCGATTTTAAATGCAATAACGAGGCAGTTTGTACCACTTCGTCCGTGCGGCTCTGGGAAAGCCCACCCGCCGGGCCCCTCCCGGGTGGCCTCGGGGTGCCTCGCAACCGCTCCCCGCACGCAGAGGGGCAGTTTTCATTCTCCGTCCACAGGCGGAAAACCGAGTCCCCAGGAGGGCCAACACCTGCCCCGAGGGTCACACGGCGACCGAGCTTGGTTCTCTGGTGGCCTCAGGAGGTTCAGGCCGGGACAGGGTCTGCGCGATTATCCCCTAAGGCACACACACCCCCTCCAGGCCCTTCCCCGCCAGACCAGGCCGGTCGCCCTCCGCCAGAACGTCCCCGCTGCCCTGAGCAGGAGTCCCCTCAGAGTCCCCCGGCCCGAGCCTGGGTCGCGCGCTCTGCCGGGTCTCGGCGGCCGGGGCGCGGGAGAACCAGGGGACGGCGCCGCGCGCCCTCTGGTGGCCGCCGCAGGCGGAAGCGGGAGCGCTGGTCCCCCGCGCCGCCGCTGCCAGGCGGGGGCGACAGCGGCTGAGGACAGCCCCCAGGCATGAAGCGGCGTCCGGGCCTCGCGCCCGCTTCCCCTTTTCCACAAAAAGGAAGCACGTTTGGGGTAAAACCGAACTTCTGTAAAATCAATGAAATCGACAGGGACACCTGGTCTATAAAACCAGAGGGAGGCGCCCAGGCGCTCGGGACCCGTGGGCAGAAGCCAGGGGAAGCCGCGCCGAGCGGAAATGGTGGCTGTTGTCGCGGCGGCGCGCGGTTCTGCTCGGGCCACCAGCTGAGGGGCGCGGCTGCGGGGCCCCCGGGCAGGGCGGGGGGCGAGAAGGACACTCCCCCGCCCCACCCCCATCCCGGTCCGGGCCCAGCCGGCTAGGCTGGCCCGCCGCGTCAGCCGCCCTTTGTCCGCCGCCGAGCCCCGCCCCTCCGCCCCTGCGACTCCGCCCGCCCGGTGCCCGCCGCCTCCCCCGCCTCGGCCCTCGCGGGTGAGAAAAGCAGGGGAATGTGATCGCCCGTCTCGGCCGCCGAGAAAACCTTCTCTAGGAGGGGAGGTGACTGGTTGCTCGTCACACGGCACGGCCAGGACCCGAACCCAGGTCTGCGGGGCCAGCGTGAGCCTCCCGCAGACTTGGGAGCCGCACCCTTCCGCCCCCGCGCCCTGTCCCTGGGGGGTCCAGGCCCGGAGGCTGGGAAGGGCCGTCCCAGTCGCTGTGCGGGAGGCAGTTTGCTGGCTAAATCCCCAGCACCCTCTGGTTTTTAAAAATCGCCTTTATTTTTAGAGCCCAGTCAGAGGCGCCGCTTCCTGGACTGTGAAATCAGAACTGGGAGAAGACGATTTGCTGCTGCTGCTGCTGCTTCTGGGGATTTGGTCCCAGCTCCTAGGTGCTGCCTTGAGAAGACAAGCACTTACTTGAGGGGCGGCCGCAGCCCAGGCAGGGGAGGGGAGGATTCAGCGAGTGCAGCGGTCGGGTCTTGCCTTCCAGTCCGGGGACAGAAACTGGATAGACAGGGCTCTCCCGGGGAGCAGCGGAAGGTGGTGCAGAAGCCGGGCGCTGCTGGAAGATTCAGAGCGGGGGGGAGATGGGGGACGAGTTAGGCACGCTCCAGAACCTGGCACATGGTAGGGGCTCAATAAATAAATGTCTAAGTGTCTGCTGCAGGATGGAGGTGAGACTTGAGCTGCGTGAACTCCGGCTGAGCAGAGAGGACTGGAAAGATCTGAGGGGACTGTTTTGAGCCTGGCAGCCCAGGGGCTTTGCAGGGCAGTCAGGAGCCGCCTGGAGAAGAGGGGGTCCAGGTTGTGTCTGGGTTGGAGAAGGTTGGCCGGGCGGGGGATGAGTTTGAGGAGGGTCTGAGGGCTGGCAGAGGGTCTCAGAGGGTGATGAGGGCACCTGGGAAGTGGTCCCTCTGAGTGCTGGAGCTTACTGCTTGTAAAAGTGACAGTTGACTTGGCAATACCCACAGAGGACATGTCACCAGCAAATGTTTGACCAATCCGGCTGCTCGTCTCTCCAGCTCCTCCCTGAGGGGTGCTCAGTGGTGGTGGCCATGGTTGGCCTTTCCAGGTGAGGCCCTGCCAGGCCAGGAAAGGCCCAAGTGGGAGCTCACCAAGCCCTTCATGTCCCCATATATACCTTGAAAACCCAGCAAAGTCATCTCCTGTGGTTGTAGAAACTACCTTTAGAATGGCACATTTGCTGACTCCAAACATCTGGGTCCTGATGCAACTTCTTATCAGGGTCCCTCACACAGTGAGGTACCTGTGACACTTGAAAGGGACTCCCAGTTACTGGGGAGGAACTAGGAGCTCGAGGAGCTGCCTGGAGTCAGGGGACCGGGGCTCAGAAAACAAAGAGGGACCAAGGGAGCCTAGTTAGCCGATGCCACCACTGGGCTGCAGCGCCGCTGGACTCAGCCCCTGCTGCCATTACTCAGCTGTAGGCTCTGCTCCTGGGGAAGCTCCCACTGTCCAAGCCTGGTCTGTGCTCTGCAGCCCAGCTGCCCAGGAGAGGGGGAGGTGAGAGCTGGAGCCCTTCAGCCTCTGAAGTGAGAGGAAAGGCCCTGCACAATGCAGATTGCCCCCAGTGGGAAGGCGGTGTGGACGCTGACAGCCCACCAAGTGTTCACAGCTACTGAGAGCTGTGAAGGGTCTTCAACAGGAGCAGCCGGACCACATAAGCTTCTGAAGTTGCCCCCTGGCTGGGAATGATGTCGTGGGGAGGGGCTGGCAGCCACAGCCAGAGAGTGTTTTCAATTGCCAGGTGTGAGGCTGAGAAAGACATGCTGATGGGAGGGGGGCAGAGCCACTGGGGAGCCGGCTGTTCCTTTTGCGAGAGCAGCAGGGACTCAGATACTGGCAACAGAAGGTTTTTGTTGTTTACTTACGTCTTAAAAACTGAAAAAGATGTACAGTAAAGGTGTGTAAAACGAAAGGCCTCCTTCATACTTCCCCATCCCCCGCTCACCAGGCTGTGTGTCCTGACCAGTCCTATACATTTTCAAACTGATGTGTAAACCATAGGTCAGGTTTCGGTTGGTCTCTTTTAGTAACTGGAATTGTGTTGTATATGTTGATCTGTGATATGCTTGTTGAAGATGTTTCCAGTCCTGCATACTCCTTTTAGCCACTACATAACATTCCATAGAATCAGTGTTCACCATCTTTTTTTTTCTATTATAACCAGATGATTTTACTGAAAGTTACGGAAAACATAGCCAGTGAATTGAAAGTGCCTTGCTTAAGACGCCACTGAGAGTCACCAGAAGATCCAGACCCATGCCCCAGTCTTCACATTACCTTGATGCTTTTTATAATTCTACCCGCATAACAGCCATCCTAGGACGACACGCTCTGAGAATAATGACTTTCCCCCTTCCCTGTTTGGGTCATTTATTTCTTGCAGTTCTGTCCCACCTTTGAAAATGTTTTTATGTTTTGTTTTTGGTTGCGCCATGCAGCTTATGGGATTTTAGTTCCCCAGCCAGGGATCGAACCCGGGCCCTCAGAAGTGAGAGTGAAGAGTCCTAACCACGGGACTGCCAGGGAATTCCCCCACCTTTGAAAATGCTTCGATCCCTCTCAGGTTAAATCCCCATAAAATCCCGTGAGTTGGGAGGATGAAATATCAGTATTTTTGTTTTAAAATTAAAACAAAGTCTTGATCGGGAGTTCCCTGGTGGTCTAGTGGTTAGGATTCAGAGCTTTCACTGCCATGGCCTGGGTTCCATCCCTGGTCTGGGAACTGAGGTCCCAGAAGCCACGAGGTGGGGTTAAAACTCAAACCAAAAACCAAAGCAAAAACAAACAAGGTCTTGATCAAAGGGGTTCATTGGCTTTTCCAAAAGCATTTGGGAACGCCCTCCAGCACCTGCTGGACCACCTGCCAGCTTGCAGCACACTTCTCCAATCCTGAGTGTACCTGCATGGATGTCTTCGAAAGTTGTTACCTTTTCTTCTAAACATTAAACACAATTGGATGGGAAGCTAGAAAGGGAGAAGGAGATGAAAGTGGGAAGTTATGACTGAGAGAGCTATGAGCATTCTCATTCGGTTTTTCTATCACTCCCTAAGAAGGAAATTAAAAATCTGTGAACTTGGGGCTTCCCTGGTGGCGCAGTGGTTAAGAATCCGCCTGCCAATGCAGGGGACACAGGTTCGAGCCCTGCTCTGGGAAGATCCCACATGCTGCGGAGCAACTAAGCCCGTGCGCCACAACTACTGAGCCTGCGCTGTAGAGCCCACGAGCCACAACTACTGAGCCCACGTGCCACAACTACTGAAGCCCACGCGCCTAGAGCCCGTGCTCCGCAACAAGAGAAGCCACCGCAATGAGAAGCCCGCGCATCACAACGAAGATTAGCCCCCGCTCGCCACAACTAGAGAAAGCCAGCGCACAGCAACAAAAGACCCAGCTCAGCCAAAAAAAAAAAAAAAGATAAATAAATAAAATTTAAAAAAGAATTCTTTGAACTTCCCATTACTGCAGCTGCAACAGTAAATTCCTGATGGCTGCTGGATGAAAGGAGCACCTGACTGGTTTCTCATTTCAGCATTTCCCATTGCAGGCATAGTCTCTTACTTGTGCTAATCTCATTCAAAATATTTTCCCTTCCTATCTTACTTGTTTTGTTTTCGGCTTTTTTTTTTTTTTTTTTTTGGCTGTACCACGTGGCTTATGGGATCTTAGTTCCCCGACCAGGGATTGAGCCCTGGCCCATGGCAGTAAAAGTGCTGAGTCCTAACCACTGGACCGCTGTTAAATTCCCTCCCCTTTCTATTTTGAAAAGAAAGTTAGTTTTCTTCCTGTTTTATTTTTCTCTCCATGAGGCAATTTCTGGAACAGGAGAAGGTGAGCCTTGATTGACAGGATGCCACTTTCTTGCCAGCTGCTAACCTTTCCCTCTGCCCCTCATATTTCTTTTTCCTACAGTGTTCACCGTCTCGATGGACATTTGGGTTGTTTCTTTCTGCTCTAGTTATGAGCACTTTTGTGCACACGTTTGAGTGCAGGGCTGGGATTTGAAGGGGAGAGTCTCCGTGTGAATCCCTGCCCATCTCAGGGGAAGAAGTGTTGACTTGGCATCCAGCAGGCACCCCACTGCACGCTAAGCCACGTGAGAGAGCGGCTGGCCTGTGGATTTGGGACTCAAAAAGTCCAGAGGCACCCGTGTGGCCAGGTAGGTCGCCGGTTTTGCTTCTGGGCTACAGAAAGGTCTGTGGGCCAGGGGGGCCCAGACATGTCCACTAGATGGCGCCAAAGCCAGTAAGACGAGGCCTGGGCTTCGGAAGCCCCAGTCGCTGCAGGGGAAGTGGTTCCAGCGTCTGACCCCTTCGACCCTAGAAGACAGGTGAAGATTCTCCTAAGGCACCAGCTGCCTCACTTAAACACCTTGGAGGTCGCGCGGTGGGGAGCGGGGCAGCCGTGAGAGGTTCCACAGCTTAAGCCCTGCCCGGGGGGGCTGAAATTCAGGCTGTGGGACTGGCCGTGACAGCCCAGGGGAGGGGCTGCTTTCTTATTCATGCAAGTTTAGACAGCGCTTGCAGTGGCCGGGGGGCGGGACGGGGCGGGGCGGGAGTTCCAGTAATACAGCCCCGTGTTCCATATTGCTAACACCTGCAGAGGAACCCAGCTCCTGGAGAAAATATGGGATCGTTTGGCACAAGGATTCTCTCTGTTGGCCACTGAAGGTTCGAGATGGCTGCAGATAGTCCTGCCCCACGAAGGAGCTCACCGTCAGGTAGGAAATAGACACTGGACAAATTGCAATTTGTTATGGCACTGCTCTAATGGTCCATTTGGAATCAAATAGGATGATGTGAGGGAAGGTGCTCTGAAACACCTAAAGCCCTCATCCGCGTGGGATAATTCGCCATCGGCCCAGAAAAGCTTCAAAGCAGCAGCAGCGGCAGCAATAGCAGAATCTCTCTCCCTCCTTCCTTCCCTCCCTCGTCCCTCTCCCACCCCCTCACCGTCCCTAAGTTCAGAGCCCACCCTGCTGCTCAGCCCCCCTAGCAGTCTCCAGGCTGCTCCACTCCCAGCGTCTGAAGCTGCCCCAGGCTCCCAGCACTGCAGCTCAGGCCTGACTCTTTGAATAGTAAGTGAATTGGCAGAGAAACAATAGCCTCCAGCCCCAGTTCCTAGCATACTGTAGGTGGGATGAACTTTGTAGAGCCGGAAGAAGGAAGCAGGGAGGAAGAATAGACTCTGGCTGATCAGAGTTCCCTTCCCTTAACTTTCTGTGCTGGGGCAGGAGACAAGGTGTGGCTAAGTGGGTTTCCTGACTGTGGATGAGCATCTCCCGCCACACGGGGTGACGTCACACCCTCCGTGGAGCATGGGGTCTGTTTCCTCCCCTGGAATCTGGGGAGCCTGTGACTGCTTCGGAAGTGATGTTCTCTGATGACAGACTTCCCATTTGTTTTTTGGGGTTTTAAAAAAATTTTTATTATTTATTGATTGGTTGAGTTGGGTCTCTGTTGCTGCGCGAGCGGGGGCTACTCTTCGTTGCGGTGTGCGGGCTTCTCATTGCGGTGGCTTCTCTTGCTGTGGACCACGGGTTCTAGGTGCGCGGGCTTCAGTAGTTGTGGCACGTGGGCTTCAGTAGTTGTGGCTCGCGGGCTCTAGTGCATAGGCTCAGTAGTTGTGGCGCGCGGGCTTAGTTGCTCCGTGGCATGTGGGATCTTCCCAGAGCAGGGCTTGAACCCATGTCCTCTGCATTGGTAGGCAGATTCTTAACTACTGCACCACCAGGGAAGACCAACAGGCTTCCCGTTTGTATTCTCTCTTTTGGGACATGCCCCCTGGGATCCCTGATCGGCAGGTAAAAGGCCATCTACCCTGAAGCCACCAGGCTCTGGAGGGACCACGTGTTGCCAGAGATGCCAAGGGCCTCACTATTCCAGTCTCAGCACAGGAACCAGACCTTTTTACTTTTTTGTTTTTTCTTCTCCTTCTATGGCTGCGCCGTGCAGCATGTGGGATCTTAGTTCCCCGACCAGGGATCGAACCTATGCCCCCTTGCAGTGGAAGCACGGAGTCTTAACCACTGGACTGCCGGGGAAGTCCCAGGAGCCAGACCTTCTGATGACGCAACAAACCCCAGACGCTGAGCGGCCCAGCTAACACAGAGTGGAGCAGAGATGGGCTGGCCCTGCCCAAGTTGCAGATTCATTAACAAAATAATATTGTTTTGGGTCACTCTATTCTGGGGGCGGTGTTGTTTCACAGCAACAGAAAATGAAACAAAGGACCTAAAGCTGGGGTGACCAACCATCCCGGTTTGCCGGAAACTGAAAGGTTTCTGGGACTCAAGACATTCAGTGCTGACACTGCAGAGTCCAAGGCACACGGATAAAGCAGTGGTTCTAACCTTCATGTGCATCAGAAACACCTAGGGATTTATTAAAACACAGATGGCTGGGCCCTACCCCTAGAATTGAGTGGGTCTAGAGTTGGGTCCAATAATTTGCATTTCTTACAAGTTCCCTGTTGCTGGTTGGAGCCCAAACTTCCAGAAGGACTGGCCTGAATGAAAGGCTGAGTTCGGGACCTGCAAATCCCAGTTTACTGCATGTCCCACTACTTCATCCTCTGTGCGACCCAGCACTGTGGCAGGAAATGGAGGAGGCCAAGGTCCTCTGGGTGTCAAGCAGGAGAAACCCACATCTTCCTGGCAGGGTGGCTGGGTGCTATGGAAACAAGGCTAAGCCCGGAAGTGCCCAGGCTCCTTGGCATCTGCTTCCCAGAGGAAGCCTCAGCCCCTGGGGAGGAGCGAAGTGAACAAACAAACAGCAGAGATCAGCCTTTGGCCAGGGAGGGTCCCTGCAGGTCCCCACCCCTCAGGAAGCAACCCTGAGGACAAACCTCTGCAAAGGAAACCACCCATCTCCCAGGACCTTGAGTTTTGTAGCTAGAGGGGACCTTTGCCATCATTGGGCCAACCTCCTCTTTTAACTGGGCGGGGTGGGGGGAGCAGGGAAGCAGGCTGTGTGTTGACATGACTTGTCAAGACCACCCGTCGAGAATGAGAAGCTTCTCCCCTCCCAGCCGCCTTCCTGGGTAGTGGTCCCTCCTACCTCAGGCTCTGGCCCCAGCTCAGCCTGGATGCCCACAGCTCCTCGCCCCACTTGGTCCTAACGCTGTGAACCCACATCCCCCTCATGGGCCCTCCACATCTTGAGCGTCTCAGTCCATGTCAGCACCAGCCACCAGGAGCTGCAGGCCCGGGCAGAGGAAAGCTAGAAAGCGGCTGCTGCCTTACTGCAGGGCCCCAAGCTTCAGTGTGAAGACTGCAGATTCCTGCACCCACCCCCGAGAGTCTGTGACAGGGCCCAGGCACCGACATTTTCGACAAGAGCCCTACGTGATTTGGATGCAGGTAGCGTTGGCCAGACTCCGAGAAGCAACCCCCTAGCATAATCTTCCACAGAAGGCCACCGACAAAGAGGTGACGAAGTGACAGAAGCCTGCCTCAAATACACTTGGGAGGAAGCCGGAATTTATTATTGGTTCGAAAACCCAGACAACGGACAAAGCAGAGCAAGATGTCATTTGACCTCGTGGACAGTGGGAGCTGAGGCCTGGGATGAGTTCCCTTGATTCTCATGGCTAATTTTTCCATCCAGCTGGACATAATAACCCACAGGTCACATCTTCCACCAGGGGATCGACTCACTCTCCCAAATGAAGAAACTCTGGGGGAGGGCTGATTGGGTCAGGTGCCTCTTCCTGGACCGGCGAGTAGGAGCCTACGCAGGCCCCAGCAGCCCAGCCTGGTCGGTACTGCGCAGGGTCTGAGAGAGGGAGATGTGGTAAAGAAGGGAGGACTTGATTCCAGTCTGTGGAGGCCTCTCCCAGCCACTGAGACTCTGGGCAGGAGACCTGGAATGGCAGCCAGCCTCCAAGACAGCGCCACGATTCTTGTCTCCTGGCATCCGTGTACCTGTGTACTCCCTCCTGTACTGCGCAGGGCTGACCTGGGTGATGAATACGATACTGCAGGAGTGATGAGGTGCCTTCCAAGGTTATGCTTTAAGAAGTACTGCAGCTTCTTCCTTGCTCACTCTTGGGTCACTGGCTCCGGGGGAGCCAGCTGCCATACTGTGAGGCACTCCATCAGCCCTTTGGGCCAGGGCTGGGATGAGGGTGAGTGAGGCATTGGCTCAGGCTCAGAATTTAAGGGGTTGCCAATAAAGCCAGTTATCAAGATAGATGTTTTAAAGTAATATTTTAAAAATGAAAATTCATGCAAAAAAAATCCATCATGGACAAAATATCAAATTTTTAAATAAAGACAGGCTCAGTACGGTCTGAAGTGTACTGGAGCCTGAAGCAAAAGGGAAAATCAGTTAACACTGGTCCTGATAGCAATACTAGAGCCCACCAGGAGCGTGGGAGGTCTCGGTCCCGGGGCTGAGGATCTAGTGACATCCACTCAGTCTCCCAACAAGTGACTGGATAAGAAGAACACACGTGTGTCATCTTCCGGCTCCATGAAGAAGGCAAATCTAGCAGGGCGTTTCCCTCTGTGTCTGGACTAGGGTGACTAAGCTAAGCTCCCCTTAGCCAAGCAGAGCAGTAGCTGGCCGCTTCCAGGGCTGCAGCCTGTTGATGACGATGAATCATAACCGCGTTTGTGGATTCCTTATCACGCGCCAGGTCCTTTGCCAAGCACTTTTCAGGTATCAACTTCACTCCTCAGTGGGGACCTGAGGTAGGTTCTAATCACCATTTTACAAATGAGGGAACAGAAGTACAGAGACTTCAGTAACTTGCCCAAGTTTCCACAGAGCGAGGGGTCAGAGTTGGGGTTTGACCTCAGGCAGCGTCTGACTCTGGAAACCACAGGCTGAATTTGCATCTCAGCTCTGCCAAGTATTTGCTGTCTCTACTGGGAAAATTACTTCACCTCTTTAGGCTCAGTGCTCACCCCTGTAAAATGGGGATAGTAGATGAGCGCATGCTTAAAGCACTTAGCACCATGGTTGCTACGAAGCAAATGGACACTCAGCATTAGCCATTATTCTTCTTCTGTCAGGTGCACTTGAACTTCAGATGGTAGCTTCCACTCAGGGACGGTCTCCCCCTAATCTTTCCCTCCACTTCTTTTTTTTTGCGGTACGCGGGCCTCTCACTGTTGTGGCCTCTCCCGTTGCGGAGCACAGGCTCCGGACGTGCAGGCTCAACGGCCAGGGCTCACGGGCCCAGCCGCTCCGTGGCATGTGGGATCTTCCCGGACCAGGGCGTAGAACCCGTGTCCCCTGCATCGGCAGGCGGACTCTCAACCACTGCGCCACCAGGGAAGACCCTCCACTTCCCTTTTTACTGGCTTCTATAACCATCCTCCCTCACTCCGCAGGGCCCCCTTGCCTCTCATGAGATTGTACCTACTCCCCACCCAACCCTCATGCAGTGAAGCTCAGAAAATCCAGAAAGAGCTATGGGATGCTGGGGAGAGCCTGGGGTGGGTGTGGGGAGAGGAACAGGAGGTGAGCCGGGCAGGGAGAGCGTGGCCCTGGGGCAGGAAGTGCCGGGCTAGGGGAGGCCTCAGGGCCCCAATCGAGCAAGCTTACCGAGCTCGATCCTGTTTGCTTCCCTGGGTGCAGCCCCGACTCACAAGGAGACCTACCAGAGTGGACACACCGACTAACCCGCGGGTCTTCTCCCCTCCCCACCGCCAGGGCCACCAGGGCGATCCCAGAGGCCTCATCGGTGGGAATGGGGATCCAGGAGCACAGGGCAGGCTGGGCTGCCGCGTGGAAACCTGGCTTGAGGGGGTGGAGGGACCACCTCTGCCCTTCGTCCGCCAAACCGTCCCCTGCCCAAATTCAAGCTCATAAAGAAGCTTGTGGGCACAGGCTGGGGACCAGTGACTGCATGTGCACTGGAGTGCTGGTGGCAGTGAGCTCTGCCAGGTGGCTCCTGCTGGGCGCTACTCCCCTTCAGCCATGCCACCCAGTGTCACCCAACAAACCCATCACGACGTCCCAAGTCTGTCAAGTCTTCTGAAAAGACTTGCTCTCTCCTCTTATTGCCATCCTGCCTCTGCCCTCCTGGGAAGGGATGACCTTCATCCCGTGATGGATCCCCGATGCTGTGCTGGAACCGTGAGATGAAAGGAGCTCTAGGATTCTCGGTTCCAGTTTGCAGAGGAGGGGTGGTAAGAGCCGATTTGGTCCCAGTGCCTGGGCTATGGTAGGCTATGCAAGGACAGGGGCAGCAGAGGGGGTTCCAGAGTCCTGAAGGTCACCAGGAGTTGGCCAGGGGAAGGAGAAGTATCCCCAGAGGAAAGGCCCTGCAGGGTAACTGGGATGAATTCTGGGGGTGTGTCCTGGAGGCAAATGGGGAGAAGTGGGGAGGTGGAGCCGATGACGCTGAGCTTTGTAACTAGCCGGCTTTCATAGTTTGCCTTTTATCTAGAATCCTCTGGGGATCCAAAGGGTTTTAAGCTGAGGGACACGATTAGATCTGCCTTTTGGAAAGCTCTCTGGCTGCGCTGCAGAGAATGGATGGGTGGATGGAGAGGCCGGGAGAAGGGCGGAGGGAGGACAGGTGCCGGCCCTGGGAGGAGAGCGTTGGCGTGGGAACCAACAGGACTTGGGGGCTGATGAGGGGAGACTCTAAAGAGGACACAGTTTGCTGACATGGGGGATTGAGGAGGAGGGCAGATTTGGGGAAGATTTCCGACACATCCACAGTAGAATCCAGAAGGTACATGGATAGCATCGTGTAACTGTGGCGTCTCCCTTTACCACCTTGAACAGGAGTAGCAGGCCCATTGTTTCTAAGTGTCACTCAACCCTTCTCCCCACTCCTTCTCCCATGTGACTAAGACCCCAAACCTACTCAGTTTAAGTGGGGCTTCCCTGGTGGCGCAGGGGTTAAGAATCCGCCTGCCAATGCAGGGGACACAGGTTTGAGCCCTGGTCCGGGAAGATCCCACATGCCGCGAAGCAACTAGGCCCGTGTGCCACAACTACTGAGCCTGAGCTCTAGAGCCCGTGAGCCACAACTACTCAGCCCACGTGCCACAACTACTGAGCCTGTGCTCTAGAGCCCGCGAGCCACAACTACTGAAGCCCACGAGCCACAACTACTGAAGCCCGTGCGCCTAGAGCCCGTGCTCCGCAACAAGAGAAGCCACCGCAGTGAGAAGCCCGCACACCGCAAGGAAGAGTGGCTCCCGCTTGCGGCAGCTAGAGAAAGCCCGCGTGCAGCAACACAGCCATAAATTAATTAATTAATTTTAAATTAATTAGTTTTCAAAAGGGGTGGGTACTGTGGTCTGCAGCTGTGAATCCCATAGGACTTGCTAACACTGCTCAGGGCCCCAGCACATCCAGTGGGGTGGCCCTCACTATGAATCATGGCCCCGCAGTCCTCTGCAAACCACCACTCAGAACAGGTCCTGTCACCTGCCAGCTCTGACTCCAAAACCTATCCTGAACTCAACCCTCCCGTCTCCACTACACCACCGCAGTTCAAGCCACCAGGGCCTCACCTGGACCACTGCCTCCTAACTGGTCGGCCAGCCTCTGCTCTGGCTTCCCCACTCTCAATATGGCAACCAGAGAAATCTGTTCAAAATATAAACCAGATCATGTCACACCTTGGTTTAACACCCCTCTACCTGCATGGGCTAACTTACCACTCAGGCCTCAGACAAAATATTCCCTCAGAGAAGCCTTCTTGACACCCCCCCCCCCCGCCAAGCTAAGACTAGTGGCCCCAGCCTCAGTATCCCATCACCTTCTTCTACTTTCTTTGTCGCTCTTTCATTATCTGACATTATCTTGTTTCCTTGCTTCCTTGGTCTGTCTCTGCCCGACAGGATGTCAGCTGTCTGACAGCAGGGCCCTTGCTGGGCTCGATGGCCCCGTATCACCGGCGTCTGGCGCCGGGAGAATAGGTGCTCGAGAAGCATCTGTTCAATGAACTGTTAATGCTATAGGCCCCTGGTGCAAACTGCCTCTGAGCCCTGGCACTTGGGCAGCCTGGTGACCTCCCTTGACCTGAAGACAGCACCTAGTGACAAGGGTCAGGTAGAGGAGGAGTGAGACTCTGAGAGACTGCTCTCCGTGCCAGTCTCCTCCGCAAGGCCCTCCCCACCAGGCCCCCAGCACCTCTCTCCTCTCCCAGTGCCCAAGTCTGCTCCACGGCCTGCTCTGTGGAGAGGACACTCCTTTTGGGGAACCCCTACTCCTACACCACTTTGGCAGTGAAGCCAGGAGCTGGTGGGAGCTAGAGGAGGGGGTAGGCCGTCCAGAGTAGAGGGGCAGCGCTAGCTTTGGTCATTTGAGAACACGGTGAGAGCCGAGAGCACAGCCGCGAGTCCACATCTCGCATACAGGTTTCCAGTGTCCCTGTGCCACCACGGCCTCTCCGCGGGGTCCAAAGACAGAATCAGGAGCCTCCCTCCGATTCTCTAAACTGCTAACATTGTTTACTACACACAGGCCCTCATTAACCTAAGAAAGCCCTGCAGGAGGGGCTCCTGTTTTGTTGGGTGCCTCCCCTGGTGTGTGGGGAAGGAGGGCTGCGGCCAGAATCCTGGGAACACTGGCCTTCAGGAGACATACGGGAGGAAGCGGAAGCTAAGGCGAGGATGAAAGTGCCCAGAGGCTCAGAAGGAAGTCCAGAGAGGATGCTGGAGGCCAGTGGAGCAAAGGATTTCAAGAAGGAAGTAGTAAACAGGGTCAATGTTGCCAAGCAGTCCGGGTTGCAGAGGTGTCAGTGGCTAACCACTGAGATCGTTGGTGACTCTGGTGGGGGCAGAAGCTAGCCAGGCGTTGTAGAGACGAGGAGCCTGGGACTTCTTCCTGAGTAGCTTGTGCCTGTGATGGAAGGGAGACTGGGCAAAAGCTCATAGGGCTCAGGGGACATGAGCCTTTTTCCTTTTGAGATGGAATGTGAGCATGCCTACAGGGGAAGAGAAAGGCGGCCAGGCCAGAAGAGAACCTAAACGATGCAGGGAGGCCCCGGGGGACAGGGGGTGGAATGGGATCGGTGGGAAGCAAGGCAGCAACGTGAGGTGACGCAGAGCGGAGATGAAGGGGCTTCTCACTTGTTGGCGGGAAGAGAGCTCACTTGCTGGAGTTGGGGGTCGAGGGGCAGCGGCAGGGCCGTAATCGTTGCTGTAGGGGAGCAAGGGCGGGTCGTGCAAAGAAGTGGAGGGGCCCTGAGGCCACGTGACCCGGACCAACACCCTCGAGAGGGAGGAGACTTTCTCTCCAGAAGCACTTGTCAGCCCAAGTGTAGGAACAGATTTGAGGGTTTTGCTTTCCTCCTCCTCCAAACCCTCATTTTATGGAGGCAAGTCTTGTCATTACTTTGGTTAGCAGTATGGCTCCACGAGAGCTGGCTTTAACAATAAAACCCGCTGGATAGAAGAAAATTCTTCCATAAAAGCCACCCAAAAAACTATCCAGGGCTTCCCTGGTGGCACAGTGGTTGAGAGTCCGCCTGCCGATGCAGGGTACCTGGGTTTGTGCCCTGGTCCAGGAGGATCCCACATGCCACGGAGGGGCTGGGCCCGTGAGCCATGGCCGCTAAGCCTGCACGTCTGGAGCCTGTGCTCCGCAGCGGGAGAGGCTGCAACAGTGAGAGGCCTGAGTACCGCAAAAACAAACAAACAAACAAACAAACAAGAACAACTATCCGAAAAGAAAAGATGGGGGGGGAGTGTCATTTACAGGTGAAATAAAGTAGTACAGTCCCACTGAAGCATACATACCAAGGCCTCTCGCAAAATGACTGGGGAAACCAAGAATATTAAAAAAGTTTCCAAGTAAGATGACTGGGTAGCTCCAAATCGAGTTTTGGTTCTGCTGCAAATGATTATACGCTTTTATGTAGGTGCGCCGTTTCCTTTTTTTTAACTTATTGTTAAAAGGGAGTGGAACTAGAGAGCCGCAGACTCCCTGGATTCTGAGGCTTTGAGCCTGAGAAATTTCCATGAGTCAGCAACCCTCGGGACAGCCACAGGGACGCAGTCTGGTGGCTCTGACCCCAATCATGCTGCCCTGACCTGGCAGCAGGCCTCCACCAGCAGTGGCCACTCCCTCTCTGGGGACTGTTGTTAAGTCTGGAGCTTGGCTTTAGCCACTCATTCTTCCTTTAAATTTGTCTCCAGAATTTGGGGCTCTGTCTAGCCAGGACGGAGATCTTCGTAGTAGGGATACCAGGAGGAAATGTGTCTGCTCTCAGCATGAAAGAATTGCCCAGGAGGGAAGAAATTCTGTCACAAAACATTTCAGAGATCAGTTCATCTGGTCCAAACCTCCCATTTCACAGATAAGAAATACAAGTCAGCCCGGAAAAGCTGCATCTGTTAACCTCACAGTTGGTGGCAGCACGTGTGTGCCCTACACACTGGGGGCAGGGTAGGTGGGTAGGGCTGTCTTGGAAAGACTGGGAAACTGAGAAACGAGGGAGGCAGCCTGTTCAGATACTGGCAGCTAGTACGTGAAGCCAGAAAGCATTACAGAGATTCTGTGGTACACCTATTTTAGTCCAGAAGAAACAAAAATCTTCACTTTAATTTTCTGTGATCCCCATGGATTGCCTGTCTGTATGTGTACTCAGTGCTTTGTTGTGTAATATAAAGACTTCCCCAAGATGCTACACAGGTATAAAATCCCTTAGGCAGAAATAGTATTCACAGGATATTAATAAATGGAACATAAAGACAGTGTTGGCCACAAAAGTTTTAATTCTTTAAGGGATTTAATTATATTAAAGAGCTAAATGTTCCAGAAAAGATTCTGTTCCCCTTTCACAGCCAGTTCATGGCAAAAGGTTTCTGGGGACAGGCAGCTGTCCCCAGAGACAATTAATTGAGGCTCCAGGCTGTTGCTGGTTGCCTTATTTGGAAACGGCTGAAGTCGAAGGAGCTCCTGACGATCACTGTGGGGGGACGATACAGGCAGAAACCTCTCAAAACCTCTCAGTCTCCTCACAAATCGCTGAGAAAAGGGCCTTTAAAACAAACAAAAAAAAGGCAGACAGAAGACTCCAGAAGAGTAGCCAAATAAAGGTCTTTGAGACCACAGAGGAGAGGCTGACTGCAAGCACAGCTCAAAGTATAATCACCAGCTGGCTGTGACAAATCTGTCCTCATTAGACCTTGGACTCTGAAGCTAGTTCTCAATATAATCCTGAAGCCCAGTGGATGGATGTGGAGAGTGTTATCTGTTCTCTATCCCCACTGCACTTACTGTTTAAAAGGTTCGGGCTTTCCTGGCGGCGCAGTGGTTGAGAGTCCGCCTGCCGATGCAAGGGACACGGGTTTGTGCCCCGGTCTGAGAAGATCCCACACGCCGCAGGGCGGCTGGGCCCGTGAGCCATGGCCGCTGAGCCTGCGCGTCTGGAGCCTGTGCTCTGCAACGGGAGAGGCTACAACAGTGAGAGGCCCGCGTACCGCAAAAAAAAAAAAGGTTCAGCAATCTTGCTTATGCCACAGGCAAGAAAGCAAAAGCCTTCACAAAATCCATATGTCCAACCCAAAGAATTGGAGAAAATATTTGCAAACCATTTATCTGTTAAAGGATTGATACCCAGAATATATAAAGAACGTCTACAACTCAACAACAAAAAAACCAAACCACCCAGTTTAAAAAATGGGCAAAGGACTTGAATAGACATTTCTCCAAAGAAGACATACAAGTAGCTAACAGGCATGTGAAAAGATGCTCAAAAAAAAAAAAAAAAAAAAAGGTGCTCAACATCACTAATCATTAGGGAAATACAAATCAAAACCACAGTGAGATACCACTTCACACCAGTTGGGATGGCTGTTTCATAAATATATAAAACAGGCATTGGAGAGAAAGTGGAACTCTTGTACGTTGCATTCTGGTGGGAGAGTAAAATGGTGGCACTGTAGAAAACAGTACAGATGTTCCTCAAAAAATGAAAAATAGATCTAGCTATTCCACTTCTGGGTATATACCCCAAAGAGTTGCAAAGTAGGGTCTTGAAGAGATATTTGCACACCCATGTTCATAGCATTGTTCACAACAGCCAAGATGTGGAAACAACCCAAATGTCCATCAACGGATGAATGGATAAACAAAATGTGGTATACACAGATATACAATGGAATAAGATTCAGCTTTAAAAAGGAATGGAATTCTGACATATGCTAAACATGGGTAAACCTTGAAGACATTATGCTAACTGAAATAAACCAGAAACAAAGAGAACAAATATTGCATGATTCCAATTATACGAAGTATACCGAGGAGTCAAATTCATAGAGATAGAAAGGTAGAATAGTGATTACCAGGGGCTGGGGCAGAGGGTAAGGAAGAGTTACTGTTTAATGGGGACAGAGTTTCAATTTGGGATAATGAAAAATTTCTAGAGATACTGGTGATTTTGCACAACACATGAATATACTTAATGCCACTGAAATGTATACTTAAAAATGGTTAAAATGATGTTATATATACTTTACTAAAATAAAAATAAATTAAATAAAAAACCAATCTGTCACCAGATTGGTACAACTGTCATGTCTCAATACCAGTATCAAATAATCTTGTTCTAAGGCTGGAGAGAAAAAATGTGATATCTTTTCAAGGCAGAATAACTTATTCTAAAAGACTCCTGGGGACTTCCCCGGTGGCACAGTGGTTAAGACTCTGTGCTTCCAATGCACGGGGCCCAGGTTTGATTCCTGGTCAGGGAACTAGATCCCACATGCGTGCCGCAACTAAGAGTTCGCATGCCACAACTAAGGAGCCCATCGGCTGCAACAAAGACCCAGTGCAACCAAATAAATACATAAATACTAAAAAAAAAAAGACTCCTGGATACAAGATCAATATGCAAAACAATCAGCAACAAATCACGAAAAAAGGTATTTTAAAAATATATCTTCTAGGTTCACCATTCTTAAGATGTAGAAATACATTAACAATGGAAGAAAAACCGAATAATATTCAAAAATCATAACTTTCCTTGGGCCCATCTCAGAGCTATTACAAAGTAACCAAATAAACTGAATTCTAAAGGGTAATAAAACCCATCCAAGCAGAGAAAGGGATGCACTGAGCATGTCATATTATGCTGATCATGGAAGAAAAAGGTGGGTGCCATTGGAGATAAGGAAGAAGAAATGAACTAAAATTTTAAGAAGTTTTTCAAGGCCAAGTGTGGGCTAGTGTGTCAATTTTGACAGCAGAGAGGACCAGAAAAGGAGAACTCACACTCACTTGCAAGCTCTTTTCTGGGTTGGGCCACCAGTGGTACAGACCAGGAGGATGGAGAGAGCCACCCTTGGCGGCACATGCATGCAGGAGTGATAAGCTGCTCTGGGGGAACAGATGTGAAAACCCACCTCCTTCCCAGGAATCCTTCTCTCCTCCACAGCCCAGGCCAAAATCTATTCTAAAGCCACTAGGGAGGACATGAAGTATGCTGCTGTAATGTTTTTATACTGTACATGAAGTGGTATAATATATTTGAAGGTAGACTGTGACACATTAAAGACATGTATTATGAACTCTAGCACAAACACTAAGTAAACCAAAACAAAGTAAAAACAAAAGAATAAGTCAGTAGGAGAATTCCAAAAGAAGGCAGTGAAAGAGGGGGAAAGTCATCCAAACAACAGATGCAACAAAGAGAAAACAGCAAGAGTATAATAGATTTAAATGAATATCTACCAACAATTACATTAAATGTAAATTGTCTAAACACTCCCATTAAGAGCAAATGATTTTTTTTAAAAAATCTGACTATATACTATCAAGAAGAAACCCACTTTAGGTATAAAGACATGGACAGCTTAAAAGTAAAAACATGGAATAAGATATACCCTGTAAATTTTAATCAAAAGAAAGCTTAAATGGCAATATTAATACAAGATGAAACAGACTTTAGGACAAGGAAGTGTCCTTAGGAGTGAAGAGATACATTACATAATAAAAAAGAGGTCAATCCATCAAGACATAACAATCATAAATGTAGACACCCAGTAATAGAGCTTCAAAAGACATAATTCAAAAATCGACCAAAAAAAAAGGATTCAAAATAGACAAACTCAGAATTTAGTCGAAGACTTTAACACTCCTTTGTTGGTAATTGATGGGGCATATGTAAAATCAGTGAGGATATAGAATACTTTAATACTACTATCAACCAACTTGACATGCTTGACATTTACAAAACATTCTCCCCACCAAGAGCAGATAACACATTCTATTTCAGTGAACATGGAACATCTACTAAGAGAGACTATTCTGGGATCTAAAACAAGTCTCAATAAATTAAAAAGGATTGAAATCATATAAAATATGTTCTTTGGCCACATGGAATTAAATTAGAAATCAACAACAGAAAACATCTGGGAAATTTCCAAATATTTGGAAATGAAACAATGCACTTCTAAATAACTTATATATCAAAGAAGAAATCACAAAGAAAATTAGAAAATATTTTAAATAAATGCAAAAATACCAAATTTACCAATATACCAAATTTATGGGATGTAGATAAAGCAGCATTTAGAGGGAAACTCATAGCTTCAAATGATTAGACAAAGAAAGATCTCCAATTAATAACCTAGTAAGCTACCTTAAGAAACTGGGGGTGGAGAGGTGGGAGCAAATTAAACCCAAAACAAGCAAAAGGAAAGAAGTAATAGTAAGAGGTAAAATCAATTATGTTAAAAAAAAAATCAATGAAACCAACAGCTGATTCTCTAAAAAGATAAATAAATCACTAGCCAATCAGATCAAGAGAGAGAAGATACAGACCAACTGGAATGAAAGAGGAGACAACTCTATACAGAGCCTCAGACATTAAGTGAACAATAGGAAATATTATGAATAAATTTATACCAGTAAATGATAGTTTGGTAAAATGGACACACTCCTTGAAAGTGACAAACTACCAAAAGCTCACTCAAGAAGAAATAGATAACCTGAATAGCTCTACGTATGTATCAAAAAAGTAAGTTCACAGCTAAAAAGAAAGAAAATTCCAGGCTGAGATAGCTTCTCTGGAGAATTCCACCATTGTTTAAGGAAGAAATAATAACAAGCCTACACATGCTCTTCCAGAAAACAGATGAGAGTATACTTCCCAACTCATTTTATGAGGCCTCCATTACTCTGAAACCAAACCCAGACAACAATATTACCAGAAAACAAAACTACATATCAACATCCCTCATGAACACAGACACAATATTAAACATTGAATCCAGTGATAAAAATGATCATTACCAAGTAGGGTTTATCCCAGAAATGCAAAGTTGGCTCAACATTCGAAAAGCAATCAATATAATTCAATATATCAATAGGCCAATAAAGGAAAGTCATGTATATCTCATCTCCATAGACAAAGAAAAAGCATTTGGCAATATTCAACATATAATAAAAACTCTCGGACTTCCCTGGTGGTGCAGTGGTTATGAACCCGCCTGCCAATACAGGGGACATGGGTTCGAGCCGTGGCCCTGGAAGATCCCACATGCCGTGGAGCAACTAAGCCCATGTGTCACAACTACTAAGCCTGCGCTCTAGAGCCCGTGAGCCGCAACTACTGAGCCCGTGTGCCACAACTACAGATGCCTGGGCGCCTAGAGCCCGGACTCCACAAGAGAAGCCACCGCAATGAGAAGCCTGTGCACTGCAATGAAGAGTAGCCCCTGCTCACAGCAACTAGAGAAAGCCCAGCGCAGCAACGAAGACCCAATGCAGCCAAAAATAAATCTAAAAAAAAAAAAACAAAAAAAAAACCTCTCAGCAAACCAACAGAAGGGGACTTTCTCAACTTTATAAAGAAAAACCGATAGCTATCATCATCCTTAATGTTTAAGACTAAATGTCTTCTCTTTAAGATGGACTAAAGCAAGGGTGTCTACTCTTATTACTCTTTTTTTTTTTTTTGTGGTACGCGGGCCTCTCACTGTTGTGGCCTCTCCCGTTGCGGAGCACAGGCTCCGGACGCG
Organism: Phocoena sinus; assembly: GCF_008692025.1. Classification (NCBI taxonomy): domain Eukaryota; kingdom Metazoa; phylum Chordata; class Mammalia; order Artiodactyla; family Phocoenidae; genus Phocoena; species Phocoena sinus. The sequence goes on along the minus strand of NC_045763.1, from coordinate 162,732,481 downwards.
CAGGCTCAGCAGCCATGGCTCACGGGCCTCGCCGCTCTGCGGCATGTGGGATCTTCCCGGAACGGGGCGCGAACCCGTGTCCCCTGCATCGGCAGGCAGGCTCTCAACCACTGCGCCACCAGGGAAGCCCATTACTCCTTTTAAAAGGAGTGTTTTGCAGGGAGCTGAGCCATTATAGAGGCAGTGTGCACCTCGAGCAGTGAAAGTGGCACTGCCAAGCTCCTTCCTTGGAAACTACACTCAGCATCAAACCACCAGAGCTGTGAACTGTGTCTGTGAACATCTGCACTTTACCTCGATTTATTTTGTACATGTTAGCAAGATATGTCCTAACATAACTGCTTTTTCACTTTATGCCACTTCGGCTTATGAAAGGTTTCACAGGAATGCTCTACTTTCAGTGGGAGAAGCCTGTATATGGTCAACTAATTTTTGACAAAGGTGCCAAGGCAATTCAAAAGAGGAAAGAGTCTTTTTAATAAATGGTGGTAGAATAAGTGGACATTTATGTATAAAGACAAAAAAACTGTTACCTCACATTATAGACAAAAATCAACTTGAAATGGATCATAAAACTAAAATGTAAAACTAAGCTATAAAACTTCTGGAAGAAAATATAGCAGAAAACCTTGAGTTAGGCCAAGATTTCTTAGGACACAGAAACCACAAATCATACAAGAAAAAAGCTGATAACTAAACTTCATTACATTAACATGTCTGCTCATCAAAAGGTACTGTTAAGAAAATGAAAAGACAAGCCAAAATATGAGAGAAAATATTTGCAAAACACATTCCTGTAAAGGGTTTGTATCCTGAAATATAGGGAACTCTTACAAGTAAACAGTAAGAAAATAGCCCAGTCAAAAAAGAGCAAAAGATCTGAACTGATAATTCATCAAATGATAGATATGGATGGCAAATAAGCACACGAACAGATGCTCAACGTCCAGTCCTTAGTGAACTACAAATGAAAATCACAATGAGATACTACCTATTAAACGGCTAAAAATTTTAAAATGACATACAAAGTGCTGGTGAGGATATGAAGCAACTAGACAGAACTGTGTTGGTGGGAATGCAAAATGGCAGAGCTACTCTGAAAAGCAGTTTGGCAGTTTGTTAAAAAAAAAAAAAAAATATACTTACTAAACAACTTAGCAAACCCACGCCTAGATATTAACCCATGAATAATGAGAACGTATATCCACACAGATACCTATACATGAATGTTTACAGCAGCTTTATTCCTAATGACCAAAAATTAGAAAAACCCAAATGTCACTAACAGATGAATGGATAAAGAATAGAATACTTCTCAGCAATGAAATAGACTACTTGTATGTCTACAAGGATGAGTCTCAAATGCATTATGTTTAATAAAAACATCCAGACACAAAAAGCTCCACTTGTTTACACTTAGATGACATTCTGGCAAAGGCAAATCTACAGGGTCAGAAATCAGACCAGTGGTTGCCAGGAGGCAGTGAAAGGGGACTGACTCCAATGGGACAAGGTAAAAAAAATTTGGCATCATGACACCTAACAGTGCAACTCAAAAGGGTGCATTTTACTGCCTTTAATTTATACCTCAATAAGCCTCAATATAAACTTGATATTTAAAAAATGACAAAGATAAAAAAAGATAATCTACAATAGCACCAAAAAAGTATCAGAGATTTAAAGACTTACTTAAGAAACAAATTAAATTACCCTGAGATACATATGCAAAATGATACAGGTACATGATCATTTACTGCAAAATTCTAATGGCAAAGATTGGAAACCTAAATCTCCTTTATTACTGAAGTTGTACAATCCATTTATTGAGAAGCCAAAAACAAACTGAAACATCTATGGTTTCAACAAGGATTCCAAATGAGTTTCAAGGAGGATTCCAAGACCATTCAATGAAGAACAGTCTCTTCAACAAATGGTGCTGGGACAACTGGATAACCACGTGCCAAAGGATGAAGCTGGAACCCCACCTCACTTCATATACAAAAATTAACTCAAAATGGATCAATAACCCAAATGTAAGACCTAAAACTATCAAACTATCAGAAGCAAACATAGAGGTAAATCTTCATGACCTCAGATTTGGTAGTAGATTCTTAGATTTGACACCAAAAGCACAAGCAACACAAGAAAACATAAGATAAACTGGACTTCATAAAAATGAAAGACTTTTGTGTATCCAAGGGACATTATCAACAATGTGAAAAGACAACTTAGAGAATGGGAAAAAATATTTACAAATCTAATAAGAGTTTAATATTCAGAATACATAACAAACTCTTACAACTCAACAACAAAAAGACAAATGACCCAATTTAAAAATGGGCGATGGACTTGAATAGACATCTCTCCAAAGAAGATACAGAAATGGCCAACAAGCACATGAAGAGATAACCAACATCATTGGTTGTTAAGGGAATGCAAATCTAAACCACAATGAGATACCACTTCACATCCACTATGAGGCCATAAAGAAAAATCCCCAAACAGAAAACAAGTGTTGGAGAGGGTGTGGAGAAATAGGAACTCTCATTTGTGGTCAATGGGAATGTAAAATGGTGCAGCCGCTGCAGAGAACAATTTGGCAGTTCCTCGAGAAGTTAAACATAGAATTATCATAGGACACAGCCATTCTACTCCTAGATATACACCCAAAAGAACCAAAAACTAGTATGCAAACAAATACTTGTTCACAAATGTTCATAACAACACTATTCACGACAGCCAAAATGTAGAAACCCAAATGTCCATCAACAGCAAATGAACATATAAACAAACTGTGCGTCTAGCCAAAGAATGGATTATCATTCAGCCATAAAAAGCAATGAAGTACTGATACATGCGACAACTTGGATGAACCTTGAAAACATTATGCTAAGCGAAAGAAGAAAAACACAAACCATCATGTATTATATGATTCCTTATATATGAAATATCCAGAATAAGCAAATCCACAGAGACAGAAGACAGATTAGCGGTTACCAAGGGATGGGAGGAGCAGGAAATGGTGTGATTTTTAATGGGTATGGGTGTTCTGCTGGGCAGATGAAAAAATTTTAGAGGCAGTGGTTGCACACTGTGAATGCATTAAATGTCACTGAATTGTACACTTTATAATGATTAATTGTATGTTATGTGATTTTCATCTAATAAAAAAGAGAAAAAGATGTACTGGTCTATCCAATGACATATATATTTATAAAAAAGAATGGGGGCTTCCCTGGTGGCGCAGTGGTTAAGAATCCATCTGCCAATGCAGGGGACACAGGTTCGATCCCTGGTCCGGGAAGATCCCACATACCGCAGAGCAACTAAGCCCGTGCACCACAACTGCTGAGCCTGCGCTCTAGAGCCCGCAAGCCACAACTGCTGAGCACATGTGCCACAACTACTGAAGCCCACGCACCTACAGCCCGTGCTCTGCAACAAGAGAAGCCACTGCAATGAGAAGCCCGCACACCGCAACGAAGAGTAGTCCCTGCCTGCTGCAACTAGAGAAAGTCCGTGCACAGCAACGAAGACCCAACGCAGCCAAAAATAAATAAATAAAATTTAAAAAGATAATAGACAAAAGATAAATATTCTGAGTCTTTAAAAAAAATGAAGCTATTATGTATTGATATAAGATTACAAAAGTAAGTCTTTAAGTTGGAAAAAGTTGTAGAGTATATACAGTAGGGGAGAATTTATAAATATGTACTTATTTACTTGGATATGCATAATACACATGAAACTGGTAATACTGGTTGCCTTCAGGGAGCAAAGTTTGAATCCTTGGGTGGCTGCGGACAGGGTGAGAAGCTATTTTTTATATAATCTCTTGTACATATATAGTATGAATATATATATATTTTCTGTATATATCAGACTCATATAAATAATAAATATAAAAATACACACAGGATAACTAGTTTATGAATGATAGTGGAATAATTTTAGTTATCCCTATAGAAAAATCAATTAATAACTCCTACTTCACATCAAAAATAAATTTAACGTGTACTTGAGACCTAAACGCAAAACACATTTTAAAGTACAGAGGAGAATCTTTATATCCTCAGGGCTGAGGAAAACTTCTTAAAGTAGATACGGAAAACACAAACCATGAAAGTTTAATAAATTTAAAGTAAAAACTTCTAAATAGTAAAAGACATTATAAATAAAGTAAAAAGAAAACCTGAAGTGTGACACCAGTTACTTGTGATGCACATGACCAAAAATAAATTGTAGGATCCAGAATATTTAAAGTGCTCTCACAAATCAAGAAAAAACACGAGAGAATGGATGAAGGATATAAATATGGACTTCACAAAAGGCCAGTAACAGGAAGAAATGCTTATCCTCACTGGTTATTAAGGACGTGCAATTAAACCACACGAGATTTGTTTCATATCCATCCAATTGGTAAGTACAAAATCTGACAACTGTCAGTAAAGATGTGGAACACAGGCACCCCTGCATATTGCTTTTGGGAGTTTAAATTGGCACAATCATTTGAAGAGTAATTCTGTGTTATCTAGAATAGTTGAAGATCCACGTAGCTTATGACTTAGTTCTATTTCCTGATATATACACTAGAGAAACTCTTGCACGTGAGCATAAGTAGACATGTACAAGAATATTTATAATAGTGGAAACCTGAAAAAACCCTAAACATCCGACAGCAGGAGAATGACTACATGTCGTTATATAGTATCCACATGATGGATTACTCTAAGCGTAGAGCTATATGAAGGTAATCACTAAAAACAATGCAGATTAGAAAAAACAAACTATCAAATGATATCAAAATTTATATAAAATTCAAAAGCATTCTGTAAAACCGTACTATTCTGGCAATCAAACTTTTCTGGCAACATACATTATTATAAAAGGCATACAGGGGATTTCCCTCATGGTACAGTGGCCTGCCAATGCAGGGGACACAGGTTCAAGCCCTGGTCTGGGAAGATCTCACATGCCACAGAGCAACTAAGCCCGTGTGCCACAACTACTGAGCCTGCGCTCTACAGCCTGCAAGCCACAACTACTGAGCTCGCGTGCCACAACTACTGAAACCCGCATGCCTAGAGACCCTGCTCCACAACAAGAGAAGCCACCACAATGAGAAGCCTGTGCACCACGATGAAGAGCAGCCCCTGCTCGCCAACTAGAGAAAGCCCACGCGCAGCAACGAAGACCCAATGCAGCCAAAAATAAATAAATAAATTTATTTATTAAAAAAAAGAAAGGCATATGGAATGACAAACATAAAAATCAGAATAATGATTATCTTTGGGAGGAAGAGAGAGGATTGGTAATCAAGGAAAGGTACACAAGGCTCAAACTCTTTAATTAATGTTTTATTTAATTAGACAAGATCTGAAGCAAATAAGGCAAAATGGCAAATATGACCAAAGCGGGTGCTGGGTACATGAGTAGTCATGTTATGCTCTATACTTTAATGTACACTAGAATTATATCATAATTGAAAATTAGAAAAAAAGATCAGAAGGAAAATTTCCAAATGATAACTATTATCTCCTAGTGGTAGGTTTATAATTTTATTCTTTTCACCTATGTATGCTGCCTAAATCTTCTATAGTAAATGGGTATGGCTTTTATAATGGAAAAAAAAGTCAATGATTTGTTTTTAAATCAATATTTTAAAACTCACTTGGGGACCCCCCTGGTGGCACACTGGTTAAGAATCCACCTGCCAACGCAGGGGACACGGGTTCAATCCCTGCTCCAGGAAGATCCCACATGATGCAGAGCAACTAAGCCCGTGCGCCACAACTACTGAGCCCGCACAACACAACTACTGAAGCCCTTGCACCTAGAGCCCGTGCTCCGCAACGAGAGAAGCCACTGCAGTGAGAAGCCCGCGCACTGCAATAAAGAGTAGCCCCTGCTCGCGCAACTAGAGAAAGCCCGCATGCAGCAACAAAGACCCAATGTAGCCAAAAATAAAATTAATTAATTAAAAAAAATAAAATAAAATACTGTTAAAAAAAACTCACTTGATAAATCCAAGTCTGCTCACTGTCCACTAGAATCCATTCCTTTTCATAATAAACACACTCACCCCTCTCCAAGTTCCAAGTTTTGGCTGTGCACAAGACCGCCCAGCTAGAGATGGCCGTGTAACTTAAGTACTTGCTAATGGAAAATGAAAAGAAATAGGGGTTTTCTCTTTAAAACTAGTCATGAACCCCTCCCCCCACCATAGCTGAATCGGGAATGTAATCCCAGCAAGCCTGAGTCTAACCATGCACACAGAAACAATGTCCCCCAGGATGGTGGAGCAGTTAACATTTTAGGAATCTGGGGCTCACAATCACTTCATCAAATACTGCAGCCCACCTGCCCTGCAACACTTGCCTCCTTTGGCCTGTATGAGGCAGCAACTATCTTATCTGAACTACTTTATTTTTGAGTCTCTGTTGTCCCAGATTAGCCAGTATTCTAATTAATTATGGCAGGAAAGACCACTTAAGGGTTGTATTTTCCATTTCTTCTACTGAAATTACCATTTAAGAACAAAGAACTATCCACCTTTCTTTAGAAAGGCAATCTAAACTACACTAAAAATCAGTGGCTGAAGCTCTACCAATTAATCTAGAAATTCAACACAGTACTGTAATGTAAATCCCAACAAGATTTTTCATGAAATATCAATGTGACACCCTAATGACTAAATTCATATGGAAGAAAGGTACAAAAATAGCCAAGAAAAAGTATCAAAAGAACAGAGGAGATTCACCTTGTATCAAAATATATTTCAAACCTACAGGTATTCAAAGTGTAGTATTAGCACATACATGGTCAAACAGATGAACAGAACAAAGTTCACAGACAAACTCATATATATATGGAAATAAGCAAAAGCCATAAAGGAAAAAACTGAATAAAATTGACAACACACTTTATAACTTCTATGACCAAACAGACATATACACACACCAAAAACACCATAAACAAAATTAACAGACTAGCAATAAACTGGGAGAAAATACTTACATATAATGTATGATGAGTATACGAACTATTTTTTAAAATGCTAATAAATCAATATAAAATTACCCAACTGAAAATAGGTAAAGGACATAAACAGGCAATTTACAGGAGAAGAAATACATATTAACAATAAAAATGGATGCTTAATCTTACTGGTTATCGGGGAAACACACAAAATGAAATTCCATTTTTCACCCATCAGATTAACCAAAACTTAAGTCTGATAGTATCAAGTGTTAAAAGAGAAAAAAACAGTATTCTCAGATGCTACCCACCATAGTGTATTAGGGGGAAAATTAGCTCAGCCACTTTGGAGGACAATTAAAATTAAAAATGCACAGAACTGGACTCCCCTGGCAGTCCAGTGGTTAAGACTCCGTGCTTCCAATACAGGGGGTGCAGGTTCAATCGGGGAACTGAGATCCCACATGCCATGTGATGTGGCCAAAAAAAAAAAAGCACAGAACTTATCCAGCAATTCCACTATTCCACTACTTGGTATCACTCTTGAAAAAGTCATGCACATATGCAGAGACATATAAAAGAGTATTCACTGGAACACCATTTATAAGAAAAAAACCAGGAGTAACCAAAAATGTTCACTAACAAAAAACGGCCAAAGAGCCACTCCACAGAAGAACATAGAGCAGATTGAAAGAACACAGTAGACCCAAACCTACTAACAGGAAATGTTCTCCAAAACGCAACCTGAAATTTTAAGTGCAAAATGCAGACCTTTTGAAAAACATGTTTATATTTCTGCATTTTGCCATGCCCCCCCCAAGGTTATGTTATCTTCATAATGGATATATTTAAAATAATGATCTTAGAAAAGGGTAAAAATTGTTATAATTGTACAGATATGCCATAAAGAAAGGTTAAAAAAAATCAGCATTTGTAATCCAATTTGTACTTGCTCTTTTCAGAAACAGACTTGCAAATCACCAGTTCACCATAGGGTTGAACTAAGCAACCACACACAAGCTTTCAACACAGATGAGTTAACTGCTCAGTTTACACGTTTACCCCATGTCTGGACTGCCTGAGTCCAAATGCCAATGTCAGTTCTGAAAAAGTCAGCCACTTAGTTTTCTGTACTAAATTAAGTACCCTAATCAATTTGCAACTTACAAGTGACCTGTCAACTAATAAAAATAGAGCTAGTGCTTACATCTCTAATTACAAAACAAATCAAGCAATATAATAAGCAACTGAAAACATGCAATAAGCTCAAAATAAGGGTGTTGAAAGGACAATAATCAACTTGGCCTTAAAAAACTTTCAATAAGAAAGTTGAGGAACCCTAGGCAAATGTATGGAGATTAAAGTCCAATATTTATTCACACACATTTTGAAAAGTTAGTGAATGGAAATGAAATTAGGACTTGTGCTACCCCAATAATACATGCATACATTTTTAGGTTGCTGACAGAAGTGCTGAACTGAGAAGCAGCTGGGGACACAAACAAAGATGGCTTTGGCTATAGACTACTGCACTCTAAGTCCCAAGGAATTATTAGCAATCATTTGCTATTTTGAACTAATTGTTTCTTCTCTTCCATAAAGCAGATGGTCAAGACTCGGTAGCATGGTTTCTAAGATGTGCTCACACATCAACAACTCTCCTTAACTGTTCTATGATCTGCCTTCATGGTAGCAACAAACTACACAGAAAGGAAAAAAAAAAAAATTGATGTCCAAGTGACCATGCATTTCAGCGGGGTCATTTTTAGAATAGTTTGTGGCACTCCACATCACACTGACTGGGGCATGCCTCTCATTGCTGCTTCCCAGGCGCCACACCTCAGGAGATATTTTAAAGGAGCATATTCCGTCTTCAAGGAACACGGTACACAAGTGGTTTGGAAGGGGAAATACTTTTATAATGTCACTGTCAATAAGAAAAGTCAGCGCTTTCCCTTCCATCAAGAAGTCTGAAAAACTGTTAACCTATTTTAACAAACGAGGGTAATTCACAGCAGAAACGAAATCATTAGCCAGAAAGTTGGTTGTTGTTTAACTTTCTAAAACAGAAAAGATCATTTAAAACATTTCTTGTCCTACCCAAATGATGAAATACAGAACTAATGCTTCCAAGAGTAACTATATTAATGAAACATCAACAAGATACAGATAAACATTTTAATTGATTAAATATATTATTTTCAAGATCTTTTTGAAATCGCACTTGTAATATACTAATCAACAGCCAAAGGCAATAAAAAAGTTTAAAACCAAAAATGTTCTGACATGAACATGTGACAGGAATTGCCGCTATGTCAAGTAACATACACTGCTCCCAAGAACAATATTTTTGGAGGATAATTGATCTTAACATGTGCAAGGAAAAATCTGTAATCAAAGGCTGGAAGAAATATATATTAGTGCCTGCTTTTTAAAAGTTTATTTTACATTTTAAATACAGTGTTTTCTCATTAAAAAAAAAAAGCCAGGAAGTGCCTAACCCCAAGGTTTCTATACCATGTACACATGAGAGCTGATGGACAGCTTGACAAACCTTCTGGTGTAACAGTACGGACATCCATAAGTTGGGACTACTGAAATCAAAATTAAAAAACACACATTAAGCATCGCTTAGGAGAAAATAATCCAGTTTCTGAACAACCAAAAGAGAACAGTTAGATATGTACAAAACCAGGTACTGAAAAACAGAAAGAAATGCAGCACACAAGAAACAAACAGCCCCACATGTAGTGAATTGTATACACTGCAGCTAATCAATGGAAACCCTCCTACAAGAAGTGATTTGTGATTTGAAATTTTAAAAATCTAAGTATTTCAGTAATAACATATAATAACAGCATCATGTGTATATTGCCATCTTTGTGATTTTTCTATCTATACCACCCTCCCTTCTGAAAACAAGAATCTCCAGACGAGTCAATCACTTATACAAATTTGAGGCAATTAATCCATATTTGTTTTCAGTAAGGAAAACAAAGAGGTACCTCTTTCCATCAATGAAGACATAATACAGATTAAAGCTATAAAAAAATTTAAGTACAGGCATACGCATTTCCAACTCTTTCTCGTAATTCCCAACTGGAATCATGTAGCGTGTATGCCTAAGTAGTATCAAATCAAAAGAAAACGGACTGTCTCTGGCAGTGATTTCCATATTAGTGCAATGTTATTCCCCATACACTGAGTTATATTTAAATGATTTTATATATTTCAATTCAGTAGGTGTCATTTTAAGTTTACAAAATCCCTAACTAGATGCTTGTGTAGAAAACAGTTTCAATTTGAGGTGCTCTATAAAGCCAAATCAAGGCAAAAATGAATTGATTTCGCATTGCTCCTGATAGTTATGAATACCAGATGAAGAGAAAAGGGCCAAGAGTTTGTGGAGGCTTGCTAAGATGGATGTTTGAAGTGTTCTATGTATCTTGATACTTCAATTATCAATCAGGTTTGAACAATCTATATTAAGATTATTCAGAAAATAATTATCTGTAACATAACTCCAAACTAAATAGCTGCACCCAACGCAAAAACAATCTGGGTCATTCAGAACAAGATCAAGTTGAGGCAATTTCTTTTTCTATTATAATCCGTGAGGTCTTAAGTTTTTAAGTTTTAAAAATGGTGACCTTCGATCAAAGTCAGATGTACCTCATGTAGACTATTAACAAAGGATTTCAACTCAGAGGGCACTGTAAAGGAACTAAGTGCTCTCATAAAACACAGAGCAGGCAGCAATGCACTAACCATCAGCCAGGTGGGGTCAATGTTGAGCTATTTTATTTCGGAGACTTTAAAAATTTAACATGTAGCTCATGTAACGTCAGCATCCACTTGTGACTCTGCTGGTCAGCACCAAAGGGCTGGATGAGTCTGAGGAGTCCCTTTAACCCCAAAGTACTAATGCTCAAGAGTTTCAAGGAAATCCTGATTCCCAAGAAGAGTCACAAACCATCAGACCAAAATCAATAGGGTAAACACAGACTGCAATGCTCCACAAGTCAAAAGATATTTCCAAATTAAATGCCATCTTCTGCCCAACCCTAGACTCCAGACTCTGTAACATCTTTATCTAGTATAATAGACTCTGTAGTAGACCGATTTTGACCTCCACAAAGAGTAGGAGTTGTCAAACTTGAGGAGGTAGACTCCTCTCCCTGGATATTGGTGGCTGCCAGCATACACCTCTTCATGACAGTCCCGTCGGTACACAGGCACAATCTCGTCCAGTAGAGGCTTGTTGGCATTCTTTTTGGCTTTCTCTTCAGAACTGATGTTTTCTGTGAGAAAGAATGGAGACATGTCACTGTGAACAGATCCAGGAAAACCACATTTGCCTCAAGCATCTTAAACTCCATCCTTTCTTTGAGAAATTGCTCATTAGGAATTCTCTCAATCCATTCTACAACTTTCTGCAAGCAAACATGTGTTGATTCCTTCTATACCTGAGCAGCTGCTATGTGTACCAAGCACTGTCTGGGCCCTGGAAGCCCAGTGGCAAACATCTGGTGGTGGCAGCAGTCAGCATCCTCTCTCCCTCTCTGTACTCAGACCATTGCTCCTATTTCTGAGCCCCACTTTTTCCCTTCCACATCCACTCAATTCCTAATTCCTCCCAACAGGTGGAATCTCACTGATCTGAGTGAGACCAGGGAAAATGTTACTCCGATCCTCCTCTTCTCAACAATATGAAAGTCCTCTCGTTTTAGGAAGGTGGGAAGGGAGCTTATGAGGACTATTATTTTCTATTTATCTGAAATATAAAGAGTAAAATGAGAAAGCCACACTAGAGAGGTAGACATTCACAGACACTCTGAAAATTCAATTATTTTTACTAGGCCTGTGAAACCCAGGGATGATCTCAGTGGCAAAAAATAAACTCTGATTCTAGGTTTGCCCCAGTTAATAGTTTTCTGAACTGTAATGATATGAGGTTAGGGAAAAAAAAATACCTGTAGAAAGCTATAGGAATGAGAACTATGAACCAGTTTAAAAGTCTCAGTTTAACATATTAAATATAAACAGCCTCAAGGAAAATAGATCAAGGGAATACTCAGCATAGATTTTAAAAGACTTTCAGGTTTACAACATGACAGAATGAATTACAGAGACATGAGTCAATTATGTGACGCCTGTCAGTGGGCCACTATTAGGAATTTAAACCAGGAAGGTCTAAGAAACTCTCACAGCCTAGAAAAGCTTAAGGAGACGTGGTGACTGTAATGTGGCATCCTGGATGGGATCCTGGAACATTAGGAAAAATTAAGGAAATGTGAATAAATATGGACTTTAGTTAATAATGTATCAATATTGGTCCATGAGCTATGATGAACATACCACAGTACAATGCAAGGTGTTAATAATAGGGGAAACCGGGTTGTCGGGTATATAGGAACTCTTTGTATTATCTTTCCAATACTTCTGTAAATCTGAATCTATTCTAAAATGAAAAGTTTATTTTAAAAATGTAGATGAGGGCTTCCCTGGTGGTGCAGTGGTTGAGAGTCTGCCTGCCGATGCAGGGGACACGGGTTCGTGCCCTGGTCCGGGAAGATCCCACATGCCGTGGAGCGGCTGGGCCTGTGAGCCATGGCCGCTGAGCCTGCGCATCCAGAGCTCCGCAACGGGAGAGGCCACAACAGTGAGAGGCCCGTGTACCGCAAAAAAAAAAAACAGTAGATGACCCTTATAAACGGGCCCAAGTCAGATTTGCCTTATCACAGCAATACTACATGAAAATTAAATGTCCTCCATTTGCAAATGCGAAATACAAGCCATTCAAATTATACACTATTGCCCATAAGAATATCCATGAAACAGATTATCAGGCCCCATTAATTCAAGATCCAAATTTTGTTCAAAATCTATAAAACTGAAAGTTACTGGGATAGACGAACAATGCGTCTTTCATCAATCTAAGCAAAGACTTGAGACCTGGAAACAATCAAGTGGAGAACTACAGCAGGATGATGGATTACCATTATGTTTTCTTCAGAGAAAACAAACTCCTCCATCTTTCTATCTTTCAAGACCTAATGGAGAAAAACTAAAGCAACAAACAAAAAAACTGGACTCCTCTTCCATCTTAAACCAAGCTAAAAGGACCCCCCATAAAATAAAGTACACAATGTGGATAAGACATGGTGACACAGTAGCCTCCATAAGGAGGCATATGGCTAAAAGCCATTTGTGAGATAAATCTTCAAAAAGGAGACAGGCTCACTCTTAGGAAACAATTCTGGGGAGCAATAAATCCTCAGTGTTGTGCTTTTTTTTTGTTTTTTTTGGCCACACTACACAGCTTGCAGGATCTCAGTTCTCTGACCAGGAACTGAAAACCCAGGCCATGGTAGTAAAAGCCCGGAATCCTAACCACTAGGCCACCAGGGAACTCCTCTCACTGTCGTTACTGTTAATGTAGAGGTTTTAATGGGTTACTTTTAGTTGCAAATCATTTTACGATTAGGAACAGCACAAGGATAGGTAATGCCATTTTCCATTTGAGGGCTATCATACATTAGAGCAAAGGTCAAGGATGTCTTACCACTAGTCAGGCACTGGACCCCAGCCATTTTTACCAGTGCTCTTCCCAATAGCAATAACCCCAAAATGATAATCAGCTGAGGGCTCAGACTAGGAAGTAATCTCCTTTAAAAGCTACCTGGCTTACAAGCCAAGAGAAATATATTACCTCAACCCATTTCTTAACAGAGAATTCTTCTTACTATTCACAAAGTACAGTAATTTGCACATGCAACAAACACTTCCCTTCCCTTGACAGGTATACACTAATATGTATAAAATAGATAATAAGAGCCTGTTGTATAAAAAATAAATAAAATTAAATTTAAAAAGAAAAAAAAACCAAACTCCTCTTCTCAAACATTTGCAAACTATCTGATTTTAATGAGTCCCCATGTGCATCAGAAGGGCTAGTAAATGGCTTAGTTACTGGTCCTGATGTTGCTGAGGGGCACTTAAGACAACGGTAGTGGCACCTGCCCTGCAATCTCAGGTCTCTCTCTCACCTTTTCTTTTTTTTTTTCTCATTCTTACATTTTTTTTCTTTCTGGTTCCATTAGTAGTATTTATGGGCAACGCTTTACCTTGCTGGTGGTACTTAGAAATAAAGATTTTCTGAAAACAAAATGCCATGTAAGACAAAGTAGCTCCTAAATGACACTGGCCCATGTGTGTGTGTTGCCATACACGACCCTAAAGGGCCTAGACTGTCTTGGTGATGTAACTGAACTTGTATATCAAAAGCTGATTGAACTTTTAGCCCCACTCCATGCACCTTCCAACAACTACCTCTTTAAACGTATCCCAATGGAGTCTCTGTGATTACCAACACTCTTCAAGAATAAGCAGTTTGTTTACAAGTCACCTGAAAGGTTAGTTAGGGCCAGAATTGAAGGTGCTTTTCCATTCTCCCAGTCAGGGCACTCTTTCCATATTACTCTCACTCAAGTCAACAAATACTTAAGTGCTTACTAGGTGTGTACAAAAGCCCTGCGTTCTAACTTTTCTCGATAACAAAACTGAAGAGACCATCTTCTCAATTAGTAAGCGATACATTTCACAACCTACTTCTTAGACCAAGATAGTTTAGACGGTCATTGGAAACACTCTATTTTGTCTAGTTAGAGAAAATAAATCTTAGAAAAACAACCTAAAAAGCTGATATCAGAAATATAAATTTAAATAAATTCCAGAGTTGGCAGAGTTTCTTGCTTGCTCTTCTAAAAATTTTCAAAATGGCCTTGCACATTTGGCTTTTCAACACACAAGGCTGGAAGTAAAACAGCATTCAGAAAGCGGTAAAATAAACTGTCAAACAGACCTTCCCGGTGTTAAAAAAAAATTCATGTTCAGGCCCCAGTCCCTTAAGAGGCTAGCTTCTCTCACAATCTTTTCAGCCCAAGGTCCCACTAACGAAGCGACTGATTCCCGTCCAGGAAGTGTTAGTTAGGAAGCCTATGGCTGGCTGACATCTGAACTGCTAGCATTTTTGCCAACACACAACCCGGCTACTAAATATGGACCAATAGCTCTACCTTCTTCTTCCTCGTCGTCATCGCTGGACTCACTGACATGCACGCTGACAGCAGTGTTTGGAGAGTCTGTCCATTCAAAATACACCCCAAACCCAATGTCATAATTGTCTGTAGCAAATTCCCAAAAGAGATATGATCCTTCTTCATGGGTGGGTACTCGAACAGTGACTACTTCTCCTCGGCCCACTGTAATCACAGAATCCGCATCCTGTCGAATCTTCTCTTTAAAGTCTTTGATCTGGGGTCGTGTCCACATGGATGGAGCTGCTATTACTGGAAGAGATTCTAAAGGCAACAGGAATTACAAAGGCTAAAGAGGATGAGCCTTCACCAGTAGGCAGCAACATTTGCGTAGGATGACCTGCTCAGACACATGAAGGCACCAAGTGCAATCTGGTCTACCTTAGATTGAGGACTTTAAAAGCCTCCCCATGGAAGTCTCCCCGCAAATTACTAAATTTAACAATGCCACAGGTATTTAGAGGTCATCATACCACTTTAAGTAATAAATGCAATCCATAGTCTTAAGGAGGATTTTTTCCAACACTCTAATTGCATATGGGCATTGAAGAATGACCTTGGAAACTTCCTAGCTGGAGATAGGGAAACATTCTGACAAAGAAGAGAGATCTGGACTTGAAATAAGTTCATTTTTGGATGTGAACAAAGAAAGGTGGACTTTGACTTCAGTCTCTCTGTCAGAAAAAAGTCTTGACCTCAGAGTAAACCAAAGTTCTAGGGGAGGGGCTATTCTAAAAGAACTCAAAGAAAGAGAAAAACTTGGATAGGAATGGAACCGCTAGCGACTGAGTAAAAATGGGTGAAGTCTTGTTACTGAGCAGTATCTACATGTACTCAACAGGTTTTCCAGAGTTATTCACTGAGCCTTTGACAAAAGATTCATTTGAAAATACTGGTGAACTCTTAATAGGAAATAAAAGGGGGGGGCTGTGTGAACCAAGGTATTTCAAGGTCTTTTCTGAAACTATTTTCTGTTACTTGTTCTAAAAAGAACAAGGAAGAACTCTGAAGTCAACTTTCTTATGAACCACACTACCATCTCTGATCACCGTCACTGAAATGTTCTCTTCTTCCTTTTTACTTAGTGAACTCTTACTCTTGCTTCAGATCTCTCAGCTCAAGTGTCCCTTCCCCCAGGAAAACCTCTGGTGACCTCTCTAACTAGGTCATATTCCCCATATTATGTGCTCTCACATCATAATAGACCTTTCTCTCCAGCACAGTACCTACCATAGCCACAATGCTCATTTTATGTGTGTAATTTTGCTTCATCACTGTAAGCCCAACACTCAAAAAATCTTCAACCAATTGCTGAATAAATGAATGAGCTGCCCATGAAAAGGTAAGCAGACCTTTGAAAACCTAAATTCTTATTGGTAACATGGTACTTTTGTCTCAAAAATATATTGTAAATATATGGTAGCCAATCTGCAAGATGGCCCCCAGTGATCCTCTGCTGTGCGTATTCATGTACTTGTAAGGTTACCACCCAAAATGCATGAGGACCAACAGAATATGGCAGAAGTGCGGATGTATTACTTCCAAAGCTAGGGCATAAAAGACACTGACGCTTTTGCCTTGTTTTCCTTTGCATCATGTGCTCTGGGGGAAGCCAGCCACTGTGTTGAGATCACTCAAGCAGCCATTTGGAGAGGCTTCATGGGGCAAGGAATTGAGGCCCTCCTGCCAACGGCCAGCACGAACCTGCCAGTCATGGGAGGGAACCACTTTGGAAGCAGAGCCTCTAGTCCCAGTCAAGCCTTCACGTGACTGCAGTCCCAGCCGACATCTTGACTACAACCTCATGAGAGACCAGAGCCACCACCACTCAGCTAAGCAGCTCTCAATTCCTGACCCACAGAAACTGTGAGAGATAATAAATGCTTATTATTTTAAGCTGCTAAATTCAGGTACAGTGCGTCACACAGCGACAGATAACCAATATATACAACAAGACAACCCAAAGTGTCCAAAGGACATCTGATTTGCTCTTCTGAACTACTCAAAGAGTCACCAGAAGCACCAGATTCAGACTAAAGAGTGAAAAAGCATTCAATTCTCACAAATATGTAATTGCTCTCAAAAGCTAATTAACCTGACTTCCTGACTTCTGCTTTTCATGAAGTCTGAATTACAGCATGCGGATGGAAGAGCACATATGCCAAACCATACCTTTTGGTCCATTCTCCAGGGCTTCTTCTGCGGCTTCTGGTTCAAGCTCTTTTTCAGAGCTGTCAGTGTGGGTTTTGGCCTGTCCATTCACTGACATCATATCACTTGGCGTAGTTGTATTCACTTTTGATGATGTAGGCAAAGAAGCCCCAGCTACTGGTACTTCCTGTTGTTTCTGTAATGCTGCCTATAAGTCAAGAAAAGGTGAAGATACACTGACCAGGAAGGCTTAATAAACCGGACATTTGCCCTGAAATGCATTCTGACCCTATGTTTTTGCCCCATCAAGTAGCTCCAAGAAATTACTAATAAACTTTATCAGTTTTTATCCTATCTATAATGAATATTAGTATCACAATATCAAACTGATAGCTAAAAATGTCAAAATATTAACGTGGACAAAAAAACTGTAACTGAGGATCACATTTTTGTGACCTGAGGATCACTAGAAAAACTAACCAGGAAAAATTAAAGTAGGTAGAAATAATCAACCCAAAATAAAATTATTATAGGTAAAAACTGAACACAGTAACATCTGTTCTTAAAATTGATAAAAAAAAATCTTGATAAAATTCAGATACATAAAATTTGAATCAGAAAAATTAAACTTGGTAGAAATAAATGGTCACAGAAGAAAATTCATAAAGGCAGAAGCTGTAACTGGTGAAACCTGATAAGGGCCCCCAAAGTAACCAACAAATCAAATATGGACAAAAGTAATCAATAAATTAAATCTTCACTGTAAACTATATACAGAAAAATTCTTATCACGATTAAACTACAAACTGTTAATCATGTAAAAAATATTGACCTAAAAATTAAATAGGCTTATAAAATGGAGTGTGAGGTCAAAAGACTTTCTTAATGAAAATTCATCACTGTTTACATAATTATGATTAAAATATGTATATTCATAAACATGAAGTCAAAATGTCCTCTGAGTCAAAATGGAGAATAAAAACATCTTAAATCTAAAGGACAACTACTTTAGGACATTCCTCTCCTAACAAGATGAATAAATATTAATACTACTAGAAATGCCTAAGTATTACTTGAGTAACTTTTGGGGGAACTGTGAATTATAATGTACATATAGAAAAGTATACAAATCATAGATGTACAGCTTGATCAATTTTCATTAGCCAAACATACACATGTAACCAATGCCCAGATCAAGACATTACCTGTGGGTCTTCCCTGGTGGCGCAGTGGTTAAGAATCCTCCTGCCAATGCAGGGAACATGGGTTCGATCCCTGGTCCAGGAAGATCCCACATGCCGCGGAGCAACTAAGCCCGCGAACCACAACTACTGAGCCTGCCTGCTGCAACTACTGAAGCCTGCGCACCTAGAGCCCATGCTCTGCAACAAGAGAAGCCACTGCAATGAGAAGCCCGCGCACCACAAAGAAGAGTAGCCCCCGCTCGCCGCAACTAGAGAAAGCCCGCGCGCAGCAACAAAGACCAAACTCAGCCAAAAAATAAATAAAAATTTTAAAAAAAGATATTATCTGCATGTCAGAACCCTTCCTGGTACCCCTTTCCAGAAAGTCCCCCAAGGGTAACAACTATTCTAACTTGTAATATTACAGATTTGGCTTTGCCTGTTTTTGAACTTTACATACATGAAATTGTATAATATATGCTCTTTTTTGTGTCTGGTTTCTTTTACTCAACATTTGTTTGTGAGGTTCATCACAAGTAATTATAACTATTTTGTTTGTTTGCATTGCGACAGGATATGCCACTGTGAAAATACAAAATTTATTTATCCAATCTACTGTTGAGTGTTGGGGCATTTCAGTAACTTTTTAAACTAAAACACTAAGTTATAATAAGTAAGCATACATTTACAACAGTTAAAAAAAAAAGAAAACACAGGGGAAAAAAAGCCTTTATAATATAGTTTCATGGTTTAGGGATAATGATATATTTTGGCATATCTGTATATACATTTCATTTAACATATCATTTACAAACCAGCTATTCAAACAGCAACGCCTCTCTCTGCTGCTAGTGCAGGTTGGCAAAACACTTAAAGAGTTTAAAATACCTTCTTCCAAGGCCTAGATTCTCAGTAATTTCCACATCAGTTTTCTAAAAGAGTACCTACCAGCTTCAAGAAAAAGGGCATATAACCAAAACAAGTCAGCACACTCAGAACATTCACTGCATGACAGGAAAGCAAAAAAAGCATTTCTGTTGATGATCAATTGGTCAGCTCAAATGGTCCCTCTCCATTTCAAGCCTTTCTTGAAACTCTCTAGCAGAATGAACAACTCCCTACCCCGGGATCCCACTGCCTATGAATATACATCTATTACATAAAATAGACTGTAATCATGTATTTACATAATCTCTCTTCTATACTCCAGGAAGTTTTTAAAAGAACAGAAAGGCACAGGAACAATTACAAACACCCATGTAACCACACCCCCAAATTAACAAGTGTTCCCATTTTGTTATTTTGCTCAGTATTTATATAAAAATTAATATTTTATGGGACTGAAGTTTCCCTTGCTCCTTCCCCAGTCCCTCTCCTTCTCTCTTTCCAGAGACAACCAATCAATTTGATAAACTTGAGTTTGTTCACTGCAATCTAAACTATGGCTTTCCAATTCTGTTTCAAAGATTTTTGGTTTTCCCCTATATGACTGACTTTGTTATGACTAAGTGATAGCAGCCTATAAGCAGGACAGTGTGTAATGAGCTAGCCTATTAAAAAATTATCTCAATGTCCATCAAAGAAGCAGGAAACGGGGAGTGACATGCTAAAGTAGAAACAGGCTTTAGAGGACAGAAAAGAAATCCCTCCAAAATACCACTTATCTTGTAACTCTAGTTTGACATCCTTTTCCTCTTCTCACGGATTATACAAAACCTGCAGTGCCTTTTAGCTGCTCACTAAATGTTAAAGACTCAGGGGAAAACGTATTTTAGGTGAGGATATCAATTTTCAAGGAATTTAAAGAGCTTAGCAAAACAACGAAGATTACTTCACCTAACAAGAAATATGGAGCAACTATAATGCAACACTTCTCTTCTTTTTTTTTTTTTATAAAACATTTTATTAAATTTACAGAGAAACATAGTTTGTGTTTTTTGGTTTTTTTTGGCCATGCCGTGTGGCTTGCGGGATCTTTGTTCCCCAAACAGAGATTGAACCTGGGCCCCTGGCAGTGAAAGTGCCGAGTCCTAACCACTGGACCGCCCGGCAATTCCCTGCAACACTTTACTTCATTCAGGTATTTGGACAGGTAGTAACTGCTTTATAAGTGAAAATTAATTAAAGAAGTAAACTTAGCTACGTTAACTTTAAGGAGGCATTTTATGCCTCTGCAAGATGTAAAAAAATGAATGTAAAATCAGTTATCTTCCCTATGTACCAAATACTTTCACAGAGTAACTATTTTCTCATTTTATTCCTCTGATAGTCCTGTGAGGTTAACAAGACAAGTACCAGGATTTTATAGCCCATTCTTACTGATGGGGAGAAAAGGTGGAAAAATCAGAGCAATAGGTAACTTGTCTGAGATCACACAAGATAATGGCGAAGCCAGGACAGAATCCAAGTGGTGTGTGACCTCCAGTCGCATGTCCTTCCCCTAAACCACATATTCCTATGTGGAAGCAAAGCCTGTGGGGGCACTAATCACCCAAGTCCTCATGGTTCCAGGACCACTATTAGAATCTACGTCAAACTCACTGGAATAACACTAGGTCCATACAAATCCCAAATACATTTATGACAATATAATAGTGGCCACTTATTGCTTCAATATCATATGCTTCTTTTCATAATTGCCAGTGCAATGTTAAAATCTCCCTTAATAAAGGTCATCTAAAAGTTACGTTATACCTGAGAGGCTAACTAATGCAAAATTCATCAGCAACTGTTAAAAAAGAACGTGCGTTCCAACGAAACTAAAAACCCTGTCTATGGCTGAATTCGGGGGTTATCTAGCGTACCTGTTGCTGTGCAAGCTGGACTTGATACAACTGCTGCATATACTGCTGATAGTGTTGCTCCTGCAACTGGCGGATGAGAATTTGCTGCTGTTCGTAGTTCCCTGGATACTGTTGGGCTGCATACTGCTGGAACTGCACGGCAGTCTGCGAGTTTAAAGCTGCCATTATCTGCTGCCTAAAAACATTAAAAAATATACACTAGTCTGACTACAGGAGACTGATTGTTCATGACAAAATAAAATGTCCTTGTTATTGATTTTTATAATGCATAACTCTTAAAAATGACTAAGGTAGTAATGTATACCAATCAACATGTGTCCTAGGTCCAGACAAAGAATAAGAAAATAAACTTGGCCCCTAATCTTTCACATAGGTTTTTCAAGGAAAATCTGGGATGAAGAGGGAGAATAATAAGCATATCATCATCACCACCATCATCATCACCATCATAACTGCTAACATTTATTGTGCTCTTACTATGTGCCATGTAGTGTTCAGAGCACTTCCATGTACTAACCCACTTAGTTCTCACAACCACCCTCTGAGGTAGGGTTTCACAAAGCAGGAAATGGAGGAGTTCAGTAACTTGCCCAAGATTACACTGCTAGTAGATGCCAGAGCCAGGATTCAAGTCTAGGAAGTCTGGCTCCAGCCTATACTCTTTAAACATGGTGTTGTAAAAGGATGGGTTGTCATCTATGGCAGCGATGAGATATTTAACTGTTGGCCATGGTTTCTCTACCTAAATACATGAAAAGGCAGAACAGCTAAAAGATGTTACAGATGGCTCTGGTAAGTATAAAGAAAGCCAGTGAAAATCTGAGTGCCCTTGGCATTTAATGTAAAGCTTGCCTTAAAGAGGAATACTGAAGATAATAACTGGGCACACTTGGTTTAGAGATACTGATTTCTATAAACTATTACTCTTCTTTTTTTTTTTTTTTCCAGAGGAACCACATGCTTAACTCAGTCATGTGACCAAACATAAACACCTCAAAGCCATCTCTTAACAGATAATAACAAAGCAGAATCTCACAAACTCCTGAATAGAACATGACACTGGGTCCATCTAGGGCACCCCTCTCCCCTCAAAAAGAGTAGCAGTCATAGTCTCTCTCCAAGGCAGACTGAGGCCCTGGGTCAGTTTGAAGCTTTTCTGAGGAACTACTCAGAAATAATGGGGAGAAAACAATGGATCCGCATGTCCTCTTGTTTAATCTATATTCCATGCCACCTCTAGAACCCTAGGCCTTCTTCCCACAGTGTTTTATGGGCGTTAATCCCTTTCTCCTTATTCCCATAGCTCCCTCTGGAAGAACCAATCCCTTCTGAGACAGCTGCTCTCACAGCCCTTACTGAATAAGAAATGGCTTCAGCTCCCAAGTTCTGTACTAGGAGACTAGGAACAGACACCCGACACAGGCTGAACCAACTAGATCCTTTGGCCTGGGAATTTGTAACTGGGTCTCTCATATGCCAGCCAGTCTCTGTCAGATGCACGAAAACAAAGACCACATAAATCTTGGCTAGGACAGCCTTGCATATGCCAAAGCAGAGTGACAATTTGCAGAGAACAGGAAGAATGAAACAGAGACATAGCTGAGAGAAGCAAAGACAAGAGACTGTGTGGACCCAAAGACAGAGAGCAAGCAAGCAACCTCAGCTCCTATTCTAGTGCCTGGGTTCTGGGAGCAAATTCCAAATCCTTCTAATACATTCTTCAGTCGCAACCAAATGATGCTTAAGATGAGGCCTTCCTTGGTAATACATCATTGGTACAAATGGCAAGCAGCTAATGCTCGTCGACTTCCCAGTCAAACAAATCAGAGAATTATTCCAAGGCACACAATGGTAAACCGTCAAGCACAACAGTGTGGCAATCCATTGCTCGTTGTGAAACACAAGCCACACAACACGCGTACTTTTGCTGCTCCAGCCGAAGCCTCTCTTCTTCTATCCGCCTCCTCTCTTCTTCCTCCCGTCTAAGCCTTTCTTCCTCTTCTTGCCTACGTTTCTCTTCCTCCTTTTGCAGACGTTCTCTTTCTTCCTCTTCACGCCGCCTTCGCTCTTCCTCCTCCTTCCTACAAGGTAAAGGACAGAGGGAATGAACCCTAAACAAAGAGTCCCGTTTAAAAATAATTTAAGACTCTTTCCCAGTGAAGACTGACACAAGCTTTTTAGAGAATCATGTGATAATTTTATCACAATCTGAAATACATATACTTCATGAGGAGAAATTTATCATATGGAGTCAATCTCAAAATATACAGATCACAGCAAAAACAATGACTGCTTCACAGCAACAGAAAAAGGAGTCCATCAGTAAGGTACCACTTAAAACATTACGATACCCTGAAACCTCCCTTCTAAGATGCTCACAGCACCACAAGTTTTTCCTTCGTACTACCTGCTGTGGTTGAAATTAAATTCGTGTGATAAAGTTAGCAATACATCTGCCTTACTCATTAAGTACATGCTCCATAAGGGCAGAGACTGCCCATCTCACACTGCTGTATCCTCAGGGCTTACCACAGTGTGGGAAAGAATAAGCGCACAATAAATGTGTAGAGAAATGAATAATCCACCCTGAAATGCCATGTAGCCATAAAATAAGAATAGGACTACATGGCCCAATATGTAAAGACATTTAATATATATGTTTAATGGAAAAAGCAGGTAAATAAATAGAAGAAGGCCTGGAAAGACATACCTTATATCTGTCCGCTATTATCTACGGAGAGGAGAGTGAGACTAAAAGTAAGGTGGGAAGGAAGGTTTTCAGTTTGTGCTTCATATACTGTCATAAATGGAAAATCATTTATATTGCTTATATTCATGTATAATTTCTGAAATTTAAAAAAAAATTAAAGCTTTTAATTAAAAACAAGAAAAGAACAGTTGGGGATCTAGGTGCAGCCCTTACCCAGCTCTTGCTCACCACCACAGCCCCTCTCCCGAGGGAGAGCAGACTCTGTTGCACTAGGTATGGAGGCCATATAGGCTGAGAGTTGTGAGCAGTGCAGGGAGGTTGAAGATGGGATGAAAGAGAAGACTTCTGAGGGGTCTCAGAGGAGACACCATGTCATGGCCCTCCATGAGAAGTGTGTGCGTTACCCCTTTTCTCCCCAAACT
Organism: Phocoena sinus; assembly: GCF_008692025.1. Lineage (NCBI taxonomy): Eukaryota > Metazoa > Chordata > Mammalia > Artiodactyla > Phocoenidae > Phocoena > Phocoena sinus. The sequence goes on along the minus strand of NC_045763.1, from coordinate 162,708,133 downwards.
TCTATAAGTGATTAACACACCAGAGCCACAACCAAGTCTCAAACTACAGCAATAACATGACCTACTTTTTGTATGTCACAGATAGTACACAGGGCAAGATGTTCCATAAACCAGAGCTTAAGCTTCAGGATAGAGGAAGTCTAGTCTTAAATGCTTTAAAAGAATTCTACATGGACCTCATCTCATGACAAAGGTATATTTTTAAAAGGAAAAATACAGTTTTACATGTTGAGTAGTAACTTAAGTATTCAATTTATCATTAAAAAAGAACTTAAGGGACTTCACTGGCGGTGCAGTGGTTAAGACTCTGTGCTGCCAGTGCAGGGGGCCCGGGTTCAATTCCTGGTCAGGGAACTAGATCCTGCATGCTGCAACTAAAAGAGCCCACATGCTGCAACTAAGACCCAGCGCAGCCAAATAAATAAATAAATATTTTTTTTAAAAAAGACCTTAAAAAGCAATATATACTACTTCCAAAGACACAGCTACACCTCAATGATCCAATATCACGACACAATGGACTGCAGCACATAAATCAATTCCAGTAAAGGAACCTCATTCCATTCTCATAGGAATCAAACTATTTCTCTGGCTAAAAACTATCTTCCTTTGGATAAGTATCTTCTGGAAATGTATTAAGGTATTTTCTATTTGCTTAAAGAGAAATAAATTATACCCAATACTCTGTCTCTTGGTAACTCAGGAGTTATAACTGCAAGCATAAAAGCTGTACACGCCATAATACAGTGAGAGAGTTTACTTTCACATTAGCCCTGACTGCCACAGTTTTATCATTCTTGCATCTATTTTTCATGGTTTCTGTCTCCTCCCTCACTGTTAGGCTATTTTTTCTTCTAATGTTATTTCCAATCCAGGTTAAGGTGAGAAACCAGAGAACCAACTGTTTCTAAAGCAAGTATAATATAATCTGAGGGAAAACTGGTGTTACAGCATTATTTTCATTACCTAGAAATTTTGGACTGTCAAAGTTCTTGAAAATATAACCTCTAGATAAATAAAGTGCTGGGGGACTTCCCTGGTGACACAGTGGCTAAGACTCCATGCTCCCAATGCAGGGGGCCCGCGTTTGATCCCTGGTCAGGGAACTAGATTCCACATGTATGCTGCAACCAAGAGTTTGCATGCCACACCTAAGGAGCCTGCCTGCTCCAACTAAGACCTGGTGCAACCAAATAAACAAATAAATACATATTAAAATAAATAAAGGGCTAACTATAATTCTGTTGAGTTCACAATCATGACAGAGAATCCCATAAACATACAAACAGCACATTCAACAGCTCCCCACGCAACCTCTGGAAATAATAAGCCATCTGGAAGCCATAGCCAATATGAAATGCCTATATAAGGTCTACCATGTAGCACAGCTGATAACCATGATATGGAGTATGAATATTCTAGAAACCCAAGGGAGGCAACAGCAAAGCGTGTCAGACCAGAGGGTAAGGAGGAAGGGAGTGGCTGAGCTTACTGTGCTTGCTCAGAAACCTAGTGTAGCAACACAAAAGGAATGCTGCCATGATGGATGGGTGGTTACTTTTAAAGGTATAGCCAGACGGAAGCAGCCAACCTTCTCCCCTCAAAACTCATAATAAAAACACCTGCTCACATCGGAAAGTTTGAGCAACTGCCATAAGAAGTGGGGATCCAATGGAACTAAGACACCTGATTTAAAACAGACATTCCATAAAGCAAAAGCATCAGTATACCATGCAGTAGGCTGCTCAAGGATAAAGTATTCTGTGCCTTCAAACTTCACCTTTTTTTTTCTTGCTCTTCCTTCTCTATTTTGTGGGATGCAACATACGTTGAAAAGAGATGGCAACACCTATTCAGGAGCTTGACAAACTCTACCATGGCATCCTCTTTAGACATGTTTCCCAGGGCTGCCCATTCTCTCCTGTGAAGAATAACAAGAAAAGTTACTTCCTCTTCTTAATACAATGAGAATTTGATTTAATTTAAACCTAAATATGAACAAGTCTCAATTATAACTAAAATGAAGAATAATTCTACTATAAACAAAAGGTTCAAAACTTCAACAAGCATGTAGTGATTTACTAAATTAGATATGCCACATACAAACCAAACTTACTGTTGTAAACCACAATTTAACTGCACTGCTAATTTCCATACCAGTAAAAGTTAACAAAGTTTTACTTTTCTTATATCATAGTTTAGCCTTAACTGAATAAAATGCTTAATATATTCTTTCTTGTCACAACTCTGTATGTCCCAATAAGGGAATCAATTACTACATTGTAAATGGCTTTTTAAATATCATTTAGGAAGAATCAAATGAAGCTGTACTTGTCGTATGTTCATAAACAGATGAGTAAACTTCTTCCACAATATTTAGCCATAAACATCTCCGAGCCAAAAACAGATAAACATCTGAAGACTCCAAAAGCTGCAAGCAAAAATGTTTGTTTAGTTCTTATTCTAAAGCTAACGAGCCAGCTATATACATCTTAATCAATTTACTTTGTACCCTTTTCAACATTACTCTCATTAACTTCATTATACAATAAAACACCGTTACCTCCTGTCATTGCCCAACACATCAAAGAATCCAACCTCAGGACAAGTGTCTGGATTATATGGACCCATAAGAACCTGCTTAGGCAGTGCCACAAGCTTCAGTTTTTCTTCATAAGTTGGATGAAATGCTTTGCCATCTTTTTCTTTAAGAAAAATAAATACAAAGAAAACAATTAGCACTGGCAAAATACATAATTTTCAGGATTATATGTTGAAATTTTGCTGTAAGGTATATCACAAATTGCCTGTGATATATATAAACCCCACTATAGGGAGATTTTAATTTCAAGTACTAAATTTTAATAGTCAAAGCCAAGATAGAAACACTTTATGCTGAATTAATTTTTTAAAAATAAAGCTTAAGTACTGATATTTATGTTAAAACTACTACAAAGAGTAAATCAACTACATTTAAATTAAAAAAAAAAAGCCGCTACTAAAGAGAAACCAATCTGTCAAGCTACAGTAGGGACACACATACTAGTGTACCACTTGACATATTTTACAAATGTTAAAAATGTTCAGCAATCATTTCTTAAAGTAGTTAAAAAACTAATTTTATATCAAGCACTTTTAACATAAGAGACAATTACATATACTTTGAAAGGCTATATTCAAAAAGCATCCATCCCACTGAGGCACTATGATGTGGTAGAAGGGTCTTTGGAATCAGACAGCTTAGGTTTAGATCTCATCTCAGACACTTCCTAGCTGTAGGACCATTTAACCTCTTTGTTTACCAATAAAGTGAAAAGTCCCCTGATACTTCAGAGGTAACAGGATAGTATTAATGGTAATAACTGCTAGATACTTTTACTTCCTTCGTATTATGGCTGGCTCTGGCAGATTTCCAATGGGCTATTATGAGAGAAGCCAATTTGACCTGTAGAGACTTAACTACCACTAACAACATTCCAAAGTAGTATGAAACTGGGTAAATGGGAAGTCCTTATAGAATAGTTCTACTTCTTTGATAAATGGTAGGATTAATTACTGGTTGATTCTAATGATAATAAGAGATTACCAAATTTCAAAACAAACAAAACAGGAGGTAGAAAGTAGTATATTCTGCCTACAAATTTTATCCATGTACACAGAGGTCACCAAAAGAAAATCACTGATGATGAGAGAAGTATATGGTTTAAAAGGATATGAACAGGAAACTCAGAGAAGAAAAAAACAGAAGTTGCCAATAAGCATGCCAAGATACTCAATTTCACTAGTCAAGGAAATGGAAAGTGAAACCATTAGATACTAAGATGCTTTCTGCCATCAGATAGGTTAAAAAAATGCCATCAGATAGGTTTAAAAAAGTTAAGTAACATCAAGAGTTGGTAAGAACAGGACAAACAGGTACCCATTCTCATACACTAATGTTGAAAGTATAAACTGTTACAGTTATCTTGGAAGGAAATTTGGCAATATATTTCAAAATTATAAGTAGATGCCCTATGGTCCAATAATTCCAATTCTCGTCATCTACCCTTGATAAGCACTCCCAAATACACAAAAGGAGGTGGATATAGGGATATTCTTGCAGCACTCTTTTCTTGTTACTGTAACCAAATTAAAAGTTCATCAGTAAGGGAACAGCTAAATAATGTGTCATATTCAGCCTGTGGTATAAATGAAACACATAAAGGGAACACTGTTAAATGAGAAAAGCAAGCTGCAGAAAACTACATACAATCATAGCACAAAATGTATATCCTCAATTCTAAGTACTTCTGCTACCCACACTTTAACATCTCTAAAATCAGACTAGCTTTTACAATCTACTGTATTTTACAGTTATCATTGGCAGTTTTTCTTTCTTAAATTACTTAAATAAGTTTTTCTTTCTTAAATAATAGTAAGTCTTAGAATTGATGAAATACATCATGTCAACATACCACATATATATTCTATAGGTACATTTATATGAATGTAAATGCAAAGAAAAAGATCTAGAAGGAGTCACACTAAAAAGATAAGAATGAGAAAGTGGGAGGGGGCTAAGAACAGGAGTGGTGATCAGAAAATTGAAAACTGGAAACATTTTATAGTTCTTTTTTTTTTGCTTTAGGCCACACCGTGGGGCATATGGGATCTCAGCTCCCAGACCAGGGATCGAACCCGTGTCCCCTGCCCTGTGAGTGTGGAGTCTTAACCCTCGGACTGCCAGGGAAGTCCCAAAACTAGAAACATTTTTTTTTTTTTTTTAACTAGAAACATTTTAATCTTTCAAAGGAAAATATGTAGAAGAACAAACTAAACTGTTAAGAGGTACTGCCTCTGGGGAAGTGATTGGCAAAACTGTGGGTGGGAACTGAAGAGAATTATACATACGTACTTCTATCTGCATTTTTTTCAACAAGAACAAATTCACGTAATATTTGGAAAAAAGCCAAAACTGTGGCACTGACCTTACTTATGTAATAAAAATCAAAACAACTCAGAAACCTGCGGACCTGCCATCTGTCTTTGCTACTGAGCAAACAGTATCACTAAACAATTAGCACGAAGAGTAGGAATTTCCTCTAAAGCTTTTAGAACAGGATTATCCATAGGTCTATATTTACCAACTAAAACGCAATCTTCATTTTAAAATCTAACTCTTAGAAGTCTATTTCAATCAATGATGGAAATTATAAGCCCTTTTTTACATTCATTCATTCAACTTAATAAATATTTATTGAGCCCTTGTACGCAAATCATTGTGCTAGACACAAGGATTCATAGCCCTCCTGGAGTTTACAAACTACTGAGCTCAATTAAAAACGTACAGCTTGGCAATACAGTATATAATTGTGTTTAGGTGCATATTTCAGGTATATATATACTGCAAACAAATTATTAAAAATTATATTGAGATAAAGGAATTATTTTAGAGTTAAGGAAAAAATAAAATTATGTCAGAGGTAATAAGATGACTTGTTCCAACTCTTTAGGTTGGGCCAGTAGTTACGTTTAATTCGAACATAGTATATAATCAAAATAAAGCAAAACAGATGAGAGCTTACAAAACCGAAATACATCTTTACATTATCTTTCATGTAAAACACAACAAGCCTAGGGACTTCCCTAGTGGCGCAGTGGTTAAGAAGCCACCTGCCAATGCAGGGGACACGGATTCGAGCCCTGGTCCGGGAAGATCCCACATGCTGCAGAGCAACTAAGCCCGTGTGCCACAACTACTGAGCCTGTGCTCTAGAGCTCGTGAGCCACAACTACTGAGCCCGTGTGCCACAACTACTGAAGCTCATGTGCCTAGAGCCCGTGCTCCACAACGAGAAGCCACAGCAATGAGAAGCCCTCGCACTGCAACAGAGTAGCCCCTGCTAGACACAACTAGAGAAAGCCTGTGTGCGGCAACGAAGACCCAACGCAGCCAAAAATAAATAAATTAGTTAATTTAAAAAAAATAAATAAAAAATAAAACCCAACAAGCCTAAAAGAGGTGCTCCTTATTTCATTCACTTCCCAATGAATCTTTTCTAAATACAGCCTTGAACAATTATCTTAGCAAGAAACACGGTGTTATACCTGTTCACTGCTGCATTATTTAAAATTAAAAACCTAATTATTCAACAATAACGCAATGCTTATAGTAATCCACTGAATAGATTATACAGCTATTAAAATAACAATATATGGGCTATATAGCATTTCAGAGAATATATTTATGATGTATTAATTTAAATAAGTAGAATAAAAATTAGATACTAGGTTTATAACTATGTAAAAATGGGTGATTACACATATAGATCTTTCTTTTTAAAAATTACAGTTAAGATTTTTCTTACAAAATTAGCTTATCAGAACTCTGTATTCTAAGATGTTAGGGTGCTAAAAAATGTGAAACAATAGTGGCAACTTTTTACCAAAAAGCCTTTCTCCAATTTTAAAGATGCCCATAAGCTTCCTTTACCATCTACCTTAATTTTGTACATATTAATCACCAAAAGTTTTCTTATGCTAATTATGTCTCAGAGAAACATAGCACAGACAACTTTCTTACTTCCCCCAAAAGTGATGATCTGAAAAACAGTTCCAACCTTGATCTTAGCCTATTAATTGAAAGATTATTATTTAGAAAGTTTTTGTTTTTTAAAACCAAAAAGGCACCAACCTAACTATTCATTTTATCTTGAGCCTTATAAAAGAAAAATATGCTGCTGGTCATTCAAGAAAAAAATAGGTGTAGTGAGCCTGGGAAACAGTGGAGGTAGAGTGCATAGCAGAATATAACTTCCTTGTTTTGTTCAATCAGGATCCCTGAGATTTTGTTTTGTTTTTTCCTTTAAAAAAAAAAAAGTTCTCAGTAGTCATGTAATACAGCAATTTTCAAACATACACAAGAATTCTTATTTGCTTTAGGGAGATGATCTGAAGCTAACAGATAGGACTAGTGGGTATGAAAAAAATATTTTTAAAATATGACTACTATAAAGTTATTCTAATGGAGGGAGGGTCCATTTCTTATGAGGTGATAAATTTGCTCCTTTATTTCAAACTAGAATCAGGGACCATGGGAGAGGGTGAGTCAACAAGGAAACTGTACCCATTATTCAGCAAGGTGTTAGGCTAACCTTGACCCTAAAAGGTGACTCATCAACAGAGGGAGGGGGGGTTTCAGGATTTTTGGATGTCATTTTAACATCTGCCCTTTTTATGCCTGACGGAATTAATTTTTCAAAAGGGGAATATGTTTTTAAGTGTAAGTTTCTGTCAAGCACTCACATAAATTTGTTCACCACCATGAACGCCAGCACTAAGCACACGCTTTGTTAACAGGCACTCACCACACCAAAACCACACCCAACAAATCTCTCTAAAGAAGAAACTGACTGTACAGGTCAAGTTCTGTGAAAATGAGCAAAACAGTACATCCAATCTTGCGAATTTTACTGGCCTTTCCATAGAATCGTTTATGCATTTGCTAGTTTTAAGACTTGCTCTATAATCCTTCCTTTAATACGTATTACTGAATCTTCAATTTATTCATCATTATTCTAGCTGGGAACTAAATCTGTCTTACACACACACACACACACACACACACACACACACACACACACACATACAAACCAAAGAAATGGAAACACACCAAAATGTTAATACTAATAATTATTTCTGAAAGATTGGATTACAGATTTTTTCTTTATTCATTTTTTATTTCCTCAGATTTCCAATGTGCATATGTACTTTTATATCAAATACACATATGCTTTTTTTCTTTCTTAACAAACCTTTTTAAAAAGTCAAGGCAACTTATTTTTCAGCCTTTGGGACGAGATTAACAGATCAATTATTCTCTCCTGAGGAATATGCAAAACCCAGAAGGATATACTAAGAATCCCAACCACCTTTAGTACAGGACAGCCCACATCATGTTGACATTCTAAACTTCAACGAAAACAGAAAATGAAAACCCTTCACAATCAATATCATTAGGCAGACTATTATAGTATCACAAAAAAGTTACTTCTCTCCTACTCTTCAGATGGCTCTAGTTCACACACCACGAAGGTTTGTTTTATTTAGTTTTTCTGCGTTAGATGAGAATAACTTTCTCCTAAATTATTTCTTTTTTAAAAAATATATTTTATTTATTATTATTATTGTTTTTTAACTTGGCCTTGTTTCACGACTTGTGGGATCTTAGTTCCCTGACCTGGGATCGAACCCAGGCCCTGGCAGTGAAAGCACCAAGTCCCAACCACTGAACAGCCAGGGAATTCCCTCTCCTAAAATTATTTCTGGTTCCAAGGGCAGTAAACGTAGTTAGCAGGAAAGAAGTTATAACTACCATAACTGCAATAGACAGAAAAGCCTTGCTGAAACTCAAAGATCTTTAGCCAAGACCATATTCCCAAAGGAAAGCTCTTTCAGTCCTGCTGGTAAGGAAGAGAGGCATCATCCTGGGTCCCTGCACTTACAGAGTTAATTAGTACAAAGTCATTAAATTCAATCAATTTGGAAAAGCGCTTTCTATGGCAACAAAAAAAGACAAATATAAATTATGCTGGAAAGAAGCGGCAGAGCTATTTTTCAGATGTAAGTGTGTGAAAACACATCAATGAAAGGCAGGAAATGACCATCGCTACTACCTGGAGAAGCGTGCGTACAGAGCTAGCCACTTTCAATCAAATGGACAAAAGGGATCACTTCTTGGCCTCTGTCCAGCAACAATTATATTAAAAAGTTTATTTTCTATAAAATTGAAGACCAAAAGGTTAAAAATCTATTTTACCTAAAGGAGACAGACTAAAGCAGGGATTGGCAAACTAGACCAACTCTGCCCACAGTTGTTTTTTAAGGCCTGTGAGCTAAGAATGTTTTTTATCTTTTTTAAGAATTGTTTAACAACAAGCAGAAATAGGCAAACAAAAAACAAAGAATATGAACACAGACCATACACGGTCCTTAATGCCTAAAATATTTACTATCTGCCCCTTTACTGAAAATGTTTACTGACCCTGGACTAAAGGAAGAAATAAATGCAAAAGTCAAATGATGTTTAAATATTTTAAAAATTCGAATATAATTAAAAGGATTGAAAACATAAAATTCAACTTCCAGTTAAACATGGTGAATTGAACACACACAATTACATCTGATCCTCAATGAAACCCCACTAAAAGGAAAAAGGAAGCCAATTCAGAGAACCCTGGAAAGGCTCGGGAATTGAAGGTACCAGGTTCTTTAAAAACTGAAGTCTAGATAAAAATAGGGGTTTTGGTTTAAAAATTATCTAGGGACCTCCCTGGCAGTCCAGTGGTTAAGACTCCACGCTTCTAATACAGGGGGCTCGGATTCGTTCTCAGTTGGGGAACTAAGACCCCACACGCCTCGGGGCGTGGCCAAGAAGTAAAACAAACAAACAAATAAACACACACACACATATATACGTATATAAATAAAAACTATCTAAAAAGCAGGTACCCCTACCTCCCATTTTGTTTGGCAATCCCAAGCAGGCAGATGGCTGGCTACCTTGCCCCTACTTAGCAGAGGTCTGGATGTGTACACTAGAGAACACGAATCACAGATACTCCAGGTAGGAGAACACCAGCCTGAGAGTGAACTGCAGGACTAAAAAGAGAAATGAAATGAAAGTTACGCTGGTAAATGGTAAACAGCTTCCACCCACCCTCCCTTCTCCTGTCTAGTGCCTAAATGCTGGCCAACTAGATTCATACACTCCAGGCAGGAGACAGGAATATTTCCATGAAAAACTGGCACAAAATAAAAGACTTACACATTCTAGTTTGAAAGACACTGATGTCGAGGGTTCCCCGATGAAACTTTTGCCTCATTACCTACAATAAAAGCTTGTACTCAAGGTTACAATTGGCTCTCCAGTGCCTCACCCTTTAACAAGAATGAATACCCAAGGATCACCGGACATTTGAGAAAGCTCCCAACATGGGGGAAAAAAAAAAGGCTGAAAGAGATTTCCAACAGGAAAAGAGAAAGTCTAAAAGAAAATAAGGAATTCCAGGAGAAGGAATTCCAACACCACAGAGAGTTGAAGGTAATTTTCAGGATGACAGTGGGCAGAGACTCACAAGGTAGAAAGCTAAGACTGAATCAAAAATTTAAGGATATCTAGGAGAGATGTCTCTTAAAAAAAAAGAGTTTACCTGAGGACAGAGAAAAAAAAGATAATTACCTCTAACTACACAAACGACAAAGAGTTTGCATAAGAACCAAAATATAATCAAAGTGCATGATCTGTCTCAGGTATGAATAACACAAATAGAAACAACTGACACTGATTTAATCACAAATGTGATATTATAAAATTAAGAATTTGGGAAGAAGGAAGAGAGAGGCATACATGTATAAGCTACTTTTTTCTTTTTCTTTCTTTTTTTTTTTTTAATTAAAGAAGCAGGGACTTCCCTAGTGGTCCAGACTCCACATTCCCAGTGCAGGGAGCCTGGGTTTGATCCCTGGTCAGGGAACTAGATCCCTCGTGCCACAAGTAAGACCTGATGCTGCCAAATAAATAAATATTTAAATAATAATAATTAATAAATTAAAAGAAGCAGCAGGAAAATGGAGACAAATACCAGAAGAAACAGTTAAAATAATGGAAAGTGGTTGCCTTGGGGGAGAAGGTCTTGGAGATGGGAAAAAAGAGAGACGGGGTTGGCTATTTTTCCTTATAAATTTTATAGCACAACTTGACCTTTTAAATTGCCTTGGTTTTCACTTTGATAAAAAGGTAAAAGGAGTAAACTCATATGCTCAATTTCAGTAATCAGCTCAGAAGACATTATAACATGTGGTAGGCATAGTAATACCACCCCCCGCAAAGATATCCACATCTAATCCTCAGAATCTATATATCCCAGTGAATATGTTAGGTTACAGGAAAAAGGGGAATTAAGATTGCAGCTGACCTTATTCTGGACTACCCACGTGGGCCCAAAGTAATCACAAGAATCCTTATAAATGGAGGGAGAGCAAGAAGAGTCAGACGGAGATTTGAAGATGTTATGCTGCTAGCTTTGAAGATGGAGGAAGGGGCCACAAGCCAAAGCATGCAGCTGGCCTCCCGAAGCTGGAAAAGGCAACAGATTCTCCCCTAGAGCCTCCAGAAGGAACAGAGCTCTGCTGACACCTGGATTCTAACCCCGTGAGACCCATTTTGAGCTTCTAACCTCCAGAACTATAAAACAGTATGTGTTGCTTTAAGCCACTAAATTTGTGGTAACACATTTTCCCAATAAAGAGAGAAATGGCTTCTAGATTACATTTCTATTAAATTCATAAGTATCTAACTTTACAGTTCTAGTAAGACAGCATAAATAATTTGATAATAGCGTTATAATCACAGTTACCAAGCCCAAAACTCTGAAAGATTACCCTTTCCATCTGAGATTAATTAAACAAAAGGTTATTAGTCTCACATGTCAACTGTCAGAGTAAGTTTACTGAGAAATATTTTTCTCTTCTCTCTGGAGGTGAAGATAGAGGAAAGCAACAAATTATTTCAATGTTCCTTCTAGCCTTTATTTGATGAAATGAAAGCCAATAACATCTATGGGTTGGAAAGGATATTAAAGATGGACGACTGAACTGCACAACCAAAGTTCAAATCCTCTCTACATAACCACTTGCTCTACAATAATTTGTTACTGGACACACTATATAAAAAGGTGTATATTGTAACATCAATAGTCTAAAATGTGAGGGAGGGAGAAGTGAAAGAATAGAGTTACTGTATGCTATGGAAGTTATCAGTTTAACCTATATTTTTATACTACAGTATAGTATTTTATAGTATAACTATATTATATAAGCCGCACGGTAACAACAAAGAAAAAACCTGAAGTAGATACATAAAAGATTAAGATAAAGGAATCAAAGCATACCCACCTAGTTATTGCTAACGTATGCTTGAACAATTCCTGGTGATGGGAATTCATTGTCTCAAACAGCCTATTCCATGTTTGGATAGCTGTGATTTTTATTTTAGGTCTTTATTCTGAGTAGATCTGTCTCAATTTTATCCACAGGGTCTATTTCTAGTCCTTGGCATTAAATAAAACACATCTAACAGATCAGATCTCAAAAAAAGCCACAAAATACTGTACATCATATTTGCCCTGAGTTCTCTATTCTTTAGGCTAAATATTCCCAGCTTATTCACTCATACATACCTCCTAAAGACCCAGCTCTGCTATTATACTAAGTATATAACACAGACACAGATAACCTTTCTTAGCCTCAGTTTTGCTATCAATAAAATGGAGATAGTAACTTCTCACATTTCTTGTGAGGGTTAGAAATAATGTGTTCCAAAGTCTTGATACAGTGCCTGAGTAGAGCAGACACTCACTAAACAGCAGCTATTATGATCATGATGGCACGGATTCCAATTCCCACACTATACAAGTTGCTCTCTTCTGAATGAGCTCCATTTTGTCTTTAACCCTAAAGAATGATGCCTCAAACTGAAAGCAGTATCCAGGGACTGTCTGAACTGTGTGGAAGATAGCAGGACCACCTCCCCCTTCTCTCATTGCAAATACAGAATTTCCCCCAAAGCAGCCTAAGCTCAAATCTGTTTTCTTTCATGGCCCTATCACTGTTGCCTGGCAGAGAATACACTTTGAATAAAATCCATCTTCTAGAAATATTAAAATTAAAACCACATCTCATCCATGTTCAATTGAGAAATAAACTGATACATTCTTATACTACTTATAAGAAAGTATAATAAATGCAGTATTTCTGAGTTAATGAGTATGAAACTCTGGAAACTGTCTAGCATGTACAAAGTGCTTAATAAAAGTTGATCTCCCCCTCATTAATTCAACACACTCTCTAATAAATTCTTGGTAATCTCTCCTCTTCAACAACATAAGCAGTCACAGAACACCAATTGCTAGGTACTCTGCTAAGAGTTTATATATATATATATATATATATATATATATATATATATACACACACACAATTCTTATAATTCTTACAACAATTTGAGTAAAGGAAGGCAGATTTTAAACAACTGAGTGGCAAAACTAGGAAAAAGTACCCCAGGTAGTGTTCACTCCAGAACTCAACTTCCTAAATACTGAGCCAGAGTAGCTCTCGTTTTAGCTAACTGATAAAAAAGTAAACATTACCTCCTTCTGGTTGTTGGTTACCAAAGTGTACTCACTTTGTAAAAATTCATCAAGCACCATTTATGATTTATATACTTTTCTGCACGTGCAGTAAATAAAGGGGAGGCCTCAGGCAAATGTTAAATCAGTTACACTAAAATATACACATATACAAAAATATATACAAAAAATACACATATATAAACATATCCTTGAATCCAGTATTCAAAGGAAAATTTTAGTTCAGCTCAAATCTAATATGAAATAGCAAATTAAAAAAGCAGATGTTTAAAAGGCATTACTATTCTTGGCGGCTATAATTTTCTTTCTTATAAGTGTCTCTTAGGTCTATTACATCCTCCTACGCTATACATGTATACCTAAAGATAAAGACAATAAAGAAAGAAGGGAAAAATAAACTCAAAATTTAATAGATATTCAATAGTAACAATTAAACCTGGAATTACCTGAAGCTAGTCCACTTAAGTCCAGGAGGCGCACGCTAATTATTATGTCACCAAAGAATAAATTACAATTGTGCAGTATTTTAAAACATTAATGGAGCCATTTATAAAAGTTCTTGGAGATGCATATGTTTCAAGAGGACAAAAGGAAATGGAACTATTCAGTATGTACATATGATTGCTTCTCTGCTATCAGCAACATAACACAGTGTAATCTACAGCAATGCTAGTGGAAATTCATTAACAATTCCACAGAGAAACTGAGTCCTAGACTTAAGTTCCTCCAAATTCAACTACAGCTTCCTTTCACATATCACACCCTCAAAAACTTATCACTCCCCTCACACACACACACCCTAGATCTGTCTACTGAAATAAAGACCAATCCAGTAGCAATGAGAGTCCACTGCTAACACCTAGATTACAGCTCTTCAAATGCCACTTCCCACTAAAGGAACCATGTCTCTTTGGAGAAATGGCTGATTCCTATGGAGGCAGGAAATGTATACGATGAATCTGGAACATCTCATCATACCAGATACCAAGGAAGCTACAGAAGACTACTAGTCATGTCAAAGGAACTTAGAAGCCAATCTTAAGAGGCCACCACTTGCTAAAGATCATACAATTTGAGCATCAATAATAAGAGCCTAAGTAAAAAAAAAAAAAAAAAAAGGTTTACATGCATGAGTATATAACATTTTGAAAACTGTCACCTTTTGAGGCTGCTAAGGGAGACAACTCATTATTTTGAAACCTAATAATGGGAAAGAAGCATTTATCTTTTCTTTCTTATTTAAGCTGTACCCCAAACCAAATAGCACGTGAGGAAAAGTATTACAGTGAAGGAAAGACAATTAGAATATTACCATTTTTCAATTGCTAATGAATCACACATCCATTTTCAATTTACCAAGAGTAAAACACAATCATTATGTTGGCTAAATGCAGGCCTCTCAAAAGGTCTAATAATGTATTAGTAGCAATGAGATTTAGCATTTACCAATATTTTTGATGGGCACATTTACTTCAGTCCTTTGGAGGGGATTTTTTCATAACAACCAAAATTGGAAACTGGGTAACAACGTTATGTAGGAATTTAGAGCAGATGATTCTCCCACACTTTACCTTTCCAGATCTCTGAAGAGATTCTCGATAAAGTGACCATGAGCAGAAAAACAGTATCTTTCCATTAGCTCTTAATATTTTCAAGCAAATATATTAAAGAAGTTCTAAAACGTGATAAGGTAACAAGGTAGGTAGTTTTGAATATTTTCCTAGGGACACCATCAAAAAGCAAGGTTCCTATTTGCTTTTCATCTCCTATGGTGAGAAGAACTGCCTTTGGAATCAGACAGACCCAGGAGCCACTCTGCCTCTTACTACTGGTTAACTAACGGGCCTATAGGGCAAGTTTCTCAACTAAGAAACCAGGATAACATCCCCACTGAAGGGCTTGTAGAGGATTACACAAAACAGTATATATACAGCTCTCAAAATAGTACCTGATATTTAGTGAACATCTGTTCAATAACTGGTGGCAATTATCACTCTGGAATTTTAAATTAATGCAACCATCTACCAGCTTAATGGAGCGAGGCAACAAAGTATTAGAGAAGGAAAAACTCACCCCCAAGAACTCTAAAAACTGAAACACAACTCCCCAGGTTAACTCTATCCAAGAAGTATAAAGGCTACAATAAAGCCAGCTGATTCATTCCTTAACCTAAAGAGATAAGGAAACCAGCTTAATCTTCCTAAAGTAGAACTGGGCAACTTTGCTCCTCCTTTTAAAAACCTTCAATGGTTCCTCACTGTCTGCTGTCAAAAAGGCTATTTACAATAGCATTCCAGTCCTTCCACGTATCTGACACCAACTTACCTTCCCAGCTCTCTCCATTAAACTACAGTACCTACTTCCTATTTGCCATTTCCCCGACACATGTCTTGCCCTTTCATGGCTCTTGGCCTTCCCCCTTCTCTGGAATGGCGTTTGCTCTCTGGATCCTCCACACTGTATTGCAGTTGCCACTAGGTCTTTAACTCCTCTTTTGGACTCTAAGTTCCATAATAGCAAAAGGGAATATACTATTCATTTACAGTGGTAACCTTATATAAAACTTGATCCATAATAAGGATTCAACAATGTCTGGAGCTTAGATGGTAAACTGCTAACTTACATTTTCCAGTATTTTCATCTATTATTTTACTTTTATCTTCAAAAACGAAGAGGGTTAGCTAATTGACACAATGGGTTCAGTCACTGGCCTATGATCACTGTGACAGGGACAGAATGAGAAGCAGGGTTCCTAATTCCCAATCCAAGTTATTTTCAATGGAAAAAGATACCCATGCTTTCAAGATTTATTCCACAGTAAAAGATAAAGTGTAATGTTATTTCTAATTCATGTGAGATACAAAACCACAAAATAGTGATTTATTAAAGTCCTTGCAAGACTGATAAAAATGCCAACTATTATGCTGGAAAAATTCACACATTAAAACAAAGGCAGCCAACACTCGACTCACCCTACTTTCCATAATTCTTCTGTTTTTAGATCCTTCCCCCCAAGCCCAACTCAGGAACCTCATATACTAATAGCTTCTTCATTGCTAACATGTAATGATCCATGCAGAAAGGGAGCTTTTGATTGCTAGACTGTTATTTCTCCTTTTAAGTACTTGGATATTGCTTTGAGAGCTTAACTTAGGAACTTAGTAAATCATAACTATCAATGTAGCTTTTTTCTTTAAGGTGACTGATAACTAGGTCCCAAATTACAGGTTCCCCTAGGAGTCCTACTACTCAACAAACATGTTAAGATAATGTTAGGTTTAGAGCACTAAACCTTAAATCTGAGATGTCAATTTTCATTTAATCCAGCCATATTATAGCTCTACATATAAACACCCTGAGTCTGGAAGACAAAAGTTAATTGTCTAGGAGTACATGGTAAACAGAATCCAGAGGGATTCCCTGGAGGTCCAGCGGTTAGGACTTGGCGCTTTCACTGCAGTGACCCGGGTTCAATCCCTGGTCGGGGAACTGGGATCATGCAGGCTGCGCGGCACAGCCCAAAAAAAGGAATCCAGAGCTTCCTGACTCCCAAGCAATGCTAAATTTACTGCACATTAAGAGTGTTTTAGGGACTTCCCTGGTGGCGCAGTGGTTAAGAATCTGCCTGCCAACGCAGGGGACATGGGTTCGAGCCCTGGTCTGGGAAGATTCCACATGCCGCGGAGCAACTAAGCCCGTGCACCACAACTACTGAGCCTGCGCTCTAGGGTCTGCGAGCCACAACTGCTGAAGCCCGTGTACCTAGAGCCTGTGCTCTGCAACAAAGAGAAGCCACCTCAATGAAAAGCCCGCACACCACAAGGAAGAGTAGCCCCATCTCGCCGTAACTAGAGAAAGCCCGCCTGCAGCAACGAAGACTCAACACAGCCAAAAAAAAAGAAACAAATAATGGGGGGGGGAAGAGTGTTTTAATCTTTCAAAGAAGACATTACTACCATTTTCAAATAAGACAGGCTCAGAAGATAAAATTATCCATTTATTTTTTGTTAGTTATATGGTGAAAGTTAGTATTAGAAGTTCATTCTTTTCTATTCTTACATGTTATTCTGCTACAATATACTTTAATCTTATTGTACACCGGAAAAGTAAGTTCCAAGAATAAAAATTTTAAGTAAAATGTAGTTATATGAATTGTACAGAAACCACCAGATTTTTACATAGGTGGTATCATCACCTCAGGAAACTCTAAATTCAAGCCAGTGACCTAAGGGTCAAGTGATCCAAAACCCATTAGCCATTACCAATTCCCCAAGCTGGCACGGAGAGCTGAACTCATCATGCAATGACGATGAATATTTCAAGGGTAAACTTTTTAATAAAAAATGCAATGAAGGGGAATGACCAAATATTCTGGAAAATTTATAAAAGACTTTCATTAGTTTGCACAATTAGAGTCATTTTCAGAGAAAACAAGTAACTTTCGAATGTATCACTACTTTCAACGACTCAACTTCAGCTAGTAAAATATGTACTCCAAAAGGTACTCCCTCTGGGAAAAGTGTCATAAATATGTTGTTCTGGAATGTAAACGGAACCTAGCAACCACGTCTAAAGTTTCATTTGCCGATGTTTCTCCTTGCTCATCTACCCCACAAGATCTAAGTATCTCTTCTCATCAGTTTTTCCCACTGACAAGGTCATGTGACTGGTACCACCACCATCTGACCACGTGAATCACCCAATTAAAAAAAACAAAAAAAAACCAAAAAACGCACACACCACAATCTAGCTCTAAGACAAGATTTATTACAATTAATTCTGTGAGAAGTACAGAGGGTACTTTTAGGCCTTAATATGAGAATTCACTCTTGGACATTGCTTATAAGGTAAAATTTTAACGATCTAGAAGTTACTAGTTACATAGTGAGCATCCCTTCTGTTCAGAGTTTGACAAGCCAAGGGGGATTAATACTTTACTTCTTTCTCTCTGCCACATCAGTACTGCCAGGTGATCAAGTCCTAAGCTCTCCAGAATGAATGGAAGGTATATATATGAAACCCATGGAAAGATTTCCACTGTGGAAAAAGGGCAAAAATCGGTGGCTCTGACGTGCCAAGCCATAACAAACAGGAAAAGGAATGCGACAGTTAAAAAATCCCAGAACGGGAACCTCTGGGAAAGAGAGAGCTCTGGCTCATTCTTCCACCCAGGCTCCTGGAAAACCGAGAAGCTAAGTCAGGTAAGATGCCCCGGTAACCTCGGGGAGGCGGGACCCGGACTAATAAACCAAGGTTCCAGGCCCCTGCGGGTGGGACCTAGTGGCCAAGCGGGTAGTGACAAACTTCGGGTAACCCCAAGGACAGAGCCCAGCTCCGGTCACCGCGGTCCCGCACGGGTGGGTGAGGACGAGACGGGTCCAGTCTCCCCGGGGCGGGGCAGAGGCGGCGGGGGTGGGGCCTGCTCGGCTCACCTTTGAAGAAGCGCAGCGCCAGGCCATACAGCTCCTCCAGGCCGAAGCCCCAGCGCTGCTCCAGCCGCCGCGCCTCCTCCGCCGCGCCCCCAGCCGCCGCCTCCCCGGGCTCCGGCTGCTCCCCTGCGGCGCCCGGGCCCTGGCGGGACCCGGGAGGCGAGGGCGGCGGCAGCGGCGGCGGCAGCAGCGGGGCGCCCTCCGCGCCGGGCCGCTCCTCCGGGTCCGGGCTTAGTGTGAGCCCGTCGACGGACACCTCGAGTCGCTCTGCGTTCAGCGCCGCCGCCATCTCCGCCTGCTGCGCCTCCTCGGCAGGGACAGGCGGTGGCCACGTATCGACTTCCTGCTGACCTCTGACCTCCGCCTACCGACACCGGAACTTCCGCCGCTGAGTAGAATCTAGGGCTCCCGGGCATGGTGCCCCGCCCCCCCGATCCGTCGGTCGGTTACGATCCGTCTGTCGGCCCCGCTCTGCTACCACTCGCTCCGACCCCCTAGTCCCGCGGGTCCCGAGCGCCCCGTGCCCACCTTCACCCGGTCCCCCTCCTGCCTTCTTTACTCCCGGAGGGAGGGTACTAC
The DNA here is from genome assembly GCF_008692025.1 of Phocoena sinus. NCBI lineage: Eukaryota > Metazoa > Chordata > Mammalia > Artiodactyla > Phocoenidae > Phocoena > Phocoena sinus. Next base: position 162,688,938 of record NC_045763.1, on the reverse strand, counting down.
GGCCCAGCGGCCCCCGCCCCGCCGTTCTTTCCGGCGGCTCGCGGTGTCCGGCAGGGGAGGGGCCGAGCGGGGTCAGGAGGACCCCGAGTAAGGTCTGTGACGGGAGGGTGGCTGCTGGTGAGCTCCCTACCCCTCCGGTCAGACCTTCCGCATTGGTAGAGAGTTGTGTGGTTGGCGGAACTCTGGCAATTCTAAGGAAATGCCGAGCAAATGACTTTTTTTTTTTTTTTAAGAAACTGAGGCTGCAGAGAAATTCCGTGGCTTCTGAGACTGTCGTGGAAGGGCACATCCTGGTTTTTTCGGGAACTGAAGCTCCTACAATTTGTGGGGCCCTCATTAAGTAGAAAACACAAAAATTACGAGCAGAAACGTAGGAAAGTGAATATATATTTAGAATGAGAAAGAACTCAGAAGTGACATTTTGAAAAGTTAACAAAATCACAAACATCACACAAACAACCATAAAATTTTTATTAACTGCCTGACACACTTCTACAGGGCGTCCAAAAATCCAGAACATAATTATTTTATTTATTTTTTAAAGATTGAAAAAGTTCTTGACAACATTATGTATATTTATCTGTGTTCCTAGACTTTATGGGCAACAGTTACGATAATTTTCCCCACACTTTTTGGCTGTATACTTTTGATCAGCTTTTCCTAGGATAATTATGTTGTAATGTTTTCTGTAAGGAAACAGAAAAATCAGTCTTTAGCATGGTGATCCTTTTTTTATTAATTGCTTATAAATTTTAGCTTCACAACTTATTACTGAATTACTGTGTATTTTTTTAGGGTTATTGTCAAATTTGGGAAAACGTGTCAAGTTTGTCTCACATATGATATTTCAGGACTGTCTGGCTGCTCCAATGGCAATTTTTTGCCTGGTTTTTACTGGATCTCCAGCGATTTTCAGGACAAGATCTATCTGCTATGTTAAGACAGAATCTCCTCCATTAAGATGAATAAAACATGTGACTTCACATAGAGACTCACTACAGTACAACTGCAAGTTTGTGTCCCACAAATACAAGAATTCTAATATATTCCATTCCATTCCATACAAACAAAAATAAGTATGGTGCACTTATAATTGTATATATGACATTACTTAGATTCCTGATGAGTGAGAACCTCTATTTTAGGTTAGGCATTGGGAGATTTGATCCCCTACTAGAGTCGGAAGGATTTTTTACTTCTGACAGTCGGAAGGATTTTCTATGGGCTAGTTTCTCGTTTTCTTTCAAATCTTGTTTCTCCTCTGCTGCCCATGGCATCACATTCCTGTACCAGACATCACAGAGTTCTTTTGCCCTCTAGTCCTGCACCTCTGTGACATGGTGCTGGCTGAGTTGGCATAATGGGCAGTAGGTGTATTCCAGAAAGCCATTCCTACACCCACGGTGAGTAATAATTTAACAGTAGCCAGAAATGACTGCAAACCATAAATGCACGCTAGTAAACCCAAATGAAATGTATCCCTAATTCAATCATTGTTCCGTTAGTCAGGTCTCAGAAAAGCCAGTGGCCATTCCTGCACCACTTAATGCAGAAGAGAAGTGATGGAAGTCTGAATACAGTGTGACAGTGGTCTTAAATATCTTACTTTAAAAAAAAAATATATCTTACTTTAGAAACTTTTACAGAAACATTTGATCTGGTAAATATATTGCCAGGGCCTCTCCAAGGGCCTTGGAAGTGGCCTGTGCAAGTGAGGGGCCCTGAAGCTTAAGCTTCATTGATCTACGGTAAACCCACATCTTGAAACAAACTCTCGTACTCTAAGCCCAGTGATTTTTTTTCACTTAGCTTGGATCTTTAGATTTAACTTTTTTTTTTTTTTTTTTTTTTTTTGCGGTACGCAGGCCCCTCACTGTTGTGGCCTTTCCAGTTGCGGAGCACAGGCTCCGGACGTGCAGGCTCAGCGGCCATGGCTCACAGGCCCAGCCGCTCCGCAGCATGTGGGATCTTCCCGGACCAGGGCACAAACCCGTGTGCCCTGCATCGGCAGGCGGACTCTCAACCACTGCGCCACCAGGGAAGCCCTAGATTTAACTTTATTATTTTTTAATGTTTTGTTTTGTATTTTTGGCTGTGTTGCGTCTTCATTGCTGCACGCAGGCTTTCTCTAGCTGCAGCGAGCGGGGGCTACTCTTTGCTGCGGTGCACGGGCTTCTCATTGTGGTGGCTTCTCTTGTTGTAGAGCACGGTCTCTAGAGCGCAGGCTCAGTAGTTGTGGTGCACAGGCTTAGCTGCCCCGCGGCATGTGGGATCTTCCCGGACCAGGGCTTGAACCCGTGTCCCCTGCATTGGCAGGCGGATTCTTAACCACTGCGCCACCAGGGAAGCGCTAATTACTTTAAAGATATGCATATCACAAGGCCTAACCTCCAAGAAGTCATAAGTACACTACATTTTTGTATTCTATCTTTAGTACTCAATAACTTTTGAGGGTGATAAAGAGATGGGTAAATATAACTCTACTTCCTGGAATTATAGATTCTGTTTTCCAAGTTTTCTACAATAAGCATTTCTTTTGTAATCAGAAAAAAAAATTTTTTTTAATTTAGTGTGAATATTAAAACCTACAGAACACACCTAGGAAGATGGACAGGTAAAATATGATACAGTGGTAATTATTGACATTTTATTGTTTTAGAGTTTAACGTATTGAACATTCTTGAAAAATCTGCACATCCTCTAGATCAAACACATAAACCTCTTCCTAATATAACCATCAAAGAATGCCCTGTAGGTAGTTGCTCTTAGTGACCTAAAACAGATTAGGAAATATAATTTTCCTTTAACAACTCATGGTAGGAAATGAGTTCCAGACATTCACTACAAGAGGTCAAATTTAACGTGTATGAGAACCACACAAGGGTATCGTTAAACTGCAGAATCTGACTCAGGAGGGAGGCCTGAGAGTCCGCATTTCTAATAAGATTTCTGGGCTGATACTGCTGTCCACAGACCACATTTTGAACAGCAAGAGTCTAGGAAACTTTTTCCACGGCTTTATGGAGGTATGACTGACGTCAAATAAACTGCAAGTACTCGAAGTTTACAATTTGATGAGTTTTAACATACACGTATACCTGTCAGACCATCACCACAATCAAGATGACATGTCCTTCACCCTTTCTGTAATGCCTCCCTCCCTCAAGCCATCTCAGTAGGTGTTTGTTAGAATGTGTTTGTCACAGTAGAATTTGATTTCTATAAACAGTTCAGAGAAGCTACCTCTATTTCCCCACTCCTGTCTTTTATATGTGAGGAGACACAGAACCAGCAAAAACGTATATTTTCTGAAACCTTTCAAATATCTTCCCCAAGTCTGTTCCTATACAAGAGAGCGCTTTTCAATCAACCAACTTTGTTGTGTGAATTTCAGTTAAGCTCCATCCCTTTCAGTCATTTGCCAGATGAAGTATTACCACTGCTGAAATGCTTTTGAAGTTTCTTCCCTAAAATCAACCTTTCCCTTTGTTCCCTCCACATATTTTCATCTTCTCTGAAATACGGTTAGATCACCAGACAAAGACTGGGTTGAATTATACGTTCCCTGCTTTATCTCGTGAATTCATAATCGGTCCTTGGTAAAATTTTGCAGTTAGTCTAATTTAGTAATGATAATTACTGCACTTTAGTAATGATAATTATTTTGTGCTCCTTGACTGGAAGCACCTGGAGACCAAAGGCTGTGTTCCTGGACTCCCATAGTCCCTAACACAGGACAGGAAACATGGTAGGCACTCCAAATATCTTACTGAGTAAATGAATAAAGGTATAATTATATCTGTTACACGCAATATCAGTTCAGCTCAACGTACATTTAGGGAGTGCCCCCTGTACTAGACATTGTAGGAAGTATACAGATGAGAGGCTGTGGACCACAAAGGAATCATGGTCCAGTAGGTGAGATCACGAGAGAACCATTTATATTACAGGCGGGCTGCCAGTACTGGAACGCGCTCACCAACTCAGCGACCTTGAGCAGGTTACTTAACTTCTGCTTCCTCCTTTGTAAAATGGGGATAATAATAGTAACCACCTCTCAGGCTGTTGAGAAGACTGGATCCATGAATGCACGTAAAGCACTTAGAAAAGGACCTGCCAGGCACATAGTGAGTGTTTAGTGCATTTTGGCCACCGTTATGTACAATGTTCCATTAAAATGTAGACGAGAGGGAATTCCCTGGCGGTCCCGTGGTTACAGCTCCACGCTTTCACTAGCAAGGGCTCAGGTTCAAACCCTGGTCGAGGAAGTAAGGTCCCGCAAGCCACGCAGCCAAAAAGTTGTAGAAGAAAGATTGCACACTGGAGGCCCACTGGATGAACCCTGCCCACTAATGTCTTTTACTTGGCTTGCAAGAGTTGGCCCCTGTAGTGCTTTAAATCTGAATGGGTTGGGCTTCCCTGGTGGCGCAGTGTTTGAGGGTCCGCCTGCCAATGCAGGGGACGCGGGTTCGTGCCCCGGTCTGGGAAGATCCCACATGCCGCGGAGCGGCTGGGCCCATGAACCATGGCCGCTGAGCCTGCGCATCCGGAGCCTGTGCTCTGCAATGGGAGAGGCCACAACAGTGAGAGGCCCGCATACTGCAAAAAAAGAAGAAAAAAAAAATCTGAATGGGTTGCTAGCATTTCAAAATCTGGAATTTTTTTTTAACAGAATCATTACTTTATTTTATTTGTTTATTTTTTGGCCTTGCTGCGCGGCTTGTGGGATCTTAGTTCCCTGACCAGGGATGGAACCCAGGCCCATGGCAGTGAAAGCGCCGAGTCCTAACCGCTGGACCGCCACGGAGTTCCCCCCAAATCTGGAATTTTAACGTAAAAGTCCAGATTTCTGAGTTACCTTTAAAAATTAAGAAATTTGGTGACACCGAGCCTGGCATTGATGCTAGACATCCATGAGCTGGAATTATGTAGAGGCTGCCTTCTTAAGAAGGGACACATGCTCTCGAGTTTGCGAGAATCCCCCCAGCCCATGGTGATAGACCCTGTCCTTGATGTTTATCATGGGCCTGTAGCCGGTGCTAGTGATCATTTTACACCAACTCTATTTATATTGTTACCTGCCTGGCCACTGTAGGCATTTGTGTTTGGAACTCCCTAATGCAGAAGAAAGAGAATGGCATATTGCCAGGAGGTTTTAGAGGTGGCTTCAGAGAGGAGATAAGTATGATCATTGTGCATGTTTACATTTGAAGAAAGTAGAATTCCAGGCAGAGGGAATACCATTTGCTAACTTCCTGAGGGTTAAGAGAGACCAGCATGTTTGGTTAGCCTTGGAGGAGTGACAGGAGATAAGCCTGAAGAGGTAGGAGGGGTCAGATGTGCAGAGCCTAGAAGGGTAGGCCAGAGATGGTCCTGAAGGTGATGGGGAGCCATTGAAGGATTTTATACAAGGGAGTTTCACAAATAACTTGGGCGGTGGTGGAAGGAGAATCTGGAGGGGAGGCTGGCAGTAGGGAGCTCAGAAAGAAGCTGTTGTTAGCCCAGGAGAAGACCATGTGATCCTGAAGAGGAGCTGCATAGGGAGATGACAAGGAAGAGATGGATTCTAAAGAGATGTGCAACAGAGCCAGCCAGAGTAGGTAAGGCAAGAGACTGAACCTGTCACTTTTTTTTTTTTTTTTTTTTGCGGTACGCGGGCCTCTCACTGTTGTGGCCTCTCCCGTTGAGGAGCACAGGCTCCGGACGCGCAGGCCCAGTGGCCATGGCTCACGGGCCCAGCCGCTCCAAGGCACGTGGGATCCTCCCGGAGTGGGGCACGAACCTGTGTCCCCTGCATTGGCAGGTGGACTCTCAACCACTGCGCCACCAGGGAAACCTGAACCTGTCACTTTTTAGGTGTTGTGACCTTAAGACCATTTTCTGGACCTCTATCTCTTTATCTATAAAAGGTAGAAATATTTTCTGCCTTGGTTCCATCACAAGATGTTGAAAGGCCTAAATTAACTTATATCTGTGAAAGTGCTTTAGAAACTGTAAAATTCCTGAACAGATAAGATATGATTAGTATAGCTGCTGTTATCATTCCTCTCAGGCCTTCACACCCAAAACACTCTTAAGGGCCACTTTCCATTATGAAATGATATATATTTCTTCAGGTTCAAAAGTAAAAGTGAGTCTAATAAAAGAAGTCAGACAGGGATGACCAGTGTACAGTGTACATCTATCAACTGTGGCAGTGCGTATACATTTATGCGCCAGACACCTAACATTCATGCAACAGCTGAAAAGGTATTAATGGACATCAGATTAATAAAAGAGCATTTTTCCTTTATTATAGTCAAAAAAAAAAAAGAAGAAGATGTCAAAGACATAAACATTTGTATCTAAAAAAACAACGCTTCCGTAATCCCATTACTGAGATCTAATCAACATTACAATGAAAGACAATTTTCATTTGTATTGCAAATAATAATATTCATATAATAATAATGATGATGATGATTATAAAGTAATATTCTCCACTTACAGTAAGAAGAAGTTAAATGTTTAGGAATGGAGGCCCCTGATTCCAAGGATCTATTCAAAAGATGCTCCGAGACTAAGGCTTCTGCTTCAGGGGCTTTTCAGCCCCACCTGCTGGCTGGAGGCGGTAGCGCTGCCCCAGCCGGGCTCACCCTCCACGCGGGGTGCTCCTGGGACTGCCAGGCTCGCCGCTGCACCCGCGGCCCTGTAGCCATCTCCTGGGTCGGGGGAGAGGGATGCGGGCAGCAAGACGAGCAGCTGCTGGGGCCCCGCCTGGGAGCTGGAGAGCCAGGATGAAGCCTGGGGCTTTGGGCAGGTTTGCCCAGATGAGGAAACTTTTCAAAATTAATATAAAAACCAAATTTTGATCAGCCATGCTAGAGGAAAGACTGAATTATCTTTCCACTCTCTCAGTAGAAAACTAAGTTATGAAATTGGTATCATATGGCGACCAAGAAGTATGCAGCCAAAAAAATGCAGGAAGAAAAATAAGCATAGTTGTATCGGGGAATCAAATAACAGTAATAGCTGTTGTTACGACTGTGTCATTTCAGTTTTGTCACACTAATCAGCTCTTTCAGCATTTGTGCTTCATTGTGGTTTCATTTCTTATTATAATTAAGCATTCGTTTTTGTACCTAATTTTTTTTTTTTTTTTTTTTGCGGTAGGCGGGCCTCTCACTGTTGTGGCCTCTCCCGTTGCGGAGCACAGGCTCCGGACGCGCAGGCTCAGCGGCCATGGCTCACGGGCCCAGCCGCTCCGCGGCATGTGGGATCTTCTCGGACCGGGGCACGAACCCACGTCCCCTGCATTGGCAGGCGGATTCTCAACCACTGCGCCACCAGGGAAGCCCTGTACCTAATTTTTTTTATCCTTTTTCTTTAAGAGCTCCCCTTCCCCCCATAACTGAACAAGCTTCAGGCCTGGCTGTGCCCGTGCTTGGGTGTACTGGAGGACTGCTCTCCAAAGAGCATAGAACTAAAGCCGGGAGACCAGACTTCAGGGTTGGCTTGATCACTTGTGGTCCTGTATCTCGGATCCAGCCTGAGCCTCCTTCCAGCTCCAGCACACACTCGTGCCGCGCAACCTTCCTTTACCTGCACGTGCACTTCACCTCCCTGGTGGCCAAGCCAAAGACTGACTGAGGTTTCCTGAGGGACGCTGGCCGTGGCTCGGGACTGCTGCCTTCCATTTCCTTGCACAGTACCTGGAAGCCTTGGGTTGCTCTCCAAAAAAGTGGGAACACACCAAAAAACTGGCAAGTGCAAACAAATAGGAAGAATGGAAACTGGGTCCCCAAGGGCTGACAAGATAACTGGGGCAGGGGGACACAGCTGCTTAGTGCGGTTTGGGAAGACTTCCTGGGGAAGGGATAATTTTGAGCCTTGATTAAAATCAACAAGCAACAAGAGCAAGAAGTACAGCTAAATGGATGTGGGAGAGGGAGGCTGAGCCTGGGAAAAAAGTATGTCAAGGAAGCAGTGATTGTTCTCCTTACATATCCCAATGACTCTCATGTGGACGAGGGGTACTTCTTCCACATACAGGGACTGGTCTTTATTCTCAGTTGTGCTCACAGGCCTGGCCCAGCCCCTGGCACGAGGGAAACAACCAATTCATGTTTGTTGAATGAACGAAAGAGCATGCAAAAATAAAGAACATTATAAAGAAATTAAAAAAAAAAGAGCATGCAGATTTCATAGCAATGCAAGGAAGTTACAGGAACAAATTTTAGCTCAATAAGAGGATAAACTTTCTAAAAATTAGAACTTATGATTGAAGGACACCAATAATAGCTACTGAACATGTTGTATGTGTCACGGATTAGGATAAACTCTTTATGTACATTTCTCATTTAAGCCTTACAGTAGCTGCTTGAAGTAAGCATCATCGTCCACATTTAAAAATGAGGAAACTGAGTTACAGAGGTTAAGCTACGTGCACAAAGTCACAAACCCTCCTTCAGAGCCAGTGGAGGAGCCTTGACTTGCAGACAGGTCTGTCTGACTCCAAAGCCACAGCTGACCATACCCTGAAGGTTTGCCAGTGCTTCAAGCATCTTGCTGACCCGTGAGGCCCTTGCATTTCATATGCAGAATATGCACAGCCTTTCCCCTGAGGAGGCCCTGCCTGGTAAGATCTGCCAACAGGTACAGGAAAAGGTGCTCAACATCGCTAATTATCAGGGTTTTGCAAATCAAAACCACAAGGAGATACCGCCTCACACCTGTCAGAGTGGCTTTTACCAAAAAGGCAAGAAATAACAAATGTTGGGAGTTCCCTGGCGGTCTAGTGGTTAGGATTCGATGCTTTCACTGCAATGACCCGGGTTCAATCCCTGGTGGGGGAACTGGGATCACAAAGGCCGTGCAGCACAGCCCAAAAAAAAAAAAAAAAGAAGAAGAAGAAGAAATAACATGTTGGCGAGGATGTGGGAGAAAAGAACACTTTTGCACTATTGATGGAAATGTAAATTGGTGCAGCCACTACAGAAAACAGTATGGAGGTTCCTCGAAAAACTAAAAATAGAACTATCGTATGATCCAGCAATTCCACTCCTGGGTGTATATCCGAAGAAAGTGAAAACATTAATTCGGAAAAATACATGCACCCCAATGTTCATAACAGTATTATTTACAATAGCCAAGATATGGATGCAACCTAAATGTCCATCAACAGATGAATGGATAAAGAAGATACACACACACACACTCACACACTAGAATACTACTCAGCCAAAGAAAAGAATGAAATTTTGCCATTTTGCAACAAAATGGATGGATCTAGAGGATATAATGCTTAGCGAAATAAGTCAGAGAAAAATGCTGTATGTTATCACTTATATATGGAATCTAAAAAAAAAAAACAAACGAATGAATATAACAAATCAGAAACAGACTCTCAGATGTAGAGAACAAACTAGTGGCTACCCGTGGGGAGAGGAAAGGGGGAAGGGGCAAGATAAGTGTAGGGGATTAAGGGATACAAACTACTATGTATAAAAGAAATAAGCTGCAAGGATATATTGTACAGCACAGGGAATACAGCTGTATTTTACAATGACTTTAAATGGAGTATAATCTACAAAAATTTTGAATCACTGTGTTGTACACTTGAAACTGAAATAATATTGTAAATCACCTATACCTCTATAAAAATAAATTTAAAAATTTGAAAAAGAAGCAGCAAAGATACTGCTACCTCCCTCCAGAACGTGTCATAAAACTATTTAAGATAAAGTCGAGGTTGCTTTTTTTTTTAACTTTAGAAGTACATGTTTGTTATAGAAAATTCTGTCAACATATAATAATATAAAGAAATAATCAGGCAGAATTCTGCCACCCAGAGAACCACTATTACAAAAATTCTATTAACTGTATTAGCATTATCTCCTAATGGCAGGCTCTCCTGACCCAGCCCAGCAGAGGCTGCTATTTGAGAGACAAAATCTCCCTTGCAGTCCCCTTGTTTTGCCTGGGGCAGGGCAGGTGAGAAAAGATTTGAATGTGGCCTCCCATCCAGGTACTAATGAGGTCCGCTTACCTTCCAGTATCAGAAGAGATGAGGTATGCTCAGGGTAGTATGGCTGTAGGCTGAGCCTGGCCTCTTGATAAGAGACACAGAGCCCCTCAAAAGGGTACTAAGACATAGGCACAGGAATGTTTATTACAACAGCATTTATAATAGAAAAAAAATTAGTAGCAACCAAAGTGCCCAGCAGTAAGAGGCAAGCAACATACATAATGGTGCATCCATTGGATGGAGTTCTAGTAGCTATTTTTTTTAAATGCCCCAAAATGGAAAGATCTCAAAAATATGTTACTATGTTACAGAGCCACATTTATAGTATGGTTCTTTTAGGTTAACATTTTTATATAGCTAAAGAAATCAATATATATGGGATATATGAGGGAGGTTTTAACCTTTCATTTTCTACCTTTCTGTACTGTTTGAATGTTCTAATCTTATATGGGCATTATTTTAAAATATCACAGTGAATTCCCTGGCAGTCCAGTGGTTAGGACTCCACGCTTCCACTGCAGGGGGCATGGGTTCTATTCCTGGTCTGGGTACTAAGATCCCACAAGCCCCACAGCCAAAAAAAAAAAAGTCACTGAGGATTATCTGGGAAGGAAGGGTTACGGATAATTTTTAAAATCTTTTCATTGTGTATTTAAAAAAACACATGAATCTTCTACTCCTGTATTCCAAATACTCTTTTTTTTTGCCCACGCTTTCCGGCTTGTGGGATCTTATTTCCCCAACCAGGGATCGAACCTGGGCCCCCAGCAGCGGCGTCCTAACCACTGGACCGCCAGGGAATTCCCTATTTTTGTATTTTTAAAATTAACCTTTTATATATATATATATATATATATATATATATGTATCACTGAATCACTTTGCTGTACAGCAGAAATTAACACAACATTGTAAGTCAACTATGCTCCAATAAAATAAAATTTTAAAACATTAACCTTTTTTCAAAGCCTAATTTAGGAATTTTTGAGGTGGCACCCGTTATGGCTACCAGGACTGCCAACCATCCTCATGCCTGGCACATACTAGATACTGAATAAATTATTCAGTGGATGAATAAATTTGGTGAATCTGTTGGAGGCAATTCACCGTACTCACAGAGCTCAGCCCTTGAAGTCCTCCCACAATCTCTGAAGATCAGGTTATCTTAAATGTAACCCTTGCAGCCTTCCTCTTCTACCCAAAAGCTCAAACATTTTCACACATTCAATCGGGAAGTATTTATTGCTCACTTACTATATGCACAAGGCAGAGCAAGGGGCTGGTGTTAACTTCCCCAAATTATTTTCATAGCTAACTAGTCATTAAGTCAACAAATATTTATTGATCACCTATCATGTATTCCAGGTGGAGGGGCAAACAGATGTGATCCCTGCTCTAAGGGACCTAGAGGTCCAAGGGCCATGGATCTCAACCCTATCAGACCCCGAACCTCTTCATAAAACAGATCCCTTTTAGTATCCCTCTTCCTATCTAAAAGAAATCCATAGATAAAACATCATATGTACACAGTCATTTTTTATGTCCTAAATATAATATAAAGGAGAAATGCAGGAAAAGCAATTAATAATAAAACTGTGGCTGTTTGAGCATGACTTCTAGGGCAATAATGAAGTGGTCAGATGCTTGCATGCATACATGGAACCACCTTGAAAACATCTGCTATAAATGCAGATGGATAATGCTGTTGCTGTTGGTAATGTGCTTTTTGAAATTGTGAACAACGCTTGAGAAAGAAAATTAGCTCATACATAGATACTTCCCTGGAAATTTTAGTGCAAAAACTCACTATGTTTCTTTGTAAAATTCAGGTTCTGTGCTTGGATCATTACAGACCGGCTTTTTGTCTCCATGACCATCCAGCGGGACGTGGGAGTTGGGTAACCTGACCCACGAGTGGCAAGACATCGAGTGTCCCCGCCCTGCCCACGGATCGCCAGGTTCATCGCCCCCATGGGTGAGAAAAGCAGAAATGCTGGAGGGGAGATACTAAGAATACCAGGTCCAGAGGCTGCCACGGGAGGCTTCAGAGGCAGAAACTGAAGAGTCAGAAGCAGCCCAATCACACTGCATATCTTCAAACAACAGGAAGTCCTGACACCCAGGAAAAATGTGGTGTGCAAGCCCCAGAGCAGGGACTAGGGTGTCGGCTTTCCAGGTGCCAGACAGCAGGATTCCGGCTGAGGCAGATATAAAGGTGATAATCAAATAAAACCCCCATTATAAAGGGCCTTAAAGTAAGTACCAAGAGTGTGCCAGCTATACCCTCCCCCATGGCACAGGGCTGTGTGCAAGGCTGTATCTATTTATTTTTTAAAAAGCAAACTTTTGGGGGATTCCCTGGAGGTCCAGTGGTTAGGACTCCGTGTGTTCACTGCCATGCCCAGGTTCAATCCCTGGTCGGGATGCTGGGATCCAGCAGGCCACATGGCATGGCCAAAGTTAAAAAGAAAGGAAAGAAAAAAGCAAACTTTTAAAAAGCTGCCTGGAAAGCAGGGCTATGGCAGCTCTTGTGTCAGGGTGTGTAACAGGGCGAGAGGCCCAGAGAATATTTCAATAGTCAAAAGGTAGTGGGACCAGGCAATATTTTCTTCTTCTTATTTTTACTCCTTCTGAATTTTATGTACTAATCCTTACTAACATTAATTATAATTAATAAACTTCAATATATGGTGTATGTTTTAAATATAAAAGATAAATATATCATACTGTTATAATATAATCATTAATATAATTATATAAATACCAATAATAATTCATTCTTAATAAAGGAATATTCTTTATTCCTACTGACTTCTTTCTAATATATTTACTTTTAAATTAATCACAAAAAAACACAGATTTGTGGTGAAAAATATTCACACAGCACTGCAGGGTATGAAGTGAAAAGTTAAATTCCCCTGCCCCACTCCTAAACTCCGCAGTCCCACCTCCTAGATGTCAGAGTTTCTCAACTATCCTTCCCTGAAATTTTTCCTATGCATATGCAAATATATACATGTAAATACAGTACAGAGCTTCTTTCAAAACATACACATGTGCTTATAGTAACAACTTGTTTGGCAATTTGCTTTTTTCATTTCACAATATCTTGGGGACCTCTTTCCAGATAGTACATTTAGAGCTACAAATTCTTTCTGCTTGGGTCTAGATCTCCTTTGAACCAACATACCCCAGTTTATTTAAGCAGGGTAGAGGGCACAGGAAACCAGACAAGAGGCACTCACCCATGCAGTCTCTCAGGTTCACCTGGGGAAGGGCAGAGGGGTGGCATTCCAGAAGGTGGCTGTGCTGTGTCATTATCCCTTCTCCCACTGCAGGAGACCGTGTATCGCTATGCTGGGAGATTATAAATGTGCCAGAGTTGAGAGAAGGGAGGGATGGAGGCTTGTCATGGTGAGGAGGTTAGACTGTGGTGTCTGGCAGACCTGGGCTAGGGTCCAGGCTGGGCCACTAAGCAGCTTGTGTAAGGAGGTCTTGAGTAAGTTATTTGGTCCTGTGCCCAAAGCCACAGTTTCCTTTTTTAAAATTAATTAATTAATTTATTTTTGGCTGCGTTGGGTCTTCGTTGCTGTGCACAGGCTTTCTCCAGTTGTGGCGAGCAGGGGCTACTCTTTGCTGCGGTGCACTGGCTTCTCTTGCGGTGGCTTCTCTTGTGCAAAGCAGGGTCTCTAAGTGCACGGGCTCAGTTGTTGTGGCTCACAGGCTCTAGAACACAGGCTCAGTAGTTGTGGTGCACAGGCTTAGTTGTTCCACGTCATGTGGGATCTTCCTGGACCAGGGCTTGAACCCGTGTCCCCTCAATTGGCAGGTGGATTCTTAACCACTGGGCCACCAGGAAAGTCCAAGCCACAGTTTCTTTATCTATAAAATAACTGGTGACCACCATACACTGGGATATTTTCCAGCCGTGAGAAAGGAATGAAGTGCTGATACATGCCACAGCATTAGATGAACTTTAAAATGTTACACTTAAGTGAAAGAAGCCAGACGTGAAAGATCACACACGGGATGATTCTGTTTTTATAAAATATCCAGAATAAGGAAATGCAGAGAGAAAGGAAGTAGCTTGGTTGTTACCAGAGGCTGGGAGAGGCGAGAAGGAGTAGGAACTCCTTAGTGGACACGGCGTCTTCCCTGAGGGTGATGAAATCCTTTGGAACTAGAAGCGATAGTTGCACAACACTGTATACGTACTAAATGCCACTGTATTGTACACTCGGAAATGGTTAATTTTGTGTTCTGTGAATTTCACTCCTTAAATAAAATAAATGGTCACAGTGATTGTACTTACCACATAGGGCGGCTATGAGAGTGAAGTGAGATAAACTGTGGAAAGCATTAAGACTTTCCTGGCAGTCCAGTGGTTAAGACTCTGCATGCTGGGGACTTCCCTGGTGGTGCAGTGGTTAAGAGTCCGCCTGCCAATTCAGGGGACGCGGGTTCGAGCCCTGGTCCGGGAAGATCCCACATGACGTGGAACAACTAAGCCCACGCGCCACAACTACTGAAGCCTGCGCACCTAGAGCCCGTGCTCCGCAACAAGAGAAGCCACCGCAATGAGAAGCCCGCGCACCACAATAAAGAGTAGCCCCTGCTCGTCTCAACTAGAGAAAGCCACGCACAGCAACAAAGACCAAACGCAGCCAAAATAAATAAATAAATAAAATTTATTTAAAAAAAAAAAAAAGAAAGAAAAAAGAAAGAAAGCATTGAATGCAGAACTCAGCACAGAAAAGAACTCACTATCAGCTATGGTTACAAAATCCTTCCTCTGAGCAAAGCCTTCCAGGGCTTGGGCCCCCAAGAAAAGCCAAAGTCATTACTCTGTGTCTACTAACTAACCTGGGCCCATCACCTCCCTGGCCTCTTTTCCTACTGCTTCCCCTGCTTCACACACTGAACTTGGGGTTCCTGCAACCCACCAGGCGCACTGCCACCCTAGGACCTTTGCATTAGCTTTTCCCTCCACAGCCGTCACCTTCAGCGTTTGTTCCAGGCCTCTCTGACCGTCCTATTTAAGAGTGTCACCTCCACCCTATCCTCCTTCCCTACTCTTTTTTTTTTTTTTGGCGGTACACGGGCCTCTCACTGTTGTGGCCTCTCCCGCTGCGGAGCACAGGCTCCGGACGCGCAGGCTCAGCAGCCATGGCTCACGGGCCCAGCCGCTCCGCGGCATGTGGGATCTTCCCGGACGAAGGCACGAACCCGTGTCCCCTGCATCAGCAGGCGGACTCTCAACCACTGCGCCGCCAGGGAAGCCCCCTTCCCTAATCTTTATAACACTTCTACCAAACCATGTAGTTAACATCATACCAAATTCCTGTAAAATGAATCACTTATTTTGCTTATCGTCTGTCGCCTCTCAATCAGAGCCCCATGGGGGCCAGGAGTTTTGCTGTTTGGTTCACCTCTGTGTTCCCAGTGCCCGGAACAGTGCTGAATTGATGGTAGGTACCCCCGGAACACCTCTGGATGAGTCAGGTCGGGAGGCCAGAATGTCTCCCATGAGATTTGTGTTGGGAGTGAGGACAGGACCAGAGCGTGTCTGGGGCTCACGAGGAGCCTCGTGGGTTCAGAAATCCTAAACTTCTGAGGCGAGTGTGCCGAGAAAGGGCAGGAGGGAGGGCACACTGACCAGATGGCAGGCTCCAGAAGAGCCAGGAAACATCTGTCTTGTCCCCAGATTGGTTGTCTGAGGACCGGGTTGTCATCTCAAGACTCGGTCCCCTTGGGGTTTGTGCGAGGGAACACCTTGATTCCTAGATGCTCCCAGGTGGATGAAAGAGGGCAGGGAAGCTGAGGAAGAGGCTCTGGCTTTCCCATCGTCTAGAGGGGAGTGCTGGGTGCCGCAGAGTGGTGGTGGGAACTGCATGGGGTTTGGAGGTGTGGGCAGACCCCCCCCCACCACCACATACAAGCTGTGGGTCCTTGGGCTGGTCATCTACATTCTCAGAGCCTCAGTTTCC
Organism: Phocoena sinus; assembly: GCF_008692025.1. Classification (NCBI taxonomy): domain Eukaryota; kingdom Metazoa; phylum Chordata; class Mammalia; order Artiodactyla; family Phocoenidae; genus Phocoena; species Phocoena sinus. The sequence continues at coordinate 162,672,945 of NC_045763.1, read as the reverse complement.
CCACCTGTAAAATGGGAGAAAAGGCACATGAAGAGTGGATTATTGGGGAAACGATTAAGGTTATATGCACAGAGCAGTTAGAAAAGTGCCTGGCCCAGCATGGATACTCCTTCCTCCCCCTGGAACGTACTGAGTCTCTGTTAGTTTCTAAGTAGATGTGTAAGAGAGCTAAGTCTCATAAGAGGGCTCAACATGGGTCTACGTGAAGTGCACTATTGGTCAGAGGCCATGAAAAGATTTTGTAGTAAAAGCCCAGTATGTTGCGTCCCAAGGGCTTTTATTAGCAGTCTGATAAAACCATGGCTGTATCTCCCAACAGTGGGGTGGGGGTGAGGGTTGCTGCCTCCTGTCTGCCAAGCCTTGTTGTAGGGCATGATGCACAGCCAAGGCGGGACTCAGGGCCTGCTACAAAGATTCAGACAGGGGGGTGGAAGAGTGTCTGGATCAGCAAGGGGGGCACACGGTGATCCTAGCACCATGAGGGGCCAGGTGCCAAAGAACTTGGTACAAGTGGGCATCTGGCCACCTCTGTCTCTCCCCTCTGTCCCTGCAACTCCAAACACAGCACTAGCTCTTTGTCCATTTCCCTTAAGTGTCTGGGGTGATGGCCTGAGTCTGGAGGCCCCTGCACAGTGCACAGCTGTGGGCAGATCCCCGAGGTCCTCTCCTCTCTGAACGGCCTCTATGTTAAAGAAAAACATTATTCATGGCACTTGTTAAAGATGGTAATGCCGACTTTATTCAAGACCATCTTGATAGAAATGGGGACCGCTATGATCGAACTTTGCAGGGGAGGGAGAGAGATTGGTCTCAACTCCACATACGGCATGGGCAGGGGGGAAATTAGAGCCAAGGAGCAGGGTAGGAATCAGTGGATGGAAAATTACTAAGAGGTAATTACTAATATTACATCAGGGGAAAGGGGGATTCTGGCTAAACTAAGCTAACAAGATTCTTGCTAAGACAGGCCAGGGTGACCGGACACCACCTGCGGATGGTGAAGGATGAAGAACCTGATCAGACATGTGAGGGGGGGATTCCTGCTAAACTGACTTAGCAGGGTTCTTGCTAAAACTGGATTCTACGAGGAGGTGCACAGACGAGCCTAGAAGCGTCAGGAGCCTGACTAAAGTTTGGTCAGACAAAGAATTCTTGTCACCCTCAGGCACTACAGTTTCCCTCTCCACACACAGGGTCCTGGGCCAGGTCCAGAGCCCCCTCATTGGACTTGGTGAGAACCTGAAACCCCCCAAGTCTCTGCTGGGCAGGGATGATGCCTATGGACTGGGAGTTCCCGGGGCAGAGAGAGGGAGGGGAGCTGGCATCAGGCTGGAACCCTTCCTGCTTCCTGATGATTTGAGAGTCTGTGGGTCATCCTTGCTCTCCCTCTCCTGGCTGCAGGCTTTCGGACCCTATCTCACTGTTCACCAAGGTTTCCACCTAAGAGGGTCAGGAGAAATGGCAGGAGATTGAAAACTCAAATAGTCTAATGCGATTATCTACTTACAACTCTGGTTTTAAAATTAAATTAATTAATTATTAAAAAAATTTTTTAATTGAAGCACAGTTGCTGTACAATATTGTATGTTACAGGATTACAATATAGCGATTCACAACTTTTAAAGGTTATGCCCCATTTATAGTTATCATAAAATATTGGCTATATTCTCCATATTGTACAATATATCCCTGTAGCTTATTTTATACCTAATAGTCTGTACCTCTTACTCTCCTACCCCTATATTGCCTCTCTCCACTTGCAACTGTTTTTAAAAAAAGAATTTTTTAATTTTTATTTTATACTGAAGTATAGCTGATTTACAATGCTGTGTTAGTTTCAGGTGTACAGCAAAGTGATTCAGTTATACATATACATATGTTTATTCTTTTTCAGATTGTTTTCCCATATAGGTCATTACAGAGTATTGAGTAGAGTTCCCTGTGCTACACAGTAGGTCCTTGTTGATTATCTATTTTATATATAGTAGTGTGGGTATGTTAATCCCAACCTCCTAATTTATCCCTCCTCCCCCACCTTTGGTAACCATAAGTTACGCAGGCCCTCTCACTGTTGTGGCCTCTCCCGTTGGAGCACAGGCTCCGGACGCACAGGCTCAGCGGCCATGGCTCACGGGCCCAGCCGCTCCGCGGCATGTGGGATCTTCTCAGACCGGGGCACGAACCCGCGTCCCCTGCATCGGCAGGCGGACTCTCAACCACTGCGCCACCAGGGAAGCCCCGTAAGTTTGTTTTCTAAGTTTGTGTCTTAGAAAAGAATTTTGAGGAAGAGAATAAAACCTGACCAAAAAGAGTACTAGAGAAATCTTATATTTGAGAAGTGGTTGGAAGTGGGTTCTGCACACTGAGGGGGCTCCAAAAGACTCAGATATATGGTTGAATTTCTCAGTCCCTCATAGACTCCTCACTTGGTGGGAAGGCGGGTTATGATTAGCTAACCATAGAATTCTAGAAATCCTTTATTCTAGTGCTCAAACTTGGCTGCACACTGGAATCACCTGGGAGCTTTAACAACTCTGATGCCAGTGTCCCACCACAGAGCCTCAGATTTATTCCATCTGAGGTGCAGTCTGGAGTCAGGATTTTAAAGATTTCCCCAGGAGACGACAGTGTGCAGCCAGTTTGGGGGGGGGGGTCACATCTCTCCTCAGTTCCCTCCTTTTACACATCAGGAAACTGAGGCCCAGAGAGGGGAGAGCTTGCTCAAGGCTTTGCCTTTCTGGGCTTTGCCCTTGGGCCCAGTCTCCTCAGCATGTAACCCAAAGCCCCCCTCCTCAGGGAAATGACAGATTTTGCCCCTGATAAGGGCCCTGCTCCCTGCTGCCCTCACGCCCTAGGTGTGGCTGATTGGCATGCTAATTCTCCCCCCACCCCACACACCCAGCATCACCCTCTGGGTGGCTTCACAAGTCCCTGTCAGCTGACCACTTCCTCCAGCCCCTCCTCCGAGGCTTCAAAAACTGTGGAGAAACTTAATATGGCCCCAAGGTCCTTTCATCCCATCAGTGCCTTTCATCTGAGCGTTTTAAAAGTGAAAAGTTTCAACTATCAAAGAACCCCCGGGAAGAAGGTAGGAGGCAGGTACCACTTTCCCCATTTCACTGCTGGCAAAACTGAGGCTCTGGGAGAAGCTGTCAGTTGCCCCCCTGAGCCCTCCAGTTCCTCTTGAGATAAATCAGTTGACAGAAACCTGCAGGGGCTGAAAGAAACCCCACTGAGTCTTCCAGAAAGAGACGGCCGACCAGACAGTTGCTTCAGCATGGCGGCCTCCCCTGTCCTCTTGTGTCTCAGCACCTGGGGTGGGTGCTATACTCCTTACCTTTGTGCCCTCAGGAGCTCAAGGACCCGGACTCATACAACCCCAGACACGTCTGAGCGTGGCCCCAGAGGTCGGCAGACACCGGGGGCCCTACACACCGGGAGCTCGCAGGCCAGATGGGAGCCGAGATGAGCACACCTGAAAAAACACTGACTTTGCAAAGCAGTAGTGAGACGTGATAGACCCGGCAGTGAGGGGCCACGGAGGGCGGGAGGGTGTATGCACAGAGCCAAAGTGAGTGCACGGTGTCCCTCTAGCTCACTTAACCCGCAGCCCTGCCAGAAATGTAGTAAGGATCAGCTCCACGGGCAGTATTTTGCAGTGTTCTCTCATCAGCCGAGACTTGCACCTGGCCTGGGCTAGCCAGCATAAAAAGCCCTTTTGGGCGTAAGCACCTCTGCTCTCCACAGGCACATTTTGCAGAGGAGAAAACCAAAGCCTGGAGACGTTAAAGCCCTCGCCCAAGGTCCAACAACTAATCGAGGACTCGAGTGAAGACAAATTCAAGAATCTGCACCCTTCTGGGGCTGGAGACTTGACCCAGAGTGGGCGGGAACCCCGAACTTGTGCAGTGTGCCAGCCACAGAGAACCCCTGACCCCCGTGCGCTTATCATAATGAAATGTTCACCGAGCCCCTCTTGTGTGCCGGAAACGAGGCTGGTGTTGGGTGAGTGGAGAACAAGTCAGATCCAGCTTCCGCCAGTCTCCCAGGGAAGGCGGACAATTACCCAGGCGCCCCAGGCAGCGTGTAGACAGGAGGGCTGGGAGCAAGTGCCCTGGTCTTGGGCTCAGGGCTCCTTTTGGGTGTTCGTACCACACTTCTACGTGGGCCAGAACCCCAGGCCACCTAGCGCAGGTCAGGAACTGTAGTGACTGCGTGGGAAGAGAGGGGGTGGGGTCACCCGGACGGGGCAGTGCCGGGGGATTGTTGCCTGTGTCTGGCCTCAGGCTGTGAAATACACTCAGGCTCAGCGCAGTAATATACCTGAACAGACGCTTGCTTCGAGGAAAAGCTGGGGCTAAAACAGGGAGAGGCCTTTTAGAGTCTGAGATGGGTGCTCCCCAAACAGCCCAGCCAGCCCCTCATCATGCAGGCCCCTGCAGATTCCACTCCTTCAGCCCTCAGCCCTCAAGGTGCCTCGCGGACCCCCAAGTAAGAGATACACACTCAGCCACGCTCTCCACTCAACCGCATCCCTCTCTGGACACGCTGGGAGGCATAGGCTGCTCAAGTTGCTGGACCTCTCCTAACCCAAAGGCTTGTAAAAACATCTTTGCTTCAAGATAAAAGCTGTGGCCGAGGCCCCGGCTCAGACCAGATCTCACTCAGGCCCTTCCCGGAGTGAGCTAAATCACCTTCTTCTTCCGCAGTCAGCGTCAGATGCTTCCAAAGTAGCGCTGCCTCCAGGAAAGCGGGGTCTTCCCAGAGCTGGAGCAATCCAGGGATTTCCCCCGGGGCATCCTCGACATACCCTGAGTCTTTCCAAATGCAGCACACACAGAAGATTACGAGAGTTTGAGAATGATCGCTGTGCAACGAATACAGATACTGTTAAAGCCTGTAAGGAAAAGTGTGAAAGTCTCTCTCCCCCATGCAACGCCACTTCCCACACAGATGGGCACACACACAGATTTTAGATTGTGATTTCGCTCCGGCGTCTGACAGATTTTATAGTGTGCTAGGCACACGGGGGCATAGTGATATCAAACAAAGAAATTATAGTCTGGCCAGGGAAACAAGATTCGACTGCAGAAAAACTATACATGAAATTATATAAATATATGTATAGACACACACACCCATACACGTGTACCTACACAGAAAAGGTTCTACCCGAAAGGGTTGACAAATGGCCGACCTCAGATAGATTTATTTCTGGGTCTTTTCTTTTTTCTGTGGTTTACATTTGACTTCTGCAGAAACTAGGACTCACATGAATTGACTGGAGAGCCCCACATACATAAGCAAGGAACGGTGGCAGCTGGGGCAGACCCGGGGGAAGGACAACTTGAACCCGGACTGGCAGGGGGTGGGGTGGGACTTGGAATAAATATTAGAAGGTGAAACCAAGTTACCCCCGAGAAGGACAGGGGTTTGAGAGACGAGGAGGGATGGCCTGAGGGGGAGCAGACAGCACAGGCCCTGGCCTGGGTCAGCCTGGCTCTGATTCCAGCCATCTCAGGCCTCCCGGGCCTGTCCCCTCCCTGAGTCACCCTTCACCCCAGGGAGACTCGGGCAGGAAAGGCTCTGTGAGATCACATCTGCGCAGTCTCCACACGGGGAGCTCCAGGCCGGGCCGGGCCTGGTAAGCCCACCATTAGGCCCCCGGGGGGCAACGTGCAGAACCGGCAACAGGCTGAGGCGGGTCTTCCTGACTCTGGAAAGTTCCCAGGGTGGGCTCCTGAGCTCAGCCTCTCCGGGACAGGTCCCTTGTCGCCCCTGCCTCTGCTCTTCACCTTGGGCCAGGACCAAGCGCTCAGGAAGGGGGAGCTCCCCCAGCAGCGCACACCCCCAAGGCACTCTCGGCCCCAGTGGCGGAGGTCGGAGAGGGTCCGACCTGTAGGGGGCTGTTTTCTTAAACCCCACTCAGGGACATTTTTAGGGCTGTGGTTGCAAATAGGGAGTCTCCTCCCAGACTTACAACGGAACGGTCCTGAGCTGACCTCCGACTGGCTCTCTGCCACCAGGGTGGGCACGACTTCCAGCAACTCGTCCTCTGGGGAAGACTTTAACAACAGATGAGTCAAAATTCCCGGCGATGCCTCAGAACTCAACCCAGAGTCCCCAGAAACTTGCCCAGGACCATGCGGGAGAAAAAAGGTGAAGAGCTGTTTGCAGAAGAAGAAAAAGTGCCTCGAGAGCAGTGGAATGAGAGGCCTGATTTTCCCTCTTCTGGCGTATTAGCTCTTCCCCTGGAGTCCCTGGCCATGGGGGATCCCTGTCCCCAGGCTGATACCTGGTGCTGGGGATCCAGGCTCCCTGACAGGCCTTGCTTATTTTTGCATTTGTACCTGTGTTCATGCCCTCTTCTCCCAAAGTCCTTCTCACGGCCTCCCTAGAGCCTGTCTGCCCGCCTGCAAGGCTCAGCCCGGCCACCCTTCATCCGGGACGTGTTCCTGCACCTGCCAACCCCACCCTTGCCTCTGCCCCGCGCCCTCTCCCTCTCCCCGCAGCACCTCCTTCATTTGATAAAGCATTATGACCAAGCCTTCTGTGGTTGCGCGATAAACACACTGACTCGGTGGCTGTGCTTTGTGCAGCCTGGCTTGTGGCAGATTCCCCAAGAGGGAAGACCCAGCTATGGACCACACCCAGCTCCGGCACCGCCCCCTTCCTCTGCTTCCGGCTCCAAACCCGGGGTGCCTGCGGCTGGTCTTCTCTCCCCTGAGGTTCATAAAGCGAGTGCCACCTCAGGCCAGCAGACCCTGCCTCTCCAAAGTGGTATTTCTGTCCTCAGCCTCAGTACCTATCTTCTGTTTCTTTCAAAAATACTGCCTATTGCTTTTTAAAACTTTTTATTCCGGAAAGATCTCAAGCATTCACAAAAGCAGAGAGAATAGCATTGGGAAAGATCATGACGTAACTTCAACTGTTATCAATTCATACCCAATCTTGTTTCTTCTATATTTCCCCTCTCTTCCCCCGACCCCCAAAATAGATTATTTTGAGAGCAAAGCCCAAACATCTTATTATTTCATCTGCCGATATTTCCATGTATCTCTAAAAGACAATGAGTCTTTTAAAAATATAACACAAAATCACCATAACTGAAGACATATTAACAGCAATTCCCTAATATCGTATCCTATCTAATGTTTAAATGTCCCACCTTGTTTTAGAAATGAATTTTTACAGATGGCTTGTTGGCATCATTCCCCAGATGTTGCATTGGGTTGATATGTCTCTTTGGTTTCTTTTGGTCTTCAGGTTTTCTCTCTCTCTGCACTTTATCTGAGGAAGCAGCTGCTGGTCTGTCCTGCAGAGGTTTCCACACTCTGGGTTTTGTAGAGTGTATCCCTGTGGGTGATGAGGGACCCGCTCCTGTACTTCTTTTGAACTGGTAGGGAGCTCTAACGGCTGAATGAAATTCTGGTTCTAAATTCTGGCAAGAATGATTCATAGGTGGCGATGTGCATTTCTACAAGGACGTAGAGTTAGCAGCCATGACAATCACCACTTAGGTCCACTATTTCATTAGAAGCTGCAAACGGGGTTATTCTAACTCTATCATTCCTTCTTCACGTATCAGCAAAACACCTCTATAAGGAGAAATTTTTCTTTGTCAAGAGTGTGTTTCCCTTGAGTTTCAGTAAAAGGAAGGATAAATACTTCTTTCTTTTTCTTTGTTTACCAGTCTTCAGAATAAAGGGTTTTTCCAAAGGTGACCAATTTTTGGTTTTTGTGATCATTATGAAATAAAGTATTTTTTTTTAACATACTTGGTATGTTTCAACCTATTGCTTTTAGTGTTCTTTTTTGACTTTTTGTTTTGTTTTTGCTTTGAGGATTTTTTTGTTTATTTATTTTTGGCTGCGTTGGGTCTTTGTTGCTGCGCTGGCGATTTTTCTAGTTGCGGCGAGCAGGGGCTACTCTTCGTTGTGGTGGGCAGGCTCCTCATTGCAGTGGCTTCTCTCTTGTGGAGCACGGGCTCTAGGTGTGCAGGCTTCAGTAGCTGTGGCACGTGGGCTCAGTAGTTGTGGCGCACGGGCTTAGTTGCTCCACGGCATGTGGGATCTTCCCAGACCAGGACTTGAACCCATGTCCCCTGCATTGGCAGGCGGATTCTTAACCACTGCGCCACCAGGGAAGTCCACTTTCAGGATTCTTATTGATGCTCAAACTGTCCCAATGTTTGGTCAGTAGGCGCCTATTCAGATGGTTTCTTGGGAGGGCTCCCTCAGTAGTGCTTAATAGTTTTGTCATTTTCAGATATGACTAAATATTTTAGACTCATACATTTGCTGTCTCAGGCCTAGAATGAGCCATTTCCCAATGAAGCACTTTTTCCCTTTTAATAGGAAATGGTATGTAGAGACCAAAGTCTCAGTGCTAATGAGTTTAAATAATCTCAGAATAAGCAACCCAAATTAAAAGCAGGGCCCCCTCTGGCACTATGTACAAGTGATAAACCCAAGGCAAAAGCATATTTGGGGCAATAAAAGGGAGTGGGCTGAGTCTGGGTCAATGTCTGGGGTCTCGGAGTGGTGGGTCGGCTGCGTGGGGCGGGCTTCATTCATGCAGAATGGCCACTAGCCCAAGAAGCCAGGCTGCAAAGCAGAAGGCCCAGCGGTAAGGAGATTGTCCTCATGCTACTGCAGCTCGGTGCCTGGAGGACATGAGCACTGTCTGAAAGAAGAGGAAGTCAAGGTTACTTACCGTTCCGTCCAAAGGAGTCCGAGGGCCGGGACTGTGAAAAGGTAAATGCCCAATTGCTGGAGACAGTGGATCTGTTTATTTAAAACAACCCTTCCTGGTGCACACTAAAATGGACGAGAATCCATTTGAAGGCGCCTTGTTATATCCTATATCCAGCAAGAATCTGTGCTTGATTGGACTAATTTTAGGTGGTATTTTACTTGCACAGATTTTCTCATCTATTATAGGCTTATAATATATCCAGTAAATGACAATATATTGGAAATACAGACCCAGTACATGCTGGGTGGGACACAGAGTCCGGAATTGATCTTAGGTTACTTTGGGTATCTGCTAACATGTAATAAATTATTTGGGGGCAGAAAAGACAGGTATTGGCAGATTCTGCGTTCTCCTGATACCTCTCTCTTTACTTTTTCCTGGTTCAGTTTAACTTTGTGCAAGACACATGATACGCGCTAACTCAATACCATGCCGCACCCCACAGAGAGTCAGGGAATTCTGAAGCTAAGTTTCATTACCCGCTTAGAAGAGAACAGAATGATCAAAATGACATGGAGTCTAGTCAACTGACAATGTTGAAGAAACTCATGGTATCATAAGCAGTGTTCTCATATCATCACTCTGGAGAAACACCATTCACGAATGCTACAGGAGCACCTCACACACCGCTCGGCCAAATCTACAGGAGACTGTCCAGTAGGAAAATGAGGTGATCATTTTGATGATCCAGAGTTCTGTTTAAACAATAAAAATGAGATTCTAGAATTCAACTCTAGTGTATGATTTTGTATCAACTGAATATCTCTTTGTATCTACATATAAAAAATTATCATGGAGGAGTTCCTTGGTGGCCTAGTGGTTAGGATTCCGGGCTCTCACTGCCGTGGCCCAGGTGCAATCCCTGGTCGGGGAACTGAGATCCCGCAAGTTGTGCAGTGTGGCCAAAAAAAAAAAAAAAAATTATCATGGATCTAGAGATTATCATACTAAGTGAAGTAAGTCAGACAGAGAAAGACAAATAGCATATGATGTTGCTTCTATGTAGAATCTAAAAAAATGATATAAATGAACTTATTTACAAAACAGAAATAGACCCACAGACACAGAAAACAAACTCATGGTTACCAAAGGGGAAAGAGGGAGGAGGGATAAATTAGGAGTTTGAGATGAACATATATGCACTAATATATATAACATAGTTAACCAACAAGGTACTTGTAACTGTACTCAATATTTTGTGATAACCTATCAGGGAAAAGAATCTGAAAAAGAATATATATATTGATATATACAAAACTGAATCACTTTGCTGTACACCTGAAACTAACATAATGTAAATCAACTATACTTCAATAAAAAATATCAAATCAACTATCTATTCAATTACAAATAAAATCAAAACAAAGAGGAGAATAGACAAACAGACTGTGGACAATGAAAATACGAGAGATTTCAAAACTTAAGCTACAAAATCTAGCACTTACCAGATAAAACATTTTCAGATGAAAAAAGAAATTATCAAAGAAGAGTGATTTGCTGGATGATGATATAGAGCTTAGCTGTTCAATATGATAGCTACTAGCCATGTGTGGCTACTTAAATTTAAATCAATTAAACTGAAATAAAATTTAAAATTCAGTTCCTTGGGGGCACCAGCCCCATTTAAAGTGCTCAGTAGGTACATTGCAGGAAGAAATGTCAGACAAACGCCAGGTGTGAGGACCAAATACTCTGCTAGTGGTTTCAGTTTTTCTTTTCAAGTGTGTAGACATAAACTTGGAACATTGATGGTTTCCTTTCTCTGAGGTTGAAATGTTCTTTTAACTTTGTTGCATAGCTATGTGAATCGGGGTCGTGAAAGACATACAGAAGAGTCTTTCCTGCTCAGAGGCTTTTGGGTAAAAATCACTGAAAGAAGAAAAGGAATCATCCTTTTAAAAAACTCAACACGCTGGGTTCAAAATCTGTTTCGTGTTTGTTATTTGAATTTATACGACGCTGACTAAACAACAAAAAGAGCTTCTTAACATTTTATCACTTTCCTAGCACATTAATACCTTTTGGGGGTGTTGTCTCTCAATCTCTTGTAACCACTGGTTCTGAAATAAACTTCAGAAACTGAAGAGGCCTGGGCAGAAGAGGAGATGAAATCAAAGCGAGGCCAGGATCAAAGGGGCAAACAGCTCTTGGATCTCAAGGTGAAAGCAGAGCCATCGACTCCCCTCGGTTGCCTTTTCCTGGCTCTCCCTTTAATAAACACCCAGGGCTCCAGAGCCAGGCCTTAGGGCAGCCCAGAGGGGAAGAGAGTACTTAGCACTTGGAGAGGAAAGGCAGGCCTCTGTGATGTTTGGGGGAGTCAGTGACAGGAACCGTGGTGGGAAATGTGGAGGAAGCAGAACAGGATGGTGACCCCACATGGCTCCATCCTCCCCAGCCTGGGCTGTTACAGAGCCAGTCTTGGCTCCAGAGAATAACGTTTTCTTTATGTGTCGTTTTTCTCCTGCGTTTTTACTTGTATTTACCAGCTCTCCCCCCATTATACAGGAAGCATCTCTGAAAACTGTCTTCTATTTCACCTTGCCCTTCCTTTGTGTCTATTTCAATAGGCGTTACTGACAGACAGAATATAAGTAATGGCCAAAAGCGCTCAGCAAATCAAGTGGCGAGGAGCAGAGCCCACGTGTTATGAGGGGGAATCAGACCCCTGACCTCAGGGATCCTTGTCTTCCGCTAACCCTGAACTTTGCTTTGCTATTCTGTAGCTGGTAAACCGACGTGCTTTGGTAGAAGAAAGTACTTTACAGAGCTTATGTAAAAGGTACTTAAATTTCACAGATTATCTATTTGGGGAAAGGACTTGCAATAATTATTTTTAAGATATTGCCAAGGATCGGGCTCTTTCCATTTTGCATTTGGAGAAACAGGTATAGAAGAATGAACAAATGTTCGGTGTGCATTCGCAGCAGGGTCAATGAGTCAGGAACCTAGAACTTGGATTTAGTGAAAACCACTTATGATTTTTTAGGTGTTTGTCAAGCAAAAGAGAAGCAGAAAATAACTTTAGAGTGAACGTGCTCCCTAGAGACCCTGTAGAGGCTTACAGATTTCATTAGTCAATGAAAAGCCCAAGAGGACTGGGAGCACTGTTCCTTCTGTGCAGTAACACCTCTTTTCAGATACGTCGCATTGCATTCTTTGCTTCCGTTTTTAAAAATTAGTTTTTTTTAAATTCAGATTTTACCAGTTTTTGCACGAATGTTCTTTCTCCTTTTCCAAGGATCCAATTCAGAATACCACATTGCATTCAGTCATCAAGAAAGTAGGTTTTAAAAATGAACTTACAACAATAATACAGGCACATAATTAAAAAATAATAAAGCACACCAAAGGGTATAAAACAAAGTCTCCAGCTATAACACTTCACTCCAAATTCCAACCCTGGGTTTCTACTGTCTCCTCAGTGAGGTTATTTTTTTAGGTATATGCAAGCACACACCATTAAAACTTCAATTTAGAGTGAAAGGAGGAGAGAAGGGGAAAGGATGAAATCTTATTTCAACATAGAGGATTATAATTCCACACAGACTCTCAGGAAAAGTCATAAGGAGATAACGCTCATTTAGTCAGTTTGGAGGACTATCAAGTTGCAAATTGAACACTGCAATTTCTTATCACCAGTTTAAAAGACAGAGAAAAGACTGTCTTACGTGTTTAGATTCCTTCATCAAATTGTCACCAGGCACTCCATTCGTGTCTGCAGGTCCATTTTCCTGGCAAAACTGCAAAACAGGCCGGTTCCGGGGGCCCCTCACAAGTGAGCAGATAGCAGCAGAGGAAAGAGGCTTGGACAAAGGACTTGGCGGGGGGGGGGGGGGGGGGGGGGTGCGTATATCCACACAGGCCGGAGAATGCTGATGACTCTTGACCCCTGGGCAGAGTTTCTGGGTTGCTGGGCCATCTGGCTCTTAAACCTCAGCTGGCAGCCAGCAGCCGGCAAACCTCTGCTTTCCTTGCGTGGTTGGCCTCCTGATCTCAGAGCGACAGCAGTGGACCTCGGGGTCTGCGTGGAGCTGGCTCCATCACCTCTACCTATGACTGGGAACCCAATGGGCCCAATGTGCCTGGAAGAGAACAACCCCGGGACTGGAGAGGGCCAGAGGGCTTCACCCTCCTCTGAGGCTGGCAGGGGAGCTCAGCAGGGCCCCCGGGGGTCATGTCTGGAGACCAGCTCGGCACAGTGCCTTTGGAGTCATTTGGGCCTCGTCTAGATTGTGGAGTGTTTCTTGATCTGTAAAACTGGGATAGGAATACCTACTTCATAGGCACGTAAGTAAAGCACAGCCTAGTACAGTGACACTACAAAAATGGTTTTTGAATTAATGAATGAAGGAGCATAGTAAAATAAGAGGGTCTGACCTCCCATCCCATACATCCTCTGCCTAAAAACCCCAATGACCTGGCTAAGGAATAAGGGAGGAAGGGAGGAGAAGGGAGAAAGAGAAAGACGGGGTAAGGGGTGGGTGCAGTTGTGAGAATGGTCAGACTGCCTACAAGAGCCTCGGGGGCTGCGCAAGGGCTCTTGGGACACGGTCCCCGACCCTATCCCCTATCCCCACAGGGAGAGAATCAAGCACAGGGCTCCTCGTTGCAGCTGCCCCAAGAATCCTTTTTGCTTTGACACCTGGAAAGTCCATCCAGGATGAAAATATCCAAGGTCTTCCTGAGGCTGTCTTGTAGCATTCTAGAATGGATAGAGACAGGTGGGGACTGTAGTCTAAGAGACCCTCCCAACTCAGAGCCCTCTCTGAGTCAGTGACAGTAAATGGTCCTGGTGAAATCAGGGCTCAGGTTCCGGGAGCAAGAAGACCCAGGCCTTTGGGTTCCTCTCCTGAGGACGTGCACTCTGGTGGAGCAGTTCCCATACTGGACCATGAGTTTCTATAAAGTGAATTCAGTGGCATCCAATTCAACAGATGTTAATTGGTGCCTTATGCATAGCTCCGTATGCATAGTAGATGTACAAAGCAGACACTCAGACTTGAAAGAGAGAAGTGGTTCCTGTTAAGTCTTTACGATCTAGGAGGGGAAGCAGATACATAAACCGTAACCACAGTACCAATCTGGGTAAAACGGGAACTTAAATGAGGACCAAAGGGCAGAGGCAAGAGAGAGTGGAAACTTGGTGGTGCCCCTTTCATCTCCTCCCTTCCAGCTCAGACGCGTCTTGAGCATTGTTGGCTATCTGCAGAAAGGCCAGATCAGGAGTCAATAAATGAGTCTAGAAAGGCACATTCTCAACCTTGCTGTGCCTAGGGTACCCTTATTCCTAGGCCTACAGGGACATTCCAGACAAAAGGTCTCCTCCCCTCCAAGGTGAGTTTACTGCCTCTCTTTAAGGTCTCTTTATCTGCACCCCCCTCTTCTGATTCAGGATTTGTCAGGGAGGCTTGCGGAGGACAGGGGCTGGGCTGTTTGACCAACCTGGTACAGGGTCTAGCACATAGCAGGGGGGGGGTAAATAAATACCTTTGCTGACGACAGACGGGGCAGCGGGCAAAGGCTCACTGACCTGGCCATGCGAGAGAGAGGCGGCCCCCGGCCCTCGCCGCCCTGAGCGGGTGACCTGACCCCAGAGGAGGGAGGTTCCGCCCGCACTCCGCCCACGCACTCGAGGGGCCCCCGGCCGCCGCGCTCCCGGGGCAGACCTGCTCTGGGGGATGTGGATTGCGGTGGCGGTGGCGGGGCTGGCGGGGCGGATGAACGGGGGAGGGGTCGGAGGGGGCCCCGGCCCAAGTTCACGCCTTCCTCCCTCCATCCCACGGGCAGCGGAAGCGATTATTCCCCACCGGCGTCTGGCGGGGCGGGGGGTGGGCTCGCACCCCGAAGAGACACGGGCCTCCCCGCGTCCACCCCTTTGATCGCGCCGCCACACCGGGCCCCCTCCCTCAGCCCCGGGGCCGGTATAACTAGAGGCCGTGCCCCTCCCGGCGGCGCACTGGGGTCCGGCAGCGATGGCCGCAGCTGAGCCCAGCCAGCTCCAGTTCGGGGAGATCGCCGCGCCCCCCGCCTACCGGCCCGCCCACCCCGGCGGGGCGTTCCTGCCGACCCCGAACCCCGCGGCTGCTCTGCTCCCCGCGCGTCCCTCGGGCCCCGGTCCGGAGCGCGGCGCCCCGGTGGCCTTCGCCGGCTTTCTCGGTAGGGGTCCCGGGCCCGCGGCGCCGCCCTCCGCCGCCCTGGGCCCGCCTGCGCCCCCTAAAGGCGCGGCCGTCCCGTCGGCGTCGCAGCGCCGAAAGCGCACGTCGTTCAGACCCGAGCAGCTGCAGCTGCTGGAGCTCGTCTTCCGCCGGACCATGTACCCCGACATCCACCTGCGTGAGCGCCTGGCCGCGCTCACTTTGCTCCCGGAGTCCAGGATCCAGGTGAGCGGCCGCGGCGGGCCGGCACGTTCGCCGGTGCCACTTGCTTGACGTTGGGCAAGTTCCTTCCCTTGAGCCTCGGTGTCCTAGGCTGTAAAACCAGTACTTGCCTACGGTGATTGTGAGGCTTAAATGAAATAATTCAGCTGCACGCTCAATGACTTCTGCCTCTCATTGCTGAGGATAATAAGGGCCCCTCCGAGGAGGCTAGCTGGTCTCTTTGAAATGGTCAGAAAGTAAATCCTCAGCAGGAAGGTAATAGGAAGTATTTTCACACTTTTTCCTTATCCAGGAAGAAGGGACAGATGAGGCACAGTTGGTGTTTCCTCCTGCTGGCTCACCAAGTTGCCCCCTGGGCCCCTAGGCCACTTTCTTGGCAGGTATTGGGTCTGCAATGTGGGTTGTAAAGGATGTAACGTCTTGGGGTAAAGCCTGAAGCATGTGGAGCTTCTCGTCAGAGTTTGAAAAATCTAGCGCAAGGTGCGTTTGTTGCCTAAAGTAATAAGGACAGGTTCCTCGGTATTTGTGGGGAAATAGTGAGCTGAAAAATTTATTCATATAAGTGAATGAAGTCCACTGAGCAAAATGCCTCCTTAAATAATTTGACAAGGGAGTACACTTTCAAAACCTAATTTTCCAGGGCTTCCCTGGTGGCGCAGTGGTTGAGAGTCCGCCTGCCGATGCAGGGGACACGGGTTCGGGCCCCGGTCCGGGAAGATCCCACATGCCGTGGAGTGGCTGGGCCCGTGAGCCATGGCCGCTGAGCCTGTGCGTCCAGAGCCTGTGCTCCGCAACGGGAGAGGCCACAACAGTGGGAGGCCCGCGTACCAAAAAAGAAAAAAAACCCCTAATTTTCCAAATTCTTTTAAGGGCTATCATCTTTAAGCATAGTAGCATTTTTCCCTAAAATTCTTAAGTGCTGCTATTTCTGTGGCCTCATTTTTCATTGCAGATGTCCCTATATAAAGTATAGCTAGAACTAGGTATTATTCCAATTTTGCATCTGGGAATGGTGAGGCCGAGAAAGCTAGGTGCTCTGATTTGTGAAGTGTTCTGTGAAAACCATAAGGTTCGGGAGCAGGGAGCCAGGGCATGTTAAACTGGAATTTATAATGAACTATGAAGGTGTAATAGTAGCATGAGGACTCCAACCAAAAGCAGTTTCTCTCTCCCCCCTTCCAGGTGTGGTTCCAGAACAGGCGCGCCAAGTCGCGTCGTCAGAGCGGGAAATCCTTTCAGCCTTCAGCCAGGCCAGAGCTTTTCCTCCATCACTCTGCTTGTGAAACTGAAGCAGAATATTTGAAGCCCCAGCTGCCTCTGGAGGTAGATGTGAACTGCCTGCCAGATCCCAACAAGGTTGGAGGAGACATCTCCAACCCTAGCTCCCAAGCTCAGAATTTTGAAACCTATTCTCCTCTCTCTGAAGACATTGGTTCAAAGCTGGACTCATGGGAGGAACACATCTTTTCTGCCTTTGGTAACTCTTGAGGAGTCTGGGAGAATTCAGGATAAGTTCAGAGGAACCATGACTGACAGCCAGGGAGACACACATCAGAATACCATCCTTTCTGGCTTCCATGTTAAGGACTCATCCATGTTAACCTTAGTAATGGTTTTGGGTCATCTCTCACCTGTGAAGCTTCTTCCCCTTTTGCCCATGAACTTTTGCCCATGGCCTGTTCTTTCTTTTTTTTTTTTTTTTTTTTTTTTTTTTTTTTCTGTTCTTTCTTTATAGTACACACCCCCTAGGAGTTCCGGCATTTTTTTTTTACCAGTGCATCTCCAAATCTGCACTTTCATTTTGGTCTGCATACCTGCTCTTTCCTACCAGTCCTGTTGGTATTTTTTTGAACTAGTTTTTCAGAACTATCTTCACAAGAACGCCTTGGTTCGACTCAGTTTCCCCTTGTGCTTAACAGCTGCTGTCTTCATATGGCTCCTCCAAGGCTTATACCCTTAGACTCATGTTAACCCAGCTCCTTCAATCCTCATCCTATCATCAAGATTTACTACTTTTTCAATTTGGCCTGACATCTTTATGCTCATTTGTAGCTCCGGTGATTCTGCATCCAGATTATTTAAGAGCCCCCTGCCTCACGTTTCTCAGATTTAAAAAAACTACTCTAGAAATCTGTAGTAGCCTCCAGCTGCTACCAAATTATAAAAACGTTTTGGTTACCCTTCCAGATAACGGACATTGATAGCCTACAGGACCATTATGCGCATCTTCTTAGGGTCACCCATCCGCAATACATATATGCCTCTGTCTCAAAGCCACTCCTTTCAGTTTTAGAACCAAATGAATAACCTGTCTCTTTCAAAACACTCTAGACCTCCCTCCTGAAGGCTGTAACTTTTTCTAATCCTCATTTTGTACCTGTTACTTCAATCACTGCAGCATTACCCTTAGCACTTGTTATTGTACTTCTGTGCAACTCCAGTTTATTATTATTAAATGTTTTCCACAAACGTCTCATTGTAATTCTATTTAAATGAGTTCTGTCCTTTAGATAGCACTTAGTACAGCGCTTCACTCCATAACTGCTCAGTACATATTTTGTGGTCATGAGAAACATTTCTAAAAGAAAAGTTTCTGCAAATGTAATTTATAAAGCCAGTAATCATGGTATCAGCAGGCCACTGTGCTGAGGAATTTAACTTGGTTAAAAGTTTATCCAGCTTGTTCAAAGTTTAATAACATGAGTCTTCTGGTTTCACATTTCTCTTTCCCAATTTATATGATAAGAATGTATGTAAATTACTAAGTTAGCCCAAGATAAATTATTGCTTCGAGGTTTTGAGGGTTTTCAAACTCCTAAGGACAAAAGGAAACTGTTTGTATATGAGGTAATCATAGGTGAGGTTTCTCTGTAAACTGTGCTTTGGAGGCAATTCATGAGAAGCCATGGCTCGGGCCAAGACTCAGGTTTGTCTTTTTTTTTTTTTTTTTTGTAATGGAATTTTTTTTTCTTTTGGCTATGCCACGCAACTTGCAGGATCTTAGTTTCCCGACCAGGGATTGAACCCGGGCCCTTGGCAGCGAAAGTGTGGAGTCCTAACCACCGGACCGCCAGGGAATTCCCCACGACTCAGGCCTTGATGATTCCTAGAAGAGTCAGAGCTATGCTGAATGTCTCAGAGATCATACATGCCAGTTACCCTGATTTTCATAGAGGTGTTAAATGGCTTGCACTTTTCAGAGTAGCAAATCCACTATTAAAAGCAACCAGGACATGGGCTTCCCTGGTGGCGCAGTGGTTGAGAGTCCACCTGCCGATGCGGGGGACACGAGTTCGTGCCCCGGTCCGGGAAGATCCCACATGCCGTGGAGCGGCTGGGCCTGTGAGCCATGGCCGCTGAGCCTGTGCTCTGCAACGGGAGAGGCCACAACAGAGGCCCACGTACTGCAAAAAAAAAAAACAAAAAAAAGCAACCAGGACATAGTTCAGGCTTTAGTAGCAGACTTGCCTTCTGAACCCTCAGAAGCTGTCTGAAACCAAAAATGAAACGATAAACATTAGCTCTTACCATTTTCAGTGCTTGTTATGTGCCAAACATCGTGCTCAGGGCCTGCCCCCAGGGTGGCCAGGAAGTCTCACAATCACAGAGCCCTTCCTTTGCATTTAGCCTTGTGACAAGGCCAAATGAGACGACATAAATACATTCACAACTGAGAGACATACAATAATTAACTTACAGTCCCTTGATGGGGAGAGACGCCCGCTGGGGGAAGCGCAGGGCAGGGGCCCCGTCCTCCCCAAGGTTTGGGTCTGCAGCCAAGTGGGTGCGCGTCGCCTCCTGTTCATGTCTGTTTCCCCACTTGTACCAGAAAATACTACAGTACTGCACCATCTCTGGACAGTTGAATCTGAAGATGTGGAACCACAGACAAGGAAGAACTACATATAGGAGGGATGACTGTGAAGTTACACAGGGATTTCCCATGGCAGGGAGGGTTGGCCCCTAAACACCCTCCCCACACCATGTTCAAGGGTCAACTGTGTATCAGACTTTTCCTTTATTGTTAGCACGTTGTGCATCCAGTTGAAGACATCTTTCCTGCTCCTGGATTATAAAGGTATTTTCCTGGGTTGTCGTCCTACAGTGGCCTTTCCCGTTTAGGCTTTCAGTCCACCTGGACTTGACTTCTGAATATGGTGTGAGGTGGGGGGCAAGTCTCATTTGTCTGTCTGTCAAACTGTCCCAGCACCAGATTAACTTTTCAGTTACATCAGCAACTAATTGCTTTATTTTAAACAGTAATAGAAAAAAAAAGTAATAGAAACACTCCTACTAAAGTTAGTGAAGTACAAACCACTTCTTTCTTATCTATAGGCAATGTGAAGATTTTTGTTGTTTTTTTTTTGTTGTTAGGGAAAGAAACCATTATAAAAAAAACATTTACACTACTTTATTTCACTTAAACATTCGTGTATCAGGATATTTTTATTTCATCATAAATGATTACTTAAATCACTGGCATAAACATTCCTGAATTTTGAATCACTTTAATTATAAATACTAAATATAAATTTTTAAAAGCTAGAAAGACAATTTCAACACATTTTACATGAAAAACTTAAAACATTCGGTCTTTATTTTCTTTCCATTCTTACTTTTCCTGGATGTTCTCAAATAAAGATAAGCAAATGACTTAAAAAAAAAAAAAACTTGCAGTCCACTAAGGATCACATTTAAAGGAAACATGGTAATTAGCTTACTAACTTTATCATTGCATTTACATTGTGTTATGTTCTGCTTTCCCCAGTGAAGAGTTTAGAAAATCTACAAATATTTAATTATTGCCACAAGTTTTAATGTGGGATCCTCTAAGAACAGTGATTTGTACCCCTCTCAAGCTCTTAGGAGACCCTAACTGCTAAATGTATCTATTATAGGCACTATATATTTATTCCTCACAACTGCCATATAAGGTAGGGACTATTATTGTTTTAAAGACTACGAATTTTAAGTAGTGGTTGACAAATCACACAGCTAATAAATGACGGCCTGGACACAAATCTAGGACTAACTCAGTCCACCATTTTATTCACCACCATAATGCCTGCTATATTGACCTGGCCTTTTTAGTTAGGACTAATGATAACGTGACAGGTTTAAAGGCAACTCCTTAAGCAGAATTTGTACACCCAAGTGAGTACTGTCTCATCTTTCAAAACAATCATCATGGAGGACGATACTTTTACTCCAGTGACACTAATGTTGCTTAGAGCTCTTTTGAGACTCTTATTTGTTCATTTGTTCCACAAATATTTGGTGCCTATAAAAGGTACTTTATCAGGGCCTGGAAATAAAATGGTAAGCAAAACCAGCAACGGTCCCTCCCCTCATGGACCAAAGAGGCTAGTATGGAGACAAAAGAAGAAATATAAAATTGCAAATGTGACAAAGTGCTGGAAGGAGGGGTACACGAAGACCTGTAGATGATGTGTTGTGGTCAGATAAAACTTCCCTAAGAAAGTGATGCTGAAGGTAAGATCTGTAGGATGATCAGGAGTTACCAAGGTAAAAGAAGAGGGAACACAGAGGTCACTGAGTGTGCAAAGGCCCTGTGGAGTAAGGAGCAGGATGGAGAAATTGTAGGGGAGGCTAGATCATGCCTGGCTGTGTAGGTCTTGTAAGAGAGTTCTGAAATTGTCCCGAGAGCCGTAAGACTTCAGATGGGGATAACGTGACCAGTCCTGTGTTCTAAGAGTATCGCTCTGGCTGCATCTGAGGAGAGCTGAGTGGCTACTGGGAGGTAAGTTAGGAAATGACTGCTGTGTTCCAGGCTAGTGATGATGGCAGCTGGGCTAAGAGTACTGGCGATAGTGTAGATGGAGAGAAGTGCATGAATTCAAGGGAAAAAAAATTTTAATTGGCAAAGTTGTTTTGTCGATTCTCAACAGTAGCAAATGAATCTATTTTTGGAACTAGCAGTAATTCAGAACCAAATCTGCGTTAACACCTGATATGCTTGCTTGCTCACTCAATCTGGCTTTGATAGTTTTCTTTGGAGCTCCAAAAATGTGTTAGGCAGTGGCAGCATCATTTAAATGAATGTACAGCTGACCCCAAATGACTACTTTGAATTACATAGATTTCTTCTTCCTTACACAAAAATAAAATTCAAATATATTCTTAGGCACAGTTCTTGCCATCAACACATGATGGCACTGAAAGATACGGACAATGCTTAATTAAATATGTGCAAAACCATGTCTAATTTATTTTATTATTTTTTTAACATCTCTATTGGAGTATAATTGCTTTACAATGACGAGGTATAATTTAAGTGTGACAAGTTAGCCTTAAGAAATGTAAAAGAAAAAATGTAAAAAATGCTTACCTAAGTCTAGGCAGAATATATTAAAAAGTAAATCCTTGGGCTTCCCTGGTGGCACAGTGGTTAAGAGTCCGCCTGCCGATGCAGGGGACATGGGTTCGTGCCCCGGTCCGGAAACATCCCACGTGCCGCGGAGCGGCTGGGCCCGTGAGCCATGGCCGCTGAGCCTGTGCGTCCGGAGTCTGTGCTCCGCAACGGGAGAGGCCACAACAGTGAGAGGCCCGTGTACCGCAAAAAAATAAAAATAAAAATAAACCCTTCTCTAGGTCTATATAGTAAGCCAAGTAACTTACTTGCTTAGTGTTTTCCACAGTGATTACTCAGTGATGGGAAAAAAAAAACCCTAATGATATTTTAATTCAAAATGACTTGGTAATTAATCTGTACCGTTTTTCCTAAAAATATAATTTAGTGGAAATGATAATTTTTAAAAACTTTTTAAATAGAAGGAATACTTATCAACTTGTATTAATTAAATGAAAATGAAGATCATATTAATTTTCATAGATCAATTTATTTAGAATTACAAATATTAAGAATAAAAGATTTATGCATTTCTTAATTAACATAACAGTTTAGCTAAATATAAACTCTGCACTAAAGCTCTGCAGTGGCACAATACCAACAAAGAATATGGAAGCATTTTTAAACTATACAAAAATTTCAAATGGAAAATAATCTTGTTTCAGTTTTATTATACATTAACATATAAAAAGTCTCATTTTATGAGACATCTAAAAGAATCAAAGCCACTTCTACAGCTATATCTTTAACTCCAAATCTGAAAACAATTCATTTTATTTTGACTTTATAATATTCTATATTAAAACAGAGAAAATTCCAAATACACACTTTTTACAAGATTAACATCTTAGGCAGGGTTTTCCTTAAAAAACCAAAAACCAAAAAAGCCCACAACCAAATACAAACCTTTTTCTCCTTTTCCTAGCACTGGCTATTATATTTGTTTT
Source organism: Phocoena sinus (assembly GCF_008692025.1). Lineage (NCBI taxonomy): Eukaryota > Metazoa > Chordata > Mammalia > Artiodactyla > Phocoenidae > Phocoena > Phocoena sinus. Next base: position 162,650,494 of record NC_045763.1, on the reverse strand, counting down.
CCTTATAAAATCTTTTTACTTTAAAAATTGTGTAACTGTTGGATTTTAACCAGTAATCTGGTTCAAGAGTTGTGCAAATAAACAAAAAATATGAAAATAGTGTGTTATCAGTCTTTTTTTTTTAAAAAATAAATCCCATAACAATAGCACATCTTCCCCTGAATTGATGGGAAGAGACATGCCAAATCCATTTGCTGAAATTAAGCATCTTGCAGTAATGTTTCTTTCCTGCTCCTTCATTTTCTTTCAACAGACAAACAACAAAGGTTTCTTTTATAAATTATGATAAATTAAAATATTTATTATTATAAAATGATCTATAGAACCATGTCACATTGCAAGTATATATCATATATACTTGTAAAGTCCATATTTCCCACCTATATTCCAGTGGCTTCCTAAAAATGAGGACTTCCCATATCTCATGATGTTATCTTTTGAAGACTGAGGTGGTGATCAACTAAATGAACTGGAGTTGTAATTTCCTAGATGGAATTTCCACATTGCCATGCATAATGCACAAAAAGACCATGTTTCTTCACGTTCTCCATTGCAGTAGTTGTCTGCATGGGTTGGGTTGAATTCATGCAAGTTAAAAAGATGGTCAACATATCCTTCCATGAAATTATATTATGTTCAGACATTTTCAGTTTAAAAGTACTTGCTAATAAACATATGTAACATAAGCAATGCTACTGCAGTTGAGTAATAAAAGAAAAATAAATATAATGCTGGTCAGCAATGCTGGTTTAAGAAGCAGTACAGTATATTAAAATGCCTTATTTGGAGATTTAAGTTTCCCTTGTTTTCCAGCAGTTAGGTTATTTGGTGTTGGAAGCCTATATAAAGGAAGAGAACTTCTCAAAAACAATGTCCTATGCAGTTGGAATAATGAAATCTTCTATTCAGTCTCTGTTGGTGTTATTTGCTGCAAAGGCATGTAAGTTTCCCATCTGGCTCAGGCCACTCTGAATATGTGCAACATGAATTTCTACATTATTCTGAAAGCAACTAAAGAAAGAAGAAACATGGTTAACTACATTATCTCACAAAATGAAGAAAAACAATTTTTTAAAAAGGTAGAGCTGAATTGTTGTTAGGAAATAGCTAAGATAATGACCCCAGGTAAGTAAGAAATCTTCCCTTTACATTAGCCATAATTCTCCTTCAGTAATAACTGAAAAAGTATATTTGAAAGAAGCAAAGAAGCCACAGGAGTACTGGAAAAGGAGGACGAATCTCTCTTTGGGAATCTCTCTAAGTTGAAATCCATGCTAATTCCAAACCTAAATATTATGTCTTCTGATTCCTTTGTATAAAAAAATCCATCTGAAAATTCTACTTTGTCAATAGACTGGATATAACCGAAAAGCTCGTTTACAATTTATTTCAAGGATAAAAATCATATGAATACTTCATAAATATGTAAAAGTCTTAAAGCTTATACTGGAAATCACTATGAATTTAATATAAAAATAATTAGAATACATCTAATGAATTACCTGATATTAGAAGCATCTATTGTACTCTTGATATCATTTAATGAATCTGTAAGTGATTTAAATTCAAAGGAATTCAGGTCTCCTCCTTCTGCCAGACACTAAAGGAAAAAAATTTCAAAATTTAATTGAATTGTAGTTCAGATACAGACAAACACCCTGCTCTAGTATACAGTTTAATTTTTTAGCAACAAATTAGCATAGTTTGTTTAGGTGTCAAAATTAAGAAAATAGTCTTAATATTTTCTCCGAAAAGTTCTCCGAAATTTACCTTAATTTGTAATAAAATAGCTGTAAGCCTGGAGATTAAGTCTGTCAGATTTTCATTTTCAACACAGGGCTGTCCTGTTGAGGAATTTGCATGCCGAACAATTTCCTGTGCTTCTTCCTCACACCTTCGTCTCATATCTGTCGGCTGATCTGCCGGCTGGAGCCCTTGGTCTGGAGCAAGCTGAATACAGATGATTAAAACATAAAATGTACATTCATAAGGCCATGATAACTTCTGTGTGTTTGTGCCCTGTTTTCAGGTTAAGATTTTTATAAATCTAGCATTTATAACAAAAATGATGCTCACTCTTACCTTAGAGGTTTTTTCTCCTCTAACTGTATTTTCTTTCTGATTTGTTTTATATTTTTGGTAACTTTTAATTTTGAGATACTTTAAAACTTCTAAAAAAGAATAGAACAAAAAACTCTTGATAACCTTTTACCCAGATTCACGAACTGCTTATGGTTTACTGTTTGACTTAACATTTGATCTTTCTCTGTCTGTATATAATTTTTTTTCTCTTAACTATTTGAGAATAAGTTGCAAACACTGTGCCTCTTTACCCCTAAATACTCCAGTTTGTATTTCCTAAGTCCAAGGATATTTTCTTACATAATCACAGTGCAGTGATCACAATCAGGAATTTAGCACTATGTATAATGCTATTTTCTAACAGTCTATATTCAGATTTCATCAACTGTCCCAACACATAGCTAGTTTTCCCCCTGAAAACATTTGGTTGTCCTGTTTCTCTAGACTTCTTTACTCTGGAACAGCTCCTCGGTCTTTCATGACCTTGATATTTTTGAACAGCACCAGCCCGTTATTTTGCATAATATCCCTCAGTGTGGGTCTGTTTCCTTTTGATTAGACTAAGGTTATACACCTTTGGCAGGAACACCACAAAGTGATGCGGAGTTCTTGTCAGTGCATGGTGATCAGGAGGCGCGTGATGTTTAGCTGTCCCACTACTGCTGCTGTTATCTCCGGTCGCCTTGGTTAAGGTAGCCATGTGCCTCCTAATCATCCCAGAGAGCTTCCTCGATCATTCTTAGAGCAGCACACTGCTCCACCATGGGATGTGCCATAAGTTTAGCCAACTCCCTATGTATGGGCATTTAGGTGTTTTCTAATATTTCGCGATTATCAGTAACACTGCAGTGAAGAACCTTGTCTTCTAACACTTCAAAGTTTTTTTTAAATTGAAGTATACATAAACATATAAAAGGATACAAATCCTAAAGAGTATGGGTTAATGAATTTTCACAGATCAAACATGAGAAATCAGCATCGAGATTAAAATGGAACATCACCAGCCCCTCAGAGACCAACTGTCATCTTCCAGTAGAATACTCCAAGGGTAACCACCATCCTGACTTCTAGTATTGTATGTTGGCTTTTGCTGGCTTTTGACTTTTACATAAATGGAATCATGCATTCTATATTCTTCTGTGTCTGACTTTATCTGTTCAATATTTACATATGAACAAATATGTTCACATATGTGTGAGCTCATCCATAGTGTTGTGAGTAGTTGAGTTCATTCATTCATTTTTTTTTCTAAGATTTTTTTTTGATGTGGACTATTTTTTTAAAGAAGTCTTTATTGAGTCTGTTACAGTATTGCTTTTGTTTTATGTTTTGGTTTTTTGGCTGCAAGGCACGTGGGATCTTAGCTCACTGACCAGGGGTCGAACCTGCACCCCCTGCACTGGAAGGCAAAGTCTTAACCACTGGACCGCCAGGGAAGTCCCAGAGCTCATTCATTCTTATTGCTGAGAATTCCATTGTATATTATATGTCAGTTTACTGATTCATTCTAGTATTGATGGGTATTTGGGTAATTACTAATTTCTGGCTATAATGAACAGTGATGCTATGTATATTCTAGTGTATATCTTTTGGTAAATACATGTTCACATATATTTGGTATATATTTAGAAGTAGACTTGCTTGTTCTTATTTTAAAATCAATATTGTACTTCCATAAGAACTTTGTGAAAATTAAATCATTTTACTCCATTAGGAAATGAGCCTATCACATATGGCCTTGTGTACATAATGAGATACAAAAAGACTGGTGAGCAATCCACTTCTGCATGTTTTGTTATATGTTATCTTGGACTGCTTGGTTTGCACCTCTTGTGGATGGTTGCTAGTTCATGGGGAGAACTCTGTTTGCTAGGACACACATGTTGCTATGTAGGTAAATGACAATTACCCGGAAAATAAAAATAAATGATAATGGATGGCTAAAGGAATGAGCAAAATATACTCAGAGTTTAGATACAGGTAATCACAGTTCATTTCCCTCAGTTCTATTCAAGTGGATTGATAACATCACCAATGGCAGATCTTTGGGACTTATCTATGAGGCTAGTGTCATAAAAAACTATTTAAGAATCTGATAGCACAAATAGAGATGGCTTTAAATAAACCCATGCACTTATGGTCAATTAATTTACAACAAAGAGGCAAGAATATACAATCGAGAAAAGGCAGTCTCTTCAATAAATGGTGCTGGGAAAAATGGACAGCTACATGTAAAATAACGAAATTAGAACATTCTCTAACACCATATACAAAAATAAACTCAAAATGAATTAAAGACCTAAATGTAAGACCAGATACTATAAAACTCCTAGAGGAAAACATAGGCAGAACACTCTTTGACATAAATTGCAGCAATATTTTTTTGGATCCTCCTACAGTAATGGAAACAAAAGCAAAATAAACAAATGGGACCTAATTAAACTTAAGAGCTTTTGCACAGCAAAAGAAACTAAATAAAACAAAAAGACAACCTACTGAATGGGAGAAAATATTTGCAAACAATGCAACCAACAAAGGATTAATTTCCGAAATATACAAACAGCTTATACAGCTCAATATCAAAAAGCAAACAACCCAAGAAAAACATGGGCAGAAGATCTAAAGAGACATTTCTCCAAAGACGACATTCAGATGGCCAACAGGAACATGAAAAGATGCTCCATATTTCTAATTATTAGAGAAATGCAAATCAAAACTACAATGAGGTATCACCTCACACTGGTCAGAATGGCCATCATCAGAAATTCTATAAATAATAAGTGCTGGAGCGGGTGTGGAGAAAGGGGTACCCTCAGACACTGTTGGTGAGAATATAAATTGGTACAGCTAGTATGGAGAATGGTATGGAGGTTCCTTAAAAAACTAAAAATAGAGTTACCATTTTGATCCAGCAATCCCACTCCTGGGATGAAAAAGATGAAAACTCTAATTCAAAAAGATACATGCACCCCAATGTTCACAGCAGCACTATTTACAACAGCCAAGACATGGAAACAACCTAAATGTCCATAAGCAGATGAATGGATAAAGAAGATGTGGTATAATATAAGAAAAAAACAAAACAGAACAAAACAAGAAGATGTGGTACATACATACAATGGAATATAACTCAGCCATAAAAAAGAATGCAATAATGCCATTTGCAGCAACATGGATGGACCTAGAGATAATCATAAGTGAAGTAAGTCAGACAGATAAAGACAAAGATCATATGATATCACTTAAACATGGAATCTAAAAAAATGATACCAAAAAAAGATTAAAAAATGATATAAATAAACTTATTTACAAAACAGAAATAGACTCACAGACACAGAAAAGGGGACATATAAAGGTTTACCAAAGGGTTTCCCAAGGGGTGGGGGAAGGATAAATTAGGAATTTGGGATTAATGGATATACACTACCATATATAAAACAGATAAACAGTAAGGACCTACTGTATAGCACAGGGAACTATATTCAGTATCTTGTAATAACCTATAATGGAAAAGAATCTGAAAAAGAATATATATAATTATATATATATATATAAAATTCAGATACATATATATATATATATCTGAATTACTTTGCTGTACACCTGAAACATTGTAAATCAACTATACTTGAAAAAAAAAATAAGAGTGGCTTTACTGGAAATATACAGCCTCTAAGAAAGCAAATGCCAGAGCACACTAAACTCATCACAATCATCTAATTCTTACCTTTCAGTAAGAAACTCAAATTTTAGGTGAACCTGTTGAACCACCTTCATATATATAATTATATGTGCATGATAATGATAACAATAATGATAATTCACAAATAACCCTATAATCTATGTGACTGAAGTTCAAGAATCTATAGTTCTAATGTAAAGTTTATTTTTTTAATTTTTATTTATTTTTTAAATTGTTTTGGCCATGCCGCATGGCTTGCGGGATCTTAGTTCCCTGACCAGGGATTGAACCTGGGCCCTCGGCAGTGAAAACACGGAGTTTGAACCAAGGAATTCCCAAATATAAAGTTTAAAAAGGAACAAACAAAATTATATATACAGCATGATCATAACTTTGAGAGAAAAAGCATGTATGGTAAAAAAAAAAAAAAATTAGGAGGAAGTAAACCAAAATACAGTCTTTGGGGTAGTGGAATTAAAAGAAATTATTTTTCTGGATGTTTCTAAATTTCAGGAGAGCTATAATATAATCATTTGTAATTCAAACAAACAGAAAACCAACAGAATTGATAGCTCACTGTGTATAAAGCACTCTTCAATACGGATGCTGTAAGGAATAGAAATATATATAAAATATGGTTCTGCTACAGGATCTTGGCTTAATTTGGATTTTCTAAAATGTGATGGTAACAGTATTAAGCTTCAGATAAGAGTGGAAAAAAAAAAAAGACTGGAGGTCACAAGGGAAATTCATACAAATTACCTACCTCATAGCAGTACTGTTGAACTTTATGCAAAACTTTGTTTAGGTCCTTGTTCAGTTGTTCAAGCTCTAGAACAATTGTTGCATATCTCCGCTGAAATTCAATGCTAATGGGCATGGAATATGATTTCTGAGAAGAAAAAAAAAAAGTCAGATTTTGATAAATTTTTTTTTAACAATGTGATTTCAATTTATAACAGGACATTGGACTTACTCAAAATAGACTAAAAGTTATTAAAACAGTCTGTACTCAATGTTATACTTCTTAAATGTGATAATGGTATTATTGCTATTTAGGAGATGGTTCTTAGGAGTGTCATGATGCCTGTCATTTACTCTTTTTTTAAAAAAATATATTTATTTTTGGCTGCGTTGGGTCCTTGTTGCTGTGCGCGGGCTTTCTCTAATTGCGGCGAGCGGGGGCTACTCTTTGTAGTGGTGCGCGGGCTTCTCACTGCAGTGGCTTCTCTTGTTGCGGAGCATGGGCTCTAGGTGTGCAGGCTTCAGTAGTTGTGGCACGCAGGCTCAGTAGTTGTGGCACATGGGCTTAGTTGCCCCGCGGCATGTGGGACCTTCCCAGACCAGGGATCAAATCCGTGTCCCCTGCATTGGCAGGCGGATTCTTAACCACTGCGCCACCAGGGAAGTCCCTGTCATTTACTTTTTAAAAAACAGAGATCGTGTGTGTGTGTGTGTGTCTATATATATATATATATATATAGAGAGAGAGAGAGAGAGAGAGAGAGAGAGAGAGAGAGAGAGCACGAGAGAGATTAAATGAAGCAAAATTGTTGAATCTATATATATGTTTGGTATATAAATCTTTCAACTTTTTTAAACTTTATCATTTTTAAAAATAAAAAGTTGGTAAAAAATTATATATATTCATTTGAAGTGTTCTAGTTACTAAATCTCAATTGATTCTCCACCTGGAATCAATACAATATAGCACAATGGATAAAAGCATTGGTGCTAGAATCAGATTATATGTTCAAATTCCAACTCCATTATGTACTAGCTGTGTGACCTTAAGCAAGTTCCTTAATTTCTCTGTGCCCCTGTTTCCTCATCTTCAAAATGGGGATACAAGAACATCTACCTAATGAGATTATGGTAAAGATTAAATGAAATAATATATGCCAGTATATTGCCTTCCACACAGAAAATGTTCAGTAAATATTAACTCTTATCATCACTGCTATCATTTCATATTTGCTTCCTACCAGTAAGTGTAAATGGACTTGGATTCCATTTCCTTTCCTCTCTTCATAACACCTCCAATAAACTACACTATCCATTCTGCTCCAGCTACAAATGCTGCAATGAGACGTCTTCAGTAAAGCCAAGTTTAACCACACTTCTTTTTTCAGAGGATTTCTGAGAAAGCAGATCATCACGTACCAGGGAAACAAGTACAGTTAAGAAGGGAAAAGTATACCTAGACTGATAGGGATAAGTTACTTACAGTAGCACTAAATCACAGTATTATAATTGTTTAAGCTAACAGAAACCTTAGAGATCATCTTGTTCAGCCTTGTCATTTTACAGATGAGAAAACTGAAGTCCAGGAAAGTTAAATGCTTTGCTTAACAGCACACACTATTAATAATGTACCAGGCACTGTTCTAGTGTTTAACAGAATCTCACTGAATCCTTACAACCATCCCATGAGAAGGGTACTATAATTATTCCCATTTTACATACGGAGGAATCTGAGGTCCATGTACCACAGCCAATAAGTGGTAAGCACACTGGATATGAAGCTAGATTGCATCAGTCAGAATTCCTCCGGCACTTCTCTAAGAGGTGGGTCAAAAAGGATCTTGCTGTGATTTACGTCAGTGTTCTGCCTATGTTTTCCTCTAATAGTTTGATAGTTTCTGGCCTTACATTTAGGACTTTGATCCATTTTCAGCTTATTTTTGTGTATGGTGCTAGGGAGTGTTCTAATCTCATACTTTTACATGTAGCTGTCCAGTTTTCCCAGCACCACTTATTGAAGAGGCTGTCTTTTCTCCACTGCATATTCTTGCCTCCTTTATCAAAGATAAGGTGACCATATGTGTGTGGGTTTATCTCTGGGCTTTCTATCCTGTTCCATTGATCTATATTTCTGTTTTTGTGCCAGCACCACTGTCTTGATTACTGTAGCTTTGCAGTATAGAAGTGGAAATAAAAACAAAGATAAACAAATGGGACCTAATGAAACTTAAAAGCTTTTGCACAGCAAAGGAAACCATAAACAAGACCAAAAGACAACCCTCAGAATGGGAGAAAATATTTGAAAATGAAGCAACTGACAAAGGATTAATCTCCAAAATTTACAAGCAGCTCATGCAGCTCAATAACAAAAAAACAAACAACCCAATCCAAAAATGGGCAGAAGACCTAAATAGACATTTCTCCAAAGAAGATATACAGATTGCCAACAAACACATGAAAGAATGCTCAACATCATTAATCATTAGAGAAATGCAAATCAAAACTACAATGAGAGGGCTTCCCTGGGGGCGCAGTGGTTGAGAGTCTGCCTGCCGATGCAGGGGAAACGTGTTTGTGCCCTATTCCGGGAAGATCCCACATGCCGTGGAGCGGCTGGGCCCGTGAGCCATGGCTGCTGAACCTGTGCGTCCGGAGCCTGTGCTCTGCAACAGGAGAGGCCACAACAGTGAGAGGCCCGCGTACCGCAAAAATAAATAAATAAATAAAAAACCTACAATGAGATATCATCTCACACCAGTCAGAATGGCCATCATCAAAAAATCTAGAAACAATAAATGCTGGAGAGGATGTGGAGAAAAGGGAACACTCTTGCACTGCTGGTGGGGATGTGAATTGGTACAGCCACTATGGAGAACAGTATGGAGGTTCCTAAAAAACTACAAATAGAACTACCATACGACCCAGCAACCCCACTACTGGGCATATACCCTGAGAAAACCATAATTCAAAAAGACTAATGTACCACAAAGTTCACTGCAGCTCTATTTACAATAGCCAGGAGATGGAAGCAACCTAAGTGTCTGTCCATCATTGGATGAATGCATAAAGAAGATGTGGCACATATATACAATGGAATATTACTCAGCCATAAAAAGAAATGAAATTGAGTTATTTGTAGTGAGGTGGATGGATGTAGAGACTTTCATACAGAGTGAACTAAGTCAGAAAGAGAAAGACAAATACCGTATGCTAACACATATATATGGAATCTAAGAAAAAAAAATGTCATGAAGAACCTAGGGGTAAGACAGGAATAAAGACACAGACCTACTAGAGAATGGACTTGAGGATATGGTTAGGGGCAAGGGTAAGCTGTGACAAAGTGAGAGAGTGGCATGGACATATATACACTACCAAACATAAAACAGATAGCTAGTGGGAAGCAGCCGCATAGCACAGGGAGATCAGCTCAGTGCTTTGTGACCACCTAGAGGAGTGGGATAGGGAGGGTGGGAGGGAGGGAGACACAAGAGGGAAGTTATACATATACATATGTATATGTATAACTGATTCACTTTGTTATAAAGCAGAAACTAACACACCATTGTAAAGCAATTATACTCCAATAAAGATGTTCAAAAAAAAACCCAAAAAACAATTCCTCCGCCACTGGGTCTGATGCAGTGAAAGAGAAGGAAGGGAAAGAATGTCAGAAGGAGATTAGGGAAGGGATAAGTCATTTAAAAAATTAATTATTTTGGGGGCTTCCCTGGTGGTGCAGTGGTTGGGAGTCCGCCTGCCGATGCAGGGGACACGGTCTCATGCCCCGGTCCAGGAAAATCCCATATGCCGCGGAGCGGCTGGGCCCGTAAGCCATGGCTGCTGAGCCTGCGCATCTGGAGCCTGTGCTCCGCGACAGGAGAGGCCACAACAGTGAGAGGCCCGCGTACCGCAAAAAAAAAAAAAAATTATTTTTTATTTTGTAATTATTTTTTAAGCTGAGGTACAATTGACATACAACATTCTATTAGTTTCATGTGTACAACATAACAATTCTATATTTGTATATATTGCAAAATGATCACTACAATAAGTCAGTTAGCATCCATCACCAGTTACAGATTATTTTTCTTGTGATGAGAACTTTTAAGATTTACTCTCTTAGCAACTTTCTAATGTGCAGTACAGTATTATTAATAGTTTGGTCTGCAGCTTTCCAATCACTTTCTCAAGGCATTTTATACACATATATGTATAGCTTTTTTTGTTTTTTTTTTTCTGTTTTTGTTTTTGTTTTGCGGTACGCGGCCTCTCACTGTTGTGGCCTCTCCCGTTGTGGAGCACAGGCTCTGGACGCGCAGGCTCAGCGGCCATGGCTCACGGGCCCAGCCGCTCCGTGGCATGTGGGATCTTCCCAGACCGGGGCAAGAACCCGTGTCCCCTGCATCGGCAGGCAGACTCTCAACCACTGCACCACCAGGGAAGCCCTGTATAGCTTTTTATAAAAATGAGATCCTAATATAAATATTATTCCACAATTTGTCCAATTACTTAATGTGTCTTAGAGAGCTTTCCATGTTGATATAGACAGATCTAGCTTGTTGCTTTTAAGAACTACATAGTGTGGGACTTCCCTGGTGGTGCAGTGGTTAAGAATCCGTCTGCCAATGCATGGGACATGGGTTCGAGCCCTGGTCCAAGAAGATCCCACATGCCATGGAGCAACTAAGCCCGTGTGCCACAACTACTGAGCCTGTGCTCTAGAGCCCACGAACCACAACTACTGAACCCGCATGCCCCAACTACTGCAGCCTGCATGCCTAGAACCTGTGCTCACAACAAAGAGAAGCCACCGCAATGGGAAGCCCGCACACTGCAACAAAGAGTAGCCTCTGTTCGCTGCAATTAGAGAAAGCCCGTGCATAGCAACGAAGACCCAACACAGCCAAAAAATAAATAAATAAATTTACTAAAAAAAAAAAAAGAACTACATAGTGCTCCAGAAGAATGGCTGTCCCATGATTTATTTAACCACTCCTGTTTAGGTGGACATATTGTTTCCACCTTTTTTTTTGCTATTACAAGCAATGCTGCAATAAACATTCTTGTATGCACACCTTTGTGCATATGCACATGAATGTTCATTTGCAATAGCTAAAAACATTAAACAATCCAAATGTCCATTGACAGATGAATGGATAAACAAATTGTGCTACAGCCATACAATGAGATACTACTTAGCAATAAAAAGGAACAATATTGTGCTAACTTTGAAACGTGCAACCAAGAGGGTGAATCAAAACTCATTATACTGATTGAAAAGAGCCAGGCAAAAAAAGAGTACATACTGTATGATTCCATTTATATAAAATTCTAGAAAATACAAATGAATTTATAATGATAGAAATTAGATCAGTAGTTGCTGGAGCCTGAAGTAGAGGGAGGGATGGATTACAAAGGGCTTGGGAAATTTGGTGGGGGGAAGGGAGAAGATAAAAATATTTGCTATCTAGCTTGTGGTGATGGTTTCATGGACGCATATGTCTATGTATACATACACAAATATATCCCACCAACTGTACATTTTAAACAGGTATAGTTTATTGTACATCAGTGATACCTCAACAAAATGATAATGGGAAAAAGCTACCCAGATCAAACAACAGAACATTGCTAGCACCCCAGAAGCCCTCCATGTGTCACCTTACAATCAATTCTCTTTCATCTCTCTCCAAAGTAACCATTATCCTGACATCAAACATTATAGTTGAGTTTTTGAACTTTATATAAAATACAATCATACAATATATGCAGTCTTTTGTTACTGGCTTCTTTCGGTTAACATTAAGTTTGTGACATTCATCTACACTGTTGTGTATATCTGTAGTTAGTTCATTCATTGCTGTATATTATACCTTTGTAGAAATATGATATATTCACCCATTCTACTGTTCTATTTGTTGTTGGGCATTTGGCCTGCTTCTAGGTTTTGGCCAATGTGAATAGTACAGCTATGACATTTTGTACTTTGTTCAATTTTAGTAGATAGATCTAAATAGTTTCCCAAACCGATGGAATAAGAAAGTTCTGGCTGCTTCATATCTTCACCAATCTTTAATACTGTAGTCTTTGAATATTAGCCACTTCAGAGGGTGTGAGTGGTATCTCACTGTGGTATTAATTTGCATTTCTCTAATTACTACCGAGGTTACTACTTTTCAAAAAAAGTTTTGCTAATTTGAATATCCTCTTTTTAAAAATATCTGTTCAATTTTCTTTCCTGTCTTCTATTGGGCTGCATATATTTTTCTTATTGACTTAGAGTTCTTTATATATTCTGGATACAAGCTTTTTATCAATTATATGTGCTGTAAATATTTTCTTCCATTTTGTGGCTTGCCTTTTCTTGTAGTTGTATCTTTTGATGAACAAAGGTTTTTAATTTTAAGGTAGTTCAATTTATCAATCTTTTCTTTTATGGTTATTGCTTTCTATATTCTATTTATTTCATTAAAAAAATCTTATCCCAAGGTCTTAAAAATATTCTCCTATATTATCTCTAGAAGCTTTATAGTTTTGCCTTTCACATTTAGATCTAAAATGCCAGTTGTCTATGTTATGAGATTTACCCCCTCCCCATACTGATAACCAACTGATCCAGCACCATTATTTCAAAGGCCTTTCTTTCTTCAGTGTTCTGCAGAACCACCTTTGTCATAGATCAAGTGTCTGTACACGTGCAAGTCTATTACTGGGCTCTGTATTCTGTTCCATGGTCTTTTTGCCTATGTTGTGCCAGTAGCACACAGTCTTCAATAACTCTAGTTTTGTAATAAGTCTTGATATCCAAGAGTAAGTCATCCTACCTTATTGCAGTTCCACATAAATTTTAGAATCAGCTTGTCAATTTGAACGCACTTATACACACACACACACACGTGGGATTTTGATTGAGATTACATTCAATCTATGGATAAATTTGGTGGAAATTGACCCCTTTACAAAAGATAGTGTCTGAAATCATGAATATGAATACCTCGCTTTTTATTTAGGTCTTCTTTAATTTCTCTCAACATTTAGTAGTTTTCTATATAGGTTTAATATATCTTATGCTATATTTATATCAAGGTATGTAGTTTTAAATGGTATTTTTGAAATTTCATTTTATAACTGCTTATTGCTGATATATAGAAACACAACTGCTTAAATAAAAAAACTGACCTTAAATGTAGCAACTATGCTAAACTCACTTATTAATTCTAATAATTTATCTGCAGATTCTTTTACATTTTCTAGGTACACAACCACACTATCTGTGGATAAAACGGTTTTATTTCTTCCTTTCCAATCTTTATAGCTCTTACTTCATTTTCTTGCTTTGTTACACTGGCTAGGCCCTCCTGTGTACTACTGAATAAAAACTGCGATAGTAGGCCTCCTTATCTCATTCCCAATCTTAAAGAGAAAGGTTTTAACACTCACTAATAAGTATGATATTGGGAATTCCCTGGTGGTGCAGTGGTTAAGAATCTGCCTGCTAATGCAGGGGACACGGGTTCGAGCCCTGGTCCGGGAAGATCCCACGCGCTGCAGAGCAACTAAGCCCGTGCACCACAACTTCTGAGCCTGTGCTCTAGAGCTTGCGGTCATAACTACTGAAGCTCGCGTGCCTAGAGCCCGTGCTCCGCAACAAGAGAAGCCACCGCAAAGAGAAGCCTGCACACCACAACGAAGAGTAGCCCCTGCTCGCCACAACTAGAGAAAGCCCGCGAGCAGCAACAAAGACCCAATAGCCAAACAAACAAACAAACAAAAACCCTGTACCTGAATGTTCATAGTCACCTTATTCATAATAGCCAGTGTGGAAGCAATCCAAATGTCCCTCGATGAATAAATAAATAAAATGTGATATATGCATACAATGTAACATTATTTGGTAATAAAAAGAAGTACTGGGAATTCCCTGGTCATCCAGTGGTTAGGACTTCACGCTTCCACTGTCAGGAGCTGGGTTCGATCCCTGGTTAGAGAACTAAGATCCCACCCACAAGCTGCACAGCCAATAAAAAAAAAAAAAGTACTAATACATGTTACAACATGGATGAGCCTTCAAAACATTATGCTATGTAAAAGAATACAGTCACAAATGATCACATTTACATTAAATGTCCAGAATAGGGGGACAGAAATTAGATGAGTGATTGCCTAGGTCTGGGGTGGGGGGTGGTTAAAGGTGAAGTGAGGAAAAATACAGGGTTTCTTTTTTGGGATAATGAAAATGTTTCTAAATTGATGATGATGATGCCTGCGCAACCTGTGAACTGAGCTGTAAACTAACCACCACAGAACTGTCCACTTTTAAATAAGTTACTATAATTAAGCGTGGTTTCCTATCAATCCCTCCTACATAATCAGCTAATGTGCTTTAGGTCAGGGGTCCCCAACCCCCAGGCCATGGACTGGTATTGGTCCGTGGCCTGTTAGGAACCAGGCTGCACAGCAGTGGTGAGTGGCAGGCAAGCGAGCCAAGCTTCATCTGTATTTACAGCCGCTCCCTATTGCTCACATGACCGCCTGAGCTCTGCCTCCTGTCAGATCAGTGGCAGTGTTAGATTCTCATAGGAGTGCGAACCCTACTGTGAACTGTGTGCGCAAGGGATCTAGGTTGCACGCTGCTTATGAGAATCTTATGCCTGATGATCTGAGGTGGAGCTGAGGCGGTGATGCCAGCGCTGGGGAGCGGCTGCAAATACAGATCATCATTAGCAGAGAGGTTTGACTGCACAGAGACCATAATAAATCAATTGCTTGCAGACATCAAAACCCTATCAGTGAGTGGCAAGTGAAATCAAGCTCAGGGCTCCCACTGATTCTGCATTATGGTGAGCTGTATAATTATTTAATTATCTATTACAATGTAATAATAATAGAAAAAGTGCACAATAAATGTAACGTGCTTGAATCATCCTGAGACCATCCCCCGCCCCCCACCCCTGGTCCAGGGAAAAACTGTCTTCCACAAAACCAGTCCCTGGTGCCAAAAAGGTTGGGGACTGCTGCTTTAGGTTGTCACATACAGGTTGAATGTGGCACACAAAATGGACTTTTTTTTTTTTTCTTGGATGTATTCTACTTTCAGGACTAGTTAACTAGTAAGGAGATTTCTGCAGAGATGCATAATCTCAAAAATAAAAGAGGACTAACAAACATGATATGACAATTCTGACAACATATTCAGGGCAAGAAAAGACCAACTTTCACAGTGGTGGATGGAGAGAGGGAAGGAGTACAGAGAACATAGTATTCAGAGTTTTCCAAAGCCACTAATACATGGTTTTAAAAATGGTTAAGACAGAACTCTCAGGGATATCCCCTTTTCCACTCTTGAATTATTACTAATGCCCATGTATGACAAGTCAAATTTCCAAAGTGGAAAAGCAACTATTAGAGACTGAGACTGCTAGTTCAATATCTAATAGTGTTGAGGCAATTCAAATCTATTTTAATAAATTCCACATGCACTATTAATTTCTATGTGGATGCTTTGTATATGTATTTTAAAAATATTTTAATAATCCAAAATAGAAAAGGCATATTGAAGTCAATAAGCTTAGACAAACTTTCACTGACTTTAACATACTACGTAATCCGGACAAGAAAGGGTAGTTCAAAGCTTTAACTCTGAATGAACTTGATAAAAACTTCTCAGGTGTATGGCTGAGAAATTTGTCCTTGTTGTATCATAAAAGTGACTAAAGTATTTTAAAATCATTTTCCTCCCTTTGATTTACAAATTGAAAGTCTGAACATCTAATTTCATATTTTGACAACTGTGGCTGTAGTTTGCTTTTGCTGAGTAAAGTATTAGATAAACAATTAAGTTTTCCAAAATTAAAGGAGACTTTATCAGACCAATGTTCCATTTTTTAAATAAATTCCATCAGAAAATATACTGGACAAAGTAGTATGTCTAGTTCTTTGAGATGAAAAATAGTGAACTACTCAGGTCATTTTGGTAAAAACAGAATAGAAATTAGCTATCAGCTTCAAAATTAAGTTAAATTAATTAAATAAAATTAAATATTTGTTAGGGCAGAGGCTGGGTAGGGATAGGGTAGATAAAATTACTCCTAGTCAGTGCTAAAATCACTTGGGATTAACGCAAGTGTTAAATTAGTTCAATGTCACCAACCTGATGTGTCACAGAAAATTAGGAAAAAATGTATACCAAGAAAATCTGTAATCCATAAATCTGAAAGAACTGCTAT
Organism: Phocoena sinus; assembly: GCF_008692025.1. NCBI lineage: Eukaryota > Metazoa > Chordata > Mammalia > Artiodactyla > Phocoenidae > Phocoena > Phocoena sinus. Next base: position 162,633,757 of record NC_045763.1, on the reverse strand, counting down.
ACTTCTGAAGGTTTTTTAAAATAATAGTTCTGGATATATTAAAAACAAAATCTCCTTACAATACCTGGGAGTCCTCCTTCTGCAAAGAAGGAATGAAACTAATTGAATAATCTGTATTTGTCCCTGAAATACTCTGCAAAATTCCAACTCACAAATAATATACAAAACAGAATAAATAATAGGTATGTTAAGATTAAAGGATATAACTTGATTTTTACTACCTCTACAAGGCTGTACATATATTACATCAACATAATAGAAATGGCATAGTCTCTGAAGATACTTTCCACGCTTTATTTACTTTTTAAAACTAATCTCAAATCACATACCATATACACCTATTTCCTTTTTGATGATTCCACTTAAACTTAAGGGTATGGTTTGTTAAACAAAGCTTATGAACAAAACAATTATCATGTTTATTGCGTGTTACACAAAGGAGCTACTCTGAATAGAAATCCATCCTTCTCCACCATTTGTTTTGTTTTGTTTTGTTTGCGTTACGCGGGCCTCTTACTGTTGTGGCCTCTCCCGTTGCGGAGCACAGGCTCCGGACGCGCAGGCTCAGCGGCCATGGCTCACGGGCCCAGCTGCTCCGTGGCATGTGGGATCTTCCCGGACCGGGGCACGAACCCGTGTCCCCTGCATCGGCAGGCGGACTCTCAACCACTGCGCCACCAGGGAAGCCCTGATGTACCTTTTTAAACATACTAACAAATTCCCATTTGTTAATATTTTATGATTCTGTCACATACATTCATGAATGAGATTGGCTAGTAGTTATTCTCTTTTGTCGTATCTTTGTTAAATTCTGATATCAAATTATTCAAGCATTACAAAATGAATTGGAAAATGCTCCTTGTTATTTTCCTATTCTCTAGAAAAAGTTTTTGAAAGTTGATGGTAATGGTAAACACCTGGTTGAATTCACTGGTATGGAAGAATTCATCTGGGGTTGTAGGATCTTTGTGGTCAAGTTTTAAATTACAGATTCATTTATAAGGTAGTGATAGGCTTATTCAGACTTTCTAGTTCTTATTATATCAATGTTAGCAAGTTGTATTTTTCTAGGAATTTGTCTCCATCTCAATTTTCAAACATATTTACAGGTAGCTGTTTGTAATATGTATTAGTCTGCTCAGGCTGCTATAACAGAACCCCATGGACTGGTGGCTGAAGTAACAGAAATAAATTTTTTTGTAGTTCTGAAGGCTGTAAGTTCAAGATCAAGGTGCTGGCAGGGATGGTTTCTGATGAGAACTTTCTTCCTGGCTTGTAGATGGCTGTTTTCTCATTGTGCCCTCAGATGGCCTTCCTTCTGTGCACACATGAGAAATCTCTGGTGTCTCTTCCCCTCTTCTTATAGGACACCAGTCCTATTAATCTGAGCCCCAACCTATGGCCTCATTTAACCCAAATGACCTCCTTAAAGGCCCTATCTCTAAATACAGTCATATTGGGCTTAAGGCACCAACTTCTGAATTTGGAGGGGACAAAATTCAATCACACAAAATTCAATAACACAGTATCCTCTCAAGATCTTATTCATGTCTGTAGGTGATATTGTGATGTCCCCTCTTTCTTTCTTCCGTTTTTTTAAAAAAATTAATTTATTTATTTTTGGCTGCGCTGGGTCTTCGTTGCTGTGTGCGTGCTTTTCTCTAGTTGTGGCGAGCGGGGGCTACTCTTCGTTGCGGTGTGCGGGCTTCTCATTGTGGCGGCTTCTCTTGCTGCAGAGCATGGGCTCTAGGTGCATGGGCTTCAATAGTTGTGGCTCGCGGGATCTAGAGCGCAGGCTCAGTAGTTGTGGTGCACGGGCTTAGCTGCTCTGCTGCATGTGGGATCTTCCTGGACCAGGGCTCGAACCCATGTCCCCTGCATTGGCAGGTGGATTCTTAACCACTGCACCACCAGGGAAGTCCAGTCCTCTCTATTTTAGATTTGTTTTCCTTTTTCTTAAAAAAAATATATTATTTATTTATTTTTGGCTGTGTTGGGTCTTTGTTGCTGCATGCGGGCTTTCTCTAGTTGCAGCGAGCGGGCTTTCTCTAGTTGCAGTGAGCGGGGGCTACTCTTCGTTGCGGTGAGCAGGCTACTCATTGCGGTGGCTTCTCTTGTTGTGGAGCATGGGCTCTAGGCACGTGGGCTTCAGTAGTTGTGGCATGCGGGCTCAGTACTTGTGACTCGCAGGCTCTAGAGCACAGGCTCAGTAGTTGTGGCACACGGGCTTAGCTGCTCTGTGGCATGTGGGATCTTCCCAGACCAGGGATCGAACCCGTGTCCCCTGCATTGGCAGGAGAAATAACCACTGTACCACCAGGAAAGTCCCTAGGTTTGTTTTCTATTTCATTATTTTTCTCTTTGGATTTAATTTGTTGTTCTTATTCTAATGTCTTGAGATAGATGCTTAACTTACTGATTTTCAGTCTTTCTTCAATTTAAACATGTTTTTTATTCTAAAATAGACATGGCTGCATACCAAGATTTTGATATATAATTTTCAATACCACTAAATTAAAAACATTTTCTATTTCCTGATAATTCATCCTTTGATCTATGGTTTATTTAGCACTGCATTCTGTAATTTTCAAGCCTGAGTTTTTTCTTGGTATCCTTTTGTTATTAACTTCTAAGCTTATTTGCACTGTGATCAGAGAACTTATTCTGGAGAATTCTAAACATTTTGCAATTTGTTGAAATTTGATTTAGGACCAGCATACAATTAATTTTTTTTTTTTTTTTTTTTTGGCTGTACGCTGGCCTCTCACTGTTGTGGCCTCTCCCATTGTGGAGCACAGGCTCCAGACGTGCAGGCTCAGTGGCCATGGCTCATGGGCCCAGCCGCTCCACGGCATGTGGGATCTTCCTGGACTGGGGCACGAACCCACGTCCCCTGCATTGGCAGGCGGACTCTCAACCACTGCGCCACCAGGGAAGCCCTAAAATTAATTTTTGTAAATATTCCATGTGGGCTTGAAAATAATAGGTATCCTGAAGTTGGCAGGTATAATTGTCTACATATGCTAATGAGATCAAGTTTGTTAACTGTGTTTTTCAAGTCTATGTTCTTTTTTTTAAAAAATTATTTATTTATTTTATTTTTGGCTATGTTGGGTCTTCGTTGCTGTGTGCGGGCTTTCTCTAGTTGTGGTGAATGGGGGTTACTCTTTGTCGTGGTGCGCAGGCTTCTCACTGCGGTGGCTTCTGTTGTTGCAGAGCACAGGCTCTAGGCACACGGGCCTCAGTAGTTGTGGCACGCAGGCTCAGTCGCTGCGGCACATGGGCTTAGTTGCTCCGCAGCACGTGGCATGTAATATTCCAAGTAATATTCCATTGTGTGTGTGTGCGTGTCAAGTAATATTACGTTGTGCGTGTGTGTGCGCACGCGCACGTATATGTGTACACACATACATAGAGACTACATCTTCTTTATCCATTCATCTGTTGATGGACACTTAGGTTGCTTCTGTATCTTGGCTATTGCAAATAATGCTGCTATGAACATTGGAATGCATGTATCTTTTTGAATTATTGTTTTTGTTTTCTTCGAATATATAACCAGGAGTGGAATTGCTGGATCATATGGTAGGAGTTGGGTTTTATTTTTCCTCCAGTCTGGCAATCTTTGCCTTTTATTCAGGAAATTTAGTCTACTTATACTCAATACTATTTATCAATATATTTAGACTTAAATCTACCATCTTACTATTTTCCTTCTATATGTCCCACCTGTTAGGTGTCATTTTTTTCTTTCTTTCCTTGCCTTCTCTTAGACTGAATGAACATTTTATTGTTCCATTCCCTCACCCACCTTCCCCTGATTAGTTTGGTAGTTATTCAACTTTTACTATTATTTTAATAGGTACCTTAGAGATTAAAATGTACATCCTTGATTTATCAAAGTCTATGTGTATACACACCCCTTACTCTGACCAAAAGACAACTGTTGTACTTTTAAACCTTTATATTTTAAATGCCACAAGATACTATTTTATCATTTTATATGGTGTCACTTAGACTAATCTACATATTTATCCTTTTTGTTGTTTTTCATTCCTTTTTGAAACTTCAAGTATCTTAAAAAAATAAGTTTTTCTTTCCTGCTTGAAGAAAACCTTTATTATTTTCTTAAGTATAGGTATTCTGGTAACAAATTCTATAATTTGTCTGCAAATGTCCTTATATTAACTTTAACCTTAAAGGAATTTTCACTGGATATAGAACTAGGTTGGCAGTAATTTTGTTTCTGCCCTATAAAGATGTCATTCCATTCTCTTCCATCCTCTGTGGTTTCTATGGAGAAGTCACCTGTCAAACAAATTGTTACTCTTTTGAAGGTACTTCCTCTCTTCCATTCTACTCTGGGTACTTTAAATACTTTTCACTTTGTGTTTAGTTTTCAGCAGTTTTACTATGATGTGTCTAGGAGTCATTACCTTTTTATTTATCCCATTAGGATTCATGGGGGTTCTTGAATTTGTGGCCTGTTGTCTTTCAACAGTTTTGGAATGTTCTCAGCTCTTAAAATATTCCTTCTGTCCCATTCTCTTTCTCTTCTCCTTCTGTTACTCTAGTAGACATATTAGACTCCCCACTATATCCCTTATTTATCTTATGCTCTCTTCTGAATTTTCTATCCATCTTTCTCTCCTTGCTTAAGTCTGGATATTTTCTTATCTGTTTTCAATTACTGGCTCTCTCTTCAGCTGTTCCTAATCTGCTGTGGTTATATCTACCAACTGAGTTTTTTTTTTTTTTTTTTTAAGATGTTGGGGGTAGGAGTTTAGTACTTTATTTTTGCTGTGTTGGGTCTTCATTTCTGTGAGAGGGCTTTCTCTAGTTGTGGCAAGCGGGGGCCACTATTCATCACGGTGAGTGGGCCTCTATCGCCGCCTCTCATTGCGGAGCACAGGCTCCAGATGCGCACGCTCAGTAGTTGTGGCTCACGGGCCTAGTTACTCCACGGTATGTGGGATCCTCCCAGACCAGGGCTTGAACCCGTGTCCCCTGCATTAGCAGGCAGATTCTCAACCACTGTGCCACCAGGGAAGCCCCAACTGAGTTCTTAATTTTGATTATTGTAGTTTATATCTAGAGTTTCATTTGGTCCTTTTTGTTGTTGTTTCCAGTTCTCTTCTGAAATTCTCCATTTTGTCTCATCTCTTTAAACAGAACAAGCATTTAAAATCTATGTTTAAGAATACCAATCTCTGTAATTTGCCCACTGTTCATATTTTCTTTTGATTTTTGTTAGGGTTATCTTGTCTCCTATTGTGTCTGGGATTTAAAATTGAGTATTAGATACTGTATGTTAAAAACTGTAGAAATAATTTCAGGTCTAGTATGATATTATATTCCTCTAAGAGGATTTATATTTACTTCTAGTGGGCTGCTTGGGGTCCTAGTGTTCCATAATCATCTTAATTCAATTTCAAAGGTAAGATTATTTGAAGCTGGGCCAGTGTAAACTTTTGGGGTTCCAACCCAGAACATGGAAGGTTCACCAGCTTCCCTCAACCCTTGCTAGTTCTCTGGACTCTTAATTTTTGTCCTCCCCACCCTTGTAAGACTTTTGAGAACACCACTCAGTTTCTCAGCCACCTTTTCTGCAACTTGCAGAAGCCCCTAAGGAAAAAGGAATCCTAAATGACAGGTTCCCCCTTCTGAGTTTACTTCTTTTCCTAGATTCTATCCCTATAATTCTTTAATACCTTATTAATGCTCCAGTTTCTTCAAACAGCTTATTTTCATATTTTATTACAGAGGAAATAGCTGTTCTCAACTATCTGGATTAGGAAGACTAATCCAAATTATCTAGTCTACCATTATCAAAAGCAGAAGCAGCATTAACTTTTCCCATGCACTATGCTGAAATTCTTTAGAGAAGTATCTGTTACTTTCTCTCCCTTTAACTTGGGTAAATACCACATTTACATTCTGTCATTGGGATGAAGAGGGGAATGTGGAAACAGAAATGGAATGAATTCAATTTAAAGTACTGCATCTCACTTTTGAATTCCTCTATCATATTTGCAACTATTGGCCTGGTGTCCCTTCAGGGTTCCAACATGCAGACTCTTTTAGCCAAGGTTTTTATTTCATCCAACAACATATAAGAAAAATTTTAAAAATCTTTCAGACATTGTTAAGCAGTCTGTTTCCATGTATTCTATCTACTTTTTTTTGTACTTCTTATTTTGCATGGAATTGTAAGGGATAGGAAGAAAACACATGTTCAGCCTACCATCCTAAATCAGAAGTATAATTAAATCTTTAAAATGCTCATACATTTTGACCCTGCCATTGTACTTTCTAAGAATTTATCTATTTTTTTAATTTTTAAATTTAATTTTTTTTTATACAGCAGGTTCTTATCAGTCATCAATTTTATACACATCAGTGTATATATGTCAATCCCAATCACCCAATTTATCACATCACCAGCACCACCACCCCGCTGCTTTCCCCCCTTGGTGTCCATACATTTGTTTTCTACATCTGTGTCTCAATTTCTGCCTTGCAAACCATTTCATCTGTACCATTTTTCTAGGTTCCACATATTTGCATTAATATACGGTATTTGTTTTCCTCTTTCTGACTTACTTCACTCTGTATGACAGTCTCTACATCCACCCACGTCTGAACAATGACCCAATTTCATTCCTTTTTATGGCTGAGTAATATTCCATTGTAAATACATACCACACCTTCTTTATCCATTCATCTGTCAATGGGCATTTAGGTTGCTTCCATGACCTGGCTATAGTAAATAGTGCTGCAATGAACATTGAGGTGCATGTGTCTTTTTGAATTATGGTTTTCTCTGGGTATATGTCCAGTAGTGGGATTGCTGGATCATATGATAATTCTATTTTTAGTTAAGGAACCTCCATACTGTTCTCCATAGTGGCTGTATCAATTTACATTCCCACCAACAGTGCAAGAGGGTTCCCTTTTCTCCACACCCTCTCCAGCATTTGTTGTTTGTAGATTTTCTGATGATGCCCATTCTAACTGGTGTGAGGTGATACCTCATTGTAGTTTTGATTTGCATTTCTCTAATAATTAGTGATGTTGAGCAGCTTTTCATGGGCTTCGTGGCCATCTGTATGTCTTCTTTGGAGAAATGTCTATTTAGGTCTTCTGCCCATTTTTGGATTGGGTTGTTTTTTTAATATTGAGATGCATGAGCTGTTTGTATATTTTTGAGATTAATCCTTTGTCCGTTGATTCGTTTGCAAATATTTTCTCCCATTCTGAGGGTTGTCTTTTCGTCTTGTTTATGGTTTCCTTTGCTGTGACAAAACCTTTTAAGTTTCATTAGGTCCCATTTGTTTATTTTTGTTTTTATTTCCATTACTCTAGGAGGTGGATCAAAAAAGATTTTGCTGTGATTTATGTCAAAGAGTGCTCTTCCTATGTTTTCCTCTAACAGTTTTATAGTGTCTGGTCTTACATTTAGGTCTCTAATCCATTTTGAGTTCATTTTTGTGTATGGTGTTAGGGAGCATTCTAATTTCATTCTTTTATATGTAGCCATCCACTTTTCCCAGTACCACTTATTGAAGAGACTGTCTCTTCTCCACTGTAGTTCCTTGACTCCTTTATCATAGATTAGTTGACCATAGGGATGTGGGTTTATCTCTGGGCTTTCTATCTTGTTCCATTGATCTATATTTCTGTTTTTGTGCCAGTACCATATTGTCTCGATTACTGTAGCTTTGTAGTATAGTCTGAAGCCAGGGAGTCTGATTCTTCCAGCTCCGTTTTTTCCCCTGAAGACTGCTTTGGCTATTTGGGGTATTCTGTGTCTCCATACAAATTTTAAGATTTTTTGTTGTAGTTCCGTAAAAAATGCCATTGGTAGTTTGATAGGGATAGCATCGAATCCGTAGATTGCTTTGGGTAGTAGAGTCATTTTCACAATATTGATTCTTCCAATCCAAGAACATGGTATATCTCTCCATCTGTTGGTATCATTTTTAATTTCTTTCATCAGTGTCTTATAGCTTTCTGCATATAGGTCTTTTGTCTCCCTAGGTAGGTTTTTTCCTAGGTATTTTATACTTTTTGTTGCAGTGGTAAATGGGAGTGTTGCCTTAATTTCTCTTTCAGATTTTTCATCATTAGTGTATAGGAATGCAAAAGATTTCTGTGCATTAATTTTGTATCCTGCAGCTTTACCAAATTCATTGATTAGCTCTAGTAGCTTTCTGGTGGCATTTTTAGGATTCTCTATGTATAGTATCATGTCATCTGCAAACAGTGATAGTTTTACTTCTTCTTTTCCAATTTGTATTCCTTTTATTTCTTTTTCTTCTCTGATTGCCGTGGCTGGGACTTCCAAAACTATGTTGAATAACAGTGGTGAGAGTGGACATCCTTGCCTTGTTCCTGATCTTAGAGGAAACGCTTTCAGTTTTTCACTACTAAGAATGATGTTTGCTGTGGGTTTGTCGTATATGGCCTTTATTATGTTGAGGTAGGTGCCCTCTATGCCCACTTTCTGGAGAGTTTTTAGCATAAATGGGTGTTGAATTTTGTCAAAAGCCTTTTCTGCATCTATTGAGATGATCATATGGTTTTTCTTCTTCAATTTGTTAATATGGTGCACATTGATTGATTTGCATATATTGAAGAATCCTTGCATCCCTGGGATAAATCCCACTTGATCGTGGTGTATCAACCTTTTAATGTGTTGTTTGATTCTGTTTGCTAGTATTTTGTTGAGGATTTTTGCATCTATATTTATCAGTGATATTGGTCTGTAATTTTCTTTTTTTGTAGTATCTTGGTCTGGTTTTGGTATCAGGGTGATGGTGGCCTCACAGAATGAGTTTGGGAGTGTTCCTTCCTCTGCAATTTTTTGGAAGAGTTTGAGAAGGATGGGTGTTAGCTCTTCTCTAAATGTTTGATAGAATTCACCTATGAAGCCATCTGGTCCTGGACTTTTGTTTGTTGGAAGATTTTTAATCACAGTTTCAATTTCATTACTTGTAATTGGTCTGTTCATATTTTCTGTTTCTTCCTGGTTCAGTCTTGGAAGGTTATACCTTTCTAAAAATTTGTCCATTTCTTCCAGGTTGCCATTTTATTGGCATAGAGTTCCTTGCAGTAGTATCTTAGGATGCTTTGTATTTCTGCAGTGTCTGTTGTAACTTCTCCTTTTTCATTTCTAATTTTATTGATTTGAGTCCTCTCCCTCTTTTTCTTGATGAGTCTGGCTAATGGTTTACCAATTTTGTTCATCTTCTTAAAGAACCAGCTTTTAGTTTTACTGATCTTTACTATTGTTTTCTTTGTTTCTGTTTCATTTATTTCTGCTCTGATCTTTATCATTTCTTTCCTTCTGCTAACTTTGGGTTTTGTTTGGTCTTCTTTCTCTAGTTCTTTTAGGTGTAAGGTTAGATTGTTTATTTGAGATTTTTCTTGTTTCTTGAGGTAGGCTTGCATAGCTATAAACTTCCCTCTTAGAACTGCTTTTGCTGCATCCCATAGGCTTTGGATCATCGTGTTTTCATTGTCATTTGTCTCTAGGTATTCTTTGATTTCCTCTTTGATTTCTTCAGTGATCTCTTGGTTATTTAGTAACATATTGTTTATCCTCCATGTGTTTGTGTTTTTTACGTTTTTTCCCCTGTAATTGATTTCTAATCTCATAGCGTTGTGGTCGGAAAAGATGCTTGATATGATTTCAATTTTCTTAAATTTACTGAGGTTTGATTTGTGACCCAAGATGTGATCTATCCTGGAGAACGCTCCATGCGCACTTGAGAAGAAAGTGTAATTTGCTGTCTTTGGATGGAATGTCCTATAAATATCAATTAAATCTATTTGGTCTATTGTGTCATTTAAAGCTTCTGTTTCCTTATTTATTTTCATTTTGGATGATCTGTCCATTGGTGTTAAGTGAGGTGTTAAAGTCTCCCACTATTACTGTGTTACTGTCGATTTCCTCTTTTATAGCTGTTAGCAGTTGCCTTATGTATTGAGGTGCTCCTATGTTGTGTGCATATATATTTATAATTGTTATATCTTCTTGGATTGATCCCTTGATCATTATGTAGTGTCCTTCCTTGTCTCTTGTAAAATTCTTTATTTTAAAGTCTATTTTATCTGATATGAGTATAGCTACTCCAGCTTTCTTTTGATTTCCATTTGCATGGAATATCTTTTTCCATCCCCTCACTTTCAGTTTGTATGTGTGCCTCGGTCTGAAGTGGGTCTCTTGTACACAGCATATATATGGGTCTTGTTTTTGTATCCATTCAGCAAGCCTGTATCTTTTGGTTGAAGCATTTAATCCATTCATGTTTAAGGTAATTATACATATGTATGTTCCTATGACCATTTTCTTAATTGTTTTGGGTTTGTTTTTGTAGGTCCTTTTCTTCTCTTGTGTTTCCCACTTAGAGAAGTTCCTTTAGCATTTGTTGTAGACCTGGTTTGGTGCTGAATCCTCTTAGCTTTTGCTTGTCTGTAAAGCTTTAGATTTCTCCATCGAATCTGAATGAGATCCTTGCATGGTAGAGTAATCTTGCTTGTAGGTTCTTCCTTTTCATTACTTTAAGTATAACATGCCACTCCCTTCTGGCTTGTAGAGTTTCTGCTGAGAAAGCAGCTGTTAACCTTATGGGTGTTCCCTTGTATGTTATTTGTCATTTTTCCCTTGCTGCTTTCCATAATTTTTCTTTGTCTTTAACTTTTGCCAATTTGATTACTATGTGTCTCGGTGTGTTTCTCCTTGGGTTTATCCTGTATGGGACTCTCTGTGCTTCCTGGACTTCAGGGGCTATTTCCTTTCCCTTGTTAGGGAAGTTTTCGACTATAATCTCTTCAAGTATTTTCTCTGGTCCTTTCTCTCTCTCTTCTCCTTCTGGGACCCCTATAATGCAAATGTTGGTGCATTTAATGTTGTCCCAGAGGTCTCTTAGGCTGTCTTCATTTCTTTTCATTCTTTTTTCTTTATTCTGTTCTGCAGCAGTGAATTCCACCATTCTGTCTTCCAGGTCACTTATCCGTTCTTCTGCCTCAGTTATTCTGCTGTTGATTCCTTCTAGTGTAGTTTTCATTTCAGTTATTGTATTGTTCATCTCTGTTTGTTTCTTCTTTAATTCTTCCAGGTCTTCGTTAAACATTTCTTGCATCTTCTCTATCTTTGCCTCCATTCTTTTTCCGAGGTCCTGGATCCTCTTCACTGTCATTATTCTGAATTCTTTTTCTGGAAGGTTGCCTATCTCTACTTCATTGAGTTGTTTTTCTGGGGTTTTATCTTGTTCCTTCATCTGGTACATAGCTCCCTGCCTTTTCATCTTGTCTATCTTTCTGTGAATGTGGTTTTTGTTCCACAGGCTGCAGGACTGTAGTTCTTGCTTCTGCTCTCTGCCCTCTGGTGGATGAGGCTATCTAAGAGGCTTGTGCAAGCTTCCTGATGGGAGGGACTGGTGGTGGGTAGATCTGACTCCATGAATTTATCTTACAAATAGACACAAACAAATGCACAAAACTATACAGACAAGAACATTTACTGTAGCAGTATTTTAGTATAATCATGGAAATAACTTAAATATCAATTAATAGATTATTTAAATTATGGTATAATACAGAAATTTTAAGAGACTGAAATAAGTTAATATATAATGATATAATTTCATTTTTGTTAGAAAATAATTTTCAAAGCAACTCGGAAACAGACTCTGACCTGTCAGGGTGGCAATGGCCACTGAGCAGGGAGGAAGTTCTGCCTTGCACTCTGCGCAGGCTTTAGCTCCTCCAACAGCAGTCACACTTCCTATCAAGGTGACAGTGGCCAGTACACCCTCAGGAAAGATGTGGCTGTCATCCACATAAAATTCAGCCTTCAAACCAAAGACACTGGGCACATGCAGTCTACAAAGGGACACTCCCACATAAAAACACCCCTTCAAGACCACAGTAGATAACTGTTTCACCCAAATTCACAGAGATAGAGAAAGTAAAATGAAAAGGCAAAGGAATTACTCTCAATTGAAAAAGTAAGAGAAAACCCCTGAAAGAAAAATAATGAAACAGAGAAAATCAGTGTATCAGACAATGAGCTAAACAATTTGGTAATATGGGAATTCCCTGGCGGTCCAGTGGTTAGGACTTGGCGTTCTCACTGCCAGGGGCCCAGGTTTGATCCCTGGTAAGGGAACTAAGATCCTGCAAGAATGGGATCTTAGTTTGCGTGGTGTGGCCAAAAAATAAAAAATTTGGTAATAAAAATGCTAACTGAATTAAGAGAAATGATCTATAAGCACAGATCATTTTAACAAGGAACTAGAAACTATAAATAAGACCCAATCAAAAATAGGTCATTCAATTCCTGAGATAAAAGCACTCTAGAAGCAATGAATAGCAGACTAAATGACAGAAAAACACATAAGTGATCTGGAAGACAGAATAATGGAAATCACCCAATCAGAACAGCAGACACAAAGACAAATGAAAATAAACCAACCAAAAAACAAACAAACAAACAACAAAAAAAACAAAAGCAACATGTGAGATCTTTGGGATAATATAAAACGTGCCAACATTCACATTATGGGGTTTTCAGAAGGAGAAGATAGAGAGAAACTGTATTTAAAGAAATTACGGCTGGAAATTTCCCAAATCTAAAGAAGTAAACAGATATCCAGGTACAGGAAGCACATAGGGTCCCAAACAAGGTGAACCCAAACAGACCCACACCAAAACATATCATAATTAAAATGGCAAAAGTTAAAGATAAATAGAAAATTCTAAAGGCAGCAAGAGAAAAACAGAGTCATATATAAGGGAATGTCTAAAAGCCTATCAACTGATTTCTCTGCAGAAATTCTGCAGGCAAGAAGGGAGTGGCATGATATATTCAAAGTCCTAACAGGGAAAAACCTGCAACCTAGGATACTCTACCCAGGAAGATTATAATTTAGAATAGAAGGAGAGATAAAGAACTTCTCAGACAAGCAAAAACTAAAAGAATTCACCAATACTAAACCTAGCCTAAAAGAAATGTTGGAGGGTCTTCTCTAAATGGAAAAGAAGTTAACAGTCTATAGGAAAGGGGAAATCCCAATAGAAAAGGCAAATAGTAAGGATTGAAGATCACTTAAATAAGACAGTACCTAGATTAAAAAAAAGAAATTATAAAAGCAACTATAACTACAATAAACAGTAAAGGGATAAGCATGAATGTAAAATATGACATCAAAAAACAACATATGAAGGGGAATTCCCTGGTGGTCCAGTGGTTAGGACTCGGTGCTCTCACTGCCAGGGCCCCAGGTTTGATCCCTGGTCAGGGTACTAAGATCCCACAACCCGTGCAGTGTGTGTGTGGGGGAAAAAAAAAAAAAAATATGTATTTATATATTATATATATGATATATATTATATATATATATATGAAGGAGGGGAGTGAAAACTGTAGAACTTTTCAGAATGTGTTTGAACTTAAATGTTTATCAGTTTAAAGCAAGTAGACATAATTATAGGTCAACATATATGAACCCCATTGTAACTACAAATCAAAAACCTACAGTAGATACACAAAAACCAAAAAGAAAGGAATTCAAGCATACTAAAAAAGAAAATCATCAAACCAGTACAGGAGAAATAAAAAGAAGAAATGAATGAAGAAGAACTACAAAAACAATTGGAAAACAAGGATTAAAATGGCAATGAGTACATACTTATCAATAATTATTTTAAATGCCAATGGACTAAACTTTCCAAAAGACAGTGTGGCTAACTGGATTAAAAAAACAAAACCCTTCAATAAACTGCCTAATAAACTCACTTCAGGGTAAAAGACACATACAGACTGAAAGTGAGTGTATAAAAAAATATTTCATGCAAACAAAAATGACAAGAAAGCAGGGGTAGCAATACTCATATCAGACAAATACACTTTCAAAGGTTATAACAAAAGGTAGCAAAGGGCATTATATAATGATAAAGGGATCAAAACAAGACAGGATATAACATTTGTGAACATACATGCACCTAATATAGGCGCACCTAAATATATAACGCAAATATTAACAGACATAAAGGGAGAAATTGACAAAAATATAATAACAGTAGGGGACTTTAACACCCCATTTACATCGATGGACAGATAATCCAGACAGAAAATCAACAGGGAAACAGTAGTCTTAATTGACACATTAGACCAGTTGGACTTAATTGATAGCTACAGGAAATAACATCCAAAAATAGCAGAATACATATACATTCTTTTCAAGGGCACATGGAACGTTCTCCAGGATAGATCACATACTAGGTCACAAAACAATTCTCAAGAAATGTAAGAGGATAGAAATTATATCAAGCATTTGTCCCAAGCACAACTGTATGAAACTATAAATGAACTACAGAAAGAAAACCAGGAAAGAACAAACACACTGAGACTAAACAATATGCTACTAAAAAAAAAAAAAAAAAAAAGGGTCAATGATGAAATCAAAAAGGAAATTAGAAAATACCTCAGGACAAATGAAGATGAAAACACAGTTTTCCAAAATCTATGGGATGCAGCAAAAATAGTTCTAAGAGAGAAGTTCATAGTGATATAGGCCTTCCTCAAGAATAAGAAAAATCTCAAATAAACAACCTAACATACCACCTAAAAGAATTAGAAAAAGAAAAACAAAGTCCAAAGTCAGCAGAAGGAAGGAAATAAAAAAGATCAGAGAGAATAAATAAAATAGAGACCAAAAAATCAACAGAGCAGATCAATGAAACCAAGACCTGGTTATTTATAAAGACAAATAAAATTGATAAACTTTAGCCAAGCTCTCATCAATAAGAAAAGAGAGAGGACCCAAATAAACACAGTACTACAGAGAAACAAACAAACAAAATGACAGAGAATACTATGAATAGTTATATGCCAACAAACTGGATAACCTAGATGACACAGACAAATTTCTAGAAAGATACAGCTTGCCAAGACTGAGTCAAGAAGAAACAGATAATTTGAAGACTGATCACTAGGAGTGAAATTGAATCTACAATTAAAATACTCCCAGCAAACAAAAGTCCAGGACCAGACAACCAAACATGTAAAGAAGAACTTATACCTATCCTTCTCAAACGATTCCAAAAATCTGAAGAGGGGGGAACGCTCCCAAATTCATTTTATGAGGCTCCACCATTACCCTGATACCAAAATCACACAAAGACTCTACAAAAAAGGAAAATTACAGGCCAGTAACTTTGTTTAATAGAGATGCAAAAATCCTCAACAAAACATAAGCAAACCTAATCCAATGATGCATAAAATGGATCATACATCATGATCAAGTTGGATTTATCCCAGGGTCACAAGGATGGTTCAACATACGCAAATTAGCCAGTGACATACCACTTAAACAAACAAAAGATGAAAATCACATGATTATCTCAACAGACGCAGAAAATGCATTTGAGAAATTCAACATCCATTCATGATAAAAATGTTCATCAAAGTGGGTATAGAGGGAACAAATCTCAACATACATGACAAACCCACAGCCAACATAATACTCAAAAGTGAAATGCTGAAAGCCTTCCCACTAAATTCAGGAAATAGTACTGGAAGTCCTAGACACAGCAATCAAAAACAAAAAGAAATAAAACGTACACAAATTGCAAGTGAAGAGCTAAAACTGTCATTATCTGCAGATGACATGATACTCTATAGAGAACCCTAAAGTCTAGGCCCAAAAACTATTAGAACTAATAGATGAATTCAGAAAGGCTGCAGGATACAAGACTAATATATAGAAATATGCTGCAGTTCTATATACTAATAATGAAATATCAGAAAGAGAAAGTAAAAAACGATCCTGTTTAAAATTGCACCAAAAACAAACAAACAAACTCTAGGAATAAACTTCACCAAGGAGGTGAAAGACCTATACTCTGAAAACTATAAAACATTGAGGAAGATGATTCGAAGAAATGGAAAAATATTCCGTGCTACTGGGTTGGAAGAATTAACATTATTAAAATGTACATATTAGCCAAATCAATCTACAGATTTAATGCAATCCCTATCAAAATACCCAGGACATTTTTCACAGAACTAGAACAAATTATCCTAAAATTTATATGAAGTCACAAAAGACCCTTAATTGCAAGAGCAATCCTGAGAAAAAGGAACAAAGCTGGATGTATAACCCTCCCAGATGTCACACTATACTAAACTATAGTAAGCAGAACTGCATGGTATTGGCACAAAAATAGACACATAGATCAACGGAACAGAATACAGTCCAGAAATAAACCCAAGCACCTGTGATAAATTAATCTACGACAAAAGAGGTAAGCCTATACAATGGAGAAAAGATAGTGTCTTCAACAAGTGGTGCTAGGAAAATGGACAGCCACATGTAAAACAGTAAGAGTAGAACATTCCCTTTCACACCATATACACAAAAACAAAACAAAACAAAACAAACCCTCAAAACAGTTTAAATGTAAGCCCCCAAACCATAACACTCCTAGAAGAGAACAGAGGCAGAGCACTCTTTGACAGAAATTGTAGCAATATTTTCTTAGATCAGCCTACTAAGGTGAAAGAAACAAGAGCAAAAATCAACAAATGGGGCCTAATTAAACTTAAAGATTTGCATAGCAAAAGAAACCACTGACAAAAGAAAAAGATGAACTATGGAATGGAAGACAATATTGGCAAATGATGCGGCTGACAAGGGGTTCATATCCAAAATATATGAACAGCTCATACAACTCAGAATCAAAAAAAACAAGCAAACAATTCAATCCATAAGTGGGCATAGGATCTGAATAGACATTTTCCCAAAGAAGACATGCAGATGGCTAAGAGGCACATGAAAAGATGCTCAACATCGCTAATTATTAGAGAAATGCAAATCAAAACCACAATGAGGTATCACATCACACCTGTCAGAATGGTTATCATCAAAAAGTCTACAAAAGACAAATGTTAGAGAGGATGTGGAGAAAAGGGAACCCTCATACACTGTTGGTGGGCATGTAAATTGGTGGGCATGTAAATACTCCACAAATGGAGTTGGTCATAAAAAACAATGAAAAAAAGCCATTTGCAGAAACATGGATGGACCTAGAGAATGTTATGCTTAGTGAAATAAGTCAGACAGAGGAAGACAAATACTGTATAATATCACTTATATGTGGAATCTAAAATGCAATACAAATGAATGTGTATGCAAAACAGAAACAGACTCACAGATATAGAAAACAAACTAGTGGTTACCAAAGGGGAGAGGAAAGCAGGAAGGGATAAATTAGGGACATGGGATTAACAGATACAAATTATCATATAAAAAGTAGATAAGCAACAAGAATACACTGTATAGCACTGGGAATTATGCCCAGTATCTTGTAATAACCTATAACGGAATACAATCTGACAAAAATACTAAATTAATATGCTGTATACCTGAAACTAAGACAAAACTGTAAATCAACTGTACTTCAAAAAACAAAACATATGAAAGTATATGCATAGAAGAAGAAATCCATATGCTAAGCATAAAAACATATTTATACCATATACTAAACTAAATAGTTTTACAGCATTTCAATTTTTATAATGGTAATTATTTCTAATCATAAATAAATTATACAGCCTATCAAGCCCGTTAGATTTCTACAGAAATCCCACATACCAAGAAGTCAAACCAACATCAGAACAGGCCTTTTTAAAAAAGTACGTAACGCTAACTAGGCTAAGGCAAGTCCAGTACTTTAAGGTGTGAAACCTAGATACAGGGAAAAGTCCTAGCTAGTGATATGAAAGTTAAATAATTTGATTATGCATCAAGGTGGAAGAGATGATAAAATGATCAGAGGAAATGTAGTGGGGGAGCATTGAAAAGGCATAGAATAAAGGGTAGAAGTAGAACTGATGGAAACCAAGATAAGAATGAGAGTCCAGTAGGAAAGAAGCAAACACATAATATTTTTACATTTAGGATATATAATGGCAATATGTTACGGCTATTTTTTTTCAATCTTTGATAGCCTGTGTATCTGACAATACTAATTTTATATCATGCCTAAATGAGTTAAACTGGAACTAAGAAGCCTGTTCTGGTACCTGTACTACTAAATAGCAGCATAATCTTAGTCCAAAATCCCTTGATATCTTTGGTCTTCAGTTTTCAATTCCATAAAAATGATGGGTTCAAATTAGATAATTCAAAGTCATGTTCAGATTAAAAAAATTCCATAATCCTAAAAGGATTGTTCCTCATTCAGTTAGGTAACTACTTGTCCAGCTATTTACCCACACCTACCCCTCACACCATTCCATACAAGAGATGACTAATGTTACGACAACTCCCTATTCCTGCATTCATGACAGACATTGGTAATTAGCTACAGCCCTTGGCACCCAAGCCCAATCACTGAGCTCTCTCTTACTTTCATATATCCTTGCAACCATTTTCAATCAATTGGAGATGGTACTTGAGATAAAATCTGTTCACCATCCTATAAATCCACAAGCAAGTTATGACTTTCAATACAATTAAAAAACTTCCTTAGTATTTTCTACATTTTAAGAAACTCTGATAATTCTCTCCTATGAATAAAATTGACTCATATTTTTGTACTCATTAGATTAATAAAATAGGATATAAGCTCCATCAAGATAACCTGAAGATACCAGCCTATGTATTTCCTGATTTATTTATTCTCAATCACTTTTAATAACCTCTGCTAATATGACTTCCTTAGTCAGAGGCACCAATGCTAAGAATTCTACACTCACGCAAACTGTCAAAGAACCTTATATCCATTAATCC
This sequence comes from Phocoena sinus, assembly GCF_008692025.1. Taxonomy (NCBI): domain Eukaryota; kingdom Metazoa; phylum Chordata; class Mammalia; order Artiodactyla; family Phocoenidae; genus Phocoena; species Phocoena sinus. Next base: position 162,614,954 of record NC_045763.1, on the reverse strand, counting down.
TATTCAATGGCATAAGGAGGCCTGGGGTAATGAACTGTATTGCATTGCTAATTTACTTAGCGTATGTTCAGTATAACAAGAGATAGAGAGAGCAAATCAGGATTTAAAATTAACTTTTATCTCAAGGTTTTCTTCCACAAAATATTTTAAAATCTTTAGATATAGAAGCTGCCCACCATTTTAAAATGAGACAAAGAAAAAAAATATCCTTACCAGTTTTTCTGCTTCTGTGTTCATTTCCCTTAATTTCTTGATATGCTCCTTTTTAATCATGAGAATTTTTGATAATCTGGTCTATAGACAATGAAGAAGAGATGTTTTGGCATAAACACAGGCACTTAAGTATATCATGTAGATGTCAAATTTCTAAGTTTTCACCAAGATATTTTAGCAGATTTTAGTGTTTCAATATAAATATAGCACAGACACTATTTTATAAGTCAGACTGGCTGAGAAGAAGATATTTTAAAATCCACTGTAACCAGGATATATCAAAACGATTAAGGAGTCAACCTGAATAAGCTTTCACTGGTCCAATATGGAACAATGTGTGGACCAATCATAATACTAACTACAGTTAACTGAAGCACAAATACATTAAAATCCATGAGTTCAGACTGATACTTAAACAAAATTAACCATTGTTGGAGAATACTAGTGACCATACTCATAAACTGGAAAACAAAGACAAAGAGTCAAGCATTTATCCTGCCTATACTATACAAACTATATGCCATTAGGTAACCAAATAATAGATTAGGGGAAGTTTTTCCTTATAGAACTATTTCAGCTACTAAACAAAGAACAAGAATAGCACCATTTTGCAATCCTAATGAATGAATTGACCTACGCAGTGATAATTAGTACCAGCCAACATTATATAAAAAAAGAGATAAAATAATATGGGTATCCTATTAGAACACAAAACCACACATGTAAGTAGTCACATAAAAACAAGTACACCAATCAAATAAAAAACCCAAATCAAATCAAACCTTTATATTCAATGAGCAATTTACATGAAATATAAAAGACAAAAGAATATGTTGGATGTTATCACAAGGATTCAGTCAGCAAAATCCAGACTGTGGGAGACTCTATGGACAAATAATCTAGTTTCTTCAACAAATAAGTTAATGGGGAAAAAGTACAGTCAACATTTAAGAGACAACTGGAGAACTGGAATGCTGACTGGATATGTGATGATATTAAGACTTTTTTGTTAACTTTTTAGATGTAATAATGATAATATAGTTATGTCTCTTAAAAAAAAAAAGGGCCCTTACCACTTAAAGATATATAATGAAATATTTACAGATAAATGATATGACGTCTGATTTCTCAAAACAGAGAATATGGGTGGGAGTATAGCTGAAACGGAACTGGCCAGGAGTTGTTGATAACTGTTATAGCTAGATAATGGGTACCTAGAGGTGCATTATACAACTGTCTGCTTTTTTCTTTTTTAATTAATTAATTAATTTTATTTATTTCTGTGTTGGGTCTTTGCTGTTACACACAGGCTTTCTCTAGCTGTGGCGAGTGGGGGCTGCTCTTCGTTGCGGTGCACAGGCTTCTCATTGAGGTGGCTTCTCTAGTTGTGGAGCACGGGCTCTAGGTGCACGGGCTTCAGTAGTTGTGGCACGTGGACTCGGTAGATGTGGCTCACGGGCTCTAGAGCACAGGGTCAGTAGTTGTGGTGCACGGGCTTAGCTGCTCTGTGGCATGTGGGATCTTCCCGGACCAGGGCTCGAGCCCGTGAACCCTGCATTGACAGGTGGATTCTTAACCACTGTGCCACCAGGGAAGTCCCCTGTCTGATTTTATATGCATTAAATTTTTGATAATTAAAAAAAATCTAAAAACTTGACCTAAGTTGATACAGGCAGAGGGAGAACCTGGTGAGATATGTTACATACTTATTCACACAGACCCTCATTAGTATCTCCAGAGCTCTGGACTGGTGCCCTGTCCCTAGTTGTTGGGGTTTTATGGAAATTTGTGTGATTCTTCAGAGTTAGAAGCAGTAAAAGATGGGATGAAGGCAACAGTCTCTCTCCCATTTTCAGTTCTGTGTTTCTTCTTTTTTAAAAAATTAATTAATTAATTAATTTTTGGTTGCCTTGGGTCTTCGTTGCTGTGCACTGGCGTTCTCTAGTTGTGGTGAGCGGGGCTACTCATTGTTGCGGTGCGTGGGCTTCCCATTGTGGTAGCTTCTCTTTGTTGTGGAGCACAGGCTCTAGGTGCTCAGGCTTCAGTAGTTGTAGCTCACGGGCTCAGTAGTTGTGGCTCACGGGCTCTAGAGCACAGGCTCAGTAGTAGTGGTGCACGGGCTTAGCTGCTCCGCGGCATGTGGGATCTTCCCGGATCATGGCTCGAACCCGTGTCCCCTGCATTGACAGGCGGACTCTTAACCACTGCGCCACCAGGGAAGACCCTTCTTGCTTGTTTTTGATAGAAAATCACGCTGTTTCCTTTTCATTCTTTTCAAAACTGAGTCCTCTCTAAGAAGTGGATCAGTCTTTTAGATTCCTCAAAATCCCTAACCCCAGGAAAGAAAAAGTTTCCTCACTAAGAAAATTCATTGTAAACTATGAATTATAAAACTTGCAAAAAAATTATGATGTTTATTTTGTTATAAGAAAGAAAACAGTAATAGAAAAAGACAAAAACATATCTCACAGCTTAACAAGAGGAAATCTGAGTTTCATAAAACTTTACATATTACAAAAGACAAGTACATAAAAGGACTTTTATTTTTATCTGCTAGATAGCTTAAAATATGAAAGCAGTGTTTTAACTAGGCTTTTACACGTAGATTTTGAAGTTAAAATTAAGCACTGCAATCAAACATCTAAGCATCAATAAAAACATCAATACTTTAGAAGTAGCGTACTAGTATTTAGCCTCTGACTCCCTCTGCTGGTGTATCGATGGATATCTCTCTCTCTCTCTCTCCCCGCCCCGCAGCCCCTCTCTCCCACTCCCTGACCCCCTGTTCTTCCCCCCATCTCCCCCTACACACACCTGCCCATATATGACATATTAGCTCTGTTTTTACTTCCACTATTTAAAAGAAAGAATTTCTTTAAAACAGAAGTGTCCTATGTGTGAAAATGATAAGCCTTGGCTCTTTTCATATTTTTAACTTTTCATATAAAAGTATCTTATCTACCTTTGGAAGTTAAAAGGTGTAATTCTGTATTCCAAGGATAATTAACAACATACAACTAAGGAATAAAAAATGCTATACACATACACACAAATGACGAGACTTTTCCTCAAAATAACATTAATTGTAAAAGGTAACACTGAATATTTTAATGGATTACGTTATAAACGTTTTTATTTATAAAGACTCTATCCCAAGCCAAGTAGTTTTTCTTTTCAAACAAAAAGAAAAGAAACAAATCAAACATTATTAGACTATGATTCAAACTAAATAAAAGAAAATAAAAAGAAAATAAAACATTAAATTACTGATAAAAAAACAAACTAAATAATTTATTTAATCTTATTTTCAAAACAAACAGCGCATTACATTCTTAAGAGTCAGGCTATTCAAGAAAATTGTTCTATATAATAATTCTATACTTGTTTCGATTTAGCCTTAGATTTCTTTGTGCCTAATCAATAAGTACTTAGCAAATGAATAGCTATTCCTAGTCTCAGAAAAGAAATAAAGTTCCTCCTAACCAGAGAGCTGGCCAACACATCACAATTGCTGAGGTCACTGATAATGGCAGAATGCACTGAGGTTACTAAATAAAAACCTTTATACTTATACAATTTATGAACAGTTAACCATTCAGTTTCACAGAGCATATACTAGGTTAGAGTCCTTAACACAGAAAAATAATAAGAACCAAACCCAAGAAAAGCCCAACAAAAAGTAGATCTGTAAGTCTTTTTTTGCTGTTATAACTTATTTTCAAGCTTGTTGGAAAATAACAGAGTTCTTAAAACTAACACAATGATTTTTAAAAGTATAAAAATATTTGGTCCTAGAAAAATTTTCAACTTTAATAACACAAAAGTCATTGAGTTTTTTAAACAAATAACCGAAATATTCAGAGCAATTCTTACCACTTGGATAAGGAACTCTACTGGAAAACCACCTAACGTTTCTGTGTCAGAGCCAGAAATTTTACTTCTCCAAGGTGATTGTCCTAATAAGGGGTCATTATCCTGTGGGAATAAAAGGGAATTATTTAACCATTGACTTTCCAAAAGGATGTATCTATTTTTTTAACTAATTAATTAATTAATTTATTTTTGGCTGTGTTGGGTCTTCGTTGCTGCGTGCAGGCTCTCTCTAGTTGCGGCGAGCGGGGGTTGCTCTTCGTTGTGGTGTGCAGGCTTCTCATTGTGGTGGCTTCTCTTGCTGCGGAGCACAGGACCTAGGTGCGCGGGCTTCAGTAGTTGTGGCACGCGCGCTCAGTAGCTGTGGCTCACCAGCTCTAGAGCGCAGGCTCAGTAGTTGTGGTGCACGGGCTTAGGTGCTCCGTGGCGTGTGGGATCTTCCCAGACCAGGGAATGAACCTGCGTCCCCTGCATTGGCAGGTGGATTCTTAACCACTGTGCCACCAGGGAGGTCCCAGAAGTATCTTATTTTTTTAAAAATTTATTTTATTGAAGTATAGTTGATTTACAATGTTGTGCTAATTTGTGCTGTACAGCAAAGTGATTCAGTTATGCATATATATACTTTTTTTTTCATATTCTTTTCCATTACGGTTTATCACAGGATATTGAATATAGTTCTCCGTGCTATACAGTAGGAAGGAAGTATCTTATTCTTAAATAAAGAACAAATTCTATTATAATTACTACTCTATTAAAAATCCTACAAAAAGGAAAATATTTCGAGTTGAAGCAACTATTTTATTTACTTTATTAACTTTTTATTTAATATCTGATAACTCAAAATAATGTGGGCACCTCCTGAAGTTATTGTAATAGATGTGTATTTCATAAGAACATAGTTTACATTCATAATTATCATTTAAACTACTGGTGACATCTAAAAAATATTACTTACTGTAATTGGTGACTGGAGAGGAGGAGTATAATGTAACCGTGGTGGAGTCATAAAAAATCGAGAAGGTCGCTGTTTTTGTCCAAAGGCAGCAATAGGCATCGTCTCATGAGGCTCATTACTCTTTGGGAAAAGAAAATAGTCCCCAAAACTTGAAGAACTTTACCAATCATTTTAGCTTTATAACAGTTCGATTTTATCATAAAATATATTAACCTACAAAGATCAAAGGGCTAGAACTTAAGTCAGAGTATGGATACTACTCTGTTACTATGAGGTTGAATTCATAAAACAGAAGAAAGTGATCTACTGAAAGAAAGGAAAGCGATCTATGGCCACCCTTGGTTGTCTCTGTGTTAAAGACTATCTGAATATTACCCACTGTAATTAAAGGCAATTCTTATCTGGCCAGGGAAAAATGTTTGGCTGATCTCATCAAGGAAATTACATTAATGAAACAGAAAAGTAATTTTTCTTTTTTGAAATGGGAGGTTTAAAGATTTCCTCCTTTAATGAAAAAAACTAAGATTGGTATACCTTGCTCTATATTTAGTCCAAATTTCCTTTCTCTCCTACTCCTCTCTAAAAGCACATTTGATAAGGAAACCCTTACAATAAGCAGAGTCACAGTTTTTTAAAAAGTATAGATCAGAAAAAAAAGATTCTTCTATTTTTGCACTAAGGAGATAAAGTAATTTTGATTTTTAATTGTAAGTTCACAACCCTTAAAAATCAAGTTTATAACAAAGAAATGGAAAAGGGGGAGGTTAAATGTGAACAATTTAATTTCCATAATGCTTAGAGGCAAACAGTTTTGTTATAAAAAGTTCATTACTCATTAAAAAGAAACTATTAGAGTTATATTTATCCTTTATATTTTAACTTATTAGAAAGGTATATAATTTCCATGACATTGCTAAATCAAGCATGATCATGAAATAATGGTCCAGTAGTTTAATGGACTATATCAGAAGTTCAAAAGATGTGGATTCCAGTCTCAATAGGGCAAGAATCCAGCTTGAAAGCCTTGAATAAATTACCTAACGTACTTATGTCTCAATTTCATCATGCAAAAAGTGGGGGTAATTAACAACCACCCTGCATACTCTGAGGATAAAATAGGAACATATAAAAATATATATTTTAGGGGCTTCCCTGGTGGCGCAGTGGTTGAGAGTCCGCCTGCCGATGCAGGGGACATGGGTTCGTGCCCCGGTCCGGGAGGATCCCACATGCCGCGGAGCGGCTAGGCCCGTAAGCCATGGCCGCTGAGCCTGCGCGTCTGGAGTCTGTGCTCCGCGGCGGGAGAGGTCACAACAGTGAGAGGCCCGTGTACCGCAAAAAAAAAAAAAAAAAAAAAAAAAGAAATATATATATATATATATATATATATATATTTTGAAGTGCAAGATGTTAACATACTTTTAAAGTCATTTTGCAAGAGGACTATACCAACAGCTGAAATGAAAGTGTTGTGTAGCTTATTCCCTAAGATTAGTTAGTCAAGAGTGATCAGTTGTGTCACACTAAATTAGGCAGACAGATGCTAGCTTCTGGAAAATGTGGAAGACTTTAGTTCTGCTCCAGGAGTCTAGTAAGCAGGGCTGGAAACCCCTAAAGATCTCTTCCTCTGTGACGTGAAATTTTGATTCTATCATAAATACAACCCCTAAGAAAACTCTACAACACATATTTAATAGGCATAAAACATGTGTATTATGAAACAATACTTACAAGAACTTCATAGTCAGGGATAGTATGAGTTCCAAGCCCTGCTCTATCAAAAGTTACTCTATAAGTAGCATTAAGAGTATCCACAGCATCTATCTGTCCAGTGAACAGACCATCATGAACACCACGTAATCGTGCTGAAAAAAGAAACAAAAAGGCATTATGATATTTAGGAGATACAAAACACTGTTACATACAAAACTGCTCCAAGCATGTAATTCAAAGTGGAGAAAGTATAGTACTGTTGTCTATTAAAGTTTCAAAAAAAGCATGTACTTTATTTTAGGCTTAAAGGAACAACAAAAAAAATTTTTGAAACAGAAAACAAAACTATAAATGGTGATCCCTAATTTGATATATGAATGAAATCATATATCTACCAAACTAAGGGGAAAATACTTTAACATCATATCATTGCTTTAAACCTCGAATTGCAAAAAAAAAAAAAAAAAAAAAAAAAAAAAGTCAACAAATTTGGTCATTATACTCATGAATGAAACACTAGTAGTTCAACTGAAAAAAAAAAAAAAAGAAAAAAGAAAAAAAAGACAAGGGTGCTATGCAGAAAAGATTTACTAGGTTTCAGACTGCTAACCTTAGAAAGGGTTGCCTATAATGTTGACTTCTGGGTACTTGAATTTTGGGAGTGTTCCCATTGTTCCCATACTAAGAAAGAGTGGTTTACTGTGCCTAGACTGTGCAAACAATGTGGTTACCTGCTTTCCAATTCTTGTATGTGCTGGGCAGAAGGTGCCTACGTAACCGGCCCCCTGTAAAAACCTTGGGCATTGAGTTTCTAATGAGTTTCCCTGGTAGACAACATTTCACAAGTGCTGCCACAACTTGCTGCTGAAGGAATTATGCAAGTCTTGTGTGACACTACAGGGAGGGGACTCTTGGAAGCTTGCACCTGTTTTCCTCTGGACTTTGGCTCCATGTACTTTTCCCTTTGCTTATTTTGCTTTATATCCTTTTCTGAGATAAGCCATGGCCATGAGTACAACTATTTGCCAAGTACTCTGAGTCTTTCTAGTGAATCACCAAACCAAACCTGGGGGTGGTCTTGGGGATCCCTCAGACAGATGAATTCTTGTGTCACTATTTAAATCCAGTCTGAAGTAACATAAGGAAAATCCAAGCAAACATCCAGCATGAGTGAAAAATAGAAGAGCAGTAGCATTTAAGGCATTAAACTAGGCAAAGTGACATATTTTATACACACAAAAACATATAAAGATAGTATTTATTTTTTAATTGTTTTTGGCCATAGTGTGTGCCATGTGGGATCTTAGTTCCCCAACCAGGGACTGAACCTGTGCCCCTGCATTGGAAATGTGGAGTCTTAACCACTGGACCACCGGGAAAGTCCCAATGATATCATTTAAATAAAATACAAATATTCAATGCAAAACTGTTTAAAAGGATCAACTGATAAAAACTCAATTGTAGAAGACTAAAATATCATTCTCTTATGGTTACCAGGGGGGAAGGGTGGAGGGAAGGGATAGTTAGGGAGTTTGGGATTGACATGTACACATGGCTATATTTAAAATGGATAAACAACAAGGACCCACTGTATAGCACAGGGAACTCTGCTCAATGTTATGTGGCAGCCTGGATGGGAGGGGAGTCTGAGGGAGAATGGATACATGTATATGTATGGCTGAGTCACTTTGCTGTGCACCTGAAACTGTCACAACATCGTTAATCAGCTATACTCCAATAAAAAATTAAAAGTTAAAAAAAATATCATTCTCAGTCTTTGACAGACCAATTAAAGGAAAAGTAAACAGGTATACAGAAGATACGAGTAATAAAGTTGAATAAACAAACGTAAATATAGAAAAGGACCTCCAGTTATGGCAGCGTGAAGAGGTTGGTGATTCTTCTCTGCAAAAGACTTGTATAAACCTGTACAAGACTGTCAAAGACAACCATTTCAGGGTACTAGAAATGGGCCAAATGCAGAAAACAATTAAGAAATGATTACTGTTGAAAAACTGCTAGAGCTTCAGTTAAGGACAAGTGAACTCAGTGGCCTTTCTGCAAGAGGCTATTCACACTCTACCTCCACCAACAGCTTGGCTGGTAAAAAGAGTGTTTCTAGTGTATGGTTGGCCATGGAAACAGTGTTGTTTGTTGTCAGAGGGGCAGACAGGATGTGGACCAGTGGGTAAAAACCTGTGACTGTGCTAGTTAAGAGTGGCAAACTCGATCGGGAAAGAAGAAAACCCCACAACTCTGCAAGCCTAAGAGGTAGTCCTGTCTGAGGTGACTGGCAGAATCACTAGGAATTTAACAGGGAGATCCTGGAAACTAGAGAGCCATAAAAAGACTGAAATAAACTCTCCATAAATTCTTGCCTAAGTGGAAAACTATGTGATTGGGTGGGAAAGACCTAAGAAAGTCTGGTAAAAAGTAAAAGCTAAGGATGACCTGAAAACGGACAGCAACTTTGTATGTGTTTTCCAAGTCCACACAGAGATCAGTCTGAGGCCTTTCTGGATTAAAATGTTTGAGTACAATCTCTGCCTAAGTCACTGGTTGGCCACTAAGTTATGCAGACACAGGAACATTCCCTAGGAAGCAAGCTTAAAAATAAATAAAAGAGTAAAAAAAAACTGAGCAGAGACATCAGTGGTTGCATAGGAAGTTACTAAAGTAAAAACAATTCTCAAAAAAATTACAGAGTTGCTACAATATATTATCTAAAATATCTAGTTTTCAACCAAAAATTACTAGATATGTAATGAAATAAAAAAGCATGATTCTTACTCAGGATAAAAGTACAGTAAGTAGAAACTGACACAGATGATACATTAGCAAAGTCTTCAAAAGTAGATTTTATAAATATGTTCAGAGAATTAAAGACAATGACTCAACAGGGAATTTCAAGAAACTATACAAAAGAACCAAATAGAAATTCTAGAGTTAAAGAGAAGATTTGAAGAAAAGAATCAGGGAATATTTTAGATAATATATTGTAGCAAGTCTGGATTCTGATCTATTAAAGAGAGATCAGGGCTTCCCTGGTGGCGCAGTGGTTGAGAGTCCGCCTGCCAATGCAGGGGACACAGGTTCGTGCCCCGGTCCAGGAAGATCCCACATGCCGCGGAGCGGCTGGGTGGGCCTGTGAGCCACGGCCGCTGAGCCTGTGCTCCGCAATGGGAGAGGCCACAACAGTGAGAGACCCGCGTAACGCAAAAAAAAAAAAAAAAAAAAAAAAGAGAGAGAGATCAACAGAAATTATCCAATCCAAAGAACACAGAGAACAAAAGATTGAAGAAAAATGAAGGGAGCCTCAGAGAGCTGTAGGAAGATGTCAAGTGCACCAACATATTTGTAATGAGAGACCCAAAGGAAGGAGAGAGAGAAGGTGAAAAGGAAATTGGAAGAAATTATGGCTAAAAATCTCTCATATTTGATTTAAAAAATTAAGCTACTAACCCATGAAACTCAATAAACCCCAAGTAGGATAAATATAAAGAGTATCAAACCTAGACATATCATAGTGAAATTTCCAAAATCCAAGGATAAAGAGAGAATATTCAAGAGAAAGGCTTCCAGAGAAAAATGACTCATCACATGTAGAAGAGCAACACAATTAACAGGTACATCTCATCAGAAACAATGAAGGTCAGAAGGCAACAGAGTGACATATTCAGTGTGCTAACAAGAAAAAAACATCAAGCAAGAATTCTATATCCTGTGAAACTATTTTTCACAAATGCAGGAGAAATGGAAACATTCTCAGATAAAAACAGAGAGAATCTGTTGCTACTAGACACGTTAGGAAGAAATACTAAAACACATTCTTTATGATAAAAGGAAATAATACCAGACAGTAACTAAAATCCACAGCAAGAAAAGAAAAACACCAGAAATGGTAAATATGTGAGTGCATATAAAAAACGGTGTGTACAAAATACACACACACACATTTTTTCTATTCTCTTCATTTCATTTTTAAAAAGTAAGATTATTTAAAGCAATAATTATAATACTATATTCTCAGGTTTATCATAGATATTAATGTAACACGTTTGATGACAGTAAAAACGAAGTAGGAGAAAATGGAGCTATATTGGAGTAATTCTGCTATATTTTATCAGAATTAATTCAGTATTAATCTTAATTAGATTGTGATATGTTAAAGCTGCATATTGTACTTCCCAGAGCAACTAACACACACATACACACAAAACCCTCAAAAAATACGTAAAAATAACAGAGAAATTAAAATTGTATACTACATTTGTATACTAATATACAAATACTAACTATATAACTATAATAAGTAAAATTTGTATACTAATTGTATCCTAAACAGTATTTGTTTAACACAAAAGAATGCAGGAAAGGAGGTAAAGGAAAATAACGGATATGAGACATATTGTAAACAAACAGCACAACGATAGGCATAAATGCAAGCATATCAATTATTACATAAAATGTGAATAGACTAACCACTGATCAAAAAGCAGAGGGTGAAAGGGGTCAAAAGGTACAAACTTCCAGTTATAAAATACATAACCAATAAGGACCTACTGTACAGCACAGAGAACTACACTCAATATCTTGTAATAACCTATAATGGAGAAGTGTGTATATATATATATACACACACACACACACACACGCACGCACACACACATATACACATATAACTGAATCACTCTGCTGTACACCTGAAACTAACACACTGTAAATCAACTATATTTCAATAAAAAAATTTTTTTTAATTGTAAATGTACAATAAACAAACAAAAAAAGTCATGGGGAGGTAATGTACAACATGGTGACTATAGTTAATAATACTGAATCCTGTATCTGAAAGTTGCTAAAAAAGTACATCTTAAAAGTTGTAACATCTTTGGTAACTATGTGTGGTAATGGATATTAACTAGACTTACTGTGGTGATCATTTTACAATATATACAAATATTGAATCATTATGTTGTACAGCTGAAACTAATACGATATTAGATGTCAATTATACCTCAATAAAAAAATACAAGTAGATAAAATTTTCTTAAATTTTTAAAAAGGCAGAGGTTTGCAGACTGACTTCAATAGAACAAGACATCTATAAGCTGTTTATATATTTCTACATGTGTCTGAGACACACTTTAGATTCATAGATTCAAATAGGTTGAAAGTACAGGATGGAAAAAGATTCACCATAGTAACAACAGAGTACTGGAATGGCTATATTAATGAAAATTTAAAATAAGGGATACTACTGGAAACAAAGAGGGACATTTCATAATGATAACAGGGTCAATGTATCAGGAAAATATGACAAATATAAATATATATGCACCTTAACAGAGCACCAAAATACCTGAAGCAAAATCTGATGAAATGGTAAAGAGTTCAACAATTATAGTTAGAGATTTTAACATTAATCTTTCAGTAATTGATACAATAAAACAGAAAATCAATAAGAATATGGAAGACATGTACAACACTATCAACCAATTTGACCTAACTAACATATACACAATGCTCAACCCAACAGCAATATACAGTCTTTTGAAACATACATGGGGCATTCTCTAAGACAGACCAAATGCTAGGTCATAAAACAAGTCTCAACAACTTTAAAAGAAGTAAAATCATACAAAGTGCTTTCTCCAACCGCAACAAAATGAAATCAGAAATCAGTGAGTCTTCACCAAGCAGGCTTGGTTATGCAAAATAAACTGAGAGAATACTTATAATACGAAAAGTATAAGAACTCAAATATAATTTGGAGGGAGGAACATCTTATGTTCTGGCATATACTGTATACTTACATACATCAAACTTTAGAGGGAGATTTATAAAACTTTAGGGGAAACTCACTTTCTACACTTCTGTGTTTTTTTCTTCTTCTTTTTTTTTTTTTTTGAGAATGCATTGCCTTTATAAATCAAGAAAAGAAGATATTTCCATATTTTTATATGGATGTCATTTATGTCCCTCTACCACAGATCAATATTTGAAGTCAGGCTCCCCTATTATTACAGGAGTATCTATCTGTTCAAGTGATGGCTAAATTCTATCCAGTTTTACTTAACTGGCTCAAAGACTTTTAAAAATACTTAAACTTTTGTCTCTAAGGCAGCCCTCTCCTTAACAGCCATTTCCAGATTACTGGTGCTGACAATGCAAAGCTAAAAAAACAAAAGCAGCAACCTAAGTTAGTATACATGGTCACTAAGGGATGAAAAGCAGATTCTTGGTCAGAATGCCAAGTTCAGGAAAGTAAGAAAAAAATGCTGTTGTGGTTATCAACATTATCCTAAGGCTCTGAGAATATTTTATAATAAGAAAAAAATTCAAAAACATCCTTTAGGTAGGGTAAATCCTATTAATCCATAAATCCTATTAGCTGATTATCTCAGGACAATGTCCATTTACACCTGCTATCCTACTTCAGTTATTAACAGCACCTCCTATTCTACTTTCAGAAGATGCTTACTTGAGTGATAAAATTATATGGTCACTCTACTTCTCTGACCGTTTATAAGGTCAAATACGCAATGCAAAAAAAAAGAGACAATTTTTCAAGCACAACAGAAGGTTTGCTGGGAATCTGGTGAACATACCTAATGGCATCCAAAAATCCAAGTTTAGAAAGTAATTTCATTATAAACAAACATCAAGGGACAACTTTAAATATTATTGGTCAGAGCCTCAGCTTTGGGCCAGGATTCAGAATTTGGGTTAACCAGCAGCTGTCAAATCTTAACTCTACATTTACTTCTATAAATCACATCTTCCATATCTTCCAAATCACATCTTCCATATTGTCCTTGATGACTTCCTTTCCCATAACCCTTTGACTTAGATAAACTACTTAGATAAAATACATTACTTTTAGGACAGTTCTGAATTTTACAATTTCTTAACAAACCAATGATTTTAAAATCTCTTTTTATACCCCGACTTCTCTGACTACACAGAGTTCTAGAACTATTCAGAGCAACGGACACCTGATGAACAACTTCCTGTACAATGTGGTTAAAGTATCATGTCCAGACGTTTCCCCAAGGCTTTTCCACTATTCAAATTTTCCATCATTTTGGTGTTTGTCAAAACACTTGCGTTCTTAACTCTGTAACTAAGAATCACTTGTCGTTACTTTTTACCTGTCTTCTTTGCGCCTACTGCAAAATCTTAAATATAGTTACTTAAAAAATTCCTTTGTTGTTGTTATTGAGGAAAAGTCTACTAATCCTTCTTTACTAAGAAATTTCTTCCCAGAAAGGAATGTGGAATTTTGTTTGTTTATATACTTTTCTAGGTAAAATTTACATACAGTAAAATGAAAATGTAAGTGTATAATCCTATAAGTTTTGACAAATGAAATCATCCATCTTTAAAGTCACAGAATATTCTTATTATCCCAGAAAGTTCCCTTTTCCTAGGCAATCCTTTCTTCAGGCGCAACCTCTTTTCTGATGATATTTTTCTACCATAAATTAATTTTGCCTATTCTACAACTTCATATAAACAGAACCATACAATATGCATTCATTAGTTTTCAGCTTCTTTTGCTCATCATACTATCTGAAGTTAATCTATATGTCAGTAGTTAGCTCCTTTTTATTGTCAATTTATATCCAATGTAAGAAAATATCATGTTATGTTTATCCATTCGCCTGTTGTTGGGTTGATTCCAGGTTCTGACTATAAAATTAAAACAAAGATGCCATAAACATTCTTGTATATATCCTTCTGTGAACAGCAATTTCATTTCTCTTACTTAAATATCTTGGAGCAGAACTGCTGGATCACAGGACAGACATAAATTTAATTTTATTAAAAACCGTCATGCTTTACTCCAAAGTGGTATACCATCCTATCAACAATGTATATGAATTATGGTAGCTCCACATCCTTGTCAACATTTGATGTTATCAGTAGTTTCAATTTTAGCCATTCTGGTGTGTGTAGTGGTATTTCATTATGATTTTAATTTGCACTTCCTTGATGACTACTGATGTTGAGTGCTTTTTCATGTGCTTATTGATCATTCATACATCTTCCTCTGGGAAGTCTCTACTCAAGTGTTTTGTCTAGTTTTTGAATTGGATTACTTATGTTTTTATCACTAAATAATAGAGTTCTTTATGTTTTCTAGATATAGTCCCTTTTCAGATATATGATTTGGAAATATTTTTTTCCCAGTATATGGCTTGCCTATTTATTTTCTTAATGTTCGCTATTAGTGGGCAGAAGTTTTAAATTTAAGTTAAACCTAAAAATCACCTTTATTTTTCTTTTTTGATAATTAATTTTTTGTCAGATCCAAGAAATCTCTGCCTACTTACAGATCACAAGATATTTTCCTCTGTTTACTTATAGAAGCTTTATAGTTTTGGCTTTTATGTTTAGCCCTTTGGTCCATCTTAGATTAAGTTTTTTGTATAGCATGAGGAAAGGTCAAGGTTCATTTTATTTCCATATATATACCTAGTTGATCAATCATTATTTATTGAAATGCCCTTCCTTTCCATTGAAATGCTTTGGTACCTTCAGAAAGTCAACTGGACATATGTGTGGATCTATTTCTGGATTAAACTATCCTTCCCATTTTCACAGACATTAGAATAAGCACGACAATTTCGAAAAAAAAAAAAGGAAAAGAAAAGAAAAAGAGAAAGAAAAAGAAAAGGGCTGCTGTGATTTAGACTGTTTATCTCTAAGATCAGTCTTGGCAGAGCTGACATTTTTAACAATACTGAGTTTTCCAATCCATGACATGTTTTATCTAATTATTTAGGTTTTTTATGCTATTGTCAATAGTGTCATTTTTTAAAATGTCATTTTCCAGTTGTTGCCTTATTATACAGAAATACAACTAATTTTCATATTGATTTTATATCCAAAGACCTTGCAAAAAAATTCATCTCATTAATTCTAGTCCTTGATTTGTGGATTCCTTAGGATTTTCATATGGGTTATCATGTCATCTGTGAAAAGAGACAGTTTTACTTCTTCCAAACGTTATGATTTCTATTTTTTTTCTTGTATTATTTCACTGTATCTAGCAGAATACTGTATACAGATCCTAAGTGTATCCTTGCATTGTTCCCCGTCTTAGTGGCAAAGCATTCAAAATTTCACCATTAAGTATGTAGCTGCACATAGATTTTTTCATATATTAACTTTGTCAGGTTGAGGAAGTTCCCTTTTATTTCTAGTTTTTGAGAGTTTTATCATGAGTGGGCATTAATACTGTCAAATGACTTTTTGTTATCTATTGATAGGACCATGTGGTTTTTCCACTTTATGCTACTAAATATGGGGAATTACATTAGTTGATTTTTAAAAACAGACTTTCTTTTTAGGAGCAGTTTTAAACACAAAGCAAAATTTAGAGGAAAGTACAGAGTTCCCATACATGCCCTACCTTTACTCTCCCTAAGAGCTTCCCCTACTATCAACCCATATAGCTCCTGCCTGACACACCCAACAGGCTCTCCCACTATCAACATCCCACACCAGAGTGGTACATTTTGTTAGCTGATGAACCTACACTGAAACATTATTATCACCCAAAGTTTATAGTTTACATTAGGGTTCACTCTTGGCATTGCACATTCTATAAGTTTTGACAAACGTATAAGGGCATGTACCTGCCCATCATTACAGTATCACTCAGAGCAGTCTCACTGCCCTAAAAAACCTCTGTGCTCCACTTATTAATCCCTCTTCCCACTAGCCCCTGGTAATAACTCATCTTTCAACTGTCTCCATAGTTTTTACCTTTTCTAAAATATCATACAGTTGGAATCATTCAGTATGTAACCTTTTCAGATTGGCTTCATTCGCCTAGTAATAGGCACTTCAGGTTCCTCCATCTCTTTTCATGGTATTTTGTTATTATTATTAGGCCATGCCACACAGCTTGTGGGATCTTAGTTACCCAACCAGGGATTGAACCCAGGCCCCCAGCAGTGGAAGCGCAGAGTACTAACTACTTGACCACCAGGGAATTCCCTCTCATTTCATTTTAGCTTCAAATAATATTCCATGTCTGGATGTATCAGTTTATTCATCTAATGAAGGACATAGTGGTTCCTTCCAACTTTTGGCAATTATGAATAAAGCTGCTATAAACATCCATGTGCAGGTTTTTGTGAAGAGGTAAGTTTTGAACTCATTTGGGTAAACACCAAGGAGTGTGACTGATGGACTGTGTGGTAAGAATATGTTTAATTTTGTAAAAAATTGCCAAACTGTTTTCCAAAGTGGCCATACCATCTTGCATTCCCACCAGTAATATACAAGTTCCTGTGCTCCACATTCTCGTTTGGTGTTGTCAAGTTCTTGATTTTGGCTATTCTAATAGGTGTATAATGGTATTTCATTGTTTTCATTTGCATTTCACTAATGACATATGATGTGGCATATCTTTTCATGTGCCTATTTGCCATTTGTATATCTTTTCTTTTTTTAAAAATTGAGGTGACATTAATTTATAAGATCATATAAGTTTCAGGTGTACATTATATTTTGACTTCTATATATATTACAGCATGCTCATCACCAAAAGTTTAGTTTCCATCCGTCACCACACAACAGACGCCCTTCACTCATTTTGCCCTTCTCCCAGCTCCTTCCACTCTGGTAACCATACTACTCTGTTCTCTGTATTTATGTTTGTTTTCATTTTGTTTATTAATATTCTACATATGAGTGAAATCATATGATATTTGTCTTTGACTTATTTCACTTTGCATAATACCCTCAAGATCCATCCATGTTCTCACAAATGGCAAGATTTCGTTTTTTCATGGCTGAGTAGTATTCCACTATATATTTTATATACACACACACACACCACATCTTTATCCAACAATGGGCACTTAGGTTGTTTCCATATCTTGGCTATTATAAATAATGCTGTGATGAACATAGGGGTGTACGTAACTTTTTGATTTGGTGTTTTTGTATTCTTTGAATAAATACTCAAAAGTTAAATAGCTGGATCATATGATAGTTCTTTTTTGTGTGTGTGTTATAGTTCTATTCTTAATTTTTTCAGGAATCTCTGTACTTTTCGCCATAGTGGCTGCACCAATTTATATTCCCACCAACAGTATGAGAGTATATCTTCTTTGGTGAGGTACCTGGTCAGATCTTTTCTCCATTTTTTAATCAGGTTGTTAGCTTTCCTATTTATTAAGTTTTAAGAGTCCTTTGCATATTCTGGATAACAATCCTTTATCAGATATGTCCTTTGCATATATTTTGCCCCCGTCTGTGGCTTCTCTTCTCATTCTCTTGACATTGATTATTTTTTCAATTATTTTGTTGTAGTAAAATACACTAAAAAGTTATCATCTTAATCATTCTTAAGTGTAGAGTTCAGTGGTATCAAATATTAATAACATTGTTCAATCATCACTCATATCTATAACCCTTTTCATCTTGTAAAACTGAAACTCTACACCCATTACAGTAACTCCCCATTCATCCCTCCCCCCCAGCCCCTGGCAACCACCATTCTACTTTCTGTCTCTACGACTGTTTCTATTGTAAGCAGCTCATATAAGTGGAATCACAGGGTACTTTTTTCTGACATTTCACTTATCAATGCCCTCAAGATTCATCCATGTTGTTGCAAATGGTAGGATTTTCTCCTTTTTTATGGCCAAATAATATTCCATTGTATATACAGTTGACCCTTAAACAGTACAAGTTTGAACTTCAGGGGTCCACTTACACACAGATTTTTTTCAGTTGTAAATACTACTGTACTGCATGATCCATGGTTGGTTGAACCTGCAGATATGTAACTGCAGATATGGAGGGCTGAGTGTTTGTGAATTTTAGACTGCACGGGAGATCAGCACCCCTACTCCCCGCATTGTTCAAGGGTCAACTGTATACACCATATTTTCTTTCTCCATTCATCTGTCAGTGGACACTTAGGCTGTTTCCATGCCTTAGTTGTTGTAAATAATGCTGCAACGAACATGGGGGTGCATGTACCTTATGGAGATAGTGAGTTTGTTTCCTTTGGATAAACACCCAGAAGCAGAATTGCTGGATCACGTGGTATTTCTATTTTTAATTTTTTGAGGAACTTCCTTACTGTTTTACACAGTGGCTGCACTGATTTACATTTCCACTACCAATCCACAGGGTTCTCTTTTCTCCACATGCTTTCCAACACTTGTTATTTCTTGCCTTTTTGATAATAGCCATTCTAACAGGTGTGAGGTGCCATCTCACTGTGGCATTTCCCTGATGATTAGTGATGTTGAGCATCTTTTCGTGTACCTGTTCACCATCTATGTGTCATGTTTGGAAAAATGTCTATTCAGCTTCTCTGCCCATTTTCTAATCAGGTCGTCTTTTTGTTGTTGAGTTGTATGAGTTCCTTACATATTTTGAATATTAACTTCTTATCAGATATATGATTTGCAAATCTTTTCTCTCATTCTGTAGGTTGCCTTTTTATTTTGTTGATTGTTTCTTTGGCTGTGTAGAAGCTTTTTATAGTTTGATGTAGTCCTACTTGCGGATTGTTGCTTCTATTCCTTTGATTTTGGTGTCATCTCCAAAAAAAAAAAAAAAAGCATTGCTAAGACCAATGTCAAGGAGCTTTTCCTTTGTGTCTTCTTCTAGTAATTTAATAGTTTCAGGTCTTACATTTAAGACTTTATTCCACTTTGAGTTAATTTTTGTGAGAGGTGTAAGATAGGAGGCCAGTTTTATTCTTCTGCATGTGAATATCTAGTTTTCCTGAGACCATTTATCAAAGAGTCTGTCTTTTCCCCATTGAGTATTCTTGGTTGCCTTGTCAAATATCAGTTGACCATATATTCATGGGGTTTTCTGTGGGGGGTTCAATTCTGTTCCATTTGTTTATGTGTCTATTTTATGCCAGTCTCATACTATTTTGATTACTATAGTTTTGTAATATAGCTTGAAATCAAGACATTTGAGTGTTCCAACTTTGTTCCTCTTTCTCAAGATTGCCTTGGTTATTAGTCAGGTCTTTTGTGGTACCACATAAATTTTAGGACTGATTGTTCTATATCTGTAAACAATGCCACTGGAATTTTCATAGGGATTGCACTGAATCTATAATTGGCTTTAGGAAGTATGAACTGTTTAAAACAATATTAAGTTTTCCAATCCATGAACATGGGATATCTTTCCTTTTATTTTTGCCTTCTTCAATTTCTTTCATCAATGTCTTGTAATTTTCAGTGTACAGATGTTTTACATCCTTGGTTAAAATTATTCCTAAGTATTCCATTGCTTTTGGAGCCATCTTGAATGAGACTGTTTCCTTATTTTCTTTTTCAGATATTTTGTCTTTAGTGTATAGAAACACAGCCGATTATTGTATGTTGGTTTCATATCCTGGCTTTACTGAATTCATTTACCAGTTCTTATAGTTTTTTGTAGAGTCTTTAGGGTCTTCTCTATATGAGATCATGTCATCTGCAAACAGAGATAATTTTACTTCTTCCTTTTGGATTTGACACCTTCTTTTTCCTTGCCTGACTGCTCTGGTTTGGACTTCCAGCACTATATTGTCACACTTGTCTTGTTCTTGATCTTTAGAGAAAAAGCTTTCACTCTTTCCCTGTTGAGTATGATGTTAGCTGTGGGCTTGTTCTTTAGCTTCTTAAGGTAAAAGTAGAAATTTATACCTTTTTAAAACGTATATAAGCATTTTCTTCTGATGTAAGTATTTAAAAATGTAAAAGTTTCCTCTATATACTTCTTTAGCTGCACCCCACAAATATCTATATTTGGTATATTTATTATCTTTCAATTTAAAATACTTGTGCTTTTCCCTTGAGATTTTCTCCTTTTACTTATGAATTATTTAAAGTATGATGTTTCATTCCCAAATACTTGGATGTTTTCAGAGATCTTACTGTTTCAATTTCTGATTAAATTCTGTTGTGCTCAGAGAAATTCTGTACACTGTATATGATTTCAATCTTTCAAAATTTACTGACATGTGTTAATAGGCCAACATATGATTTATGTTGACAAAGCCTAAGCACGTGCAAAGATTATATATTCTGCAGTTGTGGGGTACACTGTTCTAAAAATATCAATTAGATATCATGATTGGTAGTGCTATTCTTTTTTTTTAAATTAATTTATTTTATTTTTGGCTGCATTGGGTCTTCATTGCTGCGTGCAGGCTTTCTCTAGTTGCAGTGAGCAGGGGCTACTCTTCATTGCGGTGCGCGGGCTTCTCATTGCGGTGGCTTCTCTTGTTGCAGAGCATGGGGTCTAGGCATGTGGGCTTCAGTAGTTGTGGCCTGCGGGTTCTAGAGCACAGCTCAGTAGTTGTGGCACACGGGCTTAGTTGCTCTGCGCCACGTAGGATCTTCGCAGACCAGGGCTCGATCCCGTGTCCCCTGCATTGGCAGGCAGATCCATAACCACTGCGCTACCAGGGAAGACAAGTAGTGCTATTCTAATTCTCTATAGTTGTACTGATTTTTTTTTTCCTGTTCTCAATTACTGGTAGAGAGTTGTTAAAATCCACAACTATAATTGTCGACCTGTATATTTCTTCCTTTAGTTGTCTTACTTTTTGCTTTAAGTATTTTGAACTTCTGTTATTAGGGGCCTACTAATAAATATATATTAGGATTTGTTGTGTTCTTCTAATGAAGTGCTCTTTCAATCATTATCAAGTATCTCCTCTCTCTGGTAATACTCTTTGTCTTGAATTCTATTTTGTCTGATGTTAACATAGCCACTTCAACTTCCTATTGTTAATATCTGATTGGCATATCTTTTTCATTCTTTTGCTTTTAACCTGTCTGTGATTTTTAAATTTCAAGTACAACTCTTGAAGACAGCACATACAGTTGACCCTTTAACAACATGGGGATTAGGAGTGGTGATATCACCTGAACAGTTGAAAATCTGTGTACAACTTTTAACTCAAGGGTATAACCCAAAACTTAACTACTAATAGCCTACTGTTGACTGCAAGCCTTACAGATAACATAAACGGCAAGTAACATGTATTTTGTATGTTATATGTACTATACACTGTATTCTTACAAAAAAGTAAGCTAGGGATAAAAAAAGTTATTAAGAAAATCATAAAGAAGAGAAATACATTTATAGTACTGTATATTTTTATCAATACCATAAGTTTACATCATCTGTTTACAAGATGAATCATGTCTCAGTACGTACATCAATATTGTCTTATATGATATTACAAAATGCTTTACATGTTGCGCTTATTATTAAAACTAGACATCAAAAAAAAGATAATGTGAAAAAGAAATTCATCTTCATTTACAGGTATAATGATTCATGCATTGATAATGAAGAAAAAGCAATACAAATTGCTTTATAGTAGTCTAGTGTAATCAATATGATGGCTTCATGGTAGCCTGGCATATACATTAATGAATGAATCATAAAAATTTTATGGCATACAGTTTTACTGTCATATTCATAATACAGTATTAAAACACTTTCATTTTTAAAAAATTGAGGTATAGTTGAATTACAATATTATATTAGTTTCAGGTATATAACACAGTGATTCAAAATTTTATAGTTTATACTTCATTTAAATTTATTACAAAATATTGGCTATATTCACTGTGCTTACCATACATCCATGTAGCTTATTTTATACTTAGTAGTTTGTACCTCTTAATCACTTACCCCTATCTTTCCCCTCCCCTACCCTGCTCCTCACTGGTAACCACTAGTTTGTTCTCTACATCTGTGAGTCTGTTTCTGTTTTATTAGCAACATAGGTTACTTCCATATCTTGGCTATTATAAATAATGCTGCTGTGAACATTGGGTTGCATGTATCTTTTCAAATTAGAGTTTTCATCTTTCCTGGATGTACACCCAGGAATGGAATTGATGGGTCATACGGTAGTTCTGTTTTTACTTTTTTGAGGCACCTCCATACTGCTTTCCACAGTGGATACACCAACTTACATTCCTGCCAGCAATGTACAAGCACTCCCTTTTCTCCACATCCTTACCAACATTTGTTAATGGTGGTCTTTCTGATGACAGTCATTCTGACAGGTGTGAGGTGATATCTCATTGTGGTTTTGATTTGCATTTCTCTGATGATTAGTGATGTTGGGTATCTTTTCATGTGCCTGTTGGCCATCTGTATATCTTCTTTGGAAAAATATCTATTCAGGTCTTCTGCCCATTTTTAAAAATCAGGTAGTTTTTTCAATATTGAGTTGTATGAACTATTTATATATTTTGGATATTAACCCCTTATCAGTCATATCATCTGAAAATATTTTCTCCCATTCAGTAGGTTGTCTTTTCATTTTGCCAATGGTTTCTTTTGTTGTGCAAAAGTTTTTAAGTTTAATGAGGTCCCATTTGTTTATTTTTGCTTGTTTCCCTTGCCTTAGGAGACAGATCCAAAGAAATATGGCTACGATTTATAACAAACTGTGTCCTGGCTCTGTTTTCTATTTTCTTTTTTTTTGCAATATAAAATAAACAGTTTTATTTTTGATGTGTCTCCAGCCATCGATCAATGGCCATTTTCAGAGTCCTATTTGGTATAAGTACCAAAGAAGGAAGAACAAGATTTGTCATGGGACTCGTACGTTTCTTTTTGCTGATACAATTTTCCATTGCTTCCTTTTCGTATGAATAGCCATCTGATGCAATGACAGGATCTTTCATAAGCTCCCTAGTTATTGGACATATAAATTCATCAGGAATTCCAGAAGAAAGGGTTTTCATCTTTGTCCTGAGCTCTTCAATTTTCTGCAGAACTTTACTACGCAGCCCTAGAGATTCAATTTTCAAATCATCAGCTAGACTTTCTTTTGTAAGATTCAACAGTTCTCGCCCATCAATGTTATTCATTTTGAAAATACCAACAAGGTCTTTTAAATCTTGTGCACAAAACCAGTTTGAGACATCGTCCTCTGACCAATCTTCAGTAAATTGCTTTGGTTGATCTTCTGCGATCCTTGCTTGGCAAGGTGCTTCCAGGTCAAACTGCCAGATACTCACTGTTTTGTCCATTGAACCAGTAGCAAGTAAAAGGATATTGGGTGCAAAGGCACAAGTTGTGACATACCTGGTGTGCTGAGTCAAGGTGTGAAGTATATTCTCAGTATTAGTATCATACACTATGACAGACTTATCCACTGATCTAAGGTATGGGTAAAGGAAATAACCCAAATTTTGATCTGGCAATCCTGACCACATGATGCCAGTCGAAAGAACTGAAGACCTTGTTCTCCACCAGAGACTGGCTGTGAAGAAAAATCGCAGCAGGTAAATCCAAGATTATGTGCTTTTTCACTATGCAGACACCTCATTTTATCATCCCACACTGTTAAATCTCCACATGAGGAGCCAGTGACAAAGAGGTTTCCATTAGGAGAAAATGCACAGGCCACCAAGGAGCCATCCTTAACACTAGCACATCTATATAACTTGTATGACTGTGCATTCCACAAAACAACAGTTCCATCAGCTGCCCCTGATATCAAACAAGTGGAGTCTGGGGAAAACTGGCAAACCCTCACGGGGCTACCACTGGGCTGTTCCATCACTGCCAAAGTCTGTCCGTTTTGAGTATCCCATAAGACAGTGGTACCATCTGTTGAAAATGAAGCCAAAATATGCCCTGAAGCAGAGAAACACAGCAGTGGACAGCAGAGGTGTGAAACTTCAATGGAGAGTGTGGCAGTTCACTGAAGTCACTCAGGGAGTACAGGCGAATTGGTTTGTCCAAGGAGCAAGTGGCCAAGAGGGAAGAGGAGAAGGCACAGCAGTTGACATCATCATCATGATCCGCTAACGTGTGAATTAGTTTCACCATGTTCTTTATTTGAAGTAAAATATCCTGGTGTGGGCGTCCACTTAAACCTCAGCCGTCAAGCCAAACAATTTCCGGTCATACCCCGGATCAACTCGCCATTGTGAACACATGCATACCCATCTAATGCAAGGCAAACCCAAAATGTGCCAAGAATCCTCCAACATAAAGCTCGAGACCTACTCCCACCATGCCCACGCGGGGACCAAGGATTTGCCCAACTCTTGAGAGCCAACCAGGCCTCAGCGAACCGAGAGACCCATGGCAGGAGCATGGCCGGCGGGGAGCAGGGCCTTCCGGAGTGTGAGGACCGGCGTTCGGGTTGTGGGGGAGGGGTGGAAGCCAGCTGGGGCTTTCACGCCCCGCCGTGAGGCACTGCCTGGCTCCCACACCAAGGCCGCAAAACCATGCATCGCTCTGGTCAAGGTCTCAGCAGGTCCCTGTCGCGCGCTTAGAACCTGACGCCGAGAAATGGAGGGTTTAGACACCTTGAGCGGGGAAGCTCGGCGGGCTGACCCCAGTCAAGGTCCTCCACCTGCCTCCGCCGCTGTTAAACTGGCCCATGGGCACTGCCCCTTTCACCTCAAAGACCCACGACGCCTGGGATCAGCGCTCAGATGCTGGCGAGTGGCGCAGGGCACGTGACACGCAGGTGAGGGGGGCCTGTTTTCTTTTTTTTTTAAAGTAGTTTAATTTAATGTATTTAAAACTTCATTTTTAAAAATATTTATTTATTTTTGGATAGTTACAGAAGTCGAGGGATCTCGATTTTTTTTTGGCTGCGCAGCATGTGGGATCCTAGTTCTGTGACCTGGGATCAAACCCACACCGCCTGCACTGGAAGCATGGAGTCCTAACCACTAGACCACCAGGGAAGTCCCTGCCTATGTTTTCTTCTAGCAGTTTTTTGGTTTCTGGTCTTACATTTAAGTCTTTAAACCATTTTGAGTTTATTTCTGTATGTGGTGTGAGAAAATGTTCTAATTTCATTCTTTTATATGTAGCTGTCCAGTTTTCCCAGCACCACTTATTGAAGAAACTCACTTATTGAAGAAACTATCTTTTCTCCACTGTATATTCTTGCCTCCTTTGTTGTAGATTAATCGACCATAAGTGTGTCAGTTTACTTTTGGGCTCTCTAGTCTGTTCCATTAATCTATGTGTCTGTTTTTTTGCCAGTACCATACTGCTGTGATTACTGTAGCTTTGTAGTATACTCTGAAATCAGGGAGTGTGATACCTCTGTTCTGTTCTTTCTCAAGATTGTTTTGGCTATTCAGGGTCTTTTGTGTTTCCATACAAATTTTAAAATGATGTTCTAGTTCTGAAAAATGCCATTCGTATTTTGATAGGGATGGATTGAATCTCTAGATTATCTTGGGTATTATCGTCATTTTAACAATATTAATTCTTCCAATCCAAGAACATGGTATATCTTTCCATCTGTTTGTCTCATCTTCGATTTCTTTCATCAGCATCTTATAGTTTTTGGAGTACATGTCTTTACCTCCTAGGTTAGATTTATTCCTAGGTATTTTATCCTTTTTGATACAATTGTAAATGGGATTGTTTCATTAATTTCTCTTTCTAATAGTTCAGTGTCAATGTATAGAAATGCAAGAGATTTCTGTATGCTAATTTGGTATCCTGTAACTTTACTGAATTCATTGATGAGCTCTAGTAGTTTTTTGGTGGTGTCTTCAGGATTTTCTATATTGTATCATGTCATCTGTAGACAGTGACACAGCGACAGTTTTACTTCTTCCTTTCCAATTTGGGTTATATTATTTCTTTTTCTTGTCTGATTGCTGTGGCCAGGACTTCCAATATTATGTTGAATAGAAGTGGCAAGAGTGGGCACCTTTGTCTTGTCCCCGATCTTAGAGAAAATGCTTTTGGCTTTCTATTGTTGAATGTGATGTTAGTTGTGGGCTTATCATATATGGCATTTATTATGAAGTATGTTCCCTCTATACCCACTTTGTGAAGAGTTTTTATCATAAATGAATGAATTTTGTCAAAAGCTTTTTCTGCATCTATGTAGATGACTGTATGATTTTTTATTCTTTAATTTATTAATGTGGTGTATCACATTGATTAATTTGTGGTTATTGAACCATCCTTGCATCAACTGGGATAAATCCCACTTGATTATGATGTATTATCCTTTTAATGTATTATTAG
Organism: Phocoena sinus; assembly: GCF_008692025.1. NCBI lineage: Eukaryota > Metazoa > Chordata > Mammalia > Artiodactyla > Phocoenidae > Phocoena > Phocoena sinus. The sequence goes on along the minus strand of NC_045763.1, from coordinate 162,588,172 downwards.
ATTTGATTGTTAATATTTTGTTGAGGATTTTTACATCTATGTTCATTAGTGATATTGGCCTGTAATTTTCTATTTCTGTGGTATCTTTGTCTGGTTTTGGTATCTGGGTGATGGTGGCTTTGTAGAATGAGTCCTGAAGTCTTCTTTTCTCTGCAATTTTTTGGAATAGTTTGAGAAGGATAGGTGTTAACTCTTCTCTAAATGTTTGGCAGAATTCACATATAAAGTCATCTAGTCCTGAACTTTTGTCTGTTGGGAGTTTTGGGGTGTTTTTTTGTTTTGTTTTGCTTTAAATTACTGACTCAATTTCATCACTGGTAACTGGTCTGTTCATATTTCCTATTTCTTCCTGGTTTGGTCTTGGGAGATTGTACAGTTCTAGGAATTTGTCCATTTTTTTCTAGGTTGTCCATTTTGGGGGCATATAGTTGTTTGTAGTATTCTTTTATGATCCTCCAGTGTCAGTTCTGACTTCTCCTTCTTTCTGGCCCTCTTTTTTTCTGGGCGAGTTTGACTAAAGGTTTATCAATTTTGTTTATCTTTTCAAAGAACCAGCTCTTAGTTTCATTAATATTTTCTTTTTTAAGTCTCTATTCCATTTATTTCTGCTCTGGCCTTTATGATTTCTTTCCTTCTAATAACTTTGGATTTTGTTTGTTCTTTTTAAGTTCCTTTAGGTGTAAGGTTAGGTTGTTTATTTGAGATTTTTCTTGTTTCCTGAGGTTGGTTAGCATCGCTATAAACTTCTCTCTTAGAACTGCTTTTGCTACGACCCATAGATTTTGGATTGTTATATTTTTGTTTTCACTTGTCTCCAGGTATCTTTTGATTTCTTCTTTGGTTTCTTCAGTGATCCACTGGCTGTCCTTGCTCCATGGGGTGAACCCCTACAATCGTAATTATTCTCATTTGTGGGTTGCCCACCCTGGGGGTATGTATAATGATTATAAAGCAACTCCACCCCTCTTACCCATCTCACTGTGATTCTTTCTGGTAGTTTCCAGTCTTTCTCATCAACAGTTGCTCTGTAAATAGTTGTAATTCTGGTGTGCCCATGAGAGGAGGTGAGCTCAGGGTCTTCCTTCAATACAAGTTTTTTTTTTTTTTAATTGACATATAGTTGATTTACAATGTTGTGTTAGTTTCTACTGTACAGGAAAGTGATCCAGTTATACATATATATATACATTCACTTTTATATTCTTTGCCATTATGGTTTATAACAGATATTGAATATAGCTCCTAGTGCTATACAGTAGGACCTTGTTGTTTATCCACTCTATATGTAATAGTTTGCATCTGCTAATCCCAAACTCCCAATCCATCCTTCCCCCAACCCCATCCCCTTGGCAACCACAAGTCTGATCTCTATGTCTGTGAATCTGTTACTGTTTTGTAGATAGGTTCATTTGTGTCATACTTTAGATTCCACATATAAGTGATATCATATGGTATTTGTCTTTCTCTTTCTGACTTCCCTCACTCAGTATGGTAATCTCTAAGTCCATCCATGTTGCTGCAAATGGCATTATTTCATTCTTTTTTATTGCTGTGTAGTAGTCCATTGTATATATGTACCACATCTTCTTTATCCATTCATCTGTTGACGGACATTTAGGTTGTTTCCTTGGCTATTGTGAATAGTGCTGCTATGAACATAGGGGTGAATGTATCTTTTTGAATTATAGTTTTGTCCAGATATATGCCCTGGAGTGGGATTGTTGGATCATATGGCAACTCTACTTTTAGTTTTCTGAGGAACCTCCATATTGTTTTCCATAGTGGCTGCACCAACTTACACTCCCACCAACAGTGTAGGAAGGTTCCCCTTTCTCCACACCCTCTACAGCATTTGTTATTTGTAGATTTTTTAATGATGGCCATTCTGACTGGGATGAGGTGGTACCTCATTGTACTTTTGATTTGCATTTCTCTAATAATTAGCAATGTTGAGCATCTTTTGATGTGCCTGTTGGTCATCTGGATGTCTTCTTTGGAGAAATGTCTATTTAGGCCTTCTGCCCATTTTTCTATTGGGTTGTTTGTTTTTTTGTTGTTGAGTTGTATGGGCTGTTTGAATATTTTGGAAATTAAGCCCTTGTAGGTCACATCATTTGCAAATATTTTCTCCCATTCTGTAGGTTGTCTTTTTGTTTTGTTTATGGTTTCCTTTGCTGTATAAAAGCTTGTAAGTTTGATGAGGTCCCATTTGCTTATTTTTGCTTTTGTTTCTATTGCCTTGGCAGACTGATTCAATACAAGTCCTGCACACAATATTCCACATGATGAATAATACTTAGGTCATGATGATGGTGACACAAATACATCTCATACAGTTCTTGCCGTGCAGTGATCAGATTTTCAGAGGAAGACACTCGCACACCTACACAATAGATAAGTTTATTAACTGTATGGAATGATGATTATTTACTATTCACTAAGTGGAAATGAATCATCATAAAGGTCTTCATCCTCACCATTTTCATGTTGAGTAGGCTGAGGAGAAGAAGGAAGAGAAGTTGCTCTTGCTGTCGCAGGGGTGGCAGAGGTGGAAGAGGTGGAGGAGGTGGAAAGGGAGGGAAGACAGTCAGGCACACTTACTGTGAATTTATGGAAATACATCATAATTTCTACTTGACTTTTTGCTTTTTCATTTCTCTAAAAATGTTTCTACATGGTACCAATCCTTCTTCCACTATCTGCTTTAGTTTAAGTGACCCTATCATAGGAGGGTCTATGCTATAAAAAAAAGCAAAAGCAGTCTTGAAAATTGAAAGTCTTCTCCCCAACTGTCTAATGTCAATTTGTTTTCTGACACTGCATCTTCTGTGTCTTCTTCTTTATTGGCTGGCACTGATTCAGAAGCACTCATCTCCATCAAGTTGTGTTGGTAATTCCTCTGGTGTGGTGTCTATTAGCTCTTGAAAATATCTGTGTCTTGAAGCCCTTTACCTCCAACCTCTTTTTTTTTCCTCCACCTCTACAATCTCTTTCCTTTACTGGCTCTTTCAGGCTTTTTCTATAACAACAGTGACATCTTCAGTGATATAATCCTTCCAGATTTTCATGATGTTTTCTCTATTAGAGTTCTCTTCCATAGCATTGACAATCCTTTCCATAGAGTACCATGTGTAATGAGCCTTAAAGGTACTTAAGGCTACAGGCTGAATTATAGATGTTGTGTCTGGGGGTAAGTAGACCACTTCAATGCCTTTGGAGTCAAACTCATGGGGTTCTGGGTAGCCAGGGGCATTGTCCAATATCAAAAGAACTTTAAAAGGCAGTTCCTTACTGCCAAGGTACTTCCGGACTTCAGGGACAAACCATCAATGGAACCGATCCAGAAAAAGAATTTTTGTTGCCCAGGTCTTCTTGCTGTAGAACCAAAAGACGGGCAGCTGGTGTTTATTTTTTCCCTTCAAGGGTCCAAGGTTAGCAGCTTTTTTTAATTTAGTTAAATTTTTTATTGAAGTACAGTTGATTTACAATGTTGTGCCAATCTCTGCTGTACAGCAAAGTGACATAGACATTCTTTTTTTTAAAATATATATTCTTTTCCATTATGGTTTATCACAGGATATTGAATATAGTTCCCTGTGCTATACAGTAGGACCTTGTTGTTTATGGCTGGCAGCTTTATACATAAGGGCAGTCTTGATCATAAACCCGACTGCATTTGCAAAACAGTAGTTAGCCTATCTCTTTCTGCTTTATTTTTTAAATTTTTGGCTGCATTGGGTCTTTGTTGCTGCACGAGGGCTTTCTCTAGTTGCAGCAAGTGGGGGCTAGTCTTCATTGCGGTGCGTGGGCTTCTTACTGCGGTGGCTTCTCTCGTTGTGGAGCATGGGCTCTAGGTGCACGGGCTTCACGAGTTGCAGCATGCAGGCTCCGTGGTTGTGGCTCGTGGGCTCTAGAGTGCAGGCTCAGTAGTTGTAGCACACGGGCTTAGCTGCTCTGTGGCATGTGGGATCTTCCTGGACCAGGGATCAAACCTGTGTGCCCTGCATTGGCAGGCAAGTTCTTAACCACTGCTCCACCAGGGAAGTCCACCCTTTCTGCTTTAAATCCTAGTGCTTGCTTTACTTCCTTACTAACAAGGCTTTTTTGTTTTGTTTTGTTTTACCAGAATAGGGCACTTATGTCTGCATTAAAAACCTGTTCAGGTAGATATCCTTTCTCCTCCATGACTTTCTTAATGGCATCTGGGAAGCTGTTTGCTGCCTCTCGGTTGGCAGAAGCTGCTTCTCCTGTGATCCTGACATTTTTTAAGCCAAACCTCTTTTTAAAATTATCAAACCATCCTTTGCTGGCATTAAATTCTCCAGCTTTAGATCTTTCACTCCCTTTTGCTCTGTTGTCATATAAATGACTTTGCTTTTTCTCAAATCATATTGGAGTCCATAGGTATGCCTTTCTTATATCAATCCTGCACCCACATAAAAGCTGTACTTTCATTATGAGGTAAAAAGATATTTCAAAAAAATGCTAGGTATTCATGCCTGCTGGCATAGCTGCAGCTATAGCTTCACCAATTTTCCTTTTCTTTTTTTTTACAATGGTCCTTACACTGTACTCATTTATTTATCTTGAAATAGTGGGCAATCACAGATGAAGACCTCAACCTACAGTACATATCAAGCAATTCAACTTTTTCTTGTAATGTCATGACTTTTCTCTGCTTCTTAGGAGCAATTCTAGCATCACTATGGCACTTCATATGGGCTCCATGGTTTATGGTCTTCCACTAAACACAATGAAAAATACTTGAGAACTGCAAGAGATCACTTTTTACAACGATATGCAATTTACTGGAGATGAACTGATCACATGGAAATGATTACTGTCACACAGCATTTTTAGCAGATACAACACTTGAGCTCACTGCAACAGCATCGGGAGGTTGCTACAAAATTTTTACAGTAGTACAGTGTATACTACAGTTAGTTTTATGAAGCTATGATTTAATATGGCATCTTTATGTTTGCTTACATTTCTCTCAATGGCAAATGTATGGACTGTGTTTGTGGAAGTAAGTTTTGATAAATTTTACTACCATAAAATATGGTAGTAAATGATAAAATAGACTATGTCTACATATATCTTGCGCATTCATGACATATCTAACTTTAAAATCTTTTTCAATACTTTACGGCTAAGCAATTCATCTGCAAGTTCTTTCAAGTTGTCACAAATTTCCAAAAAAATTTCCAGTGTGTTATTGAAAAAAAAATCCACATATAAATGGACTCACACAATTCAAACCCATCAAACCCATGTTGTTCAATGGTCAACTGTAGTTGAGTTTGACTTCCTTTTTAAAAAAAAAAAAAAAATCCAGTCTGATAAGCTCTACAGTGTAGTGTTTAGTTCACTGACATTTAATGTAATTTTAAAAGGGCTAGATATAAGTCTACCATCTTGCTATTTATTTTCTACTCCTCTGTTCTTTCTTTCCTGTCATCTTTTCACTTAACTGAGTATTTGTTAGTCTGTCAAATTTAATTCCTCTACTGGCTTTTTAGGTATACCTCTTAACACTTTTTTAAAAGTAATTCCTTCAACTGGACAGCCAAATGCAAAAGAAGAAACTAGACCACTACCTCACATCATATACAAAAATCAACTCAAAATGGACTAAAGACCTGAAAGCAAGACCTCAAACAATAAAACTCCTAGGAATAAACATATGCAGTATGCTCTGTAACATTGATCTTAGCAATATCTTTCTGGATATGTCTCCTCAGGCAAGGGAAACAAAAGCAAAATTGAACAAATGGGATTATATAAAACTAAAAAGTTTCTGCACAGCAAAGGAAACCATCAGCAAAATGAAAAAACAAATGGAAGATATTTGCAAATCATATATCCATTAATTGGCTAATATCCCAAATATATAAAGAACTCATACAACTCAACAACAAAAAGACACACAACCCAATAAAAAAATGGGCAGCAGAGCTGAATAGGTGATTTTCTAAAGAAGACATATAGATGGCCAACAGGCACATGAAAAGAGATTCATTGCTAATTGTTAGGAAAATGCAAATCAAAACCACAATGACTCACTATCAAAACAAAACAAAACAAACCCCAAAACAACCCAATCAAAAAACAGGCAGGGGACTTCCCTGGTGCAGTGGTTAAGAGTCCACCTGCCAATGCAGGGGACACGGGTTCAAGCCCTGGTCCAGGAGGATCCCACATGCCATGGAGCAGCTGGGCCTGTGGGCCACAACTACTAAGCCTGTGCTCTAGAGCCCTTAAGCCACAACTACTGAGCCCACGTGCCACAACTACTGAAGGCCGCACGCCTAGAACCCATGCTCCGCAACAAGAGAAGGCACCACAATGAGAAGCCCGCACACCGCAACAAAGAGTAACCCCCACTCGCTGCAACTAGAGAAAGTCCATGTGCAGCAGCAAAGACCCAACTCAGCCAAAAATAAATAAATAAATGAATGAATAAATAAATAAATTAATTAATTAAAAAAAAATAGGCAAGTGATCTAAATAGCCATTTCTCCAAGGAAGACATCCAGATGGCCAACAGGCACATGAAAAGATGCTCAACACTGCTAATTATTAGAGAAATGCAAATCAAAACTATAATGAGGTATCATCTCACACGGGTCAGAATTGCCATCATCAAAAGTCTACAATAAAAAATGCTGGAGAGGGTGTGGAGAAAAGGGAACCCTCATACACTATTGGTGGGAATGTAAATTGGTGTAGCCACTATGGAAAACAGTCTGGAGGTTCCTTTAAAAACAAAAAATAGAGTTATCATATGTTCCAGCAACCCCACTCCTGGGTATATATCCAGAAAAGATGAAAACTAAGTCAAAAAGATAATGCACCCCAATGTTCATAACAGCATTATTTACAGTAGCCAGGACATGGAAACAACCCAAGTGCCCAGCAACAGATGATTACTTTAAGAAGATGTGAGATTTTATATATATGTATAAAACACACAGGAATATTACTCAACCATAAAAAAGAGTAAAATATTTAAAACAACATGGATGGACCTAGAGAATATCATAGTAAGTGAAGTAAGTCAGAGAAAGATAAATATTATATGATATTACTTATATGTGGAATCTAAAAAGTAATACAAATGAATCTATATACCATACAGAAACAGACTCATAGACATAGAAAACAAACTTATAGTTACCAAAAGGGAAAGGGAGGTATGGGGGGTATAAATTGGGAGTATGGGATTAACAAAACTACACATAAAATAGATAAGCAACAAGGATTTACTGTACAGCACAGGGAATTATATTCAATATCTTATAATAACCTATAATGGAAAATAATCTGAAAAAAATATGTATAATTAAATTACTTTCCTATACAGCTGAAACTAACACAATATTGTAAATCAACTGTACTTCAATTAAAAAAAAACCACAGTGAGATATCACCTCACATCTGTTAGACTGGCTATTATCAAAAAGGCAAGAAATAACAAGGGTTGGCAAGGACAGGAGAAAAGGAAACCCTCATACACTGTTGGTGGGAATGTTAAGTTGGTGCAGCTACTATAAGAAACAGTGTGGAGATTCCCCCCCAAATTAAGACTAGAACTACCACATGATCTACCTATCCCCCTTCTGTGTATTCATCCAAAGAATACAAAAACACTAATTCAAAAAGATATATGCACCCCTATGTTCATAGCAACATTATTTAGAATAGCCAAGATATGAAAACAACCTAAGTGCCTATCAATGAATGAATGGATAAAGATATGCTACACACGGGCTTCCCTGGTGGCGCAGTGGTTGAGAGTCCGCCTGCCGATGCAGGGGACACGGGTTCGTGCCCCCGTCCGGGAAGATCCCACATGCCACGGAGCGGCTGGGCCCGTGAGCCATGGTTGCTGAGCCTGCGTGTCCAGAGCCCGTGCTCCGCAACGGGAGAGGCCACAACAGTGAACGGCCCGCGTACCACCAAAAAAAAAAAAAAAAAAAAGAGATGCTACACACACAGACGCACACACGCACTGGAATACTACTCCACGGTAAAAAAAAGAGTAGTGATTACCAGAGGGGAAGGGGTGGGACAGGGGAGGGTGAAATGGGTAAAGGGGATCAACTGTATGGTGAGAGACAGAAACTAAACTTTTGGTGGCTAGCATGCTGTAATGTAAAGAGAAGATGAAATATAACGTATACATGAAACTTGTTATAAACCAACGTTACCTCAATAAAAGATTTTTTAAAAGTAATTCCTTTACTAGTTCTCAAAGTACGGCCCCACTCCAGCAGCATCAACACCACTTGGAAACTTCTTGAAATGCAAATTCTCAGGCCCTACCCCTGACCTTCTGAATCAGAAACTCTGGAGTGGAGGCCAGTAATCTGTCTTTTTAAAGCCTTCCAGGCGATCTGACGCACACTAAGGTTTCTGAACCTCAATATTCTAGGGATTATAATATTCACTCCTTACTTATTACACTCTACTTCAGTTAATACTGTATGCTCTCACTACAAATTTAAGAAACAAACACAACAGTTCCATTTTACACATATATTTACTATTTCTGGTGCTGTTAATCTGTAGTCAAGGTTCCATCTGGTATCATATCCCTTCAATCTGAAAAGTTCATTTGACATAGCATCTAGTGTTCTTTTCCCGTAAGAAGTCAGCTGCTGTTTGTATCACTGTTCCTCATATAATGTTGTTTTTCTAATGAATGCTTTCAAGATTTGCTCTGTATTTTTTCTGTGTTGTGTCTAATTATGGGTTATGTATACACGTGGGTTATATGCCTTGGGGTTTAGAGTACTGTGGATCTGTACTTTTTTTTTTTTAAATCGAGTTTGGGGAAGGTGGCCAAAATGGCGGAGTAGGAAGTCCTTGAGCTCACCTCTTCCCATCGGCACACCAAAATTACAATATTTACAGAGCAACTATTGATGAGAAAGACCAGAAGACAAGCAAAAATGATCTTCTACAACTAAAGATGCAAAGGAACCACGACCGGACAGGTAGGAGGGGCAGAGACACAGTATAGTCAAGAACAATACCTCCACAAAGGGGAGGATAATAACAATTGTAGAGGTTCTCCCCAAGGAGCAAGGGATCTGAACCCCACGTGGGGCTCTCCAAACTGGAAGTCCTGCAATAGGACGACAAACACCAGAACACCTTCCTTTGAAGGCCAGCAGGGCTTACATTCGGGAGAGCCAGAGGGCTATGGGAAATAGACTCCATTCTTAAAGGGTGCACACAAAATCTTACAAGCTCTAGGACGCAGAGCAGAAGCAGTAGTTCAAAAGACGCCTCGGTTAGACCCACCTGCTGATCTTGGAGAGCCTCCCTGAGAGGCAGGAGCCAAGTGGAGCTTACCGGGGGGAAAGAGACACTTGTGGCAGCCATTTCTGGGAGCTTGTTCAACCACGAGGACACTGGTGCTGGCAAGCGCCATTTTTTAATCCTCCTTCTAGCTTATTAGGGCTGGGACTCGGCCCCGCCCAGCAGCCTGTCTGCACCAGTAATGGGACACCTCAGGCCAAGCAGCTGGCTGGGCGGGGACACAGCCCCACCCACCAGCTGGCCTGGCTGGGAGCCCCTGAGCCCATAGCCGCTTCAGGACCTGGACTTATCCACCAGAGGGCCCAGGACCGGCCACTGACACCAACGAGCCTCACTAGTTCCAGGTCCCCAGGGCCCCGCACCAGAGACCCTGGGACCTGGCTTTGCTCACAAGTGAGCCAGCATTAGCCCCAGGATCAGCCTCACCCACAACTGGGCAGGCACCAGCCACTGGGTCCTCGCCCCGCACAACAGAGACCAACGCACTAACTCAGGGAGTTCCAGGGCCCTGCAGCCAGAGACTTTGGGACTGGCTCCACCCACCAGTGAGCCGGCACTAGCCCCAGGACCCGGGCTCACCCACCAGTGGGTGGGTACCAGCCTGGGGACTCCCTGGGCCTCAGCCCTGCCCACCAGTGGGCGGACACCAGGCCCTGCGGCTAGAGAACCCAGGACCCAGCTCTGCCTACAAGGGGGCTGGCACCAGCGCAAGGATCTGATCCCCTGCGCCCTGTCGCACCCACCACTGGGTGGACAGCAGCCCCAGGACCACCACAGACCTACAGCCTGCTGTGTCTGGATGCAGCCCACAGACCAGCAGGCCTGCACTAGCTCCAAGACCCACTGAGCCCTAGTCCCACCCACCAGCAGGCTAATGCCAGCTCTGGGACGCCTTGGGCCCCTCAGCTAGCCGCCCCAGGAACTGCTCCTGTCCACCAGTGATGGGACACTAGCCCAGGGAATAGCAGGGGCTCTGGCCTGCCAACCAGCAGGCTGACAGCAGGCCACCAGACATACTGGGCCCCTCAGCCAGCAGCCTCAGGACCCAGCTCCACTAACCAGCGGGCTGATAACCAGCTTTGGGATATCCCAGGCCCCTACAGACAGCCATGCCAGGAACTAGCGCACCCACGAGCACTAGATCTGGGACCCCAGCCTGCAACCACACACCCCGAGCCCAGCTCCAACCACCAGTGGGCCAGTACTAGTCCCAGGAACCCCCCACTCACTCCTGCAGCCAGCCACCTTGTGCCCCAGCCCACAGACGGAAGCCTTCCACGAGGCAGGGCCTAGCAACCAACCTGAAGGAGGGCCAGCCACACCTATCAGACTGCCCACAGTAGTCAGGCCACCACAACAGAAGGACCCAGGCAGCGCACACGGGGGGCACCCCTAGAGCACACAGCTCTGGTGACCGGAGGGGAGTGCGCTGCTGGGAAGCACAGGAGGTCTCCCACAAGAGGTCACTTCTCCAAGGTCGGCAAATGTAATGGATGCATGTCAAATCATTATGACCTACACTTTACAGTGTGTATGTCAACTATATCTCGAAAAAACTGAAAGAAAAAATCGTCTTTTTTTCCCCACATGCCATTGTGCCTTTCTTCTCCTTTTAAGAACACTAATTACATGTATGTTATTTGCATAATATTGTCCCACAGGTCTCTGAGGCTCTATTAATGTTTTTTCCATTTTTTCCTCCATGCTTTCACAATGGATCATTTATACTGATTTATTCTGAAGTTCACTTACCCTTGGTTTTGCTGTTTCCAATACGCTTTTAAGCCCATTCAGAATTTTTCTTTTCAGACACTATACTTTTCAATTTTAAATGTGTTTTATCTAAGTAATTTCCATCTATCTACTGTGATATCCCCATTAATTATGACTATATTTACATTTAAGTTCTTGAACATGTTTTATAATAGATATTTTGAAACTAATTCCAGTATCTGAGTCATCCCACCATCTGTTTTCTATTGATTGCTTTTGGTCTTTACTACAGAACCTATTTTAATGTTTCTTCATAGGTTTAATAAGTTTTTATTATATGCTGACACCTCCTCTAAACCAAACAGAAACCTTCAAAAGCTCTAGTAGTTGACTCCTACAAACTTTTCTCATATCTTGACATATCCAGTCCCACCTATTCTGCATTGTGACATAAGTACCTACTTACTGACACTGTAAAATTTTCAGTCTTATCAAATAATACTGCCAATCCTTAAATGCTGTAGCACTTAACTTTTAAGGATTTCCTAATTGGGTCTACGTGTCACTCTATTCACGCCAGCATTTCTCTGATTAGTAGTTATATTGTAGACTTTGTACTTATTTATATGGGGTCTTTAGAACGAATATATTTTTTCAGGAATGCTATCTCTCCCTCACTCTATCTCCACCCCCACTCCCAGACTAATTTTGTAAAGAGAGAGACCATATATATCATCTGTAACTTCTATACATGGTAGGTTATGACTAAATGCATTCTTCTCTTTTCCAAATGCATTTTATATGCATGATACAGTCTCTTCCTTATTATCTACCTTTCCTTTCATCACCCATTTTTACAATATAATGGAAACATGTACCACTTTTATATCCAGAAAAAAATAATATAAATATGTAATTCAATGTTCCCTTTCCTCCAGAAAATATTCTCTGATTAATCCAACCATTTTTCAAACTCTTCCAGTACTATTACTACCCTACCTACCCACGTAACACCTTGTTATTTCTTGTATTATATAAATTGTAATTTTAGATCACCAAATTATTAAGGATTAACTTAAACTTGAGGTTTTGGTGGTAATTTCCCTCAGTGTTGTAACTGAAGTGAACACACAGAATCACCACCTACAAATGGACAGAATTTACATCTTTACAAAACTACCTACTGAATAATTTAGTTTTATTCAGTCATTAGAAATGGAGTACTTCTAAACTCAAAGATCACAAGAACAATGGTGTTTGTGAACTAACCGGGTAAAAATGGTTAGAAAAGAAAATCAATGAGTGGAAGCAAAAACAGAATTCAAAATGTTTAAAATTTAAACATTATACTTATTTTAAATTTCATCTTTGTGGCAGTTTGCTTTAGTTTACGTTGTGGCAGACACTGCTTTGAAAAGGTACACTTTTATCCAATTTCTTTAAAAAACAGACTTCACAGATTAAGAAACAGTAACCTCTACAGAATATTGCTATAGAATTATAGTTTAAGCTTTCTAATATAAAAGCCATTTGTCTAATAAACGTTATCTTGGTGAAAAACTGCAAGTCAAAATAGTAATAAGCTTATCTTCACCTACCTGTAACTTTGGTTCCAATAACCAGGGGCAAAGGAATTTCATCTGGGAGATCCTTGAACTGTGAAACATCCGCAACTTTCCTTTGTTGTAAGAGCCTTATTTTCTGCCGTTTCTGTTTTAATGCTGATCTCTCTTCCTCAAAAAATGCAGAAGAACATCTAGAATAAATTATAAAAATCATATAAACTGATAACTGTCCTATATAAAAACTTCAAGTCAGGCCACTCATCTCACTACTCCCTTTATTCTTCTCATTCTTTTAAGTACTATATTTAAAAATGGGTTTAGCAATAATAATTTTCTCTTCAAAAGTAAATTACCTTTATATCTTTTTAAGAACAGGACCTTGCAAGACTGAAAGATACATAAGCAAGTCTAGATTATTCCTTCCTCAAAGCAGGAGGATTTGTTCACCATCCTTTGACAAAACTGCACCTGGATCCCAGGTCTCCTCTTAAGAACAATGTTCAGTTTCAATACTCTATTCAAAAGAACATGATATTTTCCCTGTGACCCAGTGAACCTATCTGTACAGGAATTAAAGATGAGACTTGCCACCGTGTAAACTTTTAATCATATTTCCTGTCTTGAAGTATGTATACTGAATATACTCTTACCTTTAGGGCCTGTCATATTTCTATTTTCAAATTCTAGGATGAACCAAAGGTATTTAAAACAAAGCTTTCAGGCCACGAAATATACATCCATGTCACTACAGTCAAGATAATGAACATACAAAGACATTAATCAGCCCCCTAAAGTTTCCTTGTGCCACTTTACTATCCTTCCTTTGCTTCCTCTCATTTCTATACTCCTACTTCTCAAGCAATCACTAAGTTGCTTTCTGTATTAAGTTTATATCTTCTAAAGTTTTATATAAATGGAATCATCTAGTATATACTCTTTCTTCAGGCTTCTTTCATTCAGCATAATTATTCTAAGATTTGTCCATATTGGTGTATGTATCAGTGGTTCATTTCTTTTTATTGTGACACATCCTATTCTATGGATATAGCACCACTTGTTTATCCATTCACCTGTTAGTGGACTTATGGGTTATTTCCAGGTTTTGGCTATTACGACAAAGTTGATATGATCATCTGTGTGTGGGCTTCTGTACAAACATGTGCTTTCATTTCTCTTGATTAAAGTAATAGAAGGGCTGGGTCATACGGTCAATGTGTGTTTAACACTTTAAAAAATCAAAGAATCCAAATATCACCAAAGAAGATATACAATTAGCAAATAAACATATGAAAAGATGCTCCACACTATATGCCACCAGGGAAATGAAAAGTAAATGAGATATCACTACACACTTATTAAATTGCTAAAATCTGGAACATGGACAACTTCAAATGCTGGTGAGGATGTGGAACAACAGGAATTCATTCATTTCTAGTGGAATGCAAAATGGAAGACAGTTCGGTAGTTTCTTACAAAACTAAATATACTCTTACCATAAAATCCAACAATCATGCTCCTTGGTTTTTACTCAAATGAGTTGAAAACTTATATCCACACAAAAATCTGCATAGATGTTTACAGAATCTTTATTCATAATTGCTAAAACTTGGAATCAACTAAGACATTCTTCAGTAGGTAAATGAATAAACAAACTGGTACATCCAGAGAATGGAGTATTATTCAGTACCAAAAAGAATGAGCTATCAAATCATGAAAAGACACGGAGGAACCTGAATGCATATTACCAAGTGAAAGAAGCCAATCTAAAAAGGTTACATTCTGTGTGATCCCAATACATGACACTCTGGAAAATGCAAAGCTATGAAGACAATAAAAATATCAGTGGTTGCCAGCAGTTGTGGGGATGCGGAGAGGGGTGAATTGGTAGAACACAGAGGATTTTTAGGGCAATGAAAATACTCTGTAAAATATAATAATGATAGATATATGTCACTAAATATTTGTCAAAACCCACAGAAGGTATAATACCAAGAGCGAACTCTAATGGAAACTATGGACTTTGGGTGGTTATGATGTGTTGGTGCAGGCTCATCAGCTGTCACAAATGCACCACTCTAACGGAGGACACTGATAGTGGAGGAGGCTATGTATGTGGGCGGGGGGCAGTAAACCGGAAATCTCTGTATCTTCCTCTCAATTTTGTTGTAAACCTAAAACGACTCTTAAAAAATTAAGTCTTTTAAAAAAGAAAGAAAGGAACTGCCAAACAGTTTTTTCAAAGTGGTTATACAATTTTATATTCCCATCAGCGGTGTACAAGTTTCCCCATAGCCTCACCAACACATGGTAGGCTTGGTCTAGTAAATTTTCAACACTGGTTTTAATTTGCATTTTTCTAATGACTAATTATGTTGAATATCCTCTCATTGGTTTATTTGATATTCTTATATCATTGGTGAATCATCTGTTCAAATCTTTTGCCAATTTGTTCAATGGGCTGTTTGATTTTTTTTTTCCAGCTGTGCCATGCAGCATGAGGATTCTAGTTCCCCAACCAGGGGTGCCCTGCAGTGGAAGCATGGGGCCCTAATCACTGGACCACCAGGGAATTCCCGTTTGATTCTTTTTTTTTTTTTTTTTTTTTTTTTTGCGGTATGCGGGCCTCTCACTGTTGTGGCCTCTCCCGTTGCAGAGCACAGGCTCCGGACGTGCAGGCTCAGCGGCCATGGCTCACGGGCCCAGCCGCTCCGCGGCATGTGGGATCTTCCTGGACCGGGGCACGAACCCGTGTCACCTGCATCAGCAGGCGGATTCTCAACCACTGCGCCACCAGGGAAGCCCCCGTTTGATTCTTAATACTGAATTTTCAGAGTTCTTCATACATTCTGGATATAATATACACTTTCAGCAATCAAATTTTATTGAAATAGTATTTTTGCATAGTTAATACATTCATAGGCTTCTAATTTAAAAGGTTCAAAAGGCACTGAAAACTCTTAATACCTCTGTCCCTCGGTTTCCTGTCTTCCAGAGGATCATGACTGTAAGTTTTCTACATGCCCTTCATTGATACTTTAGGAATACACAAGCAAAAACTGCTTATGTTCCCTTCTTATTTTCCCCAAATAGCTACAATATGCTCTGTTGTGTATTTTGCTTTCTTAAAGTATCTTAGCAATCACTTCTATATCAGTACATTAGAAAACTCCTCTGTTTTTTGGTGGGTTTTTTTGGTCACACCACACAGCATGCGGGATGCTGGTTCCCCGACTAGGGATTGAACCTGCGACCGCTGCAATGGAAGCGCAGGGTCTTAACCCCTGGGCCTCCAGGGAAGTCCAACTTCCTCTGATTTTAAGTTAAATGATTTCAGAGTTTTCTACTATTTTGAGGTACCATACTTTAATTAATCATTCCTCTATTTATGGACACAGGTTTTTGCCAATCTTTTGCTTCTACAAATACTACTGTACGTGTCATTTTACCCATGTACAAGTATTTCTGTGATCTAAATTCGCAAAAGTACTAGGTTACAGGGTATGGAAATTTGAAAATTTGACAGATGTTACCAAATTGCCCTCCACAGAGGTTATATAAATTTAATCTCTCACCACCAATAGTGACTTTTTCACCACACCATTGCCAAACCCAACATATTAAAACTTTATGAACTCCATTGATCTGATAGTTAAAAACAGTATTCTGATTTTATATTTGATTTTATACTTCTCACTATGAGTAAGATTGAACTGTTTTCATCTGTTCAGAAGAGCCATTTCTTTTTCCTTTCTTATGTACTGTCATATAAACAGACACTTTTATTATAGGTTATTTGACTTTTTTTAATTGATTCATACATAGTTCTTCATATATTTGGAAATTAGTCCTTTGTTGTAAGAATTATAAATATTTCTGTTATTGTCTTTTGACTTTGTTTATGGATTTTCTGTAGGGGGGCAATGCAAAATGTTTTCATTTTTATGAAGTCAAATTTATCGATATTTTCTTTTATGGTTCCTAACTTTGGGGCCTGTTAGAAAGATCTTCTCCAATTCAAGATTAAGCAAAACTCTCCTACAGGTTCCCCTAGTGGTTTTACTGTTTCATTTTAAAAATGTGAATCTCTGATCCTTTTCAAATGTTTCCTGGTATAAAGTATGAGATATGAAACCAACTTGTTTTCTTAGATTGCTTCCGAGTGGTCTCAGTATCCATTAAATAAGTAATTTAACCCCTCTCTCCCTATGTGCTTGAGATGCAACCACTGTTATCATGTATTAAATTCCTATAGACATCTTTGATTCTATCTGGACTTTCTCTTTTTTTTTTAGTTTTAATTTTATTGGAGTATAGTTGATTTACAATGTTGTGTTAGTTTCATGGGCTTTCTCTCCTTTTTTTTTTTCTCTCCTTTTTAATTCATCTTTCTATGCATGTACCACTACAACACCATTTTGATTATGATCACATTATATCTATTTTAATAGGTGATAATACATACTACATATGTATGTATGATACTACATAGTCTCCCTTTATTACCTTGCTTCTTCAGAATTTTCCTGGATCTTCCTGCTTGATTTCTCCTCTTATATGTGAATTTTAGAATTAATTGATCTAGTTTAAAGTAAAAAAAAGGGGCGGGCCTACTGATATTTTTATTGGGACTGATTTTAGAATGCTGCGTATCCTAATCCAAGATCATCTATATCTTCCCATTTCCTCATTTGTCTCCTGCACATTTCCTGTTAAGCTCCTTCTTGGTATTTTACTTTACCTTTTTTTTAGGATATTTGGAAAAGTACATTGTATCAATAATTTGTAGTGTACCTCAACTTCCTCAGAGAAAAGAAAAACTATAAACTTTTGTTGAAAATAAAGACTTCATTTCAACTATTAATTTACCTTGATGAAGTAAAGGACTATAAAATTCAACAATGTTATGGTAACATAAGAAAGGATAAATTAATAAGAGGAATATTATGATTTTATGAAATATTATATTTTATGAAATATTATATTAGAAATATTATGACAAACTGCAGAATTATAACTAAACAATAAAATAAGGTGTGACTAATATCTCATTCTGACAATAATTAGAAACAGTGTGGCTTAATTTACTCAAACATGTAAAGTCACAGCAAAAAGCCCCCAAATGGCCTAAAGTAATTAACAAAGACCATAAATTACCTGTATGAAACACACTAACATATCACATTTTGATTTGTTCTTATAAATGAGGGAGATATTTAAAACATCAGCAGCAATGTCATCTTTCCATACAAGGGATAAAATAAAATATTACCAGTTCAATGAAAAGTTCTCCTTGAATTTCATTACTATCTACAGAAATCAGGAAAACTAAATTCCATACCTACTTGTCCAAGTCACTTTATAATTCCAAGTCTTCTCTGAATTTCCCCACCATTTAAACTGAAAAAGTCTTACACATGCTTTTACTAGGCAGACAGACATGAGACTAATGATGTAGTATATTGCAAAATTTCTCTCAAAAGTAATATAAAGTTTTCTGATGTGTTAAGAAAGCAAGAGAACACTAGAAAAGGAAAAGCAGTTTAACACGAAAAGTAATTCTCAGGAAGTAACATATTGGATACATTCACTTGATTTGTTTCTACATAAAGTAAAACATGCATTTGTGGAAAGGCTCTTGAGGTGATAAAAAGAGTTTTACAAAAGGTAATAACAATGTATGCGGGGAGAGAGGGGGAAGATGGCAGAAGGGTAAGACGCAGAGATCACCTTCCTCCCCAAAGATACATCAGAAATACATCTACATGTGGAATAACTACTACAGAACACCTACTGAACGCTGGCAGAAGACCTCAGACCTCCCAAAAGGCAAGAAACTCCCCCACGAACGTGGGTAGGACAAAAGAAAAAAGAATAAACAGAGACAAAAGAATAGGGATGGGACCTGCACCAGTGGGAGGGAGCCGGGAAGGAGGAAAGGTTTCCACACACTAGCAGCCCCCTTGCGGGTGGAGACTGCGGGCGGCGGAAGAAGGGAGCTCCGGGGCCGCGGAGGAGAGCGCAGCCACAGGGTTGCGGAGGGCAAAGCGAGAGATTCCCGCACAGAGGATCGGTGCCGACCAGCACTCACCAGCCCGAGAGGCTTGTCTGCTCACCCGCCGGGGCAGGCGGAGCTGGGAGCTGAGGCTCGGGCTTCGGTAGGAGCCCAGGTAGAGGACTGGCTGCGTGAACACAGCCGGAAGGCGGTAGTGCGCCATGGCTAGCCGGGAGGGAGTCCGGGAATGGAGCTGCCGAAGAGGCAAGAGACTTTTTCTTCCCTCTTCGTTTCCTGGTGCTCGAGGAGAGGGGATTAAGAGCGCTGCTTAAAAGAGTTTCAGACACGGGTGCAAGCCGCGGCTAACAGCGCGGACCCCAGAGACGGGCATGAGACGCTAAGGCTGCTGCTGCCGCCACCAAGAAGCCTGTGTGCAAGCACAGGTCACTATCCACACCCCGCTACCGGGGAGCCTGTGCAGCCCGCCTCTGCCAGGGTCCCGGGATCCAGGAACAACTTCCCTGGGAGAACGCACGGTGCGCCTCAGGCTGGTGCAACGTCACGCTGGCCTCTGCCGCCGCAGGCTCGTCCCGCACCCCATACCCCTCCCTCCCTGCAGCCTGAGTGAGCCAGAGCCCCCAATCAGCGGCTCCTTTAACCCCGTCCTGTCTGAGCAAAGAACAGACGCCCTCCGGCGACCTACACGCAGAGGCGGGGCCAAATCCAAAGCTGAGCCCCGGGAGCTGTGCGAACAAAGAAGAGAAAGGGAAATCCCTCCCAGCAGCCTCAGGAGGAACAGATTAAATCTCCACAGTCAACTTGATGTACCCTGCATCTGTGGAATACCGGAATAGACAACCAATCATAACAAATTGAAGAGGTGGACTTTGAGAGCAAGATTTATTATTTTTTCCCCTTTTCCTCTTTTTGTGAGTGTGTATGCTTCTGTGTGATATTCTGTCTGTATAGCTTTGCTTTCACCATTTGTCCTAGGGTTCTATCCATCCGTTTTGTTCTTTTTTTTTTAACTTAAAAAAATTTTTTTTCTTAATAATTTTTTATTTTAGTAACTTTATTTTCTTTTACCTTACTTTATTTTCTTTTATCCTCTTTCTTTCTTTCTACTTTTTCTCCCTTTTATTCTGCGCCGTGTGGATGAAAGGCTCTTGGTGCTGCAGCCAGGAGTCAGTGCTGTGCCTATGAGGTGGGAGAGCCAACTTCAGGACACTGGTCCACAAGAGACCTCCCAGCTCCACGTAATATCAAACGGCAAAAATCTCCCAGAGATCTCCATCTCAACACCAACACCCAGCTACACTCAACGACCAGCAAGCTACAGTTCTGGATACCCTATGCCAGACAACTAGCAAGACAGGAACACAACCCCACCCATT
This sequence comes from Phocoena sinus, assembly GCF_008692025.1. Classification (NCBI taxonomy): domain Eukaryota; kingdom Metazoa; phylum Chordata; class Mammalia; order Artiodactyla; family Phocoenidae; genus Phocoena; species Phocoena sinus. The sequence goes on along the minus strand of NC_045763.1, from coordinate 162,568,178 downwards.
AGCAGAGAGGCTGCCTAAAATCATAGTAAGTCCACAGACACCCCAAAACACACCACCAGATGTGGACATGCCCACCAGAAAGACAAGATCCAGCCTCATCCACTAGAACACAGGCACTAGTCCCCTCCACCAGGGAGCCTACACAACCCACTGAACCAACCTTAGCCACTGGGGACAGACACCAAAAACAACGGGAACTATGAACCTGCAGCCTGCAAAAAGGAGACCCCAAACACAGTAAGATAAGCAAAATGAGAAGACAGAAAAACACACAGCAGATGAAGGAGCAAGATAAAAACCCACCAGACCTAACAAATGAAGAGGAAATAGAAAGTCTACCTGAAAAAGAATTCAGAATAATGATAGTAAAGATGATCTAAAATCTTGGAAATAGAATAGAGAAAATGCAAGAAACATTTAACAAGGCCCTAGAAGAACTAAAGATGAAACAAGCAACGATGAACAACACAATAAATGAAGTTAAAAATACTCTAGAAGGGATCAATAGCAGAATAACTGAGGCAGAAGAACGGATAAGTGACCTGGAAGATAAAATAGTGGAAATAACTACTGCAGAGCAGAATAAAGAAAAAAGAATGAAAAGAACTGAGGACAGTCTCAGACACCTCTGGGACAACATTAAATGCACCAACATTCGAATTATAGGAGTTCCAGAAGAAGAAAAGAAAAAGAAAGAGACTGAGAAAATATTTCAAGAGATTATAGTTGAAAACTTCCCTAATATGGGAAAGGAAATAGTTAATCAAGTCCAGGAAGCACAGAGAGTCCCATACAGGATAAATCCAAGGAGAAACATGCCAAGACACATATAAATCAAACTGTCAAAAATTAAATACAAAGAAAACATTAAAAGCAGCAAGGGTAAAACAACAAATAACACACAAGGGAATCCCCATAAGGTTAACAGCTGATCTTTCAGCAGAAACTCTGCAAGCCAGAAGGGACTGGCAGGACATATTTAAAGTGATGAAGGAGAAAAACCTACAACCAAGATTACTCTACCCAGCAAGGATCTCATTCAGATTTGATGGAGAAATTAAAACCTTTACAGACAAGCAAAAGCTGAGAGAGTTCAGCACCACCAAACCAGCTTTACAACAAATGCTGAAGGATCTTCTCTAGGCAAGAAACACAAGTTAAGGAAAAGACCTATAATAACAAACCCAAAACAATTAAGAAAATGGGAATAGGAACATACATATTGATAATTACCTTAAATGTAAATGGATTAAATGCTCACACCAAAAGACACAGACTGGCTGAATGGATACAAAAACAAGACCCATATATATGCTGTCTACAAGAGACCCACTTCAGACCTAGAGACACAGACTGAAAGTGAGGGGATGGAAAAAGATATTCCATGCAAATAGAAACCAAAAGAAAGCTGGAGTAGCAATTCTCATATCAGACAAAACAGACTTTAAAATAAAGACTAGGGCTTCCCTGGTGGCGCAGTGGTTGGGAGTCTGCCTGCCGATGCAGGGGACGCGGGTTCATGCCCTGGTCTGGGAGGATCCCACATGCCGCGGAGCGGCTGGGCCTGTGAGCCATGGCTGCTGGGCCTGTGCGTCTGGAGCCTGTGCTCCACAACGGGAGAGGCCACAATGGTGAGAGGCCCGTGTACCGAAAAAAAAAAATACTAAATAAAATAAAGACTATTAGAAGAGACAAAGAAGGACACTACATAATGATCAAGGGATCGATCCAAGAAAAAGATTTAACAATTGTAAACATTTATGCAACTAACATAGGAGCACCTCAATACATAAGGCAAATACTAACAGCCATAAAAGGGGAAATCGACAGCAACACATTCATAGTAGGGGACTTTAATACCCCACTTTCACCAATGGACAGATCATCCAAAATGAAAATAAATAAGGAAACACAAGCTTTAAATGATACATTAAACAAGACGGACTTAATTGATATTTATAGGACATTCCATCCAAAAACAACAGAATACACATTTTTGTCAAGTGCTCATGGAACATTCTCCAGGATAGATCATATCTTGGGTCACAAATCAAGCCTTGGTAAATTTAAGAAAATTGAAATTGTATCAAGTATCTTTTCTGACCACAACGCTATCAGACTAGATATCAATTACAGGAAAAGATCTGTAAAAAATACAAACACATGGAGGCTAAACAACACACTACTTAATAACGAAGTGATCACTGAAGAAATCGAAGAGGAAATCAAAAAATACCTAGAAACAAATGACAATGGAGACACGACAACCCAAAACCTATGGGATGCAGCAAAAGCAGTTCTAAGAGGGAAGTTTATAGCAATACAATACTACCTTAAGAAACAGGAGACATCTCAAATAAACAACCTAACCTAACAACCTAACCTTGCACCTAGAGAAACGAAATTGAGCTATTTGTAATGAGGTGGATGGACCTAGAGTCTGTCATACAGAGTGAAGTAAGTCAGAAAGAGAAAGACAAATACTGTATGCTGACACATATATATGGAACTTAAGAAAAAAAAATGTCATGAAGAACCTAGGGGTAAGACAGGAATAAAGACACAGACCTACTAGAGAATGGACTTGAGGATATGGGGAGGGGCAAGGGTAAGCTGTGACAAAGTGAGAGAGTGGCATGGACATATATACACTACCAAACATAAAATAGATAGCTAGTGGGAAGCAGCTGCATAGCACAGGGAAATCAGCTCGGTGCTTTGTGACCACCTAGAGGGTTGGGATGGGGAGGGTGGAAGGGAGGGAGACGCAAGAGGGAAGAGATATGGGAACACACGTATATGTATAACTGATTCACTTTGTTATAAAGCAGAAACTAACACACCATTGTAAAGCAATTATACTCCAATAAAGATGTTTAAAAAAAAAAAAGATTGTACTATGAAATAGCATGTTTCTAGAAATTATAAAACGTATCTATGTTTGTCACACCACAAAATGTTAATAAAGTTCACAATTGTTTAATTCTTTGTTTTCACTAAAAAATTAAAATTTCAAAGGATAAAAAAACAATGTATGCATAACCTTATAGCTTCATTAAATGATTTTTAGTGCATTCTTAAATATTTTTTGGAACGTAGTGGAGCATAGATAATATAACAAAATTATGTTCAAAGCCTGTGACCTAAACAAAAATGAAATTGTGCATTTAATTATAAGATGCATAAGTATAAAAAGCACCTACATTAATGTTGGTCAGTAGGATATATTTAACATATAACTATTCTGGAAAGTTGTGTTTTGGTACTAGTCCTTGTGAAGATGAAGAAGTCAATATGGTAATGATACTACCAACTAATTTATTAATTTTATTTTAAATAAAAACATTATTTTTACCTCCGTGGTTTCCCCATAAGCCGCCTGATTTTTCCCCATTCTACTCTTGTTAACTTTCTTGTTTTCAAATTAGGAAAAGATTCCTTTAGACAAACACAGAAGTCATTGTCGCCTTCAAAAAGTGGTCTGTAAAACAGAAATGGTATTTTAATAGTTAATATACAATGTGTTACTTAAGAGCCATAAAATTCAAAATATGCATTCCAATTTTCAACATATTAATCACAAGATGCCAAACTTTCACCTCTACCCAAAACAGGCACAAATTCCAAGTGTTAAAATTAAACTAGATCCTTTGCATTTATGAAACAAATAATGTGTAAAAGTTACTCAAGAAATACTGTCTGTGCTTGAGACTCCAAGAGACACTGATTTTTGTTAAAAATCTCCTATAGGAGTCTATCCTTCCAGAGGTTATCTTGGCATTATCATTATATCTGGTGAGGATAAACAATGTTAGCTACAAAGTATCTTTGTCCCAAAAGTAATATCATCACCAGGGAGTTCTCTTTGAGAGTAAATTCGTTTTAGAAAACTGGGGGACTCCAGAGGGTTAGATTAGTTCTTGGGAAATTGAGGACTCGGATCATACTAGGACACCCTGAGAGCTGTCTTAAGCCTATGAAAAAATTTGTGGATAAAAATAAAACAATTTTATTCATGAGTTTGGGAAACCAGGAACCAGTCTCAGCAATGACACATGAAATGTCTTGGGCTTAAATATGAATGTTCATGAGATTCACAAGGTTCAGAGTATGCAACTGGTGAAAGCAGAGAAAGGAAATAAAGATAAGCAGTCAGCAAAGCAAGCACCACTGACTGGCATGGATTAGATAAGATTAGATTGTGGTGGATGAGAAATCAGAATTTTTCCTTAATAAATTCTGTTGTTGAATAATTGGATTTCACCCAAACCTCTTACTATGTTCTATTTAAACATTTACATATAACTAAAATGCATGAATATCATCCCCCAAATAGAAAGACTCATTAAAATCTTCCTGAATCACTTTTACCATTAATAACTGTTTCTCTACTATTACACTAGCATTTAAAATCTCGAGATTTATAAAACAAGTTCCATTCACTGCAAATAATGGTGCTTTGTTTTTAGGGTATCTCCACTCCACAGTCTTTGTAAATTATAATATTGAGATTATACTTTCATTTGATTTTTCAGAAAAACATATAACAACTTCTTCCCCAAAAGGGGGAGGAGGGAAGAAAACTATGAAAAATGGAAATGGATCAAACTAGAATGAGGAATAGAAAAAGAAATTCAGGAAAAAAATAGAATCAAAATAGACCTCTAGAAAAGGTTGAGGCTTTGAAAGATTTTTTTTTTTTTTGTGGTACACGGGCCTCTGACTGCTGCGGCCTCTCCCGTTGCGGAGAACAGGCTCTGGACACACAGGCTCAGCGGCCATGGCTCACGGGCCCAGCTGCTCCGCGGCGTGTGGGATCCTCCCAGACTGGGGCACGCACCTGTGTCCCCTGCATCAGCAGGCAGACTCTCAACCACTGCGCCACCAGGGAAGCCCAGTTTGAGGCTTTTAACATTTGAAAATCTTAAACTTCTGGTTCAAATGATACTTGTGATATGAGCCATGATACATACTTATCTATATTTGAGTAGAACCACTCATATATGCACCACTTATGTGCTTTGGGAAGCTTGAGTAAGTTACGTAATCGAAAACCAATCTTCTGTGAGGCCTTCTTATCTGGTGTTGACATTGTTGCTGTAAATTTCTGTACAATAAAAAAAAGAGATTAATTACAGTTCCATTAAGTAAAAATGAACATCTATAACAGTGAATACATTTGTAAAAAGCCAGATTATGGTAGGTACTCAAAAAGATTCAACGATATACAAAATGAAAATTTTTGTTATTATTTAACAAATATACATTCTGATTATTTCTTACAAAGTTAAAGCCTCCAATTTCATAACATATTTTGACAAGGAGGGTGAAATATTTGCCCCTGCCATGTTTGCACTACACTCCAATTTCATAACATATTTTGACAAGGAGGGTGAAATATTTGCCCCCGCCATGTTTGCACTACAGTGTAATTTCAATTTAGGTATGTGGGAAGAAGATACTTTTGAAAATTTTTCTAGAGTTCTAGGTCCAGAAAAGACAAGTAAGGACTCTGACACTATTGTGAAGAGACAGAGTGAGAGTGAGAGAAAGAACCTGAAGAAAATATCACTCATTTGTATGAACTTTAAAAATGTCTAGAAAGATGTTCTGTACTCATGGATTGGAAGAATATTGTAAAATGTCCATAATACCCAAAGCAATCTACAGATTCAATGCAATCCCTATTAAAATTTCAATGGCATTTTTCACAGAAATAGAACAAGCAATACTAAAACTGTTATGAAACTACAAAAAAACCTGAATAGCCAAAGTAATCTTGAGAAAAAAGAACAAAGCTGGAGGCATCATGCTCCCTGATTATAAACTATATTACAAAGCTACAGTAATCAAAACACGATGGGACTAGCATAAAAACAGACACATTAGGGTTTCCTTGGAGGTGCAGTGGTTGAGAGTCCGCCTGCCGATGCAGGGGACGCGGGTTCGTGTCCCGGTCCAGGAAGATCCCACATGCCATGGAGCGGCTGGGCCCGTGAGCCATGGCCGCTGAGCCTGCACATCCGGAGCCTGTGCTCTGCAACAGGAGAGGCCACAACAGTGAGAGGCCCGCGTATCACAAAAAAACAAACAAACAAAAAAAACAGATACACTAGAGCAATGGAACAGAATTGAGCCCAGAAATAAATGCACGCATATATGGTTAACTGATATTTGACAAGGTAACCAAGAATACTCAATGAGGAAAAGACAGTCTCTTCGATAAATGGTGTTGGGAAATGGTTTTCATGTGCAAAAGAATAAAACTGGCTTCCTGTTTTACACCACTCATAAAATTTAACTCAAAATGGATTAAAGCTGTAAATGTAACACCTGAAACCATAAAATTCCTAGAAGAAAACATAGGGAAAAGTCTCCTTGACACTGTTCTTGGCAATGATTTTTTGGGGATGATACCAAAAGCAAAGGTAACAGAAGCAACAATCAACAAGTGGGACTACATCAAACTAAAAAGCTTCTGCATCGCAAAAGAAACAATCAACAAAATGAAAAGGCAGCCTACAGAATGAGACAAAATGTTTGCAAATCATATATCTGATAAGAAATTAATACCCAAAGTATGTAAGAAACTCATAGAACTCAACAACAAAAAGACAACCTGATTAAAAAATGGGCAGAGACGCTGAATAGACATTTTTCCAAAGAAGACACAAATGGCTAACAGGTACATGAAAAGGTGCTCAACATCACTAATCATCAGACAAATGCCACAGTGAGATATAACCTCACACCTGTTAGAATGGCTATTATCAAAAAGGCAAGAAATAACAAGTGTTGGAGAGCATGTGGAGAAAAGAGAACCCTGTGAACTGTTGCTGGAAATGTAAATCGGTGCAGCCAGTACACAAAACAGTATGGAGGTTCCTCAAAAAATTAAAAACAGAAGTACCACATGATCCAGCAATTCTAACTCTGGGTGTTTATCCAAAGGAAATGAACTATCTCCAAAAGATACATGCAGCCCCATGTTTGCTGCAGTTATTATTTACAATAGCCAAGACATGGAAACAACCTATGCATCCACTGACGAATGAAGAAAATGTGGTGTATAAATATATATATATATATATATATATATAATATTATTCAGCCATAAAAAAGAAGGAAATCTTGCCATTTGTGACAACATGGATAGGCCTTGAGGACATTATGCTAAGTGAAATAAGTCAGACAGAGAAAGACAAACACCATATTATTTTACTTGTATGTGTGACCTAAAAAAAAATTACCTCCCTCCCCACAAAAAACCCAACTCAGTAGATACAGAGAACAGACTGGTGGTTGCCAAAGACAGGGTTAGGGGGGCAAATGAAATGGATAAAGAAAGGTCAAAAGATACAAACCTCCAGTTGTAAAATAAACAAGTCATGAGGATGTAATGTACAGAATGGTGACTATACCATACTGTATACCTGAAAGTTGCTAAGAGAATAAATTTTTAAAGTTCTCACTACAAGAAAAATATTTTTGTAACTATGGTAATGGACGTTAACTATAGTAGACTTACTGTGATGATCATTTCACAATACATACAAATACTGAAATCATCATGTATACCTTAATATAATGTTGTCAATTACATTTCATTTTTTAAAAAGCTTAAAAAACACCATCAGAACATCAAAAGAATACAACACAACCAAGTGGAATTCATTCATGTCAAGAATACAAGGATGGGTCAGTATTAGAAAACTATTAATGTAATCTGTCATTATTAATAAATCAAACAATAAAAGTCATATGATCACCTCCACTGATGCTAAAAACACTCGATAAAATTCAATATCCATTAAAAAAAAACACTTAATGGAATATAAAAGTAGACAAAATGACTAAAAAAACATGATATACCAGAAGTTAAATGATACAACTAAAGTAGTACTTGAAGGGAAATTTAATTCATTGGGTAAATGCTTATATTAGAAAAAAGGAAAAATTTCAAATAAATAACTTATCCTTCCACCTTAAGAAACTAGAGAAAGAAGAAAACTCAAAGCAAGCAGAGGAAGAAAATAATAAAAGTTAGAGCATAAATAATAGAAAGAAAAAATAGAAAACCAATAGAGAAAAATCAATAAAACCAAAAGTTCTTTGAAAAAAATGAACAAAATTGACAAACCGTTAGCAATACTGACCAAGAAAATAAAAATAGATGAACACTTTCTTAACCTTCAAAACACATTTCTCCCCATTCCAATCGAAAGGTCAGTATCGGACTTCCCTGGTGGCACAGTGGTTAAGAATCCGCCTGCCAATGCAGGGGACAAGGGTTTGAGCCCTGGTCCGGGAAGATCCCACATGCCATGAAGCAACTAAGCCCATGCGCCACAACGACTGAGCCTGCACTCTAGAGCCCGCGAGCTATAACTACTTAGCCCTCGTGTCACAACTTCTGAAGCCTGTGCGCCTAGAGGCCGTGCTCCACAACGAGAAGCCACTGCAATGAGAAGCCCGCACACTGCAAAGAAGAGTAGCCCCCGCTCGCCACAACTAGAGAAAGCCCGCGTGCAGCAATGAAGACCCAACACAGCCAAAAATAAAATAAATTAATTAATTAATTTTAAAAAAAGGTCAGTATCATATTCAATGTTAAAATTCTAAAAACATTCTCATTAAAGTGAGGAATATGACAAAGATGTTGATTATACCCCTATTTTTTTTTTTTTTTTTTTTGCGGTACACAGGCCTCTCACCGCTGCGGCCTCTACCGCCACAGAGCACAGGTCCCGGACGCGCAGGCCCAGCGGCCATGGCTCACGGGCCCAGCCGCTCCACGGCATGCGGGATCCTCCCAGACCGGGGCACAAACCCATGTCCCCTGCATCGGCAGGCGGACTCCCAACCACTGCACCACCAGGGAAGCCCTATACCCCTATTTTTGACACTGTTTTGATGGAATTAGCCAATTAAACAAAAGGAATAAAATTGTAAAGGAGAAGACAAAATTACCATTATTTTCAGGTGATATGACTCCCCCAGAAAACTCAAGAAAATCAACTATAACCATTAAAAGGAATAAATTAATAAAGTGGGAGAAAACAAAGTTGTTATACAAAAATCTCTATTTAAAAAAAATCATTATCGACTCAACTGCCCCAGAGCCTGAGGGGAGGGCGTACTCACTGAAGCTGCTGGCTCTGGAGGGGCCCCACCAGCCGAAGCTGCGACAGTCTTTGGGACCCCAGGCCAGTTGTTTCAACAAGTAACTTAAAGACAAAATGGAAAAACAAGGAGGTTTGTGCCTGAGATCATGTTGATGTAAAACCGGGGATGGCTACGTTGTGCCAGCTCATTCATCCTGGGGTAAGCCAGCTGCCATGTCATGAGGATACTCAAGCAGCCCTCAGGAGAGATCCATGTCGCAAGGAACTGAGGCCTCCTACCTACAGCCGCAAAATCAAATTATCAATGCCTGAAGGAGACTGACCAGAGGCCCAAGGACACAGGAAATATCAAGGTCATTACACAAACATCAGCCCCACAGAACCCCTAAAGCCCAGATCCTGAAGAAGCAAAAGAGGAGATAAACTGCCTCAAAAGGGATATTGGTTATGTATACTCCCTGCAAGAGTACATCAAAGGGCTTGTTTCCACTGATGATGACAAGAGATGCTACAAAGGTACTTTAAGTTTTCAATATAATGGAAAATAAACCAAAAAAAAAAAAAAAAAAAAACCATTATCGGGACTTCCTTGGTGGTGCAGTGGTTAAGAATCCACCTGCCAATGTAGGTGACACAGGTTTGAACCCTGCTCCAGGAAGAGCCCACATGCAGCAGAGCAACTATGCCAGTGCACCACAACTACTGAGCCTGCGCTCTAGAGCCTGTGAGCCACAACTATTGAGCCTGAGTGCCACAACTACTGAAACCCATGCACCTAGAGCCCATGCCCAACAACAAGAGAAGCCACTACAATGAGAAGCCCGCACACCGCAATGAGAAGCCCACACACAACGAAGAGTAGCCCCTGCTCGCCGCCACTAGAGAAAGCCCATGCACAACAACAAAGACCCAGCACAGCCAAAAATAAATAAATAGATAAATAACTAGATAAATAAGTCATTATCTTTTCTATATATCAGTGAGAACAAATCAAACAGAAGAAATATCCTGTTTATGACAGCAAAAATCACAAGAACAAAAAGTATTAAACACCTAGGAATATACTCAAAAAATGTGCAAGATTGACATGGAAAAAAATGTTAAAGTCTACTAAGGGGTACTAAGGCTTGAATAAGTAGAACTACAACCAGCTCTTGGATGGGTAGTACCAATGTTACATGTCATAACCCCAAAATTAATTTATAATATTAGTTCAACATCAATGAAAATCCCAACAGAATTTTTTTCCTAGTCAAGTTGATTCTGAAGTTCATATGGAAAAATAAATGTTCAAGTATACTTAGGAAAATCTTAAAAAAGGATAAGCAATAATGTTATATCAGAAATTAAAACACAATATAAAGTCACATTAAAACAATTTGAAGGACTTCCCTGGTGGCGCAGTGGTTAAGAGTCCTTCTGCCAATGCAGGGGACATGGGTTCAATCCCTGGTCCGGGAAGATCCCACATGCCGCGGGAACAACTAAGCCCGTGTGCCACAACTACTGAGCCTGTGCTCTAGAGCCCACAAGCCAAAACTACTGAGCCCATGTGCCACAACTACTGAAGCCTGTGTGCCCTAGAGCCCGTGCTCCGCAACGAGAAGCTACCACAATGAGAAGTTCACATGCCGCAATGAAGAATAGCCCCCGCTCACCACAACTAGTGGAAAGCCCATGTGCAGCAACGAAGACCCAATGTGGCCAAAAAATAAATTAAAAAATAAAGCTGACACAAGCACATACAGAGACATGCTAGACATAAAGAGAGAGAAAGTCTAGAAATAGGGGTTTCCCTGGTGGCTCAGTGGTTAAGAATCCACCTGCCAATGCAGGGAACATGGGTTCGATCCCTGGTCCAGGAAGATCCCACATGCCACAGAGCAACTAAGCCCATGCCACAACTACTGAGCCCACGTGCCACAACTACTGAAGCCCTTGTGCTCTAGGGCCCATGTACCACAACTACCAAAGCCTGTGCTCTGCAACAAGCCACCACAAGGAGAAGCTCACACACCAAAATGAAGAGTAGCCCCCACTAGTAGCCGCAACTAGAAAAAGCCTGCGTGCAGCAACAAAGACCCAATGCAACCATAAAATAACAAACAAACAAACAAAAACTTAAAGAAAAAAAAGAAAGTAACTTGGTCTTCCCCATTTGAATTCTTAAAAAAAAAGTCTAGAAATAATCCCAAATATATAGAGGAATACAGCTTGTCATGCAGCAGCATTATAAACCAATGTATAAAAGATGGATTGGGGCTTCCCTGGTGGCGCAGTGGTTGAGAGTCTGCCTGCCGATGCAGGGGACACGGGTTCGGGCCCCGGTCGGGGAAGATCCCACATGCCGCGGAGCAGCTGGGCCCGTGAGCCATGGCCGCTGAGCCTGCACGTCCGGAGTCTGTGCTCCGCAACGGGAGAGGCCACAACAGTGAAAAGCCCGCGTACCGCAAAAAAAAAAAAAAAAAAAAGATGGATTGTTCAGTAAATGTTACCCAGGACAAATAAGTAGTCCTCTAGGAAAAAAATTTGGTTGCCGTCTTACCTCATTCTTTACTCCAAAATAAATTCCAGATGGATTGAAGATTTAAACATATTTTTTAAAAAATGAAATAAGAAATATAGAGGGAATTCTAAAACTATAAATGTCAGACTAGGAAAGTCAAAAAGTCATTAAAAGGAAACATAGCTATATTTGACCCTTAGAATTTTTTTCAGTCCTCTATGGTGAAAAATATAGAAACAAAGCACAAGACAAACTACAAACTGTGAAAAAAATTATAACCAGTATGAACAGCCAAAGGGCTAATATATATAAAATTCTTACAGACTAACAAGAAAATGACCAACAATCTAATAAAAAACGGGAGAAAGACAAACAGTTTTGAGCTAAGGAAAGAAAGTTTGTAAACATATATGAAAAGTATCTCACCGTCACTCATAGATGACATGCCAACTAAAACAAGTGAGATGCTATTATGAGATTAGCAAAAATCTAGATGTTTAATTATATACTGAGTTAGCAAGCATTAAGTAAAATAGGCACTGTGATATATTACTGGTTGAAAGTATAAGCCAGTACAATTTCTTTGGAGAATAATTTGGCACTACTTTAAAAACTTTAAATGTGCATATCCTGTGATCCAGCAATTCCACATTTTAGCCATCTGCCCTAGAAAAACACTTGCAAATTTATACAAATATGTTTGGGATGTTCACTACAGCATTGTTTGTAATAATGAAAACTTAGAAACCACTTGAATGTCGATAAAATAGGAGAATTTATAAATAAATTATGGTATAAGATTGACTACTACAAAACAGTAAAAAGAAATGAAATATTGAAGCGTGTCTAACTAAATCAGTCAGTATGGCCAGATCTCAAAAACAGACTTTTGATTTCACTGCAGGGGGCCCAGGTTTGATCCCTGGTCAGGAAACTAAGACCCCTGCAAGCCGTGAGGCAAAAAACCCCAAAAGAACAAACAAACCAAAACAAAACAAAACAAAAAAAACACTTTTGAGTGAAAAAATAAATTAAAGAATGATGCCTGATACAATATCATGAAAATAATACTACTAATGTAATTTTAAAACTACATACACCAAACAATACCATATATTTTCTATGAATACATATATAAAGGTTTAGAAGTATTAAAAAGATCTAAAAGGATAATCAAACTACAGTGGTTGGTTACCAGTGGAAGAGGGAAGCAGATCTGGAGGGTGGGTGAAGGTCAAAATTAACTTTTTATTTTTTAGTATAAAACTTTACTTAGGAAAAACTGTAGATTTATAGAAAAGTTGCAAAGATAATACAGAGGTTCCATATGCCCTTCATCCAGCTTTCCCTAATGTTAACGTCTTATATAACCATGGTTTGTCAAAACCAAGAAATTAACATTCGTATAATACTATTAACTAAACCACAGACTTTATTTGGATTTCTCCAGTTTTTCCATTAATGTCCTTTTTTTGTCCCAGAATCCAATTCAGGATACCACATTGTACTTAGAAAATTAACTTTTTAATGTTAAAAAAAATTATATGTCATGAGTCATTTAGCATAAATAATAATCAAATTATTATAAAGTATTATTATCAGAAAGAGTGCTACTTTTATTTCTACTGAGTTATTGACCCAAATTCTAAAATAGCATATTGGTGGCTCATTGCATATAAAACTGTATTAAAGATTCCTCTGTTGAGTATGAGGAAATATATTCAATCTGTTAGTGGAAATATAAATTATTACAACTTTTATAAATAGATTATTAGGTAGTATCTTGCAAAGTTTAAGTGTAAATACCTTTGTAGCAATTACACTTCTAAAGGTTTATTCAACAAATGGAAAATGGACAGTGACTGCTACTGATTTATTTTGAGATGATGAAAATGCCCTAAAATTGGTTGTGGTGATAGTTGCACACCTCTGTGCATATATTAAAATGACTGAATTGTATGCTTTAAATAGGTAAATTGTATGCTATGTTAACTGTATCTCAATAAAGCTACAACAAAAAAGCAGACCTCTGAAGACAAGCTGCCTGCCATTTAGTATCGGCTTTCACTTATTAGCTTTGTGATCTTGAACAAGAAACTTCTCTGTGGACTTCCCTGGTGGCGCAGTGAGTGGTTAAGAATCCACCTGCCAATGCAGGTGACATGGGTTCGAGCCCTGGCCCGGGAATATCCCACATGCCATGGAGCAACTAAGACCGTGTGCCACAACTACTGAGCCTGCACTCTAGAGCCTGAGAGCCACAACTACTGAGCCCACGTGCTACAACTACTGAAGCCCACGGGCCTACAGTCCATGCTCTGCCACAACAGAAGCCACCACAGTGAGAAGCCTGCGCACCACAACATAGAGTAGCCCCCGCTCACTGCAACTAGAGAAAGAAAGCCCACGCGCGGCAGCGAAGACCCAGTACAGCCAAAAATAAATACATTTAAAAAAAAAAAAAAAAAAAACCTTCTCTGTGTCTGTTTTCTCACCTGAAAAATGGGAAATAAGAAAATAGTAACCTAACTCATGGGGGGGTTGAAGATTAAATCAAAGTAATACATATGAAGTGCTTAGAACAGGATCTGGCACATACTAAGTACTGAATAAACGTTGGTTTTTAATAATTTTCCAGCTCTGAATAGTGCTCCTTAAACAAACACACAGATAGAATACACCAGATTTGAGGCTGTGACTAGGAGAGTAAGAGAACAACACATATCATGTAACTGAAGATTGAAAGAACTAGGCATGTTAAGACTAGAAAAGAGAAAACTCAGAGGATATAAAATTTTTTCACATAGTTAAAGAAGTCTCACATCATGTCTGTCCTATGCTATATTTGTTCTGTATTGCTCACAAGTAGAAAGGCCTTTGCGAAATAGTCCCAGAAGGAATGATATGTGCCTGGGGAGGAGGGCTTTGGATAGACTTAGGGCAGGATGGTTTCATAGTCACAAAGATCAGAGTTTTCTGTATGTTTGAAAATTTTCCTAGTAAATAGTTGGAGGGAAAAAAAGAACTTAAAAAAAAATCCATGAGCTTCCCTGGTGGCGCAGTGGTTGAGAGTCCGCCTGCCAATGCAGGGGACACGGGTTCGGGCCCCGGTCCGGGAAGATCCCACGTGCCGCGGAGCAGCTGGGCCCGTGAGCCATGGCCGCTGAGCCTGCGCATCCGGAGCCTGTGCTCCACAACGGGAGAGGCCATAACAGTGAGAGGCCTGCATACCGCCAAAAAAAAAAAAAAAAAAAAAAAAAAAACCACACCTCTGGAAATTTAAAAAATCTAAACAGCGTTAAAGCATCCAAATTATCCTAATAACATAGCTCTTCTAAAATCAATACAAGAAATAGTTGTTGACTATTCTTGTATTCATTCAACCTTGTATCCGACATCTACTGAGCCAAGCAGTGCACACTGTGTATTAGTTTCAACTGGGTCAAATTTTTAAATTGAATTTTAGATGCTTATGCACACTTGTCATTGATGTTAAAAAGTTCATATATTTTTGTTCATTTTACAGAGAACGAACATATTTTACTATTTTTTTCATATTTTACTATTTGAAATGATTATAAAGGTATGTAAAAGTTCTTTGGTTTTGTTTTTGTCTTTTTTTTGGTAAGGGCATATTGCTGGTAATACCTTTAATTAATTTGATGCCAAATCCTTGGTTGAGAAAATTACCTCTACTGTGATACATCCTACTAGAAAATGTTATAACACTTTTGAAAAAGAAATGAATGGGAAGTAGGAAATAACTATATCAAAAACTATACATTTCATAGGAGAAAATTATTGTTTTCTTAAAGTTAATATTTCCTTATCTAATTTTCACTCATTGCTTTGATTCTTACATGTCCACTGTAATTTTTCTTTAAAAGATGTCAAAAATGAAAAAGGAGATATGATTTCATGCTCTATATTTTCCTCTTTTGGATAAAGGAAGTCTTCAACATACTTCACTCAATGACAAAGTAAAATGAGTTTTCCCCTCTGATTTCCATGCAAACGGCAAGCTAATTCCAATTTGCCAAATCCATTTGCTGAATGTCCACTATCTCCATGCTTAAAAAAAGAGTGCGTATGGGAATTCCCTGGCGATCCAGTGGTTAGGACTCCATGCTTCCACTGTAGGGGGCACAAAATCCTGGTTCAATCCCTGGTCGGGGAACTAAAATCCCACATGCCTTGTGGTGCGGCCAAAAAAAAAAGAAGAAGAGTGTGCATCTGTAAGACTGAGGACTGGCTTTCTACACTGGCTTAAAGTCCATCAATAAAATAATGCCCTGTTTTAGGTAATTAAAATAGGAGCTGAGCTGAAGTACTGAGTTAAAGAACTTGTTACTCAAAATGTCATAGAACAATAAATATAAACTTTATTATACTGAGGGATTGCTCACTTCCTTTCAATGAAACAAAATTTTAGCACACACATAC
Source organism: Phocoena sinus (assembly GCF_008692025.1). Taxonomy (NCBI): domain Eukaryota; kingdom Metazoa; phylum Chordata; class Mammalia; order Artiodactyla; family Phocoenidae; genus Phocoena; species Phocoena sinus. The sequence continues at coordinate 162,552,104 of NC_045763.1, read as the reverse complement.
CTGTGGAACCATTGCCACCCTCTGATTTCTTTTAGGTGACCTTGTATTTATTTGTCTGTCATCTTCATCAGAAAAGAGCCGACTTCGTTTTGAATTTCTGAAAGGCTATGATAGAAATTTTTTTATTTAATGAAAAGGCCAAACACCTGCCATTTTTGTTCCAAAACACAATTCTATACTTGGAAAATACAGCTAACTCCGAATTATCAGCAGTATTGAAGGATGAAGAATGGGTAATAAAAAGCACACAAATAATTTCAGATTTTAGAAAGCAGAAAGATACATATGTATGTAATTTGTTTAGAAATGAAACACCTAGCTGTTAATTAAAACTAGAACCCAAGTCTTCTTTGTATAGTACACTGGCAGTCTTGAATGCTGAAGATAGGAAAATTAAGCTCTGGAAATTCTAGTTCTCATTATGTTGGCACTTGGATTAATACCAACCAGTTGGGTGTTTCACCTGATAGGCCTATTGGATAGGGCTGGGTTGGGACAAAGTTACTAGATCACTTTAGAGAGTAAATCTAAATGTATATAATATTATACTAGATCTGCTGTCAAAAACTGTTGACAAATTTCCATTTGCAAATGAAAATACAAGATACCAATAACAGATACTTAATAAGTGCATGCAGAACTAAAAAATTTTAAGCATCCAAAGTATATCACACACTTAAGAATTTATAATATGAAAAATTTTACAGTCCATCCTAGGTTCAGAGGCTTAATAGGGAAGAACAACAGAAATAATATCCCAATAGCACCCACATCATTTTTCAAATCCTTCTCCCACCCTTCAAGACAGTTCCATGCCTACTTAGAACTGAAGCCGGTGCAGTGGGCTAGCAACATATGGGAAGCATCCAACTGGGTCAAGGCTAGAGGTATGGACCGGCGAAATTAAACCCACTGAGAGTCTCAACACTGCAGAGCCCTGACAGGAAGTCCCTTCTACCCTGCTCCCCTCCTCTAAGCATGGGCAGAGAGGAGGAAGAGAATGACGGTGACAGAAATGATAACAGCGTGGAGAGTCCTGTACACTCACTGTGGCCAGCTGCCCAGGCTCCTGACAGCTACTGTCTAACCTAGCTCCAGGCTTGTTTCATGATTGACCCCTAAAATTTCCTGGCTACCTGGCTGGGCAGGGGAGGAAGAGAGGCCCCGAAAATTGTTAGACACGCCAATTATATGCTCATCTGTACTTCCCAGCCCTAAATGCATTTATCCTTGACTTACACAAGATTTCAGTATCCTACCACTTATTTATATATCTTTTTGTAGGGACCAGAGCCAGGTACAATCTTTTTATTTTAAAAAAATCTATTAAATTGTTAAAAATCTATATTAAAAGTAAGATTTCGGGTTGCTGGAGTTTTTTGGGTTTGCCTATTTAAAGAAACTACAATTACTTAACAAATGCTTAATGATGAACAGATTATCACAGGCTATAGATTATTTATCTAGGTATGATCCAATACTGTTCAATGACACTTAATGACACAAATGCTTGGAGTTGGGGAAAACCCTTGGAAAATTTTTATAGTGCTGTAAGAATGTGCATGTGACAATACAGACAATTTAGCTATCATATTCTAAAGAGTAAGAAAAACAAATTCCTTACCATTTCCACAGCAGAGCCTGTATTCCTGCCTTTCCAAACAGGTGTTTTTTGTAAAGAACTGTACTTTTCATTCCATGTGTTAGATAAGCTTCCCTCTGTAATAAATAATTATTAATGATATTTAAGTTTAGTTCAAAGGATTTCATACTATAAACATGGCCTTTTTAATAACAGCAATATATCTGAAATATTTACGAATACAGAAAAAATATACTGACCATAATAATTTTAGTTTATTACAAATAAAGAAAATCTTTTCTGTATTTTTTTGTCAAACTCGCTAAATAATCTGACAAGGCAATGCTACTTGAAAGTATTACATTTTCATATTAAAACATGTGTGGCTTATTTCATTTTGTTTTTCAATAATTCCTCTATTCTTATTTGCCAAGAACTACACCTCAGTACAATCTGACTGAAAGCAGGCAAGGAAAAATGCGAAAAGCTCCTTTAACCTTGAATTTAGAGCATATTTCTGCTTCAACGTGTAAAACACTTGATATCCAAAAATGAAATATGTGGGGTTTTTTCCCTTAATTCAAAGAAACACACTTGATATCCAAAAATGAAATATGTGGGGTTTTTTCCCTTAATTCAAAGAAACGTCTTCAGAGTTGTATTCAACCAGAAAAAATCCGATCAAGTTACCGATTAAGTGTGTTATGAAAATAAAGAAGGCGAGTTTAATGTTTACAAAAAGGATATGTTTATTCAGAGAGAGATATAGAAAACTGGGATGAATATACACAAGATAGTTTTATTTCCTTCTAATTACCTGAAAGCATTTTCTAATTTTTGTATAAAAAATTTATATCACTTCTTTAAAAAGAGAAATGGCTTTAATATTGGGAGAAAAAAATTAGTGGAATACTTTTTCAGACATATATTTTAATAAGTACAAAAGAAAAGAGATGGGATGGGGTTGATCCTGCTAGGCAAATAAATTAGGGTAATCCTGGAAGATAAGTATTCTCAAGCCAGAAGGACTTAATTTGGTAGACCACCAATCCAAAGTATAATACGGTAGCTTCAAAAACTGAAAGTACTAATGAACCTTTGAGAAGATCTACATTGGTTCCAAATTTACTTACCCAGTAGAATCTTGCTCAAGAGGTAAAATCTCAAAATAAATTATATTAAGAGGATAGGCCTAACGTACTTACACAAAGAAACAGAAAGACCAAGGAACATGTCTAACTTTTCCTCAGAAAAAAATACTATCATTCTTTTATTTCAAGAGACTTGCATTACTACTTAGAAGACAAGATTCTTAAAAAACAAACAATTATGTAAAAATACAGCTTAGCCCAGTTGTTTAATAAATGATTTAACTCTAGTAAGAAATGTCTGGAATGTTTAGTTAGAAAGTTCTTTAATCAATAATTCTAGGGGGAGAAAACAAGGGCAGATTCCCCATATGAACTTATTATCACCAGTGAAAACCAATATTTAAAAGCTATAATGAATCATAACTTAGAAAAAAAAGAGAAATACTATATCCAAATAAATTTAATGAAATAAATTCCTAGTTTGTGTCATACCTAAAAGAATCATGCTATGATTCTTACCTTTTAAACTGACAAGGGCTTTCGCTGAAGAGCCTACAATGAAAACAAATCAGTATTACTTTATAATCAAAGTGAGAGAAAAAGAACTTGGTTTAAGGGTTAAAAGTGATCCATTTAGTTTTAGTAATGTTGAAGTGACAGTGGAATGTGCAATTAGAAATAACTAGTAGGGCTTCCCTGGTGGCACAGTGGTTGAGAATCCACCTGTCAATGCAGGGGACATGGGTTCGAGCCCTGGTCCGGGAAGATCCCACATGCCACGGAGCAACTAAGCCCGTGCGTCACAACTACTGAGCCTGTGCTCTAGAGCCCGTGAGCCACAACTACTGAGCCCACGTGCTGCAACTACTGAAGCCCGTGTGCCTAGAGCCCGTGCTCCGCAACAAGAGAAGCCTGCACACTGCAACAAAGAGTAGCCCCCGCTCGCCGCAATTAGAGAAAGCCCGTGCACAGCAACGAAGACCCAACACAGCCAAAAATAAATTAAAATAAATAAATTTATTTTTTTAAAAAAAGAAGTAACTAGTAGACAATTCAAGCTATTGACCAAAACTCAGACAATGTAAGGAAGAACTGGAGATATTCGGGAGTCTTGTTTGAAGCTGTGAGAACTGGAAACCTTCCCAAGAGAGAAAAATGTAGAAAGAGAGGTAAGAGGAAGAGTAGGGACAGAAGTGATTTGGGGGAGAAGGAAAAGAGAAAGGGAATTGACATTTATTGAGGCAAAGATCAGAAGTGGTTATAGAGTGGAGAAAACAGAAAATGGAAATGATCCAGGGACTGTCATAGCAGACAATAAGTCCCTTGGAAGTCTAGAATGCAGGTATGTGCAACACTTAAAGATTCAAGCTGGATTAGGGAGCTGGAGGGGTTCACTGACTAAAACATCAGTGCATATTAGAATAACCAGGAAGCTCCCCATACATGCAGAAACTGTGCGATTAATAAAGGCCCTCAGGGGATTCTGTTGCAGGTACCCCTCACGCCCATTTCGAGAAACACTGGGCTACAGGTTCTGGTGTAAATAAAGGATAGGATCTATAGGTGAGGGGAAGTAGGAGAATTGATAGGGAAAGAAGTTTTTATGAGAGAGGGGGAGCACTAAATTGAAAATCTCAGAATTGCATAGGTATACTGCAAAGAAGTTCAAGTCATTTGAAAAATAATAAAGTATGATCTCTCTCACTTACATGTGACACCTTAAAAAAAGCAATAAAAGGGAATTCCCTGGCAGTCCAGTGGTTAGAACTCCACACTTTCACTGCCAAGGGTCTGGGTTCAATCCCTGGTCGGGAACTAAGATCCCACAAGCTGCGTGGCATGGCCAAAAAATAATAATAATAATAAATTTTTTAAAATTAAAAAAACAAAAAACCCCCACCAAACTCACAGATACGGAGAACAAATTGGTGGTTGTCAGAGGCAGGGAGTGGGGGACAGGCAAAATAGGTGAAGGGGGTCAAAAGGTATAAGATAAATAAGTTCTGGGGATGTAATGTAAAGCATGATAACTATAGTTAACAATACTGTATTATACATTTGAAAGTTGCTGAAAGAATAGATCTTAAAAGTTTTCATCACAAGAAAACAAAATTGTAACTGTGTGGTGATTAGTAGTTAGTAAGTAACTAAACTTACAGTGGCAATTGTTTTGCAACGTATACAAATATCAAATCATTATGCTGTACACCTAAAACTAATACAATGTTATATGTTAATTATATCTCAATAAAAGAAAATAAATTAACAGGGGAAAAAAACCTTTCTATGCTTCAAAATAGAAATTATTCACATCATTATTAATGAGCAAAATCTCCCTCTTTAAATTTAAAAAACTGTTTAGAACACCTTTTTTTCTTTTACTATAGTCAACTTATTATTTATCATTCCTCATTTTTAAATGTTTTATTTTAGAACCAGCTATTTCTCATCTCAGTTAGAAGCCCTTGTCAGTTAGATGCCCTCTGACATCCGTTTATGTTTAAAAATATATAATCTAAGACCAGGCAGTAGTGATGTTATTTGAAAGGCTAGCCTTTTACTTACATTGAGAAAAGACAGATTTGTAAGTGGCTTGTTAAAAATGTCTGTCAACATCTGTAAGGAGCCAGTCCAGTATGACATTACACAAAACACAAAAATAAATAAATAAAAGATGATCTCAGGGAATAAAGTAAGATAGAAGAACATGAACTAAGTACAAAAATCAGAGATGACAGATTAATCCTCCTTGGTTTTTAACAAAAGCAGCAATGATTTACAACTCACATAAATGGACAACAGGCGTTAAATGAGAAGTAACAGATAAAGTATCATGGTTCTGGCTATGAAACATTTTTATGTATCTCAGATCTCTAAACCTCAACTGACTTCTCTGCAAGGCAGTATGAGAGGCTTGTTGGACAACCCACCAACATCAAAGCCACTCTTGCTTTCCCCCTACTCTCCCGCCTAGATGTGGAGCATGGTTAACAGGACACGTTAACAGCTTCTGTATGGCAAAGTGAAGTTTAATGACCAAAGGCAGTAAAGTTGCAGGGGGAAAAGTGGGGGAGAGAGCCCATAAAGCCTTGCTAAGAAGCCTCAAAAAATACAACACAACTGGGAAAGCAGCAGTAGTAGACAGAGCACGACATGTCAGTGTAGCTACCAAGAAAAACATGGTTCATTTGAGAAAAAGTGGTAACCATTCATTCATTCATTCAGTGAATATGTGTAGAGTGCTGCCTGCATCCTGGCCCCTGCTCTAGTCACTGCGGGTATGGACAGCACGCAAAACAGACAAAGTCCATGCTCCTGATGCTCTTTACATTCTAGCGAGGGGGAAACACACACACACACACACATCACGGGACGATAAGCACTACTGGAAAAAAAATAAAGCAGGATAATAAGGATAGGGAATGTGGGGTGGGAAATGGTGGAGGGAAGACTATTTCTCTATAAGGTGCTCATGATTAGCTTCTCTGAAACGTGATATTTGAGCAGAGGTCTGAAGGAAGAGGTGTGAGTTGTAAGGATATTCATTCCAGCTCCAAGAACGCAGGGACTGTATCTTGCAGACTCTGATCTACCACCTTTAACCTTCTTCCCTTCTTGAGAGATAGTATAGCATAATGGTTAAGAACACAGATGGAGACTAGCTGTGTTTGAATCTTGGCTCTGCCACTGTCTTACTGTGTCATTTTAAGCAAGTTACTTAACCTCTCTGTGCTACTTATTCTTCTTTTGTAAAATGGGGATTAAATGAGTTAGTATATGTAAAAGTGCTAAGAGAAAAATGCACATAGCACAGGACTAATTTTCAGACCATGCTTATTGTTTGTACTACTTTGATCAATCAAAAAAAAAGATTAGGTTAAGAACATGTATTTTACAGGCAGGTGAATTCAATTAAGTTAGACTCCTGCTTTAACTGGGTATGCTCATTCATTCTACATATATTCACTGAATACCTGCCACAGCACTATTCTAGGGACTGGGGTTAACTGAAGGAAAAGCTAGACAAGGCCTCTGTTCTCAGGGAAGTTTACACTGTAGTGGGAGGAGACATACAATAAACAAGTACATAAAATGACAGCTACACTGGTGGCAGCTGCTGTAAAGGAAATAACCAAGGGATCGCAGTGTGGGGAGTAACTAACTTTACACAGGGTGGGTAGGGAAGGCTTCTCTGAGGAGGTAACATGTGAAAAGGACTAGCCATGAGAGGACGGGGGGCAAAGCAATGAGTCAGGCTGGTAGAAACAGCAGGTAAAAAAGCCCCGAGGTAGAACATTTAGAATATTCTAGGAAGGGTGAGGGCATTATGTTTGGGAAGTCACTGGCAAGAGAAGGGTGGTTATGAAAAAAAGAACAGAGAAGTAAGCCTGCTGTCATGCATGGAACTGGAACGCAAGCATGAAGAAAAACAGAAATGGCACCTTCTCTGGTGGGGCTTCTAACCAAAGCTAACCAAACAATCACAGTAACAAACATAAAGCTGCAACTGTGACAGCTGCCACTAAGAAATTACACAGTGGTGTGAAAAGATTTAATAAGAAGATGTATGATTTGTCAGGGAGGACAGAAGCTTAAAATGGGATCTAAAGGATAAGTAGCACTTAACTGGAAGTGAGAGGAAGGAAGAGCATTCCAGGTAGAGAGAACAGCATGTGCAAAAAAGAAAGCCTAGTGAGTACAGGGAATGAAAAAGGTCCAATTTAGTTCAAAGGGATAGAATGAGAGGAAGAGTGGTACAAAATGTAGCTGGAGAGGTGGGGAATGGCCAGACCACAAAGGGTCTTGTAGTTAGTAAAGTGTTTTCAGCAACAGGATGACATGACATACATTCTGAAAGGATCACTCTGGCTGTGTGTAGGTTGGGGGGGAGGGTTTGGGTGGTGGATTGATGGGAGGCTGAAGCGATTAATGCAGAAGAGATGGTGACAGCTTGGACCAGGATGAAGGTGAGAAGTAGGTAAAACCGAGAGACATTTAGAAGGTAAAAGTTACAAGATTCAGTAAAGGCTTAATTATGGGAAGTGTGGAAGACAACCTCTATCTAGGTTTTAGATGACTGCACAGCGGAGCCATTCATTATGACCGGAACCACTGGAAGTATCTCTGTACTGCAGTAGGATCATGAGGTAGATCTTGAACCCATAAAGTCTGAGGGGCCTCTGAGGCATCTGAGAGAAGATGTGAAATGGGCAAGAGATATTAAGCACAGAAGCCCAGAGGAAAGATCTGGGCTGAAGATAGCCTCAGCTACCTCATTAGTAAGAGTACTTACCTCAACTGGAATGAGGATTAAATGAGCAAATGTATACAGTATGCTTTGCACAGCACCTGGTTCATAGTTAGTACTAAACAGATAGTAGCTTTTATTATTGTTAATGTTATACTGACTATTGGATAACATACAAACTAGTCCCCTTGACTAAAACTGGCAAAGAGACATATCGCTACTTCTAGTATCAAACTGAAATCACTTCTGCTGCAGTTTCATTAACCATGCCTCTTACCCTACATTCAATTCCATATAAATTAAGCATTCATATATACCTGATTTATGGCACTGTATGACAAACCAGGTAAAGCAATCCCTGCTTTCAACCAGCTGTGGTCAAGCTAAACAAGACATATATCGCACAAGCTAAGGTGCACGCCCACACACACCCTAGTGTACCAGAGATGTCACAAAGCAATATAAGTGATTATCTTATATAGCTTGAGAGTGTAGTTGTAATTTGAACCCTAGTATGAGTCCCAAGTGTCTGCAAAGAACCAGAGTAAATCCTCAATAAAAGTTTAATGATAATGAGCAAATATTCTAAATGACAGTTATCTAGTGGGTGGGACTTCCAAGACGTGATAAAACATCTTTACGACAAAGAGATCAAGGACTTCCAGATGACGAGCACACTGTGTTTAGCAGGCCCACCTTTATTTAGAAGCATCCTAAATCACAATCAACTGTATTCTCCAAATAAGAAACAATAAAATTCATTGGTGGTCTACGGCTATGCCTTATCCAATACAGTAGCCGCTAGACACACATGACTATTTAAACTTAAATTAACAAAAATCAAACGAAATTTAAAAGTCATTCTAGCCACATCTTAAGAGTTCCATAGCCACATATGGCTAAGTAGCTACCCTACTGGACATTGCAAAACACAACATTTCCATCACTGAGAAAGTTCTACTGCAATTCCGCGCTGGTCTAGAGCAAATTTAAAACACAAACTCTCTTAATACAACTTTTCACCAGTCTGGCAACTTGAACTTTCAACTTTATAGCACATTAAGAATATACGACCCCACAAGGAAAACAGAATTGGCTGCGTTCAGTTCTCACTTTAAAAGTGTCTTGCACAGATAAACTTAAGTTGTTTCTATTACACTAAAAACTCTCACAAATGATACACATACATAAACCGAATAGTGAGTGTGCATCAGGACCCATCTGTAATTAACTGAAAGATACGCCTTTATCTTGTATACTTTATATCAATACAATATTGTAAATTACAAAATTAAGTTCTATTGTGCTTAAACTACAGAATTAGTGCTTTTACTTACTAAACACAAGTGAGCATCCACGTCTGAGGTGGCAGAATGAGTAAACGTGGTTAAAGGAGGCAATGCACAGGGTGGGTGTCAGGAAGAGTACTGAATATGCCTGTGGTGATGGTCACATCCATGCGTAAAGGTACCCCCGTGATTCCTAAGACACATACGCAGAGAAGAAAGTCTGCGGGATGGGGGCTGCCTGAACACTTGTGTACCCAGTCTGGATTATCTCTGGAAAGGTCCACAGCCACCTGTGGTCCCAGGGGAAGGGGTCAGCCCTTTGACACGGAAATGCTTCCAAGGGTGGACACACCGGAGGAGGGAGGGGAGGGCACTGATGATCATAAGTGCCTACAGCGGCAGGAACTGTGACAGGACAGGATCAGAGACCGGGACAAGAAGGAGACCTGTGACCACCCCCTCCCCAGCCCGAGCCCTTCCCGGCCCCCGAAAGCGAGTTACATAACCCCGCCAGGCGTCTCTCCGCGCCGGGCGAGCGGTGCAGGCGGGGAGGACAGCCCCCGCGGCCGGCGGTCGCTCTTCCCCCACCTCGGCCAGGGGCCCGAGCCGGGCCAGGAGAGCAGCCACCGCCTCCGCCCCGCCCGGGTTGGGCCCCCGGGCTTTCGGTTTCAGGCCCTGGCTCTCACACAACCCCACAAACCAATACACAGACACCATAACAAAGGCGGCGACGCGGCGGCAACACCGGGGTGGAAGGACTAGGGGACCACAGCGGGGCTGGCAGTCAGCCCACTTGCCCGGCAGAGGGCACGGCCGCCCGTCCCGGCCGGATGCAACCCGGGGGCAGGCGGACGGCGGGAAGAGTGGGGGTGCTTTGAGGTGCTACTCACTCTCGTCAGGCAACTGGTCGAGCTCCGCCATCTTGAACGAGCCGCGCCGCTTTTTCAAAGGCTGCCCGCCGCGGTGCATTGTGGGGCGGAGACTGTCTTTGCGAGGGAGGTTCGAATGCGGAGCTCGCTGCCCGCGGTGCGGCGCACCGCGACGCTACTCCCGCCGCTGCCGGCTGAGACGGGCCCGGCTCCGCCCGCGCCTGCCCTGGGAGGGGGTGCAGCCGAGTGGGGCCGCGCCTCGCCCCTCCGCTCCCGCCCCCGGCCGGGCCGGAGGGAGGGGAGGGAGGCCGGGCCGCCAGGCCCGTCTCGCGCCGCCCCTACCTGGGCCCGGCGCCGGAGCGCGGGGAGAGCGGGGGGAGCGGCGCGAGCTGCCGTGTCCCGCCGGGCCCGGCTCCCGGTCCGCGCCGCCCGCCCCCTCCGGGGCTCGCTCCCGGCGCGCGTTTCGAGTCTCGCGCTGCAGCTGCGGGAACTGTAGGCTGTTTATTCCGAGTGGGGAAAAGGAGGGAAGGTGGGAAGGAGGCCCCGGCCGGCTGAGGAGAGGGCAGGGGGGCAGGGAGGCGGCACCCGTAGGCCCGGCGCGGGGAGAAGCCCCAGGTTCTCGGCCTCACTTCCCTAGGGGGTTCTACCCGAAGTAAAATTTTCGCGGCTCTCCAAGCCCACGTTTCTCCGGCCTCTCCATCCCCTCCTTTCTCCGGAGAGCTGGGGGAGGGCCGGGGAGGAGGGCTCAGGCCGCGGCAACCCCACAGCTTGCCCGCCCAGGACTGGCGGTGCCCGCAGCCCCTCGGGAGCCTGGGCCACCCCTCCCGAATGCCGGAACCGGAGTTGCGTGGAGCTCGGCGGAGAGACCTTGAGAGGTCATGAAGTTAGTCATTTAGGTCGGCAGCTGAAGAACTGTTTTGCTCAGCTCTTTCCCCCATTCACACTAGACCATGTAGTGTGCTGGGAGAGAATTACAGAAACAAAAACCGACAGTGACACAAAGATGATGAAGTACCCTGATCGAAATATTATGAGAACACAATGAGAATTCATCCAGTTTTGAAAGAAGCCCAGAGAAAGATTTCACAATTCCTGTCTATAACAGCGGCCAGTAATAAACCACTCTTGCTTTTCAGCAATTCATCTGACAAATGTTATTGAGCTCCAGTCCTTTTTTTCCAGGGATGTAAGAGGGCGGGCGGGGCGGGGGGCGGGGGATAGTTAAGCAATGAGAGTACAACACGGGTGAACTCCAGGAACTAAAAAGTTAAAAGGTGGTAGACAGATGAGGACAGCAGAACACACAGGCCGGCCCAGGCTAAGGAGCTGAACTTGCTAAGAGCACTGGAGCAATGGATGGTGGGGTTTTAAAGTATAGGGCTGGCATGTTTCCATTTGTGTTGTAGAACACAAATGTGGGAAACGAATTGGAGTGTGACAAAATGAGAGTTCTGGAAACCAGTCTGGAGGAAGCTTGTTGGGGCAGGCAGGCAGGCAAAGGAGAGGAGATATCTGTACCAAGCCACCCTAGAGTTTCAGAGGATGGACTCTGGAGCCCCAAGGTTTGGCTGGGATTCTGGCTGCTAGTTATATAATCTCAGGCACGTTTGTTTATTAATTCTCTGTGCCTCAGTTTCTCACGTGTAAAATGCAGGTAATAACAGGGTTGTTTTGAGCATAAATGCCTTGGTAAACATAAAGACCTTGTAATAGTTCCTAGAACACATTTTGGCTCAAGTACTAGCTATTGCCACCACCACTTTGGAATGGGAAGTATCACTGGATGCTAACTTCGTGCCTTGGGTAACTGGGTACCGCCACTTACTGAGGTTGGAGGTGAAGCAGGGTGTGAAGGGGAGGGGGATGAAAAATTAAATTTTACAAAGTAATCCTTCATAGGTAACTTAACCCCTCCTGTGCCTTCTAATCACATTCTGATCTATCTTATGTGACGATGAAAAACAACTGATGGCAAACCAGGTTTTATCTTAAGGCAGTTTTCACACACACACAACAGCAGGTCTGCTGTTTAAACAGATATTTTTAGGCTATTTCTCTGATCATCTGCATTTTAAAGAAGGACCCTAAATGAGTCTTCTCACACTCTGAAGCCTGAAGCTGTATCCCAGCCTCAGATCTACCACTTATTAGCTGTGTGACTGCAAACAAAACACTTTATTATTTTCAGTGAGGGTCTTTATTGGATATTTATGAGGGCGATTTTTATAATCTTTGGCTTACTTGATCCTCCCAACAATCTGGTAACTTGTTCAAGGACAACATTGACCGGGTGATAGAATCAGGAATCCGGCCCCTCTCAGAGCCTCAGTTTCTCCCTATGTGATGATAGGATAACACATCCATCACAAGGTTGTTAAATTTCCTCGAATTGTGTATTCCAATTTAAAATGACATGATTGTATGTGTCATTGTTTGCTTAAAGAAAAAAAAAACTAAAATTTTGACAAGGTCACTAAAGTCATGAAAATAAATCATAAGAGAAATAAACATAGCCACATTTTAGGGACTTGTTTGGTCATTTCCAGTCCCATGGCCCATATATCAAATATTGAGTTATTTCTGTGTTAACTTGTGTGCTTCAAAGGACACCATCAAGAAAGCAAAAGACAGCCTTCAGAATGGGAGAAAATATTTGCACATCGTATACCTAATAAGGGACTTGTAGCCACAATATATAAAGAAATCTTACAACTTGCTAATAAAAAGACAACCCAATTCAAAAATGGGCAAAGAATCCAAAGAAGATAAAAAAAGCCAATAAGCACATGAAAAGATGCTCAACATCTTTAGTCATTAGGGAAATACAAATCAAAACCACAATGAGATACCATTTCACACCCACTGGGGTGGCTATAATCAACAAGACATAATAACAAGTGTTGACAAGGTAGTGGAGAAATTGGAATCTTTGTGTATAGCTTGTAGGAATGTAAAATGGTGTAGCTACTATGGAAATAGTATGGCAGTTCTTCAAAAAAATTAAACAGCATAACCATATGATCTAGCAATTCCACTTCTGAGTGAGTATATAGCCAAAAGAATTGAAAGCAGGGTCTTGAAGAAATACTTCTACAACCATATTCATAGACGCATTATTCACAATAGTCAAGAGGTGGAAGCAACCCAGGTGTCCATCAATGGTGAATGGATAAACAAAATGTGATATATACACACAATGGGATATTATTCCTCAGCCTTAAAAAGGAAGGAAATTCTAACATATGCACAATATGGATTAACTTTGAAGACATCATGCTAAGTAAAATAAGCCAGTCACAAAAAGACAGATATTGTATGATTCCACTTACATAAGTTACCTAGAATAGTCACATTCATAGAGACAGAAATGAGAATGGTGGTTGCCAGGAATTGGGAGAGGGGGAAATGGGCAGTTACCATTTAGTGGGTATGGAGTTTCTTTTGGAAAGATAAAGTTCTGAGATGGACGTGGTAATGTTTGTGTAGCAGTGTGAATGTACATAATGCTACTGAACTGTACACTTAAAAATAGTTTAAATGGCTAATTTTACATTATGTGTACTTTACCACTATAAAAAAAATACAGTCCTGGCAGTCCAGTGGTTAGGACTCTGCGCTTTCACTGCTGAGGGCCCGGGTTCGATCCCTGGTGGGGGAACTAAGGTCACACAGCCTCGCCCGCAGTGCAGCCAAAAAAAAAAAGTACATACTGCACAAACAGGACGCACAATGTGATCTCATTTACAAATATATATGCATAGACTAAAATCCAGAACGAAAGATATACAGTGGTGGCTGTCTCTGGGTGGTAGGATTATGGGTGATTTTTTTTTCTTTATATCTATAGCTATTATTTTTCTACAGTAAGATTTTTGTTACTTTCATAATAAAAGTGGTTGTTGAAAAAATTGGTATATAATATAATAATAATAATGGAATATTATTCAGCTGTAAAAAGAAATGAGGTACTAATACATGCTACTACTAGATGAACCTTGAAAACATTATGCTAAGTGAAAGAAGTCAGACACAAAAGACAACATATTGTATGATTCCATTTATATAAAATGTCCTGAACAGGCAAATCCATAGAGACAGAAAGTACAATAGGTTAATTGCTGCCTAGGGCTGGAGCTGGGAGGTGGGGGAGATGTGGGAGGTGGGGGGAGAATTGGGAGTAACTGTTAAAGGATACAGTGTTTCTTTTTGGAGTGAGGAAAGTGTTCTAAAATTGATTGATTGCAGTGACGGCTGCACACCTCTGTGCATGTACTACAACCCACTGAATTTTAAAACGGATGAATTTTATGCTATGTGAATTATATCTCAATAAAGCTGTTACGTGAAAAATCTTACTTTTAGACTTTCTGGGTTTTGTCTCAATCTAAAATCTTTGGTAGTCACTTTTTGTAGAATCCTTTTCTTAGTCACTTAATGAAGATGCAAAATCAACCGCACTCTGCTGGACAATTTTATTTTTATTTATTTATTTATATATTTTTTAATGAATTTATCTTTTTTTTAAACATCTTTATTGGAGTATAATTGCTTTACAATGGTGTGTTAGTTTCTGCTTTATAACAAAGTGAATCCGCTATACATATACATATATCCCCATATCTCTTCCCTCTTGCATCTCCCTCCCTCCCTCCCTATCCCACCCCTCTAGGTGGTCACAAAGCACCGGGCTGACCTCCCTGTGCTATGCAGCTGCTTCCCACTAGCTATCTATTTTACATTTGGTAGTATATATATGTCCATACCACTCTCTCACTTTGTCCCAGCTTACCCTTCCCCCTGCCCGTGTCCTCAAGTTCATTCTCTAGTATGTCTGCATCTTTATTACCATCTTGTGCTGGGCAATTTTAAATGATAGCTGCAAACAAAAGACCGATATCAAACTGCTTTCCTTCCCACTTTGTCTTTTCTGCCAAACATTCTACTTACTATTCTGCAAACTATGCTGGAAAGAAACTGCTTTTCCTGTTGGACCCAAGTGGCTACAGGAAGGTGCAGACTGAATTCCTGACAGATCCTGTTTTTTAGAATGAAACTTAAGGGGGTCATCAAACACCAGTTTCTCCTCAGACCCAGATGAAAGTGTCATTTGGTTAAAAAACAACAACAGCAACAACAGAGGAGGGGATTATTAAGCCTGTTTCCAGGACTGTAGTGCGAATTAAATGAGATCACTTATGTAAAACACCTGGCCCACATCCCAGCACATAAACACCAGCTCCCTGTCACTCTTTCCTACATCTTGTTTCCCTAAATTGTACCAAGAAGGAACTAAGTGTTGTTAGTTATATTTCTGAGAAACTACTTCTAAAGACATTATGCTCAGCAAAGTTTAGTGGTGTATCCCAGGTTATTTAAGGAGGCCTCTGTTTTTCAGTCTGCAAAATGGAGCCAAGCCTAAGGAAAACCATCACTTCCTTGAAGGCATAAGAGCAACCTCTTTCACCAGGTATCTTTAGTAACAAACTATGAAAAAGTTGTAATAGATTAAACCATGGGAGGGAAAGTAGAAAGACATATTCCCCACACAAATGAACACACTCCATCATTGTCCAGAATTTTCTAAATGAATTGGGGGACATCAGCTAAGGAGCACATGAGACCAGACTACCCAAGAAGGAGTGCCTTGTCATCAAAGCTCCCCAGCCAGAAAGATGGCTTCATGCAGTGGATTTATGGATTCCAACCCGGAAAGACTGCCCCTTCAGGACATGTATGTGTCCATGGCATGTAAGAAAACACTGAATTGGATAATCACTGATTTTGCTTTCTCTTCTTAACCCCCAGATTCTAAACAATTCAACAGGGTGAAATTATCCATCAGTTGATCAGCAAATATTTATTAAGCACCTACTGTGTGGCATAAATTAGGCAACATTCAATGTGACATAGTGCCTACCCTTACAGATTGTACAGTCTAATGGAAAACACAGATTCTTTAGGAGATTACAGTAGCATGATGAGTGCTACCTTGAGGTTGAGGACAGGATGCTATGAGAGAATAGAGTAGGGAGGGGCGGGGAGCAGGAAAGTTTTCTCAGGGAAATGGTCTCTAAACTGAGACCTGAAGAATGAGTAGAAGTTAGGGAAAGGAAGTGGAAAAGAAAGTAGTAGTATTATTCGCAGAGGGTCATGTACAAAGGCCCAGAGGTGAGAATGTAAATGACTTTTATTCCAGGAACTTTAAGTAGCTCAGGATGGCTGGAGAGTAAGATATGGCAAGAGGAAAACCTGAGAAATAAACTGGGGTCACACAAGAGTCAGGGGGAGCTTTGAGAAACTTTTCCTGAAGTGGGTTTTGCTAGCTATGGAGGTAGATGCCTCACAGATGTTCAGGCCGTCGGTTGATGGCCCCAGCTGCTGCACCCTAAGATGTGCTCAGCATTTGTGCTGATGCCATGCTCTCCCCAGGCTGCTGCTCCTAGCCAATGACTGAGCATGGCAGAGCTGCTAGCGCCAGGCCATTTGTCCTCAACATGGGCCTCCCATAATGTACAATCTTGGCTCTGGGGCTCCTGCATGGCATGGTCTGGATTGGCTGCATGCTTACGTACAGAGCTGCCTGCAGCATGTGACCCTCGGCAACACTGTTGAACACAATAAAGGATGTTCTGTGACCATTGGTCTGTGTTTGGGGTGCAGGATATACCAGCTTGTCAGCATTAATAGTTGTTTCTTTGGTGGAGCCTCAGGGATTTCAATGATTGGGGCTGGTAGTGGAGCTAGAATATGCCTACACTGTCAGCTCACTCCAACAGATTCCCACAATGAGTCAATTTTGGACTCCTTGGTACACAAGCCAATGGTGGTTTGAGACCTGGAGACAAAGCGCATCCTGTGCGATCCAGCAGTGGGAGGACAAAGAAGCCTGTGCCTGAGATCTCCAGCCCCCTTCCTTGCATAACTTCTCCTGCTGTTACTCTACTGTATCCTTTGCCTGTAAAACAAACAAACAGAAACACTGTTCTGTGCTAAGAGTGGAGCCTAATGTAAACTGTGCACTTCAGGTGATAACGATGTGTCCATGTGGGTTCATCAGCTGTAACAAATGTACCACTCTGGTGGGGGACGCTGAAAACGGGAAGCCGTGCTGTGGGACGCGTGTATATAAGAAACCTCCTTCCCTTCCATTCAATTTTGCTACTAAAATTGTTCTTAAAAAAAAAAGTCTAAAAACACACAAACAAAAAATGCAGGTAGGGCTTCCCTGGTGGCGCAGTGGTTGAGAGTCCGCCTGCCGATGCAGGGGACGCGGGTTCGTGCCCCGGTCCGGGAGGATCCCACATGCCGCGGAGCGGCTGGGCCCGTGAGCCATGGCCGCTGAGCCTGCGCGTCCGGAGCCTGTGCTCCGCAACGGGAGAGGCCACAACAGTGAGAGGCCCGCGTACTGCAAAAAAAAAACAAAAAAAAAAACTAAAAAAAACCGCGGGTATATAAGAAACCTTCTTCCCTTCCATTCAATTTTGCTACTAAAATTGTTCTTAAAAAAAGTCTAAAAACACACAAACAAAAAACTATGAGTATAAACCGTTGGAGTCCTGTGAGTCCTTTCAGCAATCAAACATGTAAGGTGTTTAAAGCATAATTAGCACAGCCTCCCCACTGGCCTGGCCAAGATATCCTCAGAGCTGCAGTGCAATTGGAAGCTCCTCCTATGAGATGCTCCTTCCCTTCCCTTCCCTTCCCTTCCCTTCCCTTCCCTTCCCTCCCCTCCCCTCCCCTCCCCTCCCCTCCCCTCCCCTCCCCTCCCCTCCCCTCCCCTCCCCTCCCCTCCCCTCCCCTTCCCTTCCCTTCCCTTCCCTTCTCTTTTATAAGTGTCAGACCTGCAATCTGGTCTGAGGCTCTCCCCACAACCTCATGATCCCTCTCTGCTATATCTTTCAAAAGTGTTTCCCCAAATAAATCTTCTGCATATCTGATTCTATCCTGACGTCTGCTTCTCAGAGAACCTGAACTGGAACAGTAGGTATTAGGAAATGGTCTGGAAAAGCAGGTGGTACAACGGATTTTGAACTGGATAACTCATCACCCGGCTAGCAGGGACTCTCCCAACCCAAGTGGAATGTGGAGCGTAATGCCTGCCACATGGTGACTGAAGATTCCACCTGTGGTGTCCTGGGAAATATCCCAGGGCAGGGGAACACACCTTTACTGGTGCCATGAATCAGGCATTGAATGAAAAGGGGTAAATAGTGCTTATGAGGACAGTGGAGTTGGCTGGTTATTACTAATTGCACTGATGTCCTATATAGGGATAATGAAAAAAAAAAGAGTTATCAAACACCTAAACACTCAGTGGAGAGCCAGAGGGCCTCTTTGGTAGCTTATAAGAAGGCCTTTGTCACCTCCTTGAAGCGTGAACACAGCTAAGGAGTGAGAGCAGGACTTAATAGCTTGAGCTCCAGAGACATTTAATCTCTCTGCCAAGGCAGGTTTGTTATGCTAAGGTTAGAGTCCTAGTTGAGAAAACCTGAGGTCCTTTGACAGTGACACATGGAAAGGAGACTTTTAGGGGGACGCCCCTGAGGATCTGGCTCTGCAGACTCTCTGGAACCCTCAGAGTTGCAGAGGTGTCCAGCCCTCCTTTAGGAGCTAGCACTCCTCCCATGCAGGAAGACACTGCAGAATCTTCTCTCTGACAAAACAATAAGTTTCTGACTCAGGAGTGATGGGAATGATGCATGGCCTATTGAAAATAACAGAGGCCAGATGGCAGTGCTTAATCATGGGAAAGCAGGGGGCTGCATTTACCATAAAAATTGGCAAGGTTGGGGCTTCCCTGGTGGCGCAGTGGTTGAGAGTCCGCCTGCCGATGCAGGGGACGCAGGTTCGTGTCCCGGTCTGGGAAGATCCCACATGCCGCGGAGCGGCTGGGCCCGTGAGCCATGGCCGCTGAGCCTGCATGTCCAGAGCCTGTGCTCTGCAACGGGAGAGGCCACAACAGTGAGAGGCCTATGTACCGCCAAAAAAAAAAAATTGTCAAGGTTGAAGGGACAGCCAAGGGAAGTTGACCCACAGGGACATGTGGAAATGGAAATAGTTAATAGGACATGGTGTCTCTAGGGGCAAAATAGATGGGTAGCCAACAAAGCAGGTACTTAATATCTACAATCAAGACAAGATTGGAGGAGTAGGAATGGGAGGGCAGTCACCCTAATGAAAGGCCTTGATGCCTTGCTCATTTCCCAGACCTGAGTCAAATTTCAGATCTGGAACTCATTGATTGAAGAGCTGGCCAGGTCCCTAAGAGGGAGCGCCCTGGAGTAGTGTGGCAAGTGTACACTGGAATGATGCCTAGTCGTTCCTCAAAGGGACCTATATATTCAGGTGACTGTACACTGAGGAAAGGGGGATACCCAGATGTTTCAAGGACTATCGAACACATATCTGAGTTTGATAGTCATAGGCCTGAAGTCATCATCAACCTCCTTTAAAGTTGGGGTATATGGGGTAGAGACAGGAAGTCATAAACGGAGTCCTGGCTTCCCGTAAGTCCAGTGGGTCTGTGGACTCACTTGGTGATCATTTCCTCAGTCCCTGAGAGTAGAAGTTGGCAGTTAGAGGATCCCCCTCATTGGGTCCTTGGCCTGTGGGATAAGAAGAGCTACTGTAGTGGGGAAGGTTAAAAGGGTAAGTGGAGCCTCTGAAACTACCCTCTGTTTCTCCCCACAGGATATGAAATCAAAACCAGAATCAAATCCTGGGGGAGAGGATGGTGAAGATGGTACCACCATCAAAGATCTGAAAGATCTAAAGGATGTCAAGTCTCAGATTTGATTCTTTTTAATCTAAGTTTAATAGAGACCAGTTTTTCAGTACTTGTAAAACCATTCAGCCACACTTTCATGTCCATGTCAGTTCAACGAACTGATTCAAAAAAATTACCTCAACGTGTAAGGAGAAAAGTCTGTGCGATCATTTTAAACCATGAAGTTATCTTGATTACACCATTGGCTCCTTTTCTCAAGAGTCCTCTAGTTCTTCCTTGGACACGTAACAATAGCTCTTAATCCCACAGGGATAGGAATCCAAAGCTACGTTCTTCCTCACAAACAAAATGTACCCAATTTCACCCCAAATATCATCAGATTGATCCTTGTAGTGAATTTGCGTTAAAAAATTAACGTCTTCTGGGGAAACCTGCGCCATGGGAATTGCTAATTCAGCTTTTAAAGACCTCTGTGCTGCCCTTAGTCCAACTGCATCATTTTCTTCAAGTTCTCCTTTATGACTTAATGGATAACTACAAGTGTTGGTAAAACAACCTGGAAAGGAAATTTTAGCATCTGACCTCTGCTGTAGCAGTAGCTTATTTTCTGTGTTGAATATGATGACACTTAAGGCTCAGGGCAATAGTCTTTTCTCAATGTTTTCATTCAAGTCAAAATTCATTTTGGCTCTAGGTCCAATTTTGTTGTAATTTTCATGGATAAGAATATATATCGCTGCCGGAAATGAAAACTGTTGCTCATCAAAATTGTCAATATTTATTTCAGGCATTGTTAGCACATGTCTGTTCTGTCCTGAATATCCTTGCTTCTCCAGGACCTGCAGGTCACCGTTGATTGGCTCAAAGGTAACTCCTACCCAAGATTTTCTTTCTCACACTTTGCCACAGGTGATTGGTTCAAGGATGGGAAACTGAATCAGTGATTCTCTCCTGTAGAGATTGCTGAATGGGATCCATAAGAGTGGACTTAGTCACTTTCCAAATGGTTGCACGGTAGAGCACAAATTTGTCCTTTTCTCTGTCTATGTTTTCTGTCTTGTGGCTAGAAAAAGCCCGTCCACAGAGAAAAGAAAGTGGTGGACTCACAGGAGGCTCAGAGAGAAGAGAGGGCTTGAACACCAGCCGTGTTCCCAGGCCTCTTTCCATTTCTTTGCTTCTGAGGCCTGTCTGCACTCCCGCCCTGGGGTTTCTCGCAACCCAATGTCTCACTATCCTGTATTTCTATACTGTAGTTAAACTAAACTGCATATGAGCGAAGGATGAGAGGCAAAGAAGGAAAATGAGAACAGCTTAATTTATTTGATGGGTGAATGTTGGCCTTTATTTTTATGTCTGTGAATAATTTGCGTCACAACCAATTTTTAGATTTTTTTTAAAAAATTGAAGCATAACATACATTTACTAAAATGCACATCTTAAATATATAACATCTTGACAATTTTTTTCTTTTTAAATCAACTTTATTGAAGTAAAGTTTATATATAATAAAATGTACCCATTTTAAGTGTATAGTTTGAATTGTGACACCTGTGTATACATCATCAAAGTTAAGATACACAACATTTTCTTTTTTTATTTTTTCCAGCTGTGCTGCTCGCATGCAGGATCTTAGTTCCCTGACCAGGGATTGAACCCATGCCCGCTGCAGTAGAAGCGCGGAGCCCTAACCACTGAACCGCCAGGGAATTCCCAAGATACACAACATTTTCATCATTAAAAAGTTCCCTCTGGGCTTCCCTGGTGGCGCAGTGGTTGAGAGTCCGCCTGCCGATGCAGGGGACGCGGGTTCGTGCCCCGGTCCGGGAAGATCCCACATGCCGCGGAGCATCTGGGCCCGTGAGTCATGGCCGCTGAGCCTGCGCGTCCGGAGCCTGTGCTCTGCAACGGAAGAGGCCACAACAGTGAGAGGCCTCCTCCAGGAGTTCCCTCATACTCCTTTGCAGTCAATCCCACCCCCTTCCAATGCGAGGCAACCACTGATCTGCTTTCTGTCACTATATAGTTGTTTTACCTGTTCTAGAATTTTATATAAAAATATATGTATATATATATAATAGATATATAAATATAAATATATGAATACTTTTGGGAGCCCAGATTTTTAGCTCAGCAATAATGTTTCTGAAATTCATCCATGTTGTTGCATGTATTGGTAATTTGCTCCTTTTTATTGCTGGGTAGTATTCCATTGTACGGATATACCACAGTTTGCTTATCTATTTGCATATAGATGCACATTTGGATTGTTTCCAGTTTTGGAGTATTATGAATGAAGCTGCCGTAAATATGTGTTTTCAAGTCTTTTTTGTGGTCATGTGTTTTCATTTCTCTTGGGTAAATACCTAGGAGTAGAGTGTCTGATAGGTGTGCATTTAACTTTATAAGAACCTGCCAAATAATTTTCCAAAGTGATTATGCCATTTGATGTTCCTACCAGCAATGTATGAGGGTTCCAATTGCTCTGTATCCTTGTCAGCACTTGGTATTGTCATTTTTTTCTAGCTAATTTTTTTTTAACGAAGGTATAGTTGATTTACAGTATTGTGTTAGTTTTAGCAGTACAGCACAGTGACTCAGTATTTTTGCAGATTATATTCCATTATAGTTTACTGTATTTTATTTTTTTAATTTATTTATTTTTATTTATTCTATTTTTGGCTGCGTGCGGGCTTTCTCTAGTTGTGGTGAGCAGGGGATACTCTTCATTGCAGTGCATGGGTTTCTCATTGCAGTGGCTTCTCCTGTTGTGGAGCATGGGCTCTAGGTATGTGGGCTTCAGTAGTTGTGGCTCGTGAGCTAAGTAGTTGTGGCTCATGGGCTCTAGGGCGCAGCCTCAGTAGTTGCAGCGCATGGGCTTAGTTGCTCTGTGACTAGAGCAACTCCTGGATCAGGGCTGGAACCCATGTCCCCTGCATTGGTAGGCGGATTCTTAACCATTGCACCACCAGGGAAGCTCTACGGTATTTTCTTAATTTCATTTTAGAGTCAGTGCTTTATCAAAAATTAAAGGATTAGATGAGGTTGACTATGGAATGAGGATTCCGTATGTGTTTCTGTACATGAAATATCAACATTATATTTATTGCATGGTACATACTCATACTTATATACAAACATTCACACCAAACACAGTGCAGGCAAAAGAGATAGAATGGTTAGTTCTACCTGGTGATCTAAAGTACGGAAATGCTTCACACTAGTGAGGTTGCCTGAACTGAGTTGAGGTAGAAAAGGCCACATGAGCATCTAATTGGATGAGATTTACCCTGGAAGGTGAGGGTATTGTTATTTTTTTGATTTGTTGTTGCAGTTCTGCTTCTTTTGGGGTCAAAGAACATACTCTATATTGTTTCATGTGAGACTTGTTTTATGCCCAGGATATGGACTATCCTGTTGAATGTTACATTTGCACTTGAGCAGAATGTATATTTTGCAATTGCTAGGTGGAGTGTTGTATAAATAACAGGTCAAGTTGACTGATAATGTTCAAATCTGCGCCTGTTGATTTCCTCTCTACTTAATCTATCAGTTGCTGAGAGAGAATTGTTGAAATATGCAACTGTAACTGTGGATTTGTTTATTTCTCCTTTCAGTTGTGTAATATTTGGTTTCCTGCATTTTGAACCTCATTTACTAAGTATACACATACTTTTTTTTTTTTTTTTTTTTTGCGGTACACGGACCTCTCACTTTTGTGGCCTCTCCCCTTGCGGAGCACAGGCTCCGGACGCGCAGGCTCAGCGGCCATGGCTCACGGGCACAGCCGCTCCGCGGCATGTGGGATCCTCCCGGACCGGGGCACGAACCCGTGTCCCCTACATTGGCAGGCGGACTCTCAACCGCTGCGCCACCAGGGAAGCCCAGTATACACATACTTAGGATTCTTATCTTCTTGATGAATCGTCCTTTTTGTCATTATGAAAATTTTTTTAAAATCTCTGGTAGTACTCCTTATTCTGAAGTTTACTTTATCTGATATTAATTTAGATCGCTTATGATTAGTGTTTGTATTTTTTCATTCATTTATTCTTAATCTGTGTCAAAGTACATTTCTTTAGACAGTGTACAGTTTGGTCTTGCTCTTTCATTTTATTATTTTTTAAATTAATTAATTTATTTTAAAATTTATTTTTGGCTGCTTTGGGTCTTCGCTGCTGCATGCGGGCTTTCTCTATTTGCGTCAAGCGGGGGCTACTCCTTGTTGCAGTGGGTGGGTTTCTCACTGTGGTGGCTTCTCTTGTTGGGGAGCACGGGCTCTAGGCACGCGGGCTTCAGTAGCTGTGGCTCGCAGGCTCTAGAGTGCGGGCTCAGTAGTTGTGGTGCATGGGCTTAGTTGCTCCGTGGCATGTGGGATCTTCCTGGACTGGGGCACGAACCCGTGTTCCTTGCATCGGCAGGCGGACTCCCAACCACTGCGCCACCAGGGAAACCCGGTCTTGCTCTTTTAATCAGTCTGCCTTTAGTTGAAATGTTTAGATTATTTGTATTAATGTAATTATCAGTATGGTTGAATTTTAGTCTGCCACTTGCTAGTTGTTTTTCACTTGTATCATTTATTCTTTGTTTTTGTTTTCTTTTTCTTTTGCCTTCTTTTGATTATTTTTAGGGTTCCATTTTTTTCTTCTCTATTGACTTATTAGCTATACCTCTTTTTTATTTCTTTTTCTTCTTTTTTAAAAAAACTTCATGCTAGGATTTATAATATGAAACTTTAATTTACCTCATATCTTTAAATATTGTTAGCCCACTTTACATATAGTAACTTTTAATAATATACCTCCATTTTCCCCTACAACCTTTAGCCTACTGTTGTAATACATTTTATTTCTATATATCTTTTAAAACCCAAAATATATGTTTATTTTTCTTTAAATAATCAATTGTCTTTTAAAGATTTTAAAAAGTATTTTGTATTTATCCATGTATTTGCCATTTCAGCCACTCTTTTTAAAAAAATTTTATTTATTTTATTTTTGGCTGTGTTGGGTCTTCGTTGGCACGCAGGCTTTTCTCTGGTTGCAGTGAGCGGGGAGCTACTCTTCCTTGTGATGCATGGGCTTCTCATTGTGGTGGCTTCTCTTGTTGCGGAGCATGGGCTCTAGGCACATGGGCTTCAGTAGTTGTGGCACACAGGCTCAGTAGTTGTAGCTCACGGGCTCTAGAGCGCAGGCTCAGTAGTTGTGGCGCATGGGCTTAGTTGCTTCACGGCGTGTGGGAGCTTCCCGGATCAGGGATTGAACCTGTGTCCCCTGCATTGGCAGACGGATTCTTAACCACTGCACCACCAGGGAAGCCCAGCCGCTCTTAATTTCTTTGTGCAGCTCTGATTTTTCTATTTGGTATCATTTTCCTTCACCCTGAGGCACTCTTTTGAAAACATTTCTTAATAATGAAATTCTGCTGGAAATGACCCTCTCAGCTTTTGCTTATCTGAAAATATCTTTATTTCATTAGACTGGGAAGTTTTTTTCTTTCAGTACTTTCAAGATGGCATTCTATTTTTTCTTGCTTGCTTTGTTTCTGATAAAAATTGTTTGTTCCCCTATATATATGTCTTTTTTCTTCTTGTCTGCTTTTAAGATCTTTATCACTAGTTTTCAGC
This sequence comes from Phocoena sinus, assembly GCF_008692025.1. Taxonomy (NCBI): domain Eukaryota; kingdom Metazoa; phylum Chordata; class Mammalia; order Artiodactyla; family Phocoenidae; genus Phocoena; species Phocoena sinus. Next base: position 162,526,675 of record NC_045763.1, on the reverse strand, counting down.
AATTTGATTACAATGTCCTTTGGCATGTTGTTTATTTGTGTTTTTCCTGCTTCAGGTTCATTGAGCCTTTTGGGTCTCTGGGTTTATCGTTTAGCAAGTTTGGACAAGTTTTGGCTACTATTTTAAAAAATACTTTGTTTCCTGCCCTCCACCTCAGACTCCAATTATATATATATTAGACTATGTGATATTGGGACAGAGGCCACTAAGTTTCTGTTCATGTTTTCAGTTATTTCTCTCTCTGTGTTTTAATTTGGATAGTTTTATTGGATAGTGTCTTCAAGTTAACTGATATTTTCTTCAGCAGACATTTCATTTTTGAGCTCTAGAAATTCAGTTTGGTTTCCCATTTTTCTCTGCATTATGTCTCTGTTTTTCTTTACATCTTTTTTTTTTTTTTTTTTTTTGGCGGTAAGCAGGCCTCTCACTACTGTGGCCTCTCCCGTTGCGGAGCACAGACTCCGGATGCGCAGGCCCAGCGGCCATGGCTCACGGGCCCAGCCGCTCCGTGGAATGTGGGATCTTCCCGGACTAGGGCATGAACCCGCGTCCCCTGCATCAGCAGGCAGACTCTCAACCACTGCGCCACCAGGGAAGCCCCTCTTTAAATCTTTACACATATTTGTAATAGCTTTTTAAATGTCCTTGTTTAATTCATTTGTCTCTGTCATTTTTGGGTCTATTTCTACTGACTGATTTTTCTCCAGGGGTTATGAGTCACATATTCTTGTCTCTTTGCATGTCCAGTAATTTTTATTGGATGCTGGTCATTGTAAATATTATATTGTTGAATGTATGGGTTTTTGTTTTCCTTTTAAAAATGCTGAATTTTGTTTCAATAAACAGTTATATAACCTGTGGGTTCGTCTGATCCTTTTAAATCTTATTTTTAAGCTCCATTAGGGTGGCTCTAGAGAAATCTTTACTTTAGGGCAGGGTTTTTCAACTTTGGTAATTTTGACATTTTGGATTAAATAATTCTTTATTATGGGACTGCCCTGTGTATTGTAGGATGTTTAGCAGCATCCCTGGCCTCTAACTTCCAGATACCAGTAGAAACTTCCTAGTCATGACAACAAAACTTTTCTCCAGATATTATGAAACGTCCACTGGGGAGCAAACTTACTCCTGGGTGAGAACCACTGTTCTAGGACTATTTTAGCTTTACTCTTTTTTATTTTTTAAAATTTTATTTATTTATTTTTGGCTGCATTGGGTCTTCATTTCTGCGTGTGGGCTTTCTCTAGTAGCAGTGAGCGGGGACTACTCTTTGTTGCAGTACATGGGCTTCTCATTTCAGTGGCTTCTCTTGTTGTGGAGCACGGGCTCTAGGCGTGCGGGCTTCAGTAGTTGCAGCACACCAGCCCTAGTGTTCGCCGGCTTCAGTGGCTGTGGCGCATGGGCTCAGTAGTTGCAGCATGCAGGCTCTAGCGTGTGTGGGCTTCAGTAGTTATGGCATTTGGGCTCAGTAGTTGTGGCTTGCAGGCTCTAGAGCTCAGGCTCAGTAATTGTGGTACATGGGCTTAGTTGCTCCGCAGCATGTGGGATCCTCCTAGACCAGGGATCGAACCCATGTCCCCTGCTTTGGCAGGCAGATTCTTAACCACTGCACCACCAGGGAGGTCCTAGCTCTACTCTTAAGGTGTGACTTTTTGGGGATCTCTATTAAGTATCTTAGGTGTTTAATCAATACTTTTCATTCTGATTGGTTGGAAGTTGCCATAAACTGAATGTTTCTTCTCCCCCAAATGCAAATGTTGAAACTGAATCCCCAGTGTGATGGTATTTGGAGGTGGGGCCTTTGGGGGGTGATATGTTCATGAGGGTGGAGCTCTCATGAATGGGATTGGTGCCCTTGTCAAAGAGACCCTAGAGAGCTCTCCTGCCCCTTCTACCATGTGAGGATACAGAGAGAATTCAGCCATGTGTGAACCAGGAAGCAGGCTCTCACCAGATACTGAATCTGCTGGCATATTGACCTCGGACTTCCCATCTTCTAGCACTGTGAAAAACAAATTTCTGTTGTTTATAAGCCACCAAATCTATGACATTTTGTTATAGCAGCATGAACAGACTAAGAGCTCAAGCATCTCTCAGCTCAGCGTGAGCTCTGGTAATTGTCCAACTTACATTTCCTCATGGTTATTTTTTGCCTGACTTTGTAGAATCTCACGTTAGATATACACAGCTTAGTCTCCCACACGAGACTCGAAGGGATCCTGTGCACATTTATTGCACAGGCTCTTTCTCTGGGCTCCTTTCTCTCTGTTACTCTGCCTTGCAAATTCCAGCCGTCATAGCCTCCTGAAACCAATCCATCCTTCAGCTCAATGAAACTCTCTTCTTCCACGACAGCAGTCTGGGAAATAGCCCCGGGCAGAAAGCTTACATGATCCTTGTGCTCATTTCATTCCTTTCCCTTCTCAAGGATCACAGTTTTGTGTTGTGCAATGTCTAAGAACATTTGTTTAGTTTGTTTTTCCTAGCTTCCTTACAGCAGGAGAGCATGTATGGTATCTGTTACTCTGTCATGGCTGGAAACAGAAATCTTCCTCAATAATTACAATTTTAAACATTTCATCTACTTAACATGCCTTGCAGATGTTAACCTTTCTTCCTTTGGCTCTTTAGTACTTATGTTTTCTAAACACTAATTAGTGAATCATACAAAGTGGACAACTCAAGGAAACATACTTTGTTTTCTTTGAGATCACCTTTTACAAAACGTGTTAGATCTCTATTTTGCTTTTGGGTAATCATAGTCATCCTTGAATAAATACTGACCATATCCATTATTCACTGTGCCCAAGGTAGATATGCCTGCTTTCAAATCAGCAGGTAAGCTGGACAGTCTCAGTTTATTAATAGAGTACAATCATGATCTTCCATCTGGGTTCCTTTGTAACTCAGAACTGAAGCTTTTAAGTGGACATTGGTAGTAGAATTAAGTAAATTATGTATTATTTTGTAATACATTTGATTATCAAATTATGAGAACCCTTCTCTCATTCTCCATGCAGGCTTAGGGCCTCTCCTCCTTCAGGTAGCCTTCTCAGCCAGCCTCTCCAGCAGACTAGCCAGGTTTCTTACATGGTGCCTCAGGGCTTCCAAGAACACAGAAGCAGAAGCTACCGATCTCTTCAGGCTCAGGTCCAGAACTGGTCCAGCATCACTCTTGCAGTATTCTATTTGTTAAAGCAAGCCATGGGTCAAGTCAGATGCGAGATAAAGGGCGTACATACTGGGAGGCATGTTCCACTGGGAGCCATCAATATAACAGCCTACTACTACCACCTCGGACAAGTGACTTTACCTCCATGCACCTCATTTCCTCATGCTAAATGATGGTTACATTTTAACCCACCTTACTGGATTTTTTTTTTTTTTTTGGTATGCGGGCCTCTCACTGTTGTGGCCTCTCCCGCTGCGGAGCACAGGCTCCAGACGCGCAGGCCCAGCGGCCATGGCTCACGGGCCCAGCCGCTCCGCGGCATGTGGGATCCTCCCGGACCGGGGCACGAACCCGCGTCCCCCGCATCGGCAGGCGGACTCTCAACCACTGCGCCACCAGGGAAGTCCCACCTTACTGGATTTTAAGGAAAGTGGAAAAGTAAGAAACTTAAGGCATCTCACACAGCACTGGGCTTAAACCTGCTATAAATGGTGGCTGATTGTGTTATTCAGTGTATAGGACTCCACTATGGTCTCATATGTTTTAGATAATCACCTGACACTCTTGTCCCCTGAATAAATACTACTGAGGGAGAGATAGTAATTTTGGATCCGGATGATGCTGGTACAATGTCACAGAAGCTCTTGATTTTTCTATTTTACATTAAGCCAATTTACATTTTACATTAAATACACTTACATCCATCATCTTATTATTATCACCACTTTATAGATAAAAGTGAAAGGTTGGACTTCCCTGGTGGCGCAGTGGTTGAGAGTCCGCCTGCCGATGCAGGGAACACGGGTGCGTGCCCCGGTCCGGGAAGATCCCACATGACACAGAGCGGCTGGGCCTGTGAGCCATGGCCCCTGGGCCTGTGCATCCGGAGCCTGTGCTCCGCAACGGGAGAGACCACAGCAGTGAGAGGCCCGCGTACCACAAAAAAAAAAGAAGTGAAAGGTTTAGTAACTTGCCCAAAATCACATCCATTTTCATTCACGGAGCATTTACTGAGCATCTGCTAATTACAAGGCACTGAGAATAGCTCAGTCCCTGCCTGCTAGAGGTTTTCAATCTAGTGAGGGAGTTAGGCAGAACGTGATACACGTAGGAGAAAATGGGTGTAGTGCAGGGTTGGGGGTGTATTTGGGGTCAGGAAAGGCTCCCAGAGACGATGATGCTTGGGCTGAGTTTTAAAGGATAATTTATCTAGTCAATGCAGGTGGGAAGTTCACTCCAGGCTAAGGAAAGAGGTATGAAACGGCATGGCTCATAAGTGCTGGCTTAGGATGTCAGGTCAGGCCTTCTGATCTCTAGCGTGTATCTGTGTGCCGCACCAAACGTCAATTTTTGGGAAAAGAGCCAAGGTCGTGTAAAAATGAGTGTCATAATCTAGAAATGATTCTGTTTTGCCACATGTGCATAAGCATCTGGAGAGTGTGAGAGAGAGAGAGATAAAGAGAGAGAGAGAGAGAGGTAGAGAGAGAGAGAGAGAGAGAGAGAGAGAGAGAGGGAGACGGAGACAGAGAGAGAGAGAGAGAGAGAGAGAGAGAGGGAGACAGAGAGAGAGAAAGGGAGGGAGCACGAGAGAAAGAGGGAGAGAGAATATCCAATTCAGAATAAAGCTGGCTGAACTTAAAATGGTCTCCTTAGTCTTAAATAAGCTTCAAGCAACCTATATCCTTGTTAATTCATTTACTCATTCATTCATTCAGCCAGAGTGCCCTCAGTCCTGCCTTGATGTCGGGCACTTATTTGCCTAGAGCTGAGAGTGCAAAGTTGAATCAGATGGTGCCCACTACTCTCAAGAATCATAGAACAGGGTGAAGAGCATCATTGCCTGAGGCAGGTTGACACTTCAGAGTCCCCAACAATGTGGGCATTTCTACCAATCCAAAAGCATTATTAAAAAAAAAAAAGAGCTCAGAAGACTGTATGTGAACAGACTTCAAAATATATTGTAGGTTGATTTGAAGGTGGTGGATTTTAAGAAGTTCCTCCCAGGGCTTCCCTGGTGGCACAGTGGTTGAGAATCTGCCTGCCAATGCAGGGGACACGGGTTCAAGCCCTGGTCCGGGAAGATCCCACATGCCGCGGAGCAACTGGGCCCGTGAACCATAACTACTGAGCCTGCGCACCTGGAGCCTGTGCTCCGCAACAAGAGGCCGCGATAGTGAGAGGCCTGTGCACCGTGATGAAGAGTGGCCCCTGCTCGCTGCAATTAGAGAAAGCCCTTGCACAGAAACGAAGACCCAACACAGGCAAAAATAAAATAAATAAATTTAAAAAAAAAAAGAAGTTCCTCCCAGAAAAGTAGGATGCAAAATTGTATATACAATAGGGTTACAACTCAAACATTGTATATGGGGACATCCCTGGTGGTCCCAGTGATTAAGACTCTGTGCTTCCTCTGCAGCGGGCACGGGTTCGATCCCTGGTTGGGGAAATAAGATCCCACATGCTGCTTGGCACGGCCAAAAATAAATAAATAAAATAAATAAATAAAGTAAAGCTAACTTTGTATGCATGATGTCTCAAATGTATTAAATAATATTATTAAAAAATTTTATATAGAAAAAAGACAGGAAAGAAATATACGAAAATGTCAATAGTAGGTAACTTTGGTTATTTGGTTATTATCTGATAATTATTGGTTATTACTTTTTTCTTTTTTCTGGCCTACCCGATTTTAGGCCTTAAACTATTTGGCATGCTTGTGATAATTGTTATTTTGCATTTATATAATACCTAGTAGTTACCATTTAAGAATACCCACTACATACCAGTTACTGGTTAACACTACCTGCGTTTTTCTCAGTTAATTCTCACAACCTATTGAGAGAAGCACCATTATTATCATCATTTTACTGAGGTACCAAGAGTTTAAAAAACTTTCCAGGACCACATTGCTAGTAAGTGGCAGTTAGGCAGCCTATGGTCCTCAACACTGAGTGACTATGACAGCTTCAATTTCTCAGCGACGTGAACACCTAGCTTCAAAAAGGCCCTCTTTCGGGGCTTCCCTGGTGGTGCAGTGGTTGAGAATCCACCTGCCAGTGCAGGGGACACGGGTTCGAGCCCTGGTCTGGGAGGATCCCACATGCCGCGGAGCAACTGGGCCTGTGAGCCACAACTACTGAGCCTGCGCGTCTGGAGCCTGTGCTCGGCAACAAGAGAGGCCACGATAGTGAGAGGCCCGTGCACCGCGATGAAGAGTGGCTCCCACATGCTACAACTAGAGAAGCCCTCGCACAGAAACGAAGACCCAACACAGCAAAAATAAATATATAAATTAATAAACTCCTACCCCCAACATCTTCTTTAAAAAAAAAAAAAGGCTCTCTTTCAGTTAAGCTTCTGCATGGTGCCTGTTACTAATTAAAAAATATAAAAACTGCTAACTTTGAAAAGAGTGGCACAAAGATTATATTAGTCACTCTCAAGCTTTTTCATCCATTTTTTCTTCTGTTTGAATGAAATACTTCTTATTTTTCAAATGAAAAACAATGAGTCACACACCAAATGCTACTGCATTGATAACGTGCTTGCCTCTGGATCATAATAAAAGGAATTATTTAGCCTGCAACAACTTCCAGGCATCTATGACTGAGAATTTAATGACCCACCACGATGTCATTAAGTCCCTCTGCATTTTCTATGCCCAAATAACTTCTCTGTAAATTTCAAGATCCAGCTCCTATATTTCTACGGTCCCTTCCAGAATCATTTCAGCCACTCTGCTAATTTTCCTTTCTCTGTGCTTCAAAGACACAATAGCCCTTACCCAACAATTTGTTTCTTGATCATATATAGTCCCTAATTTATTCACCCAGTAGTCACTGTGTGCATCTTATGAGCACACAATAGAGTGCTCTCAATTGTTTTGTTTGAGAGCAAATCTTGTACTTTGGTGGCAAGTGTTCTTGGATTTATTGTGTCACCTCCATGAGCAAACACGGAATGGGTGTTTAATAACTCTTTTCGCATTCACTGCCTCCAGCCCCGGTCCTAGAACAGGTTCTTTCTCCTACTACCTTAGCTCTTTAAGTTTAGTGCTTCTCCTGGGCCTCTGTGTTCAGCAAACCATATTACCTCTCCGTTAATCATCAGCATTTTTAAGTTCTCCAAGTTATTTAGCACCTCCTCTTAATTTCTTCCTGTATCATTCTAATTCCTCTTCCAAAGCATAATCTCCTCCCGAATGATGTATATGGGTTTTGTCTACATTTAGCTCTTGGCTTTTATTCCCCTTTCTTCCTCTGCCTTCCTGTTCTGTTTCATTGTTTCCTTAGATGTTGCTGTTCCTTTAGGGGACACACACACACACACACACACACACACACACGCACACGCACACACACACTGAGCTTTCCCTCCAATGAGGAAAATCTTTTTAAAGTCCTTTATGGATCGAGTCCTTTGTATATTGAGAATTCTTAACTGTATCAGTTATGATCATTGTAACAGCCTCGCTCGAATGGCTTTAAACAATAAAGACGTGGTATTGTCTCAGGCTGTGAGACTCCTGGAGGAGGGGCAGCCTCAGGCTGGTGGGTGTCCAGTTTGGGGAGGTTAGCAGGGCCTGGGGCCCTTCTCTCTCCTTGCTCTGTCTTCCTCAGCATATCACCTTGTACTCGAGAGGGCTCTTCTCGTGGGGACTGATGGTTACATCACGTCTAGGCATCCAGACATCAGAGTGCCCAGGGGGAGGACCCTCCTCTTCTACTTCTTAACCTCTTTTCCAAAAGCTCTTGGCAGACTTCTTCTTATGTGTCATTGGCCCGAATTGGCTCACGTGCTCCTTACTTGATGTGCCAGCAAGGGGAATGGGACCCCCATAGTTGACTTAGACCAGTGGTGTCAGTTATCAGCCAGGTGCCATGTGTATGTGGAACACCGTGGGGAGCTTTAAAAATCACTGATCCCTGATGCCCAGCCCCTCACCATCCACTTTAATTGGTCTGGGCTCTATCCTTGGCATAGGGATTTTTAAACATCTTCCGAGGTGGTACAAATGTGTAGCCAAGATTGAGGACCACTGTCTTAGACTCCTCAGGACTTACCCTGAGCTGAGTGGGGAGAGTTGGGGAGAAGTAGATATCGGAAAAAAAATATGGGCCAGGCAGGAGGGGAATGATTGTTGGGCTGGCAAAGAAATACTGTCTGCCTTGCCCATTCACCTCCTTTGAAAGCAAAGTATGTCCATTCATTCTTTCATTGATTTATTTCTTCTTTCAACAAACATTTATTGGGCTCCCACAATGATCAGGAGATGAGAAATCAAAGGGCACTGTTGAGGAATGAGAAAAAGTTATATATCAAATAAAATAGGAAAAGTATACCTCCTCTGGCTAGATACGACCCCACAAGGCATGGAGCTTGATTCAGGAAGAGCAGGCTGGATTTCAGCCCTCCATTACCCGCTTGGCTGGGCATCCTTGTGCAGTGTACAAACTCATTAACTGCACAAGGAGGACTGAAGAAGACAAAGGTAAACCAGACTTAGGTCCTACGTGCCAGGACCTCAGACTAGAAGAGCGAAACACACAAGTAAATGTACCAACTGCTTCTGATAGTTTATCAAGTTTATAAGGGGTGGCCAAAGAAGGTAGAAGGCATCTAAAAGTTCTATCATTAGATTACATTTTTATGGCTTTTTCAGGAGACACATGCTTTTAATTTGGTCTATTTTCTAAGTAGGAGAGTGACTATAGGTGCACGCCCTAATATAAGGCCATCTTGCATGGCAGTAATTCATTATGAGGTTATTTGTCTTTAGAAACATTTTTCTTAGAAAAGAAAAAAGCCAGCACAATTCTTCACGTGACTTTCCTCTGTTCTGAGAGTACCGTGCATGCATTTTTAGCCAACGAGAGCAGGCTGTGCTGTGCACCCTGAGCCTACGAGCACGGACCTCCTATAGCACAAGCTCTCAGCAGTGAGTATCTCTGCATTCTCTTTGGTTGGGTGAGTTCTGCAAAGGGTGATGTCATTCCTCTGTGGCCTTTCTTTTTGCATCAATTTTGTTTCTGGCAAGTAATCCTGACCCACAATGGCTGGCTTTAGAAGTAATAGGGCTGGACCCGTTTCAAAGTAGCAAAGGAAAAGTGTCATATTGGATTTCAATAAGGACTAAAGGGGCCTTCAAGGCAGCAGTCCAGGAAAGGAGGATCAACAGGTAAGGATTGGTGGGAGTCCTCTAACTTGATGAAGGAAACCATAAACATCGCTGCAGACCAAGGCGATTGGCCGACAGGAGGAAACTATGGTTGGAGAAAGTCCATGATGTCAGGGAATCTGGAGAGAAAGGACCAGCAATTCACAGTTGCTAATGCCCTAAACACAAGCGGGGACTTCCACCAGCAGGGACCACTCATAGTACTGATTTGCCTGGCATTCTTATTTCCAGAAGTGCTACCCGTAACATACACTGGAGCTGATACTTTCAGCGCAGCAAGGAATAGTTCACTAGTTAACAGGGGTCTTAAAAAAAAAAAAAGAGGAAAAGAGGCAGGGCATAGACAAGCTAAGTTTTGATAGGGACTGAGGAGCTGGGAAGGAAATCTGAAAAAACGCAGGCCACCAGCCACGTAGGCGGAAGCTCAGGTAGCAGATTTTGGCTCAGTACAAGTCAATGTTTAAAAAAATGAACTGAGTGAGCTTATGAGGTAGGAATACTGGAAGTATTCAAGTAGTGTTGGTTTGACCAACACTCAAGGATGTTGTAGAAAGGATTTCTACATAGGTTAGGAGGCTGGGCTAGATCCGGGGTTCTTAAACCTTCTATGGTCAGGTGCCTCCGAGAACCTGAAGAAAGGTAAAGACCTTTGTTTTCCTCTGAAAATTCACATGTCCGTTGAACTGATTATGTACAGCTGCATTATAAATCACTCCCAAGAACTTAGCGGCTTATTATCTCACAGTTTCTGTGGGTCAGGGATTCAGAAGCAGCTTAGCTGGGTGATTCTGGCTCATGAGGTTAAAGTCGAGAGGTCGACCAGAGCTGCAATCATCTAACACAGTAGCTCTCAACTGGGGGTGACTTTGCCCCCCGGGGACATTTGGCAATGTCTGGAGACATCTTTGATTATCACCAAGAGTATGTTGTGTGTGCTGTTGGCATCTAGTGAGTGGAGGTCAGAGATGTTGTTAAACCTCCCATAGCACACAAGAGAGCTCGCCACACAAAAATGATCCCCAAATGTCAATAGTGTTGAAGCTGAGAAGCCCTGGTCCACAGGCCTGACTGGGTTTCGAGGAGCCCCTTCTGAAGTTGCTCACTCTTGTGGCTGGTGAGGGCTGCGGTGTCCTCACAACATGGCAGCTGGCTTCCCCCAGGCGAACAGAGAGATGTCAAGGAGGGCCGGTATGAAGCGCCTTTACGACTGTTTTTCTGGAAGTCTCTGAATACAGCCCACAAGGAAGGGGAGAGTAGTTAACTTTCACTGTTTGAGGGGAGAATTATCAAAGAATTTGTGGGCGTATCTTAAAACCAACACACCCACATACAACAAAATTTTACATGTCAAAGTTGACGTTTCACAGATTCCGCAGCCCCTCCACGGAATCCCTAAGTTAAAAACCCCTCAGATTCCTTCCAACTCCAACAGATATAATCTAACAACCCGTGATCAGGAAATCCGCAAGGACAGGTGAAACTGGCAAAACAAGGAAACAAAACAAAACAAAACAAAAAAACCCTCAGTATTCTATGCCCAGCCACAGTTCAAGCTCCTGTTTTCACATTATGCCTTTTCTTACCTCCTTCTGGGTTTTCAGTCCAAGGTCCTTACAATTTACTGTGTTACATTGCATTTCATTCTAAATATACTGTCACTCCATTTCATTCTAAAGCAGAGCAGAGGTGCTGGGCCACTGACATTTACAGATAGGAGAGTTGAGACTCCATTTCAAGAGAAAGCTTGGCTGGGATTTCAAGACCTTCCTCCCATGAGACATAAAACAAGTAGGACTATTAACGTTGCAAGTAAAGGTAGCTCTCATTGTCTATCAGAGAAAATGAAGGACTGCGGGTTAAGTGATACACTCAGGTCCATTCACGGATTTCCTGACACCTTAATTCCAGTCCATTAATTTATTTGCTTTCCATTAAATACGAGCAACTTCCAAGAGAGTGGTTCCAAGAGAATAAGAAAGATTCCTTCGAATAAGAAAGAACAGAATGTATATATATTTTTTACTAGAATGTTTAAAAGATTTTCTGCAAAATCATTTCTGGGTAACAATTTTCTGTTTTCAGAACAGAGAGGCTTACAGGCTTCTGGGTATAAAATGGCATTTTCAACCCAGTGCTTTGATAGATCAAAGGGGGGAAAAACTCTAATGTACTTGGTTGCCTGCCCTTGAAATACCTCAGCTGAGCCCCTTGGGGCAAAATATCAGTGGAGCAAAGGGGTTTTAACAACAGGGTCCAGGTGTTTTTCCTGGCCTGGAAATGCTGCCGATTTTGCTTCTTGCTGCCCCTTTGATCACCTTTGGAACAAACAGGGGCTGTGACCAGAACAGTCAGGCTCAGGCACTGCTGTTTCCTCAGAGATCTGAGTTTTAATGGGAGGTGCTGGCAAAACCAGGTCGGTGGGAGGGGGCCTCCCTTTGTTGCAGGAAGGGGACCCCTTCCGGGGTCCGAGAGTGGGCTCTTGTCTAACGCTTGGAAATGAATTGTCCGAGGAGACACTCGTGCTGACAAAGCGAGAGACTTTATTGGGAAGGGGTGCCCGGGCGGAGAGCAGCAGGGTAAGGGACCGCAGGAGAAGTGCTCTGCCACGTGGCTCGCAGCCTTGGTTTTCATGGTGATGGGATTAGTTTCGGGTTGTCTCTGGCCAATCATCTTGCTTGGTCCATATTTGGTCTGACTCAGGGTCCTTTCTGGTGGTGCGCACAACGGCTCAGCCAAGATGGATTCCAGCGAGGAGGATTCTGGGAGGCTGGTAAGACATGTGGACAGGTGTCTCCTCTCTCCTTTTGACCTTTCCCGATTCTTCTGGCTGGTGGTGGCGTGTTAGTTCCGTGTTCCTAACCAGGATCTCCTGTCGTAAAATAACTCATGCAAATTGTTGCTGTCTTTGCCTGGCCCGGGCGGGCGGTTTCAGTCAGTGTTCCCCCTAACACCTTCACAGGCCCTCTTGGGATGGAAGTGGACAGCGTTTGTGGCATGAAGGCACCATGGAAAATGGACAAGGAGCCCACTCCTCGGGCACCAGATACCACCTGTTGATCTCTTGTACACGGGAAGTTAAGCCTCTGTGTGTCCTCGCCATGGGGGCACCCGCTGCTCCCCAACTGAACTGTGGGCACAATTCATCACCAAGCCCTGCAGGGCCCGGCAGGTTAACCGGACACACAGCATGGTAAAGGGGGCGGTCCCCATTGTTTCGTATACTTCCTGAAATCTGTAGGGTGATTGATAGATAAGTTGGCAGTGTTTCACGCATGCCGTAAAGAAATGACAACTACGAAGAGCCACTGTCAACCTAGTTGAAAGTACCTATGGTCTTGAATTTTGTATAAAAGCCAATCAGAAAGAAATATTTAGTTTTTTCTCTTAAAACTTACAAAAAAAAATATGGAGTGAGATTTTTAAAAATTAATTCTTTTCCTCTATTTTTAAATGAAATATTGTTGTTTCAACGTGTTGATTTTTTCTTTGAAGCACTTAGAATAGAACCAGGCAAATAAAACATACTATATCGTGTTTGTTAAATAAATGAGTAAACAATGAAGGCAACATAGACAAACTTAAAAGATAACGTACTAGGAAGAAGTATCTTTGACCTCTAAAAGTTCAACAAGTTACTATCTGGGTTTTAAACCAGCCTTCCTGAACTTCACTTAGGACGTGGGATTTATAATGTGAAGAGGAGTTTTGCTGGGGACTCCACTCTGGACTTGCTGCTGCTCAGGCCCAGAGTCCTCTGGGTCAGGACCACCGGCCCCACACCCGGAAGTCTTCCCCCCTCTGCAGGAGGCCTTGACCCAGCTGCCCCCTTCTACCCCTTAGAGGGCTGAGGAGGGCCATCCAGACCTCCCTGCTTCCCTCTTTCTTGCTGCTATCAAAGGCAAGCATGCAGACCCGTTTCCATTTCAAGAGTTTTCCTGCTAATTATTATGGGAGCAGGCAACTGCTAACAGTCAGGGCCGATGTGGGGAAGTTCCTGAGGTTCCAGAACCTTACCAAGGGCTTACCTCCGCTTCACAGTTCCTCTCTCCCTTATCCTTTTTTTTTTTTAATTTATTTATTTTATTTATTTATTTTTGGCTGTGTTGGGTCTTCGTTGCTGTGCGCGGGTTTTCTCTAGTTGCGGCGAGCGGGGGCTACTCTTCATTGTGGTGCGCAGGCTTCTCATTGCGGTGGCTTCTCTTGTTGCGGAGCATGGGCTCTAGATGCACGGGCTTCAGTAGTTGTGGCACACAGACTCAGTAGTTGTGGCACATGGGCTCAGTAGCTGTGGCTCACGGGCTCTAGAGTGCAGGCTCAACAGTTGTGGCACATGGGCTTAGTTGCTCCGTGGCATGTGGGATCTTCCTGGACCAGGGCTCGAACCCGTGTCCCCTGCATTGGCAGGCAGATTCTTAACCACTGCATCACCAGGGAAGTCCTCTCCCTTATCCTTAATCAGCCGGCAGACCTCACCAATCCCCTACCCTTGGAGTCTACCTTTGACCACGTGGACATTTTCCTCTGTAAAACGCAACTTCCCAGTCAGAAAAGTGCAGAAAAAGGAGTGCCCCTTTGTCTCTCCCCAGTGGGCAGGTAGAACCCACCCGGGGGGTGAGGACTGGAAAATGTTTTCTTAGAAAACAAGGCCTGCAGCAGTCCTGCAGGCCTGTGCTCTGGGAGTGAAGGCCCGAGCATCTTGGAGGCAAACAGCCCTGGCTAGGGTGCCTGAGGAGCTGGCCTTGGAGGGGAGGCACCGGAAGGCCACCCACAGGTGCCCACACACCTCAGCCACAGTGCCTGCTGTCTCGGGCTGAGGGCACCCAGGGTCTGTCAAGGGGAAAACGTAGAAAAGACTTAGGGGACCCAGGACCAGTGCTTATCTGTGGTAAAGAGCAGGGATAATGAGAGTGTGACAGGAAGGTTGACTTCCCAACTATATTAAAAAGATTTATTGGGCTTCCCTGGTGGCGCAGTGGTTGAGAGTCCGCCTGCCAATGCAGGGGACAAGGGTTCGTGCCCCGGTTCGGGAAGATCCCACATGCCGCGGAGCGGCTGGGCCCGTGAGCCGTGGCCGCTGAGCCTGTGCGTCCGGAGCCTGTGCTCCGCAATGGGAGAGGCCACAACAGCGGGCAAAAAAAAAAAAAAAAAAAAAGATTTATTGTTTTTATTACCTGATTATAAAGGCTTATTGTGGGAAAATGTGAAAAACCCCAAAGATAAAAACTACCTGTAAGTCTACCACGAAGAGACTGCTACTTTTACATTTTGGGGTTTTCTTCTCAATCCTTTTTTTTCTAGGCATGTATATTTTCATTTTTTCTTATAGAATTGCATCATGTTGTAGAATATAGCTTTTAAAAATTTAATTTGTGAATTAAATTTTAAATCTAATTTCAATTTTAACGAGATGAATATATGTAGATAGTGTGATAAGCAAGTGAAATGTTTAAAGGCAAGTTTGTTTTAAAGTGAAATGTCTTTAAGCAAGTTGAAATGTTTAAAATTGACGGAGATGGCTGAGAGGAGGGAGTGTTGTGGGCTGGGGGGATGGGAAGTGCTCAATGTTGACTCTCAGGGGACTTTCCGAAGCCTTGTGGTCCCTGCTGCTGTGGCTACACAAGTCACAACTACATCAGGCACTGATGTAAGTACGCCACACCTCTAACCCATGGAAACTAAAGAGATAAAAATTACCCCAAGCCCTGAGAACAAGTCCATGAGTAGGTACTGTGATCCCAGAGAGGCTTAGTAACCTGTCCGAGGTCACTTCAAGCCCAGGCAGTGTGGCTGGAGAGCGTGCTCTCCTCCCCTGGGCTTGGGCTGTGGGCTCACCACGCCAGTCACCCTGCCCTTCAAGCTACGAGGGTTCAGAACAGTCACAGTAACCTCCTACGTTTGGGCAAATCCAGGGCTTGCTTCATCTCAGGCATCAGTGGCTCCATCCCTCTTGTCCCCTCATGCAGAGAGCAGGCTCAGATGCTCCCTTTGACTAAGCTGCTTCGTTAGTCTGTATGGCTTCTCTCTGTCTCATTTCTCCAAGCAGGAGCCACACCAGCAGGGAGCAGACTGTGTCTGGCCTCAAACAGTCATCATACGTTTCACTGTTCATTGGCCCTCTTCCCAGAGAGGCCCTGGTGGCACTCTGTAGGGATGTGAGGGTGAGCTTGTCAGATAACAGGGTACCTGGATGAGTACGCAAGCCCCAGAAGGAGAGGGCCAGCCCAGCAGAAACGTGACAGTCGGGAACACAGGCGGGGAATTCGGGCCCAAGAGCCTGCACTTGGGTCCCCTTGCTGCACATGCTGGGGTGGGGAACAGTCGTCCACCTCTCTGGCTCAAGAAAAGAGGAAGGCTCACGATAAAGTTACAGAGGCCTTGGGAGTCCAAAGGAAGGAAACAGAGGGGATCTGGATCTGTGGGAAACAGGAAGTGGGAAGTAGAAAGTCAGGAGCTGAGGTCTTCTCTTCCCTTTTAGGTGTGGGCCCTGTGACTCCTCTGGAACTCTGCTGGGCACCTCCCTTCCCTGTCATGACTTCCGCTAGCTCTTCACGCAGAGTCCAAGTTGGTTCCCAGATCCATGTCTGCATAATGACATCTCAGCTCTAGTTTTCACCACTGAGGGGCAAGAGGTTATTATTATTATTTAATCGACTGCTATTTCAAAATCAACTTCACTGAGGTGTAACTTAGTAACAGTAAGATACATCTGTTTAAAGTGTGCCACTCAGTGACTTTGACGCCGCAGTCGAGATACATAACATTTCCATCACCTGAAAAGGATTCCGTGGAGGAGCAATCATTTTTTCCTTTGTACAAATTACTCAACACATTGGTCATCAGTTGCTGGCCTTGGGTTAGGTGAAGGGGGTTGTCACTTGGTCCACCCATTCAGCGGGATTTGTGTAGGGGTCAGGCAATGAAAGGCATGTGTAGAATAGTCATCTACTAGCTGTATGACCTTGGAAAAGTCACTTAGCCTCACTCTGCCTGTTTCCCATCTGTAGACCATGGATAATATCTACCTCACAGGGTCGGTATGAGGACAAAATTAAACAGTGTGCAAGAGGATGTTAGGATTAAAGTTCAGGTGGAGATTCCAAAATACAATGTGCAAAGGAAACAGTCTGAGAAGTTTTATGACTCTTAGAACCTTCAGCCAGGCCGGGGATATAAAGGAAATCAGCGTGTGGAAGGGGAGCATCTTGTAAGAAGACCATCTTAGAAGAAAGCTGTGCCGAGAGCCCATCCTCCTCCCCCAGGAAGCGGAAGTGGGGGGCTTGTCTCCTCGGAAGGTTTATCTGGAATCCCTCTGCTGGGGGCTTGGTGGACTGGGGTCCGTCTCCCACCAGATAAAGATAGGACAGATTGAGTGCTTTGCAGGAGAGGTTGGGGAGTGCCACTGCAGTGGGATTGGCCAAGCTCCTAGAGGCGGTCAGGGCAGGGGATGGTGGGGGACCGGGGGGAGTGCAGCGAGGGGTCCTCTCGGGCGTGTCCAGTGGGGCGGCCTGTGTGCGGGGAGGAGCCTGGCAGCAGGAAGCTGGAGGCGAGCGTCTGATTGCTAAGCCTGCCCAGGCGACCACAATAGACACGCACCCGGGGACCCCCTGCAAAGACAAAGAACGCACCCTAAGAAAGAGCCAGTGTCACATACCTGCCAGAGCCAGGTTAAGCAGGTGCCAGCATAGGGGAGACCTTTCCCAGCCCTCAGCCTTTGCTCCCCTTCACCTCCCCGGGGCCCTGAAACTGGCCAGAAACTCAGACAGGAAGAGGAGAGGCCGACAAATAAGAGAACAACTGTGTCCCTTTCCCACCACAGGCCTCCAGCCTGAAGTAGGCCCAACGGAGCCAAGGAAGGGAGAAATGGTAATGCTAAACCAAGTCCGGAGATTTGATAGTTATCTTGGACTCGGCATTCCAATTGCTGAGTTGAAACGGTTTGAATCTTGGAGTCACCATGGGGTGTCAAAGACCATCTGTCTTTATAGAGGGAAGCGTCAGAGGGCCTGCCTGCAGAATTTTCTTCTGGTGGCAGCAGAAAGCTTCCTTCACTGAACAATTTTAAAAGGGCAGTGGGAGAAAAAGAAATGGTTCTGATCACAAGCTGTGCTTGTTCGGCGTAATGTAAATAAGGTGTGTTTTGTTTGACAGGGGCGTTAGGTGTGTTTTTGCAGTAGTTGCCACAAGCCAGGGCCTGCCAGGAGAAGGTCCCTGCACTGGGGATAATTTGGGGGTTAACCAAGGAGACCAGGCTGCAGTTCACCAGGTTCAATGCAGCTCTTGGTGCCTGTGGCCCACAGGCCCTTGTCCCTAGGGAGTCACTAACCCTGCCCTGGGAGATCTCCTCAGACTGTCATAGCCAGTTGGAGCTGTTTCCAGCGGCTGCCCCACCCCAAGAAGGAATGGAATCACCACTAGTACAGTTGAAATCCAGTACCTGCTCAGATGAAGTATTTCAGCTCCAGACAAGCAGGGCAGGACCATCCTCTGGGCAAGGGCACTGGGGTTCAAAGCAAAAAAAAAAAAAAAATAAAGCTAAGGAGGAAAAGAAAAACTTGGTGGTCCCAGGGGTTTCTAACCATGACCTCCGCAGTGTCATCGAAGCCTGACTTTGTCTGTGAGATGGACACTAAGTACTGCCATTTAAACTATTCTGGGCAACTGTTTCTATCGTGATGGTCTGCATCTTTCTTCACGAAAATCACAGAATGTTAGAGCAGCTGAGTGAGCCTTAGTGACTCTCCACAGCTGCAGTTCTGGAAAAGCCTTGCATTCACAGACTGCTGAGAATCTGGTGGGTTCTATGGACCCACCGCCCAGAAAAAAGTGTGCCTGGGCCTCAACTCCCTTCCTGTGTACTTCCCAGGGACTGACATGCACTCGGCCACCATTCTTGACCCCCTTGGTCCTTGCTGGTAGAGCCCACTTCCCTCTAAACAGGCTGAAAATACCAGATATTCCATGTCTAACCTCCCTTATAGCTGTGTCCCAACCCTTGCCAATGAGACTGGTCTACTAGGAGCAATGGAGGAAAGTCTGTCTTTCCGGCAAAAAGAGAAGGATGAGGGGGCAACCCTCTCCTTTGGATGTTGATGTTAGGAGTCCAGCTGCCATCCTGCAACCGTGAAGGGAAAGCCAAGGGCAATACGGAGCTGAATTACCCAGTCCTGCCACTGACCACTTCTTGACAGAGATTACATATGTCCTTATAGTTGGAGCAGCTGTTACTTGGGTTTTCCTTTTCTTGTTGCTGAAAGCAGCTGTTGACACAGTGGATTCCCTGACGACCATCCAGCAACTTCTAAGAATTCACAGACCCAGCTTGGGAAGCCACGAACTAGAGTCTGGTCTCATCATTCTAGCGATGTCTTCTCAGGTCCTCAACTTCCTTCAGTGACTAAGCGTCAGCCCACAGAGAGGCAAAGGCAGGCCGGATCCCAGATCTCCAGGCCACACTGGGCTGTCTCTTCATTTTCTGAGGCAATTTGTATGCAAGGCAGTCTTCGTACATGGGGGATGATGCATAAGAAACATCCGGCTGGAAAACGCAGGTTCCCAACCTGCTCGATTCCAACCTTTGTTGGGAACTTGGGACAGTCTCACCTCTCTGACACTGTTTCCACATCTGCTACTTCATGCTACCTTGTCTCAAGGGACTGTATGTGAAATTGCCAAAGTCGGTTCTTGTTTGCATCTGTGGTTAATTTCTTCCTGATCACAGTCCTTCTACGGCATCAAAATGCAGCCCATCAACCAGAAAGTGGTTCCAGAGATGAACCAGGAAGCTAAGGCTTTCTCCTTTCATTTTGACCAAGAGAGCAACCAGGGGTTAAGTGTGCCCAGGGCAGGAGCTGGTGTCATCACCTGCTTCTCACCGTCCTCCTGGCTTGTCCCCAGCACCTCGCAGGCCTGACTGCCTGCTGGCTCTACGGTTTGGGGTCTTGTTGGTTCAGAGAAACAAAATCCTTTAGAAATTACATTTCTGGAATGCCTGTAAAGCGCTAGGCAGACACACAGATCACAACAACTCAAAGCTTTGTTATTGGCTCCAAACCAAAGTCGCACACTAGCTTATTCAAATCTAAAAAGCCTAGCCTGGTCTCTGGGTGAGCACCACATGCCTAAAATTAGCCTGGCCATCTGCTGAGACAGCAGCTGGGCTATTCTGAGCCCCAGCAGGTCTGGCTGGAAGTGGGGCTGGGCCTGGGGGGAACACTGTTGGAGAGTCTGTCCCTTTACAGTTAAGGTGGGTGACGGGGAGGGACGGGAAGATGAAGCCACACTGAGGGGAGGCCAGTGTCACTGCGAGGTTTCACAGGAGATTGAAAATGTGGGCATAAGGTCACATTTATAGTCTTGGGCTCTTCCTCCTGACTGTCCAACGGCTCCCAACGAGCACAGGATTTGTTTTCTTTGTCCTGGTCCCTAGTTTCTCATTTTTTACCTGGAGCTAAGTTTTTTTTTTTTTTTTGCGGTACGCGGGCCTCTCACTGTTGTGGCCTCTCCCGTTGCAGAGCACAGGCTCCGGACGCGCAGGCTCAGCGGCTGTGGCTCACGGGCCCAGCCGCTCCGCAGCATGTGGGATCTTCCTGGACCGGGGCACGAACCCGCGTCCCCTGCATCGGCAGGCGGACTCTCAACCACTGCGCCACCAGGGAGCTTCCTGTTTTGACTCCTACCCCAGCAACGACATTCTCTAGAATTTCAGCAATAATGGCCAAGATTTACTGAGGGCATATCAAGGGCAGGAACCACGCTAAGTACTTTACAGGAATTAGCACACATTCTCAGAGCAACTCAGAGGTAGGTACCAAAAGATTTCAGGGATTCAGAATGGCTTGATTCATCTTTCTGTGGCGAAGAGAAAGAGCCCTGGCTGAAAGGGCTCAGATGGCCCTGGGAATACAGGGGCTCTCTCCTTTGGGCTCTTCCCCCAAGCTGAGCCCATCATCGGTTCTCTAGAGGGGGCAACAGTAACCCTCAGAGTTCAGGATCCACTGAACTACGTCCGGGGTGGGGAGCTTGGGGGTACAAATGTAACCTATACTGGCATTTATAGATACTTCATAAACAAGAGTTCAGTTTTATATTTATAGTCATTCTAACCCAACATCTCAAATCCTAGACTCAGGCCAGTTAGGCCAGTTGTCTCCAGCCCCCTATCTGGTTGCTTCAACCATTTCTATACTTGGCCATAAAGCCACAGTTGTTACCTGGAGCTTCCTTCTTCAACTGTCCGTTGCCTGTTTCTTCTGCCCTCAGCCAGAACTGTAGCTGATCAGTTTTTGACCTGCGGAAGTGCCCAAACCTTCGTTCCTGCGGGTCTGAGTCCTCAAAAGTCCCGCCACTGTCATGAGCTGCTGACTTCCACTGACCGCCCCCTGTGGACACGGTGATGCTGAGAAGCGACTGGGCTGCAGACACAGTCCTCCCGACTCTGCGGTCCAGCATCCCAATTTCCCACTTGGTGATCAGTCACTCCAGCCAGTAGAGGAACCCCCTTCTCTGCTTGTGGGGACGGTGGCCTTTCAGGAGCCCCCAACAGCCAGGTAGCAGCTTTATCTTCCAATTCATTGGAACCACTGTTGTGGCCCCTAGGGAAGCATGTCTCCCTCAGGACCTTGGACTTCCAAACCAGCAGAGCTACAGGGGAAGTCTTATGTGCCAAGAACCAGGAGCTACTCCCACTCCACCCCTTGCTTCCCAGACCATAGACTGGTCTCTGATCTTAAGCATATACTGGGAGTGGGATTGACACATACACACTACTATATAGAAAATAGGTAACTAAGGACCTACTGTATAGTGCAGGGAACTCTACTCAATATTCTGTAATGGCCTATATGGGAAAAGAAATCTAAAAAGAGTGGACGTATGTATAACAGCGTCACTGAGCTGTACACGTGAAACTAATAGAGCGTTGTAGATCAACTCTACCCCAATAAAAGTTATAAAGAAGGAAAAAAAGCATATTCTGGGGCCTAGAAGCTCGAGCCCCATCCCCTCAGGGTGCTGCCTCACAGCCGAACCATCAGAAGCCATTCCGCCTTCAGTCAGGCCACTTCCGAGGGATGGCGCCTGTGGCAAAACCCGTGGACTCACGGGCACGAGCCCACTGCTGCGCGCGCCACCCGTGCTGAGATGAGCCCCTCGCCCAGAAGCAAGGCTGCGCAGACAGCACGGTGGTGGAGCGGGGCTAATGTCCAGGTGTCCCCATCACCAGCACCGTCCACCAGTCGGCAACCTCTCACCTGAGGAAAATGTTTGCAGGCCCCATTTTCTTTTTACTTTTCAAAACAAGTCTCCCCAAATCTACCTGCTTATAACCTAGATCCTGGCTTGGCTCCGCTCTCTTAAGCCAGAGAAATGGGCAAACTGAGGCTGCTGTCCCACCTTCCAGGCAGAGGTTCAAAACTGGCTATTAACCCCCAGTAAGTCACGATATAAAAGGCCTTGTTTGAAGTGGTAGAAACACTATTCCTTAAAAAAACAACTCCCGGGCTCCCCTGGTGGCGCAGTGGTTGAGAGTCCGCCTGCCGATGCAGGGGACACGGGTTCGTGCCCCGGTCCGGGAAGATCCCACGTGCCGCGGAGCAGCTGGGCCCGTGAGCCATGGCCGCTGAGCCTGCGCGTCCGGAGCCTGTGCTCCGCAACGGGAGAGGCCACAACAGTGAGAGGCCCGCGTACCACAAAAAAAAAAAAACAGAAAACAAAAAACTCCGGATCTTTGGGGAGTTGAAACGCCGAATTGAAGGGGAAGGAAGTGAGGTCCCTTTGGAAATGTGAACTCCTTAAAGTAGCCGGGTGACAAGGAGCCGCACAGGTTGGAGATAACCGCTCCTGATATTCAGATCTCCGCGGAGAGAAGACACGGTGTCTGCAGCACCTTACACAAGGTGGAAGAGCTTTCAGCGTGAACACTGAACACACGGAGCACACACTCTGCACACGCCACGGGCTTCACTCAGGGGACTCCCTAAAAGCACAGTGCTTCGGGGTCCACCCCAGCGCGAAGTTCCACTTGTGTCAGTACAGCAGCTTCACAGGAGTCCTCTGGGCT
The DNA here is from genome assembly GCF_008692025.1 of Phocoena sinus. Lineage (NCBI taxonomy): Eukaryota > Metazoa > Chordata > Mammalia > Artiodactyla > Phocoenidae > Phocoena > Phocoena sinus. Next base: position 162,504,268 of record NC_045763.1, on the reverse strand, counting down.
GTCGGAGGAGCTGTTCTCAGCCTCCAAGAGACAGCGGCCAGAGAGAAGAGCCAACGCCAAACCCATTGGTTAACACATCAGGTCAATGGGGGGTGCTTCTGCTCAGAAAGTCTAAACCTCGGGCGTGGACTACACCGCGTGGAACGGCGTGGACTGAAACGTGAGCCAAGTGCTGCCTCGGGCAGACGCGGCTGTCGTGCAAGGGCATTTCCAGGCAAAGGCAGGAGGGCTGGCAGCTCCCAGGAGAGGCCGAGGGCAGTACCACGTCTCCCAGAGCACCCTGTGCTTCTGTACGATTTAAATTTTAAACTAACTGCGCACATTTTCGCTGCTACCCGGAATTTTTATAAAGTGAAGAAAGAAAACCAAAATACGAATACTGAATCCTAACATGGCAGGTTCCCTCTTTTACAAGAAAAATGCGGAATCAGAGATGTGAATCTCTCTTTAAGAAAAGAGATCAGTTTTGATTACAGAGAACCTATTAAGCAATCACTCCAGTCTAAAAATACTGTCTAATCAGGTGGGGGTAATTGCCTTTCTCTGTGCTGATAAAAAAGGCGAAGAATACAGAATATTCAGGATCTATGGAGCCCGAGAGAATTACTGAATGGCTGGCTGATCAGGGGCCCTCAGGTCAACGGTGCTAAGGATTTTCATCAAAATTTAAGGACACTGAAAAAACACAAAGACTCCGTTATCAAGTTGATTTGCCCGTATCTGAAATCCGACACCCTAACTTGGGTTTGTGTGGCCCTCAAAGTTTGCTGACTGCAGAAAGTCACAAACATGCCTATGACGGGACACAGCCACAGCTCATAAACTGCACCTACCATTGTAATCACTAAACTGTAGCTCAGCTCAGAGAAAACGTTTTTTCTTCTTTTCTGTCTGGAATGATGTCTGTCCTTTGTTTCTCTGACCAAAGATTCCGGTGCAACTTTGGGTTTGAAACAACAGCTCACTCTGCTGCTTTCTCTTGCCTGTGACTCTACCTTCTAGCCCACACTTCCTGTTCTCCTCTGTAAAAGGTCAAAAGTGTCATAAGATATCATCCTGGCTCTCAGCGAACTTAAATGTAAATATTTGATAAGCACCGCACTCAAATATACAGTGGTAGTATGAGGCGATATAGTATATGTAAAATGGTACTCCACAGAATAGAACGACATGCTGACATGTGTCTTACCACCACTAAGTATCTGATAAACTGAAGAAGAAGAAGAATGCCCTCCTATGTTTGGTTTTCTGTCACTCAGACACGGCACTCCTACTGGGCACTGCCGTTTGTTGCCTGGCACATTCTGTGGTTTCACAAATACGGGTACAAACAATCCCCCTAGTCTTTGTGGACCTTGCACTGTGAAGATGAAAAGATCTGCACTCAGAATGAGACCAGACACACAACACACAAGTACAGAAGCCATTTCAATTTTAATTCAGAATTACTATTAGCCCTTTGGTATTCTGGTGATATAGTTCTAAGTTAGAAGACAAAACTGTTGAGAGGAAAGTTGAGAATTTCAAATGCAACTTAAAATTACTACACTACATATTCTGCGAGCTGCCACGTTCCAGTGTCTCTAGAAAAGGAAAGCACTTTTCGTTTCTAAGTATGAGAAATTGTTCATGTTCCTCCCTTTGGTCTCCCCACACTCCTCACCAAACACCACCAACAAAAAGCTAAAAGGATGACAACAAATGCAAAATAAAAAAGGAAATTTAAATAGTATGAAATTAGTTTTTATTTTAACCTCAAAATAAATGCTTAACATTTTTCCAAAACTAAAGATGAACACTTAGAAATAAGGGCAGAAGATTATTTTTTCCTTCCCTGGGGAAACCAGTGAGGCAGATGTTCTAATGTGGCTTGCAAGGTTCTTTCATTGGACTAGTCTAGACACACAGAAAAACCCTCCCCAACTTTTCCTCTATTGTTAGGTGTACCTACCAGGGTTATGGCTGGAAGGAGAAAAACCCAAAGCAACCCCCGGCCCCACCCCCCGCCCCGCCCCAGCAACACAAACAAGGGATTTGAAAAGTTGGGAGAATCATTTAACATGTGACCTAGTGTTCATATAAAATCCCTTCTAAGGAGGTTTAGTGAAGGTGCTATCCCTCGGCAACTCAGCTCAAGTTTCTGCCTGGTCAGTCGGTACAAAGCACGTCAGGTGAATTCACGCCGCAGTCACTGGGCTGCCACGCCTCACAGCTCACCACAGGGAGGTCCTAAAGTTGAACTTCAGCTTCAGCAGATACTTCAGACTGACCTGAGCAATATCATAGACAATGTACCTGGAGGGGAAGCACGTCAAGGTACAAACGGTTCCACGCGGAGTGCACATGCCGCCGCTCAGCCAGCCTGCCGGCCACACCCTGCAAACCCTCACGGGGGGGGGGGGGGGGGGGGGGGGGGTGGGGGGGGTGGGGGGGGGTGGGGGGGTGAGGGGTGGGGGGGGACGGGACGGGACGACGGCGGGGGGTGTTCAGGTCTCTCACCCCGACCAGGGAGACCACTGCGGGGAACGACACACAACAGGATAGTCTCTAGCCAGCCCACCCCAGGTTAACTGGCTGCATATCAGTGACTCCACAGCCCCAGAACATTCCTTTGGGCTCACACAGCACACTCGTAAAAGGATACTCGTTATACAGTAGACAGGTGTCGTTAACACCAGATGAAATCCCGGTCCCAAGAGGAACCTCTACACCATCCATAGTAATACTAGCTGAAGGGTCAGGGGTAGTTTTGCCTAAGCCTGCAAAACAGAAGGCAGAAGTGATATGATTTGTGGCAACAGACGTTGAAAATGCTCCAGAGAGATGAGATCTATGTGTTCATTTAAAAGACACACAAATCCCATCCCATACTGCATCCTTCTTCCAGACATAAAGCTGTAGGTATATTATCAAGTTCCAGGGTATCAGCCTTAACTGATTTTCATAAGCATAGTAGTGCCCCTGGCCCTCTTTCTGTTGAGAAGAATTCCAAAGCCCTCGGTTCAACTAGTCCGTAGGAGGTCCTAATCATCACGGGCTACGAGCTGCATCAATTCAAGAAGCTCCAGGTACCACTATGCCACCAGAGGCCCCTCAACGCTGAAGCTAAGAGTCAGGTTAAACCCCAGAGCCAGCGCACCCGGTTACTGGAGCTCCAACCAGGACTCTCCTACGGCATTTGCGATGCTAGTGGCAGGCACAGAGAGTCATGTTTTTAAAAAAATGAACCTGTGATAGCTAGCCCCAGGAACTGTGGCTTTGGGGGAAAGAAAGCCCCCTCCCTGTGCCGTCCGGGGAGCCTGGGCTGCAGCAGGTTTCTGAAACACATTACCTTTGACGCTGTGCTTGCCCTTGGGTAACTTGCTGATATGCGAAGCATGCTTCAGTTCATACCTATTTAAGAGAAGACAGGTTCAGAAGAACCTCCAAGGTCACTGGGCTCTCAAACCAACAGTATGACTGGCAGAGCAAGGCCACGGGAGCTGCTGAGATAAACACTCAGAGAACCCAGTCCACCTTCCACGCTAGGAACGCCCTCCTTCTCTGGTTCTAGAAACTGACGGCGCAGCCCCTTTTGAACAGTTCACGCCCGTGATCACTGCCACGGGGCCGCTTTCAGGAAAGGGCCCGTTTAGAGCTGTGGGGTGGCTGGGCGTTCTGGAGGTTTCTGTCCAGCTCACGAACCTGGGACCCCTCCTGGTCTGTTACATAACCCTGCTCTCTTTGGGTTACGGTTGATAGGACCAAGGTGGACCATCAATCCACGCTGGGCCAATCAGACTTCCTCTGCAGGGAATCTGCAACTGGGATTGAGATTCCAGTTCAATCTGAGTTGGTCTCAGACAGAAAATGTACACATCAGCAGGGGGACAGGGGTCATGAGGTGACCATCCTTTGTGCAAGTCAACCTCTCTGTTTCGCAGCCCACAGAAAGAATGGACACTGCCAGTTCCCGAGGCCTGGCTGTATTCCTGTCCTTGGTCTTGTGAGGCGTTCCTGTATCTTGTCTGCTTAACATGCACTGGCGTCTGATACCCACTGCCTAACTGGTGGGTCCTCTTAATCATGGTGGGGAATTCTCAGGATCAACCCCCAGCCAAGGGAAGCCCTCCTTCCTACAGCTCACCCCATCCACCCCCATCAAGCGCCACCAGCCTCAAAGCCAGGGTTACTCACATGTTTCCAAGGGCAACTTCTCCCAACAGGATTAAGCCTATCGGGTCTCCCTGGGATGTGTGGCAGTAGTTGGCACTCTTAGAGACCATGTCGGCGAAATAGATCCCCTTACCAAACATGTAGCCCGTCTGGAGGGATGGAAAAGGGACAGCTGAAGACCTTCTCACGGGAAGTTAGCAGCACCACCTACTGACTGCGTGTCCCCACTTCCCACAGTGCCCCCGGCAGGCGGTAGAGGCCCATGCTCTGGAGCAGGCTGTTCAGATCCCAGCTCTGCCGGGTACCCAGGGGCTGGGAGAAGTTAGCTAATCTCTCTGGACCCCACTTCCTTCTCTGAACTGGGGGAAAGCACCCCAGGGGGCTGCTGTGAAAATTAAATGAGTTAATAACAGCTTCTTAGGCCAGGGCCTGGCACGTGTGAACACCCAGTAAACATGGCTATTATATTTATTCCTTTTGGTAAGTGAAAACGAGGTTCAGAGAGGTTAGCGCGTTTGCTACCACACAGCACTCATGAGTCCGGTCATTAAGCCTCTTTGCTCCCCTCTTTTTACAAGTACAAAACGAGGGGCTTGGAAGACGAGGTGCTTGGAAGACTATTCCTAAGTCCCTGCCTGGTGGGTCACGTCTATGACCCAGCAGGTGACACAGCCATCGCTCAGGTCTGGGTCAGGCTCTACTCATTTATCGGCACATTTCACCGAGGCATATGCTGAAGCTCAAGGAGGTCCCCCGCTGGGAGGTGGGAGAGGCAGGTCTGAACTCAGTCTGGCCTGCGGCCAAAGTCTGCTCTCTGTCAGTCAACACACCCAATTAGCTTTCAAAGCAGGGCCTGGACACTTACTTCCTTTGTTCCAGAAACTCTGCTTGATATGTGTACGGCTACGCTCTCAATAGTGAGGGTCAGGAGAGGGACATCTGGCAACGTTCACCTTATCAACCGTGGCTACACCTACATCTTTAAACAAGGCCCCTTATTCATCGGGGCATGTGCATTTCTCACGCAAGTACCCACAAAGCTCTGGTGGAGACAGCAGCAGAAACAGGCACTGCCCCCCACCTCCCCACAGCTCCCGGGCCAGGCACGTACCACAGGTGCTTCAGGTGGGGCTATCCGGAGACCCTGGGACAGGATCCCGGCGAAGTTGGTGGTCCTGGACCCGTGCCACAGCAACCTTCGGTTATGCAGCTGCTTAAACGGCTTGTAACGCTGGCTCTCTCCTTCACGCTCTATCTTAAAGATCTGGTCGGAGCATTGAATAAAGAAGAGAGGCAGGAGGAACCACTTGTCACTCTGGTTAACTGGAGATCTGACTAGACACAGGAGAACCGACCAGCTGTCTGTCCCCAGAGCTGGAACACTGTAAGGCCTTCTGCAGTATGCAAGGTGTTTCAATCAGGCTGGGACGGAGCAACGCTGCTACTCAAGGTCCCATTTAGCAGAGACCAGCTATTAAAATTAATGCTACGTGGAGGTGCACACTTGAGGCACTTTATTTTGGATCTCTGATAACTGTTCTGATTGCAAAACTAGGTTTTGGGGTAGGAAATGTCTTTTAAAAAACAGAATAAAAAGCCAACCCCAAACCATAGGACTATGAACTTCTGTGTTCCACAAACAACCGAGTCACTTCCTCTGGTGATTTAAAGCAAAGTTAACTGCTCCTTTCTACCCAGGCCCAGGTCGGAGGAATGAGCAGGGAAGAGCTGGCAGGACACAAAGGGGGCAGAGGGAGGAGAGAGCCTTACATCCACGACTTCCAAGTCATATGCGTTGTGTGTGGTCGCGTGAGTGTTCTTAACATACTTCCTAATGATCTCAGCCTCTTCAGAATCTTTGTCCACCACCTAGAAGGAAGGCGCCTGGAAATTAGAGCAAGGGAGACCCCAAGAGAGCCGCACAGAGGCAGGAAGAACAATCACAGGCTCAGCTGATGCACAGGTAATAAAGGGCCCACGTGGAGCCCGGGCGGGACGGAGCCAGCCTGTGTTCCGAGCCCTACCACGCTCGCTCCGGGGCAGGTGCCAGGCCAGTGCCCCCACCTCCCCAGGCATCGGCTTCTTCATCACCTATCTGGATGAGCCCAGTGTTCCTTCTGCCTTAAAACCCTGCGCTTTGGGATATCGGGAAAGCTAGAAACACGGGGCTCACCGTCTGGGAAGAGGGAACCTCTAGAACAAGGAGCCGGCTCTCAGGTAACACTCCAGCTCACCAAGAGTTAAAACATCGGGGCCAGGAGACACCCTGCAGTCAAGACTTGCAATGAAAAGCAGCAGGGATCCCACGGACTACAGGGGTTTTGACGATGGGGATGAATGCTCCATCTCTTCTGGATCCTCAGGGCCGTGCACATCACGGCTCAGAGCAAACACCCACCAAATAACCATCAAGTAATGGAATCTCTGCCTAAATAAATGGGTGTGTTATGGGAAATACGACGTGTGTTCTCTTACATTTTCATACTCTTATCCAAAGTTAAGAGAATTCAGGAATTCTGGTCTTCCTCATTGCCTCTTAATTAAAGGGCTTCAGAATCATAGATGGAGAGAATAACAACCCCTTCACGAAGAACCAGGCCGTTTGGTGTCCTACCCTGCATACACCCACAGACCTGTATTTTGTCCTAAGCACGGAGCAAAGACTCTTTCAGTGACGTAAACACACGACACCAGGCTCAACAGATCCTGGTGCACTTGAACCTCCTAACACTGCAGGGAAGGACACGGGGGCTGAGGAAGAGAGATGTGAGACTGGGCTCAAGGCCAGGGCAAGCTCGGAGCTGAGGCAAAAATTTCTCCTCCGGGTGGCCTAGGCAGGGTGATTGCTGCCCAAGCCTCCAGCACACCCAAGTTCAACGACTATGTGCACCAGTCGAAGAGCCACTTCGACTCCAGAGGACATGAACCCAGGCACCATAGTTTTATTACAGCTGCCGTCAGGCACTTCTACGTCTCAAGCAGGATACCAGTAACAGATCCTGCAGAGTTCACACCCCAACAACCTCCAGAAACAGAGACCCTCTCTAGATTAAGGGGAAAAACAAAACTTTAAGGCCCCACAAAAACAGGTCTTTACACTCAGTTGAGGCCGCGACTTGGAAGCCTGCCTCGCAAACAAGGTGCTTCTTTACCGGTGAAATGCTCTGAGGTTCTCAGAGTATCACAAGCCGCAACACCTGGGAACCTGTTAGGACGGTCAATCCTCGGACCCCAGCAATCTGTTCTAACAAGCTCTCCAGGAGATGCTGACGCGCATTCAAGTTTGGGGACCACTGCTCTTGGGATGAAGGGTTTGGATGCTTCAGAAAGGGCGGGCCCTGTTACCATAATGTCAGTTCTGAGCTTCTCATAGTTGACATCGACGGGGTCCTTGCTGCTGTCATCAGAACCACCCCTGAGCAGACTGTAGGCCACCTCGATGTCCAGCAGGTTGTCGAGCATTTCCACCTTGGCCTGGAGGCACACAAGAAAAACCCTGAGCTAAGGACCAAGGTGAGGGAGAAAGACTCACCCAGGTAACGTCCAACACAGAGGGTGAAGAGGTGCCTCCTAGCTGCTCAGCGACAGCCCGCCATCCGTTCACAGATGAACACGCCTAAGGATTTCTGGAATGCTAAGGAGGCTGGGAGAAGAGGCAGAAGCCACACCGTGATGGTAAGAACGGGCTTTCTTCTTGCACGCGCCGGTTGACAGGCGGGGACTGATCACTGGCTCCCTTATGAAGCAGGGAGGGAAAGCAGGGAGGAAGACGCTCCCTCTCTCCTAAGGCTCCTTTTCCCCAGACTGACGTGGTCCAGGAAGGGCAGGAAAAACCAACCGTTCTACCCTCGGGCAGGCTCCTAATACGGGTAGAAACCCCACTTCAAAACGAGGGCCCAGTGGTGGGCCTCCAGCACTGGCCGCTGTCCTCAGGGATCGTGACAAGGAGGCGCAGTGGAACAGGAGCGACACCCAGCCCTGCAAAGCCCGGGACCCGGGGCTCCCTGCTGGACCTCGGTGCTACCTGCACGCTGTCTGAGTTGCTCAGGAGCGGAGGCTTCTTCATCCCGAAGTCGTGGGGGATCAGGGTGTAGAAGCGATTTGAGAGATCCAGGATCTGGGAGTCGCTGCTGCCCTGGGACAGTGCCTTTCGGAGAGGGGACAGAGGGAACAGACTGAAGCAGCACCGAGTCCCCAGCACCTGGCTGGGCTTTCTCCCCTGGAAGCTGGGTGCCGCAGCCGAGTCCCGAGGCAGCCCGCAGTGCACACAGGCCAGGAAACCTCCTTCCTGGGGTGTCACTCAACTGGGCGGTGGCAGGATCTCACCCTCCAACTGTGCGGCTTGGCACACACGGGGCTTCTCGTACACAACTTCACTTGTACAGAGAGCTGTGTAGTTACAGACACACAAACCTCCACCACTCCGCAAAACGTCACCTGCGGCATCTAGGTGGTGGGCTCATAGCTTTCAACTTTTTGTATGTTTGTAAACATTTCATAATAAAGTGTTGAAAGGGAGAAAAAACCCCCACTGCTACCAAATTCAGTCAGGCCCCTTTGGCCACTGCCCTTCATCTTTAAGGTGGGGAATTCGTCTTCGGTGCCCCCGGGGGGCCAGGGCCAGGCACAGAAAGGCGAGCCCCTCCCTATGCTGCAATGCCAATTAGCGCTCTATGCAGAAGGTGCTCAGTAAATGCACAAAGAAATGGAGGAGCTGGACTAGTCACTGCATACTCGGCAGACACCCTAGGGGTCTACAGGACGGCAGAGGGGCAATGACTCGGCACCCTGCAGGCACGAAGCTCTAAGTCCGCTTCTCACTGTGACACGGGCTTGTCCACACCCTAAACATCTGCCTGTACTGCAGTCTGCTCTGTGCTGTGGGCAAAGGACACCACCCCAGCCCCTCCGCCTCAACATTCTGGAACAGGAAAGAGCCTGGGCTGAGGAAAGCCTTCCAGGTCTCAGGCAGTGGGTACCAAGGAAAGGGGTCACGGCTCAGGACCGGCTGTAACCAGACTGAATTGCTACATTTCAGGGCCTCCTCTCCAGCACCAGCCAGAGCCCACCTCCCTGGTCCCACTTGAGTTTCCTGTTTGCTTTTCTTCTTTCACACGCCACTCCCAAATACAAGTGGAACCCTCCAGCCCCTTCAGGGCAGAGGCTTAAATCAGGCTCCGGGGACTGGGGGACGTTGGAGATGCTCAGCAAACTGATGTTGAATGAACATAAATGAAAGAAAGACAATATTTAACTTCCTATTTGATGATTTCCTAGTAACTGCAAAATGAACTCAGCTTCTCTTAAGGGCACACAAAATAAAAATCAGAACATTTCTATGAGGCAGGAGAACGAAATTCCTCATTAGGTGTATAGGGAGTTTACTGCATAGCTGATAACTGAAAACACTGCTAAATCATCAGTACTGTGACCACCTTTTCGCAAGTGGCAGGCACTTGTCATACTTGTTGAACTGAAAACATCTAAATCATCATGAATCAGTATGCCTGTTTCATGTAACCTTGAGTAAATGTACTGCTGCGTGCTCTCCTCCGCCCCCCTGCCGTGACAGCCCAGCCAGGACACCCCCTGGGCAGCTGGAGGAGAGGTCGGTCCCTCGCTTACCTGCTGGACCTCACTAAGGATGGAGTACGCAGCCTGGATCTGCCTTTTGCTCAGCTTCCCCAAGGGCATCTTCTGAAGGTCAATCTGAGGAGACAGGGGTATTTTTCCCTTTGAAAGCACTGTGCAGGGAGATGATGGGAGAGCCGGACCAAGCGGCACCCCAGGCCTCCTGGGCCCTTACAGAAGCAGTCACAAGTCTTTCTGGTCCTCCCGGGGACACCCGGTGACCCAGCTCCACAGGCTTTGCAGCCTCGCCCCCACTGCAGGGGGGACAGGAGTCTGTGAGGGAAGATTCTGGCTCACTGCCATTTGCGGCAGGGAAAAGCCAAGCAGGGCTCGCCCACCCCTGCACTCAGTCTGAAACAGCCCCACGCTTCTGGAAGAAGGTGACACAGCAGGACTCCCATCTAATTCCAAAGTGAGGACGAAGGTGCACCCTCCCTGGGGTCTCAGAGCCAAGGCCATTCCCACCCGGAAAATAAGAACCATAAAGCGGTGAGAATTATTTTTCAGAGGACACACCCCTGAACATACATGCTTACACCAAATCAACAGTGTGCCCTTCGAATCGGTCACCCCAAAGGTTAAACATCCGTCCCTACGACAGTGCTGCTTACAATACCTTGGGAACCAGCATCCAGGGAGGTGGCAAGCTGGCTGCAGCGGCAGAAGCGTGAACTCTGGGGGCCGAGGCCTGGTTGCCAGCTAGCGGGCGAGGCACCCGCTCCCCGTGGGAGCGACCTGCCCGAACGCTGCCTCGGCCCCTCTCCCGCCTCAGTGCCGCGCGGGGCCCCTCACCCTGAAACCGGAGCCACTGTCTCCAGGGCTGTTCCCAGTGGACCCTCTGAGCTCCTGGCCCCAGCACTGCACCTTGCCCATCTTGACATCTCCAGCACCTGCAGGGCCTGGAACAAAGACGGCTGGAAAAGCACTTGAGAGATGAGACCACTATGCCGATTACATGAAACAGGATGTGAAAGTGCTCACGGCCCATCAGGAACCCATCAGGGGCCAGTGGTGACAGCGTCTAATGATGACAAGCTACGGCACGTCAGCGTCTCCGTACCCTCAGTACTGTCCATCCCCAGGGGAGAGCCGGTTTCTCGGAAGAGTTAAATAGTTGGCGCTCAGTCCGGGGAAGGAGGTGGATAATGTATTCTGAGCCAAGACCACAGTAAAATCAAAGAACAGAGTGACCTTAGCATGGACTGAGTTGGCTCTAAAGCAACTCTAAAGAAGGAACTCCGGAAGATGCTCTGACCAAGGGCAGTGTGACCAGAGTGAGAGCACATGCTCTGAGGGGAGCGACTTCCCTGAGCTGTCTCATTTCGGTGTTTATTTAAAAAAAGACCTGGTCTCTGTAACCGACACCCTCAACACACACACACACACACACACAAAGGCCACAAGAACAGGAACAGGGCTCAACCAACACAAGCTGCCTCCCCTCCCAACTGTGGGCTGGGGGCAGGGGCTCCACAGCAGCTGCGTTTAGGGAGAAAGTGAAAAGTGGGAGAGATGCCTTGGGGTCAGGGCACTGAGAGCCACAGCTGCAGCCAGAGGGAGGCTTCGAGAGCGGTAGCCAGGACTCTGGATACAGCACACACTCTCCTGACCTCAGCTGGGATTCTGCTCTGGGCTCAGGACTCACCCGCCTTACAGGGAGCGCTCAGTTCCCCTGGGCACCATGTTTACTCGTCTACCTGGCCACCCAATCCCACGTAGAGCCCGTCAGGCTGGGAGCGGGCGCCCCACTCTCCATTCTCAACACAGGCTGCCTTCCAGCAGCAGGCCCCTGGCCCTCTGCCTCCTGCTTATCAACTAGTTCCCTGTCTTGAGTGTAAAACAAGCTAAAAAAAAAAAAAAAGTCATTTTCACAGAAAGAGACTGGGTCTGATCACAGTTGAGAAATTCTATGAATCACAGATAAGCCAGAGCACAGGAAGCCGGAAATGATACGTGGGACATTTCTTTTGAAACGTTCATGAAACGGAGTTGCCTCCTGCCCTCCTCCCCGCCTCCGCACATCTCACTGCCAGCATTCCTGGGGAGCCCACCCACAAGCTGTTCAAACTAGTCAGACCTCCCAGACAGAAGTCGGGTTGTTTATCTGTTTGAACAAGACATCCGCACAAGCCCTGGCTATCTTCAAACCCATTAGGGGTTTCCTAGGAGGTGACCCAACACTCAGTTTTCTAACAACAGTGGAGCCTGAGCAGTCCTGCCAGGCTGAGCTCCAGACACGGAGATGCGGGGCTGAGGAAGAGAGGCTGCCAGTGGTTTATACCACTCAGATTCGTTCCGCCCCCTTCCAAGGCTGCCTGGAGCCTCTAGGAAGGCCCTGGGAAGAGGCAGGGAGGGAGCCAGCCGGCGAAGGGGCGTAATGGCCAAGGCCGATCTGCAATTCTTGCTCTCTCGGCTGGTCCCTGCTTGTGTTTCAGAGGAGCCTGAAGCTTCTGGGCTCGGTGGCTGGAGAAGAGGGGAGAGTCTGTTTGCCAGCCAGACACCAGCAGCGCCTGGACGACCTCTGTGGGAATGCCCCTTGGGTTAGCACTCAAGACCTCTGATGCCAGAGGCAGCAAGAACAAGGGGCCCTTCTGCACTCATTTCCCAGGCAAACAAACTGAAAACGACTGGCCTTGGCCAGGGTCCCCACCACTTTTCCTGGACAAAAACAAATACCATCACCCCCATCCCACCCAGCCCAATCTCTCCTTAAAAACAGCTGGTATGAATTTTATCTGATGAAGCAAGTGTCAGAAGCTCTCTGCATTTCTGTGCATGCTGGTTACAGCAGTTCTTTTACCGTAAGTGGGCTATGTCTTGGACTTCCCATGACAGCCCCAGGTGGCCCCTTTGGTTGGGCCACGAAAGACCATGCCCACACTCCATCATGGCAATGAGGGGAAAAGTGCAAGTGGGTCTAGGGACCCAGGGGACAACACACCATCTATTTCACAGCAGGCCAACGATCCTCTGCAAAAGAGCATGCACCCCAGGCCTCAGAGCTCCTGCATGTCTCAGGCTGAGGACCAGCCACCAAACTCGTTGCCAACTCGGCACTCAAATCAACCCCAGCAAACGCTCACAAATAAAACAAGAAGTGCAGTAACCTCATACTCCACCATGGCTTTCTTCATACTTTCCACATCAAAGATCATCTTAATGAGGTCCTGCACTGGCTTGGGGAGCTTGGACTTGGTGCCAGGGTTTACCGTCAGCTTCTTTACTGCCTCTTCATCCTTTAGGGAAAAAGAAAACCAGGAAGGGACACAATTAAACAACCTAAGCAAAGTGGTGGTGGTGTTTGGCAGAGAAAGGACACAGGATGGAGCGCCACCAGCCAAAAAAAAAAGCTGAGTGTTAATCAAAAAGGCTTGGCATTAGTTGCCAGGAGAAGCATGTATGCATGTGTACAGGACCAGATACTTGCTGTGCACCCCTCCAGGTCCTCTTGGCTGCTCCAGATTCTTACTCCAGACGCCACTGAAGCATCCAGCTCTGTACAGGCAGACCCACAGGCACCCACACTCCCCTCATGCCCTCACCTCCTCCCTCACTGCCTTCCATGCCGGGGGTGCTGGTGCCCTGTGCCTGGGAACCTGCCCGGGGCCCATTCCTGACCAACCTGGAAGTGCTGGGCAGCTATGAGGGTGATCCTTGGACCCAGGGGACACTGGACTGATGGACAAATCTTGTCTCCTTTCTTCTCTTGCCCTGCCTCCCCAAAGACTGAATCCACACAGCATTCTCTATAGTGCCAGAGGACCACGCTAACAGTCCGACTTCCCGCCAGGCAGCTAAAGCGCATCCCAGCATCAACCCTCCCAAGCCTGTACCCCTCACCCCTGTTCCCTGGGACTGCTCTTCCCAATATTCTACTAGCACAGGACTTCACCCCTGCCATCTGGGGAATCCAGGCTGAGCCAAGACCCGGCTATGCTGAAAACGCCTTAACCCTTCTCACGTTTGAACCCACAAGGGCAGGGACTATGACCATCACGGTGTCCCCTAACAACTAACGGTGTTTGGTATTTGTTTTGAATGAAGGCAACTGGCACTGGGCCTTGAGCCTGGAATCTGCTTGGCTTAACAAAGCTGCAGAGAGGAACCTGTGTGCTAGTGTTCAGGGCTGCTGCTGTCAGGGGCACAATACATCTACTCTTGATGCTGAAACACAAGTCTTAGATGCATTCTTATCCTCTAGCTCAGTGGTCCCCCATCTTTTTGGCACCGGGGACCGGTTTTGTGGAAGACAATTCTTCCACGGACTGGAGGTGGGGGCATGGTTTCGGGATCATTCAGGCGCGTTACATTTATTGTGTACTTTATTTCTATTATTATTACATTGTAATAGATAATTAAATAATTATACAGCTCACCATAATGCAGAATCAGTGGGAGCCCCGAGCTTGATTTCACTTGCCACTCACAGATAGGGTTTTGATATGAGTCTCCAATCAACTGATTTATGATGGTCTCTGTGCAGTCAAACCTCTCTGCTAATGATGATCTGTATTTGCAGCCGCTCCCCAGCACTGGCATCACCGCCTCAGCTCCACCTCAGGTCATCAGGCATTAGATTCTCATAAGCAGCGTGCAACCTAGATCCCTTGCGCACGCAGTTCGCAGTAGGGTTCGCACTCCTATGAGAATCGAACGCCGTCGGTGATCTGACGGGCGGAGCTCAGGCGGTAACGGGAGCGATGGGGAGCGCCCGTAAATACAGATGAAGCTTGGCTCGCTGGCCTGCCCCTCACATCCTGCTGTGCGGCCCGGTTCCTAGTAGGTACTGGTCCATGGCCCAGGGATTGGGGACCCCTGCTGTAGCTGTAACTTCACTGAAGGCAAACTATTAGTATGTTAAAAAGCCTTATTTAAATACGTATACTCTGTGACCCGGTAACTCGATTTCTAATGATAACAAGCACAGAGTTAAGTATATCAGCATCATTACAGCAAATACCTGGAAATAATCTACGTATCTGATTGGGGCATGGGAGGGTGTTGTTTGGTAAATCACAAATAATGGCCACCCACAGGATGGAATTCTATACAGACTTAAGAAATGATGCCCTAGTTCAGTGCAGTTCAGTACAGTAGTCACTGGTTTTGACACGTGGCCACTCTGAATTGAGCTGTTGTAAGAGCTAAAAATACACCAGCTCTCAAATATTCAGTTAAAAAAAAAGGTAAAAATATCTCAATGATATTAGTATATCAAAATGATAATATTTTGGATATTCTGGGTTAAACGCATAACTAATATTAATTTCACTGTTTCATTTTGCTTTTTAAAATGTAGCTACTAGAATATTTAAAATTGCCTAAGTGGCTGCCTATCTCTCTCTGTTGGACAGCATTGCTCTAGAAGACATGGGGAAATGCTCCTAGAACAGTAAGGCCAAAAGCTGGTGGTGAAAATACAGTATGTAAGGAAAGACTCCAGTGTTACATTGGGGAAAAGTAGCTGTGAAGTGAAAGAAGTATATAAAGACATACACCATGATTTTAATTCTTTGTGCCTCTGTCGTTCTCAAAATTTTCTAAAACAAATACAGTGGACCCTTGAGCAACTCAGGGACTAAGGGCATTAACCTTCTGTGCAGTCGAAAATCCGAGCATAACAGAGTTGGTCCTCCATATTCCTGGTTTCTCCCTATCCTCAGTGCTGCATCCGTGGATTCAACCAACCACGGGTTGTGTGGAACTGTAGTATTTACTAATGAAAAAAATTCCACACGTAAGTGGACCCATGCAGTTCAAACCTGTGTTGCTCAACTGTATATATTTTTTTTTTTTTTTTTAATTTTTATTTATTTATTTTTGGCTGTGTTGGGTCTTCGTTTCTGTGCGAGGGCTTTCTCCAATTGCGGCGAGTGGGGGCCACTCTTCATCGCGGTGCGCGGGCCTCTCACTGTCGCGGCCTCTCTTGTTGAGGAGCACAGGCTCCAGATGCGCAGGCTCAGTAGTTGTGGCTCACGGGCCTAGTTGCTCCGCGGCATGTGGGATCTTCCCAGACCAGGGCTCGAACCCGTGTCCCCTGCATCAGCAGGCAGATTCTCAACCACTGCGCCACCAGGGAAGCCCTCAACTGTATATATTTTTGAAATGGGAAAAATAAACTCACTAGGGGGCACTGCTGAGTTAGACCAAGTCTGTGCAACTCTAAACTCCCAAGTTCTCCACCTCAACATTATACAAGAGCTAATTTCTATTTTTAATGGTAGAGCTCAAGACACTCTCTATAAACTAGAGAATTCTCCCTTTAAGACATGTTAGGCCTCAAAAATTTGGAATTAAATCTGTACCATCTACAAATCTCTTTCTTTCTGCAATAAGCGTGCACCACTCCCCCATTATAAAAACAGTAAGTTTTCATATAAAAACAAGGTGGGACTTCCCTGGTGGCACAGTGGTTAAGAATCTGTCTGCCAATGCAGGGGACACGGGTTTGCTCCCTGGTCCGGGAAGATCCCACGGGCTGCGGACCAACTAAGCCCGTGGGCCAAAACCACGGAGCCTGCGCTCTAGAGCCCGCGAGCCACAACTACCGAAGCCCACGTGCTGCAACTACTGAAGCCCGCGCACCGCAACAAGAGAAGCCACCGCAATGAGAAGCCCGCCCACCGCAATGAAGAGTAGCCCCCGCTCGCTGCAGCTAGAGAAAGCCCACATGCAGCAACGAAGACCCAACACAGCCAAAAATAAAAATACATGAAAGAAAATAAAAACAAGGGAAGCATTTTGTGAAAACCAATGGCCACCAAAGTATCACCCAAGTGACAACGGAAGGCTGTCTGGTAATATATAGGCAGATGGTCAAGCAACAAATATAAATAATGGGAAATTATTAGGAAATAATTTGGGACTAAAAACTGGGAGCTACTGGAGCACGTCAAGTCACTATAATTCTATCTTGATGATAAAGCAAGTCGCGTGATCTATGATTCAACATAGCTTCAGATAAGAAACCTCACCTGGAATCTGTGAACTACTCCCTGTTGTGTTTAGGGAGCAACTTCAAAGACTGTTCCTCCTTGACAGTCTTAAAAATGCCCACACAGCTTGTTCTCATCTAAGTGCCATATCATATTTCACGGGGTAGATTCTATTCATGAAAGGGTACCGGATTTTATGAACTGCTTTTTCTATGTTTATCAGGATGACTACGTGGCTTCTGTCCTTTATTCTATTCACGTTACATTACATGGACTTGACTTCCATGTTGAACCAACCTTGCATTCCTGGGATGAATCCCACTCAGTCATGCTGCATAAATCCTCAAGTGCTGCTAGACTCAGTTTGTTAGTATTCTGTTGAGGATTTTGCATCTATATTTATAAGGATATTGGACTGGAGTTTTCTCGGGATGTTTTTGTCTTTGGTATCAGGATAATACTGGTCTCATATAATGAGTTGAAGAGTGTTTCCTCCTCTTCTCTCTCTTGGAAAAGTTTATGAAGGACCAGTATTAATTCTTTAACCATTTGATAGGATTCACCAATGATGCCATCTGTTCCATGGTATGTTTTTATTTTTTATTTTATTTTTATTTTTTTTATTTTTCCATGGTATGTTTTTAAAAGAATAGTGTCCCTTCCTTTTATGAGAACTAGAAGGTGTAAGAGCATTAAGTGATTACCTGGCCATAGTCAATCTCCAGAGGGTAGAACTTTTTGGGATGTTTTGTGAAGTTTTTGGAGTGCCAGGCATTCCCGGTTTTCTCTTCATATAATTTCGTAAAATGCTCGATGGCCTCCTCCTTGGATGGCATCTGCTCCAGTTTGTTACTACCAATTACCGTGCCCACGCGGCCCCAGGACCTGAATATCCAATACCTGTGGGAGGAGAGGAGGAACATCAGATACAAATTCAAGGGTCAGCCTGTTGTATTTCAGGATGAGTTTCCCTTCCCTGCCATTCCCCTTGAGGGAGAAACAACTGCAAACACCCCAAAATGATGGTGACTGACAAAGAGGAACAAAAGCAACTGGTATTACAATGAAGGACCTTTATTTTACTTTTATTAAACTGAGTGTTGTAGGTTTAGAGTAATTTAAAAATGCCCTTCCAAATCATACTGGCAAATGGGCTATAAAAAGTACCAAAGAACAGGTTAACCTTGTATCTGGCAGCCAAACTTGAGGAGTAAATCCTGAGGCCTACAGAACTTAACATAAGAGTATCCAATTCTTCTCCCCAAAGAAACATGGCAAGCAACACTTGGAAGTCATGCGTTCAAGGTGATGCAACCATTAACGACGTGTATTAAAAATAATGAAGAACCTTTGGCTCGGATCAGAAGCTGAGATGTGATGAAATGGGAGGGGGCGGGCCACTGGCCTGCAGGGTCAGCCACCTACAGACCCACGCTAGCGTCTTCAGTTTCTATCTCAATCTAGGGCCAAGTCTTGGGTACCCTGCGGGCTGTGCTGCCTAGCTTTGGGCGAGTTCATTTTTTTTTAGTGGAAATCATGCATAAGTTAAATTTTACATCACAATAAACACAGATATATTGGAAATCCAGAAAGATTTGGATGCATTTTAAAGATAAAACCAGAGATTTCAAAGATTTGGGGCTTCCTGCTGGCTTTCTGGGCTACTGCCCAGAGAAATACAAATTCATTCTCTGCTGGGTTATTTCCCTCTGGAAATGTTTGGAAGACACCACGCTGACCTATCCTGAAAAAAACCTTCTGACTCTAACAGCCCACACTGTCCTTTCCCTCTAAAAACCAATAAATCTAGGCCACCAGAATAACGCCCATGTCCAAAATCACCACTAGAATTTGCTTGCCGGAGGTGGACAGTTCTGTTCTCATTTGCCTGTTGTTTAACACACTCTGGCACTCAGCACATTTCCACAAAAACCCTATCCCTTCTCCTGCGCTCCAATACACATCTAGCTTTTGGAAGGTATGTTTTACAAGCAAGATACCCTACTTTGGCCTTCTAATCTCCAGCAAGAGTAGGTAGTAAAGTAAATGACGCAGGCTTTTATTTCTTCAGAAATTTTAAGTAGCCACACAGATACTGTGTGCTCTTTTAAGGGTCTTCTGACATTCACATTTTCAATGAAAGGTCTGGTGAGATGCGAAGAGCCTGAGCCTGCCAGCGCCTACAACCTGCGGCTGGCCAAGATGCACCGGGCGCGGACTGTATCTCCTGGGGGCTGCCACTCTCACAGGGGTTTGCCTTTCAACGAGGAAAGCTTTTTGGATCTCCTGGAGTTCCAATGTGTGAACTGTTTTCATTTGCTAAAAAGGAAAGGTCAGTTTAATATACGAAAGTGCTCCCCCCACCCCCTTAGAACTTAACACACCTTCCCCACTTACATGCAGCTCCTGTTCTGTGCTGGCTGCAATGAGGGCCCATCGACTTGGCAGAGAACTGCCCGTACTAGTAAAGTGTGCGTGGCCAAGCCAGCCCAGTCCCTCAGCACCCCAGAACTGGCTCTTACCTGCCTCCACTATGTTCAAAATAAAACAGATGCAAACCCAAACGCCTTTAGTAACTGGGGAGCCCGAGGTAACACTGATGAGTGAGGATAGAAAGGCTGTCTGGGGGCGAGGGCCTCTTCCCTCCCTCACTCAGGCCTCACGACACACCCATGCTCTTCATGAGGCGGCTGGCTCCCCAGGAGCACCGAGAGCCTCTCAGGAGCACAGCGCTGCTGGACAGTCCCGCCCTCGGCGCACCTGCTCTCTTTGTCATCCTCCAGGAGCTGCAGCTTGTAATAGGAGTTGGTTCCCTTAACGATGTCCACCAGGCCGAGGGTGGCGCTGAAGACCTTCCCGCCTTTCTCCAGGACGTGTGCGCTGTGTTCCAGACCTGTCACGGACAGAGCTCCTGTGATGAGTCTCACAGGGAGAAGGGGGTCTGCAGGCTCCCCACAAGACGTGTGCGTTCTCAGGACCGGGGAGCCTTGAGGCCGGAGGGCGAGGCGCAGCCCTGTCCCACATGGTTTCCCTCATCAACGGGGTGCCCACAGCTCACTCTGCTCACTCCCGTTCCCTTACCAGAATCAGGGTCGACAGCTGCTCCTCCTTTAAGAGTTAATTTCATTCTCTTTTCAGATTTGTTGGTACCTTGGAAGGGGATAGAGAAGTGCAAACATTAAATTAAAAATAAATAAAAAGTAAGGGGAAGGTAGCAGGCAGGGCGAGTGGGTCACCTTCACCTGTGTCAGATGTCAACATGGCATCTGTGTGCTGCCTCGCACCATCCTGCGCCCAGGGAAAACGAATGAGAAAACTGGTGTGGGCAGCGTTCAAAAGACAATTCGGGCGCAAAGGGAGAGGCTGTGCACAGGCGGACCTGGCCAGCCTGGCAGAGGCCACGGCCCCCCGCAGGATGGGGCCACGGCAGGGTGGGGCGGCTTGGGGCCTCACCTTCCTCCTTGACGGGGCCCTTGCTCTTCTTGGAGAGCACAGCCCCCGACTTCCCCTTTGGGGCCACGGCTTCAACAGGCTCTGCCTTCACCTCGGCCCCCCAGCAGGACAAGAGGTGGGTTGAGAGCAACTCCTGAAGGCTCTTGGTCGAGGTGGAGATGTCCTGGAGGAAATCCTCAGACACGACGCGGACGTTAGCTTCTTTTACTTCCTCCATCTTTTTATTCATCTTGTCGACCTCCTCTGTTCAAATCGGAGGGAAAGAACTTTGAAATCTCAAATCACTACACAGTTATTACTTGCTGGGTACTTCCCAACCCTCGTCACCCACAGCTCTCCTCTCCTTCAAAATCTAGTGCTTGGGGCTTCCCTGGTGGCGCAGTGGTTGAGAGTCCGCCTGCCGATGCAGGGGACACGGGTTCGTGCCCCGGTCCAGGAAGATCCCACATGCCGCGGAGCGGCTGGGTCCGTGAGCCACGGCCGCTGAGCCTGCGCGTCTGGAGCCTGTGCTCCGCAACGGGAGAGGCCACAGCAGTGAGAGGCCCGCGTACCTCAGAAAAAAAAAAAAAAATCTAGTGCTTGGGGCCTTGGTCCATTTCAATAATCGTCTCTCACCAGCAACATCCCCCTTTTTCTAAGGTGCGATGAGTGAGAGCTGCTTTTTCCAAACCCTTCTACAGAATGAGATGTTAATAGGTATTACATAGAGAAAGGAGGTCAGATTCCTATGGGAAGAGCGGTGTACTGTTTTCTGGTCTTGGAAACTCACAATGGTCGTCGGCATATTAAGCCTGCAAAGAAACCTGTTCACCTTCGTTTAACTCTGCATTTTCCAAACTTGCTTAAGCTGTGAACTTTTTGCCTGGAGGCAAACCTACCAACATCTTATGAACAAGGTGAGAAGAGTGGGCTGTTACAGTCTTTACTTGGGAGTTTTCGGTACGTGAATATAGACCACAGCATGGAGCAGCAGTGCCAAGTACAAGTGCCCACACCCCTTTCCAGAGGACCTGAACAATGCCAGCGATGATAAGAGACACATTTTTGGGGTCCCTCTGTGTGTCAGACACTGCGCTCGGCACTTCACCTCGTTTAATTCTCAACACCACCATGAGAGACAGGGATCCCTCTGGTTCACAGGCAGACTGAACTCACTTTTGCTACTGATGCACAGGGAGGCCTTGTTGACGGTCCCTGTCAACTTCCCTCCAAGTTTCTCGATTGTGGCCTTCACTTCATCCTTGTTCCGGGAGAGTTTCCCAAGAGTCAGGATCTTCATGTTGGATAACGGCTTGTCTGGGATGGGAGAAAAGGATCACTAGGCAGGGCTGCTGCCCGGGGTGGAGGGTGGGAGCAGGAGACCAGGCAGCAGCTCCCAGGGGAAAGCCAGACCGGCTGCAAGGCCCCCGAATGGCCTCAGCACCCTCTCTGATCAGGGAGAAAGGGATCTCCTTGAGGAGAAGTCTACGTAAACAGAAGAGAAGAGTAAGAGTAGCAGGAAAGCAGAGGACAGGATAGCAACCTGTACGCAGTCCTCAGCACAGGAAGGACCGGCCAGGGAGAAGCCGTGCACTGACACTGCTCCACAGCAGGCCTCAAGCAGAGGTGGCCGGGGGCGCCCTGGGTCTGCTCCACAGACAGACAAGGAAGGACCAGGAGGCCGGCCAGAGGGTGGGACGCCGGGGTCACGTGAACTCCCGATTTCCTTCTGTTATTCTGTTCCCACCCCATGCCTAAAAGCAAACTACAGTTCTCACAGGATGCTTATTAATCAACCCCATTAAAAAAACTAGCCTTGGGGAATTCCCTGGCAGTCCAGTGGTTAGGGCTCCACGCTTCCACTGCAGGGGGCATGGGTTCGATCCCTGGTTGGAGAGCTAAGACCCTGCGTGCCGTGCGGCGTGGCCAAAAAAAAATTTAAAAAGTAGCCTTGTCCACGGCAGTCACTGAGAGCTTTGGTCAGCATGACCACACTGAGCTGATTCAGTCACCAAGAACCCTGGCATTTTAGGTATTTACCACTGACCCTGGCCAGAAAGACCTGGGTCAGGGGTGTGCCTTCTGTTTGTTGCAAACGGGAACATACAGAGCTGGTTACACATTTCCACAAGAGACGCTGTGGGGAGGAGTCCTTTAAGCTGTCCCTGTAAGGGAGAACAACTAGGGATACCCGTAGGGTTTAACTGAAAGTTGGCCGAGGTCTCCGCAGGGAACGGAATCACTTAGCTGTGAACTGCAAGTAAGGGGAAAGCAGAAGGGACCCTCAGGGCAGGGCCCGGACGTCGACCCCGCCTGGCCCACCACACCTGCTCTTGGACCCAGGCTGCAAGCAGCAGGCTGAACTCGGGATGACCACCCACACGCCCCCTCCCCAGAGGATGGAGGGAGGTCACTGCTGGGCTCACGTTCACAGAAGGATCCTCATCCTCCACCCAGCACACGGTGGCCATAACCATTAGGCTACACCACATGTCCCTGAGTAAACAAAGACAGCAGTGTCTTCTGCCACAAAAACACAAACTCATCTCACTGTCTTTGTGGGTGTGGAGTACTTCTCGCTGACACTGATCACAACAAGTACGGCAAGTCTCTGCAGGCGACAGAGACCCAGCATCACATCAGGCTCAGAATGACTGGTGGGGGCAGGGCTGCCCGGAAGCACGAGGCTGAGCCCCGGAATGCTGCTCTGTAGCGCAGTGCAGTCAGGCAGGAGAGTCGGAATGCCCCTTGCAGGTAACTGTCTCCCCGGGCCTTTCTCAGAAGCCCCCCTCTCCAACCTACCTCCTCCTGCTGGGGGTGGGATGGGGAGAACAAGGGCAGAGCTTCTCCCCAGGATCAGCCAGCAAAGAACCCAGACGGACACCCTCTCCACCCTTAGCTCAGGGCCCCAGTCCCCCCCACCCTCCCCCGAGGCCGGCCCAGAGCTGCACCTGGGGGAGCGGAGTTCACAGTGGCGGGCGCTGAGGCTGCAGAGGGCAGGGGCGCTGCCGCCAGCGGGGCGCTGGTCTCTGGGGGGAATATACGGTCCTGCTTTCGGATCTTCAATTTCTTGAGGTAAGAGATTTCTCGGAATTCCTAAAGAGTGTAAGTTTTAGTTAAGAAACCAGCTCTCCCTTGAAATAACCACCTGATAGAGAAAAGAACTTAATCTTTTTCTTCTTACGATAAAGAATAACACAAAATAGGAAAATTTGAGGCTTTTAGTATGAAACACAGTATTACTGCTGATATGGTGCTTATTTGCAGTACTTCTACATTTATAATACAGCTGGTACCGTGACGCTTGAAGAGAAAAACTATTTTCCTTAAAAAAACAAAAACAAAACAAACAAAAAAACCCAGTTGATAATCTGGTCAGGGAACCACTGCTGGAACCTGATTACAACCCCCAGGCCTCATTCTGGGGTTGTTCCCCTCAAGAATGAAGAGGCCTCTTCCTGGGGTCGTATGTCCATTCCATGACCAAAAGCCGCCCCAGACTCCCCAGAGCACGGGAGAGAGATTACTACCCGAAAGGAAATCAGGGCAATTCCCTTCCCTTCCCAGAAGAAGGGACCGTGAATGCAGGGAGCCCATCAACAGTCAGTGCTCCGTATTAACTGCCACCAGCACGGTCCACCGGCATTCCGGGCAATTCACAATGGGCTGTGCTCTAAGTGGTCACTCAATAAACATCACATACACCAGGCTCAGGGACCAGATCCCTACCCTCCTAAGTCTTCTTCTCATCAAGAAACAGCCCTTCCCTGCTAGATCCATGGTCAATGACTGCCTGGTGGATAAAACGTATGCTGGGCATCTAACACAGTGCCACACATCACAGTGAGTTTAGAATGAGTTTCTGCCTTTGAGAAAGAAGCTCAGCCTTGACCGACAGTCAGATATACAAAGGCAACTTCTACATAGGAGCTAGCTTCTAAATCAGAGGCGTGCTGAAGTGATGCAATACTGGGAATGCTGGGAGGGCTCCTTGGAGGCAGTGACCTACCGAGTCAGGAGCAGAGGGAGGGAGGGAGAGGGAGACAGAGAGAGAGTGTGTGTGTAGGGGTGGTGTAAGTGGTATGTGAGGAGAAAAAAGGTGGCAGAAAGAGGGGCTGCAGAAGGTAGCTGGAGCCAGATCATGGAGGGCTTTGGGGGAGGAGAGTTCAAGCTAAGGAGATGACCGTGATTCTGTGATCCAAGCCCCTGGGGGCAGCACAGTCCCTACCCATGGTCTGTAAATCCATGAATTTGCATGGGCAGCAAGCACTGTCCACCTGACAAAATGTCTTGCACCTGTAGGTACCGTTTTAAAATAACCCTTTAAAAATATATATAGATGCAGTGCAACTGACATATAAAGTCCTAAATAGTTCACATCACGATCTTACTTTTTTCCTAACCTAAGATATTAAAAGGGATACAAATACCACAAACGGGCCTGTAACAATGGCATTCTCAGAAACACTGGGAAAATATTTCTAGAAGAAATGGGGAATCACTGTAGGTTTTAAGGGTGGGGAAAGGACAAGGTCAGACTTGTAGAGCAACCGAGCAAGCGAAAGTACAGAGATACGTATACAGTAATGATGGCAGTGAACAGAGAAGGCAAGAAAAGAACGAGTGGAAGAGGCAAGCGGGGAAGTGGAGTTCAGCTCTGGATGCTGAGGTGCTAGAGCCCCCAGGGCCCACAGGCAACAATTCTGGAGCGCTTACTCTGTGCCACTGGTCCAAATGCTCAACCACCCCGGGAGAAGGCACGGGCGGTGAGGGAACTTGATGGACATCAAATCCCAAGCCCAGGGAGCCCACGACAGCCCCACGTGGTGGGGCACCAGCTCGCACCGAGTCTGAGGACACGGGGGAGTCCACCCATCAGCCAGCCCCCCAAGACACTGCTGGCTCCCCCAACAGCGCGGCTCCAAACAAGGTCCCCCAACTGAGGTTTTTTACATTCTGAGAATTCAAGGGAGAGAGAGAGAGATCAACAGGAGACTTGAACTCTGGACACAACTCCCCGTCTGGCACCAAGGCAAGGAAATGTCTTGCTCTGAGAAACACTCTCCCAGCACAAAGGCAGGAATTACCATTTGTTCACCACCATGTCCCTTGTGCCCAGAACAGTGCCTGGCAGAGGGTAGGCACTTGATAAACAGAAATAAAAGTAACTCACGGTCTTTGCAAGCAGGAAGATTTTACACCAGTTGGACAAACCTGTGCTCCAGTTGGAAGTGCTTTGGTACTACATCTGTGTAGTGTGCAAATGTACAGAACCAAGGGCATAGTTCTATAATCTGATTATGAGGATGGCCCCGATGTAAGGAGGTCTGAGAAACTGCTCTGCAGTCGTGGTGACCTGGAGTGTGGACAAGCCCGGAAGATGGGACCAGGTTTTTCTGCAAATACATCCCAGGATTCACACCCCCACTTACCTTTGGGGTCACCCACTCCTTCCGGTTGGGCGTCTGTGTCTTGACCATACACTTGGTCCAGGCAGTGACATCCCCGGTACAGTAATAGGCATCGCTCTTGAAGACCAGCTGGCCTGAGCATTCCTCGCAGGGAAGGAGGGCACCGAACACCATGCCGTCGGCCACTCGGTCCAAGATCTGAAGCCAGTGAAGAAGAGAAGCAAGTCAAGGAGGAAAGGAGCAGCTACAGGAGAGGACATTTACCAAGAATCTGCACAGACTCCACTCGCTAAAAAAGAAGGGAGGGACTGCCCTGAGGTTCCTAACATTCCCCAGAGAAGGTGGTTTACAGTTGGAGCTTGCATTTTTGTGCTTTATGAGACCTTACTTCCACGCATGAGGGGTTCCTGCAGCTCCCCTTTCCCTCAGTGACTCAGAAATAAAGGGAGAACCCAGAACATCCACTGTTTCTGCACCAGAGGGACGGCAGGGCAGGGCCTGCAGGGGAGACAGCCCTCGCAGCCCTCGGGGAGTCTGTGAGAAGGCGGCAGCAGAGAGGGCTCCTCGGGCCAAAGTTTGTGTTGTGAACACACGAGGCAGATGTGCAGCTCACCTCGGTCCTTGAGCGCCTGCCCCTTCCTGCCCCCACAAGTGGCGACCTCGATGGCGATGGCCATGCAACACGACTATGGAATTTCACTCCCAATTAATACCAGCAGGTGTTCACCCGGAGGGCCTCCCACACTCCACCGGGGCAGTCACCGTGCACCGCGCATGGCCTGGCCGCTCGGCTCGCGGCGCCCGTAACACAGAGGCAGCTCACCGCAGACTCCCCGGAGGGCACTTCTTGCTTGTTGAATATGAGGAGCTCTTTCAGGTCATTCGTCGAACATGCTTTCTTTAGCTCGTCCTTGATGTTCCAGATCAGGTTGTTCTGGGCCTGTGCACGAGAGCCAGCAGCTGAGAGACCAGCTCCTCTCAAAGAAAGAAACCCAACCGGAGGAAGACTCCACCCTGGCTTGCTTCTGCCTCTAGTCACAGCCCCGCGCTCAGCTGAGCTGCCCCGGGGCTGCCGCACCCCCAGGACTGTGCTCCCAGCTCGCGGCCGCGGTGTCCGCCTGGGGTGCGGGCGCTCAGGGAGGGCCAAGGCAGGTGGGGAGGCTGCGGCCCAGGCGCCGGGGTCCCCGGAACCAGCCCCTCAGGGACAAGTCCCAGGACACACAGGAACACACCCGAAGCACCAGGTTCATCTGCCCCAACACCCGGCCCCTAAGGGAGGAAGGGGCGGCTCCTCAACAACCTGAAAGCAAGCAGCAGGGGCGGTCCCCAAACACCTCCCGCCTCCTCAATACTCAGTGGCACGGAGGAACAGACTTAAGCTCTTCTGAAGATGGAACTTTAAACCACGGCGGTAACAGTCATGCAGCGCCTACTCTGCGTGGGACACTTTTCACGCCATCGCATGCACTCTCACGACCACCTTGGCCAGCAAGGCAGTAGTCTCCCGACGTCAGAGGCGGGGCAGGGAAGAGCGTCCTCCCGTTTGAGGGTGGTGGGCGAGTTACTCACGTCTCGGCCTCAGACCCCACCACCTCTGCAAAACAGGAAAATGCCGGCCCTCTCTGCACCGAGCGAGGAGTTGTTTAACTCGCTTGCCACGCACGCACACACACACGCGCGCGCGCGCGCCCTTTCCCAGCCTCTGTAAGGGCCTCTCTCGATAACATCCTTGCCTGCAGCGCCACGTGCTGGGCCACTGGTGACGGAGATGAGGGAGCACGAGGCAAAAGTCTAAGGGTATAAGGTTAGATCAGAGAGGCAGAACTTTGTCATCTGCGTGATCAAGGATGGGAGGCCAGCGTGGGGACCATGTGCAGTGTTCCCAGCTTCTGATTTTCGTTTTACCTCTGACAACACTGGAGACGGGGAAGATGGGCATGAAGGGCAAATGCAGAAGAGCACCCCAGCTCCATTGCAGCTGGGGTTGGCACCAAACTGACACAGTTTTCATTGAAGGACAACCACACCGAACCTGTGATTCTTATCAAGCAGCTGGAACCACACCAGAACTTGCTTCTAATTTTTTACACCACCGGCAAAAACCAGAATACTCACGGAAGAGCGCAGCAGAGGGCTCATGGAAATCACGTCCCCGAGAAGCGACTGACTGCTCTCCCCTAGTTTCCCCAACACTCATCTTTTTCTGGTTAACAATTTTTACTTCGTTTCGACACACACGTAACCAACACAGCGATGAATTTCTCTGGTCAGTGACCGCTGACCTAACGGGCAGTTTGCTCCTCTTAATATGTGCCTTTTATTATTATTTTTTTTTAACAAGAGATTCTCATTAAAAAACATGGAACTTCATCTCTTCCGGCCATTGCCTGTGCCAAGAACCTGTGGCATCCTTGAATTTAATCCGCAGTTTCCAACGTGCTACAGGCCTGGGAGGCACAGTGATGCACAGGTGGCCGAAGCACGGCGTGCCCGTCCCAGCGTGAGGCTGCCGAGCGGGAAGCGACAGCTCAGCTCCTGCCGAGCCCGGCTACCGCTGCTCTGGCGCCTAGCTTTCACATAAGAACTATTGCTTTGGGAGGAGGGAAGAAAACCTGGGGGAAAAACCGGGCTATTTACCAACAGCTATCAAGTTGGGAACTTTTAAAGCTCTCATTAAGCAGGACACACGCACCTCCTTGAACTTTCTTCCCAGAATGAGGACGAGAGTTGAGACTGAAAGGCGAGAGGAGACGCCCAGCTTGGGACTCACCTTGAGGGCCTTTTCAAGCTTACTCTCCTTGTCTTTTTCTTTTCTAGATTTCTTCTTGGCCACTTCCTCCATTCCATCCACCTCGTCGCCTTTTCGCTTTCTGAAAGAGACAAAGGACGTAAGGGAAAGAACCAGAGCCATTAAAGCCCTGAAAGCCAACAGCTCTGGCGACACACCATCCCAAGGCCATTCTCGTGCGGCTCAGCCAGGCCCTGCCCACTGAGAAGCTCGCCCTCTGCTCAGACAGTGTCTGTGGCTGACGTCATCCACTGCAGGAAGCACAGCTGCCAGGAGGGGCCAGCGGTCCCTCCAGGGCCTTGGAACAACCCCGCACAGCACAGATGAGAGAGATGGCCTGGAAGGTTCTGGCAGGGACTATGCTGGAGGTAAGACCATAGCTGAGGGCGGGGACTGCATCAGTGCCAGGCGCTGAGCCTTTCAATCTAAGACACAGGGCTGCTCCTGAGGCCAAGAGGCTGTTCTCAGGCCGGGGAGGCTGTGTTGCCACTTCAAGCCCAACAACAAGCGGTGGCCTAGGCGCTGCCAACCAGTCTGCCTCAGCAAACACTGCCGACCAAGTTCAGCGGCATCACCCCTGACCTAAGAGGGGGCACTGAGGGTCATCAGTAGGCCCTAGAAACAGGGCAGGTCAGCCACGGAGGTTAATACTCACTTTCAGCCATCACACAGGCCTGAGATCAAACCCTTGCATTTTTCCTCATCCGTAAAAACAAGGAAAAGAATACCATCTGCTCCGTAGGATCGTGGTGATGGTTAAATGAAATATCCTCTGTAAAAGGCTTAGCATAGCGCCCGGCACGCCACAAGTGCTCAACCAGTGCTGGTTGTTACAGCATCATTGTGAGCTTGTTCACTCCTACACCTACACCCCATATCAAAGCACCCTGAGGCTTTTTAAATCTGTGGGTCCGACTTTCCAGTTTTCTTTCCCATTCCAGAGCCATGTGTGCGGTGCAATAAACTTGTGCATTTTGAACTGAAATACTGCGCGAAGGCCGCTGGATGAGGGGGAGGTGGGGTCACCCCGACCCTACACCTTCCAAGGGGCGCAGTGTACACCGCAGCCCTGCCACGCCCCCCTCGGTGGGCTCGTCACCAAGAACTAGACTGGGGCCGAGGGACCGGCAGAGGGAACACAGGAAAGAAGTGCCCACAGGATCAACACAGACCTAAATGTTAGCACCGTATGAAAGCCATACCATATCTGAACTCAACCAGATAACTTATCGACTGCCCACCCCCGCTATTTAAAGAGTCAAGATTCTCCCAGCGCCGTGCTCAAGACAGACCCAGACACACAGGGACACATCCACACACGAGGACATCAGGGGGACGTGAAAGTGGGTCATGCAGGGGTCAGAGGAAAGATGGAGGTGGTGGACTCCAGCCAGGGGAGCGCTCAGACGGAGCAGGGGAAAGTGGGATTTGCTCTCTGCCTGTCCACGGAGGTCAGATCCGGGACAGGGAACAGACCACCAGCAGTGGCAGGAACACGCACTGCAGCTTCCCCAGGCCTTCCCTGCTCTGTCCCCGACTGCCTCAGCTGGGGAAGGGGCGGAGCTCTGCTGCCCCCCAGCGCCCGCATCCCCAGCTTACTGACGGGCAGCAAGGGGAACACAGGAGTGATATGGACTCTGGGCCTGTGTGAAGCCTCCACCCTGCCGGCCCCGGCACCCACCCTTCACTCTTGATGGCCGGGAGCTGCCTCTTCAGGGCTTCCTTGTCTTCTGCGGCGAGGAGGCTGAAGCCCTTGAGCTGGCTCGCGCTGTACTCAGGCCGGAAGCCCAGCTCCTCTCTGTTCTCAACAAAGCAGTTCGGGTGGTACCAGCGGTCGATCATGCCTAGCTGGGGCTTCTCGGGGTCCAGCATCTTCTTGGACAGGCGCACCTGGCCCTGTAGGAGAATCCACACATGTTACCAAAGACAGACAAGGAAGGATGGTCAAACATCGGGGGGCCAGGGGCGACCAGGTCCACACCGAAGGCAATGGGAGGGCTGCTGGGAGGTTCTGGCTCTTTTATGCCACCAAGGACAGTGTTTCCCTCAAGCCTCAGCACCCCATCTAAGAAGGGGTGAAGTCCAACCAGCTACCCACCTACCTTGCTGCCTGGGCAAGTGAGGAGGTAACAGCATTACCCTGAGGATGTTCTGCTGACCTGGTGCAGACGTGAAGAACAACACCTGGGCTGCTATATCGCAGGCTCAGAAGGAGCCAGTGCAGGCCCCAATTCTAGCAGGGACTTTCTGCAATCCCCCCACCCAGACTCTTCAGTCTCTTTACACATATGAAGACCCCCTAAGATGCAGTAATAAACTATCTTATGCTAGAATCTAGCCCCGCCATCCTCCCCAGGTTTACAATTCCCAGGCCTGACATTCCGAGTGAGTTTCATGCCTGTGAGCCCAGATTGGAAACCTTGTAACAAGGAGCACCGGACACTACTCCACTCCAGGCCAAGCAACAGTCAGCAGCACACAGCCTCGGGCATTCCCTTGGGAACCTTAACTTTTGCCTCAAATGCTTGCGGTTGAAGGTAGCTGGAAAAGATCTAGCAATTTCATGTTTTTCCTTTCTAAACACCCACTGACTCACCTCAATTTCCTGTATAATACCAAGGAGGCAGAAACCTTTAATCGATGCCTTGAATTAATCAACCAGCATGTTTACCTAAGATCAGAGCATCTTGGGTAATGAGGCTAAAGGGCACAGGCCGACCCCTCCACCTGTGTCCCTGCTACTCAGATAGCCGTCACTCTGCCAGACCAGCTGTCATTCTTCAGGGACCAGAGGTGGTAGGGAAGGGTGGTTAATGAAGTTCCTGATTAAGAGGAAGAAACCTGGAGGCTCATACCAGGGAAGAAACACACTCCTTAAACTTAATCCTACCATAAAACACAGCTTTCCCCCAGCCACTGCACAGCCCAGGAGAGAGCCCTTGTGTAAATGTTTTTCAAACTCTCCCAGGTCTCCTAAAAGCAGGTGCAGCGACGTACATGGGCTGGACCATGAATAATCAGGGCCAGACCTGCCTGGAAGAAAAGTGACTGTCATCTCCTGTCTCTACTAAGATCTTCACTTTATTTTTAACCACTGGTGTTGAGCCAGCACCTAAAGCCCCTATTTTTTCTTTTCTTTTGAGATATCCGATGACATCCAACGCAAGAAGTCCAGAAAGTCAGACAGGTGAAGTCCAAAGCTCTCACCTTTTCTATCTTCTCCATGCAG
The DNA here is from genome assembly GCF_008692025.1 of Phocoena sinus. NCBI lineage: Eukaryota > Metazoa > Chordata > Mammalia > Artiodactyla > Phocoenidae > Phocoena > Phocoena sinus. The sequence goes on along the minus strand of NC_045763.1, from coordinate 162,472,687 downwards.
CCCTTGCACGTGCTTCTGTTGGACTTGGCATACTCTGCCGCAAAGTCGCCCAGTGTCTTCTCCGTCTTGCTGCCAACTCCACCTTGGCCTTTGCCTGAAGCATGAAACACAGCCACGCTCATTTCAGCAGCCTCCGCGCAGCTCCAAGGAGCCCCTGTCCTCCTCCTCTACCTCTTGGGATTCCTCTACCAGGACACCTTGTGTTCTGGGTGACCACAGCTGGTCCATCTCATCTACACTTGTTTCTTACCATTGTGGTTGGTTAACAGAGCTTCTTTTCTGGCAATAAAATAAAAAAATTTCTCAGGCAGCCTCCTGGAAACAGCACAGTGTCAGCTGGTGGTGGTCTCGCTGTCCCCCTCTCTCCATTTCCTCTGTAGCCCCCTTCTTCACTTTGGAAAGAACGTAAGTGCTTACTATGAAAACCCTGTAACATACTAAATTCCAACACTGCCTTCTAATTTCCATTACACCTTCACTTATCAGAGTTGAGTGTTGAGTTAAAAGGAGTATCTTGATATAGGAACAGATAAAAGTATATGTAATAATGAAACGTGGAGCTACAAGGATATATTGTACAACACGGGGAATAAAACCAATATTTTATAAATATAATATATTACGCGAGTCATTCTATTGTACACCTGTAATTTATATACTATTGTACATCAACTATACTTCAATAAAAAAACAAAAACAAGAGAGCTGACAAACAACAACAAAAAAACCTCCATAATCAAGAGAAAAAGAAAATTAAATATGTGGTAAGGTGGCATTCCTAATTAGCGGGGAAAGATTGAATCATTCAATAAAGAATCTTGGGAAAAAATGGCCAACCATTTGGGACAAAAACTAGATTCTTTTCTTATACAAAAATAAACTCCAAGACTGAATGTTTCTCTCCTAAGATCAGGAATAAAGCAAGGCTGTCTTCTCTTACCACAGACAACACTGTACTGGAGGCTCTAATACGTGCAGTAGGCAAGAAAAAGAAAGAAAACGTGTAAGTGTAGAAAAGAACAAGTAAAGCCATCTCTATTTGTAGATGACATGATTGTAACTGGGATTAGTCTTAAGTATCTACAAAAAAGCTACTAGTACTATTAAGTGAATTTAGCAAATTTGCAGAGCACAAGGTCAATATAAAACATTTCTATATATTAGCAATAAACATACTGGAAAAAGAAATTAAAGCACACTACTATTTAAACAGCATTAAAATATACAGAATACTTAGAGATAAATTTAATAAGACATACAAGATCTCTCTCTACACTGAATCTACAAGGTTTTGCTGAAATTAAAGAAGAACTGAATATCGTGTTTATGGACCGAAAGACTCAATTTACTACGATGTCAATAATCCCCAGTTTGATCTACAGATCTGATGCAATGCCGATCAGAGTCCTAGCAAGCTTTTCTGAGGGAGAAATTGACAAGTTTACCACAAAATTTGTAAGGAGATGACAAAGGACCTAGAAAGGTCAAAATACTGTTGAAAAAGAACAAATTTAGAGGAATTACACTACAAGACTTCATGACTTACTCTAAGGTTACAATCATTAAGACAGTGGAGTAGCATAAATCAGTGGAACCAAGTATCGAGACCATATACAGACCTATCATCAACTGATTTTGATAAGGAAGCCAAAGTCTTTTCAACAAATGGTGCTGGAACAAAATAATAGCCACATGGGAAAAAAAACAAAAAACGTGTGCCTCACACCTAACACAAAAGTTAATTTAAGATAAATAAAATTAAATAATTTAAGATAAGCTAAAACTATAAAACTCCCAGAAGTTCTGGAGCATATCCTTCAATGATCTTAAACAGTAAGCAAAGATTTCTTAGGAGATAGAAATTACTACCCCAAAAAGGAGAAAAAAACACACACAAAAACAACAAATTGGACTTCATCAAAACGAAAAACGATTGCTCTTCAGAAAATGTCACTAGGGCTTTCCTGGTGGCGTACTGGTTAAGAATCCGCCTGCCGATGCACGGGACACGGGTTCGAGCCCTGGCCTGCGAAGATCCCACATGCCGCAGAGCAACTAAGCCCATGCGCCACAACTACTGAGCCTGCGCTCTAGAGCCCGAGAGCCTCAACTACTGAAGCCCGCGCGCCCAGAGCCCGGGCTCCGCAACAAGAGAAGCCACTGCCGTGAGAAGCCTGCGCACCGCAATGAAGAGTAGCCCCCGCTGGCCGCAACTAGAGAAAGCCCGTGCAGCAACAAAGACCCAATGCAGCCAAAAATAAATAAATAAAATAAGTAAATTTTTTAAAAAGTCAGTAAATAAACGAAAAGACAAACCTCTGAATGGGAGAAGGTATTTGCATTATTTATATCTAATAGAGGACACGCACCTAGAATATTCTAAGAACTCTTACAACTCAATAATAAAGACATGCAAATTAAAACCGTGATATCACTACACACTTATCGTAATGGCTAATATCAAAAAGAGTGACCATACCAAGTGCTGACAAGGGTGTGGAGGAACTCTCAAACAGTGCTGGTGGCAATGTAAAATGGTACAACGCCTTGGAAACCAGTTTGGCACCTTCTTTAGAAAGCTGAACGTACATCTAATGTATGATCTACCACTCCATTCCCAGCTATATACCCAAGAGAAACGAGAGCACATGTGCGTACAGAGCTTGTACACAAGTGTTCGTAGCAGCTGTATTTGTAATGGTCCCAATCTGTCAACAACTTAAAAGTTACCAACAGGAGAATGGATGAACCAAGTGTGATTTACTCAAAAGACTACTCCTCAGTAATAAAGAAAAGAACTGATGACACATGAGACAACCCGGGTAAGTCTCACAGACATTATGCTGAGTGAAAGCAGCTTAGGAGAGAAAAAGATACTACTCTTTTTTCCCTGAAACCCTACATCACAGAAAATTAATCCAAAGGGATAGAAATCAGAACAGTGGTTACCTTGCTGAGGCGGAAGATGACTCGGAAAGGGCATAAGGGACCTTTCTGGGGGTGGCGGGTACAGAAGTTTGATGGGGTGAATATTAGATGTGTGTATGCATTTGTCAAAACTCACTGAACTGTACACGTAAAGTTTGTGCATATAACTGTATGTACATTATTTTTAAAATTCCGGATGAAAGATTTCAAAATACCAAAAACAGATACTTTATTCAAAATACCAAAAACAGGTACTTCTGGGCTTCCCTGGTGGCGCAGTGGTTTAGAGTCTGCCTGCCGATGCAGGGGACGCGGGTTCGTGCCCCGGTCCAGGAAGATCCCACATGCCACAGAGCGGCTGGGCCCGTGAGCCATGGCCGCTGAGCCTGTGCATCCGGAGCCTGTGCTCCGCAACGGGAGAGGCCAGAACAGTGAGAGGCCCGTGTACCGCTAAAAAAACAAAAAAAACCAGGTACTTCAAGTGAGAAAACAGATATGACAAGAACATTTAGTAAAAGATGAAGCTTCAATATGATGAAACAGAAAATAACCTATCTAAAAGAAATATGTCAAACCAGGAAAAATATTTGCAAAACATGAGACCAAGAATTAGTATCTTTTGTATGTATTTCACTAAGGAAAAGAAAAATACCCCAAGAGAAAAATGAGGAAAAGACACACACAACTATTAAAGTAACACAAATGACTGATCAACACATGACAAAATGTTCCATGTCACTAGGAGCAAAATGAAAAGGAATGAAAATACTTAGGGATGGTGTGGAAGTGGAGAAATGGGTACAACTCATACTGTTGGTACAAGTGGAACTGATACAACCTTTCTGAAAGGCAAGTTGGCACACACACAGAAGGCCTTCAAATACTTTCTCTCTTTCAGCAGTATTTCTCCCCTCTTGGAATTAAAGAAAAAACTGGACAGGTGCCCAGGATATACCAGAAATCTGCAGCAGCTCTATGTGTAATAGAGCCAAATGGTTTAAAGTCTAGTTTCAAAAGCAAGAGAGTCTGGACTTGAATCTCAGCTTGAACATTTACCACCAGCATAACCTTGGGCCACTTACCTAACCTCTAGGTGTCTCAGCTCCCCAACTGGAAAAACTGGTAAAGGGCTGGGGCAAGGACTCAATGAAATTAATATGTCAAATACGTGAATGGTGTGCAAAATTGAGCAAGACCTCAAGAAGTGAATACTACGTACCTTTAACAACAACGACGGAAATCCGTAACTTAAGATGAAGAGTAAATATTAAGCTGTATAATGTAATAGGTAGGTATGGGGAAGTACAAATCCAGATCATCATGAAATACCACTTCAAATCATTAGGAAGAGTATTACTAAAAAGAAAAAATCCTGAAAAACCAACCTCCCCTCCCCTCCCGCCAAAATCCAGAAAATAAAAGTGTTGATACGGATGTGGAGAAATCAGAACCTCGTGTACTGCTGGTGGGGATGTATAATCCCGCAGCCGCTGTGGCAAACAGTACTGCAGTTTACACAAAAAATTGAATCTAGAATAACCATACGATCCAGCAATTCCACTTCCGGGTATATACATAAGAGGACGGAAAGCAGGGTCTGGAACAGGTATCTGTATACCAACGTTCACCAATCACCAATCGGCAGAAACAACGCACGTGTCCATCAATGAATGAATGGATAAACAAAATCTAGTATAGCCATGTAACAGAATATTATTCAGCCTTAAAAAGGAAGGAAATTCTGACACACGCCACACGAATGAACCCTGAAGACATTAGGTGGAGTGAAATAGTAGGCACAAATTGACAAATATAATGTAAGCCAAACACAAAAGGACAAAAACTGTATGATTCCACTCATATGAGGTACTTAGAAGTAGTCAAATTCATAGACAGAAATAAGAGTGGTTGTCAGAGACTGGGGGGAGGTAAATGAGGAATTAGTGCTTAATGGGTATGGAGTATTAGTTTGGGAAGATGGCAAAGTTTTGGAGATGAATGGTGGTGATGACTGCATAACAATGGGAATGCACTTAACACCAGTGAAACGTACACTTAAAAATGGTTAAGATGGGACTTCCCTGGTGGCGCAGTGGTTGAGAGTCCGCCTGCCGATGCAGGGGACACGGGTTCGTGCCCCGGTCCGGGAGGATCCCACGTGCCGCGGAGCAGCTGGGCCCGTGAGCCATGGCCACTGAGCCTGTGCGTCCGGAGCCTGTGCTCCGCAACGGGAGAGGCCACAACAGTGAGAGGCCCGCATACCGCAAAAAAAAAAAATTTTGAATAGAAAATAATTTTCTAATAAGACACCCACAACATTAATGATAGTTCTTTCTGAATTACAGGATCTGGGACGATTTAACTTTTTCTCATCAACAGCCTGGAGTCACAACAACAGGTTAAACTGGGTCAGTTCACAGCAAGGCAGAGAAATGAGAATTCAGTCTCAGGAGATCTTCAAAAGGGGACAAAAAAAAAAAAAAAACTGTTTAAAATTTAAAGGCATCTCAGCAAGTTTGCGGATGCTGACAAACTGACCAAGGCTTATATGGAGAGGCAGAGGACCCAGAACAGCCAATACAATATTGAAGAGGAACGAAGTCAGGGGACTGACACTACCTGACTTCCAGACTTGCTATAAAGCTATATAATCAAGACAGTGTGGTACTGGTGAAATACACAAATTGATAAATATGCCAGAATACAGCCCAGGAGTACACCCACACAGATACAATCAACTGATGTTTGAGGAGCAAAGGCAACACAGTGGAGAGCAACACAGTGGAGAACAGCCTTTTCAACAAGTGGTGCGGGGACAACTGGGCATCCGCATGCAAAAAAATTTAATCTAGACAACAGATTAAACCTGTCGCAAATATTAACTCAAAATGGATCGCAGGGGCTTCCCTGGTGGCGCAGTTGTTGAGAATCTGCCTGCCAATGCAGGGGACACGGGTTCGAGCCCTGGTCTGGGAAGATCCCAAATGCCGCGGAGCAACTTAGGCCCGTGAGCCACAACTACTAAGCCTGCGCGTCTGGAGCTTGTGCTCCGCAACAAGAAAGGCCATGACAGCGAGAGGCCCCCCCCCCCCCCCCCAACTACAGAAAGCCCTCGCACAAAAAGGAAGACCCAACACAAATAAAGAAGCTTTCATTTAAAAACAAACAAACAAACATTGTTTTCAGAATAATACTGTGTATCACTGATTTGTCTAAATAGCACTCTCACACCCAGTCTTTGGGGGGGGAAAAAAAATGGATCACAGACTTAAATGTATTGATAGAACACAAAACTATAAAACTCCTAGAAGATAACACAGGAGAAAATCTAGATGACCTTGGGTATGGTGACGACTTTTTAGATACAATACCAGACCTAGTACATGAAAGAAATAATTGAGAAGCTGGACTTTTATTAAAATCAAAAATGTCTACTTTGTGAAAGACAGTGCCAAGAGAATAAAAAAGACAAGCCACAGCCCGGGAGAAAATACTTGCAAAAGACATATCTGATCAAGGACTGTTGTCCAAACTATATGAGGAACTCAATAAAACAAACCTGATTAAAATTGGGAGAATATCTGAACAGACCCTTTACCAAAGAACATATACAGATGGCAGACATAAATGTGAGAGGATGATCAACATCATATGGTACTAAGGAACCGCAAATTAAAATGAGATACCACTACAAACATTTTAGATTGCCAAAATCCAAAACGTTGGTAAAAAATGCCGGTAAGAACGTGGAGCAACAGGAACTCTCATTCATTGCTGGTGGTAATGTAAATGGTTTGGCCATTTTAGAAGACAGCTCACAGTCTAAACATACTCTTACCATACAATCCAGCAATTGTGTGCCTTGGTATTTACCCACATGAGTTGAAAACTTAGGTCCACCCAAAACCCTGCACATGGATGTTTACAGTAGGTTTATTCATAAGTGCCATAACTTGGAAGCACCCACAGCGTCCTTAAATAGGTGAATGGATAAACTGTGGTACCTCCCAACAATGGAATATTATTCAGTGCCCAAAAGAAGTAAGTTACTGAGCCGTGAAAAGATATGCAGGAACCTTAAATGCATTATTACTAAATGAAATAAGCCAATCTGAAAAGGTTGCATACTGTTTGATTCTAACTATGTGACATTCTAGAAAAGATGAAACTACGGAGATAGGAAAAATGTCAGTGGTTGGCAGAGGGAGGGATTAACAGGTGGAACACAGAGGAATTTTATAAGGGAGTGGAAATACTCTGTACGACGTTATAATGATTGATATATGTCATTATACATTTGCCCAAACCCATGTAAGATGTACACCACCACGAGTGATGACTAATATAAACTACGGACTTTGGGTGATGATGTATCAGTGTAGGTTCCGTGACTGTAACAAATGGACCATCTGCTGGGGGATGCTGATAGTGGCGGAGGTCATGGGAACTCTCTGTACTTTCCGCTTAATTTTGCTGTGAACCTAAAACTACTCTAAAAACAAGGTCTATTAAAGATAACAACTGCAACAAATGTAAAGGCTACATTTCAAGCATCTGGAGAAATATCCTGCACCAAACAGAACACTGGGTCCCTGAGGCGCTGCTGAAATAACAGAGGGGTAAGCTGAAGGACCTTTTCTTTGCTGCCACAGAAAATCTCCCCCTCCCCCCCACAACCCAGGAAGCTTTGGGGGTTGGGGCAACCCCTGCACCTCCCTGGTGTGCACGCACCCGTCACTCCTCCAGCCTCAGCCGTCTTCTTGACCTTCTGCTGGTCATCCCAGCGGAGCTCGGAGAACCCATCCACCTCGACGTCAGGGTGCCGTATGGAGTGGCCGACCTTCCAGAAGCAGGAGAAGTGGTACCAGTGCGGGACTTTTCCGTCGAACATGGGCGACTAGAAGGGCGGAACCAGAGGAGGAGAAAGCGCAGTGAGCCTCAGGCCCGGCACTCAGCACCTGGCATCCTAGCCCCCCGTTTGCTTACCTGTAAACCAAGGGCAGCCTCCTCTCCACTCCCCGACGTCGCAGGGGAAATGCTGCCAACATGGGCAATCAGCACCCACCCCTCAGCTATGAAAGCTGCCTGCCGAGCCCGCCCTGGGGACAGGGACCAGGACATCCCTCGGGACTGACCGCCGTTCTGGCTAAGAGTTCAGCGTACTGTTACCAAAGTCGCCGCCGCGCTTCAGTCACAGGCTCAGCCCAGAGCTCGGTGAGGGCACAGGAGACGCAAGTCCTGCGTCCCGCACGCCCACACGTGGAGAGGTGCCACCGCCAGGCCCAAAGGGCTCTGTGCACTTAGAACAATGCAGAACAAGCCCAAGCTCAGGCGCCAGGCCAAGCAACTGTGTCAGAGAAGCGTCACACCAGCAGCGAGCCACGCAGATGTGCATGGGATGAAGGACTTCTACGAGGGAGAGGGACGGGGGGGGGCGGTGTCACCTCACCCCCAGCAGCTGGGATGTCCCTCCTGCCCCTCACCGGCCACCAGGGGACACCCTGCAGTTGTCTCTGGGGAACCAGCACCGTTATTTCACAGTTGCATGGGGGTGGGGGTCAGACAGGCAGCAAGTGACTCGGCCTCAACTTGAAACAGTGACCACGGTTCTTTCCACTACACTGCTCGGCAGGAAGAGGTACTTAAAAATATACAAACGGTCTGACTGGAGCAAGAGAGGCCCCAAACATCTGCTTTGATAGAACATAAGTCTAAATGTCAAGCAGATGGCATAAAACAGCATTAAAAATAAATACCATGCAGAACTTTCAGGATGGAGTCGTGCGGACAGGGCAAGTACTCTGAAAAAGCAGTGACAAGATCTCCAACTGGCCCTCTACTACTAGGTGAGCGGCCTCTCTCTGGATTTAATATACGGTATTAAATAAAGTGTGGGGTTAATAAGGCTGGGGCACAAGGACTCTTCAGCATCAAGCAGCTTGGGATTACAGCAGCATCGGCTGTTCCCTGGGCCCAGAATGTGCCCCAGCCCTACCTGGGGCGAACGGCACTTCGTCAGGTCCCATGACACCCCTTCCCATTTCCCCGCACAGTCAAGATCCATTTGGGTTATTATTTGATCAACGTCTGTGTCCTGCGTCGGGTTAGAAGCTCCCAGAGAGGCACGATGCCTGCCTTGCTAGCAACTGGCAACGCCAGCTCACGGCGGGCACACAGTGTCTGCGGAATGCCCCAAGTCTGGAGGGAAGAGGGAAGAGAGGTGGGATGGAGGAACTCCTGCCGTGGAAAAGACGCTCCCTCCAAACCTGAGACAGCCCTCCCCACCCCCAACCAGACGACAAACGGCATTTCAGAGAGTAGACTTGTGCCCTGGCTCTCAAACTTTCACCAAGGCAGCCGACACCTCGTTAAGCATCTGGACGTCTTGTTACAACATCTGTGGTGGCCTCGACCTGGGTCTTCCCGCCCTGGGACCCCTGTCTAAGCCTGCTCTAAGAGCAAAGGGGGGCATGTGGCTCAGCGGCTTTGCCCCGACTGGAACTCATGGCCGTGGCATTTCTTCCTGGCTCTGCTGGGGCCCGACACTTACCCCTTAAACTTCGATCTGGGTGCCATGCCCCCAACCACTGGCGCACTGCCAGACACCAGAGAGGAGGCGTGCACAAGGGTGTACTCACAGCACAGGCTTGGGGGACTGTTAGGGCTCCCGTCCTCCCCGCAAAGAGGAAAGACCCCTTAACCAAGGCAAGGCTTTACTTTAGAACTTAGGACTGAGACTGATACAGCCGGAAGGGAATTGGACCAAGGGCACAAGACTACTGGCTCCGCTCGGCAGCTACCAGGCTCGAGCAAGCAGCCGAATCCTTCGCTGTACACTCAGCAAACATGAGCGCCTACCACGTACCAGGGTCCTTACCCAGCCACTCAGTCTGTTTCCAGAGAAACCGGCCACGAAAGGAGGCCATACCACGGCCCACTACCCCGCAGAGAGCGGAATGACCACTAGCACGAAGAAAGTCACCACGCAGTGTGCTACAGGTCCTTCCAAGAACACCAACAAGTCAAAAGGCTGGAAGGCCCAGTTCATCCCCTCGAGGCTGCCCCAGAGCATGCCAGCTAAAGTATCAGGTATTTGATACTCAGAGAACAATCCTCCCATACAAAATGTAAAAGAAGGTATTTAAATCCGAGGGAAGTGGGGCGGGGGCGGGTGGGCAAGAATGGCTTCTTTCTTTCTGGCCTTCACCAGCTCAGCCTACAAGACCAATGTTACATTCTGAGTTAAAACCCCACCCCCAGTTACAGTTAGAGAAAACCACACTTAATTTTAATAATAATTTCCTTCACTATCAAGAAGGATCCAGAATGTTAGACTTTCTTACCGCCTGGACTCCGATAGAGAGAGCCAACCCACCTCTTCATTCCTCACCAGTGTCCTTGTCTCCACACACTGGCTGGACTGAGGTTTTCTGTCTTTCCCAATAGAACAGGGTCATCTTTGGCTGTCAGGCGAAGGCTATGGATGTCCCTTTCTCAGACTAACATTTTAAAATGCACGATAAAATACATACGCTCACAAACGAAATCAATTATATTGAAATAATTATCAAAACATTTAAAATGTTTACTGAGATACAGTAATCTACAAGCTTTAAAGTATTAAATAACGAGACACAGTACCCACTTTAATAACTACTGTGATCTTGTAGCGATGAGTGTAAATGGTTATTTTAAGAAATCCCCAACAACTGTAAAGTGATGTGAAAATAACAGTAACTACTACTGACGACAAAAATCACAGGTACTGCTAACGCGCCTTTGCTTTGCAGGTTACATTCATAATTGTAGGAAGTAATGAATTGTAACTTAAGTCTAGTGAAAATAGAGATGCATATTTTTTCTCGCGGAAACTCATGGACCTCTTGAGTTCTATCTGCCATCCCACAGACTCCAGGTTAAGAGCTCCTGCGCTAATAGCAACTTCATAGGATCGGCGGCCCAAACATTAGGGTGAAAAGATGCTCTGCAGGAGATATAACGCCTCAAATGGTAGGCCTTGCCCACTTCTGCATCCTCAACTTCCTGCCACTTCTGTGGTGAGCTCCCATCTTGGGCACATCATGCCTAGGGAACAGCTCCATCAGGTGGCACCCACCCCTGTACAGCAATGTTTACCAGTCATCACCCCTTTAACCAAACTGGAAGCTCCCAGGCGTGGAGTCTCTCCTTGTGCCCCTAGTACCTAACACAGTGCCCGGAATCTAGCAGCTGCTCAGCGAGTGTTGACTGAACGAATAAGTATTGTGGGCCAGGTACTGAGCTAGGTGGCCCTGAGGCTGATTACAAGATGACAGCCTCAGTCCCTGCCATAGTATGAAATGAGACAGCCTAAGTACACTATGATACCCACTCCCCTCCAGCCAGTAACTACTGCAAATCCAGCAGTACCATCCGGTCATTCATAAAACACATACTGCCTCACCGCCCGGAAGGAAAATCAAGGTACCATGACCATGAGCACTAAGCTTGGATAAAGGCTTTCTGTTGGGAGTGGGGAAAACAGGGCAGGTGGGAACCCTGATTAGGCAGGCAGACAGGAGCTGAAGGAGGCAGGAACCTCCAGACACACTACATCACTGCAACACCCCTCCCGCCATCGGGCAAGCCTCAGGGACCACCAGAGGGAAATCCCGAATCTGTCAAGAAGCCCAGGTGAGAAACCCCAGGAGCCACTCTTACTCAAACCAGAGAGCTGCAAAGGCATCAGGAGGACGTGTCTGTGAACTTGGAAAGTTTGAGGAAAATGTTAAACCATAAATTAAGCCAAAAGTGAATGCACTGTACTGAAATGACACCAACTTGCATAGTTTTGCATAATTAAAAAAAATGAGAGTGGGTGTTGAAATGATAGCCAAAAATAGATTAAAAAAAAACAACCCTCACTTGCCAGTCGCCACCATCAATGTAGGACAAAAATCTTCCAGAATAAGGTTAGGTCAAAACCAGACTAGCTTCAAAAGACCACGCGTACGTTTTCTTCCCAAGGCGAATGGCTATAAAACAAACCCAGAAATAAGGACAGAAGCGGCTGCTTATTTTTACAAAGTAAAAGGCACCACCAGCTCCTGACCGTATTTCCCGGGCTTTTGCTGCAAGATCAGCAAAACCTTCCAAAAGGGTCCACCCGGCGGTCCATACACGGGACGAGAGCAAGCAGCTGCGCCCGCAGGCCCCGCGCGGGCTCGAAAGGGCCGGCCCGGCCTGCAGCTCCCGACCAGCCCTCCCCCCACCCTCCCCGGACGCGCGGAAGCCCCAGCCTCGCACAAAGCGGCCTCTCCGCCCGTACCTGCACCATGATGGCCATCCGGAGCGAGTCCTTGGGGATGCTCTCGCTGCATTTCTTGCAAGAGGCGCGCCCGCTCTTGGCGTACTCGACCCGGTAGAGCTTGTCCGATGACTCCGCCATCCTCCTCCTCCTCGAGCTGCTGCAGCTCTGGGAGCCCGACGCCGCTACCTGGAGACCCGCTGCTGCTACCAACGCCTCACCCGCCGGTCCGCTCCCCGCTGGCGCACGAGTAGTCTAGAGACGCAGCCGCCGCCGCCTCCGAGCAAGCCGCGTAGGCCACCCGCCGCTCTGGATAGATTACTGATGCCTGGCGGCGGGCACGCTCCGGCGTCCGCGCTCACGTGGCGGGGCCGCCGGCGCGCGCGCCCCCTGCCGGCAGTGGGGCGGTGTTTCCCCGGCGCCTGAGGCTGCGGGAGCTCGAACCTGGCTGCTGCGGGCCTAGGCCGGGCTTACCCGGCGCCTGTAGCTCTTTGAAGGACGAAGCGCCGCCACCCCTTTAACCATTTGTCCCCAGGAAGGCTTACGTGCTCTCACAGCCAATTTCAGCCTCTCCCCTTTTTAATACGTGTATCCTCTCTCCCCTGAGGGCGGACAGGTCTGGAAGGCGCTGGGCTGGCTCGGGAATGTGGTTGATCTGCCAAAGAGAGGTCAACCTGGGCTGGCCCTCGGCGGACGTTCTAACTGCAGTCCGCAGACCGTTGGGACCCAATACTAACTGAAATCTAGCATCGCCTTCATTATGAATTTTAATGCATGGATACAGATTCTGGGAGTCTTAGCAATACCTGTGACTTTGTCAGCAATAGTTAGCACAGGTGCTTTCCTATCACTTTACAATTGTTGGAGAGAACTCAGTATTAAGCTCATCACTACTTAAATTGCGGTAGTTAAGAGACCTGCTGCTACTAGATATTGTTTTTTAATGTAGAACTGTGTTTTTATATAACTGGTTTCTTCTAAAATTCTATGCATTTAATTTTATTCATTTAAAACCCTGTAACAGAGTGTGCTGTCTTTGAGACTCTTCAGTTCTATAGAGGACAAGAAAAATAAACGGGATGAATGAAACAAAACTTGTTAGAGAGGAGAAGAAGAAAGCTAGTAGCTTTTGAGACATGGATGCTGAGTAAGCAAGAAGGTTGTGGGACATAGGCAAGAAGCTTAAGTAGTGACCTGTTAGATATGTTGAAGATAAATAGAGTTAAGTGGAATATATGATGGAACAAATAAAAGAATTTTACTTGGAGAGAAACCAAAAGGCATCATCATTCGACGTCTGGGTTGACAACTACGTCCTCCCTAATGGCCACTCCCTGGTGATAATGCTATGGTCCCATTCTGGCTCCCCTACGCTCTGCCCAAGAATTGCAGATAAAACCCACGTCTGTTCAGCAGGCTGACTGGCAAGCTACGGTTGTGGCCAGGCATAGTTGCCCCTGTGTCTTTCTGATAGGTGACTGTGAGTTGGCTCCAGATACTCTCTGTTGAGTAGCCTCGAGCATCTTCAGCTCTGGTCTTCATAACCCCACTGTCAGTGGGGTTGGATGATGAAGCAGAGAGAAAGAGAGACAGAAAATGAACATCGCATGACCCCAGGTTTAGATGGTGTGGTCCACCTCACCTCTAGCCCGTCCCGGGTATGTTATGCACCCCATGTTGTTCCCTGCTGCAGGAAGTTCCAATCAGGTGTTTCAGATGGATTTAATAAGCCCCACAATTCAAGCATCTTAATTTGGTCTGTGGGGCTTTCTGTTTTGTGACTTAGATAACTTGCCTGATAGTGTATCTAGAAGCTACCATTGCATTTGAGGTCCACAGACTTCATTGGATCGACAAATGGGTCCTGGGTGCACACACAGAGGTTAAGAATTCCTGCCCTACGTATATCCAGACAAAACTATAATTCAAAAGATACATCCCTATGTTCGTAGCAGCACTATTTACAATAGTCAAGATATGGAAACAACCTAAATGTCCATCAACAGGTGAATGGATAAAGAAAATGTGTTTTATACCAGCTTCTCCACACACACAATGGAATATTACTCAGCCATAAAAATGAATGAAACAATGCCATTTGCAGCCACATAGATGGACCTAGAGATTATGATACTAAGTGAAATAAGTCAGAAAGAGAAAGGCAAATACCATATGATATCACTTATATGTGGAATCTAAATTATGACACAAATGACCTTGTCTACGAAACAGAAACAGACTCACAGACATAGAGAACAGACTTGTGGTTGCCAAAGAGGAGGGTTGGATTGGGAGTTTGGGACGAGCAGATGCAAACTATTATATATGGAGTGGATAAACAACAAGGTCCTATTATATGCCACAGGGAACTATATTCAATTTCCTGTAATAGACCGTAATGGAAAAGAATATGAAGAAGAATATATATATATAATACGTATAACTGAATCACTTTGCTGTACAGCAGAAATAACGCAACATTGTGAATCAACTATATTTCAATTAAGAAAGAAAAGAATTCCTGCCGTAGAGCACTGAGGAGAGCCAGGTATATTCTACTGCCTACTCGATATTTCTGTTTGGATGTCATATATATATCCAGTGATGTCCAAAACCTCCCCTAGTACTTTCCACCTCAGGAAATGGTCCATGGTTCTCCACGTTGCTTAAGCCAAACGCCTTGGAGTCAACTTGACTCCTTTTCTCTTTTGTTCCACATCCAATCCGTCACTGAATCCTGACTTCCATGACCTCAATAGTTTCTCACCACCTTCCCATCAACACAGCACCACTGTCTGGACCGCCATCATCTTTTGTGGTTCTGAGACAGTCCCCTTCCCTGCTGGCCTTCCCGCAGTCTTTTCTCCCCATGAAAGCATATGAGGTCACTTTAGATCTCAACCTGTGTTACTTCGACATTCAAAACCTTCCAAAGCCTTCTCATCACACTTGGAATAAAAGCCAGAATTCTTCCTGTGGCTGAATCTGAGCCCTGTCTGCTACCCTGACTTCATGGCCTCCGTCTCCTGGGGGCTCCAGCTGCCCCAGCCACACCTTCCTGCCTGTTCCTCAAACGCCACAAATTCACTCCCACTTTGGAGATTTGGAGATTTGCATTTACGTTTCGTGAACAGTCTTTACCGGTGAGTGCAGGGCTCACTCCCTCTCTTCGTTCAGCTTCTGCTCACACATCACTGTGATGACCCCAGCTAAGATGCTTCCTCTGCACACCATCTTCAAATTCTTGCCCTGCTGTGTTCTTCTTTGCACTTATTACTCCTAAGCATATTTCATATATATGTATATGTTTATTGTCTGTCTCTTTCACCCAAATGTAAGCTCCACCAGGGCAGGGGTTTTTATCAATTTTGCCTGTAGTAACATTCTCAGTGCCTGGAACAGTGCCAAGCACTCAGAATATTTTGTTGAATGAATGAATGAATCCACATTTGGCACTTCCTCTGCACAGCCCACCTGTTTAATAATAAGGTTCCTTCACACTTATATAGATTTTTGTGTTTTACAATGGGCCTTCCCAAACATTATTTTGTTTGCTTCTCATTATAATGACATAAAATAGTTTTCTTTTTTCAAAAAACTAATAAACTCTTATATTTACTTAGAAGCATTCAAGCTGTCACAAAACTGTTACAACTCCCCTGACCCCTAATTACAGAGTAGAGTTCAGTAACAGAACAATTATTTCGTATAAGCTGCATGAGAGACAGCTGAAAAAATGACAGTGCCCCTATATAATTAGTTTGTCTTTTGCACCTACAAGAACCTGCTTTGAATTCCCATGCTGGGTCACAACCCGTATACAATACCAGGTAAGGTTAGTGGCCTTGGAAAATATCACCAGGACAGGGTTGTATAAAAAATTATTTAGGAATTCTTGTTAACAATAACCCCCATCCCAAAAAGGGGCAGTTTAAAAGAAAATCTTACCCAGCTTTACATTTCAATTTTTTTTTTTAATTTAAAAGGAATGAAAAACAAAAATGAATTGTGTCCAGGGAGGTTAAATGCTTAATAGACAACAAAAAAAATGCTGCCCTAGAACCACTTCATTCATCATCATCTTCAACTTTGTTGTCTTTGTCTTCCTCTTTCTCATCTACCTTTTTTTTTTTTTTTTTTATGTATACGGGCCTCTCACTGCTGTGGCCTCTCCCGTTGCAGAGCACAGGCTCCGGACGCACAGGCTCCGGACGCACAGGTTCAGCAGCCATGGCTCACGGGCCCAGCCACTCCACGGCATGTGGGATCTTCCCAGACCGGGGCACTAACCCGTGTCCCCTGCATCGGCAGGCGGATTCTCAACCACTGCGCCACCAGGGAAGCCCCTCCTCTACCTTTTTTTTTCTTATCTGGATCAGCCTTGACAGCCTCCTTTTTTTTTTTTTTTTTTGCCACATCAGCTTTCCTTTGCCTCAGGGTGCAGCAAGATCCTTTCGGTACTTTTCCTTCCTCTGAACAGACTTCTTTTCAGGCTGCCTGCCATCCACAGCACTGTCACTCACATCTCTCCCAGTTTCTTTGCTTCATTGCCAATAGACAGACCAGGATCTCCTGTGGTTTGGGGGTGGTACTCAGAAGACGAGAAAGAGGCCATAGGAGGCTTTTTGGGTGGTTGAAATCCCTGAACTTCTTTTTGTTTCCATTTTGGGAGGAATAAAAGTTTTCGTTTCTGTTTTATAAGGGACCTTGTCCACTCTTGACATTTCTCCAATTTCCTTTCTCTTTGGCAGACAAGGCTTTCCACCTTTCCGAGCATTTTAAAGAACATCTTGAGAAGTTGACCGAAGCATCTGGATGGTTTTTCCTGAGCTCCTTCCAGCAAGTTTACCCAGAGTGCCTAGGATGCCATTTGGCCTCAGGCTTTGTAGGACCTCCTCTGCCCGTGTTTAGTTATTTTTCCTCAGGGAGGCACAGAGTTGCTCGGTGCCCCTTTCTCTCACTTGCCTCGGCAGTGTCTCTAGGTATTTTTAATACCAGTTTTCGTGTAAGAACATGAACCCGACAGGTCTGGAGGCTTTGCTCATCCCTTAGTCATTTAAGCCTTGTCTGCTGCCCCTCCTGTTCTTTTCTCTCCCTCCCTCTGCTATGGTCTTCACCACCTCGCCCTGCAGCTTTATTCTTCTCACCCTCTTTCAACATGTCCATTGCTTTTTTAAAAACAAGTTTGGTCATGACGTCTATCCTGCTCAAACCCCTCTGTTGAATCCCTGTATTAAAACTTTCTGATTATACGTGACAGAAACCCGGCTTGAAAATAGATAGGCCAAAAGGGGAATTGGGGGAGGGGGTACTGGAGTATCTACAGAACAGAAGGAAGAATTAACCAGACCATGGGAAGGACTAAATGCAGATGGACAGCAGAGATGGTGGGATCTAGGGACTGAGATGCCTCTGGGACCCTGTCTGCTTCTTGTCTCTGCTTCTCCAGAGCATCTTTCTTATAGGAGACCGGCTTCTGCCACATACGGCAGAGATCAAGGCCACCGATGTCTCTTGACCTCTCTTTTTTATGGCTCCTACCACCAGGAGGAGGGTCTTTTTTCCTCTGTTTTGCATAAGATATTCCGGTTGAGAATTCTGATGAAACCAT
The DNA here is from genome assembly GCF_008692025.1 of Phocoena sinus. NCBI lineage: Eukaryota > Metazoa > Chordata > Mammalia > Artiodactyla > Phocoenidae > Phocoena > Phocoena sinus. The sequence continues at coordinate 162,454,862 of NC_045763.1, read as the reverse complement.
TGTGGGTCAGATGCCCACCCCTGGACCAATCAACAGGGACCCAGAGGTACAGTCATGTAAGAACATGGGGGCTTCCCTACAGCCATGTGGATGGGGTGAGGGATGTCCCCAGAGAAAGAAGGGGCTAGGCAGACAATAGTCACTCCACTTTGCCGAACCAGACCCAGACAGCTGGTGGCCCGAAGGCCACATTTGGCCTACGACATTGTCTTGAATAGGCTTAACGTTGTTTTGAACTATCTGTCAACATTTCAAAACCTGGATATTTCTCATAAAAGCCTGGATTTCAACATACTCCTTGAAAATGTTGAAATGTGAGATCACTGGGCCCTTACATTCTCATGTGGCTACAATTGGCTGGAGCTGAATGGAGGTTGCTCATGTAACGGGGGGTATTCAGGGCGTCCCTGGTGGCGCAGTGGTTGAGAGTCCGCCTGCTGATGCAGGGGACACGGGTTCGTGCCCTGGTCCGGGAAGATCACACATGCCGCGGAGCGGCTGGGCCCGTGAGCCATGGCCACTGAGCCTGCGCGTCCGGAGCCTGTGCTCCGCAATGGGGGAGGCCGCAGCAGTGAGAGGCCCGCGTAGGGCAAAAAATAAATAAATAAATTTAAATGGGGTATTCAATTGTTGCTGTCCTTTGACCTCTTGCTACTTCCCTGTTGTAGTTATCTATTGCTGCATAATCAACCACTCAAAACTAAGAGGTGAAAAACAATAAAAGTCATTTATGATCATTACCTGTCATGTTTCTGGGGGTTTGCTGGGTTCAGCCAGGTGGGTCTCACCCAGGGTCTCAGGTGGTCACAGTCAGAGGGGGATGAGGCTGAAGTCTGCTCAGAGGCTTCCTTTGGTGGCTGCAGCTGGCTCCTGGCTGAGATGTCGGGTGGGGCTCTCAGCTGAAACACCTCCACGTGGCCTGGGCTCCCTCGCAGCATGGCAGCTGCCCTCCCCTCTCAGGGCAGACTCAATCCTGTGCTCAGTGCTCTGGGATCACTTTTTAAGTTACATGCTTTCATTTTCAGGTAAGAAAACGAGGACACAGAGAGATGAATGGATGTGCTTAAGGTCACCTCGTATTCAAGCCAGGAAGAGAACTGAACCTCTGCCTTTTCCCTCTCAGTTTACAGGGTAAGCTGCTGTCTCCTCCATCCTTGTCTCTGTGCTGAAAGCTCTGTTGTCTTAGGCCCTTCCTCCTACTGCAGCCAGCTGTGGCCAGAGCTGGCCCCTCGCTAGGTTTCAGCTCTTCCTTAGCAGAGACCCTGTTTTGCTCAACTTTTTTTCTCTATGCCAGCTTGATGCCTGACATTTAGTAGCCCTCAGAAGATGTTTATTTAATCAGATCCCTGTTTTTCAAGCACCCTCAATTTTCTCTGAGTTGTCTAGCCAGCTCCAAAGGAACCCCAGTTCCTGGTATGTGGGGGGATGGGCAACTGAGTCGGAGCAAGGAAATGTGTCCCCACCTGCTCACCACCTCTCAGGACCTCCAGAGATGCCTGAGGAGCCCCTGAGGCCACGTATTGTTGTCTTGTGGGGGAAGGGTGTGTGTGTGAGAGACTGAGCTTAAGGGATTTACTGTGGCTTTCCTTTGATAAAACTAAACAAAAACAAACAACAAATTAACTAATACAGGCATAAATAGAATAAAGAGTGAAAGCTTTTAATCAATCCCTCCCTGTTCTGTTCCCACACTTCGGAGGTCATCACTGTTTACAGCTCCTCCTATATCCTGCCATCTTTTTTCTGTATACACACACACGCACACACACACACACACACACACACACGCACACACATGAGATTGTATTATGTACTGATTGTAATCTACATTTTTTTAATATCCCAGAGATATCATTTCTTTCAATGGCTGTGGGAAAATTTATAATATAGATGAACCATACTTTTGTTGGTCTGTTTGGAGAGATGACAGTGTTATTTATATTTATTTTATCTATACGGAGTTTTCATATTTCACACATGGTATACAAACACATCCTTTTTGTAAAATATTTAGACCTGTGTTCAGTACAGCAGCCACTAGCCGCACGTGACTACCGAGCACCTGAAATGCAGTGCGTTGGAATTGAGATGTGTTGTATGTGTAAATACACATTGGATTTTGGAGACTTAGTATGAAAAAAATGAAGTAAAATATCTCATTAGTAATTGTTTATATTGATTACATGTTGAAATGATACTATTTTGGAATATTGGGTTAAATAAAATATATTATTAAAATTAATTTTATGTTTCTTTTTCTAAAGTGTGGCTAGTAGTCACAGGGAACTATAGTCAGTGTTCTGTGATAAACCATAATGGAAAAGAAATTTAAAAAAATGTACACAGTATACGTATAGCTGAATCACTTTGCTGTACAGCAGAAATTAACACATTTAAAATCAACTATATTTCAATAAAACAATAAAATGTGGCTAGTAGAAAATTAGAAATTACATACGTGTCTTGCATTATATTTCTTTTGGGCAGAGTTGATTTAGAGAATGCAAACACGTACAGAACAAAAGATGAAAGTTCTACTTCATCATCAAACCTCCTTCCCTCCCGGAGTTGTCACTTATTTTTATCTTTTTTCCAATGTGTATTTAAGGCTATACACTTTATCCTGAGTTATGTTTTTGCTATATTTTTCAGATTTTGTATGTATATTGTGCTTTTGTTTGTTTTTGAAAAAGTTTATTCTCTTATTTTCCATAAATACTTTAATTGCAAATAGAGTTGCTTTAAATTAAACAAGTAATACATGACTTTTAAAATAAAGACAGTGAACTCTTCCTGTTTTTCCACAACCCTGATCCTTCTCCAGAATGCATTGTTTTTGGTATTGGCATTGCCACCTACCAAATTAAAGACAGAAATAGAAATGCTAATATCTGAATAATAGGAATCCCAGAAAGAGAAGAATGGAAATGGAGAGAAGGAAATGTTTCAAGAAATAATGCAACAAGGTCCTACTGTATAGCACAGGGAACTATATTCAATATCCTGTGATAAACCATAATGAAAAAGAATATTTCAAAACAAGAATGTCTATATGTGTATAATTGAGTCACTTGGCTGTGCAACAGAGATTGACACAGCATTGTAAATCAACTCTACTTCAATAAAAAAATAAAATTATAAAAAGGAAAAAAGACATAATGAAGGTAATTCCTCAAAATTAAAAAAATAAAAGGCAACAAACATGAAAGACATTCAGGTGCAAGATCCACAGAATTCCAGAGAGAAAAGAAAAGGAAAAACCCACCCATAGACTCATACAGAAGTGTAAGAAAGAGAAGATCACACAAAGAAACAAGAATCAATTTGCCATCAGATTTTCCAACAGCAAAATGGTGTAGTATTGATCAGAGAGAGACTTCCGAGGGAAAGATATCTTTCATAGGAGAAGATACGGACATCAAGATTAACTAGCAAATTAACACATTCACCATAAACTGTAGACGTTAGTCAGACCTTATGAGGAAAACGAGACAAAATAAGGAGAAAACAGGCAAGGCCTCAGAGGGCTTTCCACATTTTGATCACACAAAAAAAGAAGGCAAGAACACAGAGAGAGTTGAGGTGTCAGTGGAAGTGGAAACTGCACGTCCTGATGGGCCTGGCAAAGGAACCCTCTTGTGATAATACTGTTATACTTAAAAACCCACATGCTAGTGAAAAAAACACGAATTTGAGGGAGCCACGCATGATTTAGAGTGCTTCAACTTGGAGAAACATCTGAGGTAGAGCTTGGGGAGGGTCTGAACACAGAGATATGAGGACATAGAGAAAAAACTTGAGTTATGTTTTAAAAGTATCAGTCTATATGATCAAGAGAGCTTCCGTAAAAGAAAAAACTGGTAAGTTGTACTTCATCAAAATTTAAAACTTGTGCTTTTCAAATGATACTATTAAGACACCAAAGAAACAAGTTATAGATATTTGCAAATATATTTGCAACAGGTGTATCTGACAAAGAATTTGAATCCAGACTATATATCAATAAAAAGCTTCTATATGTTAATATTAAACAAGCAAGCAACCTAATACAGATGAGCAAAAGACTTGAATAGACACCTCAGGAAAGCAAATGTATGGATGGGACTTCCCTGGTGGCGCAGTGGTTAAGAATCTGACTGCCAATGCAGGGGACACAGGTTCGAGACCTTGTCCGGGAAAACTCCACATGCTGCGGAGCAACTAAGCCCGTGCGCCACAACTACTGAGCCTGCGCTCTAGAGCCGGTGAGCCACAACTACAGAAGGCCGCGCGCCTAGAGCCCGTGCTGCGCAACAAGAGAAGCCACTGAAATGAGAAGCTCACGCACCGCAACAAAGAGTAGCCCCCGCTCGCTGCAACTAGAGGAAGCCTGCATGCAGCAACGAAGACCCAATGCAGCCTAAATAAATAAATAAATAAACTTAATTAATTAATTAAAAAAAAGAGAAAATGTGTGGATGTATTATAAGCACATGTGAGGAGCTCAGGAGCATGAGTCAGCAGGAAGTGCAAATTAAAATCATAATGAGATACTATTTCATACCAACGGAACAGCCACTATTAAAAAGGCTGACAATTCCAAGTGTTGGTGAGGATGTAGCGGAAGTGGAGCTCCTCTCCATTGCTGGTGGGATTATAAAGGGAACAACTACTTTGGAGAACTCTTTGATGGTTTCTTATAAATTATATATGTACATCTATGCCATGATCCAGGAATTCCATTCCTATATTCTGAAGAATAATGAAAACACGTTCCTTAAAAAGACTGAAAGAATCATATCAACTTTATTTACAGTAGCCAAACACTAGAAACCACCCAACACCCTTTAATAGGTTAATAGATAACAAATTATGCTATATTCTTACAAAGGACTATGCCTCAGCAGTAAAAAGGAATAAAGTACTGATAACAATAAAGACAAATATTAAAAACATCATGTTGGGTAAAAGAAGCCAACTACAAAGTATTAATACTATGTGATTCTGGTGATAGAAATCAGAACAGTCATTGCAGCAGGAGTGGGTGGGCAGGTATTGACTGCAAGGGGCATGTGACATCTTTCTGGGGTGATGGAGATGTTTTGCATCTTGTTTGGGGTTTTAATAACTTGGGGGTTTACTGCTGCTGAAACTCACCAAACTGAACACTTAAGACCTGTGTAGTTTATTGTGTGTAAATTATACCTTGATTTTCATAATTAATTAATTTGGTCTCATCAGGACTTAGTTGTGGCAAATGGCTTCTTAGTTGTGGCATGGGAACTCTTAGCTGTGACGTGCATGTGGGATCTAGTTCCCGGACCAGGGACTGAACCTGGGCCCCCTGCGTTGGGAGCCCAGAGTCTTAACCACTGCACCACCAGGGAAGTTCCTACCTTGATTTTTTTAAAAATGGTTATTCTTTTAAAAAAAAAAAGACTAAATAAAAAATTTAAATGCTCAGAACTGAATGATAGTGAAAACATTTTGTTTCAAAGTTGTGGAATCCAGCAAGATTGACTTTCTAAGGGCAATTTATAGTCTTAAATACTTATATTAGAAAAGAAGAGGGCTTCCCTGGTGGCGCAGTAGTTGAGAGTCTGCCTGCCAATGCAGGGGACACGGGTTCGTGCCCCGGTCCGGGAAGAGGCCACAACAACAGTGAGAGGCCCGCGTACCACAAAAAAAAAAAAAAAAAAAGAAAAGAAAAGAAGAAAGCCTCAAAACGAGTGAGCTAATGTCCATATTTAAGAAGTGATAATAAATATCCATCAACAGATGAATGGATAAAGAAGATGGGGTATATATAAGAGTGGAATATTACTCAGCCCCCATAAAAAATGAATGAAAAAATGCCATTTGCAGCAACATGTAAAGTAAGTCAGACAGAGCAAGACAAATATATGATATCGCTTATATGTGGAATCTAAAAATGATACAAATGAACTTATTTACAAAACAGAAATAGAGTCACAGAAGTAGAAAACAAACATACGTTACCAGGGAGGAAAGGGAGGGAGGGATAAATTGGGAGATTGGGATTGACTTATACACTCTACTATATATAAAATAGGCAACTAATAAGGACCTACTGTATAGCACAGGGAACTCTATTTGATACTCTGTAATGACCTATATGGGAAAAGAATCTAAAAGAGTGGATATATGTATAACTGATTCACCTTGCTGTACAGCAGAAACTAACACAGCATTGTAAATCAACTATACTCCAAAAAAATTTTTTAAAAAGTGATAATAAACAACAAGGATTTACTGTATAGTACAGGGTGCTAGATTCAATATCTTATAATATCCTATAATGGAAAAGAATGGAAAAAAATATGTATATCTGAATTGCTTTGTTGTACACCTGAAACTGACATAATATTGTTAATCAACTATACTTCAATTTAAAAAAATAGGTTAAAAACAGGGAAGTGACAAAAAACAATAAAATAAACTCAAAGTAAGTATAAAGACAGAGTAAAATAAATAAGAGCAGAAATCAGAGATCAGTGAAATAAAAAATGAAGGTAAAATCAGCTAGCCAAAACCTGTGTTTTTTTAATTTATTTTAACTTGATGAAATACACATAACATTTACCATCTTAATCATTTTTAAGGGTAGGAACCACTTTTAAGAGAATATTTTAGATGTGGATGGACCTAGAGAGTATCCTACAGCGTGAAGTAAGAAAGAGAAAAGCAAATATCATAAAATAATGCATATACGCGGAATCTAGAAAAATGGTATAGATGATCTTATTTGCAAAGCACAAATAGAGACACAGATGTAGAGAATAAATGTATGGATACTAAAGGGAAAGAGGTGGCGGGAGAGGAATTGGGAGACTGGTATTGACACATATATATTATTGATACTATGTATAAAATAGACAACTGATGGGAACATACTGTACGGCACAGGGAACTCTACCTAATGCTCTGTGGTAACCTAAATGGGAAGGAAGTCCAAAAGGGAGGGAATATCTGTATGTGTATGGCTGATTCATTTTGTTGTGCGGTGGAGACTAACACAACATTGTAAAGCAACCATACTCCAATAAAAATTAATAAAAAAAGAGAAAGTATTCAGCTGTAGTGTTAAATTCATGTTGTTGTGCAATCAATCTCCAGATCTCTTGCTATCTTGTAAAACTGAAAGTCTACACCCATTAAACAAAAACTTCGCATTCGTTCCTCCCTCTAGCCCCTGGCGACTACCATGCTACTTTCTATCTCTGTGAATTGGAGGTATGTTCTAGGTACCTCATATACGTGTGGAATCATATAGTATTTGTCGTTTTGTGTCTGGCTTACTTCACTCAGCATAGTGTCCTCAAGGTTCAACCTTGTTGTAATGTAGTATGTGTCAGAATTTCCTTCATTTTTAAGACTGAATAATATACCGTTGTATGTATATACCACATTTTGTTTATCTGTCCATGGACACTTGGGTTGCTTCTTCCTTTTGGCTATTGTGAATAATGCTGCTATGAACATGGGTGTACAAATATCTGTTCGAGGTCCTATGCTCAATTATTTTGGGTATATACCCAGAATATATATTGATATTTTGGGTATGTATGGTAATTCTATTTAAAACAATTTGAGGAACCACCATACTGTTTTTCACAGCAGCTGTACCATTTTACATTCTCATCAACAATGCTTAAGGATTTCAATTTCTCCACATCCTCATCAACACTTGTTATTTTCTGTGGGTTTTTTTTTTTATAGTAGTCATCCTAAAGGGTGTGAGATGGTGGCTCAATGTGGTTTTGATTTGTATTTCCCTAAATGATCAGTAATGTTGCATCTTTTAATATGCTTGTCAGCATTTGTATGTCTGGAGAAATGTCTATTCAAGTCCTTTGCCCATTTTGTAATTGAGTAGTTTTCTTACTGTTGAGTTGTAAGACTTCTACATTTTGAATATTATCTCCCTTATTAGATATATGATTTGCAAATATTTTCTCCCTTTCTATAGGTTTCCAACTCTGTTGGATGTGTCCTCAATGCACAGAAGTTTTAAATTTTGATGTAGTCTAATTTATCCCTTTTTACTTTTGTTGCCTGTGCTTTTGGTCATAACCAAAAAATCATTCTTAAATCCAGTTTCATGAAGCTTTTCCCCTATGTTTTCTCTGAAGAGTTTTATAGTTTTTGCTCTTATGGTTAGGCCTGTGATCCATTTTGAGTTAATTTTTGTATGTGGTATAAGGTAAGGGTTCAACTTCATTCTTTTGCATGTGGATACCCAGCATCATGTGTTGAAGAGACTGTTCTTTTCCCACTGAATGGTCTTACCATCCTTGTTGAAAATCATTTGGGCCATACATGTGAGGATTTATTTATGGGCTCTATATTCTATTTTTTGCTCTGTATGTCTGCTTTCAAGCTGGTACCACACAGTTTTGATTACTGTAGCTTTGTAATATGTATTGAAATCAAGAAGTGTGAGACCTTCAACTTTAGTCTTCTTTTTCAAAAGTTGTTTTTTAAAAAATCACTCTGTCAGAATTGATCAAGAGATGAAAGAAGACACAAAAAAACGCAATTAAAAATTTTTAAATTAAATTTTTTATTTTTCTGTTGAAGTATGGTTGATTTATAATGTTTCAGGTGTACAGAAAAGTGATTCAATTATATACATACATATATATATATATCTATTCTTTTTCAGATTCTTTTCCGTTGTAGGTTATTATAAGATACTGAATCTAGTTCCCTGTGCTATAGTAGGTCTTTGTTGTTTAGATATTTTGTATATAGTGGTGTGGAAGTTTGACCGCAAAGGGGGCCCAAAGCCCACCCAGGGATTTCCTATCAAGCAAGTGAGGCAGAGGTTGCACATATGCACTTGGTTCCCATTCCACTAGTCACATGCCATGTTAGGTACAAGGGAGGTGGTGATGCAGTCTAGCCTGGGTCCCAGAAGAAGCCCGGAACAGATTTCTGTGGACAACCGGCAGTGTCTGCTACAGTTTCGTTCTGAATCATTCTTCTTAGTATGAAGTGGCCATTGCATCTAAAAAGCTGGGTCTTCAGTTCTGGGAAAATATTTTCCCTACCATTGCTTTGACTATTTACATTTTTCCATTTTGGAAATATCCTCTCAATTTCAAAACTTTCTGTTTATTTCCTTAACCTGTTGCAGGTTGGTGAGAGATTTTCTCAGCTCAGTTTCCCAGCTCACTAATGAATGCTTCAGCTGTGTCCTCTGTGCTCTCCACTCCACCTTTTATTGGCTTTTTTATTTTAGCCATTACATGTTTTACTTTCTAGTATCTCTACTTGGTGTTTTTATGGATATACTCTTGCATTTATTGCTTTTTAAATAGTGTTTCTTTAGGTGTTAGTTCTTCTGATGAATTTGGTACTTATAGACCCTACAGTAGTACAGGAAGGGTTCCCCCCAAAAAAACACAAATGGTAAAATGTTGAGGTTGTATAATTGTGAGGTTAATAAAAGGACTGCTCTGAGCCTTTCAACGATAGCGAGCTGGCGGCAATGGTCCTCTCTGGCTTACATATTGATAAGGCAGTTTCGGGTCCTGCAACTGCCTGGGACTTCTGGACAGCATTTCCAGGAATCTCCTCTTTTGTCAGTCTGATCCAGAAATCTGGATTTGAAGAATACTTGGGGCAGAAGGATCCAACCTCTGCCTTCCACTTCTGAAGAGGGTTACTTGCCGTTTCCTTACCTGGCTGCTCTTTCCTCCATGCCTCCGACCTCCATCTCCACCAAAGATAAGATTTATCTTGCCCCTATTAGAGAACCAAGGCATGGGGAAGAAGGGCGCCGTGACCAATCACCTGAACTCTGAGCCAGAGCTGTCACTGGGTTTTCCTGTGTGCGGCTTTCGTAGTGTTGGCAGTCTTCAAACATTTAGTGGTTCTTGGTCATCTGCTGATTTGTGTATTGAGGTTATATATATGTTCATCTCCGGTTTTGTCTTCTATGGCCAATGACTGGTGATTTTGTGTGTGGGAAGCAGGGTGGGGAGGTGAGGGTGGATGCATGCTCCTGCGATGGGGGTGCTCGTGGGTTGTCTTCTGCCTGCAGGAGTTCCCACACCCCTCCTGGGGTCAGCAGAAGCCTGGAGCCATGAGAGCCTCTCCAGTCCCCACATCTACCCTAGATGTGCCCTCATAGCCTTGACTAATGCCCCTGAACCCCTCTTCCTCCACTCAGCTGTGGTCTGGGTGTGCAGCTTTCCTTACCCACTGTATGGCTGTTAGCATAACTGACGCCATCTTGGGCACTTACAGTTTCTCCTGTCCTTCTGCTGATCCTGCTCAGGACTGTACTGTGTAGTGAATCACTTCTCTGTTGTCAAGGGCTTCGCAGTTAATAGATATTGTTTTATAATCATTAGGACCAGGTAGCCTCTATGCTCTGTTATTCCCCTTCGCTGGTATATTCCTGGCGCCCACGAGACTAGTTACCCATTCATAAATCTTGACTTAGGAATGCCTGTCCTGTTTCCAAGCACCTACCTCCGTTCTCTAGGTTCACTATAAAATTGTCCCAGGTGCAGAGTGCAGCTACAAATGCTTCCTGATTGCTGTCTACCCGGTCCTGATTCCACCCTGTGAGTAAGTGACCCTATAATATGGAGCTGCCTGCCTCATTTTTTTAGTCTCAAGATGCCTTCTCAGCTTGGTGGGCATTTGTCATTCCCTCCATCCTCCAACACCCAGTCCTGCCCCTGCGGCAACTTCTCCTGTGGTGTCATCTGCGGGTCTCCCCACACATCCTGCCCTACCTGCTCTCTACCATTCGGGATTTCCTGAGGTATTGGTCCACTGTGTATTGTAAGGCCTGGGATGCCATATGCTGCTTTGCCATCTTTGGGCCTCACAGGGCCCAACCCTGAGTTCCCTGGCTCTCACCAGTGTGTCCCCCCTAGACAGGAAAGGCTCCCCACTAGCTAGCTCCTCTAACAGTTAGACCAGCAGTACCCCACCCACCTGAACCTCGTTGACTGGAAAAAATGCACAATCTACAAGTTGAGAATTATGTTTTATTTGCTGCATTTCTGAGGACTTAAGCTCAGGAGGCAGCCAGCCTCCCTCAGGTATCTCTTAGGGCCTGTTCGAAAGAGACAAGGGAGGAGCCAGGATATACAGGGGTTTTTGAAAAAAGAACAAAACAAACCCCCCCAAAAAAGGTAGTTGAACATCAAAAGATTACTGCTGGGACTTCCCTGGTGGCGCAGTGATTAGAATCTGCCTGCCAATGCAGGTGACACAGGTTCGAACCCTGGTCCGGGAAGATCCCACATGCCGCTGAGCAACTAAGCCTGTGTGCTACAACTACTGAGCCCGCGAGCCCATGCTCCGCAACAAGAGAAGCCACCGCAATGAGAAGCCCGTGCACCGCAGCGAAGAGTAGCCCCCGCTCACCACAACTAGAGAAAGCCTGCGCACAGCAGTGAAGACCCAATGCAGCCAAAAACAAACAAACAAACAAATAAATAAAAAGATTACTGTTAATTAAAGAAAAATCAGACATCTCAAATTAATGAATTTAGTACTTTTCTATGTTTGGGAAGATGCAAGAGTCTGGGCTTAATGAAATTATGTCTTTGATATGCGCCTTAACTCTCTAGGGCCAGTATCCTGTTTTTCTCCATCTTGAGTCCCCTCAGGGTGCACCATCATGGGTGGCTGCAGTGGCTGAGGGCTTGAAGGCTACAACATCCTTATTTACTGAAAAGGCAGGTGATAGTCTTTGTCCACAGCCTCACCCTAAGGGGTTTCACCTTCCTGCCAGTCTGAAAATTTGCTCAAATAAGCCAATCACATTCTCCCGTGGGAACCAAAGGTCACCCCACCTTCTTGTCACTACAAAGCCTGCCTCTGACAGTCACTGCTTGTTCACTCTGCTCCCAAGTGCAGCCCTGGCGTGGCCCTTCCTGGTGTGGGGTATCCTGCGCCCCGGGCTGTGATGTAGGTGATTAATACACTGCTGTCGTCCTCATCTGCCCAGTGTCAGCTGTCACGTGTTTAGCCATCTCATACTGTTTAGGGCAGGGGATGCCTCCTTCACCAATCGGGTGATGGGGAGGTAATCAGAACATACCGACGGCAAGCTTTCTTGTTTTCCTGTGCTATTATGGGCTTATTCATTACTTTAAAATATTTCTTCGCCACGGGCTTCCCTGGTGACGCAGTGGTTGAGAGTCCGCCTGCCGATGCAGGTGACATGGGTTTGTGCCCCGGTCTGGGAAGATCCCACATGCCGCGGAGCGGCTGGGCCCGTGAGCCATGGCCGCTGAGCCTGTGCGTCCGGAGCCTGTGCTCCGCAACAGGAGAGGCCGCAACAGTGAGAGGCCCGCGCACCGCAAAAAAAAAAAAAAAAAAAAAAAAAAAAATATATATATATATATATATATATATATATATATATTTCTTCTCCAACTTCATGGATTTGGGGTGGGACGGATATTAGATGACATGCACTCAGTCTGTCTCCCCTTAATTCAGTTGGCTTTTATAAAAACCTAGGTTGTTGCCTACTGTTTTTTTTTTTTTTTAAAATAATGCTGCCATTTTCACCTTTACACGTGTGTCTTTGTACACCCCCTGCTATGATTTCTGAGATGAAATCCTAGAAGTGGGATGATGAGATAAACGTTCTTAGAGACTCTGGCAAATTGCTGTTCGAGGAGGCTGTACTGCTTTATACTTCCTCTAGCAGTGCTCGAGACTAACAATATCCACTGGAAATTGGGAAAGTGTGAGGAAACGCACAATCCCTTAAATTCTGAGAATCTAATGACTTCCTGATTTTGCTTGTAATGATGTTACTGAAGAGCAACATACAGTGACGTGCACACATCTTGAGCGAACGGTTTGATGAATTTTACTGAGGGAATCTACCTGCATGATCACCACCCAATTCAGGATACGGAACATTCGCAGCTCTTTACAGGCATCATGCCCTTTCCCTGCTATCACCTCCCACGAACCGCTGCTCAGCTCCTATCTTTATAGTTTCGCTTGCTTTTAAACTTCATGCAAATGGGCACATACACTCTGTGTTCTTTTGTGCTTGCCTTCTTTTGCTCACCATTACGTCTGTTAAGATTCACTCCATGACTGTGTGTGCTTGCACTTTGTTCATCAGATTGCCATGTACTATTCCACCGGGTGACCACACCTCCATGTACTTCTGTTCTTTCTTTTTTTTTTTTTTTTTTTGCGGTGCGCGGGCCTCTCACTGTTGTGGCCTCTCCCATTGCGGAGCACAGGCTCCGGACGCGCAGGCTCAGCGGCCATGGCTCACAGGCCCAGCCGTTCCGCGGCATGTGGGATCTTCCCGGACTGGGGCACGAACCCGTGTCGCCTGCATCGGCAGGCGGACTCTCAACCACTGTGCCACCAGGGAAGCCCCCATAGTTCTTTTTAAATGATATAAACATATCTTACTTTATTTCCCTGTTTGTTCTTAACTTCCAAATGCTCTTTACCATACATTATGTTGCCTGGTTTATTAACAGAGCGAGACTAGACAAAAATAATGCTCTTGCACGATGAGGGAAGACAGAAATGATGGTGGGAGACTGGGGTGTGCGGTTGAAACCAGGGGTCTGTGCAGAGTGAGAGGCGGAGAAGGGCTGTTTCCATGGCTGCCTCCACCACACGTGGCCTCACCATCCTTTTCTTGTCTTCCTTTTTAAAAAGCCACAATATAAACAGCCTTGTTGTTTTTCCTGATTATGTAAGTAATACTTGCAGCCTGTAGAAGCAAAGCCAAGCCACATGACTTCGAGGATGAGAAATCTAGCAAGACTCCTGCTCTGTTAACGTTTTGATGGCTACCCCAGAAGGAGGTGCCCTCGGGCAGGCCCTCTGTGCATCTAGTTCTTGTTTAGTGCTGGGTCCCTGGTGCCTGGAGCAGTGCCTGGCATAAATGTGGCGACGTGGATGACGTCAGAGCTCCCCCTCATTTTGAAGACTTCCTCCTAAGCCTCGTGCAAGAGGAAGGCATGTAGTTTGAGCTGAAGGAGCACCTTGAGCCCGGAGCCCACGTGGGGCCCCTGGTGGGGGACAGGGAATCTCCACGACAGTCTAGTTGTTTAGTTTGATATACAGTCCACAGTCGTGCTGTAACCAGTACCCCTCCCCGTGAGTCTGAGCCCTGGCATCTTCGGGGCCCTCAAGGCCATTGTTGCTGTGGACCTCGGATGGAACCATTTCAATCAGTCAGACAAGTTGTGGCGAGTGGGTGGAGAGGATGGGGGCTGCCTTTTTCTCCCAAGAGTCTCCTTGGACCTCTGCAGTTTTGTTCTCTCCCACCTCCCAGTACCAGATCTGCACACCAAGGAGTCCTAGGCAGGGAACCCTTGGAGGCCTCACCTCAAAAAGGGGTAATGGGGGGCTCTGGACTATTTGAGTGCTTGGCAATACTTAACATAGATCATTCCAAAGGGACACCTGGGTCAGGCAATTTAGAAAAAACAACTTCTCTAGAAGTGAACGAATGAATGAATGGAAGCCAGCCCCCTTCAGTGACCCTCAGCGTGCCAATCGCATTTCCTACTAAACTGTAAATCCTTTGAGGACTTGCACTTGCTCCCTGAGAGTCTTACTCATACTATACCTGCGGTGCCCTGTGAATGAATGAACGAGTGAGTGAATAACACAGCTCTCCTACTTGGCAACAGAGGTAAGTTTTAACACATGAATTCTTTTGTATTCTTTACCCTTAGCCTCGCATCCGCACATGGTAGGCACCTAGTGAACATTTGCTGAATGAATGAATCAGTGATTGAATACATATACAAATATGTAAAAAAACGTTTTCTTGACTTGCCTTTAAAGACGTGAGGGCAAGTCCAACAGGGCCTGGTGAAAAGCAGAGCCCCTCAGAGGAGGACGCAGTTCAGCCGGCGGGTTTGAGCCCTGGCCTGTGCCTGTGCCTCCTGAGCGCACTTCTCACAAAGCAAATAAGCCTTGATATTTTGAACCACGAGGCTGACATAAAGGAACTCACAATTGCCTCCGAAAATTATGTTCCCTGCTAAGCCCACGCAATTGTCCTGGATGTTGATTTTCTGTCAAGAACGGGGCTTTGTTGGGATGGACTGAAATATTCTAGAAAGATGAAGATCAGAGCTTGGTCTGTAGGTCTGGGGCCGATGCAGGAACTGAAGTGCTGACGGCAAGCTCATTTCTCGAGTGAGAGCAAAGCCATGAATAATGTACATTTGCATTCCCTTGTTTCTAGTTTGAAGATCTCTGTCCCTGTTCTCTTAGTGACTAAGCCGACCTTACTTTACTCCTTTGTTCTTTTACAAAACATAAAAAGGAGGAAAGGGAAGAAATTAAAGCTACGGGTAGCTTCCCAATTCAAGAGGGTCGTAGCTTCCCCAAGCCACAGTTACATCACGGTGCAGTTGGGAATCTTTGTGTTTATGGAACAGAGCTGGTTTGGAAATCGTTGCATAATTCCCATCAGAGCGAAGATTTCCTAACCGCGTTCACACAGAGGCGCCTTTCAACTGTTATGATTTATTGTTCAATAACTATTCTTTTTTTAAAAATAGCATCAAAATCAGTGATTCTCCTTTCTGTACAATTTCAGAGGGCAGAACATTTAGTTAGAACTAAATACACACAAATAATTTAATGTTTTAAGATTTGATTGTTTGAATTACAGTAGAACACTATTGTAGTGTGATTTGTTATTTGACTTACTGAGAAATAAATGAGTCGAATTTAATTCCCTGGAATACGATAATAGCATCCCAACAGCCCCACTCTCCACCCGCAGACTTTTTAAACAGGGAGGGATCTTGGAGTTGTGTCTGGTCTCCTGGATTTACAGCTGAGGCCAGAGGTAGTGTGATTTCCCAAAAGTCACCCAGCTAGTGAGGGCAGAGTGGAGAGAGCACCGCTGTTCCAGCCAGGCTTTCCCCACTCTGCCCCAGTAAGGAACAAGATTAATTTATGTGAGTCGAGGGCTAGTGTTCTGGAAAGAAGCATTCTCTTATTGTGAGACAAAGGTGTGGGCAAGGGTATAAAGAGGCAGCAGTGAGAGTCTAGACTAAACTCATGGACTCTCCTTAACCATGTGCTGAATCCTGTTTTATAATAACGTGCTCCCATAGCTGGCTTTCCCTCTAACCTGTGAATCCTTGAGGACAAAGGCGATATCTGGCTCATTTTTGAAATTCTACCGAGCACAGTGACCGGCACAAAGAGAACTCAACAAATGTTTGCAAAATAAATGACCAACGGTGACTGCCCCATTTAGAGCCAATCCCAGTGCAGAAAAAAATCACAACCAGCCGTTGCCTAATAAAGTTGAACTTGTTCATCCTTCTGACCCATAATTCCATTGCTAGAAAAATACTTGCCCATGAGCATCAGAAAGGCTAGAACATTACAAAAATGTTGGTAGTAGGGTTGTTCATAACAGCCCCAAATGGAAACCAGCCATCTTTCAATGGAATACTATACAGCAATGTAACTGAATGAATTACAGCCTACGTATCAATATATATGAATCTCAAAAACACAATGCTGAGTGAAAAACGTCAGAGAATAATTCACTTAGACTGCATCCATTTATATAAAATTCAAAACAGTGGAAAACTAAATATATAGCACACATATGTTATGATACATTAAAGAAAAGCAAGGAAATGATTAACACATATTCAATAGTGGTTATTTCTGGGAGGATAGAGGGAAATACAACTCAGAGAGCTTCAAAGTTATTGGCGTAATTCTATTTATCAAGCCGGATGATGAGTACATGGCTATGATTATTCTTTAAAAGGGTTACACATATTATACACATTCACATAGTTCATAATAAAAAATTTCAAACAACACACCACCACCAAACAAACCTAGATGGAAGCTCTCCATAACACTTTTGACCTGGTCTGTCCACAGAGGTGGGAAGGAACCTGTTGGGGAGCCCACGGCCCTTGAACAGTCTGACTCTACCTGTAGTGGGTTTGTCTGCTGGGATTTGAAACCCTGTCCATTTCAGTGCCTGTCTGCTGAGTGCTGTCCCTCTGGGGTCTGTCTGTAGCGTAAGCAGGGACATGGAGGGGCAAGTGTCCTTGGCCCGGGGGAACTGGATATCACCCCATAGGACCACTTCGAGCATCCTTAAGGAGGAAAGAAAGGCCAAGAATGTGCTTAGAAAATCTTTCCCATCAGGAGTGAGGAAGAATCCTTCCCTCTTAACAGTGATGGTGGTGGGTTTGGGGATGCTCATGGGTTCATTGTACATTTATGAGCCGCAGCTTTTTTTTTTTTTTTTTTGCGGTACGCGGGCCTCTCACTGTTGTGGCCTCTCCCGTTGAGGAGCACAGGCTCCAGACGCGCAGGCTCAGCGGCCATGGCTCACGGGCCCAGCCGCTCCGCGGCACGTGGGGTCTTCCCGGACCGGGGCACGAACCCGTGTCCCTTGCATCGGCAGGCGGACTCTCAACCACTGCACCACCAGGGAAGCCCAAGCCGCAGCTTTTTATTAAATAAGTATGAGGCAAAGCTATCTCTTATTCCTTCCTTCTTTTCTCTTGAAAACATTGCCTATATGATTCCATGAAAACGTCCCCAAAGCCCAGGGTAGTAGACTCTGTGGGTGCTCCCAGCATGTTCCCTCATCTCCTCTCTTCAGCATGCTCCCACCTCCCTTCCAGCAGCTGGATCTGCTCTGGTTGACGACTAGAAATACCGCAGCTCCCTTGCCCTGGGGGTGGGATGATTCTAAAGCTCCCAGGGTTTCCCATCTGGATTAAGCTTCCATTGCCCTCAGAGGGAACCTAAAGCAGCCTATTTTGGTGATGTTCCCTCTTCTGTTTCACTTCTTACCCACCTCCCTCCCACTCCGAAATAAACCACCACCCAAATCCTCGTGTCAGGTTTGCTTGTGAGGGAGCCCAAACCAAGGCACTCTGGAAAGAGGGACTCTCTCCCTCTTCACTCTATCCTCGGGGCAAGCATGGGAAGCATTGAGGTTATGAGTGTATGCCCTCATCCTATGACTGACGGTTCCAAAGAGTTGCCTCTTTATAGGTGGACAGCCATTCGTCCTGGTTTGCATAGGACAGTCCAGCTTATACCTGCAGTGCTGGTGTCCATCTGGTTTAGCATTTCTCTTGGAAGACACTGTCCTGGCTTGGATGATAAATGGTGCGGTCACCCCATTTCCAGGAGACCTCTGCTTGGCAGGAGGAGTGTGATCTAATCGGACCATAGGCTGTTAGAGCTGGAAGGGATTTTGAATTCATCTGGTATAAGCTGCTTGCTCACAGATGAGGCAATGGAGGCCCTGGGCACTAGGAAAACTGCTCACGGTCAGAGCCAGCCCTGAGGCTAGGCCACCCTCTGCGTGGAACAACCCTAATCTTCCCTTCCCTGGACCTACTGCCAGGGCCTTCCGAGAAGGCCGTAAGTCCCCTTTGCTACATTGACCGTATCGTGGAGTCAAAGCAATCTTTGCTCTGAAAATCTGGCTATGTCCTAAATCTTTGATATTAGAAGTCTGACTAGGGCTTGGGGAGTTCATTCCGTAGCCTGGAAAGAAGTTGTCCTACTGTCCACTAGATGGTGTCCAATACACACCCCCTACACATGCATCCCTGGAACTGCACAACTAAGCCTGATGTTGATGAAAGAAAGATCGAATCCACCCCAGTTTGGTCATCTTGTTTTGTTTCCTGGCATCATGCTCTAGAAGAGATTTGGGGACTGGCACGAGAGGAGGAAGACGTGCCCTTAGACAATCTCTCTGGTCGAACGGTTGCAGGACATGAGGCAGAGAAAAACAGGGGCTGTCGGAGCCATGCTGGTGAGAGGGGATGCTGTCCTGGACCATGGCTGTGCGTGATGCGGATGGAGAGCAGGGGATGGGTCTGGAGGAAGGAAAGACGGGCCTCGATGAAAGGTTGCATCTAGCACTCCCTGAATTCCCTAGTTTCAACCTCTCCTTCTGTAAGATGGCAGAGGTGTTGGCTTATCAGTGTTGGCATTTCCAGTGCAGTGCAGATACTCAAAATATGGAGGCTTTTTGGAAACTTATGAATAAAACAGCTAAGATTTATTGAGTGCTTATGGGAGCCCTTCTAAGCACTTTACGTGTATTAATTTCCTTTATTCCCCCTCAAATACACATCTTGGGCCCCTGCCCGGATCAAAACCTCTGGGACTGATGGGCCTGAGCTAGTGTATTTCGAAAAATCTCCCCATGTGATCCTTACACACTTCTGGCTCTGGTGGGGGAAGGAGCTGAGGCCCAGGCAGGCTTGTCCTGTGAGGGGATCTGGGGCTCCCACCTGGCAGGGCTGAAGGGCTACCAGTCAAGGTCTCCCAGGGGCCTCAGGCCTCACGTCTCTCTTCCACTTTGACCTTCTCACTTGAATCTGCCACACACCTCATGTGCTTTCTTTCCTCCTTTCTCCCGTTCTTCTTCACAGAACACCTCCAGGCCCTGCTCAGTCTCTCCCTCTGTCCCTTATCCCTCCTGTGAATCATGCACAGTCCTGGAGCCCATCTGTGGTGTTGGCCCTGGTTCCCCCAGGTGAGAAGCCCTGTCCACTCGGTGCCCTCCAGAGGGGCCGTCCTTGCTACCTCCATCCTGCCCTCCTTGCAGGGGCAGCGTCTGGCCTCCACCTCAGGCCCACAGCCCTCCCCACCCCTTATTCCTGCCGGCTGTCATCAGGGTCCGCAGCGGCCCAAGCACCAGTAACCTCCATTGAACACGCCCTCCCCGCCTGCCTGTGGTGTGCTCGGAGCACAGAGAGGCGGAGGGCCTGGCGTCACAGAGGCCTGAGGACGTGGCTGCGGGAAAAGCCTTGCTGTGCTGCTCCCTTTCCAACAAAAGTGAGCGGGGGGCTTCCCTGGGTGCGCAGTGGTTAGGAATCCGCCTGCCAATGCAGGCGACATGGGTTCGAGCCCTGCTCCGGGAAGATCCCACATGCCGTGGAGCAACTAAGCCTGTGCGCCACGACTACTGAGCCCACGTGCCACAACTACTGAAGCCTGCGTGCCTAGAGCCCGTGCTCCTCAACAAGAGAAGCCACCGCAATGAGAAGCCCGTGCACTGCAATGAAGAGTAGCCCCTGCTCGTCACAACTAGAGAAAGCCCGCGCACAGCAAAGACCCAACGCAGCCAAAAATAAATAAGTAAAATAATTTTAAAAAGAAAGTGAGCCAGGGCTGTTTTTAGTTCAACAACCATTCATCGGGTACCTACTGCACACCAGGCACCCAGCTAGGCCTTGGGGTTACCAAGGTGAGTAAGACACCCTCCTCCCACCCAAGCACCTCACTTCTGTTCACAGATGCAGCCACAAAACATCTGTTATGGGACACCTGGTGGAGAGAAGGTGCCCATGCATTTGTCACAAGGGAAAAGGGGGATGTTAATTGAGGCTGTGAGAATCTGAGAAAGGCTCCAGGGAAGCCTGTTGCCCCTTAAAACTTCGCTCAAGTGTCACATCCCCCCCAAAACCTCAAGCCCCGTTGGGAAGACCCCTAGGTTGATTTAAGAGCCCTGCTTCTGGTCTCCCAGCACCCCCATGGCGGTTACTGCACCATATGAAGAGCTGTGATTCCCAGGGTCCCTCTGCCGTGAGCAGCTTCAGCCTGGAACCATGTCTCCACTTCCCACCCCAGAAACCAGGGCCTGGCACACAGTAGGTGCTATGTATTTGCCTGTTGAATGAATAGGAGGTGCCATCTGAGCTGGGCCTTTGCGCACGGGGAGGATTTAGAGGATGAGAGGGGGGGTGAGGGCTCGGGGAGCAGGACGTGAGGTCAGGAAGCACAGCAAGAGGCCCAGCTACTTCGGTGCCCCCTCCTCCGGTTACTCTCTGGGGCATCTGAGCATCAGGGACTCCCCCCGCCACTCGGCCTCCAGCCAAGCTTTGCAAGGCCAACCTCCTCCCTTAGAGCCCGGGGCACTCGCCCAGGGTCTACACCCCTGTCCCCTTGTTCTCTGGCCTTAAAGGGGGAGGTGGGTGGTGGGATTGACACCCCTTCAACCGGGGATGACCCATCCTCTCTCTCCCTCCCCAGTAGCTGTAGCTGAGCCTGTTGATCTCATCTCTGGGTGAACTTTAGAATCACCAGAGAAGCTTTTTATAAACACCCATGCTTTATTTGATTGGGCTGCGGTGGAACTGGGGGAGCATCGTTCTTAAAGTCCTTCAGGCGATTCTAACGCACAAATGCGCTAAGCCAGCCCCCAGCTGGGGCAGGACCCCCATCCCCACCTCCCGCAGGGCCTCTCCCCGCTCTGCTGCTCCAGCCCCCTTCCCAGCAGTTTTATCTCACGCAGCACATCCCAGAGCCCTCTCGGCACTGAATTATACCCATCCAAGCAGACTGCTGCCCTGTGAATTACAGAGGCCGGAGCTGTAAAGGCATCTCCTGGTAAAGAAATGAAAGGGCTCAATCATTCGGCCGAGAGCCAAGGCCAGAGAGATTCTCAGCCCCTAGAGAGAAAGACAGGGGGGTGCGTGAGCGCAGGGAAGGGGAGAGCCTCCTTTGAGGCGGAGGAGACAGATGGCAGTGTGCTGGGGGCATGTACCACAGCCAGCAAGGAGGGCCCCCCTCCCTGACTTTCCTCTTTGGAAGGCTGGCACCCAAGACCCCTGTCTGGGGTGTGGAGGACACAGGCAGGCAGGGGCTACCGCTCGAGGGTTGGGCGAGCTGCGCGTGGAGACCTCTCAGGGCGGGCAGTGTGAGGTTAGCCAGATAAAAGTGGGGTGTTTCAAATGCCACCTCCCATAGCAGCCCTTCAGGGACTGAGCCAGACATTTCCTTCCTAAGAAACAAGGATACGGCCTCCCAGCCCCCAGGACACCGACAATTGGGACTTCCACAGGCTGGAAGCCCTCAGTCACTCTTTATTTACACCCCGCTGAGTGATACCCCAACTGCAGCTATGGCTTTGGGCAGAGGACAGGGACGTGATGAGAAGGGCTCCTCAGCCTGGGGCCCAAGCTGGGGCCCCGACTAGGGGCTCAATGTTGCTGTCTTGACATTTTTGGAGTCACAAGCTCATGACAGAGGTGTGGGAGTCCCTGTGAGGCAAAGGGGGAGCAAGGAGGGTGGTGCTGGCGTTTCTGCGCTTACTGGGACACATCTTTAAAGATGGCTCTCCTTCTCCTTCAGCAAGTGTCTGGGCCTTTGTCCAGGAACTCTCAGTGGGGACATCAGCTACGGACCACAGATTCCTCCCACGTGGCCATCCTGTCTGTGGGATCTCACAGGCGTGTGATGAGAGAGCTGGTCAGGCATGGTGGTGGGGAGCCAGGTCCGTGCTTGGTCTGTTCCTCGATCACAGTTGGTTCCCCGGGTAGCAGTTCCTCATCTGAGCCCTGGGTGGGGGATCTTTCCCACTTACCAGACAGTCAGATGCCCAAACACAGGGCCTCAAGCCAGGAGCATCATCTTAATGCCCCAAGGGTAGCCCCTTTTGGGGTCCCCAACTCTGATTCTGGATAGCCCAGAGAAGGCAGTGGTAATCCCAACACAAACCGGCGTTGTATCTTGGTGGAGGGATTTCCGTAGCACCTGTAACAGAACAACTGCTTGGTTAGATAGCCCTTGCTTGGCACTCTTAAAATTTCACAGCACATATGCTGTGGTCTGGATTGACTAATTGTTAAATTGAGTCCCTACTCTGACTGGACATAGTTAAGAGGTTTTTCACACGTAAGTGAAAGTGAAAAATATATATCCACCTGTAAATGAGGAGGTGCGTTGTCCACATCCTCTGGTTAAGAATTGGACTCTGCCCTGCACATCCTGGAATTGCACAGAGGGCAGTGGGGGCCTGGAGGGTATGGTTGGGTTTTTCCCCGTTCAGGCACCTGACACCTGAGGAAGGATTACCACTGTGTCCATCAGAAGGGAGGCTGGAATGATGAACATGGTGTAGACCATGGGAGGGCTGCCGGCAGAGCCTATTTATGCCTCGCTCAGAGGCTGTCATCAATTTGCAATTAGCTGGAGGCTTGGCAGGCAGCTGCAGGCTCCAGACTCCACCATATTAATGAAAGCACTGGCCCTGCTGGAGACAGCGCTGAACAAGGATGGAAGTCTAATTAGTTTATCCCAGTAGAGGGACATCCAAGCTTTGGTTTGGGGCTGTCAGCTTACCTCCGGCAGGGCTGGGAATTTCCTCGGACTCTGAGGGTGAACTCTGCCCAACATCTTCCTCTGGGCTGGGGTGCCAGTGGTGGGAGATTTCTACCCCTGGAGCTGAGTCTCAGGGCTCTGCGTCTTCCTTCTACAGGGGCAAGCAGGAGCCTAGGACAGAGCTGTGGGGTTTTCTGTCATCTTGGGCTTGTAGCAGGGAGGAACACTGGGGTCCCAGGGCCCTCCCTGGGTGGGGGGCTGCATTGACTGTCCATGTATAGACAAGGCAGGGGGACCCAGGAGCAGCTGGCCCCTCAGAGTGATGGAGACGGCTCAGAATCCATGATGGTAAGTCTGACCAGCCTCAGGCCCCGGCTCTTAGACAGAACCCAGCCTATTTGCAGTAACAGGAAAGGAGGGAACGCTGACTGGTGGCAACAAGCTTTAGAGCAGTTGCTGGGGAGTCTGTGGGAAGCAACCCACTCCCTTCTGCAGAGGCAGAGGCCCCGGGGAGTATCAGCTTCCCTTGTTGATTTGCTCCAGTCTATCAGATGCAAACAGGTTTTCATAAAACTCAAGGAGACATCTGCTGAGAAAATTAATTCAATGGGCGATGAAGTGTTTCTCTGGGGAGCCTCCATGCTTGTTCTTTCCTCCTCCCTCCCCCTTGGCTGCTCAGAGGGGTCTGAGGTGTTGATGGAGCCCAGTCTGGGAGCCCTTGTAGCCCAAGGCTCAGATAGCCCAGGCTCAGGACCAGCCCCTTGTCTTTTTGCCTGGATCCTCAGGAAGGTGGAACCAACTGGATGCCTTGACAGGGAACCTAGCAGAGGCGGTGGGCATACGGCTTGTCCTGACTCACACTTGACACCCAGGTCATTACCTTCATGACCATCATAAACCCTCCCATCGCTGAGTGTCCAGCACTAGATGAGGAGAAAAGGAGATGTGGAGGAAGGAGGAGAATGGGTGGCAGGACTGAATGAACACTTCTTCAGTGAAGTCTCGAGGCTGACGAGCCCAGGACCTGGGTTACGTTCACAAGATGTGAATCCTGTGAATCAGGTTCCTTGGCTCCAGCATGTAAGGTTCTGAGAAGAGCTGGAGAGAGCGGCCTCCCCAGGAGCCCTGTTTGGTGAGCTGGTGAGACGCCACATCCATCTCTAGATGCAAGACAAAGTAGAAAGGTCCCAGGCAGGTGAAGCCCATGGCAGAATAGGGACATAGAGGGAGGGGTCCATCATCAGACCCCATGATTTCTCTCGCTGCCTGATTTCAATGGTTCTCAATCTTTACATCCTAGAAGAACCTTGAAGAGGAGGTCTAGAAATGAAGATTTCCAGGCCCCACTCCCAGAATTCTGATTAAGGAGGTCTGGGGTGGGACCCTGGAATCTTCATTTTAACCTAGGGGGCCGATGGGACCACACGTGGAGAAAAGCACTACCTCAGTCCAGCAAAATGAATAAAGCTTCATCTAAGGTTTCCAGTTGCTTTAAACCCTCAGAGAGGCTCAAATTAATTAAGCATTTTCTGAAAGCCTATAACTAGAGCCTCAAATCAGGGCTGGCCTCGTGGGTGACAGCACACGGGTGGTACAGGGGCCCACGGGCAGAAGGGCTCCCACGCTTTCGGTTTAATGCTCTGCAGTGGCTGCCCTTGAAATGCTTAGTAATTTTGTGAGTTTGTGCTTTTGTGAGTGAAGTCTAACGGGACAGTGGATCACGACAGGGCCTTGGAGCCCGGGTTCACAGCCGCTGCCTCTGGAGGATGGGTTCTCACCACCGTAGGCCCTGCCCTACTCCACGACTACTGCCACCAGCTTTCCCAGCATGGGTCTGGGTGGAGATGGGGACCGTCAGGGTCTGGCTCCCTGGCCCCAAGGTGTCGGGGTGCAGCATGGTCCTCCGCCTCCACCCTGCCGGCTCGCAGCGACCCCTGGTGTCTGGAGGCCGCAGGACAGTGAGGTCCAGCCTCTCTCCCACCCCACCCCCGGGTCCTGGTGCCGGGCAGGGGGAGTGAGGGTCTACACATTCTGGGGGTCGCCCCTCTGCTGTGGGTTGGGCCCGTGGGAACAGGAGACACCTCCCTCAACTTTCCCAGCCCTGGTTTCCTGACCTCCAAGAGATTACAGCTCCCTGACTTCAATGAAAAAGAAGGTTATTGAACACCTTTCACCCCAAGTGTCATTTAATTTTCCTGGTTATATCCTGGTGCCTAGGATGCTGGCACGTGGGCAGTACTCAAAAAAGATCCAGGGACTGAATGAATGGATGGATAAACTCTTTGAGGTAGTTATTATATTCTCTCCATTTTACGGGTAAGACCCTGAGGTTTAAGGAGGGCAAACAATTTGCCGGAGGTGGAGAACAAGCGCGTGACAGAAATGAGATTTGAGTGCAGGTCAAAATTCCAAAGCCTTTGCTCTTTCACCATCTCACAGGTGTGAAGTCATGGTCCCACACCCACCCAGTACCATTTGCCTATGAGCTGGAGCTGCTCCTGGCATGGTCTTCTGGTTGTCCAAGGGGGAGGGGGATTGTGAGCCCAGTGTGAGATCTGTCATTGGATTTTCACCAGTTCTGCTCCCCATGGACCCAGGAGGGAGCGAGGGTGAAGAGCTATACTCACTAAAATTCTCTGATTCAGTGGAATCAATTAGGATTCTTCCAATTGCTTAAAACAGAAACCTCGACTCAAAATGACCTAGACAATATTATTATTTCATGTAACAGA
This sequence comes from Phocoena sinus, assembly GCF_008692025.1. Classification (NCBI taxonomy): domain Eukaryota; kingdom Metazoa; phylum Chordata; class Mammalia; order Artiodactyla; family Phocoenidae; genus Phocoena; species Phocoena sinus. Next base: position 162,429,027 of record NC_045763.1, on the reverse strand, counting down.
AAAGTTTACAGCTAATCAGACTCTCAGGCTTGTTGATTCCAGGGCTCTTTCTGTCTCTTAGTGGGCCAGCCTCAATGTTGGCAGCTCCAGATGGGACGTGTGGATGCAATCACTGGGACTGGATTAGACCATTCATTTGGGTGGAATGGGTGTCGGGGCATCAACTGTGATGTTCCCACGTCATCAGTGCACAGGCAGTGCTGCTTCAGGACCTCTCTGGAAAACATTCCAGAAAGAAAGAGACTGTTGTTCCTGCACTGCCACAGACCACTACCCAGCCTGGGCAGCCCGAGGAGTCCAGCATATCAGCCACACCAGCAGTGGCAGCATGGGAAGTAGCAGCAGAGTTAATGGGGGCACATAGTCCCAGAAGTAGCAGCAGCACACCTTCACGATGCTTGGTAGTCAGCCAAGGCGCCAACAGTGGCCATTGCTGGAGGGGCCTGCACCAGGAGAGCAGGAGAGGAAGGGAGAGTGGCAGTTGGCACACGACAGCCAGGGCTTCTTCCGTAGTACACCTGAGGTGACCCTGGAGAACAGCAGAAATAACGGGTTTCTGAAGATGGCTGGCATCTGAGCATGACAGATGGGACAGAGCGAGCTAGCAGAGCTCGGCTTTTCTTGCTGAAGTGACCCTATGGCCTCCAGACACTGGTTATGTGTACAACGCCTGCAAGGGCTCCCACCATGCAGGCTGTCTCCCAGCTATGCCTGGGGAGGGGTTATCACAGCCGGGACACACAGCCGGGAGAGACCTTGACCAAACCCTTCTCTTTGTGTCTGCCAATGGTCACCTAATGTTACTGCCAGCTGTGGTGCCATGAGACTGAGAGATTTTTCTCTCCTCATCTTTCCCCTCTCCTTTCCCCCCCTTCCCTTTTTCTTTGTCTTTCTTTCTTTTTCTTTGCATTTTTCTGTACTGCTAAATTTCAAAACTGTTTCATAGAATTTTCTGAATACGTATTATATATATCTCATGGTCCCAAACTAAAATATACACTTACAAGGTAATCAGTAATTAGTCTTCATTATAGATCCATCTGCCCTGTTTCCCTTCAGAGCCCCCTTTTCCATGATAATATCTTTTGGTTTATCCTATATTATAACAACTTATGTATACTTCTAGAGTTTCTTTATGCATATACGAGTAAATGAAAAAAATGTTTTTATTTTCTCCCTTTTTTATACATACATGCTGCTCTGTAGCTTACCTTTTCACCTAACAATATATCTCAGAGGTCTTTATCAGTACAAAGAACATCCTCAGTGTTTGTATAGTTGCCCTTTGTGATCGAACATGATAGTGTCATGATTTTTAAAAACAGTGTCCTATTGATACGCCTTTACGTTGTTTCCAGACTTTGGCTATTCCAAATGATGTTTCAGTAAAAAGCCTCGTACATACATTATGTTGTATATGCACAAGTATTCCTGTAGGATACAGCCCTAGAAGTGTAATTGCTGGGTCAAAGGGTATATGAAGTTGTAATTTTTATTAATTTGGCCAATCACCCTCTGTAAGCGTTGTACTAATGTATACTGTCAGGAGCGACTTTTCCCCACAGTTTTGCCAACAGAATTTGCTATCAGATTTTTGGAATTTTGTCAATCTGATAGGTGATGTGTATCTCAGTATGGTTTTTCAATTTTCTTTATTGAGCTAAATTTTCATACAATAAAATGGACTCATTTTAATTGTATACTTCAAAGAGTTTTGACAAATGTATATACCTGAGGAACCAACACCCCCAATTAAGATACAGAACATTTTCATTGCTCCAAAAGCTTCATTCATGCCTCTTTTTTAAAAAATTTATTTTATTGAAGTATAGTTGATTTACAATGTTGTGCTAATTTCTACTGTACAGCAAAGTGATTCAGTTATACATATATATACATTCTTTTTCATATTCTTCTCCATTATGGTTTATCACAGGATACTGAATATAGTTCCTTGTGCTATACAGTAGGACCTTGTTGTTTATCCATTCTATATATAATAGTTTGCATCTGCTAGTCCCAAACTCCCAATCCCTCCCTCCCCCACCCCCTCTCCCCCAGACAACCATGAGTCTGTTCTCTGTGTCTGTGAGTCTGTTTCATACATTAAGTTCACTTGTGTCATATTTTAGATTCCACACATCAGTGATATCATGTGGTATTTGTCTCTCTGACTTACTTCACTTAGTCTGATAATCTCTAGGTCCATCTATGTTGCCGCAGATGGCATTATTTCATTCTTTTTTATGGCTGAGTAGTATTCCATTGTACACGTGTATCACATCTTCTTTATTCATCTGTTGATGGACACTGAGGTTGTTTTCATGTCTTGGCTACTGTAAATAGTGCTGCAATGAACACTGGGGTGCATTCATGACTCTTTTTAATCAACACCTTCTCCATGCCTTCCCAGGAAACCACTGCTCTGAAAGCTATCACTATAAATTAGTGATAATAAATAAATGCATTAATTAGTTTTTAATTAATTTAATCCATCAGTTTTTCCTGTTCTAGAACTTCATAGAAATGGAACCATACAATGTGATTGTCTTGTAACTGGCTTCTTTTACTCAGCACAGTTCTGAGATTCATCCACAATGTTTCATGTATCAACACTTCAGTCTATTTTCTTGCAGAGTATTAGTCCATTGAATAAATATGCCACATTTTTTTGGTTGTGGTTTTTTTTTTTTAATAAATGTAATTATTTTTGGCTGCATGGGGTCTTCGTTGCTGTGCACGGGCTTTCTCTAGTTGTGGCGAGCTCTTTATCGCGGAGCACGGGCTCTAGGCGCCTGGGCTCAGTAGTTGTGGCACACGGGCTTAGTTGCTCCGCAGCATGTGGGATTTTCCCAGACCAGGGATTGAACCATTGGCAGGCGGATTCTTAACCACTGCGCCACCAGGGAAGTCCCAGTTGTGTTGTTTTTCATTGAGATGTTGGTGAACATTTGAATTGTTTACGGTTTGGGACAACTATGGGTAAAGCAGCTATGAACATTCGTGTACAAATAAATCTCTTTGTGTTTATATGTTTTCATTTCTTTTCAGTAAAGAAAAGGAAGTGGAATTTCTGAGTAATATAAAACAGCCGTACCCTAACCTGTACCCTATACTGTACACTAACCCTAACCCTAATGCTAAACCTAAACCTAACCCGTAACCTAATCCTAACACGTACCCTAACACTAACCCGTACCCTAACCCTAAACCATAGCCATACCCTAAACTGTACCCTAACCCTATGTGTATGTGTAACTTGTTACGAAACTAGCCAACTGCTTTCCAAAGTAGTTGTACCACTTTATATTCCCATCAGTAAAGTATAAGCGTTCTAATAGCTTCACATTTTCATCAACACTTTGTAGTCTTTTAACTTTTAGCCATTCTAGTGGGTATATGGTGGTATCTAATCATAGATTTAATTTTCATTTCCCTGATGATTAACGATGAGCCTCTTTTCATGTGCTTATTGGCCATTTGTATCTTTAGTGAAGTATCTTTTCAAATCTCTTTCTCACTTTTTATTGAGTTGTCTTCTTGAGTTAGGAGTTCTTTATATATTTCTCAGTGAGGATTTAATTTGCATTCTTTTATTTTGTATGAAATTGAGCATCCTTTCGCATGCTTAGGACCCATTAGTATTTCTTTTTCAGTGAACTGTGTATTAATATCCTTTGTCCAATTTTCTATTGAGGTGTGAGTCTTTGTTTTACTGACTTCTAGGAGGCCTGTATGCATTAGGTGGATTAACCCTTTGTCTGAGATAGGAATCGCAATTACTTCCCCTAGTTTGTGGTTTGCCTTTGGTTTAGCTTATGGTGTTCTCTGCCATGCAGAAGATTTTTATGTATTTAAATTTGCCAATCTTTTTTTCTATGGCTCTTGGATTTTGAGTCATAGTTAGAAGGGCCTCTCTCATTCCAAGTTTACAATGGAAGTCGACCACGCTTTCTTCTCTCATGTCTTAGCCCAGGTGATCTAGAGAACAGAGTATGAGGCAAAGATACACAAATGCTTTATTAGGAGATGCAATCCCAGAGCAGCAAGAGAGAGGGTAAAAAGAGTTTGAGGAGGGTAGGCAGGAAGGCATGAACAAGGTAGTATGTCATCAAGCTGGCCATGCCTTCACAAGAAATATAGTAGTTTGCTTCCAAACAGGTCTTCTGCTGCCATGCTTCAGAAAAGCCCCTTGGAGGTGGAAGGGAGAGAAATGATCCACTGGCTCCTTCCTGACTCTTGTCTCTCATTGGTGTGTCCCTCGACAGATGAATGGATAAAGAAGATGTGGCACATATACACAGTGGAATATTACTCCACCATAAAAAGAAACGAAATTGCATTATTTGTAGTGAGGTGGATGGACCTAGAAATCTGTCATACAGAGTGAAGTAAGTCAGAAAGAGAAAAACAAATACCGTATGCTAACACATATATATGGAATCTAAAAAAAAAAAAAAAAAAAGGTTCTGAAGAACCCAGGGGCAGGACAGGAATAAAGACACAGACGTAGAGAATGGACTTGAGGACACGCGGAGGGGGAAAGGTAAGCTGGGATGACGTGAGAGAGTGGCATGGACATATATACACTACCAAATGTAAAATAGATAGCTAGTGGGAAGCAGCTGCATAGCACAGGGAGATCAGCTCGGTGCTTTGTGACCACCTATAGGGGTGGGATAGGGAGGGTGGGAAGGAGATGCAAGAGGGAGGAGATATGGGGATATATGTATACATATAGCTGATTCACTTTGTTATACAGCAGAAACTAACACAACAATGTAAAGCAATTATACTCAAATAAAGATGTTAAAAAAAAAAGTGGTGGTATTGATTGCTCTGGACTTCTGGGTTGTGGCCTTTCTGGGCAGTCAAGTCTCACACCTCACAGCACCAAGCTCCATATAAATCTGAAAGTGGTGGGAGGAGTCAGAGGCTTTGTGAGTTTGACTGAGTTGGCCGTGTTCTCAGTGCTGTGTTGTCACTGTGGAGGCTATCCCAGAGCCAGACCCCTACTGAAAGCTAGTGGGTCCCCAGGGAAAGGGAACCAGTCATGGCCTTCTTGACATAAGAGAAGCCATTTTTGGCCTAAGCCATTTTGTGATCTAAGCCTGGCCACCATGCTTGCCCTCGAACAGGTCTCAGTAATTAATGGTCTAAGGGAAGTGAGGGAATACATGAACAAAGGAAAAGCGGTCAAGAAACAATAGTTCAGGGGAAAGAAAACAGAGTTCTACTTCCTCCTCAAGTGATTTACATAACAATCTGATGCATATCTTTGAGTTCTGCAGGAACTAAGGCGCCCCACCCAGGTGGAGAATGGAATGACCTTTTCTGATCCTCGTGACCTCAGTCAACTAAAGCTTAGACTCTGGCAACCTGTGCCCCAGTTCTATGCTGCATTCTCCTCTGCTCAGCCCCTTTGTGAATTTGCGTGTTCCCTTAGCTTAAAGCTTCCCCAGTTTTGCCGTTGGGGAGACACTGATTTGGGAAAGGTCCCTGGTGCTCCCCTTACTTGCTGCGAGTAGTAAGTCCTTCCATCTTCCCATCTTTGGCTTGGTTGTGTCCTTTGGCTTAACAGCCACCAAGAGGTGAACTCAATCTTTTGGGTAACATCCTGGAGACTGCGATAGTGATGGTGCCAGGGAACAAGGCTATGGCATCAGTGGCCAGTGTTCTCCACAGAGCCAGTAGCCCAAACCTGGGAGGTGAATGAACTGGGCTCAGTGTAATTTTATGGTTCCTTCTCTTCTTTTATTTAAACATTTAATCTATTTGGAATTTGTCCTGGTCTTATGCTGTTGTGTGGCATGACTCCTATTTAATTATTTTTTCCACATGACTACCTAGTTTTCCCTACTCCATTTATTGAATAGTTCATCTTCTCTCCCATCGACTGAGGGCCTTTTTGTTATATACAAAATTCCTATATTTGGGGACCCGTTAAAAATGTTCACTTCTGTTCCATTGGTCTGTCTGAGTTGTTTTAAGTACTGAAGTTTTACAATATGTTTTAATATCTGGGAGGCCTCATCACCCGTCACTGCTTTTTTCTCCTCAGTATTTTCCTAGATATTCCTGTTCCTTTTTTCATATAAACTTTACAATTAGCTTGTCTGGTTAAAAAAAATAGTATTTTTTGGTATTTTTAATGGATGGCCTCAAATTTGTAAATTAAATTTTGGAGAATTGATATTTTTTACTATGAGTCTTCTTATCCAAAAAATGGCATAATGTTCCATTGGTAATGAAACAGAGGGAAAGGGGCAGGGCACAACCCTGAAAAGAATGACATAGCTGTTGAAGATACAACATAAACTGATTAGAACCAACTAGGTCCAAGATGGCGGAAGAATAGACTTCCACTAGACCTTGAGCCTCATTATATGCTCATTGTAATATCAGTATATCAGCATGCTAAGTGACACACCCACAGGCACCATGAAAGTTCCTAGGCTGACCATTAAATGCAAAAAAGTGGGTGGTGGCCCAATTCCTGGAAATCTCCACCCCTTCCCCCAAATAGTTGGAGTAATCCTCCTACTTGTTAGCCTATGAAATTGCCCAGCCCGTAAAAACATAACCACGCCACATTTCAGGGCCTCTTGCCTTCTGAGATGGCCCAAACTCCGTCTGTGGAGTGTGTTTCTCCCAGGGCCATTCTCGCCTTTTGAGATGGACCACATTCTGTCTACGGAATGTATGTATGTATGTATGTCTCTAAATAAATCCACTTCTTACCTATCACTTTGTTTCTCACTGAATTCTTTCTGTGATGAGCTTCATTAAGTCCTGAGACCAGGTGTGTGATCTCAATTAAAAGACAGTGGGTTCAAGTCCCAATCTGAGTTGTGCAGTTTCAGTTTCAGCCTTCCTTTGTGTCCTTCCATTTGTTTTAAGGTCTTGCCCAATTCTATTCATTTCTAGTTGTTAGCAGGTAGTAGGACTTTTTCCTACATTTTTTTTTGCCTGAATTTGAAAAAAAAAAAGTTGAACATGCTAATTTCTAATTAAAAGAAGAAATCATTAACCTGTAAAAAGAAAAGGAAAGGAGGGAAAAAGAAGAATACATTTTAAAAACCAAAAACCAAAACTGGAGTCTCAGGCAGGCTAAGTTCTGGTGACTAAAAGTGCTGATGAGATCGCCCCTCACTCCCCTCACAGTGGGCTTGGCCCCAGGGCTATGGGGCCCTGGTGAGTGCTCAGCCTGGAAGGGAAGGGTGGCAAGAGGGTTGCAGCTTCCTTCCACTCAGCTACTTTGGAGTCTATACTTGCCTGAGGCTATTCCCAGGGCAGAGAATCCACTTCAGCCAAACTCCTAATCTAAACAGCCTCTCCTCCCAGTTGAATAAACACACTTGCTTTCTCTCTCACTTGTTGAGAACCTCCTCCTTGCTCAGCCAGACTCCTCTCCCTTGATGGTGGGAAGGCTCAGGCAGGGGCTCACATAAGACTTTGCCCTGGAATCCATTTTTACTATCCATCAGAGTGTGAACCAATAGCTTTGCCTGCTCTGTACCAATCACAAAGAAGCTGTTTTTGCCAGCCAGCGTGTTAGGGTTGGTGATCTGCGGGGAGATGGCAGGAAGCAGGGAGAAGAAAGCTTGGGAGGTAGCCTATCCTGGGGTTAGTCCTGCCCTCTGGGACCACACAGCAAGTCAGCGCTCACTCTACAAGACCACTGTTGCCGTGTCCTCTCTCAGTGTCTTCTCTTCTCCAGGCCAAACGTCATGGGTAGAATCAGGGGAAGCTCTCTGACTGCATGTCATGTAAAGTCTCTCAATGTTTTTATGAAATGGAAGTTTCTTCCCATAATTGGCTTACATACATTGTCGAGTCAGCTTTGTTTTACCTTGTACATTTTTTTTTTTTTTTCCGGCTGTGCCACGAGGCTTGTGGGATCTTAGTTCCCCGACCAGCCATCGAATCCACGCCCCCTGCAGTGGAAGCAAAGAATCCTAACCACTGGACCTCCAGGGAAGTCCTACCTTGTCTGTCCTTCATTACAATATTTTGATTTATAAAAATATTTATATATTAAATTTTATTTAAAGGTAATTTGGTGAATATTCATATCCAATGATTTTGTTGCAGGAAGGAAGACCTCTTCCAGGGCTCGAGAGTGGGCTCTTGTGTAACATTCAGAAATGAATTGTCCGAGGAGACACATGGCTGATAAAGCAAAAGACTTTACTGGGGAGGGGCGCCAGGGCGGAGATCAGCAGGCTAAGGGACCGCAGGAGAACTGCTCTGCCACGTGGCTCTCAATCTCTGGTTTTATGGTGACGAGGTTAGTTTCCGGGTTGTCTCTGGCCAATCATCTTGCTCGGTCCATATTTGGTCTGACTCAGGGTCCTTCCTGGTGGCACACGCATCTCTCAGCCAAAATGGATTCCAGCAAAAAGGATTCCGAGGGACTTCTCTGGTGGCACAGTGGTTAAGAATCAGCCTGCCAATGCAGGGAACATGGGTTCGAGCCCTGGTCTGGGAAGATCCCACGTGCTGCAGAGCAACTAAGCCCGTGCGCCACAACTATTGAGCCTGTGCTCTAGAGCCCGCGAGCCACAACTACTGAGCCCACATGCCACAACTACTGAAGCCCGCGCACCTAGAGCCCGTGCTTGGCAACAAGAGAAGCCACCAGCCCCTGCTCACTGCAACTAGAGAAAGCCTGTGTGCAACGAAGACCCAACGCAGCCAAAAATAAAAAGATAAATAAATAAATACATTAAAAAAAAAAAAAAAGAAGGATTCTGATTCTGAGAGGTTGGTAGGACATATTATGGGCTGGCGTCTTCTGCCTCCTTTTGGACCCTCCCGAATTCTCCCGATTCCTTCACCATGTTCCTTAGAGGGACCTCCCGTTGTGAGGCAAGTCAGGCAAGCGGTTATCATCATTCCTGGCCAAGATGGTGGTTTTGGTCAAAGGTTCCCTAACAACTTCGTGCTTTAAAGAAAGGTTGAAGCAGTCTTATCTGGCAAGGGTGAGGCAGGAATCGGGAGATGGAGAGGTGAGGCTCTGGGGGCCTTGGGGCTGTCTTTGGACAGCTTTTTAGAATAATGTTACTCTTACTTCCTCCCTCCCCTGTGCTCATCCCATCTCCCAGTGGGCAGCAGAATCCCAGCCCAGGCCTGGAGAAGACCTACCCACGCCACAGGCTCCCTGAACCTTTCATTTGATAAACTGTTCTTTGTAAAACTCTCAGACCCTCCTCTGCCCCAGTCATATTACCTCACCTTTTCCTCCTTTCTCTTTCTCTTGGGTTTGGACAAGCTTTAAGAGTAGGAGTAAATAAAGCATGTGAGTTAACTAATTAGGGATCTGGTGGGGGTCGGGGGGTGGGGTCATTGATCCACCTACACTGGTTCAGAGTCTAATCAAATAACTTTTAAAGGAAATGAGTTTACGGTGCTCTGCCCCAGGATACCAAACAAACATGCCTGTCTTTCCAGATAATCCTCAAACGAGAGAATGTTTCAGCTAGGTTGCCTATGGCCACAGGTAATAAAAGACATAGCTCAACTCACTTCAACAATAAGGACGGCTATTGTCTTGCATACTCAAGCCCTAGTGCGGGGTGGGGGTGGGGTGGGGTGGGGTGGGGTGGCAATGTCAGGGTGGACACCTTCCAGAGCCTCTGGCTCTGTTTCTCTGTGAGCCTCTCACTCAGCCCTCCTCTGGGTGACGGATTCTTCTTCAGGCTGGTGCAAGATGGCAGCCCAAATTCAGCCTCGCGGTCAAATAGGAGAATTTTCACAGGAGGAACGTGAGGCTAACTTCCCAGAAGCCGTCACCTCATTGGCTTAAATTAGGTCACGTGCCCTTGCTGGACCCACTCACTTCAAGGGAGATGTGAGTACCCGGAGACTCATCAGACCAGCTCCTAAAGCTGGCGATAGTTTAACTTCCCCTGAAGCTCGTGGGCTGCAAGGGATGAGCATGATACTGGAACTCAGGACTCAGAACTTGGAGTTCTTTTAGGAGGGAGGGGTGGGCAACCAGAGATGGTTCTAGATCCTTCCCATTCTTGGTTACCTTCTTCTGAGTCTTTTGTTGAAATTGACCTTGAATGAGGAGAACAGCTTGAATACACAGAGAGGAAGGGGGAGAAGGGAACTGTTATGTGAACATGGAAGGATTTCTTAGGAAGTCAGTAGCTCTGTCCATTGGAGGGGGTGGGCTGATCTGTGGAAATGACCCTCTGACAACTGGACAAGAATGAGTCATCTGGTTGTTCCACCCTGCGAAACATAAACAACGTGACTATCCAAGACCATTAGTCTCATTTCGTATTTACCCAATGGCCTCCTTAATTCAGTTTCTCAAGTAGATTTTCTTACCAAGAAGACAATGTTCAGAGCGGACAGCGTAGGTTCTCCGATCTTGTCAATTAAATGTTAAATGTCATGTTTCTCATTCTAAATTAATAAATAGTCATTCTGGGTCCTCAAGTCATTTCTTTGGAACTTCAGTTAAATCAATTTGCTAAGGCCTGATCACCCCTGGTGAATTGAGGACATTTGAGCCTCCTGAACTGAATAACCAGACCATATGTTAAAATACCTAGAAAAGTGTAGGTGTGGAATATATCATGATCGCGATGGTGTCTGCTGGTATTAGGTTCTGGGTGATCATAAAAGAGAGACAACGAGATGAGCGGACCCATCCTAATAATAATTTCTTGTTTTTAATCTGATTACACAGACCTGGTTGGCCAAGATGGCAAATGATAAGTTTATAGGTAATAAGACTGTCCAGGAGACATTTGGACATTTTCTGTACACGTTTCAAAAGAGCAGGATGGAAGCTTTGGTAACCTAGAGTCCATGGAACTCTGTCCTGTGTCCTGGCCCCATAGAGATTAGCTTAGCTGCCTTGGAGGGCAACCATGGTTGTAGAAAAACTTTAGCTATTGTATACACCCTTAATTAGTAAGTCAGTGAACACTTATAAATGTTATGTGGACACCATGAGGAGGTATGAAAATAATAGCATGAATATATAACCGTTACATTATCAGAAATACTGGGTTTGACAGAAAAAACAAACTTTCTTGAAAATAGAAATTCTATTTGCTGATATAACAGGGTTGCTGTCACTTTAGGCACAAGTAGATCCAGTTGCTCAAACAAAGTTCTCGGGGACACTCTCTCTTTCCATCTGGCCTAGCTTACCCCTGCTTGTGCTACTTCATTGCAGGCACCATGACTGCTGGTTCCCCTGGACTCATGTCCTCCTGGCTTGGCGACTCCAGATGAAGGAGAGTCTCTCCCAGTGTTCATAAATTCATCTCAGGGAAGCCTATGTTTCGCTCTAATTGGGTCAGATGTCCCTTTCCAAACCAATTGCTATGGCAGGAGGATAAGGTACAATGATTGGCCCATTCTGGGTCAGCTCTACCAGTCCATATGGGCTTCTGGTAGGGGACAAGTTTTGCCATTACCATCCAAAATCCTTTTGCATCCCTGTGCAGTTGTTTGCAGGGGATATCATGCTAGGGATGTAGGAAGCCTGACAGTGTAGGAGACTGCATTCCAGATGTTTACAAGCTCTGTCCTTGGCTGCGGGGAGGGGAGAACTGACTAGCATCCGGATTCATTTCCCACTCATTGAGGAGCTTGCTGGGAAGGGGCAGCTTGAGAAGAACTAATGGGACTGACCTTAGAATTTTGGTTCTGTGCTAAGGGAGACTAAAGCCCATTTGTGTAGAGTGTATGAATTATGACTCAGTACCAGCTCATGAGGGCTGCAGGCCATCTTATCCTATCTACATTAATATATTTGGTTGCCTAATTCGCAGGTACATAAAACCTACAACCAGCTTGGGGTAGGGGATGACCCGCCGTCCCAGACACCCACCTAGAAGTTAAGGTACGTGTGGCCTTTTACCCCAACTCCAAAGAAAGGTGTGTGTTTTACATAAAAAGAGTTTAGATAATTTTATACTGGGTAATCTTTGTTGAGTTGAATAATCCTGTAACAAATATAAGTAATTTGAAAAGCTGCCTCTGGTTGGTTTCCACTAATGACATCAAAGCTGGTGACTGTAACGGGGTTCCTGTAGGTTGGCCTACGCCAGGCTCACCCCATTTTGCCTCAGGTTGGGGCCCACATTACAACCACTTGGCCCCTTGAGGGAGTGCAGAGGAGGAGAAAGGTCCCCTCGGCAGGGCTGGAGTTCATCCCCAGCACTGCTGGTGCCCACGCTCCCCTCCCAGGAGGGCCAGCTGCACAAAGGCCAGGATTGTCTCTCTGGTTTTCCTGGAGGCTGAGGGCAAAGCTCCTCCCACACCTGCTTCCATACAACTGGCTGAGGACAGTCTGTAATTCCAACAGTTTTTTATTACTCTGCAATTGTTGCTCAGAAGAGTGGGAGGCATTTAGAACACCTGCCCCGTTTGGCTTCAAGGCAGTCCTTAAAGGAGGGTGGAAGGGCTGTCATTTCAGATCTGAGACACTGAGGGCGGGGACAGAGCCACCGTCCCACAGGCAAGTCTGGGCTGTGGCTGCACTGGATCCCTGAGCCATCCCAGGCTCATTACCGCCCAACCACCAGGGCGGGAGAAGTCCCACCTGCAGCAGACAGCCTTTTGCAGAAGGATCTTAGCTGAGAGAAGTTTTTGAAAAGTAGAAAGTAGCCTCCGGGCCTTGGCTTTGGCTGCGCACCGCTCAGCATAGGGGCCCAGGCAGGGGGTCTCCTTGAGATTACTAGGATCACTTCTGGCGCTGGACCCCATTAGCTCGTCCTAAAGAGTGCGAATAGCAGCTGGTGAATTGCAGAGGGCCAGAGACATTTCAGCTCCGAGAATCCCTTTTTCTGTTTTCAGTACTGTTAGGACTTCCAGAAGAGGGCAGCACACTTTAGGGCTTATTGCATCAACTATTTTTGCTTCTCCCTTGCTAGCTTTTAGGGCTGCAGAGCATTTACCTTAATAATAGTCATAATAATCCTAATACCGGCAGTTTGCCTGTGCGAGGGGCCTGTGTTTTTCGAGCAGGCTCACATCCATCATCTTGTTTGAACAATCCTGGTAATCCTCTCTGAAGAGTCTCCAGGGCATCTGGAGCCAGCACTTCTGAGGCCCTTTGAGGCCCAGAAACCTGGGGGTGAGGTGGGGAGCGGGTGTGTAATTTGATGAGGGTAGAATCTTCCCTGGAACTCTCAACCCCAGCCCCCAGTGCAGGGCCTTCTGGCTGACTGATGGCAGCTTAACAGGCCAAGATGTAACTTTCTTCTTAGGCCCTGCAATCCTTCAGAGCAAGGGTTGTGCGGTTTCTGCTCCACATTTTGTTAGATGATGTATCTGCTCTGGGGGCTGGGTGCTATCAGCATGGAAGGCTGGCTGTGCAGCGCCTACTGGGACAGTGTTGGTAAGGACTCCGGGCTGGTGGGGAAGAGAAGGCGAGGGGTCAGGGCTGCCCACCCACCTGCCTACTGTCACTCTGCACTGCAGACTGGGCAACACTGGAGATGGGTGGAATACTCTTTTTTGGGGGCTGTGCCACGTGGCTTGTAGGATCTCAGTTCCCCAACCAGAGATTGAACCCAAGGCCAGGGCAGTGAAAGTGCGGAATCCTAACCACTAGGCCGCCAGGGAGCTCCCAAATTGGAATACTGTTGAGCCAGGCCTGGGCCAGGCCCTGACTCTGGGGCCACCAGGCTCTTAAAGATAAGTCAAATAAACAAGTTCAATTAGAAGGAGTAGAGGAAATTGGTGGAGAAATTCTTTAAGTGCATTTTTAAAAAGCAGGTGAGTGTAGGTGGTTAGGCGGGCGAGTGAGCAGGAAACAGTGACAGGTTCCAATAAGGTGGCACTCCCCCCAGTGACAGTTGGAATTCGTGCTTAGCAATCACAAAAGGAGGCTGTCAGGCAGTGGGGACAAAGGCATGCTTTCCCTGGGAGGGGAAGGGCAAGATTCCACGGTGGGTGGGGATGAAATACAAGTGATTCTCAAAGCCTGTGCAGAGATGCCCCCGTTGTATGTATCCGGTGCAAATGAACTTGAGACCTTGTTTCCCACCTGTCCTGGACCCTATGGAAAGTCCTGGAGGTAATCAGGAGCTTCTTTGGAGCAGAGCCTGGCTGGGAGGGGGAATAACTTTTAAGGAGTGTGTGTCGGGGTAACCCTGTGTCTGTCCAGGGGCCGGTAGCAGCTCATGCAACCTGTCAGTGCAAACTGAGCAGCCAGCTGGGCTGAGAAGTTTCCCCACAGAATTCCTCTGCTGGGTCAGCCAGGGCCCCATCCAGGTTCTGTTCTGGTTTCCCATTTGACAGAACAGCCCCCGCAGGTAGAGAGGCAGATGACCATAGGCTTGGTTTACTAACAGTTACACCCCTGTATCTCCCTGCAGCTCTGGTGCCCCCCTCATCAGCTCATCAGGTGCAGCTGAATGGCGCCAGGAGCGCTCACTTAGGAGTCCAACTAGGTGGGCTGAAGCCTCAGCCCCACCACTCCCGAGGCTGGTCCCTCCTCTCTGGACCTTGGCGGTCCAGGCAGAGCTAGAGAGCAGTGAGTCATCCCTCCCTCTCTCTGCAGCACCTTTAAGGGAGACGGACTAAAAATGTCTCCCTGTCCAACTCCCTTTCCCGGCATTAGAGCTTTGGGAAAGGTGTAAAATACCTGAAGTTTCTTGGACAAGCTGTTATTACATTTCCTTCATCAAGTTCAGGCCTGTAAAGCATGTGAAATTAAAGACAGCAGTAACAACGTGCACTGAGAGAGGTTTTTTGCTTTCAGGGCACCCCTATTATTTCATTTGAAACAGTCACGTGATTCCACAGGTATTTATGGGGGAGGGAGTAGGCGGCTCTGGAGCTTTACTTGGTCCCAGGCAATTGTGCTGGTGCCTCACCTGTGTTCTCGTTGCATCTTTGCAGCCTCACACCTGGTCACCTGGACACCTGGACCCTTGGCATCAGGAGCCCAATCTGTTAGATGAAGAAAATGAGATTCAGGGAGATTAAATGTACTTGCTTACTTCACCTCTGGTCCTTTTTTCTGGTGCTCTTGTTGCAAAGAGGCAGATAGAAATGAATCAATGCTAAATTAAGGCCATCTGCCCATGGCAACCCTGTAGACTCCTTGACCTCTGCGATTCTGACCTGAAGCTGCGGCACGTGCGAAGAATCACAACAGGCTGTAAATAATTTAAGAGGATTGCACCCTGTACTCAAATCTCCTGAAGGGCATTGAGGAGGGGCCAATTTGTAATTCCCAGCTGTACCTCTAGTGATTCCTTTCTTGGTTCCCTAATTCCATCCCGGGTTCTCCTGGGCTCCACCTTCAACACCCGCTCCCGGCCCTCTACTCTCACCCAGCCCAGTGAGAGTAGCCCAGTGGCTTTTTCTCCCCTCTTCTCTTCTCTGTTTTGTACTCTTCTTATCACTTAGACTTTTAAATTTTATACTCGCTGAAAGAGGTCTTTCGGATTTAAATTTATGGCCTGTGTAACTGTGCATATATAAAAAGGAAAATATAAGTGAAAAAAATGTATTAAGGTATGTTCCAGGCATTGGGACTCCCCTGGCGGTCCAGTGGTTAAGACTCTGTGCTTCCACTGCAAGGGGCACGGGTTCGATCCCTGGTCGGAGAACTGAGATCCCCATGCTGCACGGCACAGCTGAAAAATTAAAATTTGAAAAAGAATAAAGGTATGTTCCAGGCAACGACAGCTATGTCATCATTGCCATCTGCTGACAGCAATTGTAAGACATTCTCATGTCAGAGTTACACCCCTGTGACCCACCACCTTGCTGAAGAAACAGAATCATTGCCAACACTATTGGAGGCCTCTGGGCCCACCTCCGTGACCACGCCTCAGTCCTTTCCACCCCAGAGGCAGCCATTCTCCTGGATTTTGTGTTTATCATCCCCTTGTTTTCCCTCCCTACAGTTTTACCAAATATGTAACCTACACAATACATTGTTTGGTCTTGTTTTTGATGTGCTTCATAAATGGAATCATATTATATATATTCTTCTGTGACTTGCTTTTTCATTTTATTTTATTTTTAAAATATTTGTTTGTTTTGGCTGTGCCGGGTCTTAGTTGCGGCACGCGGGATCTTCCTTGTGGCATGCAGGATCTTTAGTTGTGGCATGCGGAGGTCTTTTAGTTGCGGCATGTTGACTTCTTAGTTGCGGCATGCAGACTCTTAGTTGCAGCATGCGTGTGGGATCTAGTTCCCTGACCAGGGATTGAACCCAGGCCCCCTGCATTGGGAGCGTGGAGTCTTACCCACAGTACCACCAGGGAAGTCCCTTCATTTTATTTATGACAGCCATATTGAGATATAATTCACATACCATATACACAATTCACCCATTTAAAGTATACATTTTAATGGTTTTAGTATATTCACAGATATATGCATCCATCACCACAGTCAATTTTAGAGCATTTTCATCACCCCAAAAATAAACTCTAGTTATCACTCTCCTTTCTCCCCAGCCCCAGCCCCAGTCTCAGTTCTAAGCAACCACTAATCTACTTCCTGTCTCTAGGACAGAAAAAATAGGACTTGCCTATTCTGGCCTTTCATAATATGTGGTCTTTTGTGACTGGCTTCTTTCCCTTAGTGTGATGTTTTCAAGATTCAGCCATATCACAGCATGTATCAGTACTTCATTCCTTTTTATCACGAAATAATATTTCATGGTATCGATATGCCACATTTTGTTTATCTATTTGTCCGTTGATGGAGACTTGCTTTTTTTTTTTTAATAAATTTATTTATTTTTACTTTTGGCTGTGTTGGGTCTTCATTGCTGCACACAGGCTTTCTCTAGTTGCGGTGAGCGGAGGCTTCTCTTCATTGCAGTGCACGGGCTTTAGGTGCGTGGGCTCAGTAGTTGTGGCGCACGGGCTTTGTTGCTCCGTGGCATGTGGGATCATCCTGGACCAGGGCTCGAACCTGTGTCCCCTGCATTGGCAGGCGGATTCTTAATCACTGCGCCACCAGGGAAGGCTGACTTGCTCTTTTATTTTATTATTTATTTATTTATTTATTTTATAAGTTTATTTATTTTTGGCTGCGTCGTTGGGTCTTTGTTCCTGCGCACGGGCTTTCTCTAGTTGCGGCGAGCAGGGGCTACTCTTCGCTGCGGTGCGCGGGCTTCTCATCGCGGTGGCTTCTCTTTTTTTGCGGAGCACAGGCTCTAGGCACGCAGGCTTCAGGAGTTGTGGCACACGGGCTTAGTCGTTCCATGGCATGTGGAATCTTCCCGGCCCAGGGATCGAACCCGTGTCCCCTGCATCGGCAGGCGGACTCTCAACCACTGCGCCACCAGGGAAGCCCCCTGACTTGCTCTTTTAAATTGAACATTATGTGAGATTTATCCACACAGATGTGTAACGATGTTATTAATTTCCATTGTAGTCCATATAGTCTGTGCATAAGATGAACATTGAAGCTGTTTCTAATGTTTTGCTGTTATAGATTATTTTGCTATAAAGATTCTCGTGGTTTCTCCTGGAACACATATGTGAAGGTTTCTCTAGGGTATAACACTAGGAGTGGAACTGCTGGCTGATAGAACCTTCTATGATGATGGAAATGTTCAATTCTGTGTTCCACACTGTCCGGCTCAGTGACTAGTAGCCACATGTGGCTCCTTGAACACTTGAAATGTGGCTCATGTAGCTGAGGGGTTGAAATTTAAACTTTTTAAACTCATTTAAATTTAAATAGCCATTTATGGCTCGTGACTGCTGTATTGGAGGAGCAGCTGTCTAGATAGACTTTCTTATTCTATTGCCAGCAAAGGCTGCTGGTCTTTCCTTCCTACCCTGAATATACTGAGGGAATGAACATGAGTTTTGTTCTTGCTAATCTGTGGACTGGACTGAATATCTAGGTTCAGGGACATTCAAGGGGAAGGAAAGGAGGAGGAGGGAGAGGAGGGGTCGTGGTGGCAGTCCCTAACCTTCAGACTGCGACTTCAGCCCTAGCCCTGGGGAGCCAAAGCCAGAAAGCAGTTGAGGCCGGGGACACTCACGTGGTTCTGCCGAGCAGGGGTGTGAGGTGGGCTCCGCTTCACTGGACATTGGGGTCTCAGACACGGCTGACGTCACAGAATCCACTCCAAGGTCATACTAGGCTGTGGAGCATGGGATTTCAAACATCCCACTCTGAGACTGCAGGCTTCTCTTGTTATTTAGTTAAGCTGGGATGACAGAGCTGGAAAGTGTTCTTTAGGGACAAATGCTTGAGACCTGATACCCTTTGCAGCTTCCTGTTCTGGCACCAGAGGTCACTGTGTCCTTGGTCTCAGATGTCACAGTACCGAGATCTCCAGCCCTCGTCACTGTGTCTCCCTGACTGTATCTGGGTTGCTCTTTCCACCACCTTAGACATGATGTCACCTCTGTATCACGTGCTGGGGACACTGTTTGGCTTTGAAGTTCCTAAGAAAGAGCCAACCCTGATGGATCTCTCTTTTTATTTTATTTTTATTATTATTTTTTGGATCTCTCCTTTTAAAAAAAATTTTATTGGAGTGTAGTTGATTTACAATGTTGTGTTAGTTTCTTCTGTACAGCACAGTAAATCAGTTATACACATACATATATCCACTCTTCTTTAGATTCTTTTCCCATACAGGTCATTACAGAGTATTGAGTAGACTTCCCTGTTGGTGGGAGTGTAAATTGGTGCAGTCACTATGGAGAACAGTAAGGAAATTCCTTAAAAAACTAAAAATAGAGCTACAATATGGTCCAGCAATTCCACTCCTGGGCATATATCCTGAGAAAACCATAATTCGAAAGGGTACGTGCACCCCAATGTTCATTAAAGCACTATTTACAATAGCCAGGACGTGCAAGCAACCTGATGGATCTCTTTCTTGCAGAACTTGAGCGAACTGTAGACAGTCTCCTTGTGATTGTGTAACGTCCCAGATGCCTCTGTGGAAGGACCACGGTGGCTGCTTTCTTGAGGGGGTGGCTGTGTTCTCTGTCTCCTGTGCTGCTCCAGCCTTTTTTCTTTTTGTTACCTTGAGTGGGTCCACCCCACTGGCTAAGGGCTGGAGGGAAGATGATTTGGGGGTTGACTTGTCCCTCTCCTACTCCCTCTTTTTCTCTATCTATCTGTTTATTTATATTGAATTATAGTTGATTTACAATGTTGTGTTAGTTTCAGGTGTACAGAAAAGTGACTCAGTTACATATATATATATATTTTTTCCTTTTTCGTATTCTTTTCTATTATGGTTTATTACAGGATACCGAATATAGTTCCCTGTGCTGAACTCCCCTTCTCCCTTTCACATCATCTGCCCTGTCCTGGGGATGGCAGATGCGCCTCCTCCTGGGGGTTCTGTCCTTCCCGCTTCTTTCCCTTCTTTCCTTCCAAGCCTGTGGCTGTGAGGAGTGGCCTGTGGTCGCCATCCAGACACGGTTATCCACATGTCACATCAACTTAGAGTGGCCCTCAAACACAGGTGTCCTTGATAGTCGCCCTCTGACATTGTGGTCGCTGCATCTTCCTGGACATACTGGTCACGCCCACTGCACGACCGCGTTCATCCTCTGTGGCCCTCGGAGACCTGCTGTGATACACATCCCTTATCCCTCAGCCCCCAACAGCTGCTGTCCAGGGCAGGGTAAGGATCCCCCCCACAAGGCCTCCACTGCAGGGAACAGGCCAACCCTTGGAGGGCAAATGGGTATTTTTCCTTCTCTTTCTGCAGGTTGACTTGATCTCTCTCTTCCCATCTGCCCCATCTCCCAGGGCCTCTCTGGGCTGTCTTTCTGGTCCCTTCTCAGATTTCTTCTGCAGCACAGAAAGCCTAGGAGTCAGTCTCGAGTCAGACCCTTCATAGAGGATGATGATTTCAATTAGCAACCCCAAGGCTCTCTCTGGGGCTTGGGGAGAGTCTCTGTGAAGACTCCCATCAATTTCAGTGGAAATTTATTCACAACCAGGTGACTCTGACCTAAAACTGAAGGTCTCCCCATTGCTCTCACTGTCCCTGTACTTATGGAGCCCTGCAGTATGCTCAGGGCCAGGCTGAGAGGGAAGAAAGGGAGAGGGAGCTTGAGGGAAAAAAAGATCGTTTCTGATCTTGAGAACTTTCCATGCAGCTGGGGACCCTAGACTAACACACAGTAAAAGAATATGAATAAGAATAACCTCCTCTGTTTGCTAGCGCTTAGTGGTTTGCTGAGTGTATTCACACGATTCAGCTCGTCTCAGCCATTCCCCAGGACGTGCCCCTAACGGCCCAAGCGCAGGATGGCAGAAGGTGGTGGTTTGTTCTCAGGGGTCTGTGGTGTAGCCCCGTGTGGCTTGTGTGCAGCTTTAAAATCTGAAGTCTGGTGCCCTCTTAAATCATCATGAGGACTTCTCATTCTACTCCATACTAAGTCTGTGTTGACACAGATGTAAAAACAACACGCTAAATGATGTTCTCGGAGTAAAACAGAGGCACCTGTTGATCCTGCAGTCAGAGAGACAGGGACGCCTCCAACTAACCTCAGCCCAGCCCGGGGGGGATGCTTACTACTGTTGAGATGCCAGGGAGATAGTGCAAGTGATCCCTAGGGGCTCCCTGGGTGAAGTACGATCCCTCTCCTGTGAACAGTGAGGAGGGACCAGCCTAGTTCCCTGGCTCCGGAGTGGTAGGGCTGCCGCTTCATTCCAGCTCTTTGGACTCTCCTGATCCAAGGCTTGTGCAACTGGCCTGACCAGCAGCGAGCCATGGGTACGAAACAGGAACACTCTTCCTCTTTCTGCCCAGCCTTGGGAGTACAGCAGGGAGGTTTTTTTGCCGAGAGATGGGCAGTAAGTGGCTTTTTCTTCCATGGTTAGAGCAAGTTGCAAAGACAAAGAACAAACCCTCAGTAATTTAGTTTTGATCATCTTGGGAGTTGCCAGTGGACTTCTGGAGGCCTGAGTGACAGCTGCAGAAGGGCACCCTGCCCCACTTCCCTCCCACCAGCTCTGGTCTTCTGATTTTATCCATTTTAGTTAACCCCCAGCCTCCAAAACACCTTGGGAGAGCCTTCTGTGGGGCCTGCAGGCCCTGATGCCCCAGCTACACTGGCTTGGACCCAGGACTTCTTTGGGTATGCTCTCATGCCAAGGATCTGTAGAGGCCCTCTTACCATCCTCTGCTTAGCCCACTCACCTAACTCACCTTCACTCCCCATGCCCTCCATAAAACATTTTTGACCAGGGATCGAACCTGCACCCCCTGCAGTGGTCTTAACCACTGGCCCTCCAGGGAAGTCTCATGCCCTCTGTAAAGTGTAACCACCCAGAACCCACCAGAACCCTGCACACTTTTGCCTCCATACTTGACATGTTTTTTTAAAAATATTTATTTATTTATTTGGCTGCATCAGGTCTTAGCTGCGCACGCAGGACCTTCGTTGCGGCATGCGGGATCTTTCGTTGTGGTGCGTGGGCTTCTCTCCAGTTGTGGCATGTGGGCTCAGTAGTTGTGACACGTGGGCTCTAGATAGAGCGCGCAGGCTTAGCTGCCCCACGGCATGTGGGATCTTAGTTCCCCGACCAGGGATCAAACCCTTGTCCCCTGCATTGGAAGGAGGATTCTTAACCACTGGACCACCAGGGAAGTCCCGACCTGTATTTCTTACCCAGAATCAGTTGTTCCCAAACCTGATTGTGATTTGTTATTGCACTTAACGTAATTTAATTAATATCATGTAAACTGGTAAAATCTGAGTGCAAAAGGTTTTTTTGGAAAATTAACCTAAATGCTTTGGAAAGATTTAATAAAGGCAAATCATACAAAAAAATTTTTAGATGTAGATGAGAGGAAAAGATAGGGGGAAAGATACTGAAGAGCCAGGATTCTGAACTCAGATTGCCTCACAAGCGTCTTTACCACTTCCCCTCACTTTAAAGAAATGGAGACTGGAAATCCTCAGGGATAAATTACGGACATGCTTCCTGTGAGAAGAGGACTCATAACTCCCAATGGCAGATCTACAAGCACAGCCTTGACTCCACAGTAAAGGAATGGAGGAATATTTATGTGATTTACATAAAAATAAAATGTTTAAGGGACACTTCATTTTAAGTAATTTCGCTCTTTGTTTTGATTAACACAACGGCTTCCAGGTTTGAAAGTGTTGGATAAGAGGGCTCTGACACACTGCATTATGGGAGGATGGCAGAGTGCTGCCTTGCCAGACCGCTGGAATTCAGAGAATGAGGCCCATGGGAGCCTGTGGAGTCAGTGGTACTTGGACTAAGTCTTAAAGGAAGGTCAGCTCTGGGGGCCACCATTTTCATAGAGCCACGTTCCTTTTCTTACTGGTCCTCATTGTGCAGGGTCTACTCCTCCCATTCAGGCATGAGCAACATCAAAGCAGGGACTAGATGTGGTTTTGCCCCCCATTGTGTCTCCATAGCGCCTGGCACACAGGCTCTCAGCTAACATCGGCCCATGAATGAATAAATGAAAGGGTCTCATGAACACCAGAGAGGTTCCTAGGTCACCTGTGTGTGTTTTAAGAGGGACTTGATTTTTTTTTAGAGCAGTCTTAGGTTCACAGCAAAATTGAGAGGAAGATACGGAGAGTTCCCACATACACCTGCCACCACACAGGCTTGGCCTCCCCATTACCTACATCCCCAGCACAGTGATGCATGTGTCACAACTGATGAACCTCTATCGACACATCATCATCACCCAAAGTCCATAGTTTACATCAGGGTTCATTCCTGATGTTGTATATTCTATGGGTTTGGACAAATGTATAATGACATGTATCCATCTGTAGAGTACCATACAGAGTGTTTTCACTGCCTTAAAAATTCTCTGTGCTCTGCCTATTTATCCCTCCTTCCCCCAACTCCTGACCACCAGTGATCTTTTTACTGTCTCCATAGTTTTGCCTTTCCCAGCACGTCATAGAGTTCGAATCACACAGTATGCAGCCTCTTCAGATTGTCTCTTTAACTTAGTAATAGACAGTTAAGATTCCTCCCTGTCCTTTCATAGCTTGATAGCTCCTTTTTTTTAAGCATTGAATAATATTCCATTGTCTAGATGTACTACAGTTTAGTTATCCATTCACCTACTGAAGTTTTGTTGCTTCCAAGTTTTGACAATTATAAATAAACAGCTTTACAGTGCTATAAACAGTGTACAGGTTTTTGTGTGGACGTAAGTTTTCAACTCATTTGTGTAAATACCAAGGAGTGTGATTGGCAAGCTGTCTTCCAAAGTGGCTGTACCACTTTGCGTTCCCACCAGCAGTGAATGAGAGAGTTCCTGTTATTTTTACATTCTCGCCAGCATTTGATGTTGTCAGTGTTCCAGGTATTGGCCATTCTAACAGGTATGTAGTACTGTCTCATTATTGCTTTAATTTACACTTCCCTGATGGCATGTGATGTAGAGCATCTTTTCACATGCCCGTTTGCCATCTGAATATCTTCTTTGGTGAGGTGTGGTTACCTGTGTTTTAATGAGTCCAAATCTTAATCTTCTGATGGTAGAACAAGAAGGAATGTTCTGAGAACTCTCCCTTGGAGCTACCTGGAAACTGCCTGATGAAGTGGCATCGTCACTGATGTTTACTTTACCTGTCCTGTTTCACTTATCACATCGGGCACCCACACTGCCCCCGACTTAGCATGTAGAGCATAGGAGCTAATATAGACCAAAGTCTCTTTGTCAATATGAAGTGTTAAACAAAAAGGTAGAACAGATATTAGGTATTAGTATATTACAGTACCAGTGGAGTCCCTGATTTTAAAAAAACCTCATTAAAAAGTCAGCGTTAAGGTACAGCTAGACTAGGGAGCAGTTATTTGCATTATAAGAACGTCTTCTCTTTGCAAATAAAACCTAAAGAGGTGGATTAAAAAGTAGTCTTCTCTAGCAACTTTAAAAATGCAGTGTAATTTACAGTTAAAAAAATATTTTCTGAATTTAGGAGTAATTATTGTAAGGCCAAATCTGTCGGATCAATCTATGTTTGTGTGTGCTTGTATGTGTGTGGTGAGTGCGGGGTTGTTCCTGAACAGGCTTTTGGTTCCTCTGATAGGGGTCATAGACTTGACCATACACATCCAGAGCTCAGATCATGTCCCTCAGAGCTGGGTATATCTGTAAAATAGGCATAATAAAACTGTGAGCAGCGTTGGGAAGATATATGTGAAGTGGGCTGAATAATGGCCTCCAAAGATATTAGACCATAATCCCTGGAACCTGTAAATTTTAAATTATTTGGGAAAAGGATCTTTGCAGTTATGATTAAGTAAAAGATCTTGAGCTGGGGAGACTATTTTGAATTACCTGAGCGAGCTCTAACTATGATCACATATGTCCTTATTAGGGGGAGACAGAGGGAGATTTGATCACACACAAAGGAGAAGGTGATGTGAAGATGGAGGAAAGAGATTCGAAGATGCTGGCCTTGAAGATTGGAATGATGTGGCCACAAGCCAAGGAATGTTGACTTGTGGATTCTCTCCTAGAGCCTCTGGAAGGAGCGTGGCCCTGCTGACACCTTGATTTTGGCCCAGGGACACTGATTTCAGATGTCTGTTCTCCAGAACCCTGAGAGAATACATTTCTGTTGATTTAAGCCACCAAGTTTGTGTCGTTTTTGATAGTAGCCATAGGAAACTTTATACAATATATAAATCAAATAGCACAGTGCCTGGATGCAGAAAGTGTTTAGGAATCCAACAGATCTTGGTTTGAATTATCTCCTCATCCACTTGCTATGTAACTTTGGAGAAATTATTTAATCTCCGTCTAAACCTTAGTTTTTTCACCTGTAAAATGGGAATAACAGCAACTGTTTCACAGGATTATTATGATGATTAAAGCAAAAAATGTACAGTGTTTAGGATAGAGCAGAATTTCCCAGCCTTGGCACTATTTTGGGCTGGATAATTCTGTGTTGTGCTGGGCATTGTAGGATGTTTAGCAGCATCCCTGTCCTTGACACACTCAGTGCCACGGTACACCTCACCACAGTGGTGATACGCAAAAATGTTCCCAGACATCGCCACATATTCCCTGGGGGGAAAAATTGCCCTAGTTGAGAGCCACTGGTGTGGAGCCTGACTCATAGAAAGTGCTCAACAGACAGTAAATATTATTATTTGCTGAATGAGTGGGTCTTTTAGGAGGGAAGTGGAGCATGGTGCTTAAGAGCATGGGCTCTGGTCTCAGACTGTCCGGGTTCTGATCCCAGCTGTTCCACTTACCAGCTCTGTGACCTCAGGCACATTACTTAACATCTCTATGCCTCTGTTTCTCATCTGTAAAAAGGGAAAAGAATATCTACTTCATAGGGCTACTGTAAGGATTCGATGAGATGATCCAGATCCAGCATTTAGAATGGAGTCTGTCATGTTGTAAACGTCAATAATAATAATAATAACAATTGCTACCGTTATTTGCTATCTCTGAACAAGCAGTTGGGAATCAGAATGTGAGCACAGCTTGGGTTGGTCTTGCCCAAGAATGTGGCAGCCCTTCCTAACTTTACCCTCAATCCCAGCTCTGCAGTAAGTCTGTGCAGCTTGCCTCCTGTCCCAGCAGCTTCTTGGGGGCCTGGTCATAGCAATTAATTGATCACTGCATTTAGAAGGAGTCCGTGTCATGGGTAGAATTTGCCCATACTACTGTTTTCATACTGGCCTGGTCAGCCCTCTGCAGAGGTAGTGCATGGGCAGAGGGCAGTCCTGTCCTCCAGGCTTCTCATATAGAGGTGGCTCTGAGGATGCTTGAGGCCAGACATATGGCCAAGGGGGCCAGGATTCCATGTTTAATAGTAAAGATAGGGACACTAACGTTCCTTGCGGGGTACTGACCCAGGCACTATATGTGTGCTGGGAACTTAAATTCCTGCTGTCTTGTACCTCAGAGCCAAATAGGAATACAGACAAAAAAACATGTACAAGTGCTCGCAGGACCGTGATCTAAATATGCTGATGGCGGAGGCACAGGTGCCTGGCATGCATCTAGGGCAGTAGGTAACCCCATTCTGGGGTGCTGGATTAATCAGGGTCTGGTTCAGCTGCATAAAACAATAATATACAAAATAACAGAGGCTAAGAAAATTTATTTCTCTCTTACTACAAAAGCAGTCTTGAGTTAGGCAGCCCAGGGTGACAGGATGCACCGTCAGCTGTTAAGCCCTAGTCCACACCTTAATGTTCCTTAACCCCAGGCATTGTTTAAAAACTAAACATTGTTTTTAATTGGTAGCTATATTCTTTTTTTGTTGTTATTTTCTTTTTTTTTTGAATTTTATTTATTTTATACAGCAGGTTCTTATTAGTTATCAATTTTATACATATTGGTGTATATATGTCCATCCCAATCTCCCAATTCATCCTAAAAACTAAACTTAATTTTAACTGACTTGATCCCTATCCTAAACTTAACCCTAACTCTAACCCTAACTTCAACCCAACCCTAATCCTAACCCTACTCTAACCTGATTCCTAACCTTACCCTTCATGCTAACCCTACCCCTACCTCAAACTCAACCTGAATGCCAACTCTAGCCCCGATCTCCCTCTAATATTAATCCTAACTGTAACCCTGCCCTAATGTTAACCTTAACTTTAACCCTAAATCCAGTCACAACTCCAACCTTGTATTAGTCAGGTTCTCCAGAGAAACAGAACCAATTAGATGTATATATATAAAGAAAGATGTATTTTCAGGAATTGGCTTACATAATTATGGAGGATGGCAAGTCCAACATCTGCAGGAAGAGCTGGTGCTGCAGCTCAAGTCCAAAGGTTGTCTGCTGGCAGAATTCCCTCTTGCTCAGGAAAGGTCAGTCTTATTCTATTCAGACTGTCAACTGATTGGATGAGGCCCACCCACAGTATGGAGTGCAATCTGTTTCACTCAAAGTCACTGCTTTAAACATTAATCTCATGCAAAAACACCCTCACTGGGACTTCCCTGGTAGCACAGTGGTTAAGAATCTGCCTGCCAATGCAGGGGGCATGGGTTGCATTCCTGGTCCAGGAAGATCCCACATGCCACAGAGCAACTAAGCCTGTGCACCACAACTACTGAGTCTGTGCTCTAGAGCCCACGAGCCACAACAACTGAGCCCACATGCTGCAACTACTGAAGACCACATGCTCTAAGGCCCATGTGCTGCAACTGTTGAAGCCTGCACTCCTAGAGCCTGTGCTCCACAACAGGAGAAGCCACCACAATGAGAAGTCCATGCACCACAACGAAGAGTATCCCCTGCTCGATGCAACTAGAGAAAGCCTGCATGCAGCAACGAAGACCCAATGCAGCCAAAAATAAATAAATAAAACAAATAAAAAATTATATAAAAAAACAAAACCAGAAACACCCTTACAGACGCAGACACATTCAGAGTAATGTTTAATCACATATCTGGCCCACCATGGCCCAGCCAAGTTGACACATAAAATTAACCTTCACAAACCTCAACCCAAATCCCAGCCCTAATCCTAATCTTCTCCACAAAGAGTCCATTCTCCCTACCAAGCTGATACCTCTGCAGATAGGCTGGTTGACATGACGAAAGAGGTCCACTTGGTGGGTGAAGTGAGTGTGGATACAATGGGTCTCATGAAGCCAGCCTGCCTTGGCACAGGGGGTTAACAGCCAGCGGGGAGGGGAGTGCAGAACCACAGCAGGAATGTTATGTTCTCAGACCCAGGCCCACCAGGCAGCATGAACACTGGTGGTATTGCTGTATAAAGTGGTGTAACTTCAGAATGCTATGTTACCATTTGGCCTTCATGTTGAGTTTAAGTACAATCGTAGCAAACTCTGCTGATTTTTATTTCACAGGCTTAGATTTAATGGCTTTTGAATTCATCTTCTCAACCTATGTAAATTATCTACTGTGGCCTCAAATCCAGCAATTTTTATAAGAGGACTGTGGTGTTTTTTGTTTTTTTTTTTCTTTTGAGGACTGTAATTTTTGTAGGAGGATTTTATACCAGCTTCTGTTAGCACTGGCTCACTGGGCATGGACCCAATAGAAGATTCAAATGAAGAATGAAAGAGCATTAGTGAAATTCATAGGAACAAGGAACACTTTTTAGAGAGCAGAAGAAAAGCAATAGATGGCCCTGTTTTGGTACAATTCAACAAATGCTTTTTTGGATACATGCAAAGAACTGGGATTGGCACTGCTAGAAATCAAATACAAGAGAAATGGTTACCAGGCATGGGGATGGGGAAACTGGAGAGGAGGTGGCAGGATCAACACACGAATCACTTCCCACACCCTCATTCTGTGCTTCAGTGTTACAGTATCAGAAAGGCCTTCCTGTGCACTCTACGGAAAAAGACAACCCTCCTGTATGAGTCCGGGTCCCACGGGAAACAGAAGGTACATTCCACAAGGATTTTGAAGAACATTAATGAAGAGCTGGGAGTAGGGAAAAGAAACTAGGGATAGTGAGGCACCCAGGGACCAGCTTCACTGAGAAGCTGTTCCCAATCCCAGGCCTGAAGAGGTAGGAGGAGGGAATGGGAGTCTCAGCATCTCGTTGGAGCTGGAGTGGCCTGAGAGGCACTGTTGTCTAGAGCTGCAGTCCTGAAGGGATGCAGCCCCTACCAGGACCGAGGACAAGAGGAAGCTGAGAAGACATTCCCTCTCCTCTCACCAATGGTGTGTTGAAACTGGCTTATCCTGATTCATCAGGGCCCACGGTAAGCATCTCTTTCCAACTCCGACATCAAGATGGCTGTTTGAAATCTCTCAAGGTGGAGTATTTACACCACAGAAATGGGCAAATGCTACAAATCAGGTTGCTTTTCCTTGGACAGCTGGTTGATAAACATTTACTACCACACCACTGCCCCCCACTCTCACATCTCCTCTTTCTGCCTAAGCCAATAGGAAGGCAGAGGGCGAGGGAGCTTGGGTGAAAGAAGCCTTGTAGGCCAGTCCCTGGGGCATGACACAGGGCTGAGAGGGAGGACGATGGGTGAATTGTATGGGAGGGAGGGACAGTAAGCAGAGAATAACCGGCACAGCCCACTGTCACTTTTGATCCCTTTACCCTGCTCTAATTGTTTTAAGGAACTCATCACCGCCAGCCATATTGCAGGTTCATGGTTGACCACCTGGCTCTCTCCCTAGAAGGGAAGCTCTTGGAGAAAAGGGACTTTGTTTTCTTTTCTAACATGTCTTTAGTACTTCCAACAGCAGCAGATTCTCAGTAACTTTTTTTTTTTTAAGTTTCAGATTATTTATTAATCAGTGTAAACCCCAACACAATACACCAGCATGATCACGCATTGAGAGGGGAACTATTTCCTGGTCAAGTGCAAAACTGTGCAGATGGCTTCTGGAAGGCCTTCATTCTAAGCAGCTTTATAGTGAAACATTTCATTTAGAAGTCTGGACCTTCTTTCTTCACTTTGCTGTAATCTACATTCACTGGGTAGAACTTGTATTAATCATCGGGGCCCACTTTGTTCCAGGGTCCTGGGTTATTCTTTCTGTCCCAACTGACATCTGGGTTGAACAATGCCAGGCTCCAGACATACAGTGCTCCTCCAGTACCTCCTGCTCCAATAAATACGAAGAGGGGGATCAAGCTAGGCTGATTCTTGGCCTGACCAATGATCTGGCGGAGCACGGTTGTGACACAGGCCTCGAGTAAATAATTTTGTTGAATGAAAGAGTATAAGGCAGAATTTAAGTGGCTTAAGAGAAGTGCTGGGTTATGCAGAGGAGAGACTCCATCTAGCATGGAGTGTGAGGCACCCGTCCAACACCCAGGGAGAAAGGTCTAGCAGGCAGGTGGAGAAACAGAGGTTAGGGTTGAAGATACAACCTGATTGAGGGTTGTGTCAGATTGAGGGCCTGATCATGGAGGATACCAGTCTGCTGGATATCACTGGAAGAACGTCAAAGGAGGGGACAAAGGCCAAAGACAAGCCAAAGGAGAGGGGAAGGGAGAACCAAGGAAGCAGACAGAGAAGGTCCAGACAGAGAAACAGGCAAATAAGCATGAGGTGTGGAATTTAAGGAAGGAGCGTGTCAGAGAGAAGGAAGTGAGTGATGCCAGTAAAAATTGGCATTTAGTGAACACTCAACCCATATTTGTACTGAATGAGGTTGAAATGAAGCCTGAGATATGTCCACTGGACTGTATAATGAGGAAATTACTTGTGACCTACATGAGTCATTTTAATAAAGAGGTGGATTCAGAAGTCAGATTCCTCTGAGTTGAGAAGTGAATGGATCACTTTAAAAATTAAGTATAATGCTACAACACAGATGAAACTTGAAAACACGCTAAGTAAGAAAAGCCAGTCA
Source organism: Phocoena sinus (assembly GCF_008692025.1). Taxonomy (NCBI): domain Eukaryota; kingdom Metazoa; phylum Chordata; class Mammalia; order Artiodactyla; family Phocoenidae; genus Phocoena; species Phocoena sinus. The sequence goes on along the minus strand of NC_045763.1, from coordinate 162,398,740 downwards.
CAAAAGACCATGTATTGTGTGATTGTGCAACTCTGTGAATATACTAAAAACCATTGAATTGTATAATTTAAATGGGTGAATGTATCGTATGTGAATTACATGTCAATAGAACTGTTATTTTAAAATCTGTTATGCTCACACAACTCAATATCAAAACCCAAACAACCCAATCAAAAAATGGGCAGAAGACCTAAATAGACATTTCTCCAAAGAAGACATACAGATGGTCAGTAGGCATATGAAAAGATGCTCAACGTCACTATTAGAGAAATGCAAATCAAAACTACAATGAGGTATCACTCACACTGGTCGGAACGGCCATCATCAAAATGCCTACAAATAATAAATGCTGGAGAGGGTGTGGAGAAAAGGGGAAAACTAGAGAAAGCCTGCGCGCAGCAACGAAGACCCAGTGCACCCAAAAAAAAGAAAAAAGAAACAATGCCAAATGCAGCAACATGGACGGACCTAGAGATTATGATACTAAGTGAAGTCAGACAGAAAAACACAAATATCATCTGATATCACTTACACGTAGAATTTAAAATATGATATAAATGATGAATCTATTTACAAAACAGAAACATACTCACAGAGATTGGCTTATGGTTACCAGAGGGGAAAGGGGGCAGGGAGTGATAAATTAGGAGTTTGGGATTAGCAGATACAAACTACTATATATAAAATAAACAACAAGGTCCTACTGTATAGTATACGGAACTATACTCAGTATCTTGTAATAAACTATAATGGAAAAGAATATGAAAAAGAATCACTGAATCACTTTGTTGTACACCTGAAACTAACACAACATTGTAAATCAACTATACTTCAATAAAAATAAATAAAAATTTATTATGAAATATTTTTACTTACAAATACATACCCTGTATTTCATCTGCTCTTAGACACCATCGTCAGAAGCATCTTTTTTTTTTTTTTTGGCATGCTGCTTGGCATGCAGGATCTTAGTTCCCTGACCAGGGATCGAACCCACGGAGTCTTAACCACTGGACACTTCCCTTAACTACAGGGAAGTCCCAGAAGCAGCATTGTTTTATGTACCACAGAGAAAGATAATAGCCTACCACCTAAACTATGGCACAAGGCTATTCTTACCACATTGGTTGTGAGATGCATCCCAGTTTCAGAGAGATTACATTTTTAACACGTGAGCTTTAGAATCCATGAAATTAGGTACATAGCATACATGTGTGGTTGCAGAGGGGGCAGGTGTGGCTGGATGTAGGCAATGTACTAAACAAGTATAAGAGTCTGAGTACCCGAAGACTCACCCTCAGTACAGTTATAGCCCTTTCTTTTTCCCCCTCCCTCCCACTTCAGTGACCACCATCTTGATTTTTTGGTTTTGTTTTTTTAATGTGGTACAATATATGTAACAGAAAACTTGCCATTCTAATAATTTTTAAGTGTACAATTCAGTGGCATTAAGAACATTTACATTGCTGTGCAACTACTACCAGTGTCCACCTCCAGAACTTTTTCATCATCCCAGACTAAAGTTAAATAAACTGAGTTAAACAATACCTCCTCATTCCTCCCTTCCCCAGACCTCGTAACCACTGTTTTTACCTTCTTCCTCTATGAATTTGGCTGCTCTGGGTACTTCATGGAAGTAGATAAGGGCAATATTCGTCCTTTGGTGATTGGCTTATTTTACTCACCATAATGTTTTCCAGGTCCATTCATGTTGTAGCCTGTGTCCGAATTTTCTTCCTTTTAAAGGCTGAATAATATTCTACTGTAGGTATGTATATACCACATCTTACTGATCCATTCATCTGTTGATGGACATTTGGGTTGTTTCCACCTTTTGGCTACCGTGAATAGGGCTACTGCGAACACTGGTGCACAAATAGCTGTGTCCCAGCTTTCTTTTGTGTATATACCCAGAAGTGGGAATTGCTGGGTCAAATGTAATTCTATGTTGAATATTTTGAGGAATTGCCAGATTGTTTTCCACAGTGGCTGCACCATTTTACATTTTCACCAGCAATGTACAAGGGTCTCAATTTCTCCACAGCCAGCATTTGTTTTTCTCTCTCTGCGTGTGTGTGTGTGTGTGTGTGTGTGTGTGTGTGTGTGTGTTTAAATAGCCATCCTAATGGGTATGACTTCCATGCTTATCTTGAGTATGTAATTCTTTTGCTTTTCTTTATAGTGTTACTGAATATATGTACCTCTAAATAATACATTGTTCACTCTTGCAAGTATAAAAACCTTATTTCAAGAAATCACGTATTCACTGAGCATTTGTTGGGCGCAGGCACTGTGCTGGGTGCTGCAGAAACCACAGCGATGGACTGGGGAAGCCCTGCCACGTGGTGCTGGCAGCCTAATGGGCATGATGTTTTCCAACAGGGAATCACAGGTAGGATGCGCGCTCCCAAGGGCACTCATTGGAGAGGATTGTTAGGGAGGTCAACCTAGTTCCTTCTGAAGGCTGAATCATATTCTACTGTATGTATATACATACAGTTCCAGGGAGTGGGGAGGTCTTCGGAGGAGATAACTTAGGAAGTTTGGTAACGTGAAGGGGAAGCAGAATCAAGAGAAGGATTTTGATTTGGGTAAAGGAAGTCTGCCCCAAAGAAGGTGCAAGGAGAGAGGGGCAGATTGAAGATGCCAGGCCCGGACCATGCAAAGTCCCAGAAGAGGCAGGTGGGGTGAGATGTAAATCATTGAACACAGGCCCCAGCTACAGTGATTCCCGCCCTTCTGCAGGGCACTTGGAGACGTGGTGTCCGGAAACACGAGGGAGGAGCTTGCTCTCGGGATTCGCAGGTGCGGCCCTGAGGCCCTGGTGCTCATCCGCCCGTCGGCCTCGCTCCCAGAGGCCTTTGCAGGATCTCCGGGAACCCGGAAAAGGCGGATTGTGACGGAAGAAGCTCAGCTGCAGGGGGCTGAAGGGATGGAGGAGAAGGGAAGTGCCGGTGCCCGCAGTCGGGAATCTCTCACCACCACGGAACACGACAGAGGAGCCGCTCCACCCACCCGTGCCATCTGCCGCGTGGTCACCCTTCTGCCTCGTTCTATTGATAGGCTCGGGGAGCGTGTTCCACCTCAGCTCAAAACAAGTTGACTCCAGTAAAAATCTTCTTCTGCAAACAGGAGGGGGGGGGGTGCTGTGGGCAGAAGGGGTTCAGGCCTTCAGGTGCTCGGGCCCCTTTCTTTTGACCTCCTCCCCTCCACGGGCAATGTGCCCAGAGTGTCACGGTCGCGGGAGGAAGTGGGACCAAGGCGGCCGGGCCGGTCCGCTGTGCTCCCGGGCCCGTGGGGTGGAGCTAGGAGGGAAGGTCAAAGGCATCCCGCTGCTGAGCAGCCCGGGACACCTGGGATGGCCAGGTGCTCAGAGGGAAAACTGCACAGGCAGTATAGCTCAGTGCAGGGAGACAAATTCATATCCTGAATGTTACACTTCCCTGCTGTGTGACCTGTGGGAAGTTTTCTTAACTTCTCTGAGCCTTGCTTGCCTCAACTGTAAAGTGGAGATTACTGTTCTTATCTGCGGATCAGTTTGAGGACTGAAAACGATAATGTATGTGAACACACTAGTAGGGTTCCTGGCATATAGGAAGTACTTAATATAAAGTAATTATATATATATATATAAGTAATTATGCTCATATAATGGAATGCCACTCAGTAACAGAGAGGAATGAACTACTGATACAAGCAGCAACGCAGCAACGTGGATGGATCTCAGAACAGTTATGCCGAGTGAAAGAAGCCAGACAGAAAAAGAATACATACTGTAAGATTCCATTTATGTAAAACTCCAGAAAACGCAAACTAATCTCTGGTGACAGAAAGATCAGTGGTTGCCTGTGGATGAAGGGAGGGGAAGGGAGGGATGACAAAGGACACCAAGGAAACTTTGGGGTATGTTCACTATCTTGATTGTGTTGAACGTTTCATGGGTGTGTACATGTGTCAAAACTTACCAAACTGAATATTTTAACTATGGATTGTATGTCAGTAATACCTCAATAAAGTTGTTAAAAGCAACAAAAATGTAACTACGATGATGATGGTATTGAGTTGTTTCCCATCCCCACCCTTCCCATTCCTAGATGATCACCTTTCTCAAAAACAGGAGAAATTCTGCAAAGAGGGGCTGACGGGATATCCCCTTACATGAAAGCATCAATAGAACTCCTCCAGGGTCTTGCAGAGAAGAGCTTTGGAGGGAAAAGACCCCAGAGAAGGTTCTAGAGGCTGCTCTGATGCACCCCCTCTCGCTGAGAACTATGGACAAAGGGAGCTGAGGGAAAGGACAACCACAGCTCCTGGGAGACGGTCCCCCCCAGCCCACCCACAGTTCAGGGACAGGCTACCCGGCACCACAGGGCATCACTCCACCCTTTTGGTTTGGCGGTTACGGGCAGACCACAGCTTTGGGAGTCCTCTGGTCTTCTTTACAGCCGTGCTTCGCTTTCTTTGTTTATGCTCTGACATATCTGTTGTGACAGCGGGCACCCCACATTCATAGTGGCAGCCACTGCAGTCACAACTCTAAGGCAGGAGGGCATCAGAGAAGGTGGGCAGCAGAAGGGACCTAATCCAGCTCAAGCCCATTTTTGCTCAGGGGAGGTGTTCTCAGCGCCCAGGAAGCAGGGAGCCTCTCATGGTCCATGGCTGGTTCCTTCTGCTCCCTCAGCCAAGCAGAGGCTGAGCTGCCCAGTGCTGTGGGCTGTGCAGGGACCCTGGGCTTCTTCCTTGAAGAGGGCTGCGTGAGCCCTTCTCTTCCCGGCTGGCCACCGTTCTCCCTTCGCCGCTCTCCTTGCCAGGCTGGAAGTGCAGCTGGCTCCTTGTCAGGCTCAAGGGCTCAGCTGGGGATGCCACGTCCCTGGAGTGCTTCTGGTGTGTGTGTGTGTGTGTGTGTGTGTGTGTGTGTGTGTGTAGGGGTGTGGGACACAAGGAGGCTTGGAAGACTGTCACGGCCACGTCCCTAATCCCCAGAGATTGTGGGATCCTGGGCACAGAGCTTCTGCCGCAGGCTCCAGGACTGAGCATACAGGCCTGAGGGTGGCCCACAGGCTGATTTCGTCTGGTCCACACAGGCACTGTTTTTTGTTCTAATTGCATTAGTTGCCAAATGGAAAAATGGAGAGATTTTAAACAAAAATCCAGATTCCCAGCTTCTTTGACATATTGGGAAATCTGGCATCACTACATCCACCTTGCTGAAGGACAATAGTTGTGTCTGGGGTTGAGTCACAGCTGCTTCTCTAATCATAGTGATATAATGATGATGATGATGATAATAACAACTGATAATAACAATGAACACTTAGGGAGTTCTGACATGTGCCAGGCATACTTTACATGCAATTCATTTATCACTTCCCCCAGGACCAACTTCCCCTATTTAGGGTCTTGGCCTGGTGGCTGCAGGCTTCAGTTTGCAAGCCCTGCTCCAGAAAAGAAGGAAGAGCTTGTAGGGAGGACCTTGGCCCCAGTGCATCTTTCAGGCTGCTGCCCCAGACTGATGGAAGGCCACGTCTCCTCACCGCTGCGCCAGCCACTTTTCGAATCCATTTTAATCTCACTTCTGCCACTTGGCAGCCGCTGTCACACTTCACCCTCTACTTCCTCCCACTGCCCGCTATCACTTCCAAACACCACCAGTCTTTTTGATCTTGCTTTCAGGAGGTCAGAGGAGCGCCTTGATCAGGGCCAGGCCAGATATAACAGCACAGAAAGACTTGGGGAGGGTTGGGGGAGCTTGTTGGGTGCTGGGTTATTACTTCAGGGAGCCTTGGGAGGGAGGTAAAGTCTTGATGAAATTTCATGTTGGAATGTAGACTTGATTTCAGCAAATGGTTTGATGAAATGCCTCAAGTCCTTGCAGCCAAGCTGAAGAAATGTGGGCCCGTTGTTGGTGGATTAAGTGGATTTTTTTTTTTTTTTTTTTTTTTTTTTTTTTTTCCGTACGCGGGCCTCTCACTGTTGTGGCCTCTCCCGTTGCGGAGCACAGGCTCCGGATGCGCAGGCTCAGCGGCCATGGCTCACGGGTACAGCCGCTCCACGGCATGTGGGATCTTCCCGGACCGGGACACGAACCCGTGTCTCCTGCATCGGCAGGCGGACTCTCAGTCACTGCGCCACCAGAGAAGCCCTAAGTGGATTTTTAAAAAAATTTTATTGGAGTATAGTTGATTTACACATTGTGTTAGTTTCAGGTGTACAGCAAAGTGAATCAGTTATGCATATACATATATCCACTCTTTTTAGATTCTTTTCCCATACAGGTCATTACAGAGTATTGAGTTCCCTGTGCTATATGGTAGGTCCTTATTAGTTATCTATTTTATATATAGTGGTGTGTATATGTCAGTCCCAATCTCCCAATTTATCCCTTTCCCCCTGGTAACCATAGGTTTGTTTTCTGGATTAAGTGGATTTTTAACTAATGGAAAACTGCACCCACACAGTCATGATTATTGGGTTGATGTCCGTGTGGGTCGTTGATGAAGCCATTGCTCACTAGAAAGGAAACAGAAAATACGTTTGCCACATGTGTAGAGGATGAAGCCCACAACACTGAGATTAAGAGCCTTGGTTCTGGAAACAAGCAGATGCAGGTTTAGATACCGGCTCTGCCACTTTTAGCTGTGTGACCGCAGGCAGATTAGTTACATCTCCCAGAGATGTAACTAATTTTGTTCCCTCATTTACAAAGCAGGGATCATAGCAATACCGTCTTGTGCAGTTGCTGTGAGGATGAAATGGTCTGATGCCCAGGAGACTGCTCAGTAACTGTCACTCTGTTGGAGATCAAGTTCATCACAGTGCATTGCTATGGGAAATGAGGCATGAAGGCGTAATTTTCTCCCCCAGTTAAAACAGGTGTGTACCCACCTCACTGGGAAAATGCTAGACTCTGTTGTCCACTGGGTCAAAGGGAGATGGCAGGGGTAGGGTCACAGGGTCTCGGCCCCCCTTGGACACTGAGGGACACAGCTGAAGCCAAGGATAATCAGTAGGGGAGGAGAAGAAAAGGAGAAGCAATTGTAAGGAAGGAAAACAAATTGGAGTTACAAGAGGAAGGGGGCAGAGAAAGATGTGGGGGAGGGAAGGAGGGAGACACAGAGGGTCTCTCTAGTCCTGCCCTTTTATGGGGGAGAGTCTTACAATGTGACAAATGGGGACCTCAAGGGGGCTGGCAGTGTTCCAAAAGCTGCTGCTGGGGCTGCAGAGGAAGGAGTGGATGACTGCAATAAGGGAAGCTGCCCCTCAGATCCACTGGAGAGCAGAACTTTAACACCAAACAATTCCCAAGCTCCCCACCTTGGAGGTAGCCACTGCTTGTGCAATTCCTGCACCCTGGAGGGGGCTCTGGCTCCAGCTGAGGCCGCTGGAAGCCCATTTCTCTCCTGAGAGCCCAGGAGAGCTGTGTGCATGTTTGCTCTCATATATTACAAGGGATATTACAAAGTAGAATCTTTGGCCTGAAGTGAGAAGTATAATTTTTCTCTGAAGCTCCAGTCTCCAAGTTCCTGACACACAGCAGATGCCCAATAAATGCTGAGAAAGGAGAAGAATAAAGCCTGAGTGGGAGTGGGCGGCTAGCAGCTCAGAGGAGCTTGGAAGCCTGTTCTGATGGTGGCGAGGATGAGAGAGGTTCCCCATGTAGCCAGCCTCACCCCCTGAACAGATCACACAGCCCTCTTACAATTATCAAAGTAATATGTGTGCATGGTTAAAAAAAAAATCAAGTGGTGCACAAGGCTTATAATGAAAGCAGTAGATCCTGCCCTTTCCCGTCCCACTCCCCAGAGGCAACACTATTAGTAAAATAATCTCCCCTCAGAGATACTTATTGAAGCGTTAGAAATATCTAACTTCACAATAGAAAAGGGTTGGAAATGACCTAACTGTCCATCAAATGGTCAATGAATGCTAGACCACGGCAGAAAAACAGTGAAGAATCTCTTTATGTACCAATTTTAAATCATCTCAGGATATATGAAGTGCAAATAGTGAGATGCATATGTGTTTACATAACATGGTACCAGTTATGCACAAAAGGGGAAAAATATGTATGTATCATCATTGTTATAGAGGGCTCAGTTAAGGCCTGGCACATTTGAGCAGAGAGCTAAGGGAGTGAGGAGTAACATGTGTATGTCCACATGTATTATATACACAGAATCATTTGTTAAGTTACGAGAGAAACTGGTTATATTTGTTGCCTCCCAGGGAAGAGAACGTGTTGGCTAGGAAATGGGTGGGAGGGATCCATTAATACTCTTTTATGTATTTTGCATGATTTCTTTATGAAAAAACATTTAAGAACCTCTTTGTGGTGGATAGAATTTAGGGTGATCTCAGTGGTCCCAGCCTCTTGGCGTTCACATCTCCCATCTCCCCTCCCACGGCAAGGTGATGGGATATTACTGCCATGATTATGCTGTGTTATATAAGACTTCCTTTGTAGCAAACTGGAGCCAGAGGCTCTCCCTGTGGGCTTGATAAAGTCAGTGGCCATGTTGGAGAAGCTCCCATGGCAAGGAACCGTGAGTGGCTTCTAGGAACTTCAGGAGGCCTATAGGCCTGAGGGTGGCCGCCAGCTAACAGCCAGTAAAAAGCTGGGGCTTTCAGTCATACAACCACAAGGAAATTAATCCTGCCAGTGACCTGAATGCGTTTGGAAGATGATTTTTTTCTCAGTTAAGCTTTCAGATGAGAACACAGTCCCAGCTGATGCCTTGATTTCAACCCTCTGTAGAAGATCCATGCCCAGACTCCTGACCCAGGGAAACCATGAGAAAATAAATGTGTTGTTTTAAACTGTTAAGTTTATGGTGATGCAACAATAGAAAACAAGCACACTCTTTGAGCTGTTTCTTCTAGTATTTATCTCTATATTTCTAAGTAATGTGCTTATATTTCTTTCCTTGATTTACCAAATTTAGAATTTATCTCTTGAGGTCCTGATATGGCAGACAAGGATTTGTCCTCTTCCCATTCCCTTCCTTTCTCTTACCCTCCCAGGATAATGGCTCCGATACTTTTAGTTAATATAAGCAGTTGGTGTATAATTATTATACTTCTGTGAATATTATTTATGGTAGAGCAAGTAATATGCAGTGATTATATTTCCTACCTTCCTTTGTTTATACTGGGATTAATAATTATCTCATTTAAAAATTCACCTAGTGCTTTTTTTTGTTTTTTGTTTTTCTGCGGTATGTGGGCCTCTCACGGTTGTGACCTCTCCCGTTGCGGGGCACAGTCTCCAGACGCGCAGGCTCAGCGGCCATGGCTCACGGGCCCAGCCGCTCCGCGGCACGTGGGATCCTCCCCGACCGGGGCACGAACCCGTGTCCCCTGCATCGGCAGGCAGACTCTCAACTACTGCACCACCAGGGAAGACCACACCTAGTGCTGTTTTGATGGTGTGCCTGCTCTGAGCACTACAGCCAGAAGTGTCTTGGCTCGGCTGCCTTAGGTGCCCAGGGCTGTGGCCCTGACTGCTCTGTGGGCTGCTTGGAGGCAAGAAACTACTTTTAATCAATGCTCATTCATCATGGCTTAGAAAGATGGGATGTTTTCAGGCCATTCTTATTGGAAAATGGCAGTGAAACTTCAGAGTCAACAGGATAAGACAACAGTTTCAGGAGGTACTGCAGCTCTCTTTTTTTCCTAAATGTGATTTGACAAAGCAAGGTTGCTAAAGAAATTTAAAAGTATGTTTTAAAACAGAAGAACAGCAAAAATGTGTAACCCTAACTCAAGAAAACCCTGTCTCCTGTCACTGGCCTGCCCTGCTGCATTTGGCTATAGTTAGTCCCCGAATATAGCTGCATCCTGCCAGCCCAACTGCTGCCATTGGGATCAATTGAGATTTATCTCTGGGACGCTAGGATCGTTTAACATACATAAATTAACCAATGTGACACACCATGTTAACAAATTGAAGAATAAAAATCTTATGAACATATCAAGAGATGTATGATAAGCTTTTGATAAAATCAACGTCTATTTATGATAAAAATTCTCAACAAAATGCATTAGATGGAACATACTTCAACATAATAAAGCCCATATAAGACAAGCCCACATCAACCATCATACTCAATGGTGAACAGCTGAAAGCATTTTCTCTAAGATCAGGAACAAGAAAGGCACAGATGCCTGGGCTCACCACTTTTATTTAACATAGTATTGGAAGTCCTAGCCATAGCAATCAGACAAGAAAAAGAAATAAAAGGAATCCAAAGTGGAAGGGAAGAAGTAGAACTGTCACTGTTTGTAGGTGGCATGATACTATAAAAAGAAAATCCTAAAGACACCACCAAAAAACTACTAGGACTCCTCAATGAATTTGGTAAAGTTGCAGGATACAAAATTAATATACAGAAATGTGTCATAGTTTTATACACTAACAATGAACTATCAGAAAGAGAAATTAAGAAAACAATCCCATTTATAATCATAAAGTACCATACTTTTAAAATTACTTTATTTTTATAATATATTTTGAAATCAAGGAGTGTGATGCCTCCTGCTATCTTCTTCTTTCTGAATATCACATTGTCTATTCTGGGTCTTTTGTGGTCTCAAATGAATTTTAGCATTCATTTTTAAATTTCTGTAAAAAATGCCAGTGGGATTTTGATGGAGATAGCATTGAATCACTTTGAGGAGTATGGACATTTTAACAACATGGAGTTTTTCAATCCATGAACACAGAATGTCTTTCCATTTATTTCTGTCTCTTTACATTGCAGGGGAGGTTGAAGCTGTAATTCTAAGGAAAAAAATCTGGACTTTGAGGTGACATAAGTCTTACTTCAATCCCCACTCCACCAACTAGCATTTGTCAGAGCTTGGGCAATTACTTCTCCTCTTAGCCTCAATTCTCTATTTGTAAAATGAGGATAATGATAATAAGGATTTTGAGGAGTAAATTGAGATAATGCATGCAAAACAGTATAGTGCTTGGCATACAGTAGGCACTAGATAAATGGCAAATGTTATTATCATAGCTCAACAGATGTTTTCATTGCCATTTATCTCTGTATAAATACTTGCTACTCAAAGTATGACACACAGACCAGCAGCATCCACCTGGGGACTTGTTTGTAATGCAGTATCTTAGGTCCCACTCCAGAACTACTGAATCAGAGGCTACATCTTATGCTGTGTTTCATAGGCATATTAAACTTTGATAAGCGCTAGTCTAAACAATCTTAGATTACAAACGGGGTTCATGTTTGTACGTTTATCTTTTACTTAAAAAAAAGTGTCCATTTACATTACTTCTTCCTCCCATTCTGGAAATGTAAATGGTTAGGACAATATTATTGGGTAAAAATGTTCATTTTGGTGAAGAAGCATTTGCCATGGCTATGAAGAAACTTGAACCAGTGGAATGAAATTGGATGGAAAATGTATAAAATGTATAAATGAATAATTGAGTGCAAATTAGCTGCCTGCCCCTATTTTTGGCTTTATTGCCAAAAAGAAAAAAAAGAAAAAAGAAAAAAGAATTCACCTAGTTTTCTATGTAACTTGCTCCTTCGGTTCTGGCAAAGGCCTAACAGTATAATTTCTGAATGGTGAGACCTATCATTTGATGTATCAATCCCATTTTCCCCCAGTGGTCTCCCTCCTGGAGCAGCTCTCCCTCCTTCTCCTAACCATAAGCTTGCTCTCTAGGCCTGCTACACATCTGTCATCCAGGGACTTGCATTCACTGCTCTGTCCAATCCCAGCTCTGCTGTTTCCTCAGGCCCATATCTTCTTTCTTGATTTACAGCCTAGTTTTGGTGGAGCACATCCTTCAGCAGTTTTTTAAGACAGGGTACATGGTTGGTCAATTTGGTTGAGTCTGTTTACATGGAAAAACTGTCTTTTTTCTACCCTCACACTCACTGAGAGTGGCTGAATATAGAATCCAGTTTGAAAATAACATTTTCCCCCTGAGGATGCTGAAGGCATTGTTTCCTCATCTCCTGGCTTCCAGTGTTGCTGCTGAGAAATTGGTGCCATTTTGATTCCTGCTCCTCTTCTTGTGCCCTGTTTCAGCTTTCAGACCCAAGTTTTTTGGATCTTCTCTTTATCTTTGGTGTTCTGACATTTCAAAATTGGTGTAGGTATTTTTTTTTTCATCTCTAATGACAGACTCTCAATTGGCCCTTTCAATATGGAAATTCACACCCTTCTATTCCAGGAATATTTATATAAATATTTAAAAATTATTTCCTCCCACCTGTTTTCTCTTTGATTCTTGAAATTTTTAAAAAATTTCATCTGTCCTGTTTTCCCTCTTTGTGTTTTAATTTTCTTTTCTGGCAGGTTTCCCTTTATTGAATTTTAATTTCAACTGTTATGTATATTTTTTATCTCCAAGAGTTCTTTCTTGTTTTCTGATTATTTCCTTTCCCATAAAGGGCAATGTCTGCTCTTGATTCTCAGAATTTTCACTAGAATTCGTTTTGAAACTGTCCTCTGCTCCTTGCCCTGTCTCTGAGATGCTAGGTGCTCTGACACCTACTCCAGAGCTGCCTTTTTTTAGGTCTCTTTTTCACGTTGGAGTCTTTCCTCAAATATCTGTTAATCCTTGACTATCTGATCACATTTCCAAGAGGCTCTGTAAAGTGGATTGAAAGTTCTGAATGCTTGGGTGGAGCGTGAGGACAGGTGGGGCTTTTTACATTGGAAATTGTCAAATGCCAGTATTTAGAGATCTTTTTCTCTGGGGTAGTTCAGCTACTCAAGAGGAGAATCCCCTCTTGCTTGGGGGCAGGATGCCTGTAGCAGGACCAGAAAATGGGACTCAGAAACTCACTGTGCAGTTTTTTGTTTTATTTATTTATTTTTAATTTCCTTTTCTTTTTTTTTTTTGCGGTAAGCGGGCCTCTCACTGTTGTGGCCTCTCCCGTTGAGGAGCACAGGCTCCAGATGCACAGGCTCAGCGGCCATGGCTCACGGGCCCACCCGCTCCGTGTCATGTGGGATCCTCCCGGACCGGGGCACGAACCTGCGTCCCCTGCATCGGCAGGCGGACTCTCAACCACTGCGCCACCAGGGAAGCCCCACTGTGCAGTTTTTAGAATGCAGTCCTGAGCCTTACCCCTCACTTTGCCTGGTATCCCCAAATTTGGAGCTTTCTCTCTGCTTCACCAGAGAACAAGCCTTGGGCATCTTGCCCAGGTGGGGGTGGAGGAAGCATGTGAGCAACCCAGTTGTGCAGGGCAAAGGGGGGATCTGGGGGGTGGGGTGTCACTCAGTGTAGATGCCCGCACAAACCTCCTTTTCCCAGCCCCACTCCTGCCCACAACTTTCTGTACCTGTTGCTTCTACGTCCTGAGCATCCCATTTTTTCTGCCGGGCAAATGGGTTCGCTTCTCATCTGGAACCTCCTTTGCAGGCATTTCAGCTTATATCTTCCTCTGCTAATTTTCCTCCTCCATCTGCTTTTCCTCTTCTAAACTTTGTCAAAATCTCTTATCTATAATTGTCTCCTCTCCTAGAGGAGAAATTCTCCTAGTCTTTGGGCTTATACTTTCAAAAATGCCTTTGCTTTCATTTCAGTGGGGTTTTTGGAGAAAGACAGGATAAAAACCTGTAGTAATGTTTGGGAGGGGAAGCGCATTTCTTGTCCTTCAGCCTGGGTACCAGGGTCTCTTCCCCATTTCCTGATGGCTCTGAGCAGCTGTCACAGGGAGGCGGAGGTCCCAGATAGCAGGCATTTGGCACTCAGAGTCAGGTACGTATGGTGGCAGGCGGAGCCAGTAGGCTGGGCTGACAGCCAGTTGTCCCCGGGGAGGTCCAGTCTCTGGGAGCTGGGTTTAGCTGGAGTACTGAGGTTAGATTTGGGGGAAGGTGGGATGCCTGCTCCCAGGGGATGGCTCAAGGCATGGATATTGAGGCAGATAGTGGTAATACAGGGGACAGTTCTTCAGGCTGAAGTATAGGAGGGGGAGGGACAAGGGGACAAGGCAAGTGTCCTGGAATCTGAGCCGAAATAACAGCAAGTAAGTCAGGCCTCCCGTGACAGCCTTGGGACAGATCATTCCCAAGCACGGGTCAGCCATGACCCGGGACGGGGGTGGGGGTGGGCGGATGACGTCAGGTGGGTACAAGGCGTGGAAGCCGGTAATTACAGAGGAGTCTTATACACCAGCAGGACCTGGGCGCAAGCGAATTTGCTCCTTGCAGAGGACTTTCCCCAGGTGGGATCTGACTTTGACCTCTCACTAGCTCTGCAGCAGAGTGAACAGGAGGGAGATGCACCGTCCTCTGCTGGGATCTGATATATTTGCTGGCAACTCTCCCAGTCTTGATCTGGAATAAGGGGAGAGAATGAGCTTCTGTTGAATAGGCACTTTACAGGCCTATTTAATCTTCTTATGAGCCCTTGGACATGGTCTTGTCACCCCATTATGCAGACGAGGAACCAAGGGTCAGAGAGGTCGAGCTGGCTGACTAGGATCACACAGCTAGTGAGTGGCAGACCCAGGACTCAACTCGGGTCTGCATGAAGCCAAACACAACGTCCCCCGACTCCCTTTGCTGCCTCCGGAGAGGTGATTCCTATTCCTTCAAGGCATGTGTGGAGTCGCAAGCTTTGATTTTAGGACCTCCCGTGGAAAGCCCCAAAGCTGCTGTTGAAATTGATCGAGGCCTGGAATCAGCTGATGGGGTTACTTCTCTGGTAATGCAGCAACCCTGAAACCCTGGTGTGTCCGAGCAGCTAAGCAGAAGCCCTGAGTCTGCCTTTCCCCGGCACACAGAGGGGTGTGTATGTGAAGGGAGCAGCTCCCTTTGGAGCCAATAACAGGATTTAATTTGCAAGCCTGTTCTGATCTCTCCTAAGTTGGCCAAGATAATTAGGTTGGGGGCATCTGTGGGCTGTGATGAAGCATCTATGTAATCTAGGAAGGGCTGGTCCTGCCGGTCTCGTTAGTATTTGTCCAAATATTCACAAACCCAAACCTCCTCCAGCTGCTGCTGGAGTGTCAGAGCTCAGAGCTCAGGCTCTGAGGGAGATTTAGAGGGAGGGAAACAATATGGAGGTAGAGACATTGGGATCTAGAGGTAGAAATAGAAATGGATGTAGTTATATAGTTGTAGGTAAGATAGATGGATGGATACATATAGATACATAGATATCACCAAAGACAGTCCAGGCAAAGGCACACATTTGGAAGAAAAAAGCTACCACTTCTTGAGTTCATTTAATCCTCATAGCAACCTGTGAGGCAGGAATTTTTATCCCCATTTTACGAATGAGAAACAAGGGCTCCCCGAGGTTGAGTGACTGCCTGGGTCTCAGTGATGGAGAACCGGACCACGTCTTGTTCCTGGGGCCTGAGTCCCATCACTGTGAGTGGCCCAGGCTGGGGGTCCCTGGATTTGGTCCTTCCTTGCTCCTGGCAGACTCCACACCCCTGGGACTGGAGTCCTGCTGGCTCCTGGAAGCCCTCCCTGCCCTGGCCTCCATCCCCTTACCTGCTCTGCCTTGTCTTGGAACCTTCCTAACACCTACAGGTAAGGTCTGACTCAAGTCCTTTATTTTTTAATGTTGTTGAGCCATTTCTACAGGCCAGACACTTCAACGGGCACTGGGGAGAAAGTGGAGAATAAAACGAGATGGCCCAGGCCCAGGGGGAGCTCATAGGCGGCAAGACAGAAAGATACTAACATAACATGGTAATGGTGGTCAGCGCCATGGAGACCCTAAGGGCTGTGGAGTGTTTCATAGGGGAGGCTGAGCCGGTCTGAAGGGGTCAGGGAGGGCTTCCCTGAGGAAGCGACGTGTGAAGGTTCTGAGGCAGGAAGATGCCTGGGGGAACCTCTGAGTGTTGAGCAGTGGATGAGAGGGAGAAGGGGCACAGAGAGGCTGGCAATGCGGGTAGGGGCTTTCTAAACCGGCGGCTGCCTGTCAGTCCCCTGAGCAGGCTCAATCAGGTCTCCCCTGGGGTGGGCCTGAGCCCTGCCCCTGCCCATTGCACCTTCCAGGAAGGTCCCATCCAGGTCCTGCCACCCGCCAGCTGCCCCAGTTACAGGGCCACGCCCAGCTGGGTTCCAAGATCTCACGCTTTGTCTCCCCCTCCTCATATAACCTTTCCTGTTGCCACATGAGTCCTGGAAACAGCCAAGACTACAGGACCCCAACAGAATTTATGATCCCTTTCAGCAGGGTTTGCTGCCCGTAGAACCTCAGAGCAAGAGAAAAGTGAAAGGATAATCCCCTTCAGCAATACTTTGATGCTGTGATGGAGGCCCTGGGTTTGATCTTTCCTGAGCTTGTGGTGGCCCTGAGAGCCTGGCCCTGGTCCCACCCACTGAGTCTCCTACCTGTAGGGGGTGGGTGACCTCTGAAGCCCCCTCATGGGCACAAGCTGGGGGAGGAAGCCTCAAAGGGAAAGTCTGAGAGAGGGACATCGTCACCAGGCCCTGCTGGGTGCTTCAGGACATCCTGCATTTCTAGAACCAGGCCAACTCTGTTATTTCCTTTGATTAAACTTCTGTTTTCCCTAAGCCCACTGGATCCATCCTTCAGTTATTTAATTCCAGCTGTAATAAAAAAAACCTATTGGACTGCACACAAACACAATATGAAGCTGTGAAGCAAACAGCAGGCCTGGGAGGGGGGAACTGAGCAGAGAGGAATCCACAGGGCTTTGTTGTTTTTATGTGCTCTGGTACATAAAGTCTGATCACATTTGGACTCAGAACGTGGGGATGGGAGACGCACTAAGTACAAGCTGGGGGCTTGGGGCGGGGGGCAGGAGGAGGGACCTGTGCTGTCCTTGTTGATAGCAAAATGTTGTCCTCTTCCTCAGTCACAGCTCCCCTTCTTACAGCTTTTCATGCGTTCAGGTCCTGGGCCTCCACCCAACCAGTCTTAAGAGACTGCAGTCCACGTACCAGCACCACGTGAAACAGGCCTCAAGCCGCCTTATGGTATTTGCATCTTTAGGCTGAAATCACATGCTCTGACCCACCTCCAAAGCCTCTAACCAAATTGTCCTTGCTCTTCCAGCTTCTGTCTTTGAGGCTTGTTTCTTTCTCTGGCTTTGCCCCACCCCACAGATCCACACTCACAGCTGATTATCCAGCTTTGACTTCCTGAGAATTTAGTCTCTTCTGGGCCACCGCAGACCCCCTCCCTGGACCATTCTTCCAGCCCTCCTGGCTCACCAGGGTCCCGCAATTGGTTCAGGCGTGCTTTGGAGTTGCCCATTCTGGTTATGGGGGGCTCTGAAGGAGAGATGGCTGCCCTGGCCAATTCCCTGCCTTGGGGACCACTCCTCTGTGCTGGCGGAGCCTGACCCACCAGATGCAGCTTCCCTAGGGGGTCGGGTAAGGAGGACTATTTCATCCCTGGGGCCCAGCGGCTGCTGGAGATGCCCTTTCAGACCAGCAGTTCCCATGAGAGGGTGGGACCCGAAGGAGAATTTCAAAATTATGAAAAAGTGGTCTGCACAGGAATGGACCCAGCGTTGACTAAGCCCCAGCCCTCCCCTGGAGCAGGGGCCTGGAGGTTCCATGCAGGGCCAGGCATTAACCCTCGAGGTATGGGATCAGGGGAAGCTCCAGGGTTCCTATGGGAGCTCCTGAGCCATCAGGGTGATGGGGTCCAGGAGGAAGACATTAGGACAGCAGCTGTTTGTCAACGTGCATGAACGTATTTCAAAGTTTTACCAACAGGTACAACTGTACCGGTGCACACCAACTGGTTAGCAGTCCCAGTGGCTCCGCTGAATGACAGTCGGGTAGAAAAACAAGCCTCAATTATAGGGTTCCTTTGTGGAGGC
This sequence comes from Phocoena sinus, assembly GCF_008692025.1. Lineage (NCBI taxonomy): Eukaryota > Metazoa > Chordata > Mammalia > Artiodactyla > Phocoenidae > Phocoena > Phocoena sinus. The sequence continues at coordinate 162,380,939 of NC_045763.1, read as the reverse complement.
AGCTGCTTTGTCTGAAGGCTCCATTGAAGCCACATTCCCTCAAGGCTTCCCCAGGGGGTGGTCGGGTTACTGACCTCAGATTCCTGGTCCTGCCCTCATTTGCTTTTTCTGAGAGGAGGGGAGGGGAGGGGAGGGAATGGGAGAAGTACATAGTGGTCAAAAACACAGGCTCTGGGGTCAGACTATCCCGGGTTTGACAGCTATGTCATAAGCTGTGTGACCTTGGGAAAGTTGCTTAACCTCTCTGAGCCTCAGTTTTCTTATCTGAAACATGAGGCTCATAACACCTTTCTCCCTGGGAGGCCGTAAATGTTCATTATGTTAAAAGTCAGTAAAGTACCTGGCATAGAGTAAGCTTAATAAATGGTAACTAATATTGTTGTAATTAATTTGACTCTGATGGCTCAAGCTGACCATCTTCCCTTTGCCAACCTGACTAAGCCTATATTCCGCCCCAGCAACACCTGGGAGCTTGCCACATGCCACACACTCTGCTAGACCCTGGGCTTCAGAGACGAACACCACAAACTACATACTAAGTGCTATGTAGAGCTTCAATAAATGAATGAGGTACTGGCCGTTCACCACCTCCCTCCCCTTACACCAACCCCTCCGCTATCTTGCGTGGAGACACCCCTACCTATAATAGTCTATGGCCCTGAGTTCCCACAGAGAGGCCAAGAGGGAGGAGGATCCATGTCACACAGGGCCAGTGCCTACACAAAGGCAAGGGGCTGTTGACACAGAGGGGCCTTTGACCCTCCTTGAAACTGATCAGTCCTCGGGGAAGAGAGTTCTTCATGGCTGATGCAGCGGGTGGTATAGCAGGGTCCTGAGCACAGGCCAAGGGCAGGCCTCTAGTGTTCAGGGCAGGGTGGGGACCAGCCTGGGGAAGGGGGTGGGACAGGTTCTCTCCACCCTGAGGACAAGATGCTTGTGGCTCTTTCCGGGGGAGAACCAGACATTCACTGCCTGGAACGAGGTCTGTTTCAAATGGGCACTTAACATTAGAGTTGATGTGTTTCTTTTAAGAGTTTTTCAAATGTGTGTACTTAAATAGGCCATCTAATCTGTCTTCTCATCTACCTACCTATCTGGGGTTCAATTAGGGATCACAACTCAGATCTGATCTCCCTGCTAAAACTGAAAGGGTAAAATCTGCCATGCCTGGAAGAATAGAAACCATATTCCTGGCAGCATTGCACTTATAAACTCGAGGCTGCTGGTAATAATAGCTATGAGAAGAGTTCTCATACCTTTGAAATGGAGATAATTGCTTGATTTTCTAATATTGATAATTTGAAAACAATATTTGTACCCATTGCCTGCGGCAGATGCCACCAGTCGACCGCATCCTTTTAAAGATACCCTCATCATGGCCTGCACATCCACCTGTGCCCTTGGCATGACGTACCTACAGGAAGGCAAGCAAGATGGCCCAGATGTACACGGAGCCCATGTGCTTCTCACACGAGGAACGCAGAGGTGAGGCTGCATTTCCTACTTGTCAAGCACTAAAGCTTAATTGGGCCAGAAATACTCCCTGGTTCCTGCTTCTGGAAGACAGATCTCAGCTGTCACTAAGCATCTGTGGTACCCAGAAGGGACGAGTGGAGTTCTGTGGGTTGGAGGCTTTGAGAAGATTTTTTTCCCTCTGTGCCAATTACGTGCATGGTATTTGGTTTTTTTTGTCTAAGCCATCACGTCGGAACCTCTGGCCCTGGGGCTGACATTCTGAGCACGGCTTAGTCCCCAGCACTGCTTACTGCCGTGACCCTCAGGGAAGCCTGGTACTGTAGGCATTAGAGCAAAGGGGGCCTCAGAGCTGGAGAGGCTTCCAGAGGCAGGTGAGGGGAGACATGAGGTGGTGATGATCTTGGATCTTGGAGGGAGGTGGCGGGGAACAGCGGAGCTGTGGGCGCAAAGGCACGGAGTTATTTGTTGAGGACTCACCGTGTTGCAGCGATCATGGCGGATCCTGTTCCTGCCGTCGAGGAGGGGAGAAAGGCGACGAGCAAACTCATAGATTTGATGGTATCTGGTGGTGAAGTGGGCTTTGAAGAAAAATGAAACAAGGTAAAGGGAGAGAGAAGGAGTAGGGGGCTGGTTGGGAGGGGGCAGAAGGAGCAGAAGTTATGAAGGGCGCTGCCAGACCAGCAAGGTGTTTGGAGGACTGGGGAGGGGCGTGGCTAGGGTGGGTGGCACGCCACTGGGCATGTGATGTAGCCTGGAGAGTTTTGTTGGGCCTGACGGGCAGTGTGGGGTCCTTAGTGACGTTACCCACAGGGCCAGGGAGGGGGACTGCCAGGTGTTTGGGCTGAGCCCTCTACTCTGTGAAGGAAGTGTCACCTTATTCCACCCGAGCCTTCCAAACCAGCCCAGAGGTGTGCGTACGTGAGAGTATCCAATGAGCCCACCACCATTAATGGAGGAGGGAACTGAGCCCAGAGGAGGGAAGTGACTCACCCAAGGCCACTGGCCCACACAGCTGCCTCAGAAAGGCTGTGTTGGTCCGGCTCATCTTCTGAGGAAGGTGGAGAGTGAGGGGAACAGCTGTCCCGGGGCCTCGGGGCAGTTTTGGGGAAGTATGGCTAGGCATTGCTGCGGTGAGCTTCCCCCATTTGACCAGAGGACCTTCCCTGGTTCCCTACCCCCTGCCCTTTGCCTTCCTCAATTATTGCCCTTTCCTCTTCTCTCTAAAGCTCCTTCCTCCATTTCCCACCCAGGGGCTGTGGTGTGGTGTGTCCAAGACCCGACTGGATTCCTTTAGCACCTCTGTGCAGAAACCCCCAGATGCTGTGACTTCCAAGGGAGAATCTGCCTGCAAACGCCAGCCCCACCCTGGGCCAAGGAGGAGCCTGTGCCTGGCCAGTCTGCAGACCCTGTGCGCGTGGTGCAGAGCTCCAGGGCTGTGTATATTCCAGGCGGGTGCGGGATCTGACCTTTTCTGTTTATTAACTCCCACGGGGGCCGCTGAGCAAAGGACCGGCTCTGGTAGAAATTACCCGTGTCTTGAAGGGCCTGTTAATGCTGTCACGGGCCAAAGGCAGGCCGTCACTGGCATTCTAGCTGCCACGGGAGTGATCCTTCAATCCACATGAAGGTCTCAAAGCCTCTCCTTCGAGACATTCATTAGCCCCCAGTTAATGTAAGACAGAAGCTCACCCTGGAGAGAGAGCTGGATTCACTTCAGCTCCGGAGTCTGCCCCTCATTTGTCCGCAAATGGCCCAGCAAATCATGATGATTTAGTCCTTTCTTATCAAAACAGCTAAGTGAGAAAAGTAAAGGGCCTTTGGAGGTTCATTTATTTCTTGGGCCTGTCATTGAAGAGTCCCCCAGTGCGGGCCCAGCCATGCCTCCAGCTTTTTTTTTTTTTTTTTTTTTTTTTTTTGCAGTAAGCGGGCCTCTCACTCTTGTGGCCTCTCCCATTGCGGAGCACAGGTTCCGGACGCGCAGACTCAGCGGCCATGGCTCACAAGCCCAGCTGCTCCGCGGCATGTGGGATCTTCCCGGACGGGGGCATGAACCCGTGTCCCCTGCATCGGCAGGTGGACTCTCAACCACTGCGCCACCAGGGAAGCCCCATGCCTCCAGCTTTATCTCCCGCTTCTCACTGTGGCCTCAGCCCAGCGCACAGAGAACCCTTGGACGCAGCAGCTTGGGCCTTTAATTAGCAACTCTGGAACGAATTAGTATCTCCGTGGAATGGAAATGCCAGGGTTTCTCTAAGAATTATCCTTAGCGGGTTGCATAGGGGTTTCTGAGGTGAGTGGCGCTGTCACGGTGACCCCTCTGTCTCCAAGAAGAGGACTTTGCTGTCCAGTGCAGGCAGCTGGGGTGTGAGTCAGGGAAGAGAAACCAGGATGTGGTTCCTAAGTGGGCTTTTGTTCACACTCCAGGCAGCTCTCGGGCACCCACACTACTGCCTGAGCGCTTAGGGGAAAAAGCAATTAATAAAGTCGCAGCTGAGGAGGGCAGTCAGCCCTGCTCACAAAAAAAAAAAAACCACATAAGGGAAGGCGGAGCCCAATGGCAGAGGCTCAGGCCACATCTGCTCTGGGAGGACAGTTTGAAGTCGGCCAGCTCACTCAGTCCGTCTTTATCTCCCAGGACACCAGTCTCCCAGAGCGCAGGGAAGAGGGAGCAGGAGGCTGAGAGGCCGTCTTCATCGTGGGCGGAGGTGCACCTGACATTCTCTTTCCCACCCACTCCTGCCCAAGCAACCCAGACCCGGAAGAGGCTTTGGTGCGGGGACAGGGGCAGTGCCTCTTAATATATTGAAAGGCATGGAAGTGGGGATGGGAAAAAAGAAAAGGTCAGGACGTTGAATAGACAGGGTATGCATGAGACCAACATCCTTCCTCCCCCGACTCTCACCAGCATTCCACCACGTGCACGCACCCACCTGTGCATACACACGTGTGCACACACATACTCAGATGCAGGGGGGGGAAGGGAGGAGTGTGAGAAAAGAGAGAGAGACAGGAGGAGGATGGAAGGCTATATGATGCGATAAACCCCCATTCCTTAACCATCACTCAGGCTCTAATAACAAAGCGAATTGTGGCCCCTTTATCAGTGCCTCTGAAATATGACTGTAGTTGGCAAACATCAAGAGTCTTCTAGGCTGGCTGTTCTGCTAAGTGCTGGGCAAGAGAGAGCTGCCCGGAGGCTATTTGCAGTCTCTTTCCATGGAGAACTATATACAAGCCAGCCCATGGTGAACGCTGAACAAGTGAGGAGTTATACAACTAAGAACATGACTTGCATTGGGAAGTAGCTTGTCTATTTGTATTTTAATATTTTGGCATTTATTTTTGAAATAGAAGTTTATTTTCCAACGGAATTCTGAAGAAAGGTTTAGGTAGTTTTCTTGGGCTGGGAGGGCCTTGGTCATTTCCCTCATTATCATGACTCTACAGGTGCCCCAAGGCAAGGACCTGAGGGGGCTGGGCTGGGCATTCCCTGTCACCACCTTTAGGGTTCAGGTCATTGGCGGCCTCGGGATTTGAACAGGGAAGCGGAGCCACCTCATTTAAAATTACCTACACTTACAGCCAGGCGATCTAATTCCCCCAATTATTTTCTCTCTCAGAATATTGTCAGCACGGGAGGCAAGTCCAAAATAGCTTCTCATCTTACAGATCCAGGTCCCCCAACACTTAGGCGACGAGCCTGATTGCTCAGATGAGGGGTGCTGAGCCTCTTTTCCTGGCTGGCTGGAGGGCATTTCTACTGTTAAAAAATCTGACAGTATATAGTGATGCTACATGTGTGAGAAGCTATGCGAACAAATCGTAAGAGACAGCAGACTACAAATGTAATAGAAACTGTGGAATTAATTAAAGAAATCTCAGCTAAAACTAGAGTCGAGACAGGCCTGTAGGGGAGGCTCTCACGCCCCACCACGCATCCTCAGTTACTCTAAACAGGAAGAGATGTACACTCACATCTGAGACAGGAAGGTGCTGCCTACTTTACTTTCTAGCCGAAAGAAGAAAGCTTCTCTTCACTGGAGGACAGCCCAGCCAATCAAAGCAGCTCAACCAATGAGAAGCCTCTATACTTTGGGCTCCTGGCTCTTCCAATGGATTATTTGATTATTACGAGCTCTTCTAACCTCCCCCCCCCCCCCCCCCCCCCCCCCCGGCCGCACTTTCCCTATAAAAGCAAGTTCCCCTTCCTTGTTCTGTGGATTTGTCTGTGGCTCGCCGTATTTTGTTTATGGCAGTTGCGGTTCCTCTGGCTATTCCTGAATAAACTCACTTTTCCTGGTAAAATAACTGGCGATTGCATTATTAAAGGGGACAAAAGCAATACAACAAAATTATTCTAATATGTATTCAATCATATAAAGCAATGTGTGTGTGTATAATAGAAAACTTAACGTGACTAGTTCAGTACTTGAACCCTCACCCTATGGGTCGGTTAGTCTCCTTCACAGGCTCCTGCCATGCCCTGTCCTCTGGGGTTGGTCCATCTTGCCCTGGGTTGGGGGATATCCAGAGCTTAGCCCACGCGCCACAACTACTGAAGCTTGTGCGCCTAGAGCCCGTGCTCTGCAACGAAAAGCCACGGCAAGGAAAAGCCCGTGCACCGCAATGCAGAGTAGGCCCTGCTCGCCACAACTAGAGAAAGCCCGTTCACAGCATTGAAGACTCAACGCGGCCAAAAATAAATAAATAAAATTTAAAAAAAAATTGATTATTAGCACCTGGAAGGCCGCTTTATGGCTCCTCCCAGGCACTACCACTTCACAAAGAAAACTACTCTCCTAATCTCTAACATCCTAAGTTTTGCTTGGTTTTGAAGTTTGCATAATTGTGCTGTTTGTACTCTCATATTTTTTAAAGAGGAAACAATCCTGAGTTCATACTAATACTTCCAATTCAAATGTAAGATTACAGAGTTTTCACTTAACTTGGTTGAATTTACACTTTCTCTTTGCTGAAAAACTTGGTTTTTAACGACTTTAATAACACAATTGCTTGTTTGCCTGTTCCACAATACAAGTATAATAATTTCAAAATAGCTATATGCATATCGCTGCTGACAATGAGATGACTTAATGCAGTATAAGATATCTTTGTTTTTGTCCTTAGAATATTTCCCACTAGGACTGTATAATCAATTCTATATTTTAAAATTATTTGAAGCAATTATTTTGTGTGTGTGTTGTTATGCCACCGTCTTGATAGGCAGTTAGGTGCATTTCTCTCCGTTTGTTTTCAATTTTTAAGACTTGCTTTTTGGATTTTTAAAAAAAAAAATGGATTCAAAGTCAAAACTATATAACAAAATATATTCAGAGAAATCTAGCTTTCACCCCTATCTCCCCCATTCTGTTCTCTCTCTGCATGGGTAACTTTTATTAACATAAGTAATATGTATTAGCATTTGGTTTAATCCACTCATCAATTAAAAAAAATATAAACAGATACGTACGTATTCACATTATCCCCTCCCATTTTGTGGTGGATTAGTGAGGTAACCTATTCTTTGTTACTCTCCCTGCTGAGGGATGAAGTTTCTCCCCCCTTCCCTTGAACCTGGGTTGGTCCTGGGACTGCCTTAACCAATAGAATGCGGAGGAAGTGACCCCTCTGCTACTTCTAGGCCTATGAGGATGGGCAGCTTTCATTTCCTCCTCGGTACATTCACCCTTGGGATTTAGGATTCAGCTGCCAAATATAAAAGCCCCAGCTAGCCATGGGGAGATAGAGACGTCCTAGCCTCTCATCCATCCCGCCAACACACAAGACACGTGAGTGAGTCATCCTGGACCATCAGCCCAGCAGCCATCTGATTGCAGCAGCATGAGAACCACCTCCCAAAAAAAACCTCCAGAAGAATCGCTCAGTGAACTTACAGATTCATGAGAGATAAGTTAATGTTTGTTGATGTGTTAAGCCATTAAGTTTTGGGATGTTTTTTTATGCAGTGGTAGATAACCAAAACATAGATATATATATTTTTTTATACAGAAGGAAGCATTCTAGCTATGCCACTCTTCACCTTGATTTAACCACTTAATGAATGCTGGAGAGCACTACGTATCGCATATGTTGATTCGTAACCTTTGTGATGACCCAGGTTATATATGGAGATCAGAGGTTCAGAAAGGTTGAGTGACTTGTCCAAGGCTGCACAGCTATTTTATTAGTTTGCTAGGGCTGCCATTACAAAATACCACAGACTGGGTAAGCTAAACAACAGCAATTTATTTTCTTACAGTTCCAGAGGCTGGAAGACCAAGACCGAGGTGTCAGCAAATTTGCTTTCTCCTGAGGACTCTCCCCTTGCCTTGCAGATGGCCACTTTCACCCATGGTCTTTCCTCTGTTTGGGTACATCCCTCGTGTCTCTGTGTGTGTCCAAATTTCCTCTCCTTATAAGGACGTGAGCCATATTGGATTAGGGCTCACCCTAATGACCTCATTTTACCTTAATCACCTCTTTAAAGCTCTGTCTTCAAAACAGTTACCTTCTAGGGAACTGGGGGTTAGGACTTCAACATGTGAATTTGGCGGGGGCGCGGGGACACAAAAATTTGCCCAAGAATTTGTGACCATCTTCAATCTGCCACATTGGGTTTAGACTTGTACATATGCATAAGATCTTCTGTTTCTGAGGCTGTTGGAGATATTGGAGAATAAATTTGTAATCTCTCAAAGTAACATGAATGTGATGGATAAGAATTCAAATAATAAATAAAGAACTGATTTGGAAAGCATGAGAAGAGAGAGTAAGAGACTCTCCCCACCACCACATTATAATACTTCAGGAGAATGATTTTTAGGGAAAACTTAGCTAGGAAGTTAAAGAGGACAGTTCTTTTACTAAGAATATCTCTGTTGTGAGATATCATTTTGTTTAATACCTATTTACCTCTATCTTCTTAAATTGGAAAAAAATTAAAAGGTGTTATGTGGGGCATAAGTGTTCCCCAAAATATTAATGTCGGTTGTCTCTGGGTAGTGGAACTATGGGTAAATTCTTTCTTTTTAAAACTTTCCTGTACTTTTCCATACTTCCTCTGGCTACTTCTTTTATAATGGAAAAAATAAACATCACAGAAGTGTTTTGAGACAGACAGGGCCATTCTCTTTCTCATTCTTTTGTCCTGATGAAAGCTGGTTAGTGACAAACAAACAGCGACTGGAAAGAAACAGAGGCCCGCAGGGTATCATAAAACTGGTGAGGGTAAGGGGTGGCTGGGGTGACGGGGAAAGTATCTGCCAGGGGCTGGGCAGGAAACCAGGGCCATGACAGATACTTCCATGGAGGGAGCTAGTCCAGCTCATCGAGCACAGAGCAGCCTCGGGGCTCCAGGTTTGGCCATCCCAGGGAGGGTGTACAGGGCTCATCTCTTCGTGGCAGCTCAGTGCAGCCCCCCGCCAGGGCATGGCGTTTCCACTGAGCTGCCAAAGGGTACTGGCATCAACCCTCACGGCCAGCTTGCCCTCCCACCCTCAGAGCTGCCTCGGTTACCTCCCACTACCCTGACTAATGAATCCACTTCCTGTGTTCATAGAAATTCAAGACGTGGGGTTTTATTTGCCTGAAGTTTTCTCCCACTTTCCCTCCCTTTCCTCCTTCTTTCCTTCCTCTCTCCCTCCCTCGCTCCTCCTTTCCTTCCTTCCTCCCTGTTCCTACTTTCCTTTCTCCCTTTCTTCTTTCCTTCTAGAGGGGAAGGAGGGAAAGGGTATAAGAGAATGGGCAAGGGGACAAAGCACAAACCCTTTGTCTTTAGGGAACTGGCCACCTTATCTTATGATCTCAGTGTTCAGAACCCCCTTAGGTCTTATGGAGAGGATGCCTTGTCTTTAATCCAGAGTAGAGCCTGGCTTGGCCTGTCCAGCAGAAGGGGCCTCCGTGACTTTCCACACAGGAGCCAGGAGGGGCCCCATGTGGTGATGATGTGGCCTGTCTGCAGCCAGAACACGAAAGGAGCAAAGGCAGGGATGCTGTGCTGGGAGACGCCAGGTGCAGGTGTTTCCTTCCTTTGGCACTTCACAGCTGGACCTCGCTCCGCCCTGAGGGGCTCCTGGAGCCCAGCTGCTTGCCGTGGGGTGTGGAGAGGATGAGCAAAGCATGCTGATGCAGGCGAGGCCCTGCCGGAGCCGAAAGCTGGCCCCGAGATGCTCCTGCTGGCGATGACAGTGATGCCTTGCTCCTGAGTGGCACTGCCTGGCCACGAAGTGCTCTCACATTGGGCTGCCTGCCCAGAAGCAGATCTAGAAAGTTCTGTTTGAAGGATAACATTAGTGTACTCGCCAAGAGTCCACAACCTAATGATGTCTTTGATGTAAAGTTACTTCTTTTCTGAGAAACTTGGGGGGCCTCCCGCGCTGTGCCCAAAGCACACGTCACGTACCAGCTGGCTCTTGGGTTTCTCGGGAGCCACGTCCAGGTGGTGAGGCGCTCTCGGGGTTGCACAGGTGTGCTGGAGGCACAGTGGCCGGTCGACTCCAAGGAATGACAGCAAGGGGGAGAGGTGCTGCGGAGTGGAGCCGGGAAAACCCATCCAGATATTTTTAGAGGGAACAAGACAGGTTTTAGCATCTACGCGTTGGTGAATATGATGTCAATCCACAAGAAATTGCTACAGAAAATTGTTAAGTTCGTTGGTTTTTTGAGTACTTAGGGGAAAAAACTAGTCCTCACTAGGTGCCATTGATTGCTAGTTGTTTTTTTAAAATAAATTAAAAAAAATATTTTTTTGGCCGCATTGGGTCTTCGTTGCTGCACGCGGGTTTTCTCTAGTTGCAGCGAGCAGGGACCACTCTTCGCTGCGGTGTGTGGGCCTCTCGTTGCGGTGGCTTCTCTTGTTGCAGAGTACGGGCTCTAGACGTGCAGGCTTCAGTAGTTGTGGCACGTGGGCTCAGTAGTTGTGGCTCGCAGGCTCTAGAGTGCAGGCTCAGCAGATATGGTGCACGGGCTTAGTTGCTCCACAGCATGTGAAATCTTCCTGGACCGGGGATCAAACCCGTGTCCCCTGCATTGGTAGGCGGACTCTAAACCACTGTGCCACCAGGGAAGTCCCTGATTGTTTATTAAAAATGAGCTTTCAAAGATTTCTGTGTAAAGATATTAAAGCCGGATTACAGCATCTTCCTCTCCCTGTACTGACACCAAAACCACAGATTTTATCAGAAAGGAAAATCATGGACCCATTTCACTCATGAATATAGATGCAAAAACACTAAACAAAATATTGGCAAATAAAATACCAACATGACATTAAAAAATATATATACCACATTTAATTGGGTATATCCCAGCTGTCTGGGATGCCCTAGTAATAGAAAACTGCAAATATAACATCATATTAACAGATTAAAAGAGAAAAACCATCTAACCATTTCAAGGGGGGCAGTAGATTTAACTTTGATAAATTTGAACACTTTCATGCTAAAAACTGTTTCTAAATTAAAGATTTTTTTTGAAAACGAGTATCCATAAAAAACCAAACAAATAAAATCCTAATAGGGGAAATATAAGAAGCATTTCCTTTAAAATCAAGGATGAGACAAGAATCCCTGCTGTCATATGTTCTATTGTATTGGAAGACCTGGGCAGTTCAGTAAGACAAGAAAAAGAAAAAGAGATTAGAGACATGAAACTGGAAAGGGGGTCATAAAACTCAGTACTTGCTGGTGACATGATTGCTACATAGGAAAGCCAAAAGAATTCATATGCTATTATTGACATGCATCATACCAGAGTTTAGCAAAATTGCTGGATATAAGATTCCGGTATATTTTTGTATACCAGCAGCAAATGATTAGGAATGTAATTACTATTGAAGACAGTGGAGAATATCAAGTGTCTAATAAAAGCATCAGAGAATATCAACAGTCTACAGGACCTCTATGGAGAATATTATAAAATTTTGTTAGCGATGCTAACAACCCAACTAAGTGGATACACCAAACTCCTGGACAGGAAGTTTCAAGATCGTGCAGATGCCAATTCTGCCCAATTTGATCTGTAGATTCAATGCAATTTCTATCAAAATCTGAACAATGTTTTTCATAGCACTTGATAAAATCATTTAAAAATTCATATGGAAGAAATAAAAGGCTAAGAATAGCAGAGTATTTCTGAAGAGGAATAGCAGGAAGGTGGGGAACGCCCCCCACACACCAGGACTTATGAACCTACGATAACTAAGGCAATGGGGGATTAGTGTAGGGACGGCAAATGGACCAATGCAGCAGAGCAGAGAGCCTCCTAAAAGACCTTACGCAGATGATGTAGTCAGCTCAGGCTGTCAACAAAATACCGTTGGTTGCGTGGCTTAGACAATATTTATTTCTCACAATCCTGAAGGCTGGGAAGTCCCAGGTCAAGGTGCAGAGTCAGTTCGTGACATGCAGAGAGCTACCTTCTTGCTGTGTTCTCACATAGCAGAGAGCGAGTGAGCTCTGGTCTCCCTGGCCGGCTGAGCTCGAGTTCTCTTCATTACACCATGCCACCTTCTGCAATCATCTGTCATGTTCTGCTGAGTCCAATTCTTTTATATATAATATATATATTTTATTGAAATATAGTTGATTTACAGCATTGTGTTAATTTCTGCTGTACAGCCAAGCCACTGAGTCTACTTCGTAAATATCTCTCAGGGCTGTCCTCCCCAGCTTCTTCTCATTGCCTCCTCCTTTTCAGGGCCTTATCATCTTTTACCTGGATTGTTGCATGATCCCTCACCAGGCTTCCTGGTTTCTAGTTTTTACCTTTACAATCTATTCCCTGCATTGCCATCTGAACTTTTTATTTTTTTATGTTTATTTATTTATTTGGCTGCGCCGGGTCTTAGTTGAGGCATGCGGGACCTTTAGCTGCAGCCTGCGGGATCTAGTTCCCTGACCAGGGATCGAACACAGGCCCCTTGCATTGGGAGTGCGGAGTCTTAACTGCTGGACCACCAGGGAAGTCCCACCATCTGAACTTTGTAAAAACGTGCATCTGGTTAAGGACCAGCTGCGTCTACAGAGTGAGGATGCATTGTCCTCAAAGGGGACAGGAAAACATGCTGGGAGAACACTTCGGTTCACAGCAGAAGGAAAGAGTCCTCAGTGTATGGGAGAGGACCCATACACATAAGTGTATAACACATATGACTGTAATATATAGAAGTATATTCAGGTAGCTGTTACTGGGATCACAGTTTAAGCGGTACGTACATTAATTTTTTTTTAAACGTACCATTTATTGATCACGTACTTTGCACCTGGTGTTTGGCCTATACTATTTTATTGCATTCTCCCAATAATTCTTTGAGGCAGGCGATTCTGATTCCATTTTACGGATGAGCACACCAAGGCTCAGAGAGGTTAGGGAGGTGCCTGAAGTCACACAGCTAGTGAACAGTGGAGTTAGGATTCCCTACTCCCACCCCACCATTGATCCAAAGCCTCCTACTCACAAATAAGTGTATCCAGAAGAACATGTTCATGGCACATAAGGACACGTCGGAGGAAATGGGTCTTCTGCACCTGGAAAACAAAGACATGACACTATAGAGAACAGACGACTGGCTTAAGAAGATACACACACACACACACACACAATGGAATATTACTCATCCGTAAAAAGAATGAAATAATACTATTTGCAGCAACATGGATGGACCTAGAGATTATCATACTAAGTGAAGTCAGACAGAGAAAGACAAATGTCATATGATGTCACTTATATGTGGAATCTAAAAAAATGATACAAATGAACTTATTTACAAAACAGAAACAGACTCACAGACATAGAAAACAAATTCATGGTAACCAAAGGGGAATGGTAGGGGGGAGGGATAAATTGGGAATATGGGGTTAGCGGACATACACTGTTATATATAAAGCAGATAAACTACAAGGACCTACTGTATAGCACATGGAACTACACTCAGTATCTTGTAATAACCTATAATAAAAAAAAAGACAGACAGAGACCAGCAATTGTGAGCTCCTGGACACTGGGAGACCCACGTGGAGGTGGCAAAGCCAAGGAGAAGGCTCCTGCCTTGCATGAGAAGTTTGGAGAATGACTTATGATTTCATAGCCCTTTCTTTTCCACCTCCCTCTTTGCTGTTTGCTTCTGAGTCAGTCAAATCTAGTTAGCCTTTCTGTTGAGTGGAGGGAGGGTAAGAAAAGGGTGGAAGAAAAAAATAGTTAACTTAATTAAGACCAGTTAACTAGGATAGCTGTCATCAGAGGGACAGAGTTGCTGAAGTGGCCATTGCTGGGCAAGGAGAGCTGGAGGGTTCCAGTCCCTGCTTTGCGGGGACTCTGTGGTCTTAGGAGGGTGCCCATCACTCCCATGTCACCTGTGGGACGTGGGGGTCCAGGTCAGAGACTCGGCACTTCCCTGCATCATCAGTGAGTCTGCGAGAAATGAGCATAAGAACATTCCTATGAGAATGTTCTTACAGGAAATGAACATTCTTCTCCTATAAAAATGTTTTCGAAGCTCTATTTTCAAAAGCAAAGCATTTGGAAAAAAAATTTGACTCATATTTTTTAGTAAAAATATGATAAAATGCCTGGGGCTGGGAATAGGATCAGAGAGCGACTGCAACTGCACATAGGGATCTTTTTGGGGTGACGAAAACGTCCTAAAATGCAACTGTGGTGATGGTTGCACAACTGTAAACTCACTCGAAACCACTGAATACTATGCAAATACCATGCAAATACTATGCAAATGACACTTCAATAAGGCAGTTAAAAATGATCACTGAACTCTGGGAAAATCGACAGCAGATAACCCCCAGTTGCCTTACAGATAGGTCACTCTGTGGCAGGCAGTGTGAGTAGGCTGTGCCCAGGTATTTGACAGAGCCCGTAAGTTATCCTGGGGAGGAAAGGCGCACAAATACAAATTGCTCTGGCCCATGAAAGCACGTGGTTAAATGGTACCAAAGAGGCAGAAAACAGAATCAGGAGGAGGGCCTTTAGGAGGTTCTGATGGGATCCAAGCCAGATAAGAATCCCAGGCAGGCTCTGTGAAGGGCGGAAAAAGGAAGACAGTGCAGGCCACGGAGAATCAGGAAAGGCAGGACTGGGGGACACGTGTGGGTAAGACAGTCCCTCTTCCTAGGCCCCTAGGGACCCAGCTGGACCAGACAGGCCCAGAGTGGCCGTGGGAGGGTCACACGGTCATTTGACTGTGCGGACTGCCTGCGAGGCTGGGCTTCAAAACTGGGGAGGATGAGGTCATCAGCTAGTAAATGGCAAAACTAGGATTTGGACTCCAGAAGTATGATTCTGACCCTTGGCCCTCAACGACAACCCCGTGTTGTTTGTCTCACTAGACAGGAAACCAAAGCTCAGAGAGGCTGATTGAGCTACCCAAGGTCACACAGCAGAAAGTGGTAGGGCTGGGATTCAAACGAAGGTCTTCTGGTGCCGAGGCTGAGGCCGATCCCACTAGTCTCCTCTTTCCGGTGCAAAGGAGGGCATGAGGACTCAGCTAGTCCTGCTTTTTTCCTTGTAGGACTCTAGCTGCCAGAAGGGGTTCGTGGCACTGAGGGGGGCGGCTTCTTCCAGATGCGGTCAGGGGGCTGGGGAGGGGATGAGTATACTCTTATCAACCTGGCTCTCGATAAAGAGGGGACTCGAATCTCCTTTAAACACTCCTTTTGGGGTGCTTGTTATTCACCCCAGCAGGAAATGGCTTGACAGGTGCCTGCTCAGCATCTGAAAAGGCTGCCAGCCCCCCATGGCCAAGGAGAGAACGCCAGGCTATTTTAACCTGGGAAAAGCCTTCAACTTACCTCCTTCAGGCTGTCCTTTTCTCTCTTATTTGCTTGAAGAATTCTCATTCCTTTATTTAATGTGATAACACGCATTGAATGCAGTCTAGAACCAAGGTTCAGTCGTGGCTCAATGTCCATACTTAGCCCGGAGCTGGCGAGGGTTCCGAGCCGGGTGTACCCGCGTGGCACAGAGCGCTCCACTCTCCCGAGTGATCTGGGGAAGTAAACGGGGCAGTGCGGGAAGAAGGAAGGGCACACTACGTGCCCAGCCTTGGACGCCCCAACAGGGATCCAGAGAGCAGTGTTATCACCCCTGCTTCACATGAGGGAACAGAGAGAGGGATCCAATTCCCTGAGTGGCTGGGCTGGGGCGTCCATCTTCTCCATCCCACGCCTGCCACCATCCCTTCCATCCCAGGAGATGGCAGTGTCTGTGGACACAGCCGGTCCTACAACAGGATGGAATGCCTGTACCTCTGCAACTCCCGTGGCTCTTCTCCACTCCTGGGTGCCATCCACTGGCAGGGCCCACCCTGGACCTGGCCTTTATGTCCACAGCTACTCCTCTGCTTAAATCTTTACTTCCAACCAATGTTTCACTCTCTGGCTGCAGCCTCTGCAACACACCTTCTTAGCTAAGCCCTGCTGGAGAAAAATCACATGGCCTGTACATTGGCCTGTGATCCAACCGTCCATCGCCACTTGACCTGGTCCCCTGATCTCCCTTAATGACTGTGCAAATCTTCACCACTTCCTTCCAGTCCTCCGTCTTCCCATTGCCCCTCTTTCACCTACTTTACTGAGCAAATCGCTCTGGGCTGCGTGCACGAGCCCCATGGGGTTGTAATGACTTATTTATGTATTTGTTTCCCCAACTCAGCTGTGCCCTTCCTTGGGTCAGGATTTGTCCCTTACTCATCTTCCTGTCCTCGGTACCTGACGCAGCACCTGGAACCTGTATGAGTAAAGCAGAGTGGCCAATGGCAGAGGCTGGCTCAAGGAGATGCCCTCGCTCCGTACACACGCCAGAGCAGCTCATCGGCTGCCTCCTGGGCTCCGTATGCTGCTCAGCTGGCATTGAAACAAGAGAAAACCCATCCCTGTCTCTGCCTTCTGCGTTCTACTGATAAACTCCTAGTTGATAAAATCCTATGTCGGGAGATGAAACTCAAAATGCAGGTCATTCAGTCCTTTACGGGGAGGTTTCCACGGTGACTGTGGTCCATGCCTGGTGGGGACAGCCTGCCTCGCTGGAGCAGGCCTGAGGCCCACCTGTGTGTGTATAACAAGGGCCACCTTGTCCTCTCTCCACCAGGCAGGTGTTC
Organism: Phocoena sinus; assembly: GCF_008692025.1. Taxonomy (NCBI): domain Eukaryota; kingdom Metazoa; phylum Chordata; class Mammalia; order Artiodactyla; family Phocoenidae; genus Phocoena; species Phocoena sinus. The sequence goes on along the minus strand of NC_045763.1, from coordinate 162,364,357 downwards.
ATATGTCTCCAAGTCTCTTGTCTCCTACTTCACACACTGAATAGCAGTTAAGCCCACGAACTTCCCTGCAGAGTTGAGAGCTTCGGGAAAGGGCGGCACTAACCCTGAAGGACGGGCCTGCACCCATGCACCCTAGACTCCTGGGCCCTCCCTCAAGCACCACCCTCCAGAGTCACCTGACCCGGGCAGAGCCAGGGATCTTTTGGCCTTTTTTTCTGCGATGGGGTCTCCGGGAGAGGTGTCGACCTAGTTTTCGCGTGTTTCTCACCTCTGTCCTTCCCCTTTGGGGTACAGATGAGCTTTGTGGTCAAGAACTGGCCCTTTGGGGTCTCAATTGTCTCACCTGAACAATGAAAGTGTCAGATGCAATGGTAGCCACTTCCAATTATACTGCATTTCCGTGTCTGCCAGCTCCCTCTCTACCTCCCTTCCCAGCCCACCCTCCTCTTCACTCTCCCCACACTCACCAACATCCCTTCCCGCGCCCCCCCTTCCCTGTCCCATTGGCTCCAGGTGGCCTAGACCTTCCAGCACTGTCCACTGACCTCCCGGTCTCTTGGGAACGAGGCCCTTGGAACCTCTTCGTATTTCTCTTGGGTGTTTGGACCCCTGTCCATCCTCGAATGAAGAAGAGGTTAAGGGAGGAAAGTGAACAGACCAGGCTGGTACACGGCAAGGTTGCTCACCGAAACTAGAAAGAGATCTCTCAAGGTGTCCGCCTCCCGGCCCCAACTCAACCATGTCTCTTTCTCTCGCCTTTCCCTGTCATTTCCTGTCACTACCTGCCCTTCATGCAGGCTTTCACGCTGGTCACTAACGCCACAGGAGTCGGCTCAGCACTGCTGTCTCAGAGATGTTTGTCCTGTGAGTCTGGTTGTTTTCAGTTCCCGCCTCTTGTGGGCTGAGAAGTTTAAATGAGATGATGCTTATCGCTGCCAGCTCAGGCCTAAGTGATTGAGCCCGGGGAAGACCAGGACAGTCACCAACCTGAAAATTCACGGTCTCCCTCTCATGTCATGACTGCTCCGCCGTCCTCTTGTCCGTGTCTTGTCCACTCTGTAATGCTTGGCTGCTCCAGCATCTCCCACTATTATATCCCATTTTACAGCTGAGGAAACTGAGGCACAGGGAAATGAAGTAACTTGCCCAAGGTTGCGTGGCTAGTAATTGGCAGAGCTGGGATTCAGCCGAGGCTGTCTGATTCTACAATTGATGATCTTAACCACTACGGTATTTTGCCTCTGCTTTAAAAAAAAAAAAAAGGATAAAAAGAAGTTCCCTTATCCCTGCTTCATCCTCAAGTCAACCTTCCATCTCTGACTTTCCTGCTGGGCTGGCTGACCCTTCCCACTGTAGTCTGGGGACAACTCGTGACTTTCCTGAGTCGATTCCCTTGAAGGATCTTCAGAGTCTGCAAACTGCCAGACTCGATGGTTTTGCTCGGTTCTCATCCTTCCCACAGAGGGGCCATCTTCTTTACATCACTCAGCATTGTGTAAAATAGCTTGTTTTGGACTCTGGGAAAATGCCCACAGGCTTTCTGGAATATTCTCGCTGCTCTCCCATCCCAAGAGCACCCCGCTGTCTTTGGCAGGACGTTTTCTCTGGGGGACCATATTCTAGGAAGCCCTGCCTGCTCCAGCCCACAGAGATCTCCCGCTGACCAGCGAGGTACAGAGAAATTGCGGTCCCCAGTTCCCCTGTGGAAAGCTGCTGCTTTTCCTGTTTCCATGACATCAGAGTCATTACAGGCTAAACTCCTTCCTCTTCTTCCTCCTCCTCCTTCTTCTTCTTTAGCATCTTGGGATATATTTACTCAGAACAGAGTGGTTTCTTTCTATCCTTGTCTCTTGCTTGAGTTTTTCCTTTTATTTGTCAGTTTGGAAGTAATGAAATAGTTTATTAGCGTCCTCAACTGATGATCAATTAGTTTCTGTTTTTCTTAAAACTATCATTACAGACTCACAGACTCAAATATATTTGACCTGTTTCAATCTCTTGAAGTTACTGTCCTCACTGATACATACTGTTGTCTCTCTTGCCAGGGAGAGCCTCTTCAGCCTGGCTTCTGAGTCCTTCGGCCCTGGCCCTAGCTGTCTTTTTTTTTTGCTTCTCACTTCCGTGGCCTCTCCCGCCGCGGAGCACAGGCTCCGGATGCGCAGGCCCAGCGGCCATGGCTCCCGGGCCCAGCCGCTCCGCGGCATGTGGGATCC